>NC_089263.1:1424000-2848000 GCF_963930625.1 Muntiacus reevesi
CTTCTTCCACTCATCTTAATGATATTGAGATTTACACGTATTATTCCCTGTACCAGTAGGTTTACATTTTTTTCTATTTAATTGTAGAGTAATATTCCATTGAACAGGACTATTACAGTTTATCATTCATCCTCCTGTTGATGGGCATGAGTGTTGTTTCCAGTTTTTAGCTATTTTTAATATGTTGGCAAATCTTTTATGCAATTACCTAAAAATGGAATTTGCTTTATTGTAAGATATAGTTTGCTTAATTTTATAAGAAACTGTCAAAGACTTTTCTAAATAGGTGGAAACTTTTCACAATCACCACCTGTGATATATGATATTTTCTACAATCCATCATCACCAACATTTGAAGTTGTCGTTCTTTTACTCAGTTGAATAAGTGTGAGATGTTATCTTATTGTGACTTCAGTTTACAGTTTGGTCACTTAAGAAGATAAGTTTTTATAAGATTAGCTGTCAGTTATAAATCTTTGGTAAAGTTTCTGTTTAATTTTTCCCAAAATTTTATTTATCATTTTGAAGTAATTTTTAGGCTTACAATTTTCAAAAGTAGTACAGAGAATACTTGTATATTCTTTACCTTGATTTTCTAATGTTAACATCTTATATAACCATTATTATAATATTAATACTTAAGCAATCTTTGAAATATGTAAATACTATTGGTTAGTCTGAAGACCATAATTTTATTTTATTGTTTACCCTGTGAATGTTTGTCACATGGTTTTTTTAATTAATCAATTTATTTTCATTGGAAGCTAATTATTTTACAATATCATGGTGGTTTCTGCCATACATCAACATCAATCTGCCATGGGTACACATGTGTCCCTCCATCCTGAACCCCCCCCCTCCCACTTCCCTCCCCATCTCATCCCTCTGGGTTGTCCTGAAGCACCAGCTTTGGGTGCCCTGATCATGCATCAAACTTGCAGTGGTAGTCTCTTTTACATCTGGTAATATACATCTTTCAATACTGTTCTCTCAAATCATCCCACTCTTGCCTTCTCCCACATAGTCCAAAAGTCTGTTCTTTACATCTGTCTCTTTTCCTGTCTTGCATATAGGATTGTCATTACCATCTTTCTAAATTCCATATATATGCATTAATATACTGTATTAATGTTTCTCTTTCTGACTTAACTTCACTCTGTATAACAGGCTCCAGTTTCATCCATCTCATTAGAACTGACTCAAATGACTCAGTCATGTCCAACTCTTTGTGACCGCATGGACTACAGCTTGCCAGGCTTCCCTGTTCCTCACCAACTCCCAGAGCTTGCTCAAACTCATCTCCATCGAGTCAGTGATGCCATCCAACCATCTCATCCTCTGTTGTCCCCTTCTCCTCCTGCCTTCAATCTTCCCCAGCATCAGGGTCTTTTCCAGTGAGTCAGTTCCTCACATCAGGTGGCCAAAATATTGAAGTTTCAGCTTCAGTATCAGTCCTTCCAATAAATATTCAGGACTGATTTCCTTTAGGATGGACTGGTTGGATCTCCTTGCAGTCCAAGGGTAGAGTCTTCTCCAACACCACAGTTCAAAAGCATCGATTCTTTGATGCTCAGCTTTCTTTATTGTCAAATTCTCACATCTATACATGACTACTGGAAAAACCATAACTTTGACTAGATGAACCTTTGTCTGCAAAGTAATGTCTCTGCTTTTTAATGTGCTGTCTAGGTTGGTCATAGCTTTTCTTCCAAGAAGCAAGTGTCTTTTAATTTCATGGCTGCAGTTACCATCTGCAGTGATTTGGAACCCACAAATCATTGTCATTGTTTCCCCATCTATTTTCCATTAAGTGATAGGACCGGATGCCATGATCTTGGTTTTCTGAAATTTGAACTTTAAGCCTATTTTTTCACTCTCTTCTTTCACTTTTATCAAGAGACTCTTTAGTTCCTCTTCACTTTCTGCCATAAGGGTGGTGTCATCTGCATAAATGAGGTTATTGATATTTCTTCTGGCAATCTTGATTCTAGCTTGTGCTTCATCCATCCTTGCATTTCGCATGATGTACTCTGCATATAAGTTAAGTAAGCAGGGTGACGGTATACAGCTTTGACGTACTCCTTTCCCAACTTGAAACCAGTCTGTTGTTCCATGTCTGGGTCTAACTGTTGCTTCTTGACCTGCATACAGGTTTCTCAAGAGGCAGGTGAGGTGGTCTAGTATTCCCATCTCTTTTCCTGTTTGTTGTGATCCACTCCGTCAATGGTTTAGTATAGTCAATGAAGCAGAAGTAGATGTTTTTGTGGGATTCTCTTGGGTTTCTATGATTCAGCAGATGTTGGCAATTGAATTTCTGGTTCCTCTGCCTTTTCTAAATCCAGTTTGTACATCTGGAAGTTCTCAGGTCATGTCCTGTTGAAGTCTAGCTTGAAGGATTTTGATCATTACCTTGCTAGCATGTAAAATGACCACAATTGTGGTGTTGTTTGAACATTCTTTGGGATTGGAATGAAAGTGACCTTTTCCAGTCCTGTGTCCACTGATGAGTTTTCTAAATTCGCTAACATACTGGCTGCAGCACTTTTAACAGCATCATCTTTTAGGATTTTAATTGGCTCAATTGGAATTTCATCACTGGATAAAATGCTTTAAAGCTTCTTTGTAGTCTTCTTTAAATCTTGTGGATTTTGTGCAATTTTTGCTTTATAAAATTTGATACTATGGTATTTATGCTTAATGGAATCAATTCAATTTTATCTTCCTGTGGATTGCAATCATCTTATTTTTCTATTGAAAGCCCTTTTTAAATCTCTGTATGTTATTTTGAATATTTTAAAATTTAATATCACTTTTTAGATGAGATATTATAATCTTATTCTCATTTATAGGACAGGCAGTACTGCTTTTATGTGCATATGTCATTTTATAATCCTCTCTTGTTTTAAAGTGACTTATGGTGTTTTATATGACTTTAATCTGTTTTTATGTAACTTGTGTTTCCTCCATTTTACTCATTTAGAAGATATATTGCATGTATGTTTTGCTTAGGTTACATACATATCTTTAAGTTATATGGTGAAGCAAACATGTATTTTAATTTGATCAACTTAATAGAGGCTTTCTTTTTTGAAAAAAGAAAATATCACCTATCTAGGGTGTGTCTTCTAATTATTATCTCCCAGCAATGGACAGGTATTTGGGATCCAGTATCAGGTTGCCTATTTTAGGACAAGGGAGTCTGGTCACTGTACTCTTCTTTCCCTTCCAACCCAACTTTGGGAACTCAAGGAACACCTAGTCCACCCTCTGTCCCTGCCCCCATTTCTCAAGAGCCCTGCTCATACACTACACTCTGTGCTCAGTGGTCACAGCTATCCACTGAGAAGCAGCCTTGACTGCTTTCCTGTGAATGATCCCATTATCTACTTGGTAATGCTCTGTTCCCACCACCTCTGTGCCACAGCATTGTACTGGGTTTAGGGCAGCCAAGAGTGGAGAAGAGACTTGTATGATACTGTATGATATCACTTAAGTGCAATTTAAAAACAATAAAATGAATGCACATGTAAAATAAAAACAAACTCACAGATTTAGGGGCTTCATTGGTGGCCCACTGATGAAGAACCTTTCTGCCAGTGCAGGAGACGTGGGTTCAGTCCTTGGGTCAGAAGATCCCCTGGAAGAGGAAATGGCAACCCACTCCAGGATTCTTGCCTGGAAAATCTCATGAACAGGGGAACCTGGCAGGCTACAGTCCATGGGGTCACAAAGATTCAGACACGTCTTAGCAACTACACAGATGGATTCCTTATTCACGTAATAAAGTAATTAATAACTATGACAATAAATGTTTTTATTATTAAGTGCACAATTAAAGGTGGTAGAGTGTGTGCTGAAATGTTTGTAAGTCTTGAACTTTATAAATTTTCCAATTAACCCATACATTTTAGAATAGTACAAATTTGACACATAATATATGTAATATATTTTATATATGTGCCTAAATTGTGAACCTACTCATACTGCCTTTCTCAAATTGCTCTTTTAAATAATAAATGTCTTTATAAACAGATAAAACAGCTTGGAGTGAACAGATGCTGGGAACAGCAACAATAATGGTAGTCATTATAGTAACTTATTGAGGCAAAATTTGAACCCAGATATATCTTAACTGCAGAAGTATTTGCTTAACCATTTTACCTCGATTCTGTCCACATCCTTGCTTCATTTTGTTGGCATAATCTCAGATTTTAGTCCCCTAGTTACATATTGCATTTGTATAACTATCTTTAATTTTAATATCCTTACAAATATTTATTACACAAAGTCAAATTAGTGAATTTATTTCATCATTGGATTCTGTTTTGCAGTACCAGATACACTGTATAATCAACAATAATTACATATCAAAGAGAATTTGGTTGTCACCTCTTGCTCCATGGTACTTCCTTCACATCACTTTTAACTTTTTTCCCCCATTGGAAGTAGTATATTCTCAAAAAGAACTGTTCAAGAAGCACTCAGGAAATAATATAATTCCTCAACCTTGATGTTACTAGCCACTCTTTGCATTTCCTCATAATTGTCTTGATTAGTCATATCCCTTGGTTATAAGTGAAAGATATACTACACAATACCTTATAAGGGGAAAAGGAAATTCTTTCTCTGTGGAATCCAGGAGTCCAGGATCTAAAGAAGCATCTGACTTCTGCTCATTTCTCATCTCTTGGTTATGTTTTTTAGCTTTAATTCTGCATCTTTTTAATTTAGATGACTGGCAAAAAAAAATTAAGTTCTAAAGTCAGTTTATCTATTTTGCAATTTGAGTAAAATGTGAACTTTTTTCTCCCCATTTCTATGTAGAAGTCCAAGAGTGGAGGAATGGGCCTGACTTGAGTCACTAAGATGTTCATTGACTCAAAAAAGAGGAACTATGAGTAGTCTGGTTATATCCCCAGTGGTGGTAGGGTACCTCATGATTATCAGCTCTCCCAATACCTCATAGTCTAGAAGAGAATGTCCTCTAAGAGAAAGGGAAAGGGAGTTAGTTGCAAAAATGGCCAGGCAGCTATAAAGTTTAAGTGCGACTACCTACTACCAGTGTGCCAAGTGCTCTAATGCAAGCCTTTATGACCATATATGTCAAAATTACCACAGGCTTACATTATCAAACAATCCTACATATCACCAAATATGCATTATAATCTGATAGACAACAGGAAGGACTCCCTCCCTGCTCAAGTATGTTCAGTGATCAAAAGTTCAGTTTTCTAGGGCTTTAAAATGTATATGATGACAGTAGTTGGAGAGTTCCTTCTTTATGGACTATTATGACTTAAAAATCTCTTCTATCAGGACTTTAGGATTAGGCTTTAGATTTCAAATTTGTATATGCAGTTCTGTTGAAGCACATAGGCAATTTGATTGAGGAGACATCTTGAGATATGAAACATAATTGGGCACTATTATTTATCATGGTATTTAAATCAAGACTCTACCTTTAGAGAAAAAGTAGTTCTTTCTGTCTTGGCCTCAGGCTGCTGAAATGAGTAATATGCATCACTTACTTCCTGAGGCAATAACCTCCTAAATGGACTCTTTTAAGGGTCAGTGATTCAAGAAATAAGTGTACATCTGGAGGTGTTGGTGAAGATTTCTCATCTCACTCTGACTTGGAAAGAATATGGCTATTGCACATTTTCTACTTTCATGACCATTTGATCTTCAGATTCCTTCATTTTATATGCAGAAAGGACTCTACAAAGCTGTGTGCTATTCCCTGCTCTTAAAAGAGCAGCTTGGGATGGCCCTTATATCATTGTGGCGGCATCATTGTGGCTGACTACCACATTGTCAACATTATTACATTTTTTGATAAAGATCCAAAGACTTCAGGTCGTGAATATCCAGAAGGCTATGTTAATGCACCACATTGGTATAATCTCAAAATTATTGGCAATTTTCCATTGGAAAGCCCAACCAGTTAGACATAGGATATAAGAGTATGGTGGAACTTTCTCAAAGGAACTAGGGAGCAAGGAATGTAATATATGTTAGGCACACAAATTATTCCTTTTTGCTTTGATTCCTTTCCACTGAAAGGAGCTCCCAACCTCCACCCTGCCTGCTCATCCTTCATCTCAGTGAGGCTCTTTTCAGGCTATTGTAGAATTGAGTGTATAAAATTAAATTAATATTTCTCTTCCTAACACTTATAAACAAAAGGAACAAACTTGAAAAAGAAACTGTGTCTCTAATGAGACATTGGCCTGTACAACAAATGGAAAGATTTCATCCACCTAAATGAAAATAGTACCAGATGAAGGAAAACACTGGAGACCATTCATTTCTCTAATTGCAATTAGAGTACCAATTTTTAAATTTTATTTGCAGACATATAAATGCAATATTGACAACTCTTAGAAGAAGCAGCTGCTTTTGTTCTGAGTAGACCATAGGGGAAGCAGTACCAACTGCATGTTATATTTATACAATTTAAAATGGCAGGGCTCGGTATTTTCTGTCTCTGACCTCTAACTGAGAATCCTGCTCTAGACAGCATACCTGGTGTCAGACCACAGGGAACCCTCTTCAGCATGTTCCAAACTCTTCTAGGTAACATTGACCTTCTCTACCCGGGTTTAGAGGACAATTAGATTCATCATTAACAAAAGTAGAGACATAATTTGAGAAAAAGTTAGAAAAAATATTATCTACATAAAACTTCAGGGAGAAGTTATGTCATCATTCTTAGACTTCTTTGTAATTTTGTTTAGTTATTGTTTTTATTTGAATTACTGTCAATGTTTCATCCTTGATAAACTGTAAGCTTGAGACTGTCTTTTTCATATTAAGATACTAGTACTTCTCATGCTTTTCTGGTCATGGTATGTGTTCAATAAATACAATGATTAAAGAAATGAGCAACTATATGTATTACATATTTAGACTATATGTGTTCTATATATCACATATAAAAAGCTATATATAGATTCAAGAATATGCAACTGCATACATACACACATTATTCTTTCAATCTGATGTGAGTTTTAGTGAGCATGAACAAATGTGTAAAGTTCAAAGGATATAATGAAGAAACATAATTTGAGGTCAGTGTCAGAGATGCAGGTATGATATAGACGGCAGGAGTGCATTAACAACTTCACATTGTCTGTCAGCACTATACTGAGTTCCATGAAATCAGCCAGAGGAAGGATTATACCCTTCTTATATCTAATACAGTACTGGGCATAGATACATGCTATAGCTGTGCTTATCTATTGAATAAATTGCCAAAAAGGTGAATGATTGAGTGAATGGACAAAGAGGATTTGTTCCCTACCTGCTGTGGGAAGTTTCTTTTAGTTTCTCTATGAAAGAGACAGTTGTCTCTGGAGAGAACCCATAGCTAAAATCATGATGAGATTTCATTTTGGAGGTCATGATGGGTCTTTTCTTAGCCCATCTTAAAAAGATTCAAACATAATGCTGTATATGCTTGAACTGATACAGTTCCTTCCTTTGGAAGGGTTATTTGTTGTTTGATTGATATTATACATTGAATGAGTAAATAAATGCGGAAGTAGATGTGATAAGGCTGTCTTTCATTACCAGTTAATGAAATTTTGCTATGTACCAGCCTCATGCTTACCCTGCATCTATTGTCATTTTGCTTATAAAATCTGTGTATGTACATCTAGGTATGGCTTACATCCACTTAAAGAGAAACTCCAATGTTTGGAGCTCAAGGAAGGTGTCTTGGGACATACATTGCCCTAGTGACGAGCAGCTACCTCTACTGCAGCTGGGTAGAATGGCTACTCCAATAAAATGTAAGCTTACTCCCTCACGTAGTCCACCTACTTTTTCTCTGCCCTTTAAATCCCTGATTCTGGCTGAGATGTAATAGGCATTAAATGGTTATAGTTCACTTTCATGCCTTGTCTCCAGATACTCAGAAACCTCTAAAATTAAAAAATCAGAAAACTAAAACTATAGAACAGTTTATTTTATATAGCTACTAAATAACCAGAAATAAGCTGAAGTGTAAGAAAGTAAGGGAGTATGTCACTTAATGAAATCACATGTAGGGAAGAAAAACACCGAGGGGGAGGAAACAATTTAAGAATCATCATGATAAACACTATTTTTATTGAACCAATCTATCCTAGCCCCTGTGTGTTCAATCACTTAGTCATGCTCAACTTTTTGAGACCCCATGGACTTCTTTGTCCTTGGAATTTTCTAGGCAAGAATACTGGAGTGGGTTGCCATTTCCTACTCCAGGGGTTCTTCCTGACCCAGGGATCGAACCTATGTCTCCTGCATCTTCTGCACTGGAAGGTGGATTTTTCACCACTAGGGTCACCTGGGAAGCCCCTATGGTTGCTGCTTAATATAATCCTACCATGTCATCTTTAGAGCAAACCTAGATATTATTTTCTCTATCACAAAAAAATATTTACCTTAAGGTAAGTAACTACCAAGTAGCATATATATTAGTGTCTTCCCTGGTGGCTCAGATGGTAAAGTGTCTACCTACAATACAGGAGACCTGGGTTTGATCCCTGGGTTGGGAAGATCCCCTGGAGAAGGAAACGGCAACCCACTCCAGTACTATTGCCTGGAAAATCCCATGGACAGAGGAGCCTGGTAGGCTATAGTCCATGGGGTCGCAAAGAGTCAGACATGACTGAGCGACTTCACTTCACTAGCATATATATTAGTCTTAACTTTGAACTTCTGGATTCAAAGCCCACATTCTAGGATATCACTCTGTGTACCAGCATAGAGTATGCTTTAAATTCATCGATTCACCCTAAAAATATTTGTGGATCATGTAGTATGAGAAAGTTACTCTTCTAGGCAGTGGAGAAATAGCTGTGAGCAAGATAGTAATCATGGAAATAGAATATATTAGTAGGTGCAATTGCATACTCATTAAGGAAATGAGCGCCAGAATAGATTTCCTGGATTCCAATTCCCATTCACCGTGGTTTCTTGGTTGTCTCTGTAGTGAGTAGAAGTGAGATGTGCCAGCCATTACCAAAATTACAAAAGATGATAACATCTGGCACATTATGTGTTCAATAAAAATTGCTTGTGACTCTTTGAGAAAACATATATTTTAAAATAATGATTACATTACATATAGCAAATGCTGGCTCCTGAAAAATATCACCAAAGCTTGTTCTCTTTATAACAATAAGAGCCCACCTTGGTAGAGTCTCAGGATATATCACAGAGGGCAATACACTCTGAAATTTCATTCAAGGTCGATCTTTTCATTGTGGGAACTTGAGAAAGTAAGCAATACAGAATTCCCCTTGAGTCATAAGGCTTGGATTCTAACATCAAAATCTAAATTTTCTTCTAGAATTAAATTATCTGAGAATGTCTTCTTAGAAGAGAAACTGATGGGTCAAAATATGACCTGAGTGATGTCCGACAGTATACTGATGACAGAACTTAGTTTATCAAGGTAGCAGATTCCTCCAGTGTGCAGGATGTTACCAAGAAACTTTTGCTTCACTAACCTAATACCAGTCTTTCAGAACTACACAGTGATCTGTTTAAAGCCAAAATACCCCAGGAGATTTTCAAATATTTTTGTAATGTTTCAGTGTTACTGATCTCTTAGTGCTAGACCATAAATGTTATAGTATCAATATCATTGGTAGATCTAAAGCAAAAATAGTGAATTTTATGAAATCTGAGAAAATTAGACACCTCCAAGTAGGTATTGTTTGCTCTGTAGTTCTCATGAAATTCTATTCCTGTGAAAGTTCAGTTACAAAAGCTGACTTCCACCAAAGACCTGCCAGTATTGTTTTCATAGACATAGGAAACTCCTCTTCCAGATATGACCAGGTAGTAATTTTAGATTTCTGTCTATCTAGTATGTTGTGTTTGCTTTGTCTTCAGTGGCTGGGCCTCAGTTTCTGATTCATTTCGAAGAATTGAAACCAAGAGAAATTGGGTGGTTCACTGTGCAAAATGTGTACAAATTCAACAATCAGTTTGATTATATGCTTTAACCCTTCACACATAAATTGTGTGTTATGTGTTTTTATTAGACTCGTACTAAGGAGTGATTACATGCAAAATAAATAAAGTGATATAAATAATAAATGCCTTATAAGTAACATAATTAAATGTAACCTGAACCTTAAACCAGGTAGATAAGAAAATAAACAATGAAGGAATACAAATTAAATCATGACAGTTTGTCATATTTTTTTGTAGATCTTAAGGGGAGGCCATTTCTTTCCAAAGAATATCTTCTTCTAATGGGTTCCTAAGATTTCTTAGCTTGAGGTCTCCAGTAATGATTTAAGATGGTTTATGCCTCTTTGATTGAAAGACATCACACTTAAATATCAACCTCGTGAAATTTTACTTCTGCACCAGCCTCACCATCCTCAACAATACTTGATGAGCCTTTTTTTCCCCAGAGTTTGAAGTCTATTTTACTCTCCCAAATTTTAGACCAGACCTCCAGAGTTTAACAGTTGTTTAAGAGAATATTAGGGCTTCCCTGGTGGCTCAGATGGTAAAGAATCTGCCTGCAATGCAGGAGACCCAGGTTCAATCCCTGGGTTGGGAGGATCCCCTAGAGAAGGAACTGGCTTACCCAATCCAGTATTCCTGCCTGGAGAATTCCATGGGCAGAGGAGCCTGGTGAACTACAGTCCACAGAGTCACAAAGTCACGTAGGCCTGAGACACTTTTACTTTCTAGGAGATTATTGAGGAAAATAATTTGTGTCATTTGATTTAAAGGAGACCCTAACCTAAAATCAAGCTGGCATAAATTTCTACTTGTTTAACTGCTATGAATATTTATTGCAACAAGATCAAGACAGATACGTGGTGGTCTCTGAGGATTCCAGTGAAGTTAAATCAGAACACCAAGTTTGTCCACATCACTCAGATAGGAGTTGGTAGAAAGTTTTATTATAAATACAACGTGATGAATTGCTGATGACTCATCTGAAATATTTGGCCAGGATTTCTTACAATAGAGCAGAGTCCAGAAGTAGAGGTGATATTACTAGACTTGTCCTGTTACTAACTCAAAAGGAACAATTCACTGAACCCCAAGAATCAAGCTTGTTGTCATTAAAGCAATCGTTAGGCCATGGGAGTTTGAATGAAGCTGAGAATGTTGCTAATTTGACCTTAAGATTTCTGTTTATTCTATCCTTCCTGAAGATTGGAGCAATGTGGACAGTAAGGTTACTGTGTAACTGGAAGAGATGTGCAAAACTTCAATTACAGTCTCAGTAAAATGATTGTGCCTAGTATTATCTCAGAAATAGTTTGGGAACACAAAATCATGTAATATATTGCTACTAGCAGAGATGGAATTCTCCAATAAGGCTTTAGTTCCCCCTTGCCAAATAAGCAATTATGATATATATTTAAAGCACCTTCCAGAAAGTATGAAATCTATTTGGACATGTCTAAAGGAATTCTAAGTTTTGGGCTCTTATCCATACCCCACCTTTACAGATTTATCAAGAACAACAAATGAGACATTCACCACAGACACCCTCAGTGACTTTGTAAGGTTTCTCCACTAGAGAAACAGTAGTCAATTTGTCTTTGCTGTGGTAGATAATTTCATGTTAAATGTTTGCAGTTCTCCATTTGATGTCACCTGGTGTGTCTAAGTATCCATAATGAAGTGCTAGAGATTATTCCCATGTAATTTACCTGCAGATTTCTCCCAGTAACTCTGATAACTCTGGAGCCAGTGGCACCAACAGGCTATCTGAATCTCTCAAAAGTTACAATCATGAGGGATAGGATGTTAGTGAGCGCTGCCTGTTAGGGCATTTATTTAGCTTTCATGGTATCCTCTCTTGATGGGTGTTTACTTTTATAACAGCCACCTCTTTAGAAAACTTCAGAGCACTCTAAAGTTACTTAATTTGCTGACCATTCTTTGTTGAGGCTCCTGCAGAGATCAAGAACCCTGTTTATTCTTAAAGATTTAAAAAATAATGGACTACACTCAAAGTATACTTATTATCACTCTGTATCACTCTCTTACATCTCTCTAATCAGATCTGTGGAATGGAATGAGTTCTGCCTTGTGGATATATTTTGCCTTGGGACATAGTCTAAATATGCTGTTGATTTTCCTGAGTGACAAATAAGTATAGACTATTTTGATCCAGAGTGACACTAACAAAAAACTAGATCATGAATCTATCACTATAAAGTATACTGCCTCAAGGAGTTACTGAAAATAAAATGGTATGGGTGTTGTACTATAGGGAAACAGGGGAAAACGATTCTATTTATGGCTCTGAGGTCCTAAACAAATCTCTGTCTCTGTCAAGTAGGTTTTTGGAATTGGAGGGTTAAGCTATTAGAAGGACTGGTGTAAGTTTTTTGCTTCTGTTTTTAGCCCTCAGTTCCTGGTTTTAGAAGATACAGTGCAAGTTTGGATAGCAACATAGATGGATAAATCTTTTAAACTATGTTTAGCCCAAACAATCCTACCTATGTAAGTAGAAAGTCTTGTGCACAGGTATGGGTGCTTCCTTGAGATCTTCAGTTTGGGCTCAATTTAGATACAGAAATAGCAGTATATCAGTTTCCAAATTATCCACATTCTTTATGTGGAGGGGAGTCCTCAGGGACTTGAGGCCTAGACCCTCCAGAGAATATTTAGCTTGTAATTCCATTTATACAGTGATTCTCTACCTATCAAGAAAGTAGAAATGGTATTACAGTGGAAGAACAAGTGTAATTTAGATAAAGTCAGAGGGTTATTGGAGAAATCTACCACCTGAATACTTGTCATTTCTAAGGAACAAGTTGTGTAATAGTGGTAGTGTTTAAAATTGATATTATAGCACCCATATCGATTTTTTAAATTGAAAGTTTATCCTTTAACGTTAAGTTATACTTTTGACTTTAAGGGTAAAATGTAGGCTATTAGTTGCCTGATAAGCATGTAAAGCACGTTGACTGATTGCTTATTTTATTTTGTTTTTTTACTGTTTAGATTCTCAGCTAATGCAAAACAGTTATTTTCCCAAAGTACTTAATGTTTACAGTTGTCTGGAATGGGAGGATGTAGTTTTGTCTCTAGTCTGATTTTGTTTTTATTATAAAACTCAATGTTTAGTTCAGTGCTGCAGATCTAATAATGTATTTCCCTTTCTAGTTTTTTTGTTTTCATATTAAATCCTCTATGTCTGGTTTAAGTTTGTTTGTATCCTGTTCCATAATTTTTAATACTTATTATCTAATATAAAGTACCCTAATTAATACTTTTAGTGAGTGTTTGCCTTCTTGCACTAGAATGTAAACATGTTGAGCATAGAGATTTTTGTGTGTCCTTTATTAATGCCAATGTCCTGTATTAATTAATGTCCTGTATTAATACCAATGCCCTAACTGTGAGAAACATAAAAATTAGCTTAAATTTTAAAACCAAGTGCTAAACTTACTTCAAGTTATTGGTAAGGGAGAAACTGCAAGAGAAATTTCAACATTTTGCTTCTTGAAGAAAAAAGCAAAATTAAAGAGAATTTTGAGGATGAGTGAAATTTGACTAAATTTATAATAAGCAGCATTTGGAGTAGATCAAAGCAAAAATGAAGTTGACTGGATGGATTGATTTGATCAAAGCTAAATAGAAATGATTGGAAGGATTGGAGAGTAGATCAATTCTAGTAGTGTTTACTAAATGTAAAGATTTAGTTAAAAACCAGTTATAACCACTTTTGCAGCTTCCTGAGCAGTGGGTAATTTTATCAGAAAAAGTAGAATTTGCAGCCTTTTTGTACATGTGGATGAGGTCCTTCCGGCAAATGTGACATTTTTTTAAATCTCACCATCCAAACCTAAACATAAACATGAGAACATAAAGTTCATTGTCATTTAAATACTCTTATTTGCCTTTGTAGATAATTTTAATTTTTCCTAAATTAGAATTTTAAATATCAATAACATTTGAAAAGTAAATAATTTGTCAACCATTTAAAAAATATGGTTGATCATTGAACAACATGAATTAGAGGTACAAATAAGTCTTCCCTCCCCAGTTGAAAATCTGTATATAACTTTACAGTCAGCACTCTGTATCTGTGGTTCTGCATCCAAGGATCCACATTCACAGTTTCAACCAGATCCTGTAGTACATACTTGTTGAAAACAATCATATAATAAATGGATCTACACAGTTGAAATCATGTTATTCAAGGGTCAGCTGTATCAATGAAATGGAAAAAAATTCCTTAAGAACACAGCTAGTGGAAAAAAACACACAAGAATAAATAGAAAGTATAAATTGTCCTATATCTGTTAAAGATACTGAATCTAAAGTGAAAATCCTTCCAAACGAGACTACTCCAGTCATGAATATTCTCACCAGTAGATTTTTACAAGTATTTAAGGAAAAAAATATAGTATTAATTCCCATTTTCTCAGAATAGCTTAACTAAACCTGATAACACTGTTAAAAATGAATTTATAGAATATGACTATTATTATTATTATGATATATATTATATCATAATTGTCATAATTATATCATGTTTATACCATGATATTAATTATTAACATTTTATTTAATTTATTTATTTTTAATTTTAAAATTTAATTTTTTAATTTTTAAATTAAATAAATTTATTTAATTTATTAAATTAATTTAATAAAATTTAAATTAAAATAAATAAGTAAGTAAATAAAATGAAAATAAAAATAAAAATATATAATATATATAAATAAAATAAATTAAATAAATAAATAAAATAAAAATAATTAAAAATAAAAATGAAGAATAAAATAAAAATTAAATTACATTAAAATTTTAATTTTTTTAATTTTAAAATTTGAAATTTTCAGTTTTTTAATTGTAAATTAAATTTTGTTTAATTTGTTTAATTAATTTATTTAATTAATATTAATCATAATTATATCATAGTTCATAATTATGATTATAGATGTAAACATCCTAAATATTATAATAGTTAGCCACATTGTGTAAAATATGTCAAAACTAATGCATCAGAACCATTTGGGACTTATTTAGTAAAAGTTGCTTTTTTACATTAAAAAAATTAAGACTTCTGGTTTCAACTCTGAAATATGAAGGGATAAGAAGTCATTATTTCTGTACTTACAGCAAGATAAAGGTAGGAAAACAGAAAAATCAATGGTTTCCTTGGATCCATCAAGAGGCCTGAAGCTGCAGGGAAAACTGCCACCCCAAAATCTGGAGAGACAGACATCCATTGAGATACAGGTGAGATCTGCTTAGCTGAAACAGAAGCTACGAATTGGTAGGAAAATTTAACTGCAATTTAGATGAAGAGATGGGCTGAATGTAGAATAAAGTGAAAGGGAGAAACTCCTGGAAACTCTTACACTTTTGTGGGCTTTACCTATAAGAATCTCACATGTTTCTTATGATAAAGATTCAAGAAAAAAAAAACCAAGACACCCTTATGACTCTGGAACTGGGGTGGTGGAGGAGAGTGATCCTTGTGAAATAAACTCAAAGAATTTTCCATAGCTGAGGCCTGATCTTCAGAGGAAAGACCTGGGAACTTGAGGGAAGGGCATTCCTCTAACTCTGGCCTATTATAGCCATTCAGTCTTACCAATCAGAAGACACACCCACACACGAAATTGTCAATAGAGGTCAGTGCTTCAAGGAAATAGATTGGGAACAGTAGAGTCAGGGAAAAGGGTAGGAGACAAGGAGAAAAACAACTACACTACTGAAGAAATATTTGTAAAGGCCACAATCCTAAGATATAGGCAAACAAAACGAGAGACTTATTCAAAAATGTTGTGGATCACTTAACTCCCCCACAAGTTTACCATCCCACCAATAAGCTTCATTATAATAACAGTGGATACAGTTGAAAGAGCTTCAAGACAACAACAGCTTGACAAGACAACAGTACTCTCAGAAGTACCTAGGGAAACCAGAGTCAAGAGAGGAGACAAAAACAAACACACTACAGTAATTTAACACTCCTGGTACCTCTAGCAATACAAACATTAAACAGAACACAACTCCTAATGAGATTACCACAAGTCTCACCAAAGGCTTATTTACCTCAATTCCAAATACCAGACACAACTCAAAAAGCTATAGTGCATGTTACAGAGCAAGAAAAAAGTAGTCTGTAAAGATAAAACAATCAGCAAAACCAGACTCAGGACACAGATGTCGAAATTATCAAATGAGGAATTTAAAATAACTGTGATTCATATGTTAAGAGCTCTCAGGGAAAAAGAAGACATTGTGCAAGAATAGATTATATAAGCAGAGAAATAAAAACTACAAGAATCAAAAGGAAATGCTACCAAAAAAAAAAAAAAAAAACCACTGTAAATGAAGAATGCCTTCATTAAACTCATCACTAGATTCAACACAATTGAGGAGAAAAACAATGCTATTGAAAACAACCCTATAGAAATTTCACAAAATTAAATACAAAGAGAAAAAATAAAGCAAAAAGCATCCAAGAACTGTCAATTTTAAAAAGTGAAATACACACAACTGGAATCCCAGAATGAGAAGAGAGAGCAGAAAAGCAGAAGAAATTTTCAAAGTAATAATGGTCAAGGATGTTTCAAAATGAATGAAAAACATTAAATCACAAGTGTGGGAATTTAGAGAACAGAAAGCAGGAAAAAATGCAAAGCACACACACACACACAAACAGTAACAACATTAAAGCCTAGGCATAACCTATTCAATTGAAAGAAACTGAACGTCGCTCATTTGTGTCCAAGTCTTTGTGACCCCATTGACTATACAGTCCATGGAGCTCTCCAGGCCAGAATACTGGAGTAGGTAGCCTCTCCCTTCTCCAGGGAATCTTCCCAACTCAGGAATCCAACTGAGGTCTCCTGCATTGCAGGCAGATTCTTTATCAACTGAGCTATCAGGGAAGCCCTCAATTGAAAGAAACCAAAGACAAAGAGAAAATCTTGAAAAAAGTTAGAAAAATACCCACAATGCATTAACTATAGAGAACTACAGTGAATTACAGTGGGCTTATCAGAAGCAAAATTAAGAAAACGTGATGTGAAATATTTAAAATGTTGCAGGAAAGAAATATCGACCTAGAACAAGATTATTCTTCAAAAATAAAAGAGATATAAATACTCTCAGACAAACCAAAAATGAGGAAATTCTTGCCAACAGACCTGGTGTATAAGAAATATTAGAAGTTCTTTAGGAAGAAAGAGAATTACACAGGTCAGAAACTTGGATTGCCATAAAAGAAGAGCATTGGGGAATAAATGAGGTAAAATACAACTAGTTCCATTATTCTTAAATAATCCTAAAATGCCTAAAGTAATAATAGCTATAAAATGCTGGTTGATTATGGCATATAGATAATGAAACAAATGACAGTAATGTCACAAAAGATGGGAAGGAGAAATTGATAATACTCTGATCTAAGGAGCCTGTACTACATGTGAAGGGGTATAGTGTAATTTGTAAAATGACTTTGAATGAGTTGAAAATTTTTATTATAAGTTCTGGAGAAACCAATAAAAGATAAAAAGAATAATTGATATGCTAAAAGAGGAGATTAAATGGAATCATGTAAAAATCACCTAAACGGAAAGAATGCAGTAAAATGGGGGGAAGAAAGAATAATTCAATGGCTAATAAACAGTTACAAATTGGTAGATATTAATTGGTAGTATTAATAATTATTTTAAATGTGATGGTTTAAAATACAGGGATTGCCAGAATGAATTTAAAAAGAACAAACAAACCCAAGACTCAACTAAATGTTGTTCACAAGAAACTTACTTTAAAATTAAAGATTTAGGTCAATAAAGGTATTGAGGAAACTTTCAGGAAAGGTATTAAGAAACATATATCAGGTAGAAACTAATCACAAGATAGCTGAAGAAGCTGCATTGATTTCAGACAAAGCCAGCTTCAGAACAAGGAAGATTATCAGGCATGAAGATTATTTAATGTTAAAGGATCCATTTTTAGAGAAGACATAACAATCATGAATGTATGTGCCCCTAACAACAAAGTATCAAGATAGGTAAAAGTTGAAGGAACCCAAAGTAGAAATAAACAAGTCAACTATTATAGTTGGAGACTTCAGCAGCTCTCTGACAGTAACTGATCAAGCAGACAGATCAGTAAGGATATAGATGATCAAAAGAGCACTATCAAATTTGTTTGTCTGATACTTACAGACTATTCCATCCATGAAGGAGAATACACATTCTTCTAAAGGTCATATAAAATAGTGACTGAAATAGGTCATATCATGTTCCATAAAACATACCTTAACAAATGTAAAAGATTAGAAGCTATACAAAGCAACAATGAAACAAAACTGGTAGTTGATAAAGATATAGCTGGGAAGTCTCCAAATATTTGAATTAAACATTTCAAAATAACAGATACATCAAGAAACATTAGAAAATATTTTTTTATATTTTAAGCAAAGTAAAAATAAAAATATTACTTACCATAATTTATCAGATGCAGAAAAAACATCACTTACAGAAAAAAAAAAAAAATCAACATTACATTTATACATTAGAAGATTTAAAAGACCTAAACCAATAATCTTAAGTTTTTACCTTGGAAAAATAAAGAACACTTTAAGCCTAAAGAAAATAGAAGACTATTAATAACAACAGTTAGAACAGAAGTCAGTAAAATTAAGAACAGAAAAACAATAGAGAAAATAAACAAGAGGTAGTTCTTTTAAAAGACCAATAAAATTGCTAAAATTCTACCCACGCTAAAGAAAGGGGAAAAAAGATACAAATGGCCAATAATAGAAATGAAAAAGCAATCAGTTCTGATTCTAAGGATAGTGAAAGCTTAATAATAGAACACTCTGACCTCTATGCTCCCAACGGGATAACTTCGATGAAATGGAACAGTAGTTTTGGTAGTTTGTCTTACAAGGAAAAATACATATTCTGAATAGCCCATACAAGGAAAAATACATATTCTAAATAGCCCTAAGTCTATTAAAGGAATTAACAGTTAATAACTTTAAAAAAAAAAAACACCAAGCCCAGAGAGTTTTGCTGGTTTATTTTGCCAAACATTTAAGGAAGAAGCAGTATCAACCCTCCACCACTGCTTCCAGAAAACGGAAGGGGGATGTATGCAGTCGTCTCAGTCCTGTCTGACTCTGTGAGACCCGGTGGCCTGTAACCCGCCAAGCTCCTCTGTCCATGTTTTCTCCAGGCAAGAACACTGGAGTGGGTGGCCATTTCCTCCTCCAGAGGATCTTCCAGACCCAGGGACTGAACTCTCATCTCTGAAGTCTCCTGCATTGGCAGGCAGGTTCTTTACCACTATCACCACTTGGGAAGCACTTGAAAGAAGGGAGCCACTTGCTAATTCACTGAGTTAAACCATTATTTCCCTAATACCATAACCAGATAAAGACATCACAAGAAATTGGACATTACAAACCAATATATGTCATCAGCATCCTCAAAAATATTAGCAAATTAAATCCAATAATATATAGGAAAAATTGTACACAACCAAGTGAAATTTATTCCAGGTATTTCAACATTCAAAAATCAATTGATATAATCTATCACATCCAAAGGCTACAAAATAAAACTCATATAATCATATACTATAAAAGCTTTTGACAAAATCCAATATTCATTTAAGATAAAAACTCTCGTAAGTTAGTAATGCAGGGAAATTCTCTCGGTTTGGTAAAGGACACCTACAAAAAGCCCTGCAGCTAACATATTTTTTGATTAGAGTCTTTATGCTAATTTCAGAAAAAAGACAAGGATGTCTTCTTGTACCACTTCTATACATCATACTGGAAGTCTTAGCTAAAGCAGTAAGATAAAAAGTATTAAGAGGTGTATAGATTGAAAATGAGAAGAATAAAACTGTCTTTATTTAGAGATGACATGAGTATCTATGTAGAGAATCCCAAAGAATCTATAAAGCTAAACAAAAACCTCCTGGAATTAAATGAGATAAATGTGCATAACAAGGATAAAGGATATAAGGTTAATATTTTAAAAGTCAGTTGTTTTCTATATACCAGTTATGCACAATTGGTGTTTGAAATAAATATTTTTTTAAATCCCATTTACATTTGCAATTTTAAAAAAATTAGGTATTCATTGCACATACTTTTGTGTGATCTAAATGCAGAAAGTACAAAATTCTGATAAAAGATAACAAAGAAAATTAAATAATGGCTATTCTGTTTTCATGAATTGGAAAACTCAGTGTTAAGTCAGTTTTCCCCAGCTTTACCTATGGATACAATATAACCCTATTCAAAGCCCCAGTAAGTTATTTTGTAGATATCAGTGAACTGACTTTAAAGTTTATGTGAAAAGACAAAAGAACTGGAGTTAAGCAATATACTGAAGACAAACAGGTTTGGAGGACTCACACCACCTTATTTTGAGACTTACTATAAGCTGCCATATAGCATGGCATTGGCAGGTAAATAGACATAGATCTATAGTACCGAATAAAGGGTCCAGAGGTAGATACACACTTATAGCATTTATAATTACCTGATCTTTGACAGGAGCTCAAAGGCAATTTACTACATAAAAATAGTCTTTTCAGTAAATGATACTAGAACATGGGATGTCCACATGCAAAAAGGGGATCTAGACACAGTCCTTATATGTTGCATAGAAATTAACTCGAAATCATAGAACTAGATGTGAAATGTAAAACTATAAAACTTCTCAAAGCATGTCAATGTATGACAAAACCCCCAAAAAGTAAATAAATAAATAAAACCTTTATTTCTAAAAAGAAAAAAAAAAAAACTTCTCAAAGCAAACATAGGAGAAAATCTATGTGACCTTGGATTTTGTGATGAGTTTTTAGATATAACACCAAAAGCACAAAACCAAGAAAAAGAAAAGGTAAGTTGAGCTATATTAAAATTAAAAGCTCTGATCTGGCAAAGACCCTTAAGTTAATGAAAAGACAGGAGACATTGGGAGAGTACATTTTCAAAACACGTATCTGATAAAGATCTTCAGTCTAAATGGATTAAAAAAAATACTTGAAATTCAGCAAAAAGAAAACAACCCATTTAAAATGGGCAAAAAATCTGAATAGACACCTCACCAGAGAAATATACAGATGACCATATGTAAAGATGCCCTACATTATCTGTTAGGGAGATGCAAATTAAACAAAAAAATACTACTACACACCTAGGATAATGGCTAAAATTTTAAAAACTGACAATGTTGATTATTTGTGGAAAATGCAAGCAACAGAAACTCATTCATTGGTGGCTAGAATGAAAAATGGTACAGCAATGTTGGAAAACAATGCGGTGACAAAGCTAAATGTTCTACATTTAGCCACTGTGCTCCTAGGTATTTACCCAAATGTGTTGAAACTTAGGTCCACACAAAAACTGGCACATGAATATTTATAACAGCTTTATTCATAACTGCCAAAAACTGGCAGTAGGTAAGATATCCTCCAGTAGGTTAATCCTTAAAAACACTGCGGCGCACCCACTTTACCAAAAAGAGAGAGAGACAGAGACACAGATGAACTTTGAATACATTTTGATAAGTGAAGGAAGTCAGTTGAAAAGAATACATATGGTGTGCTTCCATTTATATGATATTCTGGAAAAGGTAAAACTAAAGATACAGTAAACACGTGGTTCTCAGTGGGAGGGCAACGGCTGAATAGATAACGCAAACTGAATCTGTCTTTTATGATACTGTAATGGCATATACATGACATTATGCACTTGTCAAAACCCATAGAACTTCACAGCACAAAGAGTAAACCTTAATATATATGATTTTTAAAAACCATTTAGTAGTTGGGGGATCCCAGGTTGGAATATAAAATGTAAAAAGAGAACCTACTGTATTACAAATGTATGAAACAATGTCACTTATGGGGTTGTGAAGAAAAGGTGCTAACAAGTGACTAGGGGAGTTAGTGAAATCTGTAAGACTAAAAGCAAAGCAACTGTATACAGTCCTGTACTTAATAATAAAGTTGTTTCTCATGAGTGTATGGATAGGCAACTCTGAAACCACTACACATACATACTAGAATTAAACAATTAAGTAAATGGTTGGCAGATGGTGTAAGGTTTCTTGCTGTTGAAGTAGAAAGCTATAGACAAACAAGAAGAGGTTAGAGTAGTCCATGTAATAATGGGTTTGAATTGGAAGCATCACTATGAACTTATGTTCTGTATTATATATATATGTATATGCATGTGTAGTTACACACATAAATATTTATATACACATATAGTTACTTTACATGTTAATCTGTCAGTTGAGAAAGCCTGGAAGCAATGGTAATCTAATAACAAAAGGCACACCTAAAATCCATAGCTTGGTTTCTAATACTAGTCTTCAAAAAACCAAGGGATCCCTTTCAAAAATGGTTGATTCTATGAAGTGAAGTGAAAGTTATTCAGTCATATCTGACTCTTATGTGACCCCATGGACTATGCAGTCCTAGTCTCCAGGCTAGAATACTGAAGTGGGTAGCCTTTCCCTTCTCCAGGGGATCTTCCCAACCCAGAGATCGAAGCCAGGTCTCCTGCATTGCAGGTGGATTCCTTACAAGCTGAACTACCAGAGCCACCAGGGAAGCCCAAGAATACTGGAGTGGGTAGCCTATCCCTTCTCCAGCGGATCTTCCCAACCTAGGAATCAAACTGAGGTCTCCTGCATTTCAGGCAAATTCTTTACCAGCTGAGCTACCAGGGAAGCCTGATCCTATGAGGGGGCAGGGAGTATTAAAGATGAGCCTGGAGCATCCTAGAGGGTCAGAAAGTAAGGAATTGCTTCTCTCTCTTTCTAATTATCCATGAATTCACACTAATATAAAAAAGTGAATAAATACATTGGGCGAATAGACAATTCTTAGGTAAAATAATTCAAAACAAACTTTGTAGATACTTTCACTGCAAGGAGATGCAACATAACTTCTCATTCCTCAACTGTGGTCTGTGCATAGTGACTTCCTTGCAAAGAATACAGTGTGAAAGTGGCAGGTGGGAGGAAAAGTAAATTTATGGTGGAGAAACCTGATGAACACTATCTCAGCCAGGTAATCAATGTTAGTATAGTCATATTGATAGAATGTAACCTTTTATGACAAGATGAGAATGGTACTTTATGATCTTCTTTCCCAAAACCCATAATGCCAGTATAATCATGAGATAATAATTAGATAAATCCCACTTGAGAGACACTCTACAAAGCACTTAACTAGTTCCCAAATCAGTTCTTGATGTGTCAAAGAATTGATGCTTTTGAACTGTGGTATTGGAGAAGACTCTTAAGGGTTCCTTGGACTGCAAGGAGATCAAACTAGTCCATCCTAAAGGAAAAAAAGTCCTGAATATTCATCAAAAGGACTGATGCTGAAGCTGAAACTCCAATACTTTGGCCACTTAATGGGAAGAAATGACTCATTGCAAAAGACCTTTATGCTGGGAAAGATTTAGGGCAGGAGGAGAAGGGCACGAGAGAAGGATGAAATGGATGGCATCACCAACTTGATGGACATGAGTTTGAGCAAGCTCTGGGAGCTGGTGACGGACAGGGAAGCCTGGTGTGCTGCAGTCCGTGGGGTCGCAGAGTCGGATACGACTGAGCGACTGAACTGAGTTCTTCTAAAAAATGAGAGGGCTGTCAAAACAAGGAAAATCTGAGAAATTGTCATGGTCAAGAAGATCCTAAGTAGATATAACATCAAAATACAGCATCCTGTATGGGATCATGAAACAGTAGTAGGTCATTAGGCAAAAACAATGGAAATCTGTAAAAAGCATAGACTCAATGTACCATTATCAATTAATTGTGTGAAAAATAAACCGCACTATTATCAGATAGTAAAGGTTTGTGAAATGGGGTGTGAGATATTCAGTAACTGTGTTATTTTCAGAGCTTTTTAAAACAAGTCTAAAACTATTCTAAATTAAGTTTAATTTTAAGAAATTAAAAATCAATGTAATTCATTGTAGTAACACAACAGAGGGGAAATAGCATATGATTATCTCAAAAATAAAAAGCATCTGATAAATGCAAAATTTATTCCTCATAAATCTCATCAGAACTGGGAATTTGGCAAAATTCTTCAATGAAATAAGTATTTATAAAATAAATCAAATGCTAAATCCTTAATAATGGAGCTATTGAAAGCTTTTCTCCTATTGACTGAGAATAAAACAAATTTCTATCACCATTTCTAGTTAACACTATACTGGCTGTTTTAGTGCAGTAAGTCATGCAAAAGGAATAAAAGGTGGATAAGGATTAGAAATGGAAAGTATATGTAAATTCCATTATTTACAGATAACAAAATGGTGTCTATACATGTGTGTGTTAGTATATATCTCTATCTATATAGCTATATCCCCAAATGATTTGAAAAAACAATTAAAATTAGGAAGTTAATTTAGCAAAGTTGTTGTATTTGTAAGCAAATAAATACAATGAAATGTGTTTATGCAAAGTACAAACAGATTTTTAAGTCAGCATTCCCAAGAACATCAGAAATAGCAATTACATAAGAAAAGATCGACATATATTATTACAAATCATTAGTGAAAAGAAGTAATACCTCACAAATGAAGAGATATATTCAAATTGGCGGATTTGATTATATTTAGATGCTAATTCTCCCCCAAATATTCATTTTAAATTTTCAATACATTAGCATTCCAAATCCAAATCCCATTAGGAGTTTTGTAAATTGACACCTGATTTTAAAAATTATATATAATGTAGGTGTGAGGTGTATATAATGCAAAGAGCCAAGAAAAGCCAAGGTTGTCCTGATCAAAATGAACAAAATTTCTTCAGTTATATGATAAAATTTCAAAGCATTTCAAGAGGTTACAGTAGTTAAGACTGTGTGTGGTGACAAAAGGGAGAAAACTAGCTTAGTGAGAAAAAATAGACTTCACAAACAGATCAAGAAATGTATGGTTACTTGTTTAATAATCAAGGTGCCACTGCTGCATAATGAGGAGAAGACGAAAAAACTTGAGTCCATTTTCCAATTTCTAGACAGAATGTAGACATATATGAAAAAAAAACAATAAAGATTTTTGAACATAGAGCAGTATCATGATTTTGGTGAATGCAAAATCTTGAATAACTAGCACTAACTATAAAGGAAAACTTTATAAATTGGTTTGCATCAAAATGAAAACTTCTGTTTATCCAAATTAAAACTTAAAATGTATATTCAATAGAAGATCAATATACATAAATAAACTTGTATATGTCAAGAAGTGAGAAAGAAGACATTTAAACAAGCACATCACAAAGGAGGATATCCAAATGGCTAATAAACATGTGAAAAGGTGCTCGAGGTCATTAGCCATGAGAGCAAAGAATATTCAAGCAATAAATGTTCACCAGGATATAGAAAATTTTTTAAATCAAGCTATATATCTATTTAAAATACTCTTAAGACTGTGTCCATAAACATAATCCCAGGTACAGGAAAAATTTGTAAACATATGCTCTAAAGTACAAACATGTGAGTACTTACAGTAGCACCATTTTTGACAGCAAAAACTGAAAGCAAAGTGCCCATCAAGAGTTGAAAGAGTAAGTACACCTTGAAACATGCACACCGTTAAGCAACAGATCACGGGGAAATAACAATGGAGTGGCTAACGTGGCAGAGTAGGGAAAGCGAGCCTCAGCAGGGGCTCATGCATGGGATGGCCACATTTGCTGGAGCTGGACTAATAGATACAGTGCTGCTTTACCCAAATCTGGGCCGCACAAGGCTAGATAGTAAATGTCTATACAGTGTGGAATAGCAAACCACAAAGCTAAGTTAAAATTTTCTTTAGCACAGGCAGAACACATCTACAATTTTCAGAGATAGATTGAAAAAAGAATCTACAGTAGCAACGGTGTGAAGTACAAGCAAAGTGAGAATTACCAAAAATGAAAATTAAACTGGACCCTCCCTTTCTTCAGTGATTACAGGCAGTTATAATTCCAAATATATCTGTGGGCTAATAGAAACAAACATCTAAGATATTTGGGTTAGTTCTCTAAGGAACCATGGATTTTATTATGGCTAGTTTTTTTCTATGAGTGACTCATATTGATGATATGATTCTCATGAGGAGAAACTTTAATTTCTACCTGAGCTTTGCTTTGATTAAATTTGAAAAGTCTTATCATTTACTAGTATTATTTCCTTGGTGCATTGTCTGGGTACATCTAAAATCATATATAGACAAATTTTATTTGTTAGATTGTTTTGAGTTTGCTAAGGTGTTGTGGTATTTGTGGATCATAAATGAACTACTCACAATTGAAGGACCATGGCAACTGCAGCCAGAGGTTTGAAATCCATGTATATGCTTTGCCCATGATAAGTGAGACAATAAAATCATAAGCACCCTGATACTGATATCTAGCTTCTTATTATCATGTAGCTTTATTAGATTTATTTTAAGTAGAAAATCCATGCTATTAATGATGCCATTGCTTTTCTGTCCTGGCTTCCTGGAAGAGACAGCCAAGAACTGCCTAGTAATAGGATTTTAAATCTGCGTAAGGATTTCTGACAGGTTTCTTGAGGCCAAAGTATATTATTTACATCAATTTGACTAAGTATAATGAATCACTCGCTATATATAAAGGAATGTGCCTCCCTCCCTGTTTTAGTAATATCCTTCCTATATAAATCACTGAGGAACATGAGCAGTGCAAACATGAAATACATGTTCTTTGACTACTGCCCTGTCTCTGTCTTCATACACAAATATAAATGGGGAAGAAGACCCTTTAGCCTACTTCCCCTGGGCTGCCCAGTTGTCCTACACTGAATCTCTCAGATCTCCAGTCTACTTGGGACCCAGAATTTAAGGACGCTATCCCTAGTAAGAAATTGCAGAACAAAGAATGTGTCAGTGTGGATGGTGCCCTGGTTTTAGTGAATGAGGATGTTTTGCCTTGAGGAGATGTGGTTGCCTAAAAATCATGCTTAATGAAATTACTATGGAGCCTAGCAGAGGTGAAAATCCTGGATTATGAAATGAGAGTGAGAATTCTTAGCTTCACTGTTATTGTTGTTCAGTCACTCAGTCATGTCCGACTCTTCGCAACCCCATGGACTGCAGCACACCAGGCTTCCCTGTTCATCTCCTGAAGCTTGCTCAAACTTATGTCCATTGAGTCAGTGATGCCATCCAACCATCTCTGTGTCATCCCCTTCTCCTCCTGCCTTCAATCTTTCCCCACATCATGGTCTTTTCTAATGAGTCAGCTCTTTGCATCAGGTTGCCAAACTATTGGAGCTTCAGCATCAGTCCTTCCAGTGAATAATCAGGGTTGATTTCCTTTGGGATTGACTGGCATGATCTCCTTGCTGTCCAAGGGACTCTCAAGAGTCTTCTCCAACACCACAGTTCAAAAGCATCAATTCTTTAGTGCTCAGGCTTCTCTATGGTGCAACTCATATCCATATATGACTACTGGACAAACCATACCTTTGTCTATGCAGAACTTTGTCAGCAAAGTAATGTCTCTGCTTTTAACATGCCGTCTAGGTTGGTCATAGCTTTTCTTCCAAGGAGCAAGTGTCTTTTAATTTCATGACTGCAGTAACCATCTGCAGTGATTTTGGAACCCAAGAAAATAAAGTCTGTCACTATTTCCATTGTTTCCCCATCTATTTGCCATGAAGTGATGGGACCAGATGCCATGATCTTTCTGAATGTTGAGTTTTAAGTCAACTTTTCCACTCTCCTCTTTTGCATTCATCAAGAGGTTCTTTAGTTCCTCTTCACTTTCTGCCATAAGAGTGGTGTCATCTTCATATCTGAAGTTATTGATATTTCTCCCAATAATCTTGATTCTAGCTTGTGCTTCATCCTGCCTGATGTTTTGCATGATGTACTCTGCATATAAGTTAAATAAGCAAAGTGACAATATACAGCATTGACGTACTCCTTTTCCTATTTGGAACCAGTCTGTTGTTCCATGTCTGTGTCTAATTGTTGCTTCTTGACCTGTATACAGGTTTCTCAGGAGGCAGATAAGGTGGTCTAGCATTCCAGACCTTCACTACAACTTCACTGTAGTGAAGTGAAGTGAAGTGGCTCAGTCGTGTCTGACTCTTTGCGACCCCATGGACTGTAGCCCACCAGGCTCCTTGGTCCATGGGACTTTCCAGGCATGAATACTTGGGTGGGTTGCCATTTCCTTCTCCAGGGGATCTTCCTGACCCAGGGATTGAACCCAGGTCTCCTGCATTGTAGGCAGACACTTTACCATCTGAGCTACCAGGGAACTTTACTGTAATAGGAACTCTATTCATAGGCTTCAGATAATAATGTCCATATGGGAAACATGTTTCTTCCACTTCTTTCTGTCTCCTTCTGGGCAAGCAATGGTTTCTTTTATATTGATAAGATTTGGGTGGTTTATTCTCATATTTTTGAAATTATTCCTCAATTTTTTTTTAATGTTGTGTGCACACTAGCTGAATTAAACTGCCTTTGGTAAATGCAAAGTGCATTTATACACATACACACACACACACACACACACACACACACACACACACATATATATATTGTATAATGGGATCCTCACCACAAGAATTTCACTTTTCACCTGAGTGCTTTATTGGAATTTGTGTACATTTTATAATTCATCAAAATCATTTCTATGGTGCCATATTTGCTTTATTCTAAATGTCCAAGTAAATAAATTCAAACTTGTTATATTATTTCAAGTTTTTAATGTGTGGTTTTTAATTGTTAATCATTTTTGGACTGTATCTATTCAAAGATCCTGGTAATTGTGAATCTTTGTGATCCAGATATTTGTTTTCTTACTATGTAAAATCAATATAATTAGGAACTTCTTGATATCCTATTTACTTTTTAGGAGTAATACCCATGAAATACAGTTTTCCTTTGACTACTGTCCTACTGCTGTCCTCTTA
This sequence comes from Muntiacus reevesi, assembly GCF_963930625.1. Lineage (NCBI taxonomy): Eukaryota > Metazoa > Chordata > Mammalia > Artiodactyla > Cervidae > Muntiacus > Muntiacus reevesi. The sequence continues at coordinate 1,452,936 of NC_089263.1, forward strand.
GACAAAGACTATTGAGAAAGGTGACTTTCTTTCTGCCCTGCTATACCAGTGACACATGAAAGCTACACAGACTAACTTCACTGAATGTACCCAAACCCCAGTCTACTTTGGCACAAGGTTTTTAAAAATACTAACTCTGGTTAGACTTTTCAGAATCAAGCAAATATATAAGGAGAACACCATGGCTTGTGTCATTATGCTAATCCCCAGCATAGGTGCCATTCTTGGGAACAGATGTAGGAGTGTTCTAAGCTGTGCAAAATAAAGCTATGGAAGCAGATTTGATGAAGAGAAAAGAGTAAGAAGTCCTTGAAAAATTGTGTAAAAGACTGAGCCATAGAATGAAAGTATCAGCTTAGACAGTGGTCACCTCGTTACCTGGAAGAAAGGGAATAAGACTGCTGGAAGGACTAAAAATGGTAAAGATCCATATGCCCTTTTCCCTCAAGCTCTGGTGAGATCCACAGAATTTCCCAAGGTGCCCTGCACTGTGCTCAGTCTACAGTCCTATACCTGGGCTTGTGTACTGGCTGCCACATAAATTGCTGCCGCTAGTTGACTTTCTTCAACTAATGAAGCAGGCACAGTGAAGGCAAATTTGCAAACTCTATATCAGACCGCTGAAGTCCTCAGGAATCCTGTACTCTTCCTTCAAAAGCTTAGGCTATTCTATTCTTTGTACCTTGGACACATAAGACAAGGGACTACTGAAAAGATTCCTTGAAAACTTCCTGCAGAAGGTAAACTGGGAGAAGCTAAATGCTGTATTTAGAAGCTGAGTCCTTCATTGTTTTTCATCACAGTTCACGGAGGCATTTTCTAAGTCTACATATATAAATCTGTGTAAATATCAGAATAGACATTGAGCCTCTCCATTTTTATGACACTTTCGTTGCTAGGAATTCAAATATAAGTAGGAAGAAAAAGTAAGTTGATGGCAAGAGTGAATAGTTTCTCAGATACTGGTAGCTACAATCTGGCTTTGAGAAAGTATGCAGAAAGTTAAGCCATAAAGAAACTTAGGAGTGCAGTTTATTATTTTCTCCCAGTCTGAAGACTGTCTTTTCACCCTGCTTATAGTTTCCTTTGTTGTGCAGAAGATTTTAATTTTAATTAGGCCCCATTTGTTTATTTTTGCTTTTATTTCCAATATTCTGGGAGGTGAGTCATAGAGGATCCTGCTGTGATTTATGTCGGAGAGTGTTTTGCCTATGTTTTCCTCTAGGAGTTTTATAGTTTCTGGTCTTAAGTTTAGATCTTTAATCCATTTTGAGTTTATTTTTGTTTATGGTGTTAGAAAGTGTTCTAGTTTCATTCTTTTACAAATGCTTGACCAGTTTTCCCAGCACCACTTGTTGAAGAGATTGTCTTTTCTCCATTGTATATTCTTGCCTCCTTTGTCAAAGACAAGCTGTCCATAGGTGCGTGGATTTATCTCTGGGCTTTCTATTTTTTCCATTGATTTATATTTCTATCTTTGTGCCAAGACCATACTGTCTTGATGACTGTGGCTTTGTAGTAGAGACTGAAGTCATGCAAGTTGATTCCTCCAGTTCCATTCTTCTTTTTCAAGATTGCTTTGGCTATTTGAGATTTTTTGTATTTCCATACAGATTGTGAAATTATTTATTCTAATTCTCTGAGAAATACCATTGGTAGCTTGATAGGGATTGCATTGAATCTATAGATTGCTTTTGGTAGTATACTCATTTTCACTCTATTGATTCTCCCAACCTATGAACACAGTATATTTCTCCATCTATTTGTGTCCTCTTTGATTTCTTTCACCACTGTTTTATAGGTTTCTATATACAGATCTTTTGTTTCTTTAGGTAGGTATATTCCTAAGTATTTTATTCTTTTCGTTGCAATGGTGAATGGAATTATTTCCTTAAATTCTCTTTGTTTTCTCATTGTTAGTGTATAGGAATGCAAGGGATTTCTGTGTGTTGATTTTGTATCCTGCAACTTTACTATATTCTTTGATTAGTTCTAGTAATTTTCTGGTGGAGTCTTTAGGGTTTTCTATGTAGAGGATCATGTCATCTGCAAACAGTGAGAGTTTTACTTCTTATTTTCCAATCTGGATTATAGCAAATGAAGCAACTGACAAATAATTAATCTCACAAATATACAAGCAACTCCTGCAGCTCAATTCCAGAAAAATAAAAGACCCAATCAAAAAGTGGGCCAAAGAACTAAACAGACATTTCTCCAAAGAAGACATACAGATGGCTAACAAGCACATGAAAAGATGCTCAACATCACTCATTATCAGAGAAATGCAAATCAAAACCACAATGAGGTACCATTACACGCCAGTCAGAATGGCTGCTATCCAAAAGTCTACAAAATAAATGCCGGAGAGGGTGTGGAGAAAAGGGAACCCTCTTACACTGTTGGTGGGAATGCAAACTAGTACAGCCACTATGGAGAACAGTGTGAAGATTCCTTTAAAAACTGGAAATAGAACTGCCATATCACCCAGCAATCCTGCTGCTGGGCATATACACCAAGGAAACCAGTATTGAAAGAGACACGTGTACCCCAATGTTCATCACAGCACTGTTTATAATAGTCAGGACATGGAAGCAGCCTAGATATCCATCAGCAGACGAATGGATAAGAAAGCTCTGGTACATATACACAATGGAATATTACTCAGCCATTAAAAGAATGCATTGGAATCAGTTCTAATGAGGTGGATGAAACTGGAGCCTATTATACAGAGTGAAGTAAGCCAGAAAGAAAAACACCAATACAGTATACTAACGCATATATGTGGAATTTAGAAAGATGGTAATGATAACCCTGTATGCAAGACAGCAAAAGAGACACAGATGTATAGAACAGTATTTTGGACTCTGCGGGAGAGGGTGAGGGTGGGATGATTTGGGAGAATGGCATTGAAATATATAAATTATCATATGTGAAATGGATCGCCAGTCCAGGTTTGATGACTGAGACAGGGTGATCGGGACTGGTGCACCGGGATGACCCAGAGGGATGGGATGGGGAGGGAGGTGGGAGGGGGGTTCAGGATGGGGACCACATGTACATCCATAGTGGATTCATGTCAATGTATGGCAAAATCAATACAATATTGTATTGTATAAAGTAATTAGCCTCCAATTAAAATAAATAAGTTAAAAAAGAAAAAAAAGTGCAGTTTAGCTGCCTGGTTATAATTATCTACAAAGAAACACAGTATTTTCTGGGGATCCCAACAAATGAGAAGGCACACCTGAAGAAAAAGTTACTAATTCCCTATTGAAAAGTCAAGATACTAGAAAAAGTAATGCTGTGAGAGACTGAGGAAGATGCAAGGGATACAACCTATGTCTGAAACTTTACCACCTCCTCAAGAGGATCTTCCCTACTCCAAGAAATCAGACAGAAAAGAAATGGTAAATGATGCAAGCTAATGGACAAAATTGACATCATGCGAGAACCTTAGAACTAGGAATGAAATGAACTTGCATGTCTGTTTTTCTTTTCTCCATCTTAAATGTTTCCAGTCCTTTTTGTGTATACTGAAGCCATGAATTCTGCAGGTTTACTGCCTTTCTTGTTTTACCCTACCCCAGAAAATACATCCAAGGTATGGGTGTTTCTGGATGACTTTATACTTATTCTTTCTCCTCTGAGGTTCCCAGGCAAGCTGGTACTTCTGAAGCCTTCTGAAGTATATATCTTGTCTGTTGATGTGCTTGATAATATCAGAAAGGGACCTGATATGTAACTAAGGGGTATGATATATTCTGGATAGAGTGTTTTTGATATTTTGCAAGGCATCCAGGTTGATAAATATCTGCTTTCAGAAGCAAAAGGGGGCTATGGGAGAACAGCAGTCTCACCCAATGCTGAAAAAGTACACCCAAATTATAGAAAATCTGTATTTATGGATAGAAAAATTCTAACCATTTAATAAAAAGGATAAATCTGGTTGGTACAGTTTACAATAAAGCAAATACATGCCAATGTATAAAACATATTTTCTGCTTCTAGCTCAAACAAAATGTGTAAAACCAGTAGAGAAATATGAAAATGGAGCATAATTTTTAAAAAAGGATATTTACCTTATAATTGTCTTATTTTTTACCTGTAAGGAAGAAAGGAAAATTTGACAAGGAGATCGATCTGTTTATAGAACTGTCCGTGATCTGAGAGTAATAATAAGTAATAATTGTAATAATAAGTAATAAGTAAATAAGTAACAAGTAAAAATAAGTAATAATTGGTCTGATATCTGTGCTATCCAATCTTGCTACTTTCTTAACCTCTGTGTCTGAGTTGGCTAATTATCTTTATGTAGTCTATTTACTCTGTTCTGCTTTATTGTCTTTACCTTTAGATAAAGAGTTAATGTTTGTATTTGAGTTTACCTATGTAGGCTTTCAATACTTGTGGCAATTGATTGCACAGAAATTCAAAGATTCACTTACTGTATTCTCTAGGTATTTACAAAAAAAAAAAAAACTTAAATAATTATCTCTGCTTTGAGGCTCCAAAGTAATTCAACACTGATTGATTTACTGATAGCTGTTTACATGCTAACAAAGAAGATACTTTAACTTTACTGAATTTCTTAGTCTTCCAAGACACAACATCTTCCTGAATATGTCACAACATTATCAAACTGAAGTCAAATGTTTGACATGTATATAGCTCCAATTCCATTGCATATATGCAGTAGGCCAGCAAACAGAATATAGTTGCATCCTGAACTCAGCCTAATATACAAATGAAACAATGTCACACACACACACACACACACACACACACACACACACACACACACACACACACCTACATTGATTTGGAGAGTTGTTTGTGGATCCTTGCCTTTTATGTAAAGCCTAAGCCTCTCATGGTATGTTATATGAAATAACAAAATTGTAGTACAAATAAAGAAGCCTTTCACATTCTTAGAATAGATGTTTCTCTTTCTGTGTTAGTTTTTAACTTTAATAAGACCTTCTACATTTTCTGTAAAAAAGATTTAGGGTGTTTCTAATAGTGAGCTTGTTAAAAATTAGGCCTTGATTTTAGGCATGTTGCTTCCTTTTCTGTGTTATTGGGTTTTGTTGCTCTGGGAACACAAAGGTATTCACAAGGCATTATAGCAAGAACTCCCTGATTAAAAGACTTAGGCTTTAACCTTAGAGCACTTAATTTACTTATAGATACCTCATGATATTACTATTTTACAAGTTTTTTTAAGATTCATTTCTCAATTTGCTGCCAGTCTAGTTATGAACAAGTCTTATTGTCTAATTCAAATATGATTCTTTGCAAGTGTAGCCTCATTAACCCAGCTACTATGTTGCCTTATACTGAGAAAACAGGTTGAATATGACTGTCTCGTGGCCATTGATATAGATATTGGACCTTGGTCTGATTTACATAATATTCCTATTCCCAAAGCTGACTTAATACTATTCACTGAACCATAAGGGACTATAATAGTATGTTATGCAGTAATCAGTCCTCATGAGATTTTAGAGGTTTCTGTTCCCTCAAACAAAAAGTTAGTCCAAGCAGCAATCTGTTCATTCATTTATAATTTTATTTGTGTTTCTTTTTTCCTTATGTAGTCTAACTATAGGTTTGTCAATGTATTTATCTTTTCCAGAAAACAACTTAAAAATATTTATATTGTTTTTTCTAGTCTCCATTTCATTTATTTCTTCTCTGATCTTTATTATTTCCTGACTTCAGATAACTTGGAGCTTAGTTTGTTCTTTTTCTAGTTTTTTGAACTGTAAAGTTAGATTATTTGAGATCTTTCTTTTTTCTTAATACAGACATTTATTACTATTCAGTCTTAGAGTAGCTATTGCTTCACCTCAGAAGTTTGGATATGTTGTGTTTCCATTTTCATTTGCCTTGATTATTTTAATTTTATTTCTATTATGACTTTCTATTTCCTTTTTCACCCATTAGTTGTTCAAGAGTGTGTTGCTTAATTTCCACATATTTATGAATTTCCCAACATTTCTTCTGTAATTGACTTCTATTTTCATACTACTGTACTTGGAAAAGACACATGATAAACTTAATAATCTCACTATTTTGTTAAGACATGTTTTGTGGCCTAGCATATAATTTATCCTGGAGAATATTTCATGTGTGCTTAAAAGAATGTATATTCTGAAGCTGTTGGATAGAATGTCCTGTACATATTTATTAGGTCTTTCTGGTCTATAACATTAAGTCTGATGCTTTCTTAGACTTTTTGTCTGGATTATTTATCTATTTTGAAAATGGGTTATTAAAGTCATCTGTGTTGTTATTCAGTCACTAAGTTGTATCCAACTCTTCATGACGCCATGGACTGCAGCACACCAGGCTTCTCTCTCCTCCACTGTTTCCCAGAGTTTGCTCAAATTCATGTCCATTGACTTGGTGATGCCATCCAACCATCTCATCCTCTGCCACCCACTTCTCCTTCTGCTTTCAATCTTTCCCAACATCAAGGTCTTTTCCAATGAGTCAGCTTGTCAAATCAGGTGGCCAAAATATGGGAGCTTAGCTTCATTAACAGTCCTTCCAATGAAAATTCAAGGTTGATTTCCTTTAGGATTGATTGATTTGATCTCCTTGCACTCAAAGGGACTCTCAAGAGTCTTCTCGAGCACTACCGTTCGAAAGTATCAATTCTTTGAAACTCAGCCTCTTCCTTATGGTCCAACTCTCAAACCTGCACATGATTACTGGAAAAACCATAGCTTTGACTATATGGACCTTTGTTGACAAAGCGATGTCTCTGCTTTTCAATACGTTGTCTAAGTATGTCATAGCTTTCCTTCCAAGAAGCAAGCATCCTTTAGTTTCGTGACTGCAGTCACCATCTGCAGTGATTTTGGAACCCAAGAAAATAAAATCTGTCACTGCTTCCACTTTTTTCCCTTCTATTTGCCATAAAGTGATGGGACTGAGTGCCGTGATCTTAGGGTTTTTTTTAATGTTGAGTTTCAAGTGAGTTTTTTTCACTCTCTTTTTTCACCCTTATCAAAAGGTCCTTTAGTACCTCTTGACTTTCTGCCATTACAGTGATATCATCTGCATAGCTGAGGTCACTAATATTTCTCCCAGCAATCTTGATTACACTATGTGATTCATCCATCCTGATATTTCACATGATGTACTCTGTAAGTTAAATGAGCAGGGTGGCAATATACAGCCCTATTATACTTCGTCCCCAATTTTCAACCAGTCAGCTGGTCCATGTCTGACTCTAACTGTTGCTGCTTGACCCATGTACAGGTTTCTCAGGAGGCAGGTAAGGTCCCATCTCTTTAAGTATTTTCCACAGTTTATTATAATCCACACAGTCAAATGCTTTAACATAGTCAATCATGCAGAAGTAGATGTTTTTCTGGAACTGCCTTGCTTTCTCCATGATCCAACAAATATTGGCAATTTGATCTCTGGTTCCTCTGCTCTTTGAAAAGGACATACTTCCAGCTTTTATATCTGGAAGTTCTCAGTTCATGTATTGCTGAAACTAACTTGAAGGATTTTGAGCATAACCTTGCTAGCAAGTCAAAATGAGCACACTTGTATGGTAGTTGGAACATTCTTTGGCATTGCCCTTCTTTGAGATTGGAATGAAAAATAACCTTTTCTAGTCCTGTAGCCACTGCTGAGTTTTCCATGTTCACTGATATAGTGAGTGGAGTACTTTAACAGCATAACCTTTGAGGACTTTAAATAGATCAGTTGGAATTTCATCACCTCCTCTAGCTTTGTTCATTGTAATCCTTCCTAAGGCCCACTTGATTTCACACTTCAGGATGTTTGGCTCTAGGCTAGTGACCAGGCAATTGTGATTATCCAGGTCATTAAGACTTTTCTTGTATAGTTCCTCTGTGGACTCTTGTCACCTCGTCTTAATCTCTTCTGCTTCTGTTAGGTCCTTAGCATCCTTTGTCATGCCCATCCTTACATGAAATGTTGCCTTGATATCTCCAACCTTCTTAAAGTGATCTTTAGTCTTTCCCATTGTATTTTTTCTTCTATTTCTTTTCACTGTTCATTTAAGGCCTTCTTATTTCTCCTTGCTATTCTATGGAACTCTGCATTCATTTGGGTATATTTTTTCCTTTCTCTTTTGCCTTTCATATCTCTTCTTTTCTCAGTTATTTGTAAAGCCCCCTCAGACAACCACTTTGCCTTCTTGCATTTCTTTTTCTTTGGAATGGTTTTGGTTTTGCTTCCTGTACAATGTTATGAACTTCCATCCATAATTCAACAGACACTCTTTCTATCGGACCTAGCCCCTTGAGTCTATTTGTCACCTCCACTGCATAATCATAAGGGATTATATTTAAGTCATACTTGAATGGCCTAGTGGTTTTCCATACTTTCTTCAATTTAAACCTGAATTTTTCAATGCATGATACGAGCCACAGTCATCTCCCAGTCTTGCTTAGCTGACAGTATAGATCTTCTCCATCTTTGGCTGCAAAGAATATAGTCAATTTTCAGTTTTGACCATCTTGTGATGTCCATGTGTGGAATAATCTTTTGGGTTGTTGGAAAAGGGTGTTTGCTGTGACCAATGTGTTCTCTTGGCAAAACTGTTAGCCCTTACCTGCTTCATTTTGTACTTCAAGGCCAAATGTGCCCATTTTGCTGGGTATTTCTTGACTTCCTACTTTTGCATTCTAATATACATATACAGTGACATCTTTTTTGGTGTTAATTCTAGAAGGTATTGTAGGTCTCCACAGAGCTGTTGAACTTCAGCTTCTTCAGCATCAGTGGTTGAGTCATTACTGTGATATAGAATGCTTTGCCTTGGAAACAAACTGAGATCATTCTGTCGATTTTGAGATTGTACCCAAGTACTACATTTCAGCAAAAAGGCAAAATAGTTGTCTGAGGAGGCCTTACAAATAGCTTTGAAAAGAAGGGAAGTGAAAAGCAAAGGAGAAGAGGAAAGATATACCCATTTGAGTGCAGAGTTCCAACGAATAGCAAGGAGAGATAAGAAAGCCATTCTCAGTGATCAAAGCAAAGAAATAGAGGAAAACAGAAGAATGGGAAACACTGGAGATCTCTTCAAGAAAATCAGAGATACAAAGGGAATATTTCATACAAAGATGGGCTCAATAAAGGAAAGAAATGGTATGGACCAAACAGAAGCAGAAGATGTTAAAAAGAGGTGGCAATAATACACAGAAGAACTGTAAAAAAAAAAAAGATCTTCATGGCCCAGATAATCACAATGGTGTGATCAGCACCTACAGTGAGATTCCTGGAATGCAAAATAAAGTGGGCCTTAGGCAGCATCAGTTCAGTTCAGTCGCTCAGTCGTGTCCAGCTCTTTGCAACCTCATAAACCGCAGCACGCCAGGCCTCCCTGTCCATCACCAACTCCCAGAGTCCACCCAAACCCATGTCCATCGAGTCAGTAATGCCATCCAACCATCTCATCCTCTGTCATCTCCTTCTCCTCCACCCTCGATCCTTCCCAGCCTCAAGGTCTTCTCAAATGAGTCAGCACTTCGCATCAGGTGGCCAAAGTATGGGAGTTTCAGCTTCAACATCAGTCCTTCCAATGAACACCCAGGACTGATCTCCTTTAGGATGGACTGGTTGGATTCCCTTGCAGTCCAAGGGACTCTCAAGCGTCTTCTCCAACACCACAGTTCAAAAGCATCAATTCTTCCGTGCTCAACTTTCTTTATAGTCCAACTCTCACATCCATACATGACCACTGGAAAAACTATAGCCTTGACTAGACGGACCTTTGTTGGCAAAGTAATGTCTCTGCTTTTTAATATGCTGTCTAGGTTGGTCATAACTTTCCTTCCAAGGAGTAAGCATCTGTTAATTTCATGGCTGCAGTCACCATCTGCAGTGACTTTGGAGCCCAGAACAATAAAGTCAGTTTCCCCATCTATTTGCCATGAAGTGATGGGACCGGATGCCATGATCTTAGTTACTGAATGTTGAGCTTTAAGCCAACTTTTTCACTCTTCTCTTTTACTTTCATCAAGAGGCTCTTTAGTTCTTCACTTTCTGCCATAAGGGTGGTGTCATCTGCATATCTGAGGTTATTGATATTTCTCCCAGCAATCTTGATTCCGGCTTGTGCTTCCTCCAGCCCAGCGTTTCTCATGATGTACTCTGCATATAATTTAAATAAGCAGGGTGACAATATATAGCCTTGACGTACTCCTTTTCCTATTTGGAACCAGACTGTTAATCCATGTCCAGTTCTAACTGTTGCTTCCTGACCTGCATACAGGTTTCTCAAGAGGCAGGTCAAGTGGTGTGCTATTCCCATCTCTTTAAGAATTTTCCAGTTTATTGTGATCCACACAGTCAAAGGCTTTGGCATAGTCAATAAAGCAGAAATAGATGTTTTTCTGGAATTCTCTTGCTTTTTTGATGATCCAGTGGATGTTGGCAATTTAATCTCTGATTCCTCTGCCTTTTCTAAAGAGGGTGTTTGCTATGACCAGTGCGTTCTCTTAGCAAAACTCTATTAGCCTTTGCCCTGCTTCATTCCGTGCTCCAAGGCCAATTTTGCCTGTTACTCCAGGTGTTTCTTAGCTTCCTACTTTTGCATTCCAGTCCCCTATAATGAAAAGGACATTTTGGGGGGGGGGGTGTTAGTTCTAGAAGGTCTTCTAGGTCTTTATAGAACTGTTCAGCTTCCTCAGTGTTGGGGCATAGACTTGGATTACTGTGATATTGAATGGTTTGCCTTGGAAACGAACAGAGATCATTGTGTCATTTTAGAGATTGCATCCAAGTACTGCATTTCAGACTCTCTTGTTGACAATGATGACTACTCCATTTCTTCTAAGGGATTCCTGCCCACAGTAGTAGATATAATCGTCATCTGAGTTAAATTCACCCATTCCAGTTAAATTCACCCATCCCCCCATATGAACACTTTATATTGTTGATGTCAGATTTTATTTCTATCTATAAATTGTGAATCTATTAAAAATTTCTTATGGTTAGAGGTATTCTTAATAGTCTTTAAAAAGTTTTACACTATGTAGCTGAGTTAAACTAATTTATGTGCCACCATACACTATTAAAACTAGTAAGACTATTTTGTCTTTGTCTATATATTTACTTTTACAAATGAGACTTGTACTTTTATATACTTTAGTGTTTCTTTTTAGTGTTTTTTTCTTTTCAACTTGAAGAACACCCTTAAGAATTTCTTGTAAGGTAGGTCTAGTGCTGACAAACTCTCTCAATTTTTTTTATTTAACTAGGAAAGTCTTAATCTCATCTCTATTTTTAAAGGACACTTTCAACCAGTTTAATATTCTTGATTGGCAAGATATTTTTCTTTTATAGTATTTTGAATATCTCTTTTCTTTCTCTCCTAGACTTCCGGATACCTGCTGATAAATTCACTTGTAGTCTTTTGTGAATTCCCATATATGTGAAGAGTCACTTATCTTTTGCTGATTCTATGGTTCTCACTTTGCCTTTGCCAATTTAATTGTAATGTGTCTTGGTTTAGACCTCTTTGGGTTCAATCTATTTGGTGATTCTTGAGCTTCTTGAATTCCATTTCGATCTGCAAATTTGGGAAGTTGTCCGACATTAATTTTTTAATTTAAATTTTAGTTAGAGGATCATTCAGTTCAGTTCAATTCAGTCACTCAGTCGTGTCCAACTCTTTGCAACCCCATGGACTGCAACACACTAGGCCTTCTTGTCCATCCCCAACTCCCAGAGTTTACTCAAACTCATGTCCATTGAGTCAGTGATGCCATCCAACCATCTCATCCTCTGTCATCCCCTTCTCCCACCTTCAGTCTTTCCCAGTAACAGGGTCTTTTCAAATGAGTCAGTTCTTCGCATCTGGTGGCCAAAGTATTGGAGTTTCAGCTTCAGCATCAGTCCTTCCAATGGATATTCAGGACTGATCTCTTTTAGGGTTGACTGGTTGGATCTCCTTGCAGTCCAAGGGACTCTCAAGAGTCTTCTCCGACACCACAGTTCAAAAGCATCAATTGTTCGGTGCTCAGCTTTCTTTATAGTTCACCTCTCACTTTCCATACATGACCACTGGAAAAACCATAGCCTTGACTAGACAGACCGTAGCTGACAAAGTAATGTCTCTGCCTTTAAATATGCTGTCTAGGTCGGTCATAACTTTTCTTCCAAGGAGTAAGCGTCCTTTAATTTCGTGGCTGCAGTCACCATCTGCAATGATTTTGGAGCCCAGAAAAATAAAGTCAGCCACTGTTTCCAATGTTTCCCTATTTGCCATGAAGTGATGGAACCAGATGCCATGATCTTAGTTTTCTGAATGTTGAGCTTTAAGCCAACTTTTTCACTCTCCTCTTTCACTTGCATCAAGAGGGTCTTTAATTCTTCTTCACTTTCTGCCTTAAGGTGGTGTCATCTGCATATCGGAGGTTATTGATATTTCTCTAGGCAATCTTGATTCCAGCCTGTGCTTCCTCCAGCCCAGCATTTCTCATGATGTACTCTGCATATAAGTTAAATAAGTAGGGTGACAATATACACCCTTGACGTACTCCTTTTCCTATTTGGAACCAGTCTGTTGTTCCATGTCCAGTTCTAATTGTTGCCTCCTGTGCTGCATACAGATTTCTCAAAAGGCAGGTCAGGTGGTGTGGTATTCCAATCTCTTTCAGAATTTTCGACAGTTTATTGTGATCCACACAGTCAAAGGCTTTGGCATACTCAATAAAGCAGAAATATATGTTTTTCTGGAACTCTCTTGCTTTCATTATAGGGGACTGGAATGCAAAAGTAGGAAGTCAAGAAACACCTGGAGTAACAGGCAAATTTGGCCTTGGAGTAAAGAGTGAAGCAGGGCAAAGGCTAATAGAGTTCTGCCAAGAGAATGCACTGTTCATAGCAAACACCCTCTTCCAACAACACAAGTGAAGACTCTACACGTGGACATCACCAGATGGTCAACACCGAAATCAGATTGATATATTCTTTGCTACCAAAGATGGAGAACCTCTATATAGTCAACGAAAACAAGACTGGGAGCTGACTGTGGCTCAGATCATGAGCTCCTTATTGTCAAATTTAGGCTGGAATTGAAGAAAGTGGAGAAAACACTAGACCATTCAGATATGACCTAAAGCAAATCCCTTATGATTATACAGTGGAAGTGAAAAATAGATTTAAGGGACTAGATCGGATAGACAGAGTGCTTGATGAACTATGGACAGAGGTTCGTGACATTGTACAGGAGACAGGAATCAAGTCCATCCCCAAGAATAAAAAATGCAAAAGAGCAAAATGGCTGTCTGAGGAGGCCTTACAAATAGTTGTGAGAAGATGGGTAGTGGAAAACAAAGAAGAAAAAGAAAGATATACCCATTTGAATGCGGAGTTCCAAAGAATAGCCAGGAGAGATAAGAAAGCCTTCCTCAGTGATCAGTGCAAAGAAATAGAGGAAAACAATAGAATGGGAAAGACTAGAGATCTCTTGAAGAAAATTAGAGATACCAAGGGAACATTTCATGCAAAGATGGGTTCAATAAAGGACAGAAATGGTAGGGACCTAACAGAAGCAGAAGATATTAAGAAGAGGTGGCAAGAATACACAGAAAACTGTATGAAAAACATCTTCATGACCCAGATAATCACGATGGTGTGATCACTCACCTTGAGCCAGATGTCCTGGAATGTGAAATCAAGTGGGCCTTAGGAAGTAAAGGGAATGGAGGTGATGAACAAAGCTGGTGGAGGTGATGGAATTCCAGTTGAGCTATTTCAAATCCTGAAAGATGATGCTGTGAAAATGCACTCAGTATGCCAGCCATTTTGGAAAACTCAGCAGTGGCTACAGGACTGGAACACATCAGGTATCATTCCAATCCCAAAGAAAGACAATGCCAGAGAATGCTCAAATACCGCACATTTGCACTCATCTCACACGCTAGTAAAGTAATGCTCAAAATTCTCCAAGCCAAGTTTCAACAGTATGTGTACTGTGAGCTTCAAGCTGGATTTAGAAAAGGCAGAGGAACTAGAGATCAAATTGCCAACATCCGTTGCATCATCGTAAAAGCAAGAGAATTCCAGAAAAATATCTACTTCTGCTTTATTGACTATGCCTTTGACTGTGTGGACCACAACAAACTGTGGAAAAATCTTCAAGAGATGGGAACACCAGACCACCTTACCTGCCCCCTGAGAAATCTGTATGCAGGTCAAAAAGCAACAGTTAGAACTGGGCATTGAACAAGAGACTGGTTCCAAATCTTGAAAGGAATGTATCAAGGCTGTATATTGTCACCCTGCTAATTTAACTTATATGCAGAGTACGTCATGAGAAATGCTGGGCTGAATGAAGCACAACCTGGAATCAAGATTGCCGGGAGAAATATCAATAACCTCAGATATGCAGATAACACCACCCTTATGGCAGAAAGGGAAGAAAACTAAAGAGCCTCTTGATGAAAGTGAAAGAGGAGAGTGAAAAAGTTGGCCTAAAACTCAACATTCAGAAAACTAAGATCATGGCATCTGGTCCCATCACTTCATGGCAAATAGGTGGGGAAACAGTGGAAACAGTGACAGACTTTACTTTTTTGGGCTCCAAAATCACTGCAGATGTTGACTGCAGCCGTGAAATTAAATGACACTTGCTCCTTCGAAGAGAAGTTATGACCAACCTAGACAGCATATTGAAAAGCAGAGACGTTACTTTACCAACAGAGGGCAGTCTAGTCAAAGCTATGGTTTTTCCAGTAGTCGTGTATGGACGTGAGAGTTGAACTATAAAGAAAACTGAGCACCTAGCAATTAATACTTTTGAACTGTGTTGTTGGAGAAGACTCTTGAGAGTCCCTTGGACTGCAAGGAGATCAAACCAGTCTATCCTAAAGGAAAACAGTTCTGAATATTCATTGGAAGGACTGATACTGAAGCTGAAACTCCAATAGTTTGGCCACCTGATGTGAAGAACTGACTTATTTGAAAAGATCCTGAAGCTGGGAAAGATTGAAGGCAGGGGCAGAAGGGAACGACAGAGGACAAGATGGTTGGGTGGCATCACTGACTCAATAGACATGAGTTTGTGTAAACTCCGGGAGTTGGCGCTGGCCAGGGAGGCCTGGCGTGCCGCAGTCCATGGGGTCTCAAAGAGTTGGACACGACTGAGCAACTGAACTGAACTGAACTGCATTTCACTGACTCTGAGGGCTACTCCGTATCTTCTAAGGCATTGTTACCCACAGTGGTAGTTATACTGGTTATCTGATTTACATTCGCCCATTCCTGTCCATTTTAGTTCACTGATTCCTATAATGTTGATGTTCAGTCTCGCCATCTCCAGCTTGATGATGTACAATTTCCCTTATTCGTGGGCCTAACATTCCAGTTTCCTATGCAATATTGTTCTTTACAGCATCAGACTTTACTTTCTCTGCCAGACACATCTACAACCAAGCATCATTTCCACTTTGGTCCAGTCGGTTCATTCTTTCTGGAGCTATTAGTAATTGCCCTCCACTCTATGTCCAGCAGCATACTGAACACCTTCTGACCTAGTGGCTCATCTTCCAATATCATATATTTTTGCCTTTTCATACCATCCATGGGATTCTCCAGGCAAGAATACTAGAATGGTTTTCCATTTCCTCCTCCATTGGACCACATTTTGTCAGAACATTTTACTATGATGCGTCCTGGGTGGTCCTGCATGGTATGGCTCATAGCTTCATAGGGTTACACAAGCCCTTTTGTCACGATAAGGCTTTGGCCCATCAAGGGGTTATTAGTCAGCTATAATTAATTTCAGTGTTCCTATTTCTCCCTCTACTTCCATCAAATCTCTTCAGTCTGCTAATTGCTTTGATGTTGGGTGCATATATAATAATTGTTACATCTTCTTCTTGAATTGGCCTTTTAACTTTGTGTGATGACTTATTTGTCCCTTGTTACAGTTTTTTTTTTTGGTCTTAAAGTCTATTTTGTCCAATATAAGTATAGACATTCCTGCTCTTTTGTTGTCACTTGCATATCTTTTTTTCATCTCTTCACTTTCAGCCTATATATGTACATAAATCTGAGATGAGTCTCTTGTACATAGCATATGGTTGGGCCTTGTTATTTTATCCATTCACTCACTCTATGTCTTTGAATCATGAGTTTAATTATTTTACTGAAAGTAATCATTGACAGATAAAGACTTACTATAGTCATTTTGTTAATTGTTTTTTGCCTGATTTGCAGTTCTCTTGTCCTCCTGTTCTCTTGAGCTCATGATTCTTTTTGCAGTTATATTGTTTATTTTCTGTTCAACTTTTGTGGATCTTCCATAGGTTATTACTTTTGTAGTTACCATAAGACCACTTATATTTATAATTATAGTTATAATGATCTAATTTAAACTGAGATTTAATCACAACTTAACTTCAAGTGCATAAAAAGCCTAGGCCTTACTGTCCATCGCCAACTCCCAGAGTTTACTCAAACTCATGTCCATTGAGTCGGTGATGCCACCTAACCATCTCATCCTCTGTCGTCCCCTTCTCCTCCTGCCTTCAATCTTTCCCAACAGCAGGGTCTTTTCAAATGAGTCAGTTCTTTGCATCTGGTAGCCAAAGTATTGGAGTTTCAGCTTCAGCATCAGTCCTTCCAATGAATATTCAGGACTGATCTCCTTTAGGATGGACTGGTTGGATCTCTTTGCAGTACAAGGAACTCTCAAGAGTCTTCTCTGACACCACAGTTCAAAAGCATCAATTCTTCGGTGCTCAGCTTTCTTTACAGTCCAACTCTCACATACATACATGACCACTGGAAAAACCATAGCCTTGACTAGATGGACCTTTGTTGGCAGAGTAATGTCTCTGCTTTTCAATATGCTGTCTAGGTTGGTCATAACTTTCCTTCCAAGGAGCAAGCATCATTTAATTTCATGGTTGCAGTCAACATCTGCAGTGATTTTGGAGCCCAAAAAAGTAAAGTCTGTCACTGTTTCCACTGTTTCCCCACCTATTTGCCATGAAGTGATGGGACCAGATGCCATGATCTTAGTTTTCTGAATGTTGAGTTTTAGGCCAACTTTTTCACTCTCCTCTTTCACTTTCTTCAAGAGACTCTCTAGTTTTCTTCCCTTTCTGCCATAAAGGTGGTGTTATCTGCATAGCTGAGGTTGTCGAAATTTCTCCCAGCAATCTTGATTCCAGGTTGTGCTTCATCCAGCCCAGCGTTTCTCATGATGTACTCTGCATGTAAGTTAAATAAGCATATAATATTATGATGGTCTGCCACATATCAGCATGAGTCAGCCATGGGTATACATATGTCCCCTTCCCTCTTCATCTCCTTGCCATCCCCCCCTCTAGGTTTTCGTGGCACCCCAGGTTTGAGTTATCCTCCAACTGGTTATCTTTCTTGCATATGGTAATGTATGTTTCAGTGCTACTGTTTCTCAAATCAGTCCACCTTCTCTCTCCCCTGTTTCCAAAACTCCATTCTCTTTGTCTGTATTTCCATTACTGCCCTGTAGATGGGTTTTTCAGTACCATCTTTCTAGATTCCATACATACACGTTACATATGTTAGTCTTTCTTTTTCTGACTTACTTCACTTTGCTTAACAGGTTCTAGCTTAATCCACCTCTTTAAAAGTGACTCAAATGCATTCCTTTTTATAGATGAGTAATATTCCATTGTGTATATGCACCACAACTTCTATATCCATTCATCTGTCAATGGACATCTAGTTTGCTTCCATGTCCTAGCTAAATACTGCATCATCAGAAAGTCTGCAAACAATAAATATCGGAGAGGGTGTGGAGAAAAGGAAACCCTCTTTTTCTTGGTAGTAACTCAAATTGATACAGCCACTGTGGAGAACAGTATGGAGACTCCTTAAAATCTAGGAATAAAACTACCATATGACCCAGCAACCCAACTACTGGGCATATACCCTGAGGAAACCATAATAAAAAAAACCACGTGTACCCCTATGATCATTTCAGCCATTATATTTTAAAACAATTTCTCTTTCTTTTTCCTTTCCCTTTCTGGAATTCCCATAATGCAAATATTGTCCCATGTGATGGTGTTCCATTCTCCCGTAGGCTTTCATCTTTTTGAATTTTTTTTCTTTTTTTGTTCCTCTGACTGAATACTTTTAAATGACTTATCTTCAAAGTCACCACTTCTTTCTTCTGTTTGACTGAGTGCACTGATGAAGTTCCCTATTGAAATTTTTAGTGTAATAGTTGTATTCTTTAGCTCTAAAGTTTCTATTTGATTTTTTCTTGTTTTTATTTCTTTGTTGAACTTCATTTTGTCCATGTACTATTTTTGGTTTTTATTCAGTTATGTATCTTCTCTTTTAGTTCTGAGTTTCTTTAAAATATTTTGAGTTCTTTATCAAATTGTTGTTAGGGCTCCATTTCTTTAGGGTTAGTTATTATGACTTTGTTCATTTCCTTTGATAGTGTTCAACATCTCTGATTATTTGTGATCCTCATATCCTCGTATTGATATCTCCACATTTGAGGAAGTTGTCATTTCAAGTCATTAGAGCTTGGCTTGGAAGAAAAAGTCATTCATCGGCCAGTTCAGCCTGGGATTACGGAAAGGCCAGTTCTTAGCATCCATCGACAGTTGAAGCAAACTGCCAATATTCTGATGTTGAGTGAGGACACTCGCTGGGCTCTGAGATGGGGGAGGGATGGGTTTGGCCTTATAGTTGGGCAGGGTTGCAGTCTGGCCTGTCTGGCTGGGTGAAACTCGTGAAGGGCTCCTTGTTCTAGCAATGCTCCTCGCAAGGCTCTTGATGGACAAGGTTGCTGTTAGGGGTACAGGACTTCTGTCAAGATTTGCAGCATCAGTTGCAGTGAGCCCATGACCCTTTTTGTTGTGCCTACTATCCATGGGTGGTACATCAGTGACAGTTCCCTCAGTGTTCCATGTGGGATAAGAGAGAAGCATACCTCTCAAACAATGTCCTGAAACCCTGGGGAAGTGAAAGTACATCTTAGTTTCTGTTTCCTAAACTGGAGAAATCATGGCCAAAGAGATTCTTCTCAGCGTATTGCTGTTTCAGCTCAGGGAAGGGATGAGAGTATAGAAAATGAAACGTTTACTCTAACCCTTCTTGATGTGTTTTTCTTGTTCTTTTGTGCCCCATCAGGTACTCAAGTGCCTTGCACTTGAGGTGTCAGACTCTCTTTTCATTTGTGTATAGTTGCTAAATTGTTCTTCTGTGAGGGAACTAGGCCCAAGATGCTTCTTTTGCCATGTTGCCAGTGTTACTTTAGATTAGCCTTCAGCCTTAAAATGAGTATCTACACTGATAATAAATATGTTCTATTATGCCACCAACCAACTTTGGAAGAATGGAAGCTTTCAAATTTTGATAGAACTGAAATATTACATGAGATATGAATTACAAATGTATAAGAGTCATTGAAAATTCTCTAACAAATCTATATTACTCTTTATAAAACCCATATTGAGAAAAAGTTATCTTAAAAAAGAAACTTCAGATCAAATTGTGAAAAGAGCTACAAAGTTTTGAACTAGAAAAATTAAATGCCTGTTACTTCTACCCAGAAACTCCAATTTATAATTTCAGAAATATCTAACTCTATAAGAATTTAAAATTAATAAATCAAGGGTAAATAAGAACAACATGGGAAAATGGAAATTACATGATGGGAATTTTTCCTTACAATTTTTCAATTATATAATTGTGTGGCTTTTTCATGCTGCTGACCAATTCATTCAAACAGAGAGAATATGCTAATTATTTTGGAATCTTGCAACACTTTTATAGGGCTAAATAATTTAGGAGATAATACAAAGATATGTTGCTTGAAAAAATTCTTTACCACTAACTCCTAAGAAAGCTATCTACATCCAATGTTACCTGGAATATGGTGGCAAATGGATTTGATCAAGATTAGACCTTTATAAGGTATCAAATATTTTTAGTAATGCTGAGTATGATGTTTAGATGGCCAGACAAGTTTCCACAGGCTAAAACTGATGCCCAAGTATATTATCTGTAACACTATATAAGATCTATATAACACTATATAAGATCTATATTTAGATATATATATACATATATTTTTATATATTATATATATTTATTATTATATAATATATTAAATATTTATTTATTATTATTATTTATTTATATAATATATTAATTTATATGATATATTAATTTATATAATATATTAATATATTATATAATATATTAAATATTTATTTATTATTTATTAATATAATGTATTAAATTATATTATATTATATTAAATAATATTTTAATATAATATATAATATATTGTATTATTTTTAAATATATATATTTTATATGTATATAAAATATAATATATTATATATTTAAATATATATATTTTTATATATAAATATATATCTATATATATTTAGATAGATATATATCTAAAATATATCATCTCAACTTTTGGAATTCCTAAATATCTAGAATCCAATAAATTGCTTCTATATTTTTTGTAATTTAGTAGCTTTGTAACATCCTTCAAATACTCGACATTTGCCTATTTCTTACCATTTCCAGTTCCTAAAGAGTGGAATAAGTGAACCATATCCTAAAATTTATTTGCCTCAGTTACATCAATCCAGTCATAATGGCCCAAAGCCTTACCATTGGTTTCATTGAAATTAGATTAACTCCCTCTGGTAAGCATAGTATTTCTCAAATATCATTTAGAAGATGTCTGAATTTAGAGATTAAGCCTAATCCATTTTCTGATGCAGTAAAAAGTATTCATGATCAAATATAATACTTAAAGATTGTGTGGCCTTCCTGGACTTATTTTGCCATCACTATAGCCAGATGCTATAAAAATTCCACTGAGGAAGTGTATCATCAATGTTGAACAGGAGATCTGGTATATATCGAATTGTTCCAATATCTCACCAGAGAGGTTTATTGATAATTCACCCTGCCATCAAGGTAAAGAAGAAACCCAAGTAGAGGCATATTTCTCTTGTGAGATCAACACCTATGGTTGAGTGGACTTCAATTTGCATTAAGAAAAAGAAAAAGAAGAAAGTGAAAGTGAAAGTCGCTCAGTCATGTCCAACTCTTTGCGACCCCGTGGACTATGCAGTCCATGGACTTCTCCGGGCCAGAATACTGGAGTGGGTAGCCTTTCCCTTCTCCAGGGGATCTTCCCAGCCCAGGGACAGAACCCCAGGTCTCCCACACTGCAGGCGGATTCTTTACTCTCTGAGCCACCAGGGAAGCCCATTAAAAACTTTAAGGTTAAATCGTCTAGACAGTAACTAAAAAGTTTCTCTGGTGGACAAACAGCAGGAGAGATAGATTGTTGTGTTACTTCTTAATAATCTTGACCATTTATAATTTTGATATTTGTCCTATTTCATGTTAGTTGAGCATGAAGCTTATGTTGTTAGTCATTCTTCCTTTAAAACTGAGTGGATTAACCTCAAGGAATTTTGAATTGATTACAAATGTTTTGAAAATGAAGTGGGAACTCTAGAAACATCTATTTGTCATAACACTTCATATACTTAAATTGAATAGTTTACGTTTAGAAGAATGGAAAATGTCCAAGTCCCATCAACTATCAATATTACCCAAATAATGCAATCTGAAGTGTCACCCTTTGTGTTATTGAATACACCAATGGGAAGAATTTTTTAACCCATCAAACTAAAGACAAATATATTCAAACTGAAAGTCCCTGAACAATAACACAAAACTCCAACTGCTCTCGAAACTGGAATCCAGTTTAGCATAACTGAAATTAATGTCAATGAGAAAGAAGTATCCCCAGCCCCAGGGTATAAAAGGTAGTTTTTATATGTAAAAGGTAGTTTTTTATATACAAAAAGGTAGTTCCTTGCAAAGTCCCAAAATGTATTAAAAATAAGCCTACCCTGTTTAGAACTTGACCATCTCCTTTCCCATACTTAAGGTTCCTAGGATCATCAAATGAATTATTTCTTTTAATATTACTACTTCTAATTTGAGTCAATTCAATTCTACTTGTATGCAACAGACTTTATCATTATGAAAAGTTTTTACATGGATATTAAAATGGTGTCATGATTAAACTAAATAGATTTACTAAATACTATGTTTAGAGATAAATAGAAGCTGAGGCCACAATTGCAAACTCTACGGATATAGAAATAGAGACAAACGTACTTAGTGTCTTAGAACAATTGCAAAAAGATGTAACTCAAATGCAAACAGGGTAGAATCAAAACCTAATACAGAATACAGCAATAGAGAAAAGTGAAAATAGAATTGAGAAATGACTTGTAATTGGACATCTAGGAATGAAACCTGCTGGGGAAAAAATGTAGTCAAATATTTTTCACAAACCTTCACTCATATAACTGAATAACAATTAGTTATTTAACAACTGCAGAACTGAAATACAAAATTTCACCTGTTTAGGGCAATAGTTAGATTTGGGCATGTTACCATATATGAAGAGATTAAATAATATAAAAAGATCAATCATAGACAGAAGAGCTGAAACTTAGCAATCGCAGATTGAAACTTCTGAAAACTACAAAAGCTAACTTCATTAAAAGATATGTTTCCTCCTGTACATATTTGAAACTAATATATTAGATGGGTACCTGTCCTTCAAGGAGATATATTTGAATTAAGACAATAGAACCTTTTAAGAAAAACATTTTGTCTATACCAATTTATGTGCTTGCAAGTGAAGAAAATGTTCATCCATTAAGCTTTGTTTAATGATTTATAATTCCTAATAGTGTTGCAAGTTGGGTTCTATCCTTGGCTTTTTTTTTTTCTCTCTCTCTCTTTACATGTAAGCAGTAAGATATACTGCTAGGAATTACACATTCACATTAAGTGGCAAGTGGCAGCCTTAGCCATAAATTCATTCCAAATGTATCACTGGCCAAAGCAGTTAAGTTTATTCTTTTAATCAGCCTGAATATTAGTATGAAAGTGAAAGTCGCTCAATCATGTCTGTGCCACCCTATGGACTGTAGCCCACCAGGCCTCCTCTGTCCATGGGGATTCTCCAGGCAAGAATACTGGAGTGGGTTGTCTTGCCCTCCTTCAGGGGATCTTCCCAACCCAGGGATGGAACCCAGATCTCCCGCATTGCAGGCAGATTCTTTTAACAGCTGAGCTACCAGGGAAGCCCGAATATTGATATGGGATAATCTTATCGGTTGACTGATCTACTTGATGTCATCTTATGACAAAATCATTGCTTATTATTTGAATTGCACATAATAATTGTTAAGAAATTTTTCATTAACCGGTATATAGAAGAATGTTTACTACTCATCCAGGTCTCTATACACGACTAAAACCAATATTTATATAATATTAAAGAAAGAAGTGAAAGTGAAGTCACTCAGTCGTGTCTGACTGTTTGCGACCACGTGGACTGTAACCTACCAGGCTTCTCCATCCATGGAATTTTCCAGGCAAGAATACTGGAGTGGGCAATGTTGTGAAGTAATTAGCCTCCAACTAATAAAAATAAATGAAAAAAATAAATAAATAAAATAAAATCCACTACAACAACAACAACAACAAAAAGAATACTGGAGTGGGTTGCTATTTCCTTCTCCAGGGGATCTTCCCGACCCAGGGATCGAACCTGGGTCTCCTGCATTGCAGACAGACTCTTTACCAGGGAAGCCTGAGCCACCAGGGAAGCCTGCCTGTATAATATTAAATGGGATCCTAATAGTGTCATGATGCCTTAGGGTCATTGAAAAAACTTTAACAAATGAAAGACTCTGTGACCGTAGATTAAAATATGAGATTCAGTAATTTTCTATTCTTATTAAACCTAAAGTTGATTATATTAATGAGGAAACCCATATATAAATTTCAGTGCCTGTATATCATGTTAATGCATTATTTTCAGTATAATGATGTTTGTGCTATGAATGATGCAGGATGCTTGGAAATGAATACTGTTTCTAGTAGCCTGATAATAGATTTGTTTCATGTCACTTCACATGCATCATTTTAGGAGAGTTCATTGGCAGAGACAATGCCAGATGTTACTGGTATGGCATCTTTTGATATTAGAGTAAGAAAAGGCAGCCCACTTCAGTGTTCTTGCCTGAAAAATCCCATGGACAGAGGAGCTTGGTGACCTACAGTCTATGCATTCACAAAGAATCAGACATGACTGAGTGACTGTATACAGACATACATCTTTTGATAAATAAATAAAGGATAATAGTTGAGACGCTCTTGTGTTCTCCTGACATCTTCTGAGTGGTTCTCCAAAGAAACCTGTATTTTGTGTCATTCTTGTGTAGGATTATCAATAGTCTACAACCTCTACACTAGGTCATTTTCTGACTATTCACCATATTGCTCCATTATTCAAGCATTCAAGAGTCATGTTTCACAAGACTTAGTTCTATATTTTAATACCTGTCCTACTCCTGTACCCTTAAATAATGAGTACAAAGGAAGAGCATGGTTTGGCTTGCAACCTTGGAAAATTAATGTGATTCAGGTGCCCACTACTGAATATATCAAAATGCCAGTGCAAATTGGTACCATAATTGGCTGGTATGTATATTCAGGTTCAAGTGTATGAATGTGTATTGAGTGCCAGGGCTTGGAACAATGATGAGGACTTGTAGTCTTAAAGTAAGATGCAGACCTTACTGATCATGAAAATCATGATAAATATAGTTAAAATGAAGATAAACCTAGGTGACAATACAGGGAAATATGTTAATATAGGGAATCATATTTCCTTTTTAGACATTGTATTTGGGATTTGAGACAATGAAACCTTCAAAGAAACTCGTGTGAACCAATCCTGTCTATCTAGCTCAAAGATAAAAAAAAAATACTCATTCTATAAGCTTTGTCTCAGAGATTTTTTTTTATGCTAAAGTACATTCAGGACCTAGGCCACTGCTTTTATCTCTTTGAGTAAGACATTCAACCAAGAAATGCAACACTGCATTAATGATGGATGTCCAGTTACCTTTGGTCATATTTATATTTCAAATAGAAAATTTACTGAGGATGAT
Organism: Muntiacus reevesi; assembly: GCF_963930625.1. Taxonomy (NCBI): domain Eukaryota; kingdom Metazoa; phylum Chordata; class Mammalia; order Artiodactyla; family Cervidae; genus Muntiacus; species Muntiacus reevesi. The sequence goes on from NC_089263.1 coordinate 1,477,967, forward strand.
GCACTCCTAAGCATAATAGGTTTAAGCAGAAGACAAACTGAATAGGGATATGGGATTTCCTTTTGAATGAGTGACTAACTTACTTGATCTAAGCTTATAAATTTCACTTGAACATGAAATTAATAATACTGAAGTTGAGAAATTTTGTTTCACTGGTCCCCAGCATAGTGGTTAATCTAATTCAACAAACATGATGAAAATGTTTTTATATTTTTACAGGATTCTATTTGAAGTACTAAAGAATGTCCCATACTGAAGGAAAATGACATTAAGAAGGTTAGAGATACAGTAGTTGTACTGTCATAGGACCAAAATTCTTACCTAATATTTAGTATATACACTAAGCAACATAAAAATTTATAGATCCTAATATGGACTGACTGTATAATAAATGATGCCAAAAGATTCTCATTTACAACTGAACATGAGTCACAGAGTTAGAAATAATTTTTTTTCTCAATGAGTAGCCAGATAGCATTAAGGAATTATCAAGGGCAAATCCAGTATTTTGGATGGCGCTGTACGGAAATAGTGTGAGACACTTTCTGAGCCATGTTTGCCACGGGTCGGTGTAATTTATTTTTACCTAAATATATAAGAAGATACATTTACATGCATTATGAGATGAGTTTCCTCTGTATCAAGTTTATCAGTCTTTAAGTCATATCCAACTCTTTGTGACCCCATGACCTGCAGCACAGCAGGCTTCCCTGTCCTCCATTGTCTGCCAGAGTTTGCTCAGACTCACGTCCTCTGAATCTGCCCCTCATCCTCTGCTGCCCCTTCTTCTTCTGCCCTCAGTCTTTCCCAGCATCAGCATCTTTTCCAACGAATCAGCTCTTTGTATCAGGTGGCCAAAATATTGGAGCTTCAACTTTAGCATTAGTCCTTCCAATTTGTATTCAAGATTGATTTCCTTTAGGATTGACTGGTTTGATCTTCTTGCTGTCTGAGGGACTTTCAAGAGTCCTCTCCAGCATCACAATTTGAAGGCATCAATTCTTCAGAATTCAGTCTTCTTTATGGTCCAATTCTCACATCCATACATGACTACTGGAAAAACCATAGCTTTGACCATACTGACCTTTGTTGGCAAAGTGATATCTTTGCTTTTTATTTTATTTATTTATTTATTTTTATATCTTTGCTTTTTAATATGTTGTCATGGGTAGTTCCCTGGTAGTTCAGCTGGTAAAGAATCTGCCTGCAGTGCAGGAGAACCCAGTTCGATCCCTGGGTTGGGAAGATCCCCTGGAGGAGGGCATGGCAACCCATTCCAAGATTCTTGATTGGAGAATCCCCATGGACAGAGGAGCTTGGTAGGCTACAGTCCATGGGGTCACAAACAGTCAGACACGACTGAGCAATTAAGTACAGCAGGTTTGTCATAGCTTTCCTTCCAAGGGGCAAGCATCTTTTAATCTCATGGCTGCAGTCACCATCCACAGTGATTTTGGAGCTCAAGGAAACAAAATCTGTCACTACTTCCACTTTCCCCCCAGTTATTTGCCATGAAGTGATGGGGCCAGATGTCATGATCTTAGTTTTTTGAATGTTGAGTTTTAAGCCAGCCTCTTCACTCTGCTTGAGGGTGAACCCCTCAAGAGACTGTATCAAGTTAAGTTAGCAAGATATTAAAGAAAACAAATGACATAGCAAAACCTTTTCAACATGGTTCAAAAAAGGCCATAAATTAATTTCCAGCTAAAAAAATCAAAATTACAAATGCATGTAGGTTTAATTTGTAGTCAAAAGACATATGTGGCTTCAAAATATTTGAAACAGTTCTTATGCAATGAAAAAAGGTATCAATATAAATCATAACTGATAAAAGCTCATCAATGAAATGATCTCATATATCATAATTAAACATAAAAAAAGGTAATGAAATGTACAAACAGTCCATTTCTGTGGGAAATAATGGGGTTAACAAAACTATAACAATTACTTTTGAAAAAATATATAATTATCATTAAAAAAGTATATTTTCAACTATGACAATCCTAAAATTCAGAAAATAACAAGGAAAAAACAACTATGCTTAGTAAAAAAAATTCCTAAAAATATTTCTAATGAATATCAAAAATATTATAAAGTTAATATTCACAAAATACTAATGTTAAACATTTTATACAAATAAGTGTGTTGAAGAAAGAGGAAAACAATACATGAAAATTTTTTTTAAATGCCTGAAAATAAAACATGTTAGCTCCTATTAACTCTCCTGTTGAAGAGAGATAATGGCTTAAAAATCATGTTCAATAATGTAGTGAAGCCCAGTGGAGGTGGCAGTCCAGGGGCAAGAGGTCAAGTGTGATTCTGTCCCTTTCATAGCCCTGGGATTTGGGTGTGGAGACACCCAATCCCTCAAGAAAAGCCCTTGAGACTCCACTTTTTCTAGGGGCTTCCACATGGCCAAGGTATGGCCCTGCCTTCAGCTTTCTTTCCTGATCACTACTTCCACCAATCAATCACCCAGAGACCATAGATGGAGCCTTTCCTTAACTCCTTCAAATTGTTCCTTTCCATAAGATATTCTGGTGAGAGTCTCACCAGAGACCAAATGAATACTTTTCAAAATTAATTAGAAACATTTTTAGAGGTATTTTTACTAAGTATAGTTGTTTGTTTCTTGTTTATTTTTTCAATTTAGGTTGTCATAGTTGTGTGTTTTTTTTTTAAGTCTTGTTAAATACAGGTTTTGTGTGTGATCATTATATACTCTTTCAGAACATTGACATGAATCAGCCATGGGTGTACATACATGTGTCCCCATCCTGAACACCCCTCCCACCTCCCTCCCATCCCATCCCTCAGGGTCATCCCAGTTCACCAGCCCTGAGCACCCTGTCTCATGCATTGAACCTAGACTGGTGATCTATTTCACATATGGTAATATACAGGTTTCAATGCTATTCTCTCAAATCATCCCACCCTCACCTTCTCCCTCAGAGCCCAAAAGTCTGTTCTTCATATATGTGTCTCTTTTGCTGTCTCGCATATAGGGTCATTGTTACTATCTTTCTAAATTCCATATATATACATTAGTATACTGTATTGGTGTTTTTCTTTCTGACTTACTTCACTCTGTATAATAGGCTCTAGTTTCATCCACCTCATTAGAACAGTTTCAAATGTATTCTTTTTAATAGCTGAGTAGTACTCCTTTGTGTATATATACCACAGCTTTCTTATCCATTTGTCTGCTGATAGACATCTAGGTTGCTTCCATGTCCTGGATATTGTAAACAGTCCTGCAGTGAACACTGGGGTACACATGTCTCTTTCAATTCTAGTTTCCTCAGTGTGTATGCCCAGCAATGGGATTGCTGGGTCATATGGCAGTTCTATTTCCAGTTTTTTAAGGAATCTCCACACTGTTCTCCATAGTGGCTGTACTAGTTTGCATTCCTACCATCAGCATAAGAGGGTTTCCTTTTCTCCACACCCTCTCCAGCATTTATTGTTTGTAGACTTTTTGATAGCAGCCATTATCAGGGCTTCCCTGATAGCTCAGTTGGTAAAAAATCTGCCTGCAGGAGACACCGGTTTGATTCCTGGTTTGGGAAGATCCCCTGAAGAAGGAAATGGCAACCCACTCCAGTATTCCTGCCTGGAACACCCCATAGATGAAGCAGAAAGGTGGGCTACAGTCCACAGAGTCCCAAAGATTCAGGCACGACTGAATGACTTCACGTTCACTTTCACTTTCATTCTGACCAAAAATGGCCAGGACCTTGCCATTCTGACTTGAATGATTTGAGGTCAGTGGTTGTCTTTGGTTCTGGACACCAGACACAGAGGATGTTGGACTATGGGGGAAGCCCGCCTCACCGCAGTCCAGAAGGGGGAGTCCTTTCAGGAACCTCAGTCTTCACAAAGGAAAGAATCTGGCCGCCACACCATCTTGCTAGTCTCCAAGCCCTTGGCCCTGAAAATCCTTTCCTGAGACCTGAATTCTAGTCAGATAGTACGTGGAGGCAATGTTTGCTTCCCTGCACCCTGGGGAACGTTCACACACATGCCTCTATACACCTCCACATGGCACACACTGAGCTATTGAGGGAAGTCTCCTGGTGTGTGCTTTTCAGTCTCCCAAGAACCATTGGTAGGAAAATACTGTGCCCCTGGCCTGGTGACAGCAAGAGGCAGGCAGAAACCTCTCAACCAGGTCTTCGCAGGTAGATGTTATTGGCTGTTGAGAGAGCTGAAGTGTGGCCGCTGAATTTCCATGAGGCTTGGCCAGGTCACTTTCAGGCATGACAGTGTCTGGGTGACACCAGTGGTTCCTGATGGGCTGTTTGATGGACTTTGCTTTGATCTCCCACTGGGGCCCCTTGTTTCTGCTGGGGCATTCTTCCTCTCCAGGAGCCACAATCTTCAATGATAGCATCCCCAGAGGAGAAACCCCTTCCAAGCACTCCTTCCTAGAAAGAAAGTTGAGAGCCCATAGGAGCCCCAGTATCATCTCCATAGTGAGGCCCTGATTGCCTGAAGTAGAGGGGAGGCCCCATGACGTGGGCCAAGCAGGGAGTATTGCATTGCTTTGTTTGGGGGCCATGGGCAGGCATGGGAACAGACACCCCACCAGTTGACAATCGCTCTTGTCTCTGGTATGAACATTCCTAAGGAAAAAAAAATTCCTATGCAGGTGTTCGTTGCTGGCTGTTAAGAGAAGCAGGCAGCCTCTGAGATTCCATGGGGTTAGGCCAGGTCACTTTTGGGCATGGCAGGGTCTCTGTAAGATCAGCTACTCCTGATGGGCCCTTTGCTGAGTTTTGTTCCGTTTGTACTCAGGCACCATGCGCCTCCCGGGGGCCACAGCCTTTAACAATAGCACCTCCAGAGAAGAAACCCCTTTCTAGCTTACTTCCTAGTAAGGCTGTTGAGAGCTCTTTGCAGCCTATATTAACTCCATCATGAGGCACTGTTCACCTGAAGTAGAGGGGTGGTCCCATGACATGGGCCGAACAAGGAGTAGTTGCCTTCTTGTTGTTGGGGGTCTTCAGAAGGCCATGGAGGGGATGCCCCATCAGGCTATGATGGCTCTTATTTCCAGCCTGAATGTTCCCTTGCAGGGCATTGCCAGGTTGACTCGTAACCAGTCCATGGGCCCGGCCACAGATACCTGCTTCCTCTAGCATCCATTGCGTGGAACTTCTTGACATCTTTTTTTGTGTGATTGTGGCAAGTGGCCAAATTTCATGTTACCTCAGCCACCCCTTGCTAGCACAGACCTGGACTGAGCTTGAAGGAGCATCTCCATTCCCCAAGACATGTCCATAGAATCTTGGCAGCTGAGAGGTCCTTGTGCTGGGTCTTCCATCAGGTGGAGAGCCTATGAGGCTCTCTCTTCTCTTGGGACTCTTTCTTGAAGTCACCATTTCTATCTCCCTGGATGTATTGTTATTCATATTCTCACTCAAACATTGATCCATTCGTCCACTTGTTTCTTCATGTTTGTCAGTGTGTAGGGTGGCAGGGAAAGATGGAGAAAAGTGAGGAGGTAGGGATGTAGCGAACAGGATGGGAGATCGGAACTTAGAGAGGTAGGGAGGAAGGTCTGTGGTAGATGAGCCTTTCAGCCAGGGATTTGTGTCTCTGCATATAGGTGCATTTCGTTGCTTTCTTGTGTTCCTGGACTTGTTGCTCTAGGTATGTCTTGTAGCAACATTTGCTACATCAAAGTGTAGCACACATGACCACCAAAGCCTACAGGGACAGACTAGGAGCTCTCACAGGAGTCTTTCTGCTCTCTAGACAGACAGCATCTGGAAAGGAAGGATTATCTGAGTGTGGCCTGCTGCTCCTGGTGCAATTGATATCAGCCTTGGTGCTGCAGCTGGGTAGACAGAAACTCAAGTCCTTTACAGCTTCCTTATTTCCAGAAAGCTTTGGAGGTAAGACTACTTAGGTCCCTGTGCATGGATGCACTTCATGGGGCATGCCTCACTTGGGTTGATGAGAAGAATTCATATGGTTCTGAAGAGAGATGATTACCTAAAAATCAGGTTCAATAGAAGTATGCTGAGGCCCATTGGAGGTTGCAGCCCAGAAACTAGAGGTCAGGGACCTTTCTTTTTTCTCTGAAACCCTGGGATTTTGGTGTGGAGGCACCCTACCCCTCAAGGAGAGTCCTTGAGCCTGTACAATATCTAGGGGCTTCCACACGGCAAAAGCCTGGTCATGCCTTTAATGATCCAAATTCTCATAGCCCACCAGGAGGTTATGAGGTGGAGTCTTTCCATAGTTCCTTCTCTTCAAATTGTTTCTTTTAGTCAGATGTTCTGTAGAGATTCTTGCCACATGCTAAATAACTTGAGGTGAGTGGCTCTCTTTAGTCCTGCACATGGGCCCCAGAGGGAGGTGGACCATGGGGGAGGCACTCCTTTAGGCAGTCCAGAGGTGGGAATGCTTTTTGGAACCTCAGTCATCACCACGGTGGAACTTATGCTGCAGTGGCATTTCCAGGGGCTAGGAACTCCGGTATTGAAAAGCCTGTCATTAAACCTGAATTCTAATTAGATTAGACATGGAGGCAATGTTTGCATCCCTGGCCAACTGGGGTCATCCACACAAAGGTCTCTGCACACCTCCATGCAGAGCATGCTGATTGACTGAGAGAATGGTCAGCTGTGGTTGTTCTTTTCACTCTCCCAAGAACCATCAGCAGAAAAAGATGGTGCCCCAGGACTGGTGATGGTGAGAGGCAGGCAGGAACCAACCTGTTGGGTCTTGGCAGATAGACTCTGCTGGCTATTGAGAGAGCTGGTCAACCCATGAGATTTCATGGGGCATGGCCAGGTCACTTTCAGGCATGGTGAGTTCTCAATGTGGCCACTTGTTCCTGATGAGCCCTATGATGGGTTTTGTTTCATTCATTCCATCGCTCAGGCCCAACACATGTGTATCATGTGGCGTTCTTCCTCTCTGGGGGCCATGGCCGCCAATGATAGCACCTTCTAGAGACGTCCCTACAATGCTTACTTTCATAGTAAGGTTGTTGAGAACCTTTCAGGGTCACAGTATCACCTCCATCGAGAGGCACCATTTGCCTGAAGTAGAGGGTCAGTCCCATGATGTGTACTGAGCAAGGACTAGATGCATTGCGGCTGTTTGAGGGCCTTGTGCAAGCCATGGGAGGAGATGCTGAATCAGCCAGCAATGGCTCCTGTCCCCATCCTGAAGGTTCCCATGCAGGGCACTGACGTGTTAACTGGTGCTAAGCCCTCAGGCCCCGTCTCCAAATATCTGCATCCTCGAGCACCTCTTCTGAGAGATTTCATGGCCTTGTTTTCTGCATGTTTGCAGTGTGTGGCCAGGCCCATGTCCCCTCTGTGATCCCTTGCTTGCAAAGACCAGGTTCAAGCATGGAGAAAGTCTTTATTCCCAAAACAGATCCATAGACTCTTGGAGGTTGAGAGGTCCTTGTGCCAGGCCTCTGCTGGGTGGAAAGTTCATGAGGCTCTGCCTTCTTTTGGAACTCCTCTTTGAATATGCCATTTCTGGCTGCTTGTACACATTATTCTTATATTCACTCATGCCTTGACCACTTGTCCACTCATTCCCTCATGTTTGGCAGTAAGTATGGTGGGAAGGAAGGAGTGTTTGAAAAAAGTAAAGAGGTAAGGAACTACAGAGGTAGGAACCTAGTAGGGAGGAAGGTTGGTAGTAGGAACCTAGTAGGGAGGAAGGTTGGTGGTAGTTATACATTTCAGCCAGGGATTTTTGTCTCTGCACATAAGTGTATTTAGTTGATTTCTAATGTTCCTGGATGTGTCTCTATAGTTATGTCTTGCAGCGTCATTCACTGCAGGAAGGTGCAGCATGCATGACCACCAAAGCCTGCAAGGATGGAGTAGGTATTCTCATAGCTGTTGTTCTCCTTCTAGACAGACAACACCCCCAGAGGAAGGAAGTTCTAAGCGTGGCTTGCTGCCCCTAGGGTAACTGATATCAAATTTGATCCAGCCTTTGGTGTGGACAGAAACTCACATTCTCTGGGGCATCCTCCTTTCCAGAAAACATCAGAAGTAAGCCTACTCAGGTGCCTGTTGCATGCATGCAATGCATGGGGGTATGCCTTGTTGGGGTTGATAATGAGAACTCATATGGTCCTAAAGAGAGATGGTGATCTAAAATCATGCTCAACAGGATTGTGCTGAGGCTCAATGGAAGTGACATTACAGGGCCCAGAGATTGTGGTTTCTTCTGTCCTTTCTGGAGCCCTGGGATTTGGGTGTGGAGGCACCCTATCCCTGAGTCTCTACAGTGCCCGGGAGCTTCCATGTGACCAAAGTCTGTCCTGCCCTTGGCTTTCTTTCCTGATCCCTGCTTCCACCACCCACCCAGAGGATATAGCCAGGACCTTTCCTTAGCTACTTCTCTTTAAATTATGTCTTTCAGTCAGACATTCTGGAGAAGGCCTCACTGTGACCTGAACAATTCAAGGCGAGTGACTCTCTTTGGTCCTTAACATGGGCCCCAGAGGACAATGGGCTATGGAGTAGGCCCACCTCAAGGCGGTCAAGAGTAGGGAGCTGTATGTGGTCCACAGTCCTCTCAAAGGGGAATTTCTGCTGCAGTGCCTTCAAGACCATCTATGATCTTGGAGACTGAAATGCTTTCTGTTGGTCCCACATTCTAATCAGATTGATCATGGAGGCAGTGTTTGCTTCCTGGCTCCCTGAGGAATATCCATACACAGGTCTCTGCACACTTTCATACAGAGCTTGCTGAACAACTAAGGGGATAGTCACCTGATTGTGTGCTTTGCAGTCCCTGAAAAACAAGCAGGTAGAGAAAGATTATGCCCTAGACCTGGCAATGGTGAGAGGCAGGAACCTGTCCAGTGGGTCTTGAAAGTTAGATGGTGCTGACAGTTAAGAGAGCTAAAGATCATCCCCTGAGATTCCATGGGGTGTGGCTAATTAACTTTCAGGCATGGCAGGGTCTTGGTGAGACAACTTGCTCCTGATGGGCCCTTTGATGGGTCTTTCATTTTTCCATTTGGGCCCCAGGCATATCTTGAAGCATTCTCCCTCTCTGGGGTCATGGCCTTCAATGATCACACCCCCAGAGAAGAAACCTTTTTGGAGCTTAACTTTCTAGTAAGGCTGTTGCAAGCCCTCCAGAGCCCTGGTAGCATCTCCATTATGAGGCTATATTTGCCTGAAGTAGAGCAATGGCCTCAAGACGTAGTCAATCCAGGAACAGTTGCATTGTTTTTGTCTGGGGCCTTCAGCAGGCCATGGGCGAGGACATGCACCAGGGGACAAGGCCTCCTATTCCCAGCCTGAACATTCCCATGCAGGGCATTGCCAGGTTGACTGGTTCTGAGCCTATGTGCCCTGTCACCAGATACCTACTTCCTCAAGAATCCATTCCATGGGACTTTGTGGACTCGTTTTCTGTGTGTTGGCTGCAAGTGGCCTAGCCCCATGTCTTCAATTCCACCCCTTGCTTGCACAGATCAAGATCGAGCTGAGAGGTACATCTCTGTTTTCCAAGACACATCTATAGAATTTCAGTGACTGACAGACCCTTGTGCTGGGCCTTCTTCTGGGTATAGAGCCCATGAGGCTCTCCCTTCTCTTGGGGCACCTTTGTGGAGTTGCCATTTTTTTCCTTTCTGGACACATTACTTATGTATTCACTCAAGCACTGATCCACTAGTCACTTGTTTCCTCAGGTTTGGCAGTAGGTAGGTTGGGAGGTAAGGATGGATGAAGGAAAGTAAGGAGGTAGATAACTACAGATAGGGGAAATAGAAAGCTAGATAGGTAGCAAGGAAGGTCAGTGGTAGGAGTACGTTTTACCCAGGGGTTTGTGTCGCTGTGTAGAGATAGATGCACTTTGTTGCTTTCTTGGGTTCTTGGATTTATCACTCTAGATATGTCTTGTAGCATCATTCACTGCATGAAGGTGTAGCACACATGACTACAAAAGCCTACAGGGCCAAACTAGATGTTGGCAAAGCTGCTGTGCTCCTCTCTACTCAGACAGTGCTCCAAAGGAAGGAAGATCTGACTCATACCTGTTGCCTCCAGGGCCTTCGATGTCAGCCTTGGTGCAGCACCTGGGGTAGACAGAAACTCACATGCTTTGGGGCTCCATCATTTCCAGAAAGCATTGAAGGCAAGCCTACTCAGACTCTTGGCATAGATGCAATGCGTGGAGCTTGCCTTGTTTGGGTTAATGATGAGAAGTCATATGGTCCTAAGGAGAGAAAATGACATAAAAATTATGCTCAAAAGGATTGTGCTGAGCTGAATGGAAGTGGCAGTCCAAGGGCAAAAGATCCTGGTTCCTTCTGTCCCTTTTGGCACATTAGAATGTGGCTGTGGAGGTAACTGATCCCACAAGGAGGGCCCCTGTGTCTCTACCTTGTCTATGGTCTTTTACATAGGCTAATTCTAGTCCTGCCTTTGACTTTCTTTGCTGTTCCCTACTTCCACTGTCTACATGGAGGCCGTAGGCAATGCCTTTCCTTAACTCCTTCTTTTTGAATCTTGTCTTTCAGTAAGACGTTCTGGTGAGGGTCTCACCACAACCTGGATGATTCAAAATGAATGGTTCCCCTCTTTCCTGGACATGAGTACCAGAGGATGAAGAACTATGAGGGAGGCATGCCTCAAGGCAGTCTAAAGGGAGGAGTCCTTGTGGGAACCTCAGTCATCACAAAGGGTGAATTTATTCTACAATGCCATCTAGACAGGCTAGGATCTCGGACATTAAAAGTCCTTTCATTAAACCTGAATTCTACTCAGACTGGATATCAAGACAGTGTTTGCTTCCCTGGTCCCCTGGGGAACATCCACACAAATGTCTCTGCAAACTTCCATGCAGAGCACATCGATCACCTGAGGGGATGGTCACCTATGGTGTGTGCTTTCCAGTGTCCCAAGAATGGTTGGTAGGGAAGGATTGTGCCCCAGGCCTGGCAAAGGTGATAAGCAGGTAGTAACTGGTCCACTGGGTCTTGGCAAGTGGACGCTGTTGCTGTTGAGAGAGCTGAAGGGCAGCCCTATGGGGCTTGGCCAGATCACTTTTAGGCATAGTGAGTTCTCAGTGTGGCCATTTGTTCCTGATGGGCCCTTTGATGTGTTTGTTTTGTTCACCCACTCGGACACCTTGCATCTCCTTCCACTCTGGGACCACAGCCTTCAATGATAGCACCACCCCCCCCCAGAAGAGAAACCCCTTCCGAGTATACCTTTTTTGTAAGGCTGTTAAGAGCCCTTTGGAGCCACTGTATTAGCCCCAGCATGAGGCCCCATTTGCCTGAAAGAGAGCTGTGTCACTGTGATGAGGGTCAAGCGAGGAGTAGTTGCATTGGTGTTTTTTGGGGCCTTTGGTGGGACACAGGAGGGGACGCTGCTCCAAGCAACAGTGGCTCCTGCTCCAGCCTGAACATTCCCATGCTGGGTGTTGCCAAAGTGACTAGTGCTGGGTCTACGTGCCCTGTCACCAGATAGCTGCTTCCTTCAGAATCAATTCTATGGGATAATGTGGCCTCATTCTCTGTGTGTTGGCAGCAAGTGACCAGGCCCAGCGTCTCCTCACCCACCCCTTGCTTGAACAGACAAGAATTGAGCTCAGAGGAATGTCTCCATTCCACAAGACACATCTGTAGAATCTTGGCAGCCAAGAGGTTCTGTCAGGTGGAGAATCCATGAGGGTCTACCTTCTCTGGATTCCTTTATGAAATTACCATTTCTTCCCTCCTGGTCACATTATTCATGTTCTCAGTCATGCACTTATCTGCTCATTCACTCATTTTCTAATGTTTGGCCATAGGTAGGGTGGGAGGGAATGATGAATAAAAAAGTAAGGAGGTGGGGAGGTAGAGAACTAGAGAGGTAGGGAGGAAGATCGGTGGCAGTCATGCATTTCAGCCAGGGGTTTGTGTCTCTGTATGTAAGTGCATTTTGTCACTTTCTTGGGCTCCTGTATGTCTTGTTCTAGGTATGTCTTGTAGCATTATTCACTGCATGAAGATGTAGCACATGTGACCATCAAAGCTTACAAGAAATAACAAGGAGTTCTCACAGGTATCTTTTGGCTCTATAGACAGACAACGTCCCCAGAGGAAGGAAGATCTGAGTGTGGCTTGCTGCCCCTGGGAAATAAATGTCAGCCTTGGTGCAACACCTGGGGTAGCCAAAAACTCACAACCTTTGGGACATACTCATTTCCAGAAAGCTTCAGAGGTAAGCCTGTGCCTGAATGCGATATGAGGGAAGTGCCTCAGTTGTATCACTGTTTAGAATTCATTTGGTCCCGAGGAAAGATGATGACCTAAAAATCATGCTCAAAAAGATTATGCTGAAACCCAATGGACATGTCCGTGCAGAAGCAGGAGGTCTCTCTGTCCCTTCTGGAACCCTGGGATTTGGCTGTGGAGGCCCCGTATCCCACAGAGAGCGCACTTAAGTACTCTCAACAGTGTCTCGGGGCTTCCATGTGGCCAAGGACTGGCCCTGCCTTTGCCTTCTTTCCTAAGCCCTGCTTTTACCACTCACCTGGAGGACATACACTGGGTCTTTCCTTAGCACCTTCTTTCTCAATTGTGTCTTTCAGTCAGACATTCTGGCAAGGATCTTGCCACGGCCTGAATGATTCAAGGTTAATGGCTCTCTTTTGTCCTCAACACAGGCCCCAAAGGAAGACGGACTATGGGGGAGGTGAGCATCAAGGTAGTTGAGAGAGGGGCGTCCTTGCGGGAACCTCAGTTCTCACAAAAGGGGAACTACTGCTGTGGCACCATCACAACAGGCTAGGAACTCGGGCACTGAAAAACCTTTCATTAAACCTGAATTCTTGTCATATTGTACATGGAGGCCATGTTTGCTTCCCTTGCCCTCTGGGGAACATCCATCCACACACACGTCTCTGCACATCTTTGTCCAGAGCACATTGATCTACCGAGGGGATGGTCACCTGTGGTGTGTCCTTTTCAGTTTCCCAGTAATTTTTTGTAGGGAAGGATCCTGCCTCAGACCTGGCAATGATGAGAGGCAGGCATGAACCTGTCTAGGCAGGTAGACACTGCTGGCTGTTGAGAGAGCTGAAGGGTGGCCTCTGAGATTCCATGGCGCTTGGCCAGGTCATTTTCAGGATGGCAAGTTCTCATGAGGCCAGTTGTTCTGATGGGCCCTTTGACATGTTTTGTCCTGTTTGCCCACTTAGGCCCCTTAAATCTCCTGCAGCATTCTTCCTCTCTGGTGGCCATAGCCTTCAATGATAGCAACCCCAGAGGAGAAACCCTTCCAAGCTTACCTTCCTAGTATGGCTGCTGAGAGCCCTTCAGAGCCCCGGTATCATGTTCATCATGAGGCCCCATTTGCCTGAAGTAGAAGAGTGGCTTCGTGATGTGAACCAAACAGTGAGTAGTTGCATTGTTGTTGTTGCAGGACCTTTGCAAGCCATTGGAGGTGAGGCTGCACCAGATAACAATGTCTCCTGTCCCCAGCCTGAATGCTCCTGTGTAGGGCATTGCCAGGTTGACTGGTGCTGAGTCCATGGGCCCCAAATCCAGATATCTGCTTCCTTGAGCATCATTTCTTGCTTGTTGCTTCATTTTTCCGTATTTGGTGCCAAACGACCAAGCTCCATGTCTTTTCACCCACTCCTTGCTTGCAAAGGCCAGAAAATGACAGAGAGGAAGGAAGATCTTAGTGTGGCCTGCTGACCCCAGACCAATTGCTGTATCTTGGTCTGGAATCTGGGGTAGGCAGACTCTCATCCTGTGGGATATACTAATTTCCAGAAACCCTCAGAGATAAGCCTACCCAAGTCCCTGTGCATAGATGCAATGAGTGGGAAGTGCATTGTTTGACTTGATGAATAGAATGCATATGGTCCTGAAGAGAGATGATGACCCAAAAGTTATGCTCAGTACAATTACACTGAGTGGAAATAGCAGTCCAGGGGCAGGATGTTAGGGATCTTTCTGTCCCTTCTGGACCCCTGGGATTTGACTGCAAAGGTACCCTATCCTTCAAGGAAATCCCCTCTGTCTCTACAGTGCCTAAGGGCTTCCATGTGGCCAAGGCCTGGTCCTGCCTTTGGCTTTCTTTTCTGTCCCCTACCTCCAGTGTTTTGTCAAGAGAATGCACTGTTCATAGCAAACACCTTCTTCCAATAACACAAGAGAAGACTCTACGCATGGACATCACCAGATGGTCAATACCGAAATCAGATTGATTACATTCTTTGCAGCCAAAGATGGAGAAGTTCTATACAGTCAGCAAAAACAAGACTGGGAGCTGACTGTGGCTCAGATCATGAACTCCTTATTGCCAAATTCAGACCTAAAATGAAGAAAGTAGGGAAAACCACTTGAACATTCAGATATGACCTAAATCAAATTCCTTAAAATTATTCAGTGGAAGTGAGAAATAGATTTAAGGAACTAGATCTGATAAACAGAGTGCCTGATGAACTATGGATGGAGGTTCCTGACATTGTACAGGAGTCAGGGATCAAGACCATCCTCAAGGGAAAAAAATGCAAAAAACAGAAAGGCTGTCTGAGGAGGCCTTACAAATAGCTGTGATAAGAAGAGAAGTGAAAAGCAAAGAATAAAAGGAAAGATATACCCATTTGAGTGCAGAGTTCCAAAGAATAGGAAGGAGAAACAAGAAAGCCTTCCTCAGTGATCAGTGCAAAGAAATAGAGGAAAACAATAGAATGGGAAAGACTAGAGATCTCTTGAAGAAAATTAGAGATACCAAAGGAATATTTCTTGCAAAGATGGGTTCAATAAAGGACAGAAATGGTATGGACCTAACAGAAGCAGAAGATATTAAGAAGAGGTGGCAAGAATACATGGAAGAACTATACAAAAAAGATCTTCATGATCTATACAAAAAAGATAACCAAGATGGTGTGATCATTGACCTAGAGCCAGACATCCTGGAATGCAAAGTCAAGTGGGCCTTAGGAAGAATCACTATGAACAAAACTAGTGGAGGTGATGGAATTCCAGTTGAGCTATTTCAAATCCTAAAAGATGATGTTGTGAAAGTGCTGCACTCAATATGTCAGCAAATTTGAAAAACTCAGCAGTGGCCACAGAACTGGAAAAGGTCAGTTTTCATTCCAATCCCAAAGAAAGGCAATGCCAAAGAATGCTCCAACTACCACACAATTGCACTCATCTCACACGCTAGTAAAGTAATGCTCAAAATTTTCCAAGCCAGGCTTCAGAAATGCGTGAGCCGTGAACTTCTAGATGCTCAAGCTGGATTTAGAAAAGGCAGAGGAACCAGAGATCAAATTGCCAACATCTGCTGATCATCGAAAAATCAAGAGTTCCAGAAAAACATCTATTTCTGCTTTATTGACTATGCCAAAGCCTTTGACTGTGTGGATCACAGCAAACTGTGGAATATTCTGAAATTGATGGGAATACCTTCCCTGCCTCTTGAGAAACCTGTATGCAGGTCAGGAAGCAACAGTTAGAACTGGACATGGAACAACAGACTGGTTCCAAATAGGATAAGGAGTACATCAAGACTGTATATTGTCACCCTGCTTATTTAACTTATATGCAGAATACATCATGAGAAACACTTGGCTGGATAAAGCACAAGCTAGAATCAAAGCTGCCAGGATAAATATCGATAACTTCAGATATGCAGATGACACCACCGTTAGGGCAGAAAGGGAAGAAAAACTAAAGAACCTCTTGATGAAAGTGAAAGAGGAGAGTGAAAAAGTTGGCTTAAAGCTCAGCATTCAGAAAACTAAGATCATGGCATCTGGTCTCATCACTTCATGGCAAATAGATGGGGAAACAGTGGCTGACTTTATTTTGGGGGGCTCCAAAATCACTGCAGGTGGTGATTGCAGCCATGAAATTAAAAGACACTTGCTCCTTGGAGGGAAAGTTATAACTAACCTAGACAGCATATTAAAATGCCAAGACATTACTTTGTCAACCACAGTCCATCTAGTCAAGGCTATGTTTTTTCCAGTAATCATGTATGGATGTGAGGGTTGGACTATAAAGAAAGCTGAGCACTGAAGAATTGATGCTTTTGAATTTTGGTGTGGAGAACACTCTTGAGAGTCCCTTGGACTGCAAGGAGATCCAACCAGTCCATCCTAAAGGAGATCAGTCCTGGATGTTCATTGGAAGGACTGATGTTGAGCCTGAAACTCCAATACTTTGGCCACCTGATGCAATGAACTGACTTCTTTGAAAAGACCCTGCTGCTGGGGAAGATTGAAGGCAGGAGGAGAAGGGGACGACAGAGGATGAGATGGTTGGATGGCATCATCAACTCAATGGACATGAGTTTGAATAAACTCCGGGAGTAGGTTATGGACAGGGAGGCCTGCTGTGGCTCATGGGGTTGCAAAGAGTCAGATACGACTGAGCAATTGAACTGAATTGAGCCTCCAGAGTCAACCCAGAGGATGTTGGTGGGCCTTCTTTCAAATTGTGTCTTTCTGTCAAATGTTCTGGTGAGGATCTTGCGATGGCCTGAATGATTTCAGGTGAGTGGGTCTCTTTGGTCCTAGACACAGGCTCCAGAAGTGTTGGACTGCATAGGAGGCCTTCCTCAAGGCAGTCCAGATGGCCGAGTCTTTTTGGTAATCTCAGTCTTCACAAAGTAGGACTTCTTGACTTATGTCAGGATGGTGTCACCATCTTGATGGGTTAAGATCTTCGACATTGAAGAACATTTTGTTAAGCTTAAATTCTAGTCATATGGGTCACGGAGGCAATGTTTGCTTCCCTGATCCCTGGAGAACATCCACACATAGGATTCTGCATACCTCCATGCAGAGCACGCTGATCCACTGGGGGTCAGTCACCTGTGGTGTGTGCTTTGCAGTCTCCCAAAAAGAGGGAATATCCCCAAGTCTGGCAACGTTAAGAGGCTGGCAGGAACCCATCCACCAGATCTTAGCAAGTAAATTCTGCTTGCTGTCAAAAGATGAATCACAGTCCCTGGGATACCATAAGACATGGCCAGGTCATGTTCAGGCATGGCAAACAACTGTGAGGCCAGTTGTTTCTGATAGACCCTTTAATGGGTTTTGCTTCCCTGGTCAACTCAGGCCTCTTGTGTCTCCTAGGGCATTCTTCCTCTCTGGGGGCCACAGCTTTTAAAGATGGCTCCCCCTAGAGGAGAAATCCCTCTGAGAGTACCTTCCTAATAAGGCCTTTGAGAGTCATTTGGAGACCTGGTATCATCTGCAACATGAGACCCTTTTTGCCCAAAGTAAAAGGTTGAACCCATGACATGGACTGAGTAGGCAGTAGTTGCATTGCTGTTTGGGGAGTTTTGTCAGGTCATTGGAGAGGACGCTGCAGCAGACAATGATGGCTCTTTTGCACAGCCTGAATGTTCCCATGCAGGGCATTGCAAGTTTGACTGGTGCTAAGCCCATGGGCCTTTCTCCATACATCTGATTTCTTGAGCATAAATTCATGTGGTCACATAGCCACATTGTGTGTTTTTACAAAGAAAAATAGAAGCCTAGTGTCTTGCACAAACTGGGTTTCAAAGAGGTAGAGGAACCAGAGATCAAATTGCCAGCATTCACTGGATCATGGTGAAAGCAAGGTAGTTTCAGAAAAACATTTATTTCTGCTTCATTGACTTCACTAAAGCCTTTGTGCTGATCACAACAAACTGGAAAATTCTTAAAGATGGGAGTACCAGACCACCTTACCTCTCTCATGAGAAACCTATATGTGGGTCAAGAAGCAATAATTAGAACAAGACATGGAAAAATGAACAGGTTCAAATTTGGAAAGGAGTGCAGCAAGGATGTATATCATCACCCTGCTTATTTAACTTATTTGTAGAGTACATCATGTGAAATGCTGACCTGGATGAATCAAGATTGCCAGGATAATTATCAACAACCTCAGATATGCAGATGATAGCACTTTAATGGCAGAAAATAAAGAGAAACTAAAGAACCTCTTAATGAGGGTGAAAGAGGAAAGTGAAAAAGCTGACTTGAAACCCAATTTTAATAAAAACTAAGATTATGGCATCCAGTCCCATCACTGTATGGCAAATAAAAGGAAATAAAGTGGAAGTAATGAAAAAGTTTATTTTCTTGGGCTCCAAAATCACCGTGATGGTGACTAAAGACATGAAAGTAAGGAAGGGAAGCTATGACAAAGCTAGACAGTTTATTAAAAAGCAGAGACATCACTTTGCCAACAAAGGTCCATATAGTGGTTTTTCCAGTAGTCATGTATTTACATGAGAGTTGGACTATAAAGAGGGCTAACTGCAGAAGAATCGATGCTTTCAAATTGTTGTGCTGGGGAAGACTCTTCAGAGTCCCTTGGACTTCAAGGAGATGAAGCCAATCATAAAGGAAATCGACCTTAAATATTAATTGGAAGGGCTGTTTCTGAACCTGAAGATCCAATACTTTGGCCACCTGATGTGAAGAGCCAGCTCATTGGAAAAGACCTCAATGATGGGAAAGATTGAAGGCAAAAGGAGAAGGGGGCAGCAGAGGATAAGATGGAAAAATAGCATCACCGACTCAAAGGACATGAATCTGAGCAAACTCTGGGGGATAGTGGAGGACAGAGAAGCCTGCCATGCTACTGTCCATGGGGACTCTAAGAGTCAGACAGGACTAAGAGACTGAACAGCAACAGCAGCAGTGTCCTGTTTGTCATCTATAGTTTTAACAGACATTGAAGAACCAGTAAGAATTTCTCCCTTCTTTAATCATTCTATGTTGTGTGAATCAACTACTGCACAATTAATGGTGCTTTTGATTGCATTCTATGTTTGTTTTTGATATAAAGACATGTCTAATAAATGATTTACCTTTAAAATTTTTATTTCTCATCATTGAATACTGTCCATTTTTTGTCCTTCATTACAGATTACTTAGTAAGATGACTTTTTGGTCATTTTTGACTGTGCTTTTACCATCATATCTTCCTGCAATCAATCTAGCCACTTGTACACTGAAATTCAAACTTTATTCCCACTAGGTGCTTTCTGGAACTGTTACGGATATTTGCGAATATGCATATTCCCTAAATAAATTAGTTATTTGTTGAATGCCTTCTTAATAGCTGATCCTAATTGGCAGGAATTTTCCAAATATTTTAGTGCTCTTCAGTTTCTATTTTTCAAGCCTTTTGATACTAGTTTTTTGGTACTTTTGATTCTCTTTTTTCCTTTCTGCATGTCTGATTGATAGGTGGTATACAAGTCTATGATATGTGAATGAAAACACTGGTGTAGCATGTGGTGACTCAAATTTCAAATAAAGCATTGGACTAGTGAAAACAGGGTTCTATGAAAGTTTCATTCAATTGGGAAACATGAAGATTATAATGGATTTTCTTCATGTAAATGACTGGTATAATTTCTAAGATCTTTTTGAGAAACTTTCATCTATCTTCTGAATTTAATTGAAACTTCAGAAGTTTTATTATTCTATGGTGAATATTTATTATAACCTAAAAATGTTTAAGCAATTCATTTTCATTGTATTTTTTAGTGTGGTTATAGTGCTGTGATATGTTGTAAGCATTCATGGACTACTCATAATTAAGAGAGCTGGGCAACTGTGGCCTCATGTTTGAGATTCATGTCTATGCTTTGCCTATGATATGTGGTCTTGAATACAATCTATGCAAACCGATGTATCTTCTAACGTTTCTGATATTTGCATTGCTTTACTTCTTTCCTCAGACAGGAAGTGGGCGTCCCTGGTGGTTCAGACGGTAAAGCATCTGTCTGCAGTGCGGGAGACCTCGGTTCCATCCCTGGGTTGGGAAGATCCCCTGGAGAAGGAAGTGGCAGCCCACTCCAGTACTCTTGCCTGGAGAATCCCATGGACGGAGGAGCCTAGTAGGCCACAGTCCATGGGATCGCAAAGAGTCAGACAAGAATGAGCGACTTCACTTTCACTTTAGAAAAGAAGTACATAGTACAGTTAATTATTATTGTTCTTGATATTGCATCCTTGATAATACACCTAAGGACTTGCTTGTTTATGTCCTTGATTGATAAACCTGTAGTCAACAACATGAGAATTTTGGATATTTTAGAGTAAGAATAATATTCCTTGTGTAGAAATTATAGAATAGTCCACATGAACAATACATACATGAGAGATGTAGTTCTCAATAATAATAATGAAAAAAATGAACTCTCAATCTCCTAAAGCATCTGGTAGATCCCCAGAAATGTTGTAGTAAATGTTCCAGTTTACCCTTGAAATGTTGTTTTGGTCTACAGTTTATGGTTCTTGCCTCAGGCATGAGAGGTCCCAGGTTCAGATCCCGGACAAGCCCCCAAGATGAAAGGTTGTTGCTGAACCCTGAAAGATGCCAGGATTCTTGGCCTCCAGAGGAGAGGAATTCAAATGATGAGGCTTGATTGCTCAGAGCTTTTGTGTGACAACGTTTTATTAAAGTATAAAAGAGATATATAAAGCTTCTGACATAGACATCAGAAGGGGGCAGAAAGAGTGCCCCCCTGCTATCCATTAGCTGTATGTTACATATCTATCAGCAGGCTGCTAATTAGAGAAAGGAAATGTCTCAAAACTCATAGTGGCACCCTCATCCACATGCATTTTGAGGTCACATTGGCACAAGGTGAGTCATCCCAGGCCATAAAATGACTGACATGAATCTTGAAGAAAGGCAGGTTTCCAAGCAAATACATGGTTTCATTAGTATAGATTAGGAGAACAATTGTATGAGTAAAACATACTGGTTTGTTGAGCCCTTATCGGTTCTGAGTCTTTTTTTTTTTTTTTTTTCATTTATTTTTATTGGTTGGAGGCTAATTACTTTACAATATTGTAGTGGTTTTTGCCAACTGAGTCTTAAGCTGAACTAACTGACTTGAAGAAAGACAGAGTCTAGGGTGAAAACATAGTTCATTAAGTTAGCTTAAGAAAAACATTTCCATAAGAAAAATGCATTGGTTAGCTCAAGATTGAGAAAAGTTAAGTTCAGGTGGAACAAGGTGTCATCATGACAGCACAGAATTTTAAGAGAAAACTTTTAGTTTTGTATGGAGAAGGGAAAAAAATCTGACACTTGTAGTTTGTTTCTTCCTACCGCTTAAGAGAGAGAGAAAAAATGCCTGACACTTGCAGCCTATTTCCTCTGTTTGGAGACCCCTAGCCTTCCTGCCTGTTACCCTGTCACCCTGACACCAGGGTTTAAAGATACTATATCTGGTAAGAATTTTCAGGAAAGAACGATTAAATCTCTGGGTAGTTTTATAATTCATAATCTTCATCGTCAATTAAAAATGGGCAAAAGACATGAATATATTTTTGCCAAAGAAGACAAATGGAAAGCAACTTTATCATTTCATTAATGAACTCTAGAATTTTACTGGTAGCATTGTTAAGATTTTCTATGTATAGTATTATGTCATCTGCAAAGAGTGACAGTTTTACTTTTTCTTTTCCAATTTGGCTTCCTTTCATTTCTTTTACTTCTCTTACTGCCTTGGTTAGGGCTTCCAAAACTATGCTGAATAAGGTGGTGAGAGTGAACACCCTTGTCTTGTTCCTGATCTTAGCTTTCAGATTTCAGAAAAGGCTTTCAGATTTTCACCATTGAGTGTAATGTCATCTATGGTTTTGTCACATATGGCCCTTATTATGTTGCAGTAGGTTCCCTCTGTGACCATTTTCTGGAAAGTATCATAAATGGGTGTTGAATTTTATTAAAATAATTTTCTGCTTCTATTGACATGATCATATGGTTTTTATTCTTCAGTTCGTTAATGTGATGCATCACAGTCACTTACAGATATTGAAAAATTCTTGAATCCCACTTGATCATGGTGTATGGTCCTTTTAATGTATTTTAATGTATTGTTGAATTTGTTTTGCTAGAATTTTGTTGAGGATTTTTGCATCTATGTTCCTCAGTGCTATAGGCCTGTGTTTTCTCTTTTGTGATGTCTTTGTGTGGTTTTGATATCAAGGTGATGGGGTCCTTTCTCTGAAATTTTTTGAGAGTTTCAGAAGGATTGATGTTAACTCTTCTCCAAAAGTTTGATTGAATTCACCTGTGAAGTCATCGGCTCCTAGATGTTTGTTTGTTGTGAGAGGAGTTTTTTCCATCACAGTTTCAATTTCAGTACTTGTGGTTGGTCTGTTTATTCTTTCCATTTCTTCTTGATTCAGTCTTGGAAGGTTGTATCTTTCTAAGAATTTATTTCTCCTAGGTTTTTCAGTTTATTGGCGTATAGTTTCTTGTGGTGGTCTCTCACGCTCCTTTGTATTTCTGTGATGCCAGTTGTAACTTCTCCTTTTTCATTTCTAATTTTATTGATTTGATTCCTCTCCCTTTTTTCTTGATGAATCTGGCTAAAGATTATCAATTTTGTTTACCTTCCCAAAGAATCAGCTTTCAGTTTCATTGATCTTTGTTATTGTTCTCTTTGTCTCTATTTCAATTATTTCTGCTCTGGTCTTTGTGATTTCTTTCCTCCTAATAACTTTGAGTTTTATTTGTCTGTCTAATTGCTTTAGGTGTAAGGTTACATTGTTTACTTGGGATTTTTCTTGTTTCCTGAGGTAAGATTGTATTGCTATATATTGCTATATTAGAACTGCTTTTTCTATGTCCCATAGGTTTTGGATCATCATGTTTTCTTTTACATTTGCCTCTATATATTTTTTTATTTCCTTTTTGATTTCTTCAGTGATCCATTAGTTATTTCGTGGCATACTGTTTAACTTATATGTGTTTCTGGCTTTTATAGTTTGTGTTTTTTTTTCTTATAGTTGATTTCTCTTTTTTTAATATAAATATATTTATTTTCATTGGAGGCTAATTACTTTACAGTATTGTAGTGCTTTTGCAATACATTGATATGAATCTACCACGGGTGTACATGTGTTCCCCATCGATTTCTAATCTCATAATATTGTGGTCACAAAAGATGCTTGATATAATTTTAATTTTTAAAAATTTACTGAGGCTCAATTTTTGGCTTAAGACGTGATCTATCCTGCGAAAAGTTCCATGTGCACTTGAAAAGAATGGGTGTTCTGCTGCTTTTGGATGGAATGCTCTGTATATATATCAATTAAGTCTATCTGGTGTAATGTGTAATTTAATGCCTGTGTTTCCTTATTGATTTTCGTTCTGGATGATATGTTGTCCATTGATGTAAGGGGAATGTTAAAATTCTCTACTATTATTATGTTACTGTCAATTCCTCTTTTTATGGCTGTTAGTATTTGTCTTACGTATTGAAGTGCCCCTATGTTGAGTGTATATATACATTTACAACTGTTATATCTTCTTATTGGGTAATCCCTTGATCATTAGGTAGTGTCCTTCTTTGTATCTAGTAATAGCCTTTATTTTAAAGTCTATTTTGTTTGATATGAGTATTGATACTCCAGCTTTGCTTTGATTCCATTTGCATGAAATATATTTTTCCATTCTCTTACTTGAGACCTGTCTGTGTCCCTAGATCTGAAGTGGGTCTCCTGTAGACAGCACCTATACAAATCTTGTTCTTGTATCCATTCAGTCACTCTGTGTCTTTTGATTGGAGCATTTAATCTATTTACATTTAAGCAAATTACCAATGTTTGTGCTTAATGCCACTTTGTTCATTTTTCTGGAAAAGAAGAAGTGAAACTCTCACTGTTTGCAGATGACATGATCCTCTACATAGAAAACCCTAAAGACTCTACCAGAAAATTACTAGAACTAATCAATGAATATAGTAAAGTTGCAGGATATAAAATTAACACACAGAAATCCCTTGCATTCCTATACACTAACAATGAGAAAACAGAAAGAGAAATTAAGGAAACAAT
The DNA here is from genome assembly GCF_963930625.1 of Muntiacus reevesi. Taxonomy (NCBI): domain Eukaryota; kingdom Metazoa; phylum Chordata; class Mammalia; order Artiodactyla; family Cervidae; genus Muntiacus; species Muntiacus reevesi. The sequence continues at coordinate 1,501,790 of NC_089263.1, forward strand.
ACTATTCACCATTGCAACAAAAAAAATAAAATACTTAGGAGTATATCTACCTAAAGAAACAAAAGACCTACACATTGAAAACTACAAAACACTGATGAAAGAAATCAAAGAGGACACAAATAGATGGAGAAATATACCGTGTTCATGGATTGGAAGAATCAATATTGTCAAAATGACTATACTACCCAAAGCAATCTATAGATTCAATGCAATCCCTATCAAGCTACCAACGGTATACATCACAGAACTGGGATAAATAATTTCACAATTTGTATGGAAATACAAAAAACCTCGAATAGTCAAAGCAACCCTGATAAAGAAGAATGGAACTGGAGGAATCATTTTTCTGAATATTTTCTATAGGTCTTTTTTCTTTCTATTTTGTTCTCTTGTCTTGTGGTGTGATGTACAATTTTAGTGTTGTGTTGGTGTTGCTTTTTCTTTTGTTTGTATGTATCTATTGTAGTTTTCTGGTTTGTGATTACCATACAGTTTTGATATAGCAGACTATATAAAATAAGATTGTTTTAAGTTGCTGGTCTTAATTTCCAATGCATTTCCAATATCTTGCCTTTTTATACTCCCCACAATTGCTAGATTTGATGCTGTATTTGTGTGCAGATGATTTCCCACTTCTATTTTATCTTTGCCTTTACCAGTGACTGATCCCATTTTTAATTTTTGTTGTTTTTTGTTTCTAGTTGTGGCCTTTTCTTTTCCACCTAGAGAAGTTCCTTTAGCATTTCTTGTAAAGTTAGTTTGGTGATGCTGAATTCTCTGGGTTTTTGCTTGTCTGTGAAGCTTTTGATTTCTTTGTTGATTCTGAATGAGGGCCTTGGTGGGTATAGTATTCTTAGTTGTAGGTTTTTCCCTTTCATCACTTTAACTATATCATGCCACTCCCTTCTGTCCTGCAGAGTTTCTACTAAAAAATCAGCTGCCAACCTTATGGGGATTTCCTTGTATATTATTTTTTGCTTGTTGGTCTTAATATTTTTTCTTTTTCTTTTTTTCCAGTTTTATCAGTATGTGTCTTGGCATGTTCCTTCTTGGGTTTATCCTGCCTGGGGCTCTGCAATTCCTGGACTTTTGTGACTGTTTCCTTTTCCATGTCAGGGAAATTTTGAGCTATTTTCTCTTCAAATATTTTCTCAAGCCCCTTCTCTCTCTCTTCTTCTGGGGCATCTATAATGTAAATGTTGGTGAATTTAATGTTGTCCTGAGGTCTCTAAAACTGTCCTCATTCATTTATATTCTTTTTTCTTTATTTTGTTATGCAGCAGTGATTTCCACCAGTTTGTCTTCCAGCATATTTGTCTGTTCTTCTGCTTCATTTACTCTGCTACTTATTTCTTCTAGTGTATTTTTAATTTCAGTAGTTGTATTGTTTATCTCTGTTTTTCCTTTATATCTTCTAGTTCTTTGTTAAACATTTCTTGTATCTTTTTAGTCTGTTTCTCCATTCTTTTTCTAAGATCTTGGATCATCTTACTATCATTACTCTGAATTCTTTTTCAAATACATTACCTATTTCCACTTCACATAGTTTTCCTCTGGAGTTTGTCTTGTTCCTTCATCTGGAACATATTCCTCACCCACCTTATTTTGTCTAAGTAATCCACAGGCTACAGGATCATAGTTTCTCTTGGTTCTGGTATCTGCCCCCTTGTGGGTGAGGCTGATCCAAGAGACTTGTTCAGGCTTCCTTGTGGGAAGTACTGGTGGCTGCCCACCGGTGGGTGAAGCTGGGTCCTGCCCTTCTGGTGGACAGGGCCATTTCGAGTGGTATATTTAGTAGTAGCTGTGGGCTCAGAAAGACTTTAAGTGGCCTATATGCTGATGGGGGGTGAGTTGTGTCGTGTTCCAGCCCTGTGGATTTTTTGGCCTGAGGCATCCTAGCACTGGAGCCTAAGGGTTCTTGGGTGGGGTCAGATGTGCGCCTCTGAAACAGCTCATATCAATGAGTACTCCCCAATACCTCTACCACCACCAGTATTCTTGTCCCTGTAGTGAGTCCCTGTAGAGTTTCCCTCTGCCTCCTCAGGAGACTCTCCAAGTCCAGCAGGTAGGTCTGGCTGAGGCTTCTATGAAGTCACTCTTTTTCTTCCTGAGTCCTGGTGCACATAAGACCTTGTGTGTGCCCTCCAAGAATGTAGTTTCTATTTCCCAAAATCCTATGGTGTCCCCACAATCAAGCCTCACTAGCTCTTAAAGTCAAATGCTCTGAGGGGCTCCTGCACCTGATGTCAGGCCCCAAACAAGGGAGCCTTACTTGGAGCTCAGAACTCTCATACCCACGGGGGAATCTCTGTGGTATAATTATTTTCCAATTTGTGGGTCTCCCACCTGGTGACTATGGCATTTCATTGTATTGCATATGTGCCACTTCTACCATCTTATTGTAGCTTCTTCTTTGTCTTTGGAAGTGGAATATCCTTTTTGTAGGTTTGTCTTTTTTTGTCAGTGGTTATTCAGCATATAGTTGTGAGTTTGGTGTGTTCATGAAAGTAGGTGAGATCAGATCCTTCTATTCCACCATCAGCCTTGCATCCAGGTTGCTGACTTAGGTGAGTTCAGCACTCACAATATGAGTCATCTGAAAAATTGAACTGGGAAGCTTAGACCTTGAGTAGCCATTCCATTCCTGGTAAGATATTTTCTGAATATACATTCAGCAATCATGCTAACTTCAGAGCAATTGTCCCTCTGTGTCTGCAGGGGCTTTGTTCCAGGAACCACAAGGATAATAGAATCCTAGAGTATTCAATTCCTTATAAATTGGTGTCACTGTAGCTTTTAATGTATTAATATTTATTTTTATTGAAATGCAATTGATCTGCAATATTATGTTAGTATCAGGTGTGCTAATAGTCATTTGACATTTATTACATACATTATGAAATAGTCACCACAATAAATCTAGTAACCACTTGTCTTCATATGTAGTCGTTACAATATTATTGACCATATTCCTTATGCTATATACTACATTCCCAAGGCTTATCTATTTTATAGCTTAAAATTCATACTTCTTAATTCCTTTCACCTATTTTACCTATGTATCCCCACCCCTCTAGAAAACACCAAGCTTTTTGTCTGTATTTATGAGTCTGCTTTGGTCTTTTGCTTGTATTGATAATTGATTCCACAGTTAAATGAGATCATATGGTATTTGTCTTTATCTGTTTGACTTACTTCACTTACCATAATTACTCTATAAGTCCATCCATGTTTTCATAAATGTCCAGTTGTATTCTTTTTGTGGATGAGTAATATTCAATTGCATATATATATATATATATATATATATATATATATATATATATATAAAATATATTTGTATTCATTCATCTATCAATGACACTTAAACTGTTTCCACATCTTGGCTATGTAAATAATGCTGTAATAAACTTGGGGGTGAATATATATTTTTTCAATTAGGATCTCTGTTTTATTTGTGTAAATACCCTGCAGTGACATTGCTGGATTATATCTTGAGGTATCTCTATAATGTTTTCCATAGTGGCTACACCAGTTTGCAATCCCACCAACAATGCATATGAGTGCAGTTTTCACCACATCCTAAACAACACTTATTTGTTGTCTTTTTTATTATTTAATGTAATTCTGATAGATGTAAGGTAGTGTTTTATGTTGATTTTTATTTGCTTTTCCCTGATGTTTATTAATGTTAGCATCTTTTCATGTATCTGTTGTCCATCTGTATATCTTCTTTGGAAAAATGTCTGTTCAGGTCCCCAGCTCATTTTTTAATTGAGTGTTTTTTTCTGATGTACAGTTGTATATGTACATCCAAGCTTGTTTTGGTTAGTTGGAGTCAAGTTTCCAAATTTTAGAATTATTTGTTCTAGCTCTGTAAAAAAACAAATACCATTGGTATTTTCATAAGGATTGAATTGAATCTAAGATTGGCTTGCATACAATGATCATTTTAAAAATACTAATTCTTCCAATCTATAAGCATGAAGTATATTTCCATTTATTTGTGTCATCTTCGATTTCTCTCATCAGTGTCTTATAGTTTTTTGAGTGCAAGATTTTTACCTTCTTGGTTAGAATTATGCCAGGATATTTTATCCTTTTTGATGCAATTATAAATCAGATTGTTTCCTTAATTTCTCTTTTGACGCTTTGTTATCAGTATATGCTGCTTCCCTGGTGGCTCAGACAGTAAAGCTCTGCCGGCAATGTGGGAGACCCGGGTTCAATCCCTGGGTTGGGAGAAGGAAATAGCAACCTACTCCAATATCCTTGCCTGAAAAATCCCATGAATGGAGGAGCCTGGTGGGCTACAGTCCATGGAGCTGCAAAGAGTCAGACATGACTGAGAGACTTCACTATCAGGATATAGAAATGCAACAGATTTTTTATCTATTTTGTGTCCTGCAACTCCACTAAAGCCACTGAAGCTTTCCAGTAGTTGTTTGGTGATGTCTTTAGGAGTTCTTATATATAGCATCCTGTCATCTGTAAACAGTGACAGATTTACTTCTTTCCAGTTTAGTTTTACTTTTTGTCTGATTTCTGTGGCTAGGACTTCAAATACTATGCTAAATAAAAGTGGTAAGAATGGGTATCCTTGTCTTGCACCTGATCTCAGATATATATTTAATTTTTCACCACTAAATTGATGTTAGCTGTAGGCTTGTCATAAATGGCCTTTAGTTTGTTGTGTTTATTCTATACCTAATCTGTTGGGGTTTTTATTAAATGGATGTTGAATTTTGTCAGAAGCATTCTCTGAATCTATTGAGGTTTTTTTATTTTTATTCCTCAATTTGATAGGAATATCACATTGATTGATTTGTGAATATTGAACCACCCTTGCATTCCTAGGCTAAATCCTAGGAATTAGGAAGCCATCTAGTCCTTGACATTTTTGTTAGGAGTTTTAAAATTAATGATTCTTTTTTATTACTGCTAATTTGGTGTCTATACTGTCTGTTTTTTTCTGATTCTGTCTTGGCAGACTGTATATTTTTAGGAATTGATTCATTTTTTCTATGTTTTTCATTTTATTGGTGTATATTGTTCATAGTCGGAGAAGGCAATGGCACCGCACTCCAGTACTCTTGCCTGGCAAATCCCATGGACGGAGGAGCCTGGTAGGCTACAGTCCAGTCAGGAAGCGTCGGACACGACTGAGCGACTTCACTTTCACTTTTCCTTTCATGCACTGGAGAAGGAAATGGCAACCCACTCCAGTGTTCTTGCCTGGAGAATCCCAGGGAGAGTGGAGCCTGGTGGGCTGCCGTCTATGGGGTCGTACAGAGTCAGACAAGACTGACGTGACTTAGCAGCAGCAGCATTGTTCACAGTAATCTCTTATGATATGTTGTATTTCTGTGGTGGTGATTGTAACTTTTTATTTTTTATTTGAACCTGTTCTCTTTCTTGAGGATTCTTGGTATCATTGAATTTTCTATTATTTCTTAGAATCTGTTATTATTTCCACTTTTATCTTTATCATTTCTTTTCTTTTAATAACTTTTGAGTTTGTTTGCTCTTTTTTCTAGTTCCTTTAGATGTAATTTTGTATTGTTTGAGATGTGTTTGTTTTCTGAAGTAGGTTTGTGTAACTATAAACTTTCCTCTTAGAACTGTTTTTGCAGCTAATATTTTGGAATGTTGTCTTTAGATTTTCGTTTGTCTTCAGGTATATTATTTTTTTAATTTATTTGTTCTAGTTGGAGGCTAATTACCTTACAATATTGTGGTGGTTTTTGCCACACATTGACATGAATCAGCCATGGGTGTATATGTTTCCCCCCGTCCCGAAGCCCTCTCCCACCTCCCTCTCCATCCCATCCCTCAGGGCTGTCCCAGTGCACCAACTTCGAGTGCCCTGTTTCATGCATTGAACTTGGACTGGCGGTCTATTTCACATATGGTAATATACATGTTTCAATGCTATTCTTTCAAGTCATTCCACTCTCACCTTCTCCCAGAGTCCAAAAGTCTGTTCTTACATCTGTGTTTCTTTTGTTGTCTTGCATATAGTGTTGTTGTTTTTATTGATTCTTTGACCATTTAGTAGCATATTGTTTAGACTCCATGTTTTTGCATTTTGTGCCATTTTTCTTGTAATTGATTTCTAGTATATAATTTTGATTGGAAAAAATGCTTGATCTGATTTCACTTTTCTTAAATTTATTGAGACATCTTTTGTGACCTAGCATGTGATCTATCCTGGAGAATGTTCCATGTTATTTGAAAATAATATTTATTTTGCTGCTTTTAGATGGAATGTTCTACATATATCTATTAAGGCTACATGATTTAATGCTTCATTTAACCCCAATGTTTCCTCATTGATTTTCTGTATGAATGATCTATCTGTCCATTGAGGTAATTGTGGTGTAAAAGTCCTATGTGTGTGTTAGTTGCTCAGTCACATCCGACTCTTTACAACTCCATGAACTGTAGCCTGCCAGTCTCCTCTGTCCATGGAATTCTTCAGGCAAGGATACTGAAGTGGGTAGCCATTCCCTTCTCCAGGTGATCTTCCTGGCCCAGGGATTGAACCCAGGTCTCCTGTGTTGCAGGTAGATTCTTTACCATCTGAGCCACTAGGGAAGCCTAAAAGTCCTATACTATTATTTTATTACTGTCAGTTTCTTTCTATGGTTGTCACTATTTGTTTTATGTCTTTAGATGGTCCTATGTTGAGTGCATAGATATTTTCTATTGTTATATCTTAATACTAGGTTGATCACTTAATCATTATATAATATCCTTCTTTGTTTCTTATACAGTCTGTTTTAAGTCTATTTTGTCTGATGTAAGTATTGCTCTTCAAGATTTCTTTTGTTTCCATTCACATGGAGTACCTGTTTTTATTCCTTATTTTCAGCCTGTATATATCTTTAAATCTGAAATGAGTTTATAGGTAGTATATAGTATATATATCTATATCTATCTGTCTACCTACCTATCTATATATATATCCTGTTTTTATATCTGTTTAGCACCATTTTGTGTCTTTTGAGTGGAACAGTCAGTCCATTACAACTCAAGTAATTATTGGTAATTCTATACTTGTTTTCATTTTGTTAATTGTTTCCTGATTTTTGTAGGTTTTTCTCTATGTGTTAAAAAATGTATCCTATCCTATGTGTTTCAATATGAACACATGTCCTCTGTGGCTATGGAGTATAAATCTATCAGACAGAAGAAGTATCACATTGCATATTTTGCATACTTTAATAATCTTTTAGGTGATATAGCCTAAATTCACAGTTAACTATTGTTTCTTTAGACCTCGGTTCAATTGTTTCTATTATACCACATATACATCTCAGCACTGAAAATCACCTCACTGCAATACCACTTCATGTATCTTTCTAGACAGAAGAATCTCAGGATGCTTCTGGAGTTGCCATTATAACCAGAGTTACTAAAATCAAGTCGAGTACCCACCTGTGCTGCTTTCCCTATAAGCTGAATGCAAGTGGTAAATTCTTAAAAGAATTAGTATGGTGTAAGGAATACTTACTGGTTGGTAGTTGTCCTGTCTGGATCAAGGATGAGCATAAATATCAGGGTTACTGAAATCCAGCCAAGTGGCCTTAGACAAGTAACACTCCCAGAACTGGCTTAATTGATAACTTCCTCAAATATCTGTCAATACCACTACCACATGCATGGCATTTTTAAATCATAAGATATTTTTATATCATAAGGTATTTTATATAGTCTTTATTAGGTACAACTTTAGAACTTTCCATTTCATATAGTTGCTCTCTCATTTGCATAGTTCAGTGGAGAGGATTATAGGCTATTTGCAAAAAGTAAAAAACTCAGAGAGGGAGCAAGTGGATAAGTGAAAAATGAAGGGTGACAGTGCATGAAGCAACTGTGATGTTTGTGGAAAGAAATGCCGATATGATTAATTAAAATGGAATCATTCATGGTTTGATCTGATCTGTTTTCTTCGTGGTGTTTTGCTGCAGGTCAAACACTAGAACGAGTTGCCGTCCTTTCAAGTGAGCAAGCTATCTTCAAGGAAGGAGAGTGGGCAGCTACACTGGTACAGTTGTAATTCTTACGTGTTTTATGACTGATGACGTCAGTATTCACTGTCCGTGAGGTCACTCATTCAGAGACTCAAGGGAGAATACTTTTATGATAGATATATCTTTTCTTGTGGATGTCTCTATATGGTTCAAGGAATTCTGATTACTGTTTCTTCCTTTTTTAGATAAAGAGTAACCTGAATAATTTTGGAGAGTCATTGTCATATTTCCTTTCTTCACCATTTTGTATTGAATGACAATAATCTTGTAATTAAATGCAAGTGTGCTAAACATTGTTACTTTTAATTTTTATCTGGCACATTCAGAACATAGATGCTTCTACTTATATTTGTACTGTAACTATACTGCATATAACTTTGCTACATTATTTAATTTTCAAATTTTTAGTAAAATTTTCTTTATTGTCCCAATAGATTTTATCTAATTTTATTAAAACAATTCAAAGTCACAGTTTTCCTCATATACGAGGGTTTTATATATATATATGAATTTCATTATTCAGAAGCTAAATATAACGTGTACTATACCAGGTACTATTCTTTATTCATAATGCAGTAGATAAACCTGAAGGAAATGAGCCTGGCTATGGAAGTGCTTATTTGTTGGGAGGGTGCTTGTCTGGATCGATGATGAGAAAAACTGTCTGAGGATGCTGAGGGACTCATTCCAGATGTCAATCTGAGGTCCAGATGAATGCCCCCCTAACCGGACAAGTAAGACTCTCAGAGCCTGGCTCTATGTGGTGCCCCCTCAGTGACAGCATGCCAGTGTCAGCATGCATTTTTTCTTTCTCAAAGAAAAGGGCATTAGTGTCCTATCCTGTATGGCAGTATATACCGTTAAGATATAGTGATCAATTTTGCTTTATTTTGCTCTCTTTGAACAAAGAGTCATAAACATGACTCTATATATACATGTGTGGCTGTCCTGGTGGATCAGTGGTAAAGAACTCACCTGCCAATGAAAGAGATGTGGATTTAATCCCTGGGGCAGGAAGATCCCCTAGAGAAGGAAATTGCAACCCACTCCAGTGTTCTTGCCTGGGAAATCCCAGACAGATGAGCCTGGTGGGCTACAGAGAAGCAAGGTGGGCTACACTCCATGGGGCTGCAAAAGAGTCGGAGATGACTAAAGCACTTAAAAAACAACAAATACACTTGTATATAGGAAATAGTTCTTGAGTAATGAATGAGAAAATGAAAAGGGTTAAATTAAGAAGGGGACAGGTAACTGTGATAGATACTGAAAGTGTCATTAAAGTTGGACATAAAGAAGGGAACACCACATGCATGCAGTAAATAATGGTAATAGAACCAAATTTTAGTTCTTTGTTATTTTTGCTACTGAATATTTCCTAAGACTCTGCTTTCCTTTTTGTCGTGTTTTGCCGAGACAGCAGGAGTGGAATCAGGTCTTCCACTTCAGAGGATGGGGTGAGTAGCTATTTGAAATTCTTTTTATCATAAGCTCTGTACCAGGTCCTGAGATTTCTCTGTTTATCTTGAGAATATGTTGGCGATGTGTCCTTTTGCTCACTAAGGTCACTTACATTATTGAATCTTTATAACTTCTTCTTTTGTTTTGACTTTTTTCTGCTTGATGAAAAAATGTCAAATTTTAGAGAATTTTTGGTAATTTCATAGTGAATCAAAAAATTATTGTAGTAAAATTCTATATGTGCCAAAATATTTTGAGATTTTCCTCATCTTTTTAGTTGTTGGGATTTCAGGATACCAACATGGTAATTCATAAGTATTGTGATCTCAGTGCATTATATTTTTGTTTCTGCTTTAGCATAAATTAGTTGTCTCTCATTTTTGCAACATGGAAAGTTGTACATGCACTTTTTAGATCTCTTCAAGGCCATGAAGTTTTTACATGATAAATGTTCCTTTTGAAACACAAAATAGTTCAATTTTCAATATTGTATTGTACTAGAAAAAGAGTATTATTTAGAGATATTAAATGGAGAAATATGAAATATTAATATCATATATGGAATCATCATTATTTCTTCCTGAAACTTGAAATATGCCTCACCAAAAAGAGTAGTCCATATATTTCCTGGCAAGCTATGTTAAAGATTATGTGTTACCTAGGACTTTGACATTAATGCCCTAAGAATAAGTAAATGTTTTTCTTGACAAACCTCTGTCACAAATTCTATCAAGTAGTATTTATGCTTGTATTTATTATGATTGTTTATTTATGTATATATTCTCTAGAACTATAGAATTCTATAGACTATATAGAATATAGACTATAGTTCTAGAATTCTAAAGAACTGATTAATAACTAAAAATTAGTCATGGATTAAAAAGGAAATTGGCTTAGCCAGATATTGAAATGAACTCTAGAACCTCCATCATTAACAAACTTTGAGCAAGCATCTGAATAGTAGGTACAATGGAAAACATATTTTTACTTTAAAAATACCTTCTCAAAACCCCTTATTTGTATATTTATTTCTGTTAGTAGATGCACAGTGCCATGAAGTCAGAGATACTGTCTCAGTCCAAAGACTATAATACCCAATTCCCCAGTGTGTTTTAGGGAAGAATTTTTTAAAGATTTATTTATTTCAATTGGAGGATAATTACAAGATTGTGATGGTTTTTGGCATACATCAATATGAATCAACCACAGGCATACATTTGGCCCCTCCATCCCATTCCCCCCACCACCTCTCCCCACCTAAAAGCACGTGAGGGAGAGGAGTCACAAGGCATGTGATCAGCTTGTGCAGAACCCTCTTACTGGCTGATGATGCAGTAACAGGGTGGTACCACAAGGGTTAACATTATCAGTCCTCAGGATTTAGTAAGTCTGGGTGCCACATGTTCATGGTCATCAAGGAGTTAATTTCCTCCACTTGGTGGATGTTTTAGCATCTGTAAAACAACTCAGTAAATGTGCATTAGATACTGTTATTTAGGTACTTCAGAGAGAAGCTAAAGAGTCTGTGACTGCCACACAACTGATTTACTTTTTAACTTGTTACCAATTCTCCTGGCCCAAATGCTACTTTTGTCACTGTATGTTCACATCCTTTCAATCATTAATTCTTGAGCCAGACCTTTGCGACTCAAGGGAATCCTGAGAGACTGTACCTTGTCTACAAATAAGAGGCAGACAGAGGATATGGGGGCAGGGGCCTGTCCTGGGATGGCCCCATAGAATCCTGTTTAATTATAAAATAAAATGGAAAAATTTATCAAAGGACACAAACTACAAAAATTCAATCATGAAGAGTAGATAATCTGAATAACCCTATTAATGAAATAATTAAGCTTGTGGTTAAAATCCTTTCCATAAAGAAAACTCTTAAGTATATAAACCTTCACATTAAATAAAAAAATAATATCAATCTACACAATTGTCTATAAAATTTGAAAGAAATACTTTTCTATTCATTCTATATGAACAGCTTTACCTTGATTTAAAAAAAAAAAAAGCATGCCATTTAAAAAATATAAAAAAATTCCTCATGAGCATAAATGGAAAATAATCTAATCAAAATTGTAGTAAATGAAATCTGACAATATATAGAAATACTGTATGGCCAAGTGGGGCTTATCCAAGAACTGCAAGGTTGGTTAGCATTTAAAAAATCAATGAATGTAGGAAAAACACTTCCAGAAAGTCAAAGTGAAAAACCTTCAAATAATTTGCTTCTCTATAAAATTAACAGGAACTCTGACAAAAATTGTCAAAATTACTTTTTCAGAACTTTGAAAATTAACCAAAGATTTATAGAATTTCAAAGAACATTTATTCAAGAAAACTGGCTGACTTTCACCAAGGACAGCAAGCTTTGTAACATTTTAACTTGCCATCTTCCAGTACCTCTCTCCCTAACACTATGGCAGGCTTGAAAATAGTAGACCAGCAGGCATTAGTGGAAGAACAGGTTTGGAGATCCCCCAAAAGTCCTGTCCTCAGAAAATTATTACATTGACCTCTCTGGAAGCTCCCTGAAACAGTCCTGTTTACAGGGCTTTTATTTGTGTTGTGTGTGCCTATAGCAGGAGGGAAGGGCTAACTCAGAGCTCACTCAGTGGAGTAAGCCCTATTCCAGAACAGTAGCCAAAAGGAACCCATGGAATTTTTTTAGTGTGGCATATACTTAAAGTGTTGATAGCAACTGGGTTAAAGAATGTGTCCAAAAAACTAAAAAAAAAAAAAAAATCTTGGAAATGAGATGTACAAAGTATTCTTTGAAAACTTCTGAAAATTCCTTTTGACCTAGAAAACTACATATTTGTGCCCAGTTGCTTGACTGCACATGAAACACTTGAATAGAACATAATCAATTGCCTCTGGCTTTCTTTTTTTTTTTTGCATTTATTTTTATTAGTTGGAGGCTAATTACTTCACAACATTGCAGTGGATTTTGTCATACATTGACATGAATCAGCCATGGAGTTACACGTATTCCCCATCCTGATCCCCCCTCCCACCTCCCTCTGCACCCGATTCCTCTGGGTCTTCCCAGTGCACCAGGCCCGAGCACTTGTCTCATGCATCCAACCTGGGCTGGTGATCTGTTTCCCTATAGAAAATATACATGTTTCAATGCTGTTCTTTTGAAACATCCCACCCTCGCCTTCTCCCATGGAGTCCAAAAGTCTGTTTTGTACATCTGTGTCTCTTTTTCTGTTTTGCATATAGGGTTATCATTACCATCTTTCTAAATTCCATATATATGTGTTAGTATGCTGTAATGTTCTTTATCTTTCTGGCTTACTTCACTCTGTATAATGAGCTCCAGTTTCATCCATCTCATTAGAACTGATTCAAATGAATTCTTTTTAACGGCTGAGTAATATTCCATGGTGTATATGTACCACCGCTTCCTTATCCATTCGTCTGCTGATGGACATCTAGGTTGCTTCCATGTCTTGGCTATCATAAACAGTGCTGCGATGAACATTGGGGTGCACGTGTCTCTTTCAGATCTGGTTTCCTCGGTGTGTATGCAGAGAAGTGGGATTGCTGGGTCATATGGCAGTTCTATTTCCAGTTTTTTACGAACTCTCCACACTGTTCTCCATAGTGGCTGTACTAGTTTGCATTCCCACCAACAGTGTAAGAGGGTTCCCTTTTCTCCATACCCTCTCCGGCATTTATTGCTTATAGACTTTTGGATAGCAGCCATCCTGACTGGCATGTAATGGTACCTCATTGTGGTTTTGATCTGCATTTCTCTGATGATGAGTGATGTTGAACATCTTTTCATGTGTTTGTTAGCCATCTGTATGTCTTCTTTGGAGAAATATCTGTTTAGTTCTTTGGCCCATTTTTTTGATTGGGTCGCTTATTTTTCTGGAATTGAGCTGCAGAAGTTGCTTGTATATTTTTGAGATTAATCCTTTCTCTCTTGCTTCATTTGCTATTATTTTCTCCCAATCTGAGGGCTGTCTTTTCACCTTGCTTATAGTATCCTTTGTTGTGCAAAAGCTTTTAAGTTTCATTGGGTCCCATTTGTTTAGTTTTGCTTTTATTTCCAATATTCTGGGAGGTGGGTCATAGAGGATCCTGCTGTGATTCATGTCAGAGAGTGTTTTGCCTATGTTCTCCTCTAGGAGTTTTATAGTTTCTGGTCTTACATTTAGATCTTTAATCCATTTTGAATTTATTTTTGTGTATGATGTTAGAAAGTGTTCTAGTTTCATTCTTTTACAAGTAGTTGACCAGTTTTCCCAGCACCACTTGTTAAAGAGGTTGTCTTTTTTCCATTGTATATCCTTGCCTCCTTTGTAGAAGATAAGGTGTCCTTGGGTTCGTGGATTTATCTCTGAGCTTTCTGTTCTGTTCCATTGATCTATATTTCTGTCTTTGTGCCAGTACCATACTGTCTTGATGACTGTGGCTTTGTAGTAGAGTCTGAAGTCAGGCAGGTTGATTCCTCCAGTTCCATTCTTCTTTCTCAAGATTGCTTTGGCTATTCGAGGTTTTTTGTGTTTTCATATAAACTGTGAAATTATTTGTTCTAGTTCTGTGAAAAATACCATTGGTAGCTTGATAGGGATTGCATTGAATCTACAGATTGCTTTGGGTAGTATAGCCATTTTGACAATATTGATTCTTCCAATCCATGAACACGGTATGTTTCTCCATCTGTTTGTGTCCTCTTTGATTTCTTTCATCAGTGTTTTATAGTTTTCTATGTATAGGTATTTTGTTTCTTTAGGTAGATATACTCCTAAGTATTTTATTCTTTTTGTTGCAATGGTGAATGGAATTATTTCCTTAATTTCTCTTTCTGTTTTCTCATTGTTAGTGTATAGGAATGCAAGGGATTTCTGTGTGTTAATTTTATATCCTGCAACATTATATATTCATTGATTAGCTCTAGTAATTTTCTGTTAGAGTCTTTAGGGCTTTCTATGTAGAAGATCATGTCATCTGCAAACAGCGAGAGTTTCACTTCTTCTTTTCCTATCTGGATTCCTTTTACTTCTTTTTCTGCTCTGATTGCTGTTGCCAAAACTTCCAAAACTATGTTGAATAGTAGTGGTGAGAGTGGGCACCCTTGTCTTGTTCCTAATTTCAGAGGAAATGCTTTCAATTTTTCACCATTGAGGGTAATGCTTGCTGTGGGTTTGTCATATATAGCTTTTATTATGTTGAGGTATGTTCCTTCTATTCCTGCTTTCTGGAGAGTTTTAATCATAAATGAGTTTTGAATTTTGTCAAAGGCTTTCTCTGCATCTATTGAGATAATCATATGGCTTTTATCTTTCCATTTGTTAATGTGGTATATTACATTGATTGATTTGCGGATATTAAAGAATCCTTGCATTCCTGGAATAAAGCCCACTTGGTCATGGTGTATGATTTTTTTAATATGTTGTTGGATTCTGTTTGCTAGAATTTTGTTAAGGATTTTTGCATCTATGTTCATCAGTGATATTGGCCTGTAGTTTTCTTTTTTTGTGGCATCTTTGTCTGGTTTTGGAATTAGGGTGATGGTGGCCTCATAGAATGAGTTTGGAAGTTTACCTTCTTCTGCAATTTTCTGGAAGAGTTTGAGTGAGATAGGTGTTAGGTCTTCTCTAAATTTTTGGTCGAATTCAGCTGTGAAGCCATCTGGTCCTGGACTTTTGTTTGCTGGAAGATTTCTGATTATAGTTTCGATTTCCTTACTTCTGATGGGTCTGTTAAGATCTTCTATTTCTTCCTGGTTCAGTTTTGGAAAGTTATACTTTTCTAAGAATTTGTCCATTTCTTCCAAGTTGTCCATTTTATTGGCATAGAGCTGCTGGTAGTAGTCTCTTATGATCCTTTGTATTTCAGTGTTGTCTGTTGTGATCTCTCCATTTTCATTTCTTATTTTGTTAACTTGATTCTTCTCTCTTTGTTTCTTAATGAGTCTTGCTAATGGTTTGTCAATTTTGTTTATTTTTTCAAAAACCAGCTTTTAGCTTTGTTGATTTTTACTATGGTCACTTTAGTTTCTTTTGCATTTATTTCTGTCCTAATTTTTAAGATTTCTTTCCTTCTACTAACCCTTTCCTTCTTCCTTCTCTAATTGCTTTAGGTGTAGAGTTAGGTTATTTATTTGACTTTTTTCTTGTTCCTTGAGGTAAGCCTGTAATGCTATGAACCTTCCCCTTAGCACTGCTTTTACAGTGTCCCATAGGTTTTGGGTTGTTGTGTTTTCATTTTCATTCACTTCTATGCCTATTTTGATTTCTTTTTTGATTTTTTCTATGATTTTTTGGTTATTCAGAAGCATGTTATTTAACCTCCATATGTTTGAATTTTTAATAGTTTTTTTTTTTTTTCCCTGTAATTGAGATCTAATCTTACTGCACTGTGGTCAGAAAAGATGACTGGAATGATTTCAATTTTTCTGAATTTTCCAAGACTAGATTTATGGCCCAGGATGTGATCTATTCTGGAGAAGATTCCACGTGCACTTGAGAAAAAGGTGAAGTTGATTGTTTTGGGGTGAAATGTCCTATAGATATCAATTAGGTCTAGCTGGTCCATTGTGTCATTTAAAGTTTGTGTTTCCTTGTTAATTTTCTGTTTAGTTGATCTGTCCATAGTTGTGAGTGGGGTATTAAAGTCTCCCACTATTATTGTGTTACTATTAATTTCCTCTTTGATACTCGTTAGAGTTTGCCTTACATATTGTGGTGCTCCTATGTTGGGTGCATATATATTTATAATTGTTATATCTTCTTCTTGAATTGATCCTTTGATCATTATGTAGTGTCCTTCTTTGTCTCTTTTCACATCCTTTATTTGAAAGTCTATTTTATCTGATATGAGTATTGCAACTCCTGTTTTCTTTTGTTCTCCATTTGCGTGAAATTTTTTTTTTCCAGCCCTTCACTTTTAGTCTGTATGTGTCTTGTTTTGAGATGGGTCTCTTGTAGACAGCATATATAGGGGTCTTGTTTTTGTATCCATTCAGCCAGTCTTTGTCTTTTGGTTGGGGCATTCAACCCATTTACATTTAAGGTAATTATTGATAGGTGTGGTCCCGTTGCCATTTACTTTGTTGCTTTGGGTTCACGTTTATACAACTTTTCTGTGTTTCCTGTCTAGAGAAGATCCTTTAGCATTTGTTGAAGAGCTGGTTTGGTGGTGCTGAATTCTCTCAGCTTTTGCTTGTCTGTAAAGCTTTTGAATTCTCCTTCATATCTGAATGAGATCCTTGCTGGGTACAGTAATCTAGGTTGTAGGTTATTCTCTTTCATTACTTTAAGTATGTCCTGCCATTCCCTTCTGGCCTGGAGGGTTTCTATTGATAGATCAGCTGTTATCCTTATGGGAATCCCTTTGAGTGTTATTTATTGTTTCTTCCTTGCTGCTTTTAATATTTGGTCTTTGTGTTTGATCTTTGTTAATTTGATTAATATGTGTCTTGGGGTGTTTCTCCTTGGGTTTATCCTGTTTGGAACTCTCTGGTTTTCTTGGACTTGGGTGGCTATTTCCTTCCCCATTTTAGGGAAGTTTTCAGTTATTATCTCCTTGACTATTTTCTCATGGTCTTTCTTTTTGTCTTCTTCTGGGACTCCTATGATTCGAATGTTGGGGCGTTTCACATTGTCCCAAAGGTCCCTGAGGTTGTCCTCATTTCTTTTGATTCTTTTTTCCTCTTTGCTTCATTTATTTCCACCATTTTATCTTCTACCTCACTTATCCTATCTTCTGTCTCCGTTATTCTACTCTTGGTTCCCTCCAGAGTGTTTTTGATCTCATTTATTGCATTATTCATTTTTAATTGACTCTTTTTTATTTCTTCTAGGTCTTTATTAAACATTTCTTGCATCTTCTCAATCTTTGTCTCCAGGCTATTTATCTGTAACTCCATTTTGTTTTCAAGATTTTGGATCATTTTTATTATCATTATTCTAAATTCTTTTTCAGGTAGACTCCCTATGTCCTCCTCTTTTGTTTGACTTGGTGGGCATTTTTCATGTTCCTTTACCTGTTGTTTTTTTCTCTGCTTTTTCATCTTGTTTAGATTGCTGTGTCTGGAGTGAGCTTTCTGTATTCTGGAGGTCTGTGGTTCCTTTTTGTTGTGGAGTTTTTACCCGGTGGGTGGGGTTGGACGATTGGCTTGTCAAGGTTTCCTGTTTAGGGAAGCTTACGTCAGTGTTCTGGTGCGTGGAACTGGATTTCTTCTCTCTAGAGTGCAATGGAGTGTCCAGTAATGAGTTTTGAGATGGGTCTATGTGTTAGGTGTGACTTTGGGGAGCCTGTATGTTGACGCTCAGGGCTATGTTCCTGCGTTGCTGGAGAATTTGCGTGGTATGTCTTGCTCTGAAACTTAGTCTCTCTTAGGTGGTGGTTGGTTTCAGTGTAGGCATGGAGGCTTTTGAGCGGTCTCTTATTACTTAGTTTTCCATGTAGTCAGGAGTTTTCTGGTGTTCTCAGGTTTCGGGCTTAAGTCTCCTGCCTCTGGATTTCAGTTTTATTCTTCCAGTAGTCTCAAGACTTCTCAAACTATACAGCACTGATAATAAAACTTCTAGGTTAATGGTGAAAAGATTCTCCCCCGTGAGGGACACCCAGAGAGGTTCACAGAGTTACATGAGGAAGAGGAAAGGGAGGAGGGAGATAGAGATGAGCAGGAGGAGAAAAAGGGTGACTCAAGAGGAGAGAGACAGATCTATGCAGTTGTCTGTTCCCAGAGTGTTCTCCATAGCCCAGACACCCACAAAGACTCACTGAATTGGATTGGGAAGAGAAGGGGAAAGGAGGAAACAGAGGTGTTCTGAGGTAGAAAACGGAGAGTCAAAAGTGGGAGAGAGTAATCAGCACCCTCCTGAGTAAAAGTGGGAACTGAATATTGGCTTCTTAAATGTCCAAAATTTATATCACATACTGAAAAATAAAGATTAAAAATCTAGAGTAGAGGTTAGACTCTTAAAAATACAATATTAAAAACAAAAAAAAAATTTTAGAAATATATATGAAGTTCGGTTTAAAAATAGGGCTTCTCTTTTTTTTTTTTTGCAAGGTTATAGTGAAATGAAAATGAAAATTAAGGAGTAGTAGAGGAGTAATAGAGGACTTTAAAAGGAAATAAGAGAAAAAGAAAACAAAAAAGAAAAGAAAAAGAAAAAAAAAACACCAAGGAAAAAAGTTTACAAATTAAAAAAATCGTAAAAATCTATGAAAATGAAAGTTAAGGAGTAATGGAGGAGTAATAGGGAATTTTAAAAGAAAATAAAAGAGAAAAAATAAAAAAGAAAAGAAAAAATTTTTAATTAAAAAAAAAAAGGTAAAAATATATCTAGGAATTTCTCTGGAGCTGTTGCGGTCAGTGTGGGTTCGATTCAGTTTCAGATAGCTCCTTGTTCCAGCTTACACTCCTCGATATCTACAGGCCCCTTCCGGTGTAGTCGGTGTTATCTATAGGGATTTTAATCTGTTGCACCGGTCCCTTCTGAAGCTGTTCCCTTTGTTTATTTGGTTTCTGTTTGCCGGTCTCTTCAGTGCCTAATTTCCGCCCTGACACAGGCGGGCGGAGGTGGTCTCTTATTCAGGTTGCTAGTTCCATCGCGCTGCGGGGAGGGGCTGGCACTGCTTTCCCCTCTATGCTGCTCAGGCTCCCAGCTGCTCTATATGGAGCGTGCCCTGCGCTGCGCGTGGTTCCAGCCCTCGAGTGTTCCACAAAAGCGCGGACTCAGCTGCACCTGAGTTTTGTGCATTCCCCGGCCCAAGCAGCTCAGGCAGCCAGGAGCTTGACGGGGCACCCTCCCCTGGTGTGGCGCACCTTCTCCCCTCCGCGTCCCCAGCCCCAGTCCCCGCCTGCACCGGTCGGGTGTGTGTGCCCTGTGTCTAGCCGCGACCCTCCTGGTGGATGTTGACCATCCAGAATCTCAGGAAGTCTTTGGTTAGAAACTGGAGGCCTGTTTGCAGTGTGGTAGGGGATGCAGTCCTTGGGGCCAAGCCTGCCCCTTTCCCCTCCCCCATGCCTCCTGCCTCTGGCGGGGCTGGGCCGGCCTGCAGCCAGCTAGTTCCTCTGGACTTGCTCGGTCCCTTTGTTCTGTGAACGGCCGGCAGTGTGTTCGGGCTGGTTAATTTTCTCTCTCTCTTTTGCTGTCCCACAGTTTAAGTTGGTAACTCACAAAAGCTCCCTCTGATTGTCCTCAGGGCACTCAGGCCCGGTCCTTACCCTAAGCAATGCCGCCCGCTCCTCTCCATTCCGCCCCCACTTACTGGTGGCAGATGCAGGTGTCTGGGGTACTTTTCTCCTGGGAGTTGCTTTTAGGCACATAATCTGTGGGTTTTATTTATTTTTCTCCTCCCAGTTAGGTTGCCCTCCGAGATTCAAAAACTTCCCCCAGACCCGCCAGTGTGAGGCTTTCCTTGTGTCTGGAAACTTCCTCTATTAAGACTCCCTTTCCAGGACGGATCTCCATCCCTAGCTCTTTTGTCTCACTTTTTATCTTTTATATTTTGCCCTACCTCCTTTTGAAGACAATGGGCTGCTTTTCTGGGTGCCTGATGACCTCAGCTAGCTATCAGAAGTTGTTTTGTGAAGTTTGCTCTGCGTTCAATTATTCTTTCAATGAATTTGTAGGGGAGAAAGTGGTCTCCCCGTCCTATTCCTCTGCCATCTTGGCTCCTCCCCTCTGGCTTTCTTTTTGTTAATTAATTAATTTTTGGCTGTGCTGGGTGTTTGTTGTGGTGCATGAGTCTCTCACTGCCATGGCTTATCTTGTTGCAGAGCACAGGATCTAAGCACATGGGCTTCAGTAATTGCAGCTCACAGGCTCTAGAGTGTGGGCTCAGTTACCCCGTGGTATGTGGAAACTTCCTGGACCAGGGGTTGAACCTGTGTCCCCTTCATTGGCAGGCAGAGTCTTAGCCAATGTATCAGCAGGAAGATCCTGCCTTTGGGTTTCTTTGAGGATCTGCCCAATCAAAAGGTGAAGAAGGCTAAGGCAGTGTTGTGAACTACCTTGGGCTTAAATGTAAGCCCCAACACACACAAACACACCCTTAACAAAGGGTGAGAGATGTATTTATTAGAGGCATTGAAGATAATCTTGGTCTAATTAATAGCTGACCACTAAGATAACCAAGCAGAAACTTCAGTGTCCACTTACTGCTGGGAATAGAGACTTTACACAATTAGTCCATGAGGATCATTTTTAAGACAAACAGCAATAACAGCAAACAACTGCAACAATAAACTTTTGGAATTGAGAAAAACAGAAAAATGAGTTGCCACATTATATATAAAGCATTCAGTTTTCAACAACAGCAACAAAAAAATACAAGACATTCAAAGAAATAGAAAACTATGGCCCATACATCAGAAATAAAATATAGAAATTTTCTACATTTCAATAGAAAATTTTCTATTTTCAATAGAAAATATCTCTGAGGTAGGTCAGTTTTGGACTTAATTGACAAAGACATTAAATTAGCTAGTAAAAGTCTACTCAAAGAGCTGAAGTAAAGCATATCTAAAAAATGAAAAAGAAGTATAAGAATTATGTCTTAGCAAATACACAGTACCAATAAATATATAGAAATTAATAAAGGACTACATGCATATTCTGGACCTAAAAAATAAAATAACTAAAATCAAAATTACACAAGAGGAGTTATCACAGCAGAGCTTAGTGAATAAAAAAGTTAGTGAACCTAAAGATAGCTCAGTTGAGATTATACAGTATATAGAAGGAAAAATAATAAAGAAAAATAAACTGAGCTATAGGAAACTGAGATATCATGAAATATACCAATAGACTTATAAATTAAAGCCCTAGAAGGAAAAAAAGAGAAATATTAGAAGAAAGAGAAAACATAATAACTAAAATCTTTCAAAGCTTGATGAAAAACATTAATCTCCAGCCCACTCCAGTACTCTTGCCTAGAAAATCCCATGGATGGAGGATCCTGGTAGGCTATGGTCCATGGGGTCACAAAGAGTCGGACATGACTGAGTGACTTCACTCATTCCACATCCAAGAAGATCAGCAAATTCCAAGTAAGAATAAACTCTAAGAGATCCAGACCCATACACATCACAATCAAACTGCTGAATGATAAAAACAAAGAGAAAAATGACTCAGTAAGCTTAAAATTCGACTTCTAATAAGCCAGAAGGCATGTGATGACATGCTCAAAATTATAGGGAAAAAATCTCAACTGAAAATTCTATATTTACAAAAAAATATCATTTAAAAGGGAAGAAATTGACAATCACAGATAAAAAAAAAAAAGAATTTCTTGCTGTAAGATATTTTCTACAAGAAATGTTAAAGAGATTTCTTCTGTCTGAAATAGAGACACTGGAGAGTAACTGAAATCCATATGACAAAATAAAGAGTAATTGCCTTAGCTGAAATTACAAATATAAATGTAAAAATAAAATATAAATGTGTTTTTATTTCACACAACAGCAGGTTGCAAATTCTATTCACGTTTCCATAGACTATAAACCAGGAGACACTGAAACATATTCAAGGACATAAAACAAGGTGCAAAAATTTCGTGTTCTAAAGGTATTGAAATCATAGAGTCTGTTCTCTTATCACTGTAGAATTATGTTACAAATCAATATCAAAATATACTTAAAAATAGCCCACATATTTTCAAGTGCAATGTGACATTTACCAACAGAGATCTTTGACTTAGCCATCAAAAACCTCAGGAAAGTAAAAATACTGAAAAGACACAGTGGGTAATTGCAGAGAAGAAAGCATTTAAATGAGAAATTACATCAAAATGAGAAATTAATATCAAAGATACTTTTAATACCCTGTGTATTGGGAAGTTAAATGTCCATTCTTGAATAAAGGATGTATCTAAGAATCCATAACAAGGAAAATTAGAAAATATTTAAAACAGAATAGAAATGAGAAGAGAATTTATCAGAATTTGTTGCATGAAATTGAACTTGCTCAAATACAATGTGAAATCTTGAATAAGGTATGAAAATCAATAATGGACACTAACATAATTTCATGAAATTTGAACAAAATCTGTACTTTAGTTAATAATATTCTGCATACCAATTTCCTTCAGTGGTGTCTGACTATTTGCGACCCTATGCACTGTAGTCTGCCAGGCCTCTCTGTCCATAGGATTTTCTAGGCAACAACACTTGAGTGGGTTGTCATACTCTCCTCCAGGGGATATTCCCAACCCCCGGGATTGAACATGCATCTCCAATGCCTCCTGCATTGGCAGGCCTGTTCTTTACCACTAGTGCTATCTGGGAAAATAATACTATAAAACATGTTAATTTCCTGTTGTTTTCTTTTTAAGAAATATATTTCTTTATATTTTCAGAAGTGGATTAAAGGTGTCAAGCCTTACTCAATTTTTTTAAATCACTAAAGTAATAAGTTTTCTAAACTTTCTTAAAATTTTAATTGAAGGCTAATTGCTTTACAATATTGTGGTGGTTTTTCTCATACTTTGACATGAATCAGCCATGGATGTACATGTGTTCCCCATCCTGAACCCCCCTCCTCCCTCCCTCCCCATCCTATCCCCCAGGGTCATCCTAGTGTACCAGCCCTGAGCACCCTGCCTCATGCATCAAACCTGGACTGGCAATCTATTTCACATATGATAATATACATTTTTCAGTGCTATTCTCTCAAATCATCCCACCCTTGCCTTCTCCCACAGAGTCCAGAAGTCTGTTCTTTACATCTGTGTCTCTTCTGCTGTCTCACATATATGGTCATCATTACCATCTTTCTAATTCCACTTATATGCCTTAATATACTGTGTTGGTGTTTTCTTTCTGGCTTATTTCACTCTGTATAATAGGCTCCAGTTTCATTCACCTCATTAGAACGGACTCAAATGCATTCTTTTTAAGAGCTGAATAATATTCCATTGTGTATATGTACCACAGCTTTCTTATCCATTCATCTACCGATGGACATCTAGGTTGTTTCCATGTCCTGGCTATTGTAAACAGTGCTGAGATGAACATTGGGGTACACGTGTGTCTTTCAATTCTGGTTTCCTCAGTGTGTATGACCAGAAGTGGGATTGCTGCATTGTATGACAGTTCTATTTCCAGTTTTTTAAGAAATCTCCACACTGTTCTCCATAGCAGCTATACTAGTTTGCATTCCCACCAACAGTGTAAGAGGGTTCCCTTTTCTCCACACCCTCTCCAGCACTTACTGTTTGTAGACTTTTAGATAGCAGCCATTCAGACCGGCGTGAGATGGTACCTCATTGTGGTTTCGATTTGCATTTCTCTTATAATGAGTGATGCTGAACATCTTTTCATGTGTTTGTTAGCCATCTGTATGTCTTCTTTGGAGAAATGTCTATTTAGTTCTTTGGCCCATATTTTGATTGGGTCATTTATTTTTCTGGAATTGAGCTGCAGGAGTTGCTTGTATATTTTTGAGATTAATTCTTTGTCAGTTTCTTCCTTTGCTATTATTTTCTCCCAATCTGAAGGCTGTCTTTTCACCTTGCTTATCATTTCCTTTGTTGTGCAAAAGCTTTTAAGCTTAATTAGGTCCCATTTGTTTATTTTTGCTTTTATTTCCATTACTCTGGGAGGTGGGTCATAGAGGATCCTTCTGTGATTTATGTCAGAGTGTGTTTTGCCTATGTTTTCCTCTAGGAGTTTTATAGCTTCTGCTCTAACATTTAGATCTTTAATCCATTTTGAGTTTATTTTTGTGTGTGGTGTTAGAAAGTGTTCTAGTTTCATTCTTTTACAAGTGGTTGACCAGTTTTCCCAGCACCACTTGTTGAAGGGATTGTCTTTTCTCCATTGTATATTCTTGCCTCCTTTATCAAAGATAAGGTGTCCATAGGTGCATGGATTTATCCCTGAGCTTTCTATTTTGTTCCACTGATCTATATTTCTGTCTTTGTGCCAGTACCACACTGTGTTGATGATTGTAGCTTTGTAGCATAGTCTGAAGTCAGGCAGGTTGATTCCTCCAGTTCCATTCTTCTTTCTCAAGATTGCTTTGGCTGTTTGAGGTGTGTTTTTTTTTTTTTTCATACAAATTGTGAAGTTATTTGTTCTAATTGTCTGAAAAATACCGTTGGTAGCTTGATAGGGATTGCATTGAATCTATAAATTGCTTTGGGTAGTATACACATTTTCACGATATTGATTCTTCCAATCCATGACCATGGTATATTTCTCCTTCTATTTGTGTCATCTTTGATTTCTTTCATCAGTGTTTTATAGTTTTCTACATATAGGTCTTTTGGTTCTTTAGGTAGATTTATTCCTAAGTATTTTATTCTTTTCCTCACAATGGTGAATGGAATTGTTTCCTTAATTTCTCTTTCTATTTTCTCATTGTTAGTGTATAGGAATGTAATGGATTTCTGTGTTTTAACTTTATATCCTGCAACTTTACTATATTCATTGACTAGCTCTAGTAATTTTCTGGTGAATTCTTTAGGGTTTTCTATATAGAGGGTCATGTCATCTGCAAACAGTGAGAGTTTTACTTCTTTTTCAATCTGGATTCCTTTTATTTCTTTTTCTTCTCTAATTGCTGTAGCTAAAACTTCCAAAACTATGTTGAATAGGAGTGGTGAGAGTGGGCACCCTTGTCTTGTCCTGACTTTAGAGGAAATGCTTTCAATTTTTCACCATTGAGGATAATGTTTACTGTGGGTTTATCATATATGGCTTTTATTATGTTGAGGTACTTTCCTTCTATGCCTGCTTTCTGGAGGGCTTTTTTAAAAATCATAAATGGATGTTGAATTTTGTCAAAGGCTTTCTCTTCGTCTATTGAAATAACCATAGGGTTTTTATCTTTCAATTTGTTAATGTGGTGTTTCACATTGATTGATTTGTGAATATTGAAGAATACTTGCATCACTGGGATAAAGCCCACTTGGTCATGATGTATGATCTTTTTAATATGTTGTTGGATTCTGTTTGCTAGAATTTTGTTAAGGATTTTTATATCTATGTTCGTCAGTAATACTGGCCTGTAGTTTTCTTTTTTGTGGCATCTTTGTCTGGTTTTGCTATTAAGGTGGTGGTGACCTTATACAATAAGTTTGTAAGTTTGCCTTCCTCTGCAATTTTCTGGAAGAATTTGAGTAAGATAGGTATTAGCTCTTTTCTAAATTTTTGGTAGAATTCAGCCATGAAGCCATCTGGTCCTGGACGTTTGTTTGTTGGAAGATTTCTGATTACAGTTTCGATTTCTGTGCTTGTGACGGGTCTGTTAAGATTTTCTATTTCTTCCTGGTTCAGTTTTGTAAAGTTATACCTTTCTAAGAATTCATCCATTTCTTCCAAGTTGTCCATTTTATTGGCATATAGTTGCTGATAGTAGTCTCTTATGATTCTTTGTATTTCTGTTTTGTCTGTTGTGATTTCTCCATTTTCATTTCTAATTTTGTTGATTTGATTCTTCTCCCTTTTTTTCTTGATGAGTCTTAATGGTTTGTCTATTTTATTTATCTTCTAAAAGAACCAGCTTTTAGCTTTGTTGATTTTTGCTATGGTCTCCTTTGTTTCTTTTTCATTTATTTCTGTCCTAATTTTTATGATTTCTTTCCTTCTACTAACCCTGGGGTGCTTCATTTCTTCTTTTTCTAATTCCTTTAGGTGTAGAGTTAGGTTATTTATTTGATTTCTCTCCTGTTTCTTGAGGTAGGCTTGTATTGCTATGAAAGCTTCCCCTTAGCACTGCTTTTACTGAATCCCATAGGTTTTGAGTTATTGTGTTTTCATTTTCATTCGTTCTTATGCATATTTTGATTTCTTTTTTTGTTTATTCTGTGATTTGTTGGTTATTCAGTTGTGTGTTGTTTAGCCTCCATATGTTTGTGTTTTTAACAATTTTTTTCCTGTAATTGAGATCTAATCTTACCACATTGTGATCAGAAAAGATGCTTGAGATGGTTTCAATTTTTTTTTTTTTTAGTTTACCAAGGCTAGATTTATGGCCCAGGATGTGATCTATCCTGGAGAAAGTTCCGCATGCACTTGGGGAAAAGGTGAAATTCATTGTTTTAGGGTGAAATGTCCTGTAGATATCGATTAGGTCTAACTGGTCCATTGTATCATTTAAAATTTGTATTTCCTTGCTAATTTTTTGTTTAGTTGATCTATCCATAGCTGAGTGAGGTATTAAAGTTTCCCAATATTATTGCATTGCTGTTAATTTCCTGTTTCATATTTGTTAGCATTTGCCTTACATATTGTGATGCTCTTATGTTGGGTACATATATATTTACAACTGTTATATCTTCTTGGATTGATCCTTTGATCATTATGTAGTGTCCTTCTTTGTCTCTTTTCACAGCCTTTATTTCAAAGTCTATTTTATCTGATATTAGTATTGCTACTCCTGCTTTCTTTTGGTCTCCATTTGCGTGAAATATCTTTTTCCAGTCCTTCACTTTCAGTCTGTATCTGTCCCTAGGTTTGAGGTGGGTCTCTTGTAGACAGCATATATAGGGGTCTTGTTTTTGTATCCATTCAGCCAGTCTTTGTCTTTTGGTTGGGGCATGCAACCCATTTACATTTAATGTAATTACTGATAAGTATGATCCCATTGCCATTTACTTTGTTATTTTGAGTTCGAGTTAATCAACCTTTTCTGTGTTTCCTGTCTGAAGAAGATCGTTTAGCGTTTGTTGAAGAGCTGGTTTGGTGGGTTGTGGGTTTTTCTCTTTCATCACTTAAGTATGTCTTGCCATTCCCTTCTGTTGAAGAGTTTCTATTGACAGATCAGCTGTTATCCTTATGGGGATCCCCTTGTGGGTTATTTGTTGTTTTTCCCTTGCTGCTTTTAATATTTGTTCTTTGTGTTTGACCTTCGTTAATTTGATTATGAGTCTTGGGGTGTTTCACCTTGGATTTATCCTGTTTGGTACTGTCTGGATTTCTTGGACTTGGGTGGATATTTCCTTCCCCATTTTAGGGACGTTTTCAACTATTATCTCCTCAAATATTTTCTCATGGCCTTTCTTTTAGTCTTCTTCTGGGACTCCTATGATTTGAATGTTGGGCATTCAACATTGTTCCAGAGATCTCTGAAGTTGTCCTTATTTATTTTAATTCTTTTTTCTCCTTCCTCTCTGCTTCATTTGTTTCCACCATTCTATCTTCCACCTCACTTATCCTATCTTCTGCTTCAGTTATTCTACTGTTGGTTCCCTCCAGAGTGCTTTTGATCTCAGTTATTGCATTATTCATTATTGATTGACTGTTTTATCTCTTCTAGGCCCTTGTTAAACTTTTCTTGCATCTTCTCAATCCTTGTCTCCAAATTATTTCTCTGTAACTCCATTTTGTTTTCAAATTTTTGGATTATTTTTACTGTCATTATTCTGAATTCTTTTTCAGTTAGACTCCTTATCTCCTCTTTTTTTTTTTTTTTTTTGTTTGGTGGGCTTTTAGCATGTTCCTTTACCTGCTGAATATTTCTCTGCCTTTTCATCTTGTTTAGGTTGCTGTGTTTGGGGTGGCCTTTCTGTATGCTGGAAGTTTGTGGTTCCTCCTTATTGTGGAAGTTCCCCCTGTGGGTGGGATTGGATGAGTGGCTTGTCAAGGTTTCCTGGTTAGGTAGGCTTATGTCGGTTTCTGGTGGGTGGAGCTGAATCTCTTCTCTCTGGAGTTCAATGAAGTTTCCAGTAGTGAATTTTGAGATGTCTATGGGTTTGCTGTGACTTTTGGCCGCCTGTATTTTTGTGCTCAGAGTTATGTTTCTGCTTTGTTGGAAAATTAGCTTGCTATGTCTTGCTCTGAGACTTGTCGGCTCTTGGGTGGAGCTTGGTTTCAGTGTAGGTATGGAGGCTTTTGGATGAGCTCTTCTCAATTAATGTTCCCTGAAGTCAGGAGTTTTCTTGTATTCTCAAGTTTTGGATTTAAGCCTCCTGCCTCTGGCTCTCAGTCTTATTCTTACAGTAGCCTCAAGACTTCTCCATCCATACAGCACCGATGATAAAACATCTAGGTTAATGGTGAAAAGATTCTCCACAGTGGGGGACACCCAGAGAGGTACACAGTGTTACATGAAGAAGAGAAGAGGGAGGGGGGAGATAGAGGTAACCAGGAGGAGAAGAGAGGGATACAAAAGAGGAGAGAGCAATCTAGCCAGTTATCAGTTCCCTATTTGCTCTTCACAATCTGGAACACTCAGACAGGTTCACAGAGTTCCACAGAGAAGAGAAGAGGGAGGAAGGAGATAGAGGTGACCAGGAGGAGAGGAGGGGAGTCAAAAGGAGAGAGACCAGTCTATCCTGTGATCAGTTCCCTAAGTGTTCTCCATAGCCTGGGACACACAAAGAGATTCACAGAGTTAAGTAGAGAAGAGAAGAGGGAGAGAGGAGATAAGAGGTGACCTGGGGGAGAAAAAGGAGAGTCAAAAGGGGAGAGAGCAATCAAGACAACAATCACACTCCTAAGTTAAAATGGGTACTGAAGATTGTATCCTTAAAGGTATAGAATTGATAACAAATACCAAAAAGCAAAGGTTAAAATCTAGAGTAGAGGTTACCCTGTCAAAAATACAATATTAAAAAGAAAATCTCAAAAATTATTTTAAAAATATGAAATTTGCTTTAAAAAATGGTCTTTTTTTTTTCAAGGTAATAGTAGGTTTTAAAAATGAAAATCAAAGGAGCAATAAAGAACTTAAAAATTTTTAAAAATTAAAAATGATAATAGTAAAATATATCTAGGAATTTCTCTGGAGCTGTTGAGGGCAATGTGGGGTCAGTTCAGTTTCAAGTAGTTCATTGTTCCAGCTTATACTTCTTCTCAAGGTCTATAGGTCCCTTCCAATGTAGCCAGTGCTAACTGTGGTGTTTTAATCTGTTTCACCTGTTACTTCCAAAGCCGTTCCCTCTTCTTTGTTTATTTTGGCTTCCTCTTTTTGCAAGTCTCTTCAGTATCTAACTTCCGCCCTGACACAAGGGGGCGAAGGTGGTCACTTATTTAGGCTCACTTGTTAAGTTGTGCTTTTGGGAGGGAGGAGCACTGCAAACAGATATCACTGGCTTGTGTGGGGAGTGCTCACAGGGTCTGGGCCACACTGGGTTTGCACCCACTCACGGTGTGTGTGCTTTCCCGGTCTGCACTGCTCACGCTCCAGGTTGCTCTGCCGGGGAACTGTCTAAGGCAGGCCCTGGGTTGTGTGCACTTCCCAGGTCTACACTGCTCAGGTTCAGGTTCTCGGATACTCCACAAAGGCACAGACTTGATTGGGCCTGCGTTTTGTCCCCTTCCCAGGTCCGAGCAGCTCAAGCAACCAGGTGCTTGGTGAGTCCACTCTCCCCAGATGGAGGGGTGCGTCTCATCGCCTCCCCCATCCGAGCTGCTCAGTTTCCCGGGTTCACAGCAAGAACACCGTCTCAGGTGTGCCTTGTGTCTTCTCTGGGGAGCTGATCTCTGGCTGCGACCCTCCTGGTGGATGTCAACCGTCCAGGATCGCAGGAAGACTTGGTTAGCAACGAAGCCTGCTTGCAGTTTGGTAGGGGATGCCACCTCTGGGGCCGAGATTGCCCCTTGCCTTCCTGCTCTGGCTGTCGCCCTCCTTCCTCCCTTCCTCCAGCGGGGGATGGGCCAGTCCACAGCCCTCTCTGGTGATTGCTCAGTCCTTTGTTCTGTGAGCAGGCCTGGCAGTGCCTTAGGTTAGGGCTTTTCATGGGAAAGTTCTCTCTCTCTCTTTTTTTCTCTATCTCTAGCTAACCCACAGTTTGGGTTGCTATCTCACACTAGCTCCCTCAGATTGTCCTCAGGGCATCCAGGCCCAGTCCCTACTCTAAGCAATGCAGCCCGCAGCTCCCCGTTCAGCCCCAGCTTGCTGGTGGCAGACACGAGTGTCTGGGCTACCTCTTCACTGGGAGTTGCAGTTAGGCGTGTAATCTGTGGGTTTTATTTATTTATTTTTTTCTCCAGGTTATGTTGCCCTCTGAGATTCCAAAGCTCCCACAGACCCACTGGTGAGAGGGTTTCCTGGTGTTTGGAAAGTTCTCCTATTTTATGACTCCCTCCCCGGGACAGGTCTCTGTCCCTAACTCTTGTCTCTCTTTTTATCTTTTATATTTTGTCCTATCTCCTTTTTTTTTTTTTTTTGACTGGGGATAATAGAAGAAAATATTTTATTTAAAGTTAGCAGTATTCCCTTGCACTTTTTCAGGAGAATCATTGATCTTCTTTATATAGTATACTTTTTTTTTTAAGACAATGGGCTGCCTTTCTGTGTGTCTAGTTTCCTCTGCCAGTGTTCAGAAGTTGCTTTGTGGTATTTGCTCAGCGTTCAAATGATCTTCCAAAGAATTTTTGGGGGAGCAAGTGGTCTCCCCATCCTATTCCTCCATCATCTTAGGACTGCCCCCCAGTTTTCCAGGCTTTTAGCAGATGTCAGAATACTAGATGTCAGAATAAATCGAGCTATATCAAAATTTTAAGTGAATATAAATTAGATATCTAGCATTCTATTCATACTTAGTCAATCAAGTGGAACCAAAATGTCATACATTTTTTAGGTAAGCCAAAATTCATAAGTTTTATAAAGTATATATATATTATTTATACTATATATATATGTATATATACAAAAGTTTTTCTACTACACTTGATAAAGGCTTGAGAAACAGCAACAAAAAAAGGAGATGGAGAAATTGTAAAACATAGTCTAAATGAAATGGGAGGGCTGAATATAAAATATAAAAAGTGAAACAAGCTAGATAAAAGTAAAAGATCATCATATAGTCCAGTTGTTTGTAAACATGGCTGCTCTTTAGAATAACATCTGGAGTTTTGGAGGAAAAAACAATACCTGGGCATTTATATTTTTCAAAAACTTCCAGGGTAATTATAATGTGCATGTGGATTTTAAAAAGTGATCACAAGTTTTTCTATTAAATGTTAGTTTTAGTCTATATAAGAAGTCTATATCAGACTTCTATTATTTTCTGTTGGCAATCATAATACAATGATATTAAAATGAATACTAGCTACATAATCACAATATAAAAGATATTTATCAGTTTTCACAATTAATAGCCAGACAAAAAAATAAAAGATAATTACAATTGCAAGCAATAATGAAAACATGATTAGCCTAACCATATAAAATAATTACACACAATTTGAGGGGTTAAGTACAGTGATGTGGTAAGTGAAAGTGTATGCATGCACATGTTTTCATCTGCGCAGCCAGTCTGTCTTTCAGTTGGTGGATTTAATCCATTTACATTTAAAGTAATTATTGATATGTATGACCTTATTACCATTTTTAAATTTAATTTTAAAAATTTATTTATTTTTAATTGGAGGATAATTATTATATTACAATATTGTGTTTCTGCCATACATCAACATGAATCAGCCATAGGTACACATCTCCTCCATTTGAACCTCTCTCCCACCTTCCACCCCTTCCAAGCCCTCTAGGTTTTCACAGAACACCAGATTTGTGTTCCCTGCATCATACAGCAAATTCCCACTGGATATCTATTTTACATATGGTAACGTAGATGTTTCAGTGCTACTCCCTCCGACCATCCCACCCTCTCTTTTATTGCCATTTTCTTTATCGTTTTGGGTTTATTCTTTATAGGTGTCTTCCTTCTCTTGTCTTTTGTCCCTAGAGAAGTTCCTTTAGTGTTTGGTGTAAAACTGGTTTGGTGGTGCTGAATTCTCTTAACTTCTGTGTCTGGAAAGCTTTTGATTTCTCCATCAAATCTGAATGAGAGTCTTGCTGGGTAGAGTATTCTTGGTTGTAGATTCTTCCCTTTCATCGCTTTAGATATATCATGCTAGTCCCTTCTGGCTTGTAGATTTTTCTGTTCAGAAACCAGCTACTAATCTTATGGGAGTCCCCTCGTATATTATTTGTCACTTTTCCCTTATTCCTTTTAGTATTTTAGTATTTGTCTTTAATTTTTGTCAGTTTGATTACTATGTGTCTTGTGTTCCTCCTTGGGCTTATCTTGCCTGGGACTCTCTGGGCTTTTTGGACTTGACTATTTCTTTTCCCATGTTAGGGAGGTTTTCAGCTATTATCTCTTCAAATGTTTTCTTGGGTCCTCTCTCTCTTCTTCTTCTGGGATCCCTATAATATGAATGTTGATGTGTTTAATGTTGTCCCAGAGGTCTCTTACGCTGTCTTTATTTTTTTTTTTTTTCATTCTTTTTTCTGTATTCTATTTTGTAGCAGTGATTTCCACCATTCTTTCTTCCAGGTCACTCATTGATTCTTCTGCCTGTTATTCTGCTATTGATTCCTTTTAGTGTATTATTATTCATCTCTGTCCTTTAGTTCTTTGGTAAACATTTCTAGCATCTTCTCCATTCTGTTTCCAAGATCCTGGATCATCTGCACTATCATTATTTGAATTCTTTTTCTGGAAGGTTGCCTAGCTCTACTCCATTTAGTTGTTTTCCTGGGGTTTTGTTCTTTCATCTGGGAGTAATTCTTTGCCTTTTTATTTTGGTTAACATCCTGTGGCTGTGGTTTTGTTCTGGAGGCTGTGGGGTTGTAGTTCTTCTTGCTTCTTCTGTCTGCCTTCTGGTAGATGAAGCTGATGGGAGGGACTGGCAGTGGGAAAAACTGGGCCTTGCTCTGGTGGGCTGGGTCATGCTCAGTAACACTTTAGTCTGCTGATGGGTGGGGCTGTGCTCCCTCCGAGTTAGTTGTTTGGCCTGAGGTGACCCAGCCCTGGAATCTACAGGCTCTATGGTAGGGTTCATGGTGACCTCCAAGAGGGTTCACTTGCCCAGGGACACCTCCCAGGACTGCTGCTGCCAATGCCACTGTCCCCACAGCAAGTCACTGCTGACCCCCCTCCACAGGAGACCCTCCAGCTAG
Organism: Muntiacus reevesi; assembly: GCF_963930625.1. Classification (NCBI taxonomy): domain Eukaryota; kingdom Metazoa; phylum Chordata; class Mammalia; order Artiodactyla; family Cervidae; genus Muntiacus; species Muntiacus reevesi. The sequence continues at coordinate 1,535,124 of NC_089263.1, forward strand.
CAGGCGGCTGGTTCAGCATATTGTTGGGTCACTGCTCCTTTCCCCTTGGTCCTGGTGCACACAAGATTTTGTTTGTGCCCTCTGTGTTTCCCCCAGTCCTGTGGAAGTCCTGCAAACAAATCCCACTGGCTTTCTAAGTCAGATTCCCTGAGGATTCTTAGTCACTTTGCTGGATCCCCAGGCTGGGAAGCCTGACAGAGGGCTCAGAAACTTCATAACAGTGAAAGAACTTCTTAGGTATTATTGTTCTCCTATTTGTGGGTCACCCACCTGGTGAGTATGAGATTTTATTTTATTTTGATTGTGCCAATCCTACTGTGTTGTTGTGGCTTCTCCTTTGTCTTTGGACATGGGGTATTGTTTTCTGGTAGGTTCCAGTGTCCACCTGTTGATGGTTGTTCAACAGCTAGTTTTGATTTCAATGATTTCACGGGAGGAGATGACCACATGTCCTTCTACTCCACCATCTTGATTTGATCTCCTAAAGGAGATTTATATATATATATATATATATATATTTATATATATTTTATTTATAACATCTTTGTTTTTATAACATTTACATTTATAACATTTATTTATAATGCTTCTATTTTAATAAAGACAATAATTTCAATTATAAATTTGTGCTGAAGGTCTTGTAATTTATATAGTAATATTTGTAACTTATAGACAATAATAACACAAAACAAAGGGAAGGAAATGGAGCTATATAGATGTTAATAATTGTAATTACTAGAGCAACTACTATTTATATATATATGAATGTGCATGCTAAGTCACTTCAGTCATGTCCAACTCTTTGTGACCCTATGGACTGTAGCCCACCAGCCTCCTCTGTCTTGGGATTCTCCAGGCAAAAATACTGGAGTGAGTTGCCATGCACTTTTCCAAGGGAATCTTCCTGACCCTGGGATCTAACATGCATCTCTCTCTTTTTTTTTTTTTTTTTTCATTTATTTTTATTAGCTGGAGGCCAATTACTTTACAATGTTGTAGTGGGTTTCGTCATACACTGGCATGAATCAGCCTTGGAGTTACACTTATTCCCCATCCCGATCCCCCCTCCCACCTCCCTCCCCACCCGATCCCTCTGGGTCTTCCCAGTGGACCAGGCCCGAGCACTTGTCTCATGCATCCAACCTGGGCTGGTGATCTATTTCACCATAGATAATATACATGTTTCGATGCTGTTCTCTCAAAACATCCCACCCTCGCCTTCTCCCACAGAGTCCAAAAGTCTGTTCTGTACATCTGTGTCTCTTTTTCTGTTTTAACAAGCATCTCTTATGTCTTCTGCATTGGCACACAGGTTCTTTACCACTGGCACCACTTGGAAGCCCATATATATGAATATATAATGACATTTAAGTGATACACTGGAAAATATATATTTAATAAAAAAGGAGAAATACAAAGGAAAAATACATAAGCCATATAGAAAATTAATAGCAAATCAGCTGTCATAAATCCTACCATATAAATGATTATAAGTTATTATATTAAATATAAAAGGAATAAACATTTCAATCAAAAAGCAGAGGTTTCCAAATTGCAGGAAAAAGCATGGTCAATTATATGGTATATATGAGAGGTACACATTAGATTCAAAGCACAAATAAATTGAAAGTAAAGGATAATAAAAAGATATATTGTAAAAACTGTAGTTAAAATAAAGCTGGGTCAGCTCAGACAAAATAGACTTTAACAAAAATTATTGTTAAAAACAAAGACTGTTTTAAAACAAGCAATGCATGACATAATTGTTAACATATATTGAATATAGTAAACAAAAAGCATAAAATACACAAAGCAAAAGCTCCTAGATTTAAAAGTAGAAATAGATGATTCAACTATTAAAGTTAGAGATCTCAAAACCCAATTTTCAATGATTTTCAATAGCTAGAACAGCAGAATGCCAGCAAGATGGCAGAATAGGAAGTCCCCTGCTTGTATCATTACTCAGGAACAGTAACTCAGCAGCTGTTCACGGGCAAAAATGCCTCTTTGGGAGCTTTGGGACCAGGGTTGGATATTGTTAAACACCAGTGTGGCTCACGAATAAGGAGGGTCATTTTGAGAAAGCAAGCCTATGCTCAGTCAAGAGGCTGAACTGCCAACCGTGGACTCAGTTACATAGCCCAGAACATCTCCATTCCTCAGTCAGCTCCGCTACAGCCTCATTTTCTTTTGGTCCTCCTACAATAACCAAATATTAGAGGATGCAAGAAGAGCCCCCTGGAGTAGGAAATGGAAACCCACTCCAGTATTTTTGCCTGGAGAACTCCACGCACAGAGGAGCCTGGCAGGCTACAGTCCGTGGGCTATCAAAGAGTCGGACATGACTGAAGTGACTTAGCACAGCAGCACAGGAAGAGTCACACTTGCCTTTGCCTCAGGTAACAAGCCCACAGACCTTGGTCCTGCCTGTGGACCCTGAAGTGACACATGACCCAGCTCTAGGCCCTGTCAACCATAATCAGCAGTACTGACAACCTAGGGAAGTGGCAGGGGACATGCCCATGATTGTCCCCACAGACACTGTAGTCCTATAATTTGGCTCCAGTTCCTTCTAGCTGCAGTCGGTGAGATGTCCTGCTATACCAGGGAATAAGCTTGAAACCTACCCATCTGTACTTTTGGAGAGGTGGAAACAGCCCTATAATTCACTCCAGCTCTCCCCCCAGCCACTGCCCCGATCAGTCCTACTTGCCCAGGAACCCACTGGAAGATACATCTGTCAGCGTCCCTGAAGGGAGGTAAGTGAACTTTAGTCAGCAGATCCAGAAACAGCCCTGGCTCAGAACCAGATCACATTCTCCAAGTAGTCCAACTTGCCCAGGGACCGACCAGAAGACATGCCAGTTAGTGCCTCTCGGAGGCAGGCCAACCAACCTTGGTCCACAACAATTCTTGAAACAACCTTGTGAATCAGCTCAAGCCCCTCCCTGCCACAGTCTACAAGCAATCCTGTGCATGCAGAGATTTACCAGAAAACTAATCCATGACCTCGGAAGTAAGCCCACTGTGGTCTGAAATAGCCCTGTAACTCAGCTCCTATTCTTATCAGGTCACGGAATAGTCCTACCTTCCCAGGGACCTGTTAAGAGACACCTCATTCATGCCTCCAAGAATCAGGCATACAAACCTCAGTCCTAGATGTGGATGGTGAAGCAGCCTTCGGACTCAGTTCCAGTTCCTCTCAGGCAGGGTCCAGTGCCAATCCTGCTCATGCAGGGACTGACCCAGTTCATGGCCCTCCAAAGGACCTGGTGGGAACCACTCATGTCCAAATACTTGGTTACAGACTCATCATTTCTGGATCCAACTGTGGACTCTTTCCCCAGTTCCAATCTTATGAAAAAGGTTCTAGAGGTAATCCTATCTTCTAAGGGTCAGACAGGATCTATGCCTGCCAGAGCACCTGGTAAAAGACATATCAAGTATTTACAAACACCACTGTAGACTCGGCAATACATGACCTGTCTCCAACCCAAATTACATGCAAGTCCCTGGGTAATCTCATGAATTCAAGGAACCTACAGAAGCCCTTCACTAGCCATAAATACTGAAAAAAACTGAGAAAAGTGTTTTCTCCTTCAAATGCACACACCAATGTAGGCTACACAAACAATAAAGACTCAAACAAAGGAAACTAATAAAGCTCTGGTAACCAATAAAATTTCAGTAACAGACTCCAAAGAATTGGATGTTTATGAGCTGCCTGACAAAGAATTCAAAATAATCATCTTAAAAATGCTCCTTCTTTTCCTTCGTTGTGCAAAAGCCTTTTAAGTTTAATTAGGTCCCATTTGCTTATTTTTGCTTGTATTTCCATTACTCTAGGAGGTGGGTCATAGAGGATCCTGCTGTGATTTATGTCAGAGAGTGTTTTGCTTATGTTTTCCTCTAGGAGTTTTATAGTTTCTGGTCTTACGTTTAGAACTTTAATCCATTTTGAGCTTATTTTTTGTATGGTGTTAAAAGTTTCATTCTTTTATAAGTGGTTGAACAGTTTTCCCAGAACCACTTGTTGAAGGGATTGCCTTTTCTCCATTGTATATTCTTGCCTCCTTGTCAAAGATAAGGTGTCCATAGGTGCGTGGATTTATCTCTGGGCTTTCTATTTTGTTCCACTCATCTATATTTCTGTCTTTGTGCCAGTACCATACTTTCTTGATGACTGTAGCTTGGTAGTATAACCTGAAGTCAGTCAGGATGATTCCTCCAGTTCCATTCTTCTTTCTCAAGATTGCTTTGGCTATTTGAGTTTTTTTTCTTTATTTCCATACAAATTGTGAAATTATTTGTTCTAGTTCTGTGAAAAATACCATTGGTAGCTTGATAGGGATTGCATTGAATAAAAACTTTTGCACAGTGAAGAAAACTATAAGCAAGGTGAAAATACAGCCTTCAGAATGGGAGAAAATAATAGCAAATGAAGCAACTGACAAAGAATTAATCTCAAAAATATACAAGCAACTCCTGCAGCTCAATTCCAGAAAAATAAATGACCCAATCAAAAAATGGGCCAAAGAACTAAACAGACATTTCTCCAAGAGACATACAGATGGCTAACAAACACATGAAAACATGCTCAACATCACTCATTATCAGAGACATGCAAATCAAAACCACAATGAGGTACCAGCTCACGCCGGTCCGAATGGCTGCTATCTAAAAGTCTACAAACAATAAATGCTGGAGAGGGTGTGGAGAAAGGAACCCTCTTACACTGTTGGTGGGAATGCAAACTCGTACAGCCACTATGGAGAACAGTGTGGAGATTCCTTAAAAAACTGGAAATAGAAATGTCATACAACCCAGCAATCCCACTGCTGAGCATACACACTGAGGAAACTAGAACTGAAAGAGACACATATACCCCAGTGTTCATTGCAGCACTGTTTATAACAGTCAGGGCATGGAAGCAACCTAGATGTCCATCAGCAGATGAATGGATAAGGAAGATGTGGTACATATACACCATGGAATATTACTCAGCTATGAAAAAGAATGCATTTGAGTCAGTTCTAATGAGGTGGATGAAACCGGAGCCTATTATACAGAGTGAAATAAGCCAGAAAGAAAAACACCAATACAGTATACTAATGCATATATATGGAATTTAGAAAGATGGTAATGATAAGCTTATATATGAAATAGAAAAAGAGATGCAGATGTATAGAACAGTCTTTTGGACTCTGTGGGAGAAGGTGAGGGTGTGATGATTTGAGAGAATAACATTGGAACATGTATATTATCATATGTGAAACAGACTGCCAGTCCAGGTTCGATGCATGAGACAGGGTGCTCAGGGCTGGTACACTGGGATGACCCAGAGGGATGGGATGAGGAGGGAGGTGGGAGGGGGGTTCAGGATGGGGAACACATGTACACCCATGGCTGATTCATGTCAATATATGGCAAAACCATTTCAATATTGTAAAGTAATTAGCCTCCAATTAAAATAAATTTTAAAAAAAATTAAAAAAGCTCAGTAAGTTACAAGACATCAAAAAAAATAATGTATGAAGTAGATGATAAGTTTAATAAACAAATAAAAATCACACAATTGTGGAGTAAAGAACCCAATGATAGAACTGAAAAGTCAACAGAGAGCTTCAGCAGAAATCTTGGTTAAACAAAACAAACTAGCAAAATCAAAGACAGATCATTTGTAATTGCCCAATAACAAGTGCAAAAAGAACAACAAAAAAGGAGTGAAGAAAGCCTACATGAATTATGGGACATCAACAAGCAAACAAATATTTGCCTCATCAAAGTCCCTGAAGAAGAGAGAGAAATACGTAGAAAGATTAAAGAAATAATAGCTGAATACTTCCAAAATCTGGAGTAGATATGGACATGAAGTTTTGTAAAACTCAAAGGAACCCAAGAAAAATGAACTCAAAGTAGATGAGTATGATATATATTAAAACCAAATAGCTAAAAATAAAAAACAAAGAGAAGAGTTTGAAAGCAACAAATCTAAAGTGATTTATTATCTATAAAGGAACCCCCATAAACTCATTTCTCAGCAGAAACCCTAGGATAGAGTGGGGTGACATATTTACATTGCTTAAAGAAAATCACTGGCAACCAAGAATGCTATACTCAGCAAAACTTTCCTCCAGAAATGAAAAGGAGATGAATTTTATTCTAACAACAACAAAAAGAGCTGAGTTTATCACCTCTAGACTTGCCTGAAGAGAGATCTTCAATGTTACTAAGAAAAATGAAAATGAACAGACACTAAGAAACAATGTAAATACATCTGAAAATACAAAACTGACTGGTAAATGTAAATATGTGGTCAAATTCTGAATAGTCAAATTCTGAATACTCTAATACTGTAAGTGAGAGCATCAATAAATGTTAATTCTTGTATAAAAGTTAAAAGACAATAGTATAAAAATAACTATAACTACAAATATTTGTTAATGGATGCACAGCTTTAAAAGATGTAAACTGTGACTTCAACAATATAAAATGAAAGAACTAAAAATATAGAATATTTTGTACACATAATTTGTATGTCATTGAAAGTATGATGCTATCATCTTAAAATAGACTGTTATAATTGTAAGAAGTTTTATATAAGCCTCATGGTAACTACAAGGAAAAGCTAGTAGATACACAGAAATAAGTAAAAGCACACCGTCACATACAAACAAACAAGCAAATAAAATGGAAACAAACACCAAGTTCCAAAGGAAGACATAATGAGAAAGAAAGGCACAAGAGAAAGGAAAAAAGGAACTACAAAAAAGAAAACAGCAAAATGGTGAGACTGTTCTCACCTATCAATAACTAATTTAAATGCAAATAGTTTGAATTCTCCAATCAAAAGACAAAGTGGCTAAATTAATTTTTTTAATCCAATAATACATTGTCTGTAAAAAACTCACTTTAAGGACACACATAAGCTGAACATAAAAGGATGGAAAAGAAATTGCATCAAATAGTAAACAAAAAAGAGGAGGAGTGGCTATACTTGTATCAGATAAAATAGACATTCAGTCAAAATTACTCAGAGTCAAAAGTCACTATGTAATAAAAGGTCACTATATCATCAGGAGGATATAATAATTGTAACTGTATATGCACCTAACTTTGGAACACCTAAATATTTAAACAAATATTAACAGAAAAATAGATAGCAATACAATAATAGAAAGGGGTCCTTAATATACCACTTTCAACAGTAAATGGGTCATGTGTACAGAAAATGAGGAAACAGGATATTGAACAGGTACCTGTGTGCTCAGTCACTTCAGTCGTGTCCAACTCTTTGCAACCTGTGGACTGTAGCCCGCCAGGCTCCTCTGTCCATGGGACTTCCCAGCCAAGAATACTTGGGTGGGTTGCCATGCCCACTTCCAGGGAACCTCCTCAACTCAGGGATCAATCCTACGTCTCCTGCATCTGCTGCATTGCAGGCAGATTCTTTACTGCTGTACCACGGGGGAAGCCCATACTTGAACACACTATAAGCCAAACACACAGCATAATTTCATCCAAGTGCACCAAAATATGCATTCTTCTTAAATGCACATGGAACATTCTCTAGGATAGATAATATGTTGTGCAATAAAGGAAGTCTTAACAAATTTAAGAAGATTAAGATCGTAATAAGCTTCTTTTAGAAGTTGATAACCAGAGAAAATCTTAAAAATTCACAAATATGTGGAAATTAAATACACACTGCTGAACAACCAAATGATTAAAGATGATATCAAAAGGGAAATTTAAAATATCTTGAGACCAAAAAAGAAAGAAAACAAATTAAAATTTATGGGATACAGCAGAATCAGTACTAGCATATAAAAATTATATGAATAAAAATAAATATATAAATAAGCAACCTATATGCATTCTTCAGATAAATAAAACAGGAAGAATACCTAAGCCCAAAATTAGCAGAAGAAAGGAAGTAATAAAGATTAGAGCAGATTTAAAAAAAAAAATAATAAATATTAGAAAGACAATAAAAAATCAACAAACTTAGTAGTTGATTTTTTGAAAAGATAAAATATTTAAGACGTCTTTAGCTAGACTAATCAAGAAGAGGGGACTCAAAATCATAAGTGAGAAAGGAGATGTTACAATTAGTGCCACTGAAATATAAAGTAATATGAGAACAATATGAACAATTACATGCCACATGCTGAATAACCTGGAAGGGACTAATAACTTCCCAGGAACATATAACCTATCAAGACAGAATCATGAAAAAAAAAAAAAAAAAAAAACAGAAAATGTGAACAGAACAATGATGAGTAAGGATATTAAATCGATAATCAAAAATCTCCTTAAAAAGAACAAGGTAGATGATTTTATGAGTGACTCTCATCATTTAGAGAATGATCAATTCCAAACCTTCTCAAACTATCTAAAAATAAAGAGGAGGGGGAAGATTTCCACACTCCTCTTGTGAGGCCAGCATTATCCTTATGAGAAAGCCAGATAAGGACACTACAAGAAAAAAAAATGACTGACCACTATCCCCGATAAATATAGATACAAAATCCTAAAAAAAATGCTAGCAAATTGAACTGAAAAGCACATTAAAATAGTTATACACCATGATCAAGTGAGATTTATATCTAGGATGCAAGGATAGTTCAACATATACAAATAAATAAATGTAGTATACCACATTTAAAAATGAAAGGTAAAAATTATAGGATCATCTCAACAGATCCATAAAAAGCATTTGACAAAATTCAACATCTATTCCTAATAGCTCCTGTACAGAAATTAGATATAGTAAACATTACTTCAACATAATAAAAAGTCATATATGACAGTTTCATCGCTGACATCATGTGGTGTCCTGCGCTTAGTTGTGTCTGACTCCAGGGACTGTAGCCTGCTAGGCTCTTCTATCCATGGAATTCTCCAGGCAAGAATCTGGAGTGGGTTGCCATGCTCCAGAGGGTCTTCCCAAACCAGGGATGGAACCCAGGTCTCCCACACTGCAGGCAGATTCTTTACCATCTGAGCCACCAGGGAAGCCCAAGAATACTGAAGTGGGTAGCCTACCCCTTCCCCAGGGGATCTTCCTGACCCAGGAATTGAACTGGGGTCTCCTGCATTGCAGGTGGACTCTTTACCAGCTGAGCTACCAGGGAAGCCCAGCTAACATCATACTTGATGGTAAAAAGCTGAAAAAAATTCTTAGATTAGGAATAAGACAAGGATCCCAATTCTCACCACTTCAAGTCAACATAGTATTGGAAGTTCTGACCAGAGCAAATAGACAGGAAAAATAAATAAAAGGTAATCAATTAGAAACAAATTAGATTGTCAATCTTTGCAGATAACATGATCTTATATAAAAATCTTAGACTCCACCAAGAAATTGTTAAACTAATAAACAAGGTCAGTAAAGTTGAAGAATACAACATTAATGTACAAAATCAGTTGCATTTTTACACACTAACAATGAATTATTTGAAAAATAAATTTAAAAAGTAACATTTACAGAGTACATATAGTGTATATATTGTCAATCCCCGTCTCCCAATTCATCCCACTTCCCTCTTTCCCCCTTGATACCTACACATTTGTTGTCTATGTCTGTGTCTATTTTTATGCTTTGTAAATAAGATTGTCTATATTGATTTTTTTCAGATTTCACATATAAGCATTATTATGTGTTTTTCTGACTTACTTTACTCTCTATGACAGTCTTTAGGTCCATCCATGTCTCTACAAATGATTCAATTTCAATAGATAGCTAATGAGAACCTACTGAATAGCACAGGGAACTCTATTCAATGCTCTTTGGTGACCTAGCTAGGGAGGAAACCCCCCAAAGAGAGAATATATATGTATATATTTGACTGTGTATATGTATATGTGTATAGTTGATTCACTTTCCTATATGGTAGAAAGTAACACAACATTGTAAAGCAACTAAACTCCAATAAAAAATTTTTTAAAAGAAAATAATGTTTACAATAGCATCAACAACAATAAAATACTCGGAAAAAATTTATTCAAGAAGGATCTATACAATAAAAAGTATGAAATATTGGTGAAAAAATTAAATAAGATGCAAATAAATGGAAAGATATACAAGCTCACAGATTGGAAGAATTGATATTGTTAAAATGTCTATTACTAATCAAGGCAATATGAAGATTCAATGCAATTCTTACCAAAATTCCAATAATATTTCTCACAGAAATAGAAACAACAATCATAAAGTTTACATGGATCTACAAAAGACCACAAGTAGCCAAAGTACACTTGATAAAGAACAGCAAAGGGGAAAATATCCCACTTACTGGTATCAAATTATATTACAAAGCTGTAATAGTATGGCATTGGCATCAAGACGACAGGCACTAATGGGGAGCCAAGAAATAAATTCACACATGTGTGACCAGCTAACCTATGACCAGGGCATGAAGAATAGACGATGAAAAAAAGGATTGTCTCTTTAATAAACGGTGTTACAAAAATCAGATATCTATGTATATAAAACAAGAAAATTGAATTCTTATACTATATTTAAAAAAAAAACACTCAATATGAACTAGAGACTGAAATATAAGGTTTCCATCCGTGAAACTCCTAGAAGAAAACAGAAAAATACCCTTTGACATTGGTCTTGACAATGATTTCTTGGATATGACTCCAAAACCAAAAGACACAAGAGAAAAAGGTTTTATGTGGGATTATATCAAACTAAAATCTTCTGCAGAGCACCGGAAACAAATAACAGAGTAAGAAGAACCTATAAAGTGAAAGTAAATATTTGCATGCCATCTATTTTTGTTGGTGTTTGTGTATTTGTTTTTTGGCAAGTTTTCATACATCCTAAATATCTGAGGAACTCATACAGCTCAAAATGCAAATAATAATATGATTTTAAGGTTAGCAAAGGACTTTAGACATTTTTTTCAAGAAGACATGCCGGGGTCCAGCCTCGGCAGGATCCTGGGGGCACCCTCAGGATGAACAGCGTCGGTGAGAGAAGACACGTGAGACCAGCCTTGATAGGGCCAAGTCTTCGAGGGAGAGAGAGAGAAAGACAGAAAAAGAGAGAGAGAGAGACCAGACTGGAGGTGTGCAGCTGAGTCTGGCAAATCTTTATTTTTTTACCGTAACTTTTATATTCTAAGTTAGTACATTTTTAAGGGGAAGATAGTTTAATATTACATCGGCTCATCCTTCACGAAACCAGGGTGTTTTCTGCATACTTCTTTGTGAGAGTCTTGTACATTATCTTCTGGCCTTGGGGCCTATTGACATTTTATGACCTAGGTGAATGCAAAGCTGTTTTCTGTAATCTATTCTTGAACACAAAGGTCATTCCTTTTGCAGAAGTTATCAGTTAAATTTATCTAAAAGGTTTACCACACAAAGACTCTGTAGCTCCGGTGAGGCAGCCCCTGTTTAGCATTCCTGGTTAAAATGAACAATTCTAAACTCTTTATTTTTCTAAATCTTTAACTATAACCACTTTTAGAATAATATTTTTATGTTCTCTAATAGGGCTTCCTCACCCCTGAAGGGCTCTGTGCCTATTAGGGCCTTTATGTGATCAGGTTCTTTATGCTGTTTATGATTAAGGTGTTGTGAGCAGTCATGTGCATTAGTACGCATTTGCCAAGCAGGCTAGAATGCCAGCAAAGGGATCTAAATTGAAACACTCATTTCATCCTGGATAATCTTATAGGATACCACTGTCCAGCAGACATATTAATTAAAGTTCTAAGTTGATTCTGTTTGGAAAGAGATCGGGGAAGGCCTTCTACCCATGTCACAGAAATTAGGGAGTAGTCTAATATAGCAAGCATCAGAAAGACAGAGATCATCTTTAAGATGAGCGCCGGGGCAGCTTTTGGAAATCCCTGAAGTCCTGATCTGCCTTGCTTGTCAGGTCTCCTCCTCACGACCTTGTCATGGGTGGGATCTTGTGTGCTAGCTCCCGGCAAAGACATACATACACATTTTACATACAGGTACATAAAATGGTGCTCAACATCATGAATCATCATGAAAATGCAAATTAAAACTGCAATGAGGGATTTCCCTGGTGGTTCAGTGGCTAAGACTCTGCATTCCCAATGCAGGGCCAGAGTTAAGAGTTCAATCCCTGGTCAGGGAGCTAGGTCTCATATACCTCAACTAAGACTTGGGGAATCCAAATAAGTAAAATAAAAAAACTGCAATGAGAGATCACTGTAAGATGTTTGGATGGCTTTCATAAAAAAGACAAAATATAATAAATTTGGTGATGTTGTGGGGGAAATTGTAATGCTAATGTTAGGTAGTTAGAATAGGGGAAAGGACTATCTCTTTGCGTCTTTGGATCGACGTGCCCTCATGCCTCAAAGATGGATTTTCCTGCTATTATCTAAATAAATAGAGCTGTAACACTGAGCTGTAACACTGATTTATTTAAGAGCTATAACACGGTCCGTTCGAGACCTGAGAGCTGTGACACGGTCTGTCCTCCGAGAGCTGTGACCCGCCAAGGGGCTTTAATGTCCATCACTCCAAATTTTTGTTGTGATGAGACAAAGAGCCAAGGAACATACACTTGGGTGACACTTATACTCTATAGGTATTGATGGAAATGTGAATTGGTATGGCCATTATGAAAATGGTGTGGTGGCTCCTTAAAAAATTAAAAAATATGAGTATCATACAATTCAGCAATCCCACTTCTTGGCATATATCCAAAAGAACTGAAATCAGGGTTTCAAAGTGATCAGCACTCCCAGGTTCATTGTATCGTTATTCACAATAGCCAAGATATGGAAACAATCTAAATGTTCATCAGGTGAATTGTTCATGAATAAAGAAAATTATATATATGTATATATTCAGCCATAGAAAGAAGAGACACCCTGTCATTTGTGACAACATGAATAAACCTTGAGGACATTATGTTACATGAAATAAGCCAGAAAGTGAAAGACAAAAATTGTATAATTTTACTTTTATGTGGACTCTAAACTGTCAAACTCATAGAACCAGAGAATGGCATTGGTGGTTACCAATGCTGATGGGTGGATAAACTGGGGAAATGTTGTTCAAAGGGTACTTTCTTTAGTTATAAGATGAATAAGTTCTGGGAAACTAAGTCACAATGTGGTGACAGTTTATACTCTACTGTATACTTAAAACTTGCTAGGAGAAGAGATCTAAGTGTATTCACCACAACATAAACAAAAGATAACAATATGAAGTTATGGATGCTTTAATTAATTGTGGTAATCATTTCACACTGTATACATATATGAAACCATCATGTTGGCTTCATATATAAGATATATTATTAATATGTAAAGTTTTATATAAATTTTATAAAATTTATATAAACATATAAAAATTTTATCAATTATACCTCCATAAATCCTGTAAAAATGATAGATCAACTAGGCAAACTGAAGAAAAAATAAAGAACTTAACAACATCTAACAGACAGTTGCAGAATACATCACCCCAAAATAGTACAATACACATTCTTCTCAAGTGCAAATCAAATATTCTCCAGAAAAACCATATGTTAAGCCATATAAACCACCTCAATTAATGCTTAAAAATTGAAATCATACAACTCATAATCTATGACCACAAAGATATATTATAAACCAATAACAGAAGGGAATGGGGAAAATCATAATGATGTGAAAATTTTAAAGAACACTCCTAAAAACTCAATGAAGTAAAGAACAAATCACACAAGAAATTAGAAATATCTTGAGTAAAATTAAAGAAACAACATGCCAAAATTTTGTGAATGTACTAAAGCAGTACTTAAAAAGAAATTTACAACAATAAACGCTTATATTTTGAATCAATAACCTAACTTTCCACCATAAGAAACAATAAAAGAGCAAATTTAACCCAAAATAAGCAGAAGGAAGAAATAACAAAAATTAGCGTGTTAATAAAGAAATGGTGAAAATAAAAACAATGGAGAAAATTAATAAAACCAAAGTTGATTCTTTGGAAATATCAAATTATTTTGATATCTAGGAACATACACTTGGGTGACACTTATACTCTATTGGTATTGATGGAAATGTGAATTGGTATGGCCATTATGAAAATGGTGTGGTGGCTCCTTAAAAAATTAAAAAATCAATTAGCTAGATCAAATCTAGCTAATATCTCATTAGCTAGACTGAACAAGAAAGAGTAAAGATTCAAGTTAGTAAAATCAGAAATGAAAGTAGGGACATTACTAACTCACCTTACAGAAATAAAAATATATAGATGAACTCCACATTGTCCTACTTCTCAGCTGTCTTGACTCCCTAACAAGATAGCAGAGGAGTAGGAGGACATGGAGCTCATCTCTCCCCACAATGCATCAAAAATACATCTACAAATGGAAAGTGCTCTCAGGGTACCTGCTGAATTCTAGCAGAGGACCTGAGGTACGGGACCCGAGATACCGGAGGGGCAAGGCAGATTCCTGTGTAATCAGATAGGATGAAAGAAAAAAGAAAGGAAAAGGAAGAAGAGAGGAAGCAGAACGGGGCTGCATCCTTGGTGGAGAGTGAAAGCTGGAAGAGGGTCTCATATCTGGGGAAGCCCCTCACCAGCAGGGCCATCAGCTGGGGCTGAAGGGAAGCTTGGGGGCTCGAGGGAGAGAGCAGCAGCCACACACTGGCAGGCAGGACAGAGGGAAACCCACACAGATGGTCCAGGCCACAGCCCTGTGCGCCCCAGCCTGAGATGGGTGTCCGCCAGTGTGCGCAAGGCAGGGTGAGGAAAGAGGGATTTGGGGAGCAGGTCCCGGAAGGAGACTGCTGTTGGCTGTGAGGAGGCAGTCTGAGGGGATGGCGCCGCGGAGCTCCGCAACCAGGAATGCTCTTGGAGAAGCTCAGGCCACCGCAGAAGACAAGCGCCGCTGCTGAGTGATGTGCACTGCTCTGGGGCCACCGCCGCAGCCTCCCTCCTCGCGCACTGGCCCCGGCACTGGAGTGCGTGAGGCCGAGGGCGCTCAGTGGGGCGGGCTCCAATGGACCCCACTCACACGCCCTGCCACCGCTGCCTCTGCACTCCCCCACCGCCTTGGCTGCCGCTCACTCCAACTGCGTCTCTGCTCCTTCCTGCTTGAGGGTCTCATGTGCGCCAGCAACCTCTGGAACAGACCCTGGTGGGAGAAACACACACAAAAGTGGATCTGAAGCTACAGCTGAGACCCAGCGTCCGTATGAGTAACGAAAAGAGCCAAAATCTCTCCTCGTGGCTGTACAAACCACAGAGTTACACCTCAACTGATGGATTACTAAATTCAATGCCTGCAAAAAGATCCAAATCCAAGAAGACAAGAGCCTCTGCCCCGGGACAGGTTTGGCTTTTGCAGCTGTGGGCTTTGCGGGCAAGTACATGTCGGGGCTGGGCCAGAGCATGAGCTTCCTCCATGGCAGGTGCAGTGCACAGCGACAGCAGCGCTTGGACCTGACCTCAGGGGGTCCGTGGCAGTGGTCTGCACAGGGCGACACCTGAGGGTCACCAGACCAGCAATACAGTGGGTGAAAGGGACATATCAGAGCAGCTCACAGGTAAACGGCTCCAGTGGAGGAGTACTCCATGGTTTCTCTTCCAGTGGGAGGGCTCCAGTTCTGCCTTACCCAAACTTAGAAACAGATCTGGGGGCCTCTACACCAACAGTGAGGAACTAGACCCCACCCCCGCCAAGGCAATGACAGCCTCAGAGCAAGCTGGAGGCCCCCCTCAACATCCAGGGCAGGTGCTGGTGACCACACCACCAGTCAAAGGGGTGATGACACAAGCCTCTAGATCAGCCTCACCTGGGAGGGGGCAGAAACCAAAAGCAAGAACTACAGTCCTGGAGCCTGCAGAAGGGAGACCACACACACAGAAATTCAGACAAAATGAGATCACAGAGAAGTATGTTGCAAATGAAGGAGCAAGATAAAAACCTACAAGGACAACTAAATGAGGAAAAGATAGGCAATCTACCTGGAAAAGAATTCAGAGTAATAATAATAAAGATGTAAGATCTTGGAAAAAAGAACAAATGCATGGATTGAGAAGATATAAGAAATGTATAACAAAGATTTAGAAGAATTTAAGAACAGAGGTGAACAATATAATAACCAAAATGAAAAATACACTAGAAGAAATCAATAGCAAGAAAACTGAGGCGGAAGAATGGGAGACAGAATGATGGAAATCACTGCCATGGAATGGAATAAAGATAAAAGAATGAAAATAAATGAGGGCAATTTAAGAGACCATTAGGACAACATTAAATGAACCAACATTCAAATTATAGGGGTCCCAGAAGAAGAAGAAAAAGAGAAATGGACAGGGAAAATATTTGAAGAGAAAAACTTCCCTAACATGTTAAAGGAAATAGTCACCCAAGTCCAGAAAGCACAGAGATTCCCTTAGAGGATAAACCCAAAGAGAAATATGCTGGCACACAAAAATTAAATATAAAGGAAAAACATTAAATGCCACAAGGGAAGAGTAACAACATGTAAGTGAATTCCCATAGGTTATGAGCTGGTTTTCAGCAGAAACTCTGCAGGCCAGAAGGGAATGTCAGGATATACTTAAAATGATGAAAGGAAAAAAACCAAGATTACTCTACCCAGCAAGGAACTCATTCAGATTCAATGGAGAAATCAAGTTTTACAAGTAAGCAAAAGTTAACAGAATTCAGCACCACTAAATCAGATTTGAATCAAATGCTAAAAGAATTCCTCTATGAGGGGGGAAAAAAGAGGCCACAGCTAGAAACAAGAAAATCACAAATGGGAACGTTCACTGGTAAAGTTCATACAGTAAAAGTAGAAAATCATCCATACACAAATATGATATCAAACCCAGCAATTGTGAAGTGAATACACATGCAGGAAATGGGAATTACATGTGAAATGAACAGACCAGTAACTTAAAACAACCTTGCATACATATAAACTCTTATGTTTAAACCTCATGGTAACCATAAACCAAAAAACTGCTGCTGCTGCTAAGTCGCTTCAGTCGTGTCCGACTCTGTGCGACCCCATAGATGGCAGCCCACAAGGCTCCCCCATCCCTGGGATTCTCCAGGCAAGAATACTGGAGTAGGTTGCCATTTCCTTCTCCAATGCATGAAAGTGAAAAATGAAAGTGAAGTCACTTAGTCATGTCTGACTCTTAGCGACCCCATGGACTGCAGCCTACCAGGCTCCTCCATCCATGGGATTTTCCAGGTGAGAATACTGGAATGGGGTGCCATTGCCTTCTCTGAAAAAAACTGCAATAGATACAGACAAAAAAAAAAAAGACAAAGCAACCAATCACAACACTAAAGATGGAGACCACAGTACAAGGGAAGAGAACAAAAGAAGAAAAGAAGAAAAAAGACCTACAAAAACAAACTCAATTAAATGGCAATAGGAACATACATATCAATAATTACCTAAAATGTAAATGAATTGCAAGCAGATTCTTCAACATCTGAGCCACCAGGGAAGCCCTGTTAGTCATTCTGTTGTGTCGGATTCTTCACAAGTCCATGGACTGTAGCCCGCCATGCTCCTGCGTCCTTGGAATTATTCAGGCAAGAATACTTGAGTGAGTAGCCATTCCTTCCTCCAGGGGATCAGACCAGTGCAGGGATCAAACCTGCATCTCCTGCATTGCAGGCAGACTCTTTACTGCCTGAGCCACCAGGGATGGTTATCAGGAGGGAAAGGGGAAAATGGAAAATTGGGATTAAAATATATATACTATGATACATAAAAGATGTAACTAATAAAGATCTACTGTATAGCACAAGGAACTCTATTCAATACTCTGTAATAAAAAAAGAGTGGATATATGTATATGTATTCACTTTGTTGTGCACCTGAAACTAAAACAGCATTGTAAACCAACTGTACTCCAGTAAAAAATTACACATATAAGGATATTGTGAGCAAGTGAAATTTTGAAAAATCAGGTAACTTATAATAGGGACAAATTTCTTAAGAGACACACACTGCCAAAACTCAAGCAATAGATAAATCAGAATAGATAATTTACAATTCATGTGATTGAATTCTGTCATACATTAAAAAAAAAATACTAATCCTTTACTCCTCCAAGAAAATTAGAGGAGGAAGAAGCAATTCAGTTATGGGGCCCATTCAGGGAGGACCAGAACCAGGGAAAGATACCATAAGGAAAGAGAACTGCAGGCTATGGTTTCTGTTCTGACATATAACGAGATTAGAAGTCATTGTTAGTAACTTCATGAGCAAAATGTGAACAAACTAAAATCAGTCACTATTTTAAACTAATCAGAGGATTGAGGTCAAGAGGCAAACCACCTGCAAACCACCTGCAAAAGCTGAAGAGACAGGAAAATACAGAGAATCATAGCTTGCTGGGAGTAGAAACAACTGAAGCCAGCAACTGACAGAAATATTCAAGTGATAATTGACAAATCGCTGGACTTTGGACTAGTTACAGAATTAAAAACTACTGAAAGCCTCGTCTTAGAAGAGCTCCACATTTTTGTGAGCTTTTCCTGGAAAAGCCTAAAGAGATTCTTACAATGAAGATGCAGAAAAATCCCCTCATCCTGGTCGTGTTTAAGTGTACAGCAACCATGTACCTATGGGGAAAGCTGTCATTTCGAAATACTTGATCTCAGGTGGACTCGCCTGCAGTGGCTTGAAATAGGATTTCCATTCTGGGCCAGAGACTGAAGTCAGGCCATGGCAGTGAGAGCACTGAATCATAGCCAGTAGACCACCAGGGATCAGCGGCCAGTGACAAGGCCTTGGCTCCTCAGCTGTATAGAAATGAATTTCCACATAGAGATAGAAAGTAGCAAAAGAGGTAAAGTGTTTAGTGGGAGGAAAAAGAGTACATGTGGATTGACAGGTGAGCAGGCTCAGAGAGAGGGAGTCACGAGTCACACGCTTGTGAAGTTGGAATCACTTTTAAGGGGCATTTCTTCCTCGTCCTCTCTTTCCAGTCATCCTGCTGTGCCTGGTTCTGAGCCCTTACTGGTATAACTAAGGCTCCTCCGTGCATGCGTGTCTCTGAGCCAAAATGGATTCTAGTGAAGAGGTCTATAGGTAGGTTGGCATTATTTTCTATGAGGTGCCACCCCCTTTCTTTTGACCTCCAAGGAGCTTTTCTGTGCACGTATAATTGGGAAGTCCTCCTTGACTTTGAGAAAGAGGGACATGTGGTGTTTTATCTCTTATCTGGACAGGGCTCAGCTCCTCTCTCACTCCTGCTGTTTTGGAGTATCTGTCCATAGAGGACAAACTCTGGATCCCTAGCCTGGGGCCCAGTTATTTCCCACCTCATATTCTCAGAACAGTCTGTTCCGTATGTCAGTGGTCTGCCCTCTGGGAAACTACTTCACCTGAGCCTCGTCTGAACTAGGGAAAGTGCAACTGGATGACATGAGCCTCTTCTGGTTCCCCATCTCCCATAAGTGAAGAAATATATAGTCTAAGTCACTTTCCTGAAAGTCACAGTCCAGAGGGATTTAATCATAAGGTTATAGAAAACGCATCCCTAATACTGTACCATCACATTAATAGGTCTTTAGTGTAACAACAGGGGATTACCACGAGAGGTATAAGACCCAGACTTACATCTGAAAAAGTTTCTAGGAAACCCCCCAAACAGTGTGGGAGACCAGAACAAAGACACTAGAGGAGATTGAGGCCTCTGACACCTACAGTTACAGCAAATGTTAAACAGCATAACTCCTCATCAAGTAAATAGAAAGCATCACACAAAGACCTATTCTGTCAGATCCTATTTTTAATGTATCATGTTTTGTTTCAACAAAAATGATAAGGCATGCTGAAAACAGGAAACAATACAGTCTAAAGAGACAAAGCAAGTATTAGAATGATACTCAGAAATGGTAGAGATTAAAATGATCAGATCAAGAATTTTAAATGGAACGTGGGCGTCCCTGATGGCTCAGATGGTAAAGAGTCTGCTTGCAATGCAGGAGACCCTGGTTTGATCCCTGGGTCAGAAAGATCACCTGGAGGAGGGAAAAGTTACTCACTCCAGTACTCTTGCCTGGAGAATCCCATGGACGGAGGAGTCTGGTGGGCTACAGTCCATGGGCTTGTGAAGAGTCAGATATGACTAAGCAACTGACACTTCACGAAGTGAAGTCGCTCAGTTGTGTCTGACTCTTCGCGACCCCATGGACTGTAGCCCACCAGGCCTCTCCATCCATGGAATCATGATCTGGAATCAAGATTGCTGGGAAAAATATCAATAACCTCAGATATGCAGATGACACCACCCTTATGGCAGAAAGCAAAGAACTAAAGAGCCTCTTAATGAAAGTGAAAGAGGAGAGTGAAAAAGTTGGCTTAAAGCTCAGCATTTAGAAAACTAAAATCATGGCATCTGGTCCCATCACTTCATGGCAAAGAGATGGGGAAACAGTGGAAACAGTGGCTGACTATTTTTCTGGGCTCCAAAATCACTGCGGATAGTGACTGCAGCCATGAAATTAAAAGATGCTTACTTCTTGAAAGGAAAGTTATGACCAACCTAGACAGAATGTTAAAAAGCAGAGACATTACTTTGCCAACAAAGGTTCATCTCGTCAAGGCTATGGTTTTTCCAGTGGTCATACATGGATGTGAGAGTTGGACTATAAAGAAAGCTGAGCACCGAAGAATTGATGCTTCTGAACTGTGGTGTTGGAGAAGACTCTTGAGAGTCCCTTGGACTGCAAGGAGATCCAACCAGTCCATCCTAAAGGAGATCAGTCCTGGGTGTTCATTGGAAGGACTGATGTTGAAGCTGAAACTCCAATACCTGGGCCACCTGATAAGAACAGCTGACTCTTTTGAAAAGACCCAGATGCTGGGAAAGATTAAGGGCAGGAGGAGAAGGGGATGACAGAGGATGAGATGGTTGGATGGCATCACCGACTCAATGGATATGGGTTTGGGTGGACTCTGGGAGTTGATGATGGACAGGGAGGCCTGGCGTGCTGCAATTCATGGGTCACAAAGAGTTGGACACGACTGAGCGACTAAACTGAACTGAGTCCTTTCCAATATACCAGCCATAGACATGTTGGATTTGAAATTAAGAACATGAAAGTGAAAGTCACTCAGTCATGTCCAACTCTTTTTGACCCCATGGACTACATAGTCCATGGAATTCTCCAGGCCAGAACACTGGATTGGATAGCTGTTCCCTTCTCCAGGGAATCTTTGCAACCCAGAGTTTGAACCCAGGTCTCCTGCACTGCAGGCAGATTCTTTACCAGCTGAGCTACCAGGGAAGCCCAAATTAAGGACATATTATTTAAATTAGCATTCTGCCAAATTGAATATTTAGGTATAAAGCTAACAAAATATGAAGAAAACTATAAAACTGATGAAAGATATCAAAGGCAAACTAAATAAATTGAGAAATATTTTGTGTTCATTGATGTGAAGATTCAGTATTATCAAAATGTCAGTTCTTCCAACTTGATCTATAGATTCAATGTCAACAGAATGAGAGGACAATTCAGAGTGGGAAACAGTATTCCAAAACACACTTGTGGTAGGGAACTCATCCAAAATATACAAAGAGCTCTTAAAACTCAAAACAATAAAACTCAAAACTCTTAAAACAATAATAAGTAACTGATTTTAAAAATGACCTCACCAAAGAAACATACACATGGCAAATAAACATATGAAAAGCCATCCCACATCAGGTGACTGCTAATTAAAACAGCAGTGAGATGCCACCGCACATCCACTAGAACGGGCAAAATCCAGAACACAGGCAATACCACATGAGATGTTGTGTGGTGCTGGTGATGATATGGATTCCTGGGTGCAATGAAAAATGCTACAGCCACTTTGGAAGACAACTTGGCAGTTTTAAAAATAAACTTAAGCATACTCTTCACATACAATCCAGATATTGTACTCTGTGATATATAACCAAATAAATAGAACTTTTATCCACATGGATGTTTATAGAATTTTTATTCATAACTGTCAAATTTGGAGCAACCAATATGTCCTTCAGTAGGTGAATTTATAAACTGTGGTGCCCCTAGACATTGGAATATTGTTCAGCAGTAAAAGATATTGGTTGTCTACCCAAGAAAAGACACAGGGAGGGGCGGGGAATTTAATGCAATGTGAAAAGGCTATGTACTGTTTTATTCCAACTGTATGGTATTCTGGAAAAGGCAAAGCTATGGAGATAGTTAAAAAAAAAAAAAGACTAGTAGTTGGCAAGTAGGAAGGAAGGAAGGAAGTGATGAATAGGCAGAAAATAGATAATTTTTAGGGTGGTAAAGTCTTTCTGTATTATACTACAATGGTGGATGCATGTTATTATACATTTGTCAAAGCCCATAGAATATACAACTCCAAGGCTGAACCCTAATATAAACTATGGGCTTTAATAATAATGATCTGCCAATATAGGTTTACTGATTGTAAAAAAAAAAAAAAGTATACTCTGGTGAAAGATGCAGATAGTGGGGAAACTGTGCATGTGTGGGAACAAGGGGTATATGAGAAAACTCTGTACTTTCCAATTAGATTTTCTGTGAAACTAAAACTAATCTAAAAATAAAAATTTTAAATTAAAAATGCTCACAATCAACTTGACTTGCATTCTGGATTTTAGCTTAAAAACTTACAAAAGCCAGGGGAAGACTTGTTGAAGAGGGGAGCAAGTGTTTTGGGGTAAAAGTATTGGGGAATTTTTAATTGTCTGCCTGCCATCCCGCCAGATCTGTAGTGATGTTAAGGACCAAACTGCGTCCCTCTCAAATATGTTGATGCTCTCTCTATTCCTCAGAATGTGATTCTATTTGCACAAAACCCTCAAAGAGGTAATTAAAGTTAAATAAAGTAATATGAGTGGCTCCTAATCCAGTCTGTGTGTGCGTGATCAGTTGCCTCAGTTGTTTCCAACTCTTAGGAACCCCATGGACTGTAGCCCACCAGGCTCCTCTGGCATGGGATTCCCCAGGCAAGAATACTGGAGTGGACTGCCATGCCCTCCTCCAGGGGATCTTCCCAACCAGGGATCGAACCCATGTCTTTGTGTCTCCTGCATGGCAGACAGACACACTGCTGAGCCACCAGGAAAGCCCAATCCAGTCTGACTGGTTTTCCTGTAATAAGAGGAAACTTGGACACAAAAAGAGACACAGGCACAGAGAAATGGCTATATGACAACACAGTAAAAGGGACAGCCTGCAATTAAGGAGAGTTCTCAGAAGAAACCAAACCTACCAACACCTTGAACTTGAACTTCAACCCTCCAGACTTGTAGGAAAAAAAAATTCTGTTAAGCTACACAGTTTGGGCTCCAAAATCACTGCAGATGGTGACTACAACCAAGAAATTAAAAGATGCTTACTTCTTGGAAGGAAAGTTATGACCAACCCAGATGGCATATTAAAAACCAGAGACATTACTTTGCCAACAAAGGTCCATCTAGTCAAAGCTATGGTTTTTCCAGTAGTCATGTACAGATGTGAGAGTTGGACTATAAAGAAGGCTAAGTGCCGAAGGATTGATGTTTTTGAACTGTGGTGTTAGAGAAGACTCTTGAGAGTCCCTTGGACTGCAAGGGGATCCAACCAGTCAATCTTAAAGGAAATCAGTCCTAAATATTCATTGGAAGGACTGATGCTGAAGCTGAAACTCCAATTCTTTGGCCACCTGATGTGAAGAAGTGACTCCTTAGAAAAGACCCTAGTGCTGTGAAAGATTGAAGGCAGGAGGAGAAGGGGACAACAGAGGATGAGATGGTTGGATGTCATCACCGACTCGATGGACATGAGTTTGAATAGGCTCTGGGAGTTGGTGATGGACAGGGAAGCCTGGCGTGCTGCAGTTCATGGGGTCGCAAAGAGTTGGACACAACTGAGCGACTGAACTGAACTGAACTGAGATTGTCTTGAAAGGTCTGTTGGTAGGAATATGGATGTTAAACGTGATTCTGGTAACATCTTAAATAGAAATGAAAAACATGTTACTGATTACTGGGGGAAAGTTGATCTTTGCTACAAAATAGCAAAGAAGTTAACTGCATTGTGTTTTAGTGTCTTGTGGAAAGTAGAAATTTTATATGATGATCTTGATCATCACATAACTGAGGAGATTTCTAAGCAAATTGTTGAAGCTATGCCTCGGTTTCTCTTGTTTATAGTAAAATGTGAGAAAAGAGAGATAAATTGAAGGAACAATTAGGCATAAAGGAACCAGAGCCTCAATATTTGGAAAATTATCAGCTTATACATACTTCAAAATACAAGAAATCATATTCTAAAGAGAACACCAAAGTGTAGCTGGAAAAAAACCCACAAAGAGACTACAGGTACAACTCATTGACTAACCAGCCATCTCAGCTGAAACCAAGAATTGAAATGGGTTCCAGCAGCAGAAACATTTCCAGGTTGGACTAAAGGAGATAAAGATAGAGCAAAATGAGGGAAAGCTTTTAGACTTCTGAGATTCTATTCAGTTCAGTTCTCAGTTATGTCTCAGTTGAGACCCCATGGACCGCAGCACGCCAGGCCTCCCTGTCCATCACCAACTCCCGGAGTCCACCCAAACTCATATCCATTGTGTTGGTGACGCCATCCAGCCATCTCATCCTCTGTCGTCACCTTCTCCTCCTGCCCCCAATCCCTCCCAGCATCAGGGTTCATTCCAATGAGTCAGCTCTTCGCATCAGGTGACCAAAGTACTGGAGTTTCAGCTTCAACATCAATCCTTCCAATGAACACCCAGGACTGATCTTCTTTAGGATGGACTGGCTGGATCTCTTTGCAGTCCAAGGGACTCTCAAGAGTCTTCTCCAACACCATAGTTCAAAAGCATCAATTCTTCAGTGCTCAGCCTTCTTCATAGTTTAACTCTCACATCCATACATGAATACTGGAAAAACCACAGCCTTAACTAGATGGACCTTTGTTGGCAAAGTAATGTCTCTGCTTTTTAATATGCTGTCTAGGTTGGTCATAACTTTCCTTCTAAGGAGTAAGCATCTTTTAATTTCATGGCTGCAATCACCATCTATAGTGATTTTGGATTCTATAGGATATGACAATAGAGCTATCTGTCTATAAATATGCCTTTTCCTTCAAGAAAAGGGGAAAACAACCCAAAAGGTAATTAATTCAGAGATAAACAAGACAGCCTACAAGGGGCTAGGACCATCACCCTAATAGGCCAGAAAGACAGAGCACTGAGCTAAGGAGTACAATTTTTGAGTCTTAAAATATAATGGAATTTTCCCTGCCTAGGTCATGGACTTCTTGGAACTTGTGATTCCTTCTCTCTGATAGCTCCCTTTTGGAAAGGAAATGTCTATTCTATTCCTGTCCCATCTTTGTATTTGGAAGCAGATAATTTGTCTGATTTCACAGATTCATAGCTGCAAGAGAAATTTTGCCTCAGGATGAATTATACCTGAAGTCTCACCCATACTTGATTTAGATGTTATTTAGGTCAGATTTGGAAATTAGAGTTAATTCTGAAATGAGTTAAGATTAACTTTTGAGTCTGTTTGGGATGAAATGAAGTTATTTACATGTTAGAAGGAGATGAATTTAGGGGCTCCAGATGAAGGCCTGCAGTGCAGAAGACCTGGGTTCAACCCCTGGTTGAGGAGGATCCCCTGGAGAAGGGAATGGCAGCCCACTCCAGTATTCTTTCCTGGGGAGTTCCACGGACAGATGATCCTGGCGGGCTAAAGTCCATGGGGTCACGAAGAGTCGAACACGACTGAGCAACTAGGCACACAGCACAGATGGTGGAACATTATAGATTGAATTGTGTACCCTCAAAACTAGTATGCTGAAATTCTAACCCCCAACATTTCAGAATGTGACTGTATTTATAAATAAGGTCTTTAAAGATGTAATTAGGTTAAATGAAGTCATATGAGTTGAGCCTAATTTAATCTGACTGCTATCTCTCTAAGAAGATAAAATCTGGGCCCACCAGGGATGCACATGCACAAAGAAAAGAGAGTTGGAAGACATAGAAAGAATTTGGCTATCTGAAAGTCAAAGAAAGAGGCCTCAGGATATACCAAATAGATTGACATCTTGATTTTTTATTTCTAGCCACCAGAATTGTGGGAAATAAATTCCTGCTATTTAAGCCACCCAATCTGTGGCGTTTTGTTATGCAACTCTAGCAAACTAGTGTAAGTGGCCATGAGACGGGCAGCCCCAATCTCCTAATACAAGTTATTAGGGTCAGAGAAACCAATTCACACCTTATTTTCAAAGAACTGGGGTTGTGAGCTTACTTGTCTTGTGACAGCCTGAAAGTTCAGTGCAGGGACTTGCCTTTGTTTTACTCAACTCAGAGCAGACTCCTGGCTGGGGAAGCTTTCAGATGGTTTCTGCTGGAAACATCTGAAGACATATTATTTGCTGCAGCAACCTGGGGGCAAGTAACAGGAGTTGGGACAAACAACTGGCAGACTGAATATGATTGAAAAGGAGAGACTGGGAAAAGAGAAACATGGAAAATGAAGACTTTTAAAAGATCCTGCTTTTACTGAAGAATTGAAAAAGCCAGGCACATATCCAAGGGAAAAATCATGCCCAGAAAAGACCTGAGAAAACGCTAAGCTTTTACCCCTTAAAGTACCACACAAGTAGTAGGAAGTGAAGGCCAAGGCAGAGTTGTAAATGGCCTGGCTAAGAGTTGGAGAAAATACCACATACAGAGCCAAAACTGGGAAAGTTTTTGTAAAGTTCTTTTTTTCTCCTTTTTAAAAAAAATTCCTTTAAAATTTAGTTTCTTCTTTTGTACAAAGAATTTGAGGAAATAGTAAAAAAGACACTAGCTCACTGTGGAATTAATAGAACCCAGAATTCAAGGGCCACAGTTGATAAATAATATAGATTTTCAAAAATGGATCAGAAAAATCACTAAACAAGCAAACAATACACAGAAAGTAGCAAGTGTGAAGATGGGGGGAATCATATGATTGCCAGAATAAACTGCAATACTAAAAATGTCCAGTTTTCAAAAAGAATTACATGGGCTATTCACAGAAAAAAATGAATAGGAATTATCTTTGAAGAAGCCCAGCCATTAGACTTAGCAGACAAATATTTTTAACCAACTCTACTAAATATGCTCAGAATTAAAGAAAATTACACAGAAATCATTAAGGGAAACCAAGAGAATTAAATCTCTCCAAACAGAGAATCAATAAAAGATGGATATTATAAAAGGGGACTAAATAGTAATTTTGGAGCTGAAATGTCCAATAAATGAAATAAAAAGTTCACCAGAGGAATTCAAGCAGGTTTGAGTACCAAAAGTGAACTTGAAAAAATAGATCAGTTGATACTATTCAGTCTGAGATGTAGAAAAAGAAAAGGGTGAAGAAAATAAACAGAGCCTGAGACTTGTGTATGTCTTAACCAGGTGGAATTTACCCCAGGTTTGTGAAGGTGGATAGACATATGAAAATCAATCCTATAATAAAGCACATTAATAAAATAAAGGAAAATATATGATAATCTCAATTGACACAGAAAATAATCTCACACTATCTAATCCTTTTTTCTTGTAAAAACTGCTAAAAAAAAAAAACACCTTGGAATAGAAGGAAACTCACTTAAATATTAAAGGATATGTAACAAAAACCCACAGCCAACATTGTATTTAATGGTGAAAGATTGGAGGTTATTCTATTAACATGAGAAAAAAAGACAAGGATGGCTTCTTTTACCATTTCTATTCTATTTTGTACTGGAAGTTCTAGGCAAGGAAAAGAAACTAAAATCTCCAAATTGGAAAGCAAGAAGTGAAAGTATCTCTGTTCATAGATGGCATAAATATATGTAGAAAATCCTAAATAATCTTTAAAATAAAATAAGAGATAATAAATGAATTACAAATTCATAAACAAGTAGATCAACATATATTGTATCAGTTGTATTTATAAACCTGCAATAAACAATCTGAAAGTAAAATTAATGAAACTATTTGATTTAAATAGCACCAAATAGGATAAAATACTTCAAAATTTAATCCAGGAAGTACAAGGCTGAATATCGCTAAATATTGCTTAAAGAAAGTATAGAAGACTTAAATAAAGACATGCACTGAGAGCCTTAATATTGGTTAAGTGTCAATATTACCCAAAGTGATCTATAGATTTAATGCAATTGCTCTGAAAATCGCAACTATAATTTTTTTTGCATAAATTGAAACGCCAGTCTTGGAATTCATATGAAATCACAAAAGACTTCCAAATAGGAAAAATAACCTAGAAAAAAAATTTGGAGGATACTCACTTCCCATTTTCAAAACTTACAATAAAGCTACAGTAATCAGAATAGTGTAGTACTGGAATAAAAATAGATACATTATCAATAGAATGGAATTTACAGTCTGAGTTAATCCCATACATTGATTGTTAGTTGATTTTTGACAAATGTGACAGACCATTCAATTCAGAAAAACAGCCTCTTCAAGAAATGTAAAAGAATAAAGGTGAGCCCCTTAGTTTACAATATCATGACAATTAACTCAAAATGGATCACCAGCCTAAATGTATGAGCTAAAACTGTAAAATTCTCATAGAAAAATATGGAAAATTCTTCATGACATTGACTTGGGCAGAAGCACAAGCAACAAAAGGAAAAAAAGAAATTGACTCATCAAAATTAAACATTGTGCATTAAAGGCCACTATAACAAAAGTGAAAATACATTTCATAGAATGGGAGAAATAACATGCAAATTATAGATCTAGTAAGGGTTTAGTTTTCAGAATATATTTTAAAAAACCCTTTAAAGTTCAATGCAAAAAGACAAACAACCTAACTTTTTATATGGGTAAAGGACTGAAAGGACATTTCTCCAAAAAAGGTATACATATGAACAACAAGCACATGATGTTCAACATCATTAGTCACTGGGAAATGCAAATCAAAACCATTCCCTTCTCCAGGGGATCTTTCTGACCCCAGGGGTCGAACCCAGGGCTCTTTTGCATTGCTGGCAGATTCTTTACTGTCTGAGCCACCAGGGAAGCCCAGAATTACTATATAACCTGGCAATTGCACTAACAGATACACACCAGAGAAAGAGAAAGAAGTATTCAAACATAACTTCTACACAATTGTTTTTAACAGCAGTATTCACAGCACCCAAGAGGTGGCGTGCGTGCGTGCATGCCAAGTCTCTTCAGTCCTTCCAATCTTGATTCCTCTTAATGAAAATGAAAGAGGAGAGTGAGAAAGCTGGCTTAAAACTCAGCATTCAAAAAGTGAGGGTCATGGCATCCAGTCCCATCACCTCATAGCACATAGAGGGGGAAACAAAAGCAAAGTGACAGACTTTATTTTCTTGGGCTCCAAAGTCACTGCAGATGGTGACTACTACCATGAAATTAAAACACACTTGCTCCTTGGAATAAAAGCTGTTACAAACCTAGACAGCATACTAAAAAGCAAAGACTAGTTTACTGACAAAGGTCCGTATAGTCAAATGTATGGTTTTTCCAGGAGTCATGTGTGGATGTGAGAGTCGAACCATAAGGAAAGCTGAGCGCCGAAGAATTGATACTTTTGAACTGTGGTGTTGGAGAAGACTCTTGAGAGTCCCTTGGACAGCGAGGAGATCCAACCAGTCTATCCTAAAGAAAGTTAGTCCTGAATATTCATTGGAAGGACTGATACTGCAGCTGAAGCTCCAATAGTTTGGCCACTGGATGAGAAGAGTTGACTCATTTGAAAAGACCCTGATGCTGGGAAACATGAGGGCAGGGGGAGAAGGGGACGACAGATGAGATGGCTGGATGGCATCATTGACTCAATGGACATGAGCTTTAGCAAGCTCCGGGATTTGGTGAAGTCCAGGGAAGCCTGGCATGTATGCTGCAATCCATGGGGTCGCAAAGACTCTGACATCACTGAGTGGCTGGCCTTAACTGAAACAGGGAAGTGGAGTAGAGGGAAAGAAGGTGTTGAAAATTCTGGAGAATCAGAGGTGTAAGAGGGGGAAAGAAGTGGTGAGAATGTGAGAGAAAATGTTGAGGCACTGACAGCTGTCAGAATGGGGAACTGGGATGCAAAGGAAGAGAATAGCCAAGGTGCAGATGCCCAAATTCAGGCACAGTGTCTAGGTCTCAGGGCAGGACCAGGGCCAAGGTAAGAGCCATGAGGCAAATATAACGACAAGGCCCAGCTCTGAGATCCAGTTCCAATGTCACTACCTAGATTTGAGGTTGAAGAACAATGTCCAAGGTTAAGGTCTAGTTCAAGTTCTATTCTTGTATCTACTCTCTTTTATCCAATTAATCATTAGGGTGAATTCATTCATGTATGCTGAATTGCTGGTTGCCTCCTAAAGCTTTACTTACATACTGCCAATGTGCCTTTTTTTTTTTTTTTTTTTTTTTAGGGCAAAGCAACAATATAACTCCAGAGTACAGTCAATAAGACACTTAGGTGAAGGACTGAACAGAAAACTCTCTGGTGATACAGTATCATCTAAGGGTAAACAAGATACCAGTAGAGCAACTAGACTGGGAGTCCTCCAAAAAAAAATCCTCCTTAACTATCATTTCCCAAAATGAAGCAAGCACTAAATAATGTAATGCTGCTGGCAAAAACAGTAGTAGTAGTAGAAGGAGGAGGAGGAGGAGGGAAGAAAAACAGCTCCTCTTTGCTGCTAATCAAGGGTGAACTTGTATGCTTCCCCATTCACTGAGGCAGAAGGTAAATTCAAGAAAACGGTTTCTCTTATTAAAAAAAATGAAAAATTTTAAATGGATGGCCATGCAGCAGAGGTGGAAGAATTAGTTTTCATCTTACATTTTCATAGAATTAGATTTATCTTTCCCTCAACTATTCTGAATGAATGAGATCGTTCAGTTGTGATACCATCTAACACTTATAGCATGCTCTTCAGTACACAGAGCACGTTTCTATCCTAGTGACACTACTCTGACACGACTGAGCGACTGAACTGAACTGAACTGACACGACTTTGGCCCTCAGGTTCATCGTCTTCCCCTGGGATTATTACATAAGCATTTTCTCTGGTCTCTTGTGTCTAGTCCCATGGAGATTAACTGACAGGATCTGATGGAGTCTCTGGACACTCTCAGAAAATGGTGCTTAGGCACATTGACAGGAGCCTTTTAGAATTTCAATGTTTTCTCCTCCTTCCTCTGCATCCCTGATTTCATTCTTGCATTCCTGCTGCAGTCTTACATGTTCTTGCCAGGGTGACCAATGAAACCCTTTTTTTTTTTGCTTTATAATGTTGTATTACTTTTTCTGTACAGCAGAGTAAAACAGCTATATGTATACATATATCTCATTTCTGGATTTCCTTCCAAAAAAGTCACCACAGAGCATTGTGTACAGTCCCTTGTGCTATAGAGTAGGTTCTCATTAGTTATCTATTTTATACATAGTGTGTATATATATATATATATATATATGTATATATGTCGATTGTTCTGTGATTTTTAATTGCTTCCAAGTAAAACTGAATCCTGCAGAATATATGAACTCTCATATGCATCTCCCTACCTCTCATATATCATACCTCCTGACATACACTGTCCTTTCCAGGCCCTTGAACCAACTGCCCTTCCAAGACCATCTATGAGGATCTTTGCCTAGAGTAGAAGTGAAGTGAAAGGCACTCAGCTGTGTCCACCTCTTTGCGACCCCATGGAATATACTGTCCATGGAATTCTCCAAGGGCAGAATACTGGAGTGGGTAGCCTTTCCCTTCTCCAGGGGATCTTCCCAACCCAGGGACTGAACCCAGGACTCCTGCATTGCATGTGGATTCTTTACCAGCTGAGTCACCAGGGAAGCCCTTGCCTAGAGTAACTTTTCTCCAACGCCTCCCTACTCTCAAAACTAGGGCAGACATTGCCTTCCCTTGGACATCCACTACCGGAGGCAGATTTGAACACTCCTTTTATGTTTTCATTGCCTCATATAAGCACACTTGATGGGTCACTTTGCCACATTAAGGTGTGTAATTATAAACTGGCACATTTGTCCTCAGCTTCACTTTAGGCTCCTTGAAAGCAAATACAATATTTATGTCTCCAGCATGTAGTTCAATGTGGCCATAGTAAGAGATTAGTGAATATTTTCTAAAAATTTATTTGCTGAATAAAATGGATATCATGGATGATATATGTTAGGCTCTGAAAAGTTAAAGTAACTTTATAGAAGTCATGCCAATCTGAAGGGTTGATCTGGAATTAAAACATCCCATTCCCATATGACATTCATGTGCTATTATCTTGCAAATGTTCTTCAGAGCCATACTGAAGATAAACTCTTCAAGGTTAGGGCCTCTGGTTACACTGGCACGAGGGGGACTGATAAAAGGGATATCATTTCCAAGGAGAGCTGCCAGCTCTCTTCCCCTGATTTCATACTTCCCACTGGCAAGAGAGATGCCACTGAAGGCCCTTGCAGGGGGACTGACAATGTTCTCACTTTTGGATATGGACCTTACCCCTCTCCCAGGTTCTTTAAGAATGGAATTCAGAGGAGAGGGAGATCAAGCTGAGTTCTGTAAATACTGAGGGATGTTAATCCCACTCACCTGCAAGTAAAAGATTAAGCATCTACTGCAAGAATTCTGATTGAGCAGACCTATTTATTTGCCTATTTATAGGAAAAACAACTCTCAGTTAAGACACAGACCTCATTGTGTTAAGGACATAAACATAAAATTGCTAGGTGGAGTCAGTATTCAGACAGCTTCCCTGATGGGAATGCAGACAATCTTTAATGGTGGCTTAATCAAAATCACTTATAACTGACTACAGCATAAACTTCTGGTACTTTTGGCTCATGAGATTATCTCGTCCGAGTACACCTTCAGGACTGGTGCTGGGGCATAGTCCCTGTGTCAGGAGTAAACACCTAGAAAGGATCCCGCTTGATGCCATGTGACAGCATGTCCACAGCTTCTGAATAAAACGAGCGTTATGAAGGGAAGACTGCCGCCTATGCTGTGTTCTGAGCCTCTTCATGGTCCCCAAACAAACTTCCTCTGTTGGATATAGGCGTGTACCAGGAGAAAAGAAAACAACTCACTTTTGTAGCCTTACCCAGATAGGCTGATAGGCATGCTCCAGGGACTGGTGTAGGGGTAGGCTCGTGACACAATGTAGAGCCTTTGGTGTCTTCGCTGGGATTATTTTCTTCAAAAAAACTGTTAGGGAAGAAACCCTTTTTCTCCTGAGGTAAATCTTGGGCTGCTGGCAGTCCTACCCAACATGTGGGAAAAAACCCTGAGTAATGTAGAGCATTTGGTGTCTTCGCTGGGATTATTTTCTTCAAAAAAACCATTAGGGAAGAAACCCTTTTTCTCCTGAGGTAAATCTTGGGCTGCTGGCAGTCCTACCCAACATGTGGGAAAAAACCCTGAGTAATGTAGAGCATTTGGTGTCTTCGCTGGGATTATTTTCTTCAAAAAAACCATTAGGGAAGAAACCCTTTTTCTCCTGAGGTAAATCTTGGGCTGCTGGCAGTCCTACCCAACATGTGGGAAAAAACCCTGAGTAATGTAGAGCATTTGGTGTCTTCGCTGGGATTATTTTCTTCAAAAAAACCATTAGGGAAGAAACCCTTTTTCTCCTGAGGTAAATCTTGGGCTGCTGGCAGTCCTACCCAACATGTGGGAAAAAACCCTGAGTTCTGAAGACCTTGGGAAAGCCTTGTATTCAGCTGTGCCACAGGCCAAAAAACACTTCAACATTTTAAGACTTTGAGGCATAGTTCAGTTCAGTTCAGTCGCTCAGTTGTGCCCGACTCTTTGTGACCCCATGGACCGCAGCACGCCAGGCCTCCCTGTCCATCACCAGCTCCCAGAGTTTACCCAAACTCATGTCCATTCAATCGGTGATGCCATCCAACCATCTCATCCTCTGTCATCCCCTTCTCCTCCTGCCCTCAATCTTTCCCAGCATCAGAGTCTTTTCCAATGAGTCGGTTCTTCACATCAGGTGGCCAAAGTATTGGAGCTTCAGCTTCAGCACCATTCCTTCCAGTGAATATTCAGGGTTGATTTCCTTGAGGATTGACTGGTTTGATCTCCTTGCTATCCAAGGGACTCTCAAGAGTCTTCAACACCACAGTGCAAAAGCATCAATTCTTTGGCACTCAGTTTTCTTTATGGTCCAACTCTCACATCCATGCATGACTACTTGAAGAACCATAGCCTTGACTAGATGGACCTTTGTAAATAAAGCAATGTCTCTGCTTTTTAATAAGCTGTCTAGTCTGGTCATAGCTTTTCTTCCAATTGGCATCTCATAAATGACACACATTTAATACTGAACACATTCATCATTCTCTTATTTCCACAGCTTCTTCTCTTCTATTAAATTTCCTTTCATCCCCTCCCCAGGAAACCATTGTCACTTTCTGTCATTATATATTAAGTGAAGCACTTTATATAATTGGGATCTCACAGTATGTACTTTTTGGTTTGACCTTTTTCACTCAGTATATTAGAGATTCAGCCATGTTGTTATGAGAATCAGCAGTTCATTTATTTTTATGTGTAGATATACCACAATTTGTTTATTCATTCATCTGTTGATGGGCATCTGGGTTGTTTCAGTTTGGAGCTATACAAGTTAAGCTGCTGCATACATTCATATTTTTTGTAAAGACATCTGATTTTACTTTTCTTAGGTAAATACCTAGGAGTAGGAATGGCTGGATTATATATATGGTAGTAGGTATATGAGTAAGTTTTTTAAGAATCTGGTAAACTGTTTTCTGAAATCATATCATTTTACATTTCCACCAGCGGTGTATGAGAGAACTAGTTTCTCTACATCCTTGTCAATACTTGATATTGGTCAGTCCTTTTATTTTCGGTATTTGGATGGATGTGCAGTGGTTTTTCACTGTGACTTTACTGTGCATTTTCTGAATGATTAATAAGAGTTTAAGTGTGCTTATTTGCCATTCATATATCTTCTTTGGTGAAGTGTTTTTTCATCTTTTGCCTATTTTTTAATTGGGTAGCTTGTTTTCCTATGGAGGACACTTAATGGTTTTCATATACTTTTGATAGAACCCTTTATTATAGATGTGATACACAAATATTTTCTTCTACTTTATTTCTTGTCTTTTCATTCTCTTGGTGTATTCTAAGAGAAGAGGTTCTTAATTTTTATGAATTCCAATTTGTCATTATTTTTCTTTTATGCAGTGGAGTTTTGGTGTTGTGTTTAAGTCTTTGCTTAGCCCCAGGTCATAAATATTTCTTCTTCTTCTTTTGGCATATAGATATTCAATAGTTCCAGTATAATTTGTTGAAAAGATTAACCTTTCTTCATTGAAGAGTCTGAATCTTTGTTAAAAATCAACTGTCCACATAAGTTTAGGTCTGTATCTAGATTATCTATATTTGCTATGCTTATGCTAAAAGCACATCCTTGATTACTGCAGCTTTATGTGAATGTGAAAGTTGCTCAATCATGTCCAACTCTTTGTTGGACAAATAGCTGGACATGGACTATACAGTCCATGTAATTCTCCAGGCCAAATTTCTGGAGTGGGTAGCCATTCCCTTCTCCAGGGCCTCTTCCCTTGCTCTATAGTTAGTCTCAAAGCCACTTTAGTTAACTCACTTTGTCATTTTAGCTATTTTGGCTATTCTAGGTCCATTGCACTTTTATATGAATTTTAGAATCACCTTATTAATATCTACAAAAAAAAACCCTCCTAGCAATTTTGATTGGGATTTCATTGAATATCTAGTTCAGTCTGGGGAGAACTGACATTTTAACAATACTGAATCTTCCAATCCATAAACAAGGCATATCACCCCATGTCCAATGTATTAGCTGTTCTTAAATTTCATACAGTGGTGATTTTAGCTTTTAGTATACATGTTTTTCACAACTTTTGTCAAATTTATCAGTAAGTATTCCAGATTTTTGATGGTATTGTAGAAGGTAGCTTTTATTTCAATTTGTGATTGTTAATTGTTGGTATATGAAATATAATTTTTTATTATATTGATCTTGTATCCTGAAACCTTGCTAAACTCATTAGTTCTAATAGCAATTAGTACCTACAGAGATGATCATGTCTTCTTTGAATAATGATATCATATTTCTTCCCTTCTTACCTAAGTAGCTTGATTTCTTTATTTGACTGGCCAGACCATCTGGTACAAATGTTAAATCAAAGTTGAGAGATTGGATATATTTGCCTTATTCTCCATCTTAGAAATAATCCAATCTTTCACTTGTAAGTGTGATGTTAGCTGTGGGTTTTTATAGGTCACCTTTATCAGGTTGAAGAAGTTCCATTCTATTCCTAGCTTACTGAGGACTGAAAGTTGGATTTTTGTTGAAATGTTTTTTCTGCATTTATTGAAATGAATATGTGGGTTCCTTTTTAGTTTATTAATGTGGTGAATAACATAGATTGGCATTCAAATAGTAAAGTAAACTTGCTTTCCTGGGATAAACTTCACTTGGTATTGTAAAATTATCTTTTTAATATTTTGTTTGGTATGATTTGCTATAATTTTGCTAAGAATTTTTATATCTATGCTCATGAGGGTTGTAAGTCTATTATTTTCTCTTTTAAAAAATATCTGTCTGCATTTTCTGTCAAGGTAACACTGGACTCAGGATAATTTGAAAAGTATTCTACCCTCTTCAATTTTCTGGAAGATTTTGTGTAGAATTGGTATTACTTCTTCCTAAAATGTTGAGTAGAATTCAGCAAGGAAGTTACCTGTGTCTGAAGTTTTCTTTGTGGATAATTTTTCCAGCTACATATTCAGTTACTCTAATAGACATAGGGCTCTTCAAGTTTATCTATTTCTTCTTGAATGAGTTTGACCATTTCATCTAAGTTGTCAAACTCACTGACAAAATGTTCACAATATTCATTTGCTCTCATTTCAGCATCGATAGAATCTGAAGTGAGATAAACACTTTTAGTCTTTAAAATGGTTATTTTGTGTCTTCTCCCTTTTTTTGTCCTGATCAATCTGACTTGAAGTTTGTCAATTTTACTGATTTTTCTCAAAGAACTAGCTTTTAGTTATATTGACTTTACTTTATTATTTTGCTCTATATTTCATTGATTTCTGCTCTGTTCTTTATTATTTCCTTTCTTCTGCTTATTTTGCACTTAATTTGTCCTTCTTTTTATAGTTTGTTGAGGTGGGAAGCTAATGTCATCCATTTGAGAACTTCCTTTTCTAATATAGATGCTTGGTGCTATAAATTTTGCCCTAATAATTACTTGACTTTCAAAAGTTTTTATATAATTTTATATGTTCGTTTTCATTTAATTCAAAATTTATCTTAATTTTGTTTTTGATTTTTTGTATGTGGGTGTTTGGTAACCAATTTCAAATATCCATAATTTTCCAGATATTTTTCTGTTATCAATTTTTAATTTAATTCCATTGTAACTTGGAAACATGCTTTCTATACCTTCAGTATTAATTTTTAATACTGTGGTTAAGAGTCACATAAAATGAATCTCTTTTTGGCTGTGGGGCAGGGGCAGTGGGTGAGGGAGCAATGCATAGATTATGGGATCTTAGTTCCCTGATCAGAGACGGAACTGAACAGAACACAGCCTTCGGCAGTGGGAGTGTAGAGTCTTAACCATCAGGGAATTCAGGACCATCAGGACCATCAGGGAATTCCCTACACAATTTTAAAACATGCAATTCACAATCCTGTGACATTTAGTACATTCACAACTTTTTGCAACTATTACCTTTATCTAGTCATCAAATACTCTGAAAGGAAACCCCATATACCCATTAAGTAATTAATCTTCATTCCTCTTCCTCACAGCCCCTGACAACCAGTAATCTGTCTCCATAGATTTGCCAGTTCATATGAATGATATATAAAACGTGGCCTCTTGCATATAACTTCTTTTCATGTAGCATAATGTTTTTGAGTTTCTTCCATGTTGTAGCATGTATCCATACTTCATTCCTTTTGATGATGGAATAATGTTACACTGTATGGATATACCATACTCTGTTTAATCATTCATTAATTGATAGACATTTGGGATTTTCCCCACATTTTAAATATTGCAAATAGTCCTGCTATGAACATTGGTGTACAAGTTTTTATTTAAAACTTCAATTAGTTTGGGCTTTCTTGTTAGAGGAATTGATGGTAATTTTATATCTAGTTTCTTTTGGAACTACCAAACTGTTCTCCTCAGTGGATGCTTCATTTTATATTCCCACTTGCAATGGTGAGGGTTGCAATTTCTCCACATTCTCACCAACATTTGTTAATTTTCTTTTTTTTAAATTATAGCCATCTTGTGGGTGTGAGGTGTTATGGTTTTGGTTTGTATTTCCCTAATGAATAATGATGGTGACATTTATTCATGCATTTGGTGGCCATTTGCATACACTATTTGGAAAAATGTCTATTTAAGTACTTTATTCATTATATAACTGAGTTATCCTTATTGTGGAATTGTTAAGAGTTCTTTAGATATTCTGAATAGACATTTTTTTATTTGTCCATGTATCTACCCTTACCAGAGATCTTCAGATTTTTACATGGCTTTGAATTATTTGCATCCTTTCATTTCAACATGATGGACTGCCTTTAGTATTTCTTACAGAGCAAGGATTATGATTATGAATTCTTTCAGCTTTTGTTTATTTGCAAATGTCTTAATTTCTCCTTTTTTTGGAAGCACAGTTTTGCTGGGTATAGAAATCTTGGTTGACAGGCTTTCATTTTTTGTTTTCCCCTTCAGTTTTTTAAATATATCAATCCATTGCTTTCTGGCCATTAAAGTTACTGCTGAAATAATTAAACTGATAATTGTATTGAAGATCCCTGTACATGATGACTTACTTCGCTCTTGCTACTTTCAAAATTCTTTGTCTTTTGACAGATTATAACGTGTCTTGGCATAAGTCTCTTTGAACCTATCCTACAGAGATTGTCAGGATTATTAGATTTATAGAGTCATGACTTTCAATAAATTTGGGTAGGTTTCAGCCATTATCTCTTCAGATTTTCCTCTATTTTTCATATGGGATTCCTGTAATGCCTATATTGGTTTGTTTGATAATGGCTCACAAGTGGTTTAGACTCTATTCACTTTTATCTTTTTTCTTTCTGTCTGACAGATTTGACTCATTTCAATTGTCCTGCCATCAAGTTTGCCAATTTCTTCTTTTGTCTTATTAAATCTGCTGTTGAGTTCATCTGATAAATTTTTCAATTCAGATATAGTAATTTTCAGATCCAGAATTTCTTTTTGATCCCTCTTTATAATTCTGTCTCTCTCTTGGTATTCTCATTTTGTTCATATATAATTTGCCATTTAAAAAAAATTTCTGGTGTGTTTCTTTAGCTACTTGAGCATATTTAAGACAATTCCTTTAAAGTCTTTTCCTAGTAAGTCCAATGTCTATGCTTCTTCAGAGGTGGCTTCTGCCAATTTATTTTCTTTTATTGATCTGGTCATGCTTCTTTGTATGCCATGTAAGTTCTCCTGGTTGAAAATTTGCATTTGTAAAAACATACAGCTTTCCCAGTCTTTGTAGACTATTTTGGTGCCTGAGCAGTCTGCCACTGATTAGCTGGGCATGCTCTGAATCTAGGAATCAGCTGAGATAAAGGCTTAAGATCTTCTTAGAGCATGCATCTTGCCTGTACACTTTCTCAATTCTCTTGTCTTAATTTCTCAAGAGTCTCACCTCTGCTTCTCCCCATGATTTTAAACGGTCTATTGTATGTCTCCACACATAATCTCTTGCTCTGGAGGTCTGCACATCTGTAGTATCATTGCAAATTTCACCATCAGTGACTGCCACTTTTCCCCATCTGAGATCTGTTGGGTGAGACAAAGACCAGGTCTTCAAGTAGCCCCCAGGCATGTTAGAAAGTTGCAAATAAGGTCTGTTCTGCTCCCTCTAGTTTAAAAGAGGGAATTAAGAACTGAGTTTTCACCTTATCCAAAGCAAGAACACACCAAACCAGGAGTTGCTGGGACATGTCGGAGTAAAACACCAGTAAAGCTTTTATAATACCACTTTGAATGTGTTTTTTTCTTGACTGAGCATTTGCTTGGTTGCTATGGACTTTTGTATGCCTTCCAGGGTTCCTGCAAGCTTATTTTAGCCAGTTTTCTGGTTCTTCTCTTATGTCTCTACAGGAGAACAACAGTTCTGAGGTTCCTGGTTCAGTTTTGCTATTGATACATATTTTATGATCCAGAATATGGTCTACCTTGGTGAACATTCTATTCACTTGAAAATTATGTGCATTCTGCTGCTATTGTGCAGAGTGTTCTAGAAATGTCATGTAAGTCAAGGTGATTAATAATAGTGATAAAGTCTTCTATAATCTTGCTTTCTGTCCATTTATTCTATTAATAATAGAAAGATATGTAGTAAAGTATCTGACATTAACTGTGGATTTATCTATTTTTACTTGCATTTCTATCAACTTTTATTTCAAGTATTTTGAAGGCCTGTTATATCCTCTTATTAAATTGATTTCTTTATGATTATGAAGTAAAACTTTATTATCCCTGGTAATATATTTATTTGAGTCTCTTAAAAATATCCAATCTGATATTCTCTACCTTTTCATTGCAGTTTTTATATGCTTTACATTTAATATGATTATTTTAATGGCTAATGTTAAGTCTATCATCTTATTTGATTTGCATTTGTCTTATCAGTTTTTTTCCCCTTTTCTGTCTTCTTTTGGATTGAGTATTGTATTCATTTTCTAGGACTACTATAGAAAGTACTACAAATCAGCTTACTTAAAATAATAGAATTTTTTTGGTCTCAATTTTGGAGTCTAGTCATCCAAAATCAAAGTGTCAGCAAGGTCATGTTCTCTCTGAAACCTGTAGGAGAGAATCCTTGTATCTTCTACCTTCTGATATTTTTTAGCAGTCCTTGGCTTTTAGATTCATTTCTCCAATCGCTGCCTCTATCATCACATGGTCATCTTCGCCCTGTGTGTCCTGTTATTGTCCTCTAATAAGCACACCTGTAATATTGAATTAGGTCTCATCCTAATGATCTCAGCTTCAGTTGATTACATCTGAAAGATCTTATTTCCAAATAAGGTCACATTTAAAGATATCAGGGGTTAGGATTTCAACATATCCTTTTGGGGGACACAATTCAACCCATAAGAAGTATTTTATATGACTCTCGTTTGTTAGCTTATTGATTACAACTATGCTTTATTAATTTTTTGATTGCTTTAGGATTTACTGTATACTTCTTTTTTATAGTCTGCCTTCAAAAGCCTTATAATACTTTATACTGCTTATAAAACATTTATAATTAAAGGCAGTAGTGTGTCAGGTACAGATGGGTTCTCAGCTTCAACAGTTGTTTACAGCTGACATCTATTCCAATTGGTTGGTGCTGCATTGTTAAATATTTGAAGATTATCCCTGGATGGACTCTGTTGACTGTAAAATAAAATAGCACTTCTAACTTGTAGGTACTCAGGCTAGGGGAAGCAACCCTGAAGCAGAAGGAAAGGACAGTCAACAAATGAATAACTGGGTAAATTTAGCCCCTTCACCAGTTTCAATAAACAATCCAACTACCCACACCATCGTGATGACGGTTCTGCTATTTAAGATCAGTGATGTGAAAGAAGGACGTTCTTGTGCGGTGTGCCATGGGTCATCATTCTCACAAAGCCACGTCCCCCTACAGAGAAGCGAAGTAAAATTTTCTCGTGTCATTTAAGATGCTGTTAGCAGAAGACTTCTGGAATAATTTGATGAAACAGCTCAGTCATGTGACTTACAATCTGGGTGTTTTCCCTCCACACAACTATCCATGGGTCAGCAGCATCTCAAGGTTGCCTGTGCATGGTGGTAGGGAGACTGATGACAGAATCTGGAATCAACAGCACCTGGAAAAACATGCTTCCTTGTTCAGGTAGCCTGTTGCCTCTTACAACTCACATAAGAGAAGCATGCTCTTTTCCTCAAGCCATAGTAAACATTCTGCATATCTCATAGGTCCTTAGTGGTTTTGGCCAGCCCCAACCCAAGCCAGTCACTGTGAAAGGCAGGTGGCATTATCCCGACTGGCTTAGATGGATCCATCTACCCCTCTTGCTGGACCTGCCCTCCAAGCTGAATGATAGCCACTCAGCTGGAGAAGGATGGCCTGGATATTTCAGGGGAAACCGGAATTCATGAAAACTCCTTTAGGTTTATGTAGTATTTTCTCATTTAGAAATCAATTTTATAGAATTTAATTTTACTAGTAAAAACAACACTTTTACCCTAAATGTAAGTAAAAGATAAGGTCTGGGTAGGTGAGGAGTTATCAAAGCTATGTGCTTTTACACAGCAGAGTGTGGCAAAACAGTAAGTCTTTTACTCTTAAGGGATACAAACACAGAGGAAGTCTAAGATTTTGAGACAGTTTGGTGTGCTGAAGGAAGGCTCAGCACTATTTCAGGAATACAGTGTCTACATAAAAGAGGTGTCTGCTGCTCTTGTGGAGAGTCAAAGAAGACTGGAAAGCAGGAGGAGGGAGGACAGGAGAAGAGGCAGGGGACAGACGATTTACACACTATTTGGGCCATTGGACCCTAAGGGGAGGAAGATTATAGCTGTTAAAAAAAGACATAGCAAGAAACATTCTGAGTTGCAAAGTGGCTGAGTCACTAACACACTACATTCTTGGTTGAACAAATGCAG
The DNA here is from genome assembly GCF_963930625.1 of Muntiacus reevesi. NCBI lineage: Eukaryota > Metazoa > Chordata > Mammalia > Artiodactyla > Cervidae > Muntiacus > Muntiacus reevesi. The sequence continues at coordinate 1,577,838 of NC_089263.1, forward strand.
CAGTTTATTTGAAGGTGCTTGTGTAAATGGAGCTGTGGTTTGAGGAATATCAGAGCCGTGGTTAGGAATTTGGGACTTCTGCAGGCTGTACCAGCACCTGCTAGCTGGCTCCGTAACCCACCCTGATGTGACCCATCTGAGGCTATCTAGAGGAGGTCTACAGTTAGGGCCACATTTCTTGAGCTCACAATCCAGGGACAGTCTGTCAACAATTAATGTACTCTCAGCAAAGGTGTCCTCATTTATTATCTTCTCTTTTTCCCCTATCTAACCCCCTTCTCTCGACTACCACCCTTTTAAAAAACTTATGGGAAGTCTCATTTTTGAATAAAATTCTTATATAACACAGTTAAAGAAAGGGCCCAACTTTAAACCAGTTGACCAACTCCATCCTTGAGAGGTTCATACAATAAAACTGTAAAAAGTATCTTTTCTCAACCACCTACATAAATGTTGTCCTAGTAGATTATACTCCTAAATCTCATATCTCTGTTATTAATCTTATTAAATACTCCCCCATTACCACCTACCAGGGAGATAGAAGGAACCAATCTAGAACAGCATGTATATTATCTATGTTGAAGTAGATCACCAGCCCAGATGGGATGCATGAATCAAGTGCTCGGGCCTGGTGGGCTGGGAAGACCCAGAGGAATCGGGTGGAGAGGGAGGTGGGAGGGGGGATCGGGATGGGGAATACGTGTAACTCTATGGCTGATTCATGTCAATATATGACAAAACCCACTGAAAAATAAAAAAATTAAAAAAAAAAAGAAGGAAACAATCTCCAAACACCTATAAATGATTGAAAAGTAATCACATGGACCTTTCATCCCTACCCTAGCAAATTCAGCTCCTATTACTGAGAGACCAGGTGGATGACCTTCAAGCCTCTTTCCCCTTGGATTGGGACAGTTTCCAAGTAGCAGCAGCTGGGCCTGTGATAAACAGGCCAGTGAAGAAGTCTCCCAGGCCCTCAGTCTTTGATGATCCACAGAGTTCTTAACAACAAACACTGGAGCCTGGAATAGAACCTTCTTGTCATAGTGCCCACGCATCACTGAACACCCTCACTGGTCTGCTGACGGAACACAGGCTGCCAGGTCTCTGGTGGGCAGAGAAATGTCAGATCCCCAGATCCAACTGGGCAGATCCTGGAAAAGCCACCAACAGAGTGACCGTCAGAGCTTACTGGGCAGCACCAAAAATAAGGGAAACAGGTGCTATTCCATATTTGGAGAGAACATAAAGCTTATGGAAACAGAGAAGACCTACTCAATTCTGTCCTTCAACTGGAAAGAAGAGAATTTGCTGAAAAAGAAACTAAGTTTTCTAGACTCCATGAAGAAATATGAAGCTAATGCCTGGCTAATGGAGCAGAAAGCCTTCTACAAACGATGCCACTCCAAGCTCCAGAAGTCAGAACTGGCGCATGCTCGGCTGCTAGGCAACAAGGACTTGGTCAAACGGCTAACCTCCAAGAATATGTTGTCCAACTACACCACCACCTTTGTGGATGAGAGCGAGGCAGCGGTGAAGTCGATAATCCAGAACAGAAGAGAGGGGGAGAAGAACAAAATGCCCTTCAGACTTAGCCTAGACAAGGACAGACTCTACCCATCCACAGCTTCCAGGGCAACCTTAAAGGCAGACTCCAAGGATGAAAGTGAGAGGGCAACTGTAAATATAAGAGGGTCTCTCTCCAGAGGGGAGGGAAAACCAGCTCTAGTTTTATCTTTAGAGTCTTTGGATAATCCAGAGCAGGTAGAAAAACAGAGAAAGCTCCCTGTTGACAGCAGGCCATCAGCTGGGGGAGACTTCCCTAGTAGGCCATTGAGCAGAGTCATCTCCAAGATCCAGCCATTGGCAGAAAATCAAAAGGCAAGTTTCTTAAATACATAATCTATGGAGACAGGAGTGGAGAGCATCCCAAGAAGAAAAGGTCAAGGCCCAGGGAGAATCCACCTGTCCCAGACGGTGTGCAAATGGACCAGGCACTGCCGACCCAGGTTCAAATCAACCTAAGGCAGGAGTTTCTCACGAGTGAAAGAGCCAAGTATCTGGAGGCCAGAATCCAAAGTGTACTACAGCCCACATATTTTCAAGGTCACTCTTCTAACAGACCCTGGGAGAAAGAAACTGAAGGAGTAGTGCATGCTCCAGGAATCAGAACACAGGGTGCAGGAAGAGGGCCTGAAGAGATCGGAAAACGAACTGGAAGCAAGTCCATCACCAAGAACAAACGGCTTTTTTCCTAAGGCACCCTTCCCCTTTCCACCCCTCTGCCATTCAGCAACTTCTACTTAACACTTACCAAGAAAACTCTCACCCCTGACCTCAAGACTGCTCCGGAACTCACGGAGAAAATGCTTCTCCTCTTATATAAAACTGTGACAACCAAGGCAGGATCTAGCAGTAAGAACATGGACCTGGGTCACGCCTCGCCCTGCCGCCCTTCACGCGGAGACAGACGCGCGCGCAGAGGAAGGGCAAGGGGGCCGCGCCCGCGTCCGGAGCTTCGGGTTCGCGTCCAGGAGCAGTACCTAGGGAGAACATGCTGCTGGGAAACCTTCTGCCAGTAATGCTCTTACTGTAAGAAAAAAAAAAAGAGTGAAACACAATGGTTTGCGGAACGTTAGCAAATCTGTTTCTTCGGTAGCTTGGGGAGGGAAGGAATAGGAACCTTGGTCTCACTTTTGACCTTTTTCAATAAAATCAAAGCAGTGTAAACTAGTCGACTTGAAAACTAGGAGAGATCTCTCTCTCTCTCTCTCCCTTGGCGCCTTGTTCCCCAGCAGGCAGGCCCTACTGGAGCCTCCCTACATTTAGTGAAGCGAAAAATGTTGGAACAAGAAAGAGGACTGATGGTGTGATAAGAGCCCAGCAAGTGGCAGGCAGAGGTTCTGTTTTCCAGCTTCATGAGTTCATATGAATGCAATGATCAGAGTAATCTTGGGCAAAACGCTTCACAGCTTGAGACCCGAGTTTCCTCATCTATAAAATGAGGGTTGGAGAAGATGATCTTTTAGGTCATTTGTACCCCTGTACCTCTACAATACAATTATTTTGTCACAAAAGCAGATGTTGGGTGGCTGCCCTGGAGTAAAATAACACATCTTCAGTTTTTTGTCCTTCCAGTGGTCAGTCCAGTGGTTGGTTAACATTTCAAACTTTTTTCTGAGGTAATATAAGGAAGTTAAAGTCTTCATTATCAATTAGATGGTCATGAGGCAAATGCATAAAGAAGTGGCACTTTCACATTTAAATGAATAACAGTAAATATTTTTAAAATATTTTTTCTCTGTATTTCATAGTTCATATTCTCTAAATATTTTTTCTCTGTATTTCATAAGTATTTAAGTCCCACTGTGACAGCAACCTAAGTACGTGGAATTCATGTTGTACAGCAGGTGGCTAAATAATTGCAGGCTTAATGTCAACTGAAATCAGATCTGCAGTCAGAGGGATCACTGCAGTGATGTGCACTGTCCCAAATGATTGCATCCAATTCATGTGGATTCATTATGAATTTTACTAATTTCTTCTATGAGTTACTGGCACAGCAGTACTGAAAGCACATGGGTGGTTGTGATGAACGACAAAAAGCCACCCTTATATGAATCATGAGATTATAAGTGTGATTTTAGAGTGGGGGCGGGGATGAGGACCTGCAGTGGAAAGAGGCTATCTTAAAACTAAAGGTACTTAGGAAAACATGATTGTTTACTCACCACCTATTCTTAGGGATACATGGCAAACTGGTTTCCCTCAATTGTTTTCCAAAACTAGTTCCATTCATAAGAGCAGTATAAGGTGGTACTGTTCCTGAACAGTGGGAAGGTGTGAGGAGTATCTGAACGCCAGAAAAGCTCTTCACATGCAGGAACAGCTTTGACACTACTTTTACTGGTAGCTTCTGTGGAGCTCTGGAAGTCCAATTGATAAATCGGGCTCTTTGGTTTTATAAGCATAATTTCATTTACATTCATTTGAAAAATATGTTCTGAACACCAGGGTGAGGAAAACAGATACATTTCTACTCTCATAGAATTTAAGGAATGAGTTAGGCAATAATGAAGTAAGCAAAATAATACCCTGTGAAAAGCGTTTGGAAGTATGACTATTTTTGGAGACTACAGTTTAAATTGGAAAAATACTTCAATCCTATTAAAAATACATATTTAAGGCAAATGGTATTTTCTTTGGGTTTGGGTACAAGATGCAAGCACACAGGGACAATTCTGAAATGCATTTTTAGGTAATGGGCTAACTTCCACCTGACAGGCCCAAGAATATACTTGCAGTTACGATGAGTCGGGATTCTCCTGCTCAGTCTCAGCTTGAATCATTGGAGGTTATTTCCTGCCCTTGGTGGTTATTTCCAGGGCAAGGCTGTCTTCTCAGTTGCCTCAGGAAACAGATCTGATCTCACTTATTGTGAACTTCTTGATTCACTGGTAAGGGGACCAAACCCAGCAGAGCTAGGCATTGATTTGCAAGTTAATATGTATCACATCTCAACAGTTTTGAAATATTTTCACTCAGCTGATATATCTTCCTGAAATGACAGTAAATACACACACACACAATGTGGGCCCTTAAAAACCGTGGTAAGAATTAAGGTGCGGGAGGGTGTCAGCAAGGTGCAAAGGACAGCAGGGAAGAGGATGGGAAGGAGTTTCTGGGACACCCTGGTTTGTTGTGCAGCTTAATAAACTTTGTTTACATTCTGCTCTAGGCACTAGGGGCACAGTCATGAGCAAGACAGAGTTCCTGCCCTCATCAGGCTTGCTTTCTTGTGAAGCACAGGTAAAAATGAGCAAATACGTGAACTGCTTCTCATTTTCTTAACTCTGAAATGCTAACATTTTCTAGGGACTCTGTCCATGTTCTTTCTTCCTCCCATTATTACCTTTCCCTGGTGACTACCTAAGGGTCCATCTATGCTGAAAAACCATACATTTTAATTTTCTTTGTAGGCTTTTCTTTAAATTTGTATTTTTTTAACTGCCTCTGTACAATTCCACTTGTATATTTCTCAGACACTTCAACTGAAACATGACCCAGCAATATTAATGTTCCTTCCAAAACCTGTTTTTCTTCCCTGTAGATCCCACACCACCACCACCAACCCAGTCATGCAAATCAGAAATGTGAGGCACCCAATCCCAGTCCCAAACATGTCTTAGAATGTCCCCTCCCTTCTATCCTCAGGCTTATATACCTGAGGATATAACTAGAATTAAGGCAATAATCTCCTAACTGGGCTTTCCTGGTGGCTCAGACGATAAAGAATCCACCCCCAGTGTTCTTGCCTGGAGAATCCCATGGACAGAGGAGCCTGGTGGGCTACAGTCCATGGGGTCACAACGAGTTGGACGTTGACTGAATGACTTAGAAAAATCTCCTAAGTACAAAGATTGCATGACACTTACGTTCCTCCAATTCCATGTTATAAAATAAGATACAAAAAATGTAAAATGAATTATCTTTGTATTTCAGTATCTGCAAAACAAAGTTCAAAGTTCTTGGTATGGTCTACAAAGCCTTTCATGATCTGACCTGCCTTCCATTCCAATCCAGCCTTGATCCCTTTGAATCCAACACTGAGGCAGACTAAACACCTTCTTGTCTGCCTATCCACTAATCCTTCACCTCCTGTTTGGACAATTTTTGGATCCGAATTCTCTGTCCATATTGTATTTTTATGTACTTCTATAACCCTTAGTGGTTTCTATGTATATCTGGTCCACTAGATTCAGTCTCCCCATAAAAAGACTCATTGATTGAACAAAGTGGCTGTGAAACCAACCTGAAACCTCCAGCAAACCTGCGACATGATTAGCATTCAATTGGTATATTCAGTTCAGTTCAGTTCAGTCGCTCAATCGTGTCCAACTCTCTGCGACTCCATGGACCACAACACGCCAGGCCTCCCTGTCCATCACCAACTCCTGGGGTTTACCCAAACTCATGGCCATCGAGTCGGTGATGCCATCCAATCATCTCATCCTCTGTCGTCCCCTTCTCCTCCTGCCTTCAGTCTTTCCCAACATCAGGGTCTTTTCCAATGAGTCAGCTATTTGCATCACGTGTCCAAAGTACTGGAGTTTCAGCCTCAACATCAGTCCTTCCAATGAACACTCAGGACTGCTTAGCATTCAGTTTTCAATTAGTATTGAATTACCATTCAATGTGTATTGAATTGTATTTACCTGGTAAATGTTAGTAAACAGAAAATCTTCACACTTCAGTTGGAATAGGACTAGAAGCAGGTTTGAAATCTCCCTTGGAGATCTTTCTGTAGCACTATCCAAAGAGTACCTAAGTCCTTCCTATAGGTCTACTAAATTTTATTTAGTAATGAGATTTACTAAATAAGGCACGTGTGTGACAGGAAGGAAGCGACTAAGGGTGATGGTGCTGCTGAACACAATTTTTTTCTTTTTGCTGGTCTGCTCTGGCTCTGGATTTGTTTTTCCAGGAATGAAACCTCATGTATGTAGTTTTTCTGGTCACTTTCAGATAATAAGCAAAGCATCTATTTTCTGGGTATTAGTGAAACATCAGAAATGCCACTGTCTCTCTTAACTGAAAATGCAGCTCTTGCTCAGAGCTGCTTCTGGGTGGGAGGCCTGAAGGTAGGCTCTTTGTCATGTTACCTTCCTTCTCACTCAAAAGCTGTTTCTGGCCCTTTTGGAAGGGAGGAAATTAGAGAAAAATATCCTGCCTTATCCAGTAGGTGCAACTGTCATTAAGATATTGAGCTTTCAGAGAGAGGTGGAAGTTAATGGCTTTCTTTTAGAAAGTAAACTCTTCAGGGAACCCCAAATGAGAGCCTCTGGCTTGGCTGGTCACTTTTAGTTTCTCCTGTTTTCACAGCTTCTATCTGAGGGTACTCAGATACTGGGTGTCTGGCTCCAGAGCAGGAAGCCCACTTGTGCAGGGTCAGATGGTCCATGACCTGTCTCTTACAGTGACATGTGGCCTACAGGAAATATACACTTCAGCCTCATCACAGCTATATGTGCCCTTTATTCAGCAATATTCTAAACAGAATTCTAGCAAACCAAACTCAGTAGCATATTAAAAGGTTTGTGTACCATGAACCTGCAGAACAACCCCAGGAATGGAGGGTTGGTACAACATACCAAAATCTATTGATATAGCCCTACTGATAGAATAAAGGACAAAAACTCACAACCATCTTAATAGAAGCAGATTAAGATCTTACAATGCAGGTGGATTCTTTACCAGTTGAGTCACCAGGGAAGTCCAGGAATACTGGAGTGGGTAGCCTATCCCTTCTACAGGGAATCTTCCTGACCCAGGAATTGAACCAGGGTCTCCTGCATTGCAGACGGATTCTTTACCAAGCTACCAGGGAAGCCCCAATAGAAGCAGAAGCATCTGACAAAATCCAATATCCTTTCCTGATAAAAACACTCAAACTAGGAAGAGAAGGACAATTTCCTCAACCTGAAGCATCTATGAAGAACTTACTGTTAGCATGACACTCAATGATGAAAAATTAAATGCCTTCCTTATAAATCAGTACTAAGATAAAGTGTCTGTTCTTGCCACTTATATTCAATGTTGTGCTAGAGGTGCTAGCCAGGGCACTTAGAAAAGGAAAAAAGGATTTAGAGTGAAAAGGAAAAAGTAAAACTTTCTATTTGCAGATGTGTGATCTTGTATATAGAAAATACAAAAGAATCAAAAGTAAAACACATTTAGTTAGGAAAAGCCACATAAGGTCAATAAAAAAAAACTTTTCACTGCATTCCTATATGCTAGCAATGAATGATCGAAAAATGAAATTAAGAAAACAATTATGTTTAAAAGAATAAAATACGTGGGAAAATATTTAATCAAAGAAATCAACTTGTACTACTGAAATCTAAAAAATAACAACAAAAAAATTAAAGACCTATATAAATCCAAAGACATCCACGTTCATGAGTTGGAAAACTACATTGTCAAATTAGTCATAATCTCCAAATTTATTTATAGATTCAACACAATTCCTGTCAAAATTCTAGATGCCTATTTTGAAGAAACTGATAAGCTGACTCTAATATTCACATAGAACTGCAAGGGACCCTCAGTAGCAAAAATGACCTTGAAAAAGAACAAAGTTGGAAGACTCAACATCCCTAATTCAAAAGTTGTATTTCAAAGGACACCATCATTAAAGTGAAAATACTATCCAAAGAATGGAATATTTGCAAATGACTTATCTGGTTAAGGGATCTGTATCAGAATAAGGAATTGAATAATAAAGACAAATAACTGAATCAAAAATTAGGGAAAGTTTCTGAATAAATGTCTCTAAAGATGACCAAATGGCCAAAAGCACATGAAAAGATATTCAACATCATTAGTCACTTAGTTCAGTTCAGTTCAGTCACTCAGTCGTGTCTGACTCTTAGCGACCCCATGAATCACAGCATGCCAGGCCTCCCTGTCCATCACCAACTCACAGGGTTTACTCAAACTCATGTCCATTAAGTCAGTGACACCATCCAGCCATCTCATCCTCTGTCGTCACCTTCTCCTGCCCCCAGTCCCTCCCAGCAGCAGGGTCTTTTCCAATGAGTCAACTCTTCGCATGAGGTGGCCAAAGTAGTGGAGTTTCAGCTTCAGCATCAGTCCTTCCAATGAACACCCAAGACTGATCTCCTTTAGGATGTACTGGTTGGATCTCCTTGGAGTCCAAGGGACTCTCAAGAGTCTTCTCCAACATCACAGTTCAAAAGCATCAATTCTTCATCACTCAGCTTTCTTCACAGTCCAACTCACACATCCATACATGACCACTGGAAAAACCATAGCCTTAACCAGACAGACCTTTGTTGGCAAAGTAATGTCTCTGCTTTTTAATATGCTGTCTAGGTTGGTCATAACTTTTCTTCCAAGGAGTAAGTGTCTTTAAATTTCATGGCTGCAATCACCAACTGCAGTGATTTTGGAGCCCCAAAAAATAAAGTCTCACACTGCTTCTACTGTTTCCCCATCTATTTGCCATGAAGTGATGGGACCAGATGCCATGATCTTAGTTTTCCAAATGTTGAGCTTTAATCCAACTTTTTCACTCTCCTCTTTCACTTTCATCAAGAGGTTCCTCTTCACTTTCTGCCATAAGGGTGGTGTTATCTGCATATCTGAGGTTACTGATTTTTCTCCTGGCAATCCTGATTCCAGCTTGTGCTTCTTCCAGCTCGGCATTTCTCATGATGTACTCTGCATATAAGTTAAATAAGCAGGATGACAATATACAGCCTTGACTTACTCCTTTTCCTATTTGGAACCAGTCTGTTGGTCCATGTCCAGTTCTAACTGTTGCTTCCTGGCCTGCATCTAGGTTTCTCAAGAGGCAGGTCAGGTGGTCTGGTATTCCCATCTCTTTCAGAATTTTCCAGTTTATTGTGATCCACACACTCAAAGGCTTTGGCATAGTCAATAAAGCAGAAACGGATGTTTTTCTGGAACTCCCTTGCTTTTTCGATGATCCAGCGGATGTTGGCAATTTGATCTCTGGTTCCTCTGCCTTTTCTAAAACCAGCTTGAACACCTGGAAGTTCATGGTTCACGTATTGCTGAAGCCTGGCTTGGAGAATTTTGAGCATTACTTTACTAGCATGTGAGATAAGTGCAATTGTGCGGTAGTTTGAGCGTTCTTAGGTATTGCCTTTCTTTGGGATTGGAATGAAAACTGACCTTTTCCAGTCCTGTGGCCACTGCTGAGTTTTCCAAATTTGCTGCCATATTGATTCACACCATTCACAGGTAACTCACAGCATTACCTTTCAGGATTTGAAAGAGCTCAACTGGAATTCCATCACCTCCACTAGCTTTGTTCGTAGCGATGCTTCCTAAGGCCCACCTGACTTCACATTCCAGGCAAAATGGTTGTCTGAGGAGGCCTTACAAATAGCTGTGAAAAGAAGAGAAGCAAAAAGCAAAGGAGAAAAGGAAAGATATTCCCATTTGAATGCAGAGTTCCAAAGAATAGCAAGGAGAGATAAGAAAGCTTCCTCAGTGATCAATGCAAAGAAATACAGGAAAACAATAGAATGGGAAAGACTAGAGATCTCTTCAAGAAAATTAGAGATACCAAGGGAACATTAGTCATTAGGAAAATGCAAATCAAAACCATGAGGTACCACTTCACTCCCAATAGGAAGACTAGACTCAAAATGTTGGCCAGGATGTGGAGAAATTAGAATTCATAAGATGCTTGCAAGAAAGTGCAACCACTTCAGAAAACAGTTGGCAGTTCCTTGAAAAGATTGGGCATATGACCCAGGAATTCACTATGTACATTACCAAAAGCAATGAAAGCTTATGTCCACATAAAAACCTGTACAGTGTTCACGGCAGTAGTATTTATAATCAAAAGTTAAAACAACACAACCATCTATCAAAAGAATGAATAAAAATATGGTATATTGATACACTGAAATATTATTCATAAAATGAAGTACTGATACATGCTACAACACAGATGCACCTTGTGTGTGATTCTATTTATATGGACTGTCCAAAATAGGGAAATCTACAGATAAGTAAGATTAGTGGTTAGGTCTTGGAAGGTGGGGAACGATAATCACTTCTAATGGATACAAGCATTTTTCCTTTTTTGCAGTGGTGAAGATGCTCTGGAATTATATAATGTGACACACAGTTTTGTGACTATTCTAAAAGCCATTAATCGTACACTTCAAAGGAGTGAATTTTGTTATATGAATTACCCTAATTAAAAAAAAAAAAAAATCAAAGAAAGCACCCCTCCTGCATTTTGAGATAGATGAGGGCCAAATCCTGCAAAAGAAATTATTACAAACATCCTCAACCTCTCAATGAATTCCTTCTTCTGTCTTGCAACAGGTAGCACCTGTGTCTCAACTTCACTGTCTTGATAACCATCAGTGACATACAGAGGCTTGAATATGCTAATCCAAGCCAAAGGAAGGGCAGGGCCAGACAGAACTGAGACGGTCACCGAACTCTGAAGGCTGTGCCCTCAGTCACTGTGCACTGTTCACTGACACATGCCCCTCGCATTTTCTGTGGCTGCTGGAGACTGAAAGATAGCCAGGATAATTAGTCCTGTTCTATGGTCCCGTCCAGCTGAATCTAAGAATCCCAACTTAAGGCTTGACTTGTAGCAGTAATTACAAGGTTCTGGCAAACCAGGCATTCATCATGGTAAGTGCTTCATTTAGTATAGAAAACACAGCATTCAGCAAGGATAGCTCCTTGACATGTGAGGGATTGGCAACAGCAGGATGACGTAAGACACTCGCTCCCATCTCCAGCGGGAGAGGAGTGTAGCCACAGAGGCTGACCACACAGACTACAGGTTGCCAGAGCACATCCCGAAAAGTAGGACTGGGGAAGTCACACAGAAATCTCGCTTCCAAGGACTTGGTCCATTTCATCCTTTCCCTTTTAGTTTCTTTTCACAGGCCGAAATGACAGAACCAATTACTCACTTCCTCCAGGAACAAGTTCTTTAGCCACTCAATATTCAAATATTTTAAAATAAAACCTTTTGGGGGTAGGATGAGGAGGAGACAGGAGACAGAGGCTATCTTTGGTAAAAACATGCTTCACTGAATGGCAAGCCATTTTCAATCATCCAGGTGGTGACTGACAAGTTACTGGAAAAAATAGCACTCGTCCTTTCAACAAAGTTATTACACAACTACTATATAGGACAGGAACGAAGATAAACAATCTTCCCCATGAACCTGCCCACATGCCCCGTAATGGTTATGGGGACAAAACAAAAATCCCAGTGACTCCTCATTGCTCAATGGGCATGTACTACCATGGAAGTTGCTATTAGGTTACGGAGACATTCTGGAGGTTGATGAATTCGTGGGTGAGCGGCTTTTTAAAGTTTTGGCCTTTAAGGTTACTTGAGAAATATGAAATAATTACGCACAGCATGATGATGTGGGTGGGGACGCAGGGAAAGATGCCTGTAACTGATGGTAGATTTGGAAAAGTAGGTGGGGGGAACAAAACTGTGTTCTAGCAGAATGAGAAACATTGGAGAATACTAGCCAAGGTGAGTTAGGGGATCAGAAGCCAAAAGGAAGTATGATGGAGAGGGGGAAACAACTGATAGAAGCTGTGACAATTGAAGGGTGAGGGATTCTGAAGACTGGGTCGAAAGGCATGTTTTTAAGGAACAAACAATAAATGATAGGTAGAAATAAGTTTCATTTTGAAGTGTATTGATTTTAAGATACCAGAAAGATATTCTGGGGGTAGAGTCTGAGCAGAAGACACAGATTTAGAGAACAACCTTTTTGAAAGGTTGAGGTTTACCAGACAGAACTGGGCAAGTTCAGGTCAGAATTTTAGAATTACAGTATCATCCACCCTACTGAAAAAGAATCAGGGTAGCAGGTGAACCAAGTTCAGGGTGCTGCCAAGGTTAGAGTTCTCACTGGCAACAGAGTTTCTCAAGAGGAGGCTCTAAGAATCTTTCAGGAGAGCTATTTTAGTGGCATAGCAAAAGTTTTAAGCATTTCTCACAGGGGCACATCTGCACCAAAATCGTCCTGCAATTGGTTAACAAATGCCAACTACTGCATGTGAACAGTAAAGGAGGAAAAGACCAAGGCTCCGCACTTCTCTCTCTGGACTCCCCAGGAAATTCTCCATACACTAACACTATGGGTAAAAGAAGGAAAGAGGAAAGAGAAGTTGCGTTTTGAATCCTCTATTGGCTCAGGGAAGGAGCAGGAATGTTAAGAGATGGTCCTTAGAGGCTGATGGAAGGTCAAAAAAGATACCTGAGGTAAACAGGTTAAGGGGATCATGACTACAGATGGAGTAGCCTTAGGAAGACTACCCTTCCTCTGAGTCTGCATGAAATTCTTGAGAAAACCCCTTAAAAGGGCCTGAAATCCCAGCACACTCATGTTCTTACAGGAACAGAGTGATGGTGCCAGGTTACAGTCATCCTTCCTGTCTAGTAAGATGGATGTGTACCGATAGGGAAATGAATACTATCAGCAAGTTTTGTTTGAAGCTTGATTTCATGTATCTCCCTCTTAAGTTAGTATGTATCCCAAAGTAAAGCTACAGAAATTGTCGTTGGATTTTATCACACAATTAAGCAGAGCCCAGTAAAGTTTCGTCACAGGCTGTGACTTTATTGTATGCTTGAGATATTCTATGATGATGATATGTAGGAGAAACTGTGTATTTCATCTGGAAAACCCATTAGTTTTCGGTTTTTTATTTCCTCCAGAGTTTCCTGGTGATCTGGGAGAAACAGTACTTTATAACACAACATCCGGCATAGAGGGGGTAACCACTGTAGTCAAAATTTCTATTTGTTCCCTCTTGCTTAAGATACTGTTCAGTGAAATTTTTGTAGACAGTAGTGGAAAGGAGGCAATGAGAAAAGAAGTGGTAATGTGCCCAGGACAAAGAGATACTGAGCAACTGAGAGCAATTAGTCTGGACAACCAATGAACTTTTCTCTTAAAATATTTTCAAGGGTAGGTTTATTTTCAACTGTTTGTTAAAAGTCTATTTGATATGAATTCTATACCTGATGATCTGTACTCAATGACCATTCAAAAACTTCACACAGATGTGATTACAATTGGATAACTTCAATACTGTAGTGATAATAAAACTTGAGAACTGAAGAACACAAATTTCTTCACGAATTTATTATACAAAAAGCCCCCAGAGTATTTGATTTCTCGTATTCTTTCATTATACACAAGAAGCACAGGAATGAAAGGCCTTTTACGGTGACTGTAGTAGCATGAGGGTCCCTTGAATCAAGGTAGTGTACATACTTTTAACAGTGTTCTCAAGGCTGGCCCAGAAAAACCCCATGTTACCTTATCACAATATGGAAAGCAATGTTTTCTTTTTCCACTAAATTATGGTGAAAATGTCACTGTTTTATTTAGCATTATGGTACATAATAGTTAAGTCTCAATTACTAAAAGAACTAAAATAATTCTGAAAGACATCCTCTTTCCCCTTCCAATGATTGCAAGCTGTATTTTTCCTGCCAATTTCAAACAAATCATCAAACTAATCTGTCACGGTCACTTAAAACAATCGAGGTACAAGCTCAGCACATTAGCTGTAACTTGTAGTAAAAGGATATATCAACATGTCTCTCCTCAGTTAAAAATACATAATCCTTTTATTTTATATTGCAATAAAAGAAAGAAACATCACAGACACAGACTAGAAAGGGGAAACTACTTACTTCTGCATGTCTAGTAATTTAAATCTACCTGTACTTTTCCACAGTACGTGAAAGTAGTATTTAACACTTTTTGAAATAAACTTTAATCTTTGGGGACAGACGAAGTAAATAGGACTTAAGAGTAACAGTTCCATTCATTTCCAAGTCTCTGCTTACTGTATGATTAGGTAAAACAAGGCACAATAGCCATTCTTTCACTATGTCCCAACACTGATCATGTGCCTTGATAAAACGGCTGACTGGCTAAGCTGACGACGACAAGAAGGGAAGACTCTGGATTGTCTATTTAACTGTGGTCGATAGGAGGTGATAAAAAAGTTAAGTGCACTTTCACATGCTTTCCGCTTATAATAAACAACAAACTTCTTATCTTTCTTGCAAAGGGTTTGACTATCATTTCTTTTGGCCAAATGCACTTTTCCCCAATAAACTTAAAACAACAACAACAAATCCCTGTCCTTCCATATACTAAGAAGGAGCATTAGCTACTGAAACAGTTCATTGCAAGACACATGAAGACAACATACTGTGGCATGAGTTGTTTTTAATTTGTTGTGCTGTTACTAAAGTAAAGTTCTGAGGGCTGCAGTTAAACATTCCAAGTTCTCCCTTCCATCTTTATTGATTTTAAGATTTTTGCACAGAAAACTCTTTGGGGACTAGAACAGCAGCAATTGCATCACACTGTTTTCAAACTTCAAGTTTCAAAAGCAAATTGTTTAAAAAAAATACAGCTCCTGATTTGAGTTAGATATACAGGGACAAAAAAAATAGCACATACTTGAAGGTTACATGGTCTACAAATGGTGGCAATATTTTCCTTGGGAGGATAGTTTGTTGGTATATATTTTTAAATATGCAAAAAGGCTCAACCTCAAGCAGTAATAAACACAAGCAAAAGTGATTTAACCCTTAAAATAAATATTCAGAAAAACCTCTCTGTACATACAAGTGAAAGAATAAGTAACACTTTCACGCAAAAAAAAAAAAAAATAATAATAATAATAAAGGATTTGTTCATATAGTAGCTGAAATCTGCTGTTCCAGCCCATATATCCCCAATAAAGAAGGGAGGCACAGACATAGGTGACTACTGTGGTTCACTACTTAACAGCCTTTTTGTACTGGGACACTATCACCACCAATTTTATCCCTCTTGTTATACTTATTAAAATTTTAAATTTCTTCTTCTTTTATTTCTTTTTCTTTCCATTTTTTATTTTTTTTTACAGCATGCCAAATCCTTTGGCGTAAGTGATGGCCTTCAGCAATCTCTCTTTAAGTTTCTCTTTGCTTGAGTACTCCGGAAGTAAGAGGACATTAAAGCAAGTGTGAGATGTGGGTAACCTAGAGAGAGGGAGAGACAGGAGGTCAGCCACGCAAGCACGCTCAGCACTGAACGGTCCTGCGTTAGATGGTGCACACGCTGAGATGGTTTGCAAAGCACACTACTCATTAATGCAAGTCATAAAGATAAACTTTGTGATTTTGCCATACAGCTACCAAACAGCAGTCTGTCTTTACCTCATAAATTACTCAGTGCTAATAACGATGATGGCTGATGATAACATATTACATCCATGAAGTTACTACCACATACCAGATACTGTCTTAATAGGTTCTTAATCCTGAGAGCTCATTTAACTAAATTTTCTCACAATAACCCTACAGACTGTCAGTTTCCCCACTGTAGAGCTGAAATCACTGAACAGTAATATTAAGTGGAGACAATACTCAGATCTCAGTTTCAAAATTTCAGTCTGGGCCTTGCTTATTTGAAATACTCCCGGATGACTATGTAATTGATTTGATAATAAATAAATTTACATTAATATCAAACAATATAGATAATACTAAATAATATTAAATAATGTAGAATACTAAAAGAAATGTTTCTGTACATTTAAATTATTAAATATACTACTGCTCACATACGGCCACTACACACCAAATGTTAACTTGCACAATAGAGGAAACACGATTAACATAAGGACAACGAAATTGGTGGTTCTAGCATAATCTAGGGCTGAACAATCTTGTGAACTTCAACTTGACTCTTCTAAATAGACGACATAATGTGGCTTTCAATTAAAAAATTCTCAATCAAAAACTTTAAAAATCATACCAACTTGTAAAATTTCAAATCAAGTGAACTCTGCCATTTTTAACCCGCCCAGTGTTTAAAATTTTTCTTGAACATTAACAGCAAAGTACTGGCTAAACTAACATTTTATGTGATTTGGAAATTTCTATTAAAAACTGCAAATGTGCTCAGAAGCTTCTGGATAGATCACACATGTGTAATAATATGGAAGCCAAGGTTTTCAGTATATAGTCACAATTTAATAATTACCTTTCTGTGTCTGGACCATTTTTGGCTATTATCATCTTCAATTTTCCTAGTCCGCCCACAGGTGCCCTGTCTGTGCCTGTTGTAAACTGCAAGAAGAGTCTTTTCTGCTCATCTGTAAATGAATGAACAATTTCCCAGAACTCCCTGAGAAAAGATAAAATACCAATTTTAGTTTGGCATTCATTATTGCTAGCACTAATTTAAGTTTGTGATTTGCATTAAAACCATAATAGGAGATAACTTGGAGGTCAATATCAAGGGCCTGTAGGTTCTTTTCTGGGGATCTAGGACCTAGGACTTCCACTCATGCAAATTTAAGGAAACTATTTTCAAAAATATAAAAGCTTCTGTTCATCGCTACATTATCTGCAACAGTAAAAACTGGCAACAACAAAAGGAAACAATTACATCAACTGTAAATATATAGTTAGTAAGAAACAAAAGATATAAGGCAAAACCAAAATCCTGTGAACTGAAGATGACAGCTATGTCCTATGTCTACTCATGCCTTATGCAACTTCAAGGGGAGAAGATCAGATACAGTGTAGGAACAAAAGAAAATACCTAAAAATACTCATACAAAAGTACACAATTTTTATATAAACTAGAATACTTTTATCAATAGTATGTGTGCTGTGGAAGGGGAATTGGGGGTTATTCTGATATATGTATCATATGCAATTATACTGAGAATAATTTAATCCCTGGCATTCCTAAAACCTATGTGATATAAGTCAACATTATAATGATGCTTGTTAAATTTACTCTAAAAACAAAATGCACGTTCATTAAGAGCAATCTTGAAAAAGAGCAATTGAAATCTATACTTTCAATAATAAAGTATCCATAAATTTAACATATACAGTTTCAGGTATACATACGCATATATCCATCCTTTCTCAGATTCTTTTCTCATGATACTATGAAATACTGAGTGGAGTGCCCTGTGTCATATGGTAGGTCCCTGTCGATTCTCTCTTTAATACACAGCGTGTGTATGTTAATCCCAAATTCCTGAATTATCCCTTCCCCACCTTTCCCCTTTGGTAACCATTAAGCTTGTTTCAGTTGGTATGTTTCTGTTTGGTAAATAAGTTCATTTGTATCATTTTCTTTTTTAGATTCCATATATAAATGATATATGATGTATCTTTCTCTGATTTACTTAAGTGTGATCATCTCCAGGTCCATCCATGTTGTTGCAAATGACATCATTGCATCCTTTTAATGGTTGAGTAATATTCTTGTGTGTGTGTACGTTTTGTGTGTGTGTGTGTGTGTGTATCTTCTTTATCCATTTCCTCTCTCAATGGACATTTCTTGGCTTTGTAAACAGTGCTGCCAAGAATACTGTGGTGCACACATCCTCTTGAATTATGGTTATCTCTGGATATATGCCCAGGAGTGTGACTGCTGGATCATATGCAGCTCTACTTTTAGTTTTTAAGGAACTTCCATGCTGTCTTCCACAGGGACTATAACTATTTACATTATTATCCCTATTAGCAGTGTAGGAGGGTTCCTTTCTCTCCACATACTCTCCTAGCGTTTGTCTTTTGTAGATTTTTTGATGATTGCCATTCTAATCTGTGTGATGTGATACCTCATTGTGGTTCCGGTTTGCACTTCTCTAAAAATTAGTGATGTTGACTAAAAGTCATGTGATTTTTGTCCATCTGTATGTCTTCTTTGGAGAAATGTCTATTCAGGTTCTGTCCATTTTCTGATTAGGCTGCTTTTTTGATATTGAGCTGCATGAGCTGTTTGGATATTTTGGAGATTAATCCTTTATTAGTCTTTTCTATTTGCAAATATTTTCTCCCATTATGTGGGTTGTCTTTTTGTTTTGCTTATGGTTTCCTTTGCTGGGGAAAGCTTTTTTTTTTTTTTTTTAAGGTCTCATTTGCTTCTTTTTGGTTTTATTTTCATTATCTCAAAAAGATATTGATGAAAGTTATGTCAAAGAGTGTTCTGCTTATGTTTTCCTCTAAGATTTTTATAGTACGTATCTTAAGTCTTTAATCCACTTTGAGTTTATTTTTGTGTATAGTTAGAGAATATTCTTATTTCATTCTTTTACATGTAGCTGTCCCATTCTCCCAGTACCACTTATTGACAAGACAGTCTTTTCTGCACTACACTCCTGTCCCTCTGACACAGATTAACCAACCGCAGGTGTCTGTCTCTGGGCTTTCTGCTTCACTGACCTATATTTCTGTTTCTGTCCCAATACCAACTGTTTTGATTACTACAGTTTTGGAGTCTGAGATCAGGAAGCCTGATTCCTTCAGCTGCAGTTTTGTTTCTCAGGACCGCTTTGGCTATTCAGGGTCTGTGTTTCCACACAAAGTTAAAAACTTTTGTTCTAGTTCTGTGAAAAATGCCGCTAGTAATCTGATAGGCAGGACTGAATTGAATCTGTAGATTACCTTGGGTAGTATAGTTATTTTGACAACACTGAATCTTTCAGTCTAAGAATGTAGTATTCCTACCTGTTTGTGTCATCTTCAATTTCTTTCATCAGGATCTTACAGTTTTTAGAGTATAGGTTGTCTCCTTGGACAGGTTTAGTACTAGGCATGTAACTCTTTCTGATGCAACAGTAAAAGTGATTATTTCATTAATCTGTCTTTCTTGTCTTTCATTGTATTTCATTATATAACAATGCAAAAGATTTCTGTATATTAATTTTGTATCCTGCAACTTTACCAAATTCACTGATGAACTCTAGTAGCTTTCTGAGGAATGCATTTTAATATTTATTTGAAAGTGCTTTCCAGAATCTTGACAGAAAATGTCACACTTCCTACACACAGTTACAATTCTAGTTTTTGATACCCTAGTATTCCAGTATGCAATCTCTCTTACCAAAATGTTGGTATTTCTGTTGGTGCAATGCCATTATTTCTAACATAGATTAGCAGCTTTATTAGAATTCTTGGCTCTCTCCAAAGTCTTGCCATTTCTCTTCCCTGACATTCTAATATCCTCCCCAAACCTCCCACCCATCTAGAGAAAACAACTTAAAAAGAAAATACAACAGGAACCTGAACATGGAACATACAAGCACATCTCTCCGTTAGGAAGGAAACAAACCATACCACAGTTTAGGTTATTCCTTTTCGGGTGGCTGGCAAGGAAAAGCAAGTATGCAGTAACCCAGAGCCCTCTGTCAGGGCCAAAAAACCTCCTCACTCCTCAGGAGTGTTCTAAAGCCTAAATGAATCAGCCACATCTGAAGAGGCAGACCAACAGGTGCCCTTGAATAGAGGAGGCAGATCCTAAAGGAAGTAGCAGACCAGCAGTGGTTGTCGAGACAAAGTCAGCTGTTCCTTTGGCTCTTTCTAAAAAATTAGAACTTAAAACGTTAGGGTTACTATCAGTTTTTATCATGAAAATACTGAGAAAAATTCTTGTCTTCCTATTAAGCGTTATGTTCTACATTAAAACTGTTTATATACACCTGAGCCCATACTAGCAGAGTCCAGGAAGAGCTGTGTGGAAAAGCAGGGTATGCAGAACAACATGGGCTGAGGGTCACCTCAAAAGGGCAGGTAAGAGCACTGGCGACAGGACAGCCTGTTGGACCAAAACGGCAGTGTCATAATGACATCGTGCCTTTCGGGGGCAGGAGGCACCCTGGGAGACAGAAGCGTCCCTTAAGATTAGCTTCTGGCTGCACATGGATGAAAGCAGCTGACAAAAGTGGCCCGAGTTAAAGATTCTGCTAAAACTGCCAAATTCTCCGCAGAAATTGTGACACTGTCTATGTCACAATGCCATTTCTCAATTAACAGGCAAACAGCTGAAATGAACAACACTGGGTTTGGAAAATTGTAGAAAAGGAGATATGCATGTATATTACCACTGGGAGTGCAAGATGTCACAATTTCTGTGGAGAATCTGGCAATATTTAGCAAAACTACATACATATATCTACCATTTAGTTCAACAATCCCACTTTTAGCAGCAATTCCCAATTTGATGATGTTTGATGTTATGTATGGAATAATCCATTAGTGAAATAATCCACTGTGACCTCCAATAACAAAGAGCTGGAAATAATTACTATGTCTATCCACACCACAGGACAGTATTGACCCATTCATTTTTTACTACCAAAGTAAAAGATGTAAATAGGACCCGGGGTCTCCTAATAAAACAGCCAAAATATCCAGCATACAATCCAAAATCACCTGTCAAGCCAAGAATTATGAAAATCACATGAAAGAAAGAAAATCAACCAATGTCAAACACTGGGATGAATAACATACTGCAACTGACAAGGATTTTAATGAGGTAATCATAAAAATTATTCTATAAGCGAATGTAAGTGCTAGTGTTTCAAAACTGAAACACCAGAAACTAAGTCTTAGCAAAATATTTAAGTTACAATTAAAAAAAGAGCCAAATGCAAACTACAGAACCGAAAAACATAGCAAGAGAAAAATACTAGATGGATTCAATAGTACAGTCAAGATGACCGAGGATCAAAACCTGAGCAAGAGAGAAAACAGACTGAAGAAACTAAGAGCCTAGGTACACACGGAACAGTGACAGATGACTGAGCACTGGTATCATTAGAAGCATAGAAAGGAGGAAAGAGAGTGGGACTGAGAGAGAATTTCAAGAAATAATGGCTAAGAACACTCCAAGTTTGAAAAAAGACAGAAGCATACAGATTTAAGAAGAAACTTCAAACAGTATAAACAAAACTGGTCAGAAATAAAGTGGAAATCACCCTCTGACAAAGGAAAATTAAAAGAATTAGTCATTAGCAGATCTGCCTTTGAATACTAACTAAACGAAGTGATAAAAGATGGATTCTGAGGAAGATGGAACAGAAAGAGCAGAAACGAAGGGACACACAACAGACTATAATTCTCATGAATTTTATAAATTGGATTTGATGACTGATAGAAAAATTACAACATCACTGATATTCAAGACAATTGTATTTAAATATGGGGAAAGTAACAGATTCAAATGGAAACAAGGTTTCCATATCTCACTGGAAAAAATGTTGATACAAATACCAACAGCAACCATGAAGAACACTGTACTAAGCAACACACACAAAAACAGAACACCAAAATCAAGAAGAAACACTTAAAAATGTTCAAGTAACTAAATAACCCACAAAAGGCAAAAAGACAAGGAACCATGAGGAGCAAAGAAACAGAAAACAAATAGCAGACTTGAGTTCTACCATATCAGTAATTACCCTGAATACAAATGGTCTAAACACAACAATTAAAGGCAAAGACTGACAAGGTAGATTAAAAAATATGACTCAGCTATTTGTAAGAAACTCATTTCAAATTCAGAACATTGATAGGTTGAAAGAAAAAAGAAAAAGATATATCATGCAAACAAAGTGCAAAGCACAACAAATCAGTAATGGTTACATCATATCATATTCAGAGCAAAGAAAAGTGCAAGACATAAAGAGAGACCTTATATAATGGTGGAGGGATAGGGAAGGGGAGCCAAATTAGGAGTATGGGATTACCTACAAACAACTACAAGTAAACCAGATAAGCAATAATAAGGATTTACTGTACTGCTCAGGGAATTATACCCAATCTTATAATAACATATAATGAAATATAATCTGCAAAAACACACATGCTGTATACCTGAAACTAACACAACACTCAAATCAACCATAATTCCATAACATTTAAGAAACATTCACATACGATGTTAAGGTAATATCTCAAGTAGGAATTATGTTATTCTAAAAGAAATACAATTAAGACCTTAACTTAAAAAATAATTTCTCCATGAAGAGCAGCACAAGATACCTTCAACTATTCTCAGAGAAACATTAAGATACCACAAAGTCATAACTATCTGTCATCAATAATATCACTAGCAGAGACAGTGCTGTGATAAAACTGTGACTCACAAGTGAGGTTACCCTTTGCTGTTGTCATCCATGCTATTTCAACTCTTAGAACTTCAAGTAAATAGCAGAACCATAACTGCTAAAAGTAAATAATTTCACCACTGCCACTAGGAATGACCAAAGGTATGCTAAACAGAGAAAATATCAATAATTCACACAAACCAAAGTGAAAAATAAAACAAAGGAAAATAATAAAACATAAAATATTCATTTCTTGATACAAGTGATACTCATTATAGACTTCCTATACTTTAGTCTTAAGAGTGATAACCTTCAGAGACAACCTCCAGGAATGCTTCCTCACCTCACTCTACCAGTGACAGCCAAAAGGGCATTTGTCCCTTTATACCCCATCTCAGCAGGAGAGGAAGAAGCCTGTGTCTCTCAGGACTGGACAGTAGCAAAGAGAAGCAGATGGTACACAGCAGGAGCAACTCCCTGAGAACAGTTAAGACTAGGAATCTCTTCTTCCTGTGAGAATCTGGAGCCAAGGTCTTCAAAATAAAATACAAATTCTAGTATGCACCTTGCTACGTAATAAGGATTAAATCAAAGAATATACCATTTCACACAAAAGGTGCCTCATATAGGGTAGGTAAGTAACATTCCCCAGAGTTCAAAAGAAAGGAGAAGTATTCAGAAGAGGCAGTTCTATCTTCATCATCATCTGTCACTAAGCGCACTGCAACAGAATTACTAGGAATATTAGACACTTTATACCCCAGTGCAGAAGAAAACATGCCCCGTACATAAAACATTATTCAGGAAATAAATCACAAGATTAGCAATAGGAACTGGTGATTATATTACAAATATACTTTTAATTTTATACATTGAGAGTTTGTGAGTTTGCTTAATTGAGAAATAAAACCTGGAGGCAAAGGTCTAAAGCATAAAGCCTACACCCCTTTGGTGAATTTTAATTCTTCCTTTTAAGAATTAAGAACCTCACCTAATCACAACAGAGTCCCTGGTATAGCCACCGTCATATTCTGTAGTTTCTTCTAGTGCTTGGAAATCTAGATTCTGCAAATTCAAGAAAACACGTCTTAACATCTACACCACACCATTACAAACAATAGATCAACAGAAGATATTTCTGGAAACCCTTGCTTTCTTACCCGGCTTCCACATATAAGCAATTCAATTTCCTCTGGTCTGAATAAGTACTTTAAAGGAGATTCATTGGTCACCATATGAAAACCTCTCCGAAAAGCCTTGAACTGTTTTTCTACCGATTTATTGAGAATGTAGTCAGAATACAGATTGACAAATTCCTGCAGAAAACATTAACCATAAGAATGTCTTATGATGCGTAATACAACAAAATACAAGCTACTGGACTGCACAATGTTTTTATTTTCCCAAAGAAAACACAATCAAGAATATTTTTAAGAATTCAAACTTTACACACACAAAGGAAAATACCTTTAACAATTTCACAGCTCTCTCTAATAGACAATGTGTTAGTCACTCATTCATGTTCAACTCTTTGTGATCCCATGGACTGTACCTGGCCAGGCTCCTCTGTCCATGGGGTTCTCCAGACAGGAATACTGGAGTGGGTCACCATTCCCTTCTCCAAGGAATCCTCCTGACCCAGGGACTGAACCCAGGTCTCCCACACTGCAGGCATATTCTTTACACTCTGAGCCACCAAAGAGGCCACATACACAAAAGTTTCAACTTCTATATTAAACAAAACTAAATATAAAAGTTGGGCCTTGATACAATTTTAAAGTTCTCTCAATTAGGTCATGCAAACACAAAAACATTTAAACCATTTATACATCAATTTATAAACGCTAACATTTTTAATAGAGTGCAATGTACTGGAAATGAGCAAACAAGGAAGTTTTTCATGTTTCCTATTCTAGAATATTTGGGAAGCTGCCTACTGTTCTCTGTTTCAACAAAAATATCGGTATTTCACTTGGTGAGCAAGCTATTGTACCAAATAAAAAATGGAAGATATACTCTGTATCCCATCTTAATTATTTTTTCAAAAATTGTATTAATATAAACATTCTTTTTAAAGGTTTTATATATATCATAGTTCCCCTGGGTTGTATTCTGAGTTAGTCCCCCGTTTCCAGATGCATACTTTTCTAGTCAACAGAAAACACAAAACTGATTTCTTTAAAATATTTATTCTTCAGTACTTTTCAGATATTTATTTAAGGCACGTGTATTTGTGTGTACATTAGAAGCAATTATTGACCATTTGGTTATAAGGACCTTCCCTAGTTCCTACCCCCTTACAGCCTAACATGAGAGACAGCCTTCTTCCTGCTTCACACCACAGCCACACCGAGCCAGGCACCATCTCCCACTCGGGGCCTCTTTCTTTAGGAGGGGTTCAGTGCCCAACCACGTGCTGTCATACCAGCCTTCAGTCAAGGTTTAAAGAACTGTGGCTATTTCATTTACAAGAACTTAGTTACTTGATTTCTTTGTACAGATGACATTAGAAACTTCTTTAAAAACTACAAGCATGTGTGCTTTCCCTGGAGGAGGGCATGGCAACCCACTCCAGTATTCTTGCCTGGAGAATCCCATGGACAGAGGAGCCTGGCGGGCTACGATCCATAGGGCCGCACAGAGTGGGACACAACGTGAAGCAGTGCACGCACAAACGCACACATATATGCTTTAAAATTCTGTTATTAAAGAGACAAAGACAAGGATGACATAAAAACATTTATTACCTTTCTGTTTTCATTGGTAATTGGAATTTTATCACCATTTTCCTTTAGATCATACATCATCGGATTACCAAAAAGATCTGTCTGAGATATCTGGAAAGTGATCATCATATCATCTTCCACATTCCCTTCATACTCCAGTAAGTCTTTTAAACTCTGATATAGAACCTACCAATCACAAAAGGAAAAATTAAGGCTACCACAGAACTATAAAATACAACAATATGTATCACTCATCTTGGGAAAAAGATTAAAAAAACAAACCAACAGTAAGAATTAAAGCACAAACATTACCCCTCTTCTAGTAGTTTCTATGCAGACATAAAGAAAGACGGTTAGTCACTGGTAACGCCTACCTCTGCTGAGAAACCCCACACCAGCTGCTCTAACGAGACCCTTAGAGGCATCTCAAGGGTAAGGAGGGGCTGGCTGCAGCCAACAGAGCCCCTGACTAAGGACAGCTCTGACTTAACCCAACAATCTCATGATTCCATTAAAAAAAAAATTGGAAACACTTTTCTATAGAATCAACCTTCCCTCTGCAAAGCTGACTCGCTTGTAACAAGTTCTCCTTCAAGTTTTTAAGTGTTTATGGCATTTCAGATAGATAATAAAACAAGTTTATCTTACTAGGTATAAATATTAACAAAGATTTCAAATCAAAGCTTTAAAAATTTTATATAAATTAAATTCTATATTTGCTTTTAAATAAAATCTAAAAGAATAAAAAATGACAAGACTTACAGGATGAGAGTCTCCCAAGTCAAGAAAAGTTCCTTTTTTCCCCATTAGCTTCCTGTAGACAACCATGGGAAAATGTACATCCAGTATACAGTTATTGTAAATAGCCAAACCCAGTACTATGCCAATCAGAGTGAACTGACCCTCAGTTTCAAAAGAGGATGGATTAAACCAAAACAACTTTGTAGATTCATCATATGTGAACATACCTGTAAGAAATGATTTTTTAGAATGCATTACTTTCATATTATATTAGACAGATGAACAAATAATTATACATATAAAATACAAAAATAAATATAAAATAATTATATTTTGCATTAGGGTTTTTTTCTGTTACATCAGGACTTGAGAAAACAAAGTTCAAATACACATGAATGCTACAAATTGTGTAGCATATATTTAAAGTAATAAGCCACTCTGCTGGCATTTTCTAAGTTAGGAAAACTGTTCATTAAATTCAAGTTCTCTAATCTTCCATTAACACAAATCAGAAATTAACTTGCATTCATATTTTTGCCACTGAATGGTTGAAAAATGCAAAAGAAAAAAAGAATATTTTGAAAATGCTTCACTTATTAAAACATATTTAATCCATATGTACTGTTTTAAAAAACAATTTTGAATTTCATAGCAAAAAACTTTTTTCTTCCAAATTGCATAATGGTTCCATGAAGTTTTTCAAGCACCTTTTTAACAAAGATGCCAAGTACTTAAACTCAGGCAAACTTGATAAACTTAAGATTATGTCCAAAACCCAAAGCCATTTAATACACATGTTAACTGTGAGTCAAAAAGTAAAACAAAACTAAGAATTAAATCTAGGAAAGAGGGGGAAGTTCCAATAGAATAAACTTTAGAAATCAACTTTTTTTTTTTTTTTAAGAAATCAAGCAGTTTTTAAGTTTTTAAAAAAGCTTTAAAAATGTTTCTTCATTTTGACATCTAGCTGAAGTTAAATATAAAGGGAAATTTAAAGGGTCCCCTTGATCCTAAGAACATGAATTTAAGACATTTTTCTAATGCAACTTAATGTTCACAAAATAAAGCTTTATAAATTACCTAATTTATACTTGAATCTCAGTTTACATCCAACTTTTTTTTACAGACCAAAATTACAAAATCTAGTGAAGTGCTAAAAACTTCATTTAATTATAAATATGGTATTAACTGGACCAGAACAGTTAAAAATAATTGTAGTTAATAAATCTGAAGAAATATCACAAATGTATGTGCTTGGACTCAAAAGCTATAAACTATAAATTAATGAGAATGTAAATTACACAGGCCACTACTCTCATCTTTGGGCTTGAAAGATGATAATCTTAAAAGTCCAAGAGATTCCATTTGTGGTACATTTATCTTCAGGTCCCTACGAGAAAAGCTCCATATGAAGGGTGGCTTTTCTAAAATGTTCCTCTTTGATATTTCTATTGTCATCATTTTAATTGCTTCACTCTCAAGCAGAATTGTTTAATGTATGTTTTTTCTTAAAAGTATTTCTGCATATAATGTAAATATACTTTATAACTAAGGTTTAACATTTTTAGATACATAAAGACCTAGAGCTAAAGTTCACCAAAGATATGAAGCTTTTAAATTAATTTTCTATCTCAAAAACACCATGGTTTTTAATGAAGCTTAATATTAATTTTCTATCTCAAAAACAGCACCGATTTATATATCTAAGTTTACTTTGAGCAAATTATATATAAATGACATAATCTTCAGATTATTAAAAAATATTAGCTAAAATACTAAGTCTTACCTTAACTATGTTTATGTCATGAAGTCAAAATGTCTACTTCCATTTATAAGCAAACTAACAACAAATACAGAAAAGTCAATTCAGTGTACACACTGAGAGTCAACAGGAAATGATGTGCATTATTCTACGCCACATTCTTCACAATTATGATGGTACCTTTAGAGGACTTCTTTTCCTCTAACTGTCATGCATTCGATTTTAAAAGTAAGCAACCCCAGTAACCAAGGTTTATACTGTAGAAATTAAATCAGATCAGAATTATCCAAGAGTATAGTATCCAGGAAGCTGCTGTCTTTTTCCTGTTCTACTTTGCCAACTCTATTATTTTGTTTATCAGTGAAACCCAAATTCTTCACTTTCAGACTGACATTTATATTTATAGATCAATCTCTCCCAAATCGTGTTCAATGAAAACTCTTCTGGAAAGCAAAAGCTACTAGATGTGGGATGGAAAAAGGGTTCTGGAGTCCAAAAAGTGAGAAAATATTATAATATTAAGCCCAAGAAATGCTGTAGGAAATAAACCAAATTAATTTGCTATCAATCAGTACACCCAAATTTTGAGCATGATACACTTGTGAGACATTCTCAATAGTCTTCAGACCATTATTCTATGATACTCTTATTTCAGAAATGCTATGGGTGATGAGCATTTTAGATTGAAAAAGAGCAAAACATTTCTTCAACTGTTTTAATGTATCATTCTAAAATGTCTTCAATTTCTTTTACCCAAGAGATAATTTCCTATATTAAAATATTTTGCTAAGTAATCTAAATAAGAACTTGAATGAATGAGTGATGCAGGATCAATCCCAAAAGCCCACAAATTCAGTTATTATCTGTGATTCTAGTTAACTCATACCAAAATCTTCTGTTGCTCTTCATAATTGAAAATATTTGTAAACATAGGTAAATAAATTTTTAATTCAAAAAGATATGACACCATGATCACATCACTAAAATATTTACCAATATCTGGATTGAAGATTTCCTCCACAACCAGCTGAAAAAATTCTTTGGAAACACCTCCCTCATCAACTCCTTGTTCTCCTTCAAATTCCACATACAACTGTTTCTTCAAGTCTGCAGGATTTTCCATAGCGATCATCTCTAGCTAGTGAGTGGAACAAGTGGAAAGAAGATGAAAGCCAGTATTAGGATGAAAACAAAATAAAGTGTAGGGGTAGGAGCAAATAAAAAATAATGCTTTTGATATATTTTAAATTGAAACAGGAAGCAAACTGGTAAAAAGCCAGTAAAGGCAAAGATTTAGTCTCATAGATAATGGGAAAATAAACTGGCATAGAATTCTAAAAGGGTTACTTTCTAACTACTTGATTTGAAATGAAATCAGAATTAGATTTCCTGTTAATTATGTATATAACAAACCTGGGTTGTAAGATTCGGACATGGGGAAAGAAGTCAAGATAGCAAAAATGCCTCAAATTATTTCAGGAGAAACAAAGGAGTACAGAAGTTGACTCAAAACTGTTGACTCGTAATTTTTTATTAGAATA
This sequence comes from Muntiacus reevesi, assembly GCF_963930625.1. Taxonomy (NCBI): domain Eukaryota; kingdom Metazoa; phylum Chordata; class Mammalia; order Artiodactyla; family Cervidae; genus Muntiacus; species Muntiacus reevesi. The sequence continues at coordinate 1,607,093 of NC_089263.1, forward strand.
GAAACTCAAGAATTAAGTCTATCTATTAAATCATAAATAACATAATTTCAATCAAGAAAAATACACTTAAGGAAGCAGTTTATGGTCTCTTAATAATACTTTAGTATAAATTACCATTTTAATGGATTAGAAACATTTTCTATTCATTTTTTTGAAAGCAGATGAGGCATATATTTGCTGATATCCTTACTCTTAACTTCTTACTAACAGTTATCAAATCCTAGTTTCAACATTTCTTCAACTATAAATCTTTACCAAATGCCTTTTGTATCTATCAAATAATAGTGATTGCTCTCAGTTATTATGAAATTAATCACAAAATCAACACCGTATTCTAATGTGAAACATTTACATTGCAATTTGTCTTATGTATATGAAATTTACTAACAGCATGCCTGACTGATCATCCATCTTATTTGCCAAAGTGATTTTAAATTTGCCAAAATAGAATATATTTACTAAGGGTATTCAGATTTTTGCAACCATTACAACTAGAATCTTTAAAATAGTTTTGAGCAATGCAAACATCATCAGAGTAAGTATACTATAGTCAGTCCTAAAGTAATTAGTTTAGATAACATCACTATTTTGGACATTCTAATGTGTCTATAAAAAATAAAGTCTCATCAATTCAAGATTCAGATCAGCTGCCCTAGGTCAATGTTTTTCAAGCTGCCAAATGCAATTCATTAGCGGGTAGCTCAATCCATTGAATGCAAACCAAATAAGTGAAAAAAATCAGAATGCATTACACAGTACTAGCATCTACTATTCTGTGAAATTTCTGTTTCAATTATACGTACAGGCAAATATGCACAGGAGTAAAACATATCTTAGGGGTTGCAATCAAAAACATCTGAACAAAAGCCAAAATGATCTCCTGGAAATCTTCAACTGCAGGATTCTGATTGTGTGAATTTAGAATCTTTAAGGAATGTCTATTCTGTACAATAGTGGTCTGTAACACTTGCACAATCACTTTCATGCCAACTTGCGTTAAGATAATTTATTTTTGAGACAGTGTTGCTGTGGATATATTAAGTTAAATACTCTGTATTCGTCCCAACTGTCACTTAATGTTAAGTTTTAACCTTTAAAGTTTCGCAAAGAGCTCAGCTAAGCCTGTTTCTTCATCTGCAAAGAAAAAAAGATAACAGGCTAGTATTATTCCTACTGCAAAGCTGTGAAGGCTTAATAAGTAACAATGCATGAGAAAGAGTTCCAGAGCAGGTGATATTTTTAAGATAATGCATCATGTTGCTAACTTTTAAAACAATCTTGCTCTTTTAACAAACGATTTTCAACTTGATTTTATAGCCGTAGTCTCAAATTTTGAAACTAACTTAGGAGAAAAAGACAGCTCCAGTTGGAAATCTGTTTCAAGTCACTGGCTATGAAGAATTCCAAGGACTAAGTTACAATTATCATTTTAGCTCAAATGTGGTTTACCCACCAGGCCAATATTCCATATTGCCATGAAATCCACTGCTCATCTCCACCTGCCTACGTGTTATAGAAATGTGTATCAGTGTTTATGTAAACCTTTACAATACAAAGACAAACAGGCTTCTATCAATTACAAGGTATTTCAACGTGGAAAAATATAATTACCTGTTATTTAATTATGTGTCCTCTGTCTCTTCCTCACTAGCATTTGTGACTGAGAGGTAACTCCATTATCAATGTAACTGATACTTTTTAACAGATTCGGTGTAGTTTCTAAGGATTCAGGGGGCCCTATTTTCCAGTCTTAGTTCTACCCAAAACACTTCATATAGACAAGTGAAGCAAATTAAACTTCACTCTTAATAACATACTAATGTCTCTCCATTTCCACCAATCTTCACTCTCCATCCCCCACCCTAAATGCCAAAAGAATTTAACGCAACATCTTCTATTATTATGGTAATTGTAAAGTAAGGTCACTTTATCTGTTTCAGTTTTATTTGTAAAAATAAGCATACAAATATACTAATAAGTAAGTAAATGCATATGGAACAGTGAGATAAATTCCCTGCAAAATTATTAATTTTATTAGTTCTCAAATGTTTTTTTCAGGCTTGGCTAAAAACTTAACAACTCAGCCATTAAAGAACAAAAACTATTACGGCTTTAACAACGAAACAACATACAGCACTTAGTATGTCAGGGCACTTTACATACATCAACTTATTTAACTTTCACAAGAACCTTATCAGGTTGTTAATATTATTAACCCCATTTTACAGAAGCATAACCTGAAGAAATGAGTTTCATAAACTTGTTCATTAGTCAGTTAAGTGGTAGAACAGAGATTCTAGTTGAGGCAGCAAGCTCTTTACTATGCTCTATTCCTCCTCAATGACTAGCAACAACCTTTTTAAAAATATTGAGTGATTTTTTTCTTCCTTATGCACTTCTGTATTTCTCTTTACATTAAGTATATATTACAATAAATATATATTATGAATCGATATATTCAAATGCAAATATTCATAAAAAGAAGGATTTGAAAAATAGATGGCAACCGGATTTAGTGGGTGAAAATTTCCTATTATTATTTAGATTATCAGATATACAACATCGTTCTGTAAAATATGGTATCATTTATGACACAAATAGTCTCTTTTACAAAAACTATGTTTGATTGTGGTAACAAACACAAAACGTAAAATTTAGCAATAACTATTTTGACAAAGGTCATTATTAAGGGACTGCATTCATTTTTATTTCTCTTAAAACAAGCACCTCTATTTCATTATTCAATTACAAAAGACTTAAGAACTAAATGGCAAAGGTAAATTCCTTAACGTAGTACACACATATCATTTAAAATTGATTTTTTTAAATCAAAAGCTATCTTGAATATTTGGATATTTGGAAATTGGAAGAATATGTCAATGAACATTCTGAAAAGGAGAATTTATATGCATCCTTCATTTATTTTTATACACAGGTTTTCTTGTTGTCGTCTAGTTACTAAGTTGTGTCCAACTCTTTTGTAACCCCATGAACTGTAGCCCACCTGGCTCCTCTGTCCAAGGGATTTCCCAAGCAAGAATATTAGAGTGGGTAGCCATTTCCTTTTCTAGAAGATCTTCCCGACTCAGGGATCAAACCCACGTCTCTTGCATTAGATTCTTTACCACATCAAATTATCGACTAGAATAAGATTTTTAAATTATCCAGACACATTTAGTTTTTTCATTTCTCTATAAATTATACAGATGAAGTTGCTTTATCTTAACTATAAATGTTTGGGTAAGAGCCAAATATATAATCACATCTCCCTGTGTGAGACCAGGAACCGTTAGCTCTACTTACAATTCTGCCATTAATTTCTGTAGGTCAGAATCTGAGTTTCATTTTCCTCACATGTAACACTAAGGATTCTGACAAGTTTCACTGCTTTAAACTATTGTTTGGTGCTGAGAATCTACGTAGATCTACTTCACTCTCTTCTACTTACAGGACATAAACCAAGCATGAAGCTCTTCAGCTAGAATCAACCTTAAGGAACTATAATGGCCACTGCACAAAGCACAAGATAGGGAATGGAGAAGATACAATTAAGCATCCTGAAGGGCCACAGAGTAACCTTACTCCTAAAGGACTACCTAAAAGTAGTCAGCTGACAAGGAAAGAATCAAGTTTTGGTTCAACAATAATAAAGGGTGTCTATCAAGGAAAATGCTGGGGACTAGATTAGATAGTACCAGCAAAGTCAAAAGAAAAATAACAAAAAAAAATGGGTGAGTGATTTTTAGAAGAGATTGAGCATGATCTCCCGGCAGTCCAGTCATTTGTCCTCAACTTTAATCTTTTTTGGACTCTCCTATCCAATTCTACATCTCCTGTTCAGATGTGAGGCGGTGTGGGGCAACTTACCGATGGTAATACTGTCTCCTACAATACTCATACCCTCATTCAATCTCCTAACATAAAAGGTAATTAAAAATTTTTTTAACATCCTCTTCCCTTGGAGATGCTTTGTCTAAGAAAAAATGACAAATTACCTAAAAGATAACATAAAAGAGCATACAAATAGGTAAATGTATTAGCAAAATACTGTAAATAACCTCATCACATTAGAACTCTTCTCATTCAAATTGAAAGCTGAGTTCTAAGCCTATTTATCACTGTATTGGGACTTCCCTGGTGGCCCAGTGGTAAAGAAATCTGCCTGCAATGCAGGAGACGTTGGGTTCTATCATGGGTTGGGAAGATGCCCTGGAGAAGGAAATAATGTACCACTCCATTCTTGTCTGGGAAATCCCATGGACTGCGGAGCCTGGTTGGCTACAGTCCATGGGGTCCCAGAAGAGGTGGACATGACTTGGCAACTAAACAACAACATCATCACTGTACTCCTTCCTAAGGAACAACAAAAAATAGCGAAAATAAGTTCCAGGGAGAAATATTCCACTAACTTAAGGGTGTAGGGGTAGTTCTTAAACAATCTTGATATCTATTTGTGGAAAGACTACTGATACATTATCATATTTCATTGATTCTTAAAATCTGCTTTTCTATTTTTATACTTTTATGTATCTGAAACCAGGATAAAACATAAAATTGATAGCATCTCAAAACTGAACTGGCAGCATTTTTTCTTTTTAATGGTAATAACAGTGTGCCCTACAACCAGTGAATTATATGTTAAGTTTGATAAAAATACTGTAAACACTAATAATACTCCTATTGTCATCAAAAAACATTCCTCCAAAAACTCCAGTTAAGGAACAATCTGCTACTCTGCTTTGAATTACACAGTACATGAAACCACTGAATACTATTTTTCTTTTAAAATAAAAAGTCTGTAATCAGTAAGTGAAACTACTACCCCTCCCTTCAAGTAAGTCAGTCTTACAATTAATAACTGACAAATAAGATCCAACAGAAAACATAATAAGTGCCATATATGTAGTAACTAATTTCCAGGCCTTGTTTATAAACTGAGTAGACAGGTTTTAAGGCTTCTTTTAGCTCTTAAAAGTCTAAGACCTTATAACCTTAATTATTTAATTATTAATATTGAACCCACCACAAAGTTTCTCATCTCTTCTTCTTTTCCTGGCGGTACTCTGTAGTTCAAAATTAGCAGGTCGTAAGAAAGTGGTTGGGCTTCCAAGGTGGTGCTAGTAGTGGTAAAGTGTCTCCTACCAACGCAGGAGACATAAGAGACACGGGTTCGATTCCTGGGTCAGGAGGATCCCCCGGAGGGCATGGCAGCCCACTCCAGTATTCTAGCCTGGAGAATCCCATGGACAGAGGAGCCTGGTGGGCTACAGTCCACAGGGGCACACAGAGTCAGACACAACTGAAGCAACTTAGCATGCATGCACACAAGATAGTGGTCAATAGGTTCATTTTGCTTATCAAATTGTGATACAAAAAGATGAGGTTTAAAAAAGGCAAAGTAGGTCCTTGGGGAACAAGATGTTGAAAATCCATCAGTACTTTCTACAGTGTACCCTGAGAGGATCACCTTACACTACTTGTATTACATCACCTGCTATGAACGTTCCCTCAACATCTGCAGATTATCAATTTGACTTCCATGATCTACTTTGATGCTTTAAAAAAATCTTTTCACACTGTTATGAAAGATGGAAGAAGGAAGGGAGAGAAGTGAAGAGCGGAAGAAAATGAGACTAAAATCTGTTTAATGTGTGCCCCTAAGCTCCTCAGCAGTCACGATTCATCTTTACATCTTTACTGCTTAGCAAAGTGCCTCACACAAAGGGTTTCTGAAATGGTAATATTCAAGTACAGATGTTACCCAGAACACTAATTAGCTTTGATATAATAAGCCAAACATATGGGGGGAAAAAATATGTTAGCATAATTTAAAAGCTCACAGTTAACTTTACTCTAACACTTGCTCAAAGGAAGTCCTTATAAACCAAAACGATTATTTGCTCAAAATTCTGGAGGTTAATTTTTAAAACAGAATTAAAATAATTATACAATAAGCACCTAAACTTTTGTAGGTCCTTAATCTCGCTTTACTGGGGTATCAGGGGAATGAGACAGGGGCAGAGAGAGAATCTAGTAAGGCTCTCAGAAAGGCAGTTAGTAAGGCAGACAATTTTTTAAAACTCTGGATTGAGTCTTACAGAGTTAATTTCATTGCTTTTAAAGGTCAGGTATAGCTTTTGCTGGAAGCAGATGAAAGAATTGATCCCAAACCCCAAGAAGACAAAGATAAAACGTGTAGTTTACGATTTGCTCTTCTGTTCTAACAATGGAAATTCACAGACAGACCTCAACATGCTTTCTATAAAGCATCATTACTTCCTTATACCGTATCCTACCATTCTGCTAAGCTATAGAAAATCAGTTATTGGGTGCCTGAAGATCAGTTATTAAGTACAGTACGTTATTATTCGTGTAGCTCAAAACCACTAAAATAAAATGAAAAGGGCACCAGAGAGCAGCAATGGTAATTACTTCAAGCAACTATTGCCCTTTCCTGTCTCTGGTGAAAAACTGCCTGAGTTTCTTAAATAATGTAGAATCTTCAACACTAGAAATATATTTGGTATTAAACACACACACACACACAGTAACAGAGAAGTACAGAATTCTGCATCTTTTAAATTTCCAAGATGTCCAACAACTTTCCCCACTGATTTAGTTTTATAAATTCTCAGTTTTAAACAAATCTAATTCTAAAACTAAAGTACATTTTGAAATAAGTATCATTGCTTTATAGTTATCTGTGCTATGGGCTCTTTTCCTTTATTAGTATGTAAGACTGACTATATCTTAATTTTAGTTGCCATTAAATTTTACTTGAAGTTGATAAAATACAGCTAGCAATGCCAGGTATACCTAATATTATAAATACAACAATACTCTGTGATAAAGAACCCTCTGACAAATGTAAATGTTGGTACATGTGATTGGCAACTGGATTCTGTCTTCTAGTCAGGCTTATATTCTTAAATGAGGACACTAAATTTTTACTTTCTGTGGAGGTAAACAATGAACAAAAAGCAACACTATCTGAAAGAGGGTACATGTATTCTCAGTATTCTCCCAGTTTAATCTGGGAGACTGGAATGATGATACAGGCACCATTAATTATAAGATTCCTGGAATAGTTGTCTAAGGCCCTGCATAGTCTGTATGCATATTGAAGTGGGAAGAAACTCTCACACCCAGCAGTGCCTCACAGGGATATTCAGGGCGACCCAGCAGGAACGCCCACAAGCAGCATGCTCCAACCTGCCCGGGTCACCTCATCTACCTCACACAGTTTACACCATGGGATTTTTACAAACCACTTATATTTCATGGTGTGGTATTATCCTACCACTTCTCCCCATTAAGACTTAACTTATTATCGGGTATCTCTTAAGTCCCCTTGCTTTGTGCTCTAGAACATCCACTTCTCTTCTTCTGAATGAAAAAACTTCAGGGGTTAGTTGTGAAGATTTAGAAAATTTATTCTTTTTCAAAGAGAGAGTTACCATGATACAAGACAATCAATATTTTGTGGAACATTTATAAACTTGGACAGGGTAACAACAAAAGTATAGTACTTAAAATAAAGTCAATGTGTTCCTATACTATATAGTATCATATACATTCAACCACCTCCCCAAAAAGTCACTTATAAAATGAATTCACTGAACTGTATCACAGCATGCCCATCATTAGATACTGGATCTAGTACTAATTTTTAAACAGTAGCCCAACTTACCCGGACAAGTGCATCATCTATGATATGGTCACGTCTGACTTTGAGTCTCAAATATGGATTCAACTGCTGTCCTTGAACTAAGCTGTAGAGAACAGTAATTCTTCGTTCACTGTACATGCGAATTCTATTGTCATAATATAATCCCAAATTCTTTGTGACAGCATTCAGTATAAAGGGACATGTCATAAAAGAGAACTTGTTCTCTGTTTCTACTTTGAAAAAAGTATAATCTTTATCCATTTCTAGAACATCATTCAGTGGTTCATTAATAAACTCTTCAAAAGGGATAAGTGGTTTTCGACAATCCAGAGTTTTAACAGCAAGTTCAGTTTCCAGTGGGTCCACTCGAGGACCTTTCTTGTTCCTTCTTTCTTCTCCCAGTAACTCCTGAAGTGTCAATTCACTGGACTCAGGAAGGGGCTCTTCATCATCTTCTTCATTATGATTTGTGTCTACCTCCCCTCCTACTACATTTGCATAGTAAACCATTTTCAAGCACTTGGAAGCAGCAACAATAGCATCATCATCGTTCACTAAATTTCGATTGTTAAAGTCAGTGCTTATGACTTTGTATGTAATAAGCTGCTGAAATGTTTCCATCATTCTCCGAATCTGGTCTGCACTGTATTTAGACCACAGTCTGACCAGTTTTCCTTGGGCTGCAAGGGGTAGCTTACTCATTGCTTTGCAAAATAGTGGCAAAGCCATTTCCAGATATTCAGGACTGTGGAGATTTCTATTCTCCATGACAATAATGAATAAATTCAGATAATTAGGATCTCGGGAGTATACATTGTGATACGTCAAGTCACACTCCACATTAGGTGACAAATACACAAGTGCATTGAGAAAAGCAGTTTCTATTTTCTCATTAGAGAGCAATCTGGTGTAGACCCTTCTAATAGCCTCAATATCCACAGACACATCATCAGGGCCTAACTTCTGTAAGTTGTTATCTCCTTGTGAGCTGTCACTTATCCTTGAGGAAGATGCTTCTGAATCCTCCTCCATAGCAGCTGCGGAACATGCAGCCTTTTCCTTTTCGTCTTCATCTTTATCTTCGTCCTTTTCTTGAAGAGATTTCAGTTCTTCCTTGGTGTGTTGTTTGACTTTCCGAAAGCTTTGTACCAATGCTTCAGCACTAGAAAAAACTCTTCCAATAACACGAATTAAAGGGGAATAATCCTCTCTCTCTCTACATAATTCAAGAATTTCATACACCATCTCTTCGGTTAGGTAAGTCACATCTAGAAGAAAATCAGGAGAAGAGAGAACATTTATTTTCATAACATACATGCACATTTGCTTTAATAAATTCTAGTGAAAACAAAATAGCCAAATATTTTACACTAAATACCACTTGTGATTTACAACTTTTAAAAAGTATCTTGTTTCAATAAACAAAACATGCTTATCTTTTTTTTCCAATGTACTGGTAACAGGAGTACAACCTTACTCATTCTTTTGTATTCTATATACAGCTTTTAGTGAGCTCAAACTCTTTTCATAATGACGGCATATATTCACATGCACCATTAACTGTAAATAAATCAAGGATATCATGTGCTGACTCATCACATTCCTCACTGTAGACCAGAAACAACAGTGTATTTCTGAGAGGCTTCTCATTTCACTACTGTTTTCAAAAGACTAGAACTGAGGCAATGTTTTCAGAAAGGTTTCTTTTCTTCAGAGTTTTCTTTTGGAAACAGCCCATGTCCTAAAACCAAACCAGTTCCTTTCTGAGTCTTCTTTTATAGTTTTTTTTTTTTTTTTCCAGGGTGACCATTCTGTGGGTGACAGAGAAGAATTAATATATCACTAACCATACACTCTGAAGTTGACAGATACTGCCATATGCAGCCAAGTAATAGGCTGGAATAAATCTTATGCAGGAACAGTAAACAGTTACAGAGTAATTAAAAAACAGAGTGGGAAGAAGGCAACTTACAAGCAGACAAGAGAAATGCCACCGCTGCTGCTGCTGCTGCTGCTAAGTCGCTCAGCCATGTCGGACTCTGTGCGACCCCATGGACCCCATGAGATAGGGAGCAACCCACCAGGCTCCTCCGTCCACAGGATTCTCCAGGCAAGAACACTGGAGTGGGTTGCCATTTCCTTCTCCAAAACATACCACGAGTAGTCACCAAAATTTACTTCCTCTCCTTTCTGGGTACAGAGTTGGACACTTTCTCCTTTTTTCCCAGCTTTCTGAGATAAGTGCTACTTTCAGGCCAAGACTTTTCTCCTTCTGGTTAATGGGATGACACTCCTAGGATGGTTCTGAAAATCGTGTTGAGGATAACAGTTGCCAATAAAGCTCCATCTTTGAATGACTGTGTGAAACAGAACTCTACCAATCCAGGATATTATGATTGTTGGACGAGCTAGAAATAAATTTCCACTGTTTGTAATAAGATAGCATTCTTTCTGGAGTCTACTTAGTATTGCAATCTAGCTGATCCTTACAAGAAGCCTTTCACTTCCCCCACCTTGACTTCAGAGTGTTTAAAATACAAGTAATGACCATCTCCCCTAAACTGATGTTACCACTGTTTTTTTCAGCTTGTAATATTTAAATCCATGGGAGTTTATTAAGATTTTCTATTATATCCATTCTTCCCTATAAAGAAATAATATTCTAAGGCAACAATGACAGGAGGTCATGAAAGGCCAGACTGAAATCAACTTACTACACATTTTCAGAGTTACAATAATGCTAACAAGGTAAAATTCTAATGAAATCACGGAAGAAATAAAAAAGAAAACACTTCAAAGATTTTTTTAGATAAAAATATCTGGAGCAATGGATTGTTACAGACATGAAAAAGTTTGTTGCAGTTTGCTGGAATTCATTTTACCTCCCTCTGGTAAATACTGTGGCTTTAAATACTGTGGCTTAGGCCTACTTCTCAGCTTTTGCTATTAGACTTTTTATATCTGCCATTATCGTCTTTCAGAAAAACCAGACAACCCTATGACTCTCATTATCTTAATGACAAAATTTAAATCTATATGTATATTCCCTTGAGAGGAACAGAGTTAAGTATGAAAGTTATGGAATGCTTGAGTACTTAAGAGGAGTGCCACTGCATGAGACACATTAGAAAAAGAAAATCTCCATGTGTTCCTTCTCGCACACTTTTCTTACGCAAGAAAAAAATACAAACCCACACACAAAAATGAATCTTAACACATGATTTTCTAAAACTCTGAGTTCTCATCTTACTCAAATGTTGATTTATTTTGTGCAACTTAATCTGAGTTTTTATAGTGTTTGACCTTTTCAAAGAAGGTACTGAGGAAAACAATGTAAAACATTCAAACGCAAAAAGGAGTAAACTCCAATGCTTGGGAACATCATACAATATGCAGTCTGTTGACTTAACACCTCATATATCATAAAACTCCCATGAAATTCAACTAACAAAAAATAAACTAACAACTTGAAAATTAAAATTAACTATAATTCACTCATTCCATGATCAATTATCAAGTTAAAAAAACTCAGAAAAACCCATCCTATTATCTGAAGCCTATATAATTACAAATTTTCACTACCAAAGCTGAGAAATATACCTCAGTAGCAGTATTTTTTCTGTTATAACTTGCATTTGTATCAGATAGTGTGTGCTCAGTCGTGATTGACTCTTTACGATCCCATGGGTTACAGGCCATCAGCCTCTGTCCATGGAATATTCCAGGCAAGAAAACTGGAGTGGTTTGCCATTTCCTCCTCCAGAAGTTCTCCCTGACCCTGCGATCGAACCCTGCAATGGCAGGCAGATTCTTTGCTACTGTGCCACTGGTAAAGCCCCAAAGTATAAAAGAAAATGTTTTAACAGTCAACAATTTATTGCATAAAGTACTTCAATAAAATAATACTTCAATAACAACAAATTATGGGATACAATAATAAATGTATTTTAAATGAAAGTACATAAGCAAAAGTGTTTCAATGCTATGGTCATTAAATAAAAGGAATGAGTGGAAACAGCCTTTAAAACAGTAGAAAACCAAATTTCACTTTACAAATCAATAGCAAAGAGAAGAATAAATACTCTGGGCAAAGATAATTTAAAAAGTTTGCATGGCTATATTAACTTACATTTTCTACTGTAATTACCTCTTAACTCCAAAGGAAGGACTAAAATCACTTCATGTCTGAAATGTGATTCTCTGAAACTGCTCTCTTCCCTCCAGGTCTCTAATACATCTGGGCCGACACTTTATGCTAGCTAATTCCAAATTCATTCACCAATCTTTATCATGACATGCCATTATGAAAGAAACTGCAAAAACTAAACGCTAGTATTCCAATTCTCACTTGCACTTGCGGGACCGATTTATGAAACAGGTCTGCAGACCTAAGTGGAAGTCTATCGGTAGACTTCTGAGGGTTTGCTTTCCTGATAAATGAGGCAAACATGACTAATTCATATTTTGAGTAGAAAAATAAATCATTTAATTATTAGTAGATAAAATAAGCTAACTAGTATCACCATTTCAAATTATGAAAACAAAAACTATAGAGGTAACATCATAAAACTGTTCCTTAACAAATTAAGAAAAAAAATGTGCTGTGATCAGTTGTGTCTAATTCTTTGGGACCCATGGACATTAGCCCATCAGGTTCCTCTGTCCATGAAACTTTCCAGGCAAGAATACTGGAATGGATTGCCATTTCCTACTCCAGGGGATCTTCTGACCCAGGGATCCAACCCATGTCTCCTATGTTTTCTGCATTGGCACGCAGATATTCTACCATTGCACCACCGGGGAACATTTCAAGACCACTTTTCATATTGGCTAGTAAAAATTATCAAACTGTGGAAGAAATAAAAATGGAGCACTCCAAATAGTTTTTGTGATTTTGAATACTCAGATACGTTTATAGGAAAGAGAACAAGTGATATATTTTGTTTATTAACTTTAAGAAGATATATTGGTAAAAAATGTTACTAATAAAAATCTTAATCTATCCCTTTAATCAAAAGAATGACAGCTTTGTCATCAAATACTTACACAGAGGATAATTTTAGTCATGTAGATAATTATTGTCATTATGACAAATGGACCCTTGTACTGTACAACATATAAAATTTCTTAATATGATTTTACCTCTACTTTTATATTTACTTTAGAGTAAAAGACATTTTAAAATGCAAATGATTAGTGAATGAACAGCTTCCAAATGCTGAACCACCAAAATACCAGATTTTTATCACACCACAAATTTAATATTTGGTCCTTAATACAGACTGGCAACACATTCTTTTACAGCCACAACTCTTTAAGAACAAATCCTTAGGTTTGTTCTATTAAAAACACATAGGCATCTTCTGCTAAACTTCAACAATCTTTTCCTGGGAAGTGTGAAACTGCTAACTGGAGTGTATTTCCCATTATTTTAATGGGAAAAAAAATTACAACATGTTCTTTTAGGATAATGCAAAAAAATCCTAATTTCTTAATATGCAACCAATACATGGTAAGTAGCTATTATAAATAACTATCCAGTTAGGACACAGGACACTGTGCTTCCTAATCATCAAATCATAAAGTTGTTAACACTTTGCATGCCATAAACATGGCTTATGTTATGGACAGCAATGTTCTAGACCCACACACCTTTTTGTTGACATGTCACACCCTTCAGAACATTTTCAAATGTTTCTGACATTCTAATTCTGCATAAAAAGTACCAATATTTTATCCACATAGTGTTCTGCTTAAAATGTTACACTGAATCTTTCAGACATAAGTATAAATTAGTTAAAAAGACACTGCATTTTGAGATATAAACATTCATAACATTTGGGTATCAATAAAATGAGGTATTTTACTGAGAAAACAATAATTGAGACATTTTTGTATGATATACATATATATTTTATGATATGTATATTTGAATAATACTCTTAATCTATACCATTTTATACTTAAATTCTCATGCAAAATCAGAGTTTAGGGTAGACTATTCGATACCCCAAACTGAAACTAGAGCCAGCAAATATAATTAACACTCAAAAATACTAGTGGCGTTGATGCATTCATAATTCCTAGTAGAAACGTATGATAGTAAATACAAATGTTGCCAGAAAAAGGGGGTGGGAAGAAGAGTGTTGCAGACTGGAAGAACAAACTGCTAAATTATACAGATTTGAGCTTAAACAGTACAGGAAGACTGGGAAGAAGTACTCAGTAAGTACCTCTAAGATAAAGCACATAGCCAAAAAGAAGATGGGTACACCCATCCTGTATCATAACCCCCAATGGCATGTTGCATTCAATTGTTGACAGCACACCCTACATTCATAGTGACTGCTGTTCTTGTGATACACACTTACTGGGAAAATGCACATAATGTGGTGGTGGTTCAGTCGCTCAGTCGTGTCTGACTCTTGCAACCCCACAGACCCGCCAGGCTGCTCTGTTCATGGGATTCTCCAGGCAAGAATACTGGAGTAGGCAGCCATTTCCTTCTCCAGGGGATCTTCCCCACCCAGGAATCATATCCGGGTCTCCTGCATTGCAGGCAGTTTATTTACTGACTGAGCTATGTGGGAAGCCCTAACTTTTACATTATACGTTATTAACAACGTTCCCTTATTTATTATTGGCGTGTACTAATTCATAGAATAGAAATATTCACACAACAAAGTTGTATAAAGTTATAAGAACTGCTTTATTGTGGAAACGAGTAGAAGCTGTAACACAACTACATTTCACTAATTAATTTAAACTTGATTCAAATAACGTTACTGAAAACTTTATAGAAATTTAACTTATATACATCCTAAACAAAAAGCTTCCTCTTTTAAAACAGAATTACCTCTGGGCAGAGCTGTCATTCATTCAGAAATTCAATTAGCTTGCTTCTAATACTGATTTGCCTTCATTGGGAGAAAGAAAGCTTGGGTGATTAAAAGAAAAAAAAATTAACAGTTTTGGAATACAGGATTATTTAGACAGCAAAGTAAAGCTTGGCTGGAGTCTACCATTGTTAGGTAATGATTCTTGGCAGTATGAGTGTGCTAAATGCCTGGGAGAAGGTAAGCATGATATGGAAAGAATAAATTAGAAGGAAAAACATTATTCTTCAGGTAACTATTACAACATTTGCAGTGTCTTCAGAAATAGAAATTCCTCTTTCTGCTCCATCTGCTATATAGTGCTCAGGTTCCAAAACACATTCCAGATACTTAGGCCAGCTATTCTAATAGCTAATTGACTTCATGGCCCAGTTTAAGTGATCAACTACTACATAACACATTTTTCCTAGTGGAAAACATTTAATATTTCTAATCAATCCATTAAGAAAGGAATTTGGAAATATAATTTCAAAAAAATATACAATATATTTTGGAAATATAATCTGCTTCTAATTAGAAGACCATAAGAATAGTGAAAGAGTTAAATCATTAACTCAATTATATTATTTAGTTCTGCCCTTTTCCACATAAAAATCAATTCCACTATAAACATGAGCTTCCCTGGTGGCTCAGACAGTAAAGCGTCTGCCTACAATGCGGGAGACTGGGGTTCGATCTCTGGGTCAGGAAGATCTCCTGGAGAAGGAAATGGCAACCCACTCCAGTACTCTTGCCTGGAAAATCCCATGGATGGGGGAACCTGGTAGGCTACAGTCCAAGGGGTCGCAAAGAGTCGGACACGACTGAGTGACTTCACTTCACTATAAACATGTCCTAAGCAAACGACAACAGCAACACCTCACACATCTTGAAAATCTCTAATTTGGTTTTCAGTAAAAAAAATTCTCAATTAAAAATAGAACAACTTACCTTTAAAATCATCTCTTGCTCCTTGCCCGTCCTTCTTGTTCATTTTTATGTCAGAGCAGTTGTTAGAGGCACCTTTAGAGTTTTCAAGGTAAGCTGAGCTTGCTCCTTTCTTGGAGGGATGAGGATCACAGAGTTTTGCATTAATCTTATAAAGCTCGAGGGCTTTAATAGCTGCTGCATTGTTATCCATACGACGAAAAGTTGGACAGGAAGCACAAAACTCATTCGTGCAGGCCTCATTTCCACAGCCCTCAGTTAACTGGTGGTAGTAGCGTTCTATTAGATGTTTTGCAGCTGCTCGCTTCCTGTACCAGACATTCAAACAATAAGCACAGTGATTAGTACAGCTCTCAGGTACAAAGCTCAACAGATCATCAGCAAGGCAAAAGTTAGTCAAGCACTGAAGTAATAAACTTGCATATTAAGATGAAGTATAGAAATAGAGATGCACTACTTACACAAAACCTTTAACTGGAGAAATATTTGATAGCTATTTCCTAAGACCTATGAATACCAATGTTTGTCAAAATACTGTTTTCATAGAATGTGCTTTCCTTTGGTATGGTGAGTGGGGCTTGTTTGATGTGTTTTAATTGTTTAGCACAACAGCTGAAAAGTTTTGTGGCTAAGAGGTTTAGTATTTTATCACTTTATAATTAACACTAAGAAAATGAAGAGTCTAAAGTACCATTCCAGCTTTCTTTTATATAATCCCCATTTTGTTTTAACAGTCTGTAAATACTTGATTAACACAGAACTTCTACGTGGAACAAAAAAGTGCCCCTCCTTCACTATATGAAGAATTTTTAAAGATATTTATAAGTAAAATACTCAAAGCTTGTATTATATTGCAAGAAAGTGGTTCAAAACATACTACCCTGAACCCAAAAGGTGTCATTAAACCTTCCTCAATACCATGGTACCATTAATACTATTAATACCTCATTAATACCACACCATGGGAATACTGAATATTTTAAATTCTTTTTAGAGCAAAATCTTATATCCCTCTTACTTTGTGAGCTTAACGTATGTGAATTAATGTTTCATTACTGCTGTTCCAGAAGACCTAGCAAGGTCAGTGAAAGCGAAAGTGTTAGTCCCTTAGTCATGTTGGACTCTTTGCAACTCATAGACTCATTGCAGGCTGACTCGTTGTAGGCTGCAGAACCAACTCACTGGAAAAGACCCTGATGCTTGGAAAGACTGAAGGCAGGAGGAGAAGGGGACAACAGAGGATGAGATGGTTGGATGGCATCACCGACTCAACAGACATGAGTTTCAGCAAGCTCCGGGAATTGGTGACGGACAGGGAGGCCCTTGCATGCTGCTGTCCTTGGAGTCACCAAGAGTTGGACCCGACTGGGCAACTGAACTGAACTGAACTGAACTGAGACTGTAGCCCACCAAGCTCCTCTGTCCATGGAATTCTCCAGGCAAGAAAACTGGAGTGGGTTGCCATTTCCTTCTCCAGGGGATATTTCCGATCTAGGGATTTAACCCGGGTCTCCTGTATTACAGGCAGACTCTTGACCATTTGAGCCACCCAGGGAAGCCCAGCAAGAATACTGAAGAAGGGGTTATTTCATCAAGTAAGAAGTTGGACTAGATTTCTATCTTTACTGTTTATTCAAATCTTAAGATCTATATACTTCTACTACTATTGATGCTATAAAACCATAACTTTGAGTAGTCTACTGGATTAAAAAAAATCATAATTCATAGCTATTCCTTTTGGTTCCAAATATACATGTAGGAATAAAAACATCAAATAATCATAACTAGAAAAAATAATTTACCTAATTTAATTCTTACGATGTTCTTACAATTATCTCACAAACATGAAGGACTAAATGGCAAACAGTATTAGAGTTTACATCTTGTTAATTGTGAGATACATCTTGTTAATCATGAGAAACGGAACTCACAAGAAGACAAATAAGAGACACATCAGTAAGTTCAATTTTGTCTCAAAAGTAGGACTTTGCCTCTAAACTATCAAGGTAAGTGACAAACAGTAATAAACCCATTCAATTCATTCTGCTGCTATGTTTTTCAGAAGTTCCATGCAAATTTACCACTCACTACATGCAAACAGAGGAAAATAGAAAAACCCACAAAATGTTCTTAAAAACTGCATGAACATGACTTGAAATATCTTATTATATGCAGTTATAAATAATTCCACTCCTGAAAATTAAAATGTATTATTCCAAATATATCACTGTGCAAAATATTAAAGTGACAACATGTAAAGAGAAGTAAAGGATCTGTAAGATTTATGCCACACTTTGCTGCTTCTTCAAAAATGCAATAGCTTTCCTTAGTGAGAATATAAATAAATATGCATTTTCTTTCTGGAAGTAAATTATTAACAGGCATCAAAAGTCTTAAAAGTGAATATGAGGATCAACCATATGAACCAAAGATCCCATTTTTGGTGAAATAGGACAGCTTTGCAAAATACGATGTTTCTATAAAGTCTGGGGAAAAACTGACATACCATAAAAATAGGAGATTACTAAAAGGAACTGATAACCATCCACACAATGGAATAAATAAAAATTATCAAGATCTGAATTTAGCATAGATCATTAATTGATCTTTTAATTGTAAAAGTCAGTCACAAAGTACTGTCATAATTAGCCATTTTTACTTCAAAGTGTTAATAGCCATTTTCTGAATGTGATTGGATGGGTTTTTAAAATTATTCTATCATGTTGCTTGTAAGTTATTTTTTCTATAACAGTACTTATTTAAAATTAATGAATATGAATGGGGAAATGTTAGTGGTTTTAAAACTTCATATATATGATTTGAATGGCTTCCAGGTTTACTAAATTATCAATATGATTTTTTGAAGATTAGTTTCAAAGTTCAAAATACCAAAAATAATTTAGCTACTTTTAATAAGAATGTTAGGTTTTGTCCTTTAAAAAAAAAAAAGTCATATACATAATGCTTTTGAATGCAATGCACAAACAAGTGTGAACACTAAAAACAGAACAAGACTGAGAAATCAGAAAACTGGCTTTAAGTCTCAAAGTAGCTGTACTATCGAGCCTCAGTTTCCAATCTTTAAGGCTCCTTTCAGTTCTAAATCTGTAACAGGGAGGTGAGCCAAGTACAAGCATTTATTGAATAGCTAGTAACATACTGGACACACTGCTAGGCACTATGACATAGGTTATCTCATCTGAGTTCCTAACTCTGAGGATTACTGTCAGTCTACAGCCAAAAAAGGGACACAGAGTCAAATCATGTATCCAAGGTCACACAGCATAACTGCAGAACTTGGATAAAAACAGGAGTCCAGAGGCCTTCCGGCTTCAGAGTCTAAGTCTACTATACTGTCTTACAGAAGGTGATACATTTCAATTCCAATTCTTAACAATAGCAGTACTAAAAACTTTTATGGAAAAAAAAAATCCCATAAATAGTATGGAACTGAAAAAAGTAAAATGTATTCTGAAAAACCATAATTTGAATCTCATATTTATGGAGTATCTGGCATCACACAAGAACACAAGCTTCTTGAGGAACAGGTAGCACTCTATTTGGCAAAGTAAACATACCTATTTTTTGAAGACCTACATGTTAGGCATTTTACAGATACTCTCACTTTGGAAGATAGTAAACCCTGTAAGTTAAAAGCTCACACTCAGGCCAGACTGTCCAAGTTCACATGCTGGCTCTGCCACTTAATAACTATGTGACCCTGAATAAGTTTACTTAAACCTCCTGTGTCTCAGTTTCCTCAACTTAAAAATGATGGTATACAGGATTATTGTGGCTGTGAGAACTGAATGAGTTACTATATATATACAAAGTCCTTAGAACACTGCACAGCACACAGTAAGCACAATGTGTTAGCCACTGTTACTGTTATAATTGTTACTACCATCCTAAAAGTCTATAATTATGGTCAAAGGAGTTACATAACTAGTCACACATTTTATAAGAGATCTGAACCCAGGTTTGACTCCAAACCTTGGGCCTTTAATACCATTGAGAATAGATTTAAGAGTAGGCTCCTCTATCTGATCCACTTCTTTGCCCCAAGACTTAGAAATAGCAGCTAGACTGATGAGACAAGACTGAAAGGCCAAGCCAGAATCTCCATGTTATCAGTGGGATCAACCATACCAAGCATTTTTCTCTTCCCTCACTTCACTGACACCTGGAATTACCTGTACACAATTCTGTATCCCCATCTAATTAAGAGCATATAAAAAGGTCTCAACATTGGGAAATGTGTACGCTAATAATGACATTTTGGTAATTAACCTGTACAAGATTAATCCCTATATATTAAGAGTTACCAATTCAAAGATCATGGACCAAATCTGTCACCTCTTTTTTTAAAAGCTCTGTAGGCTAGGAATTGTTCTTAAATTTTAAATGGTTGAGAAAGTCAGTTAAAAAAATAACATCTTGTGACATGTAAAAATTACATGAAATTCAAATTTTAGCATCCACAAAGTATTACTTAGAACATAACCACACTCATTAATTTACATGTTGCCTACTGCTGTTTTCACACTAAAGCAGCATAGTTGAGTAGTTTTCAGAGATTGTAGTCTAGCCTGCAGAGACTAAAATAAACACCACGTGACAGAAACAATTTCCCAACTCTTAATTTAGAGACTGTGCCCTCCAGTGAGGCTTCCATCCAATCATGTGGCCTCCTCACTCTTTTCAATCAGCAAATCAGTGCAATAAAATGTGTAACTCCCTCAAATGTGAAGAAAGGAGGGAGGGAGGAAAGGAAAGGTAAAGAAGGGACAAGGAGAGAGAAAGAGGAGGAAGAAAATGAGAAAACAGGAAAGATATGAAGAAAGGTGCTTTCCCTACTGGTTCCATCTTATGGGTCATTCAAAACCATCCCAAGATGGGTTGGGGCTTACTTTCTATAATTTCCTTACATCTTACTTTTATTCTATGCAAAAAACAAACCAAGTACTTTATAACATACTGACTTTTTATAAAAGGTACTTCTTATCAAATCCTGTAAAACCATCTAGTGAGAGTGCTCTCAATGCTCTTGACTCTTAACATTACTTACACTTTTAAAACAAGCAGTACTTTCCACTGACTTATTTTATTTCTACGAATCAGTAACACAGTCCTACAAGTAAATGTTCTATGGAATAAATCATATGTGGAGGGCAAGTTACTCTAGAAAACTTTGCAGAAATCTTTTTAAGAATGGTTTCACCTTCAGGGAAAGGGATGTCAGTGACTTTGAAATGTATGGGGATAAAAAGATGGATTGATGAATAAAAGTAGAAGGGGAGATATGTGACAAAGCAATGTAAATAATAAAAGCAGAATCTAGATGACAAATGAGATGAAAAAATCTAGTAGAGGTGATGGAATTCCAGCTAAGCTACTTCAAATCCTAAAAGATGATGCTGTGAGAGTGTTGCACTCAACATGCCAGCAAATTTGGAAAACTCAGCAGTGGCCACAGGACTGGAAAAGGTCAGTTTCCATTCCAAATTGCAAAGAAAGGCAAAGCCAAAGAATGTTCGAACTACCACACAACTGCACTCATCTCACATGCTAGCAAAGCAGTACTCAAAATTCTCCAAGCAAGGATTCAACAGTCCATGAACCCAGAACCTGCAGATCCTCAAGCTGGATTTAGAAAAGCCAGAGGAACCAGAGATCCAATTGCCAACATCTGCTGGATCACAGAAAAAGCAAGAGCGTTCCAGAAAAACATCTACTTCTGCTTCACTGACTATGCTAAAGCCTTTGACTATGTGGATCACAGCAAACTGCGGAAAATTCTTCAAGAGATGGGAATACCAGACCACCATACCCGCCTCCTGAGAAACCTGTATGGAGATCAAGAAGCAACATTTAGAACCAGACAGGGAACAATGGATTGGTTACAAATAGGCAAAGAAGTACTTCAAGACTGTATATTGTTACCCTGTTTATTTAACTTATATGCAGAGTACATCATGCGAAATGCTGGGCTCGATGAAGCACAAACTAGAATCAAGGCTGCAGGGAGAAATATCAATAACCTCAGATAAGCAGATGACACCACCCTTACGGAAGAAAGCGAACTAAAGAGTCTGTTGATGAAAGTGAAAGAGGAGAGTGAAAAAGCTGGCTTAAAACTGAACATTCAAAACACTAAGATCATGGCGTCTGGTCCCATCACTTCATGGCAAATAGATGGGGAACAGTGGAAACAGTGGCTGACTTTATTTTTCTGGACTCCAAAATCACTGCAGATGATGACCGCGGCCATGAAATTAAAAGACTTGCTCCTTGGAAGGAAAGCTATGACCAACCTAGACAGCATGTTAAAAAGCAAAGACATTACTTTGCCAACAAAGGTCCATATGGTCAAAGCTATGGTTTTTCCAGTAGTCGTGTATGGTTGTGAGATTTAGACAATAAAGAAGCTGAGTGCTGAAAAATGAATGCTTCTGAACTGTAGTGTTGGAGAAGACTCTTGAGAATCCCCTGGACTGCAAGGAGATCCAACCAGTCCATCCTAAAGGAGATCAGTCCTGAATATTCATTAGAAGGATTGAGGCTGAAGCTCTAATACTTTGGCCACCTGATGCAAAGAACTGACTCACTGGAAAAGACCCTGATGTTGGGAAAGATTGAAAGCAGGAGGAGAAGGGGACCACAGAGGATGAGATGGTTGGATGGCATCACCAACTCGATGGACATGAATTTGAGCAACCTCTGGGAAATGGTGAAGGATAGGGAAGCCTGGCATGCTGCAGTTCATGGGGTCACAAAGAGTCAGACACAACTGAACAACAATAAAGATGACAGGCACATGGCATCAACTTATCTGCTTGTTTGTAAATTTTTAAAATAAATCATGCGGGGAAAATACTGTTGCCACATTGCAACTTTTTTAGAGAGTAGATCAAATAAACAGCCATCAACTACATTTAACTACAGAATAAGATATAGTTTCCACAAAAAAGTTTTTACTTTAATTGGTATATTTTCCTTTAGAAATATGTTTAACAGTAACTGCTGAGTACTCTTACTGAGGTTTATAATCTGTGCCTAAATAGTTTCTTACACAGTATACACAGAAACTGTAGAATAAACATTTATATAAAATTACTCATCTTAAAAAATCTTTTGGTTTTTTAAACAGCGTGACATTTTAGAGTGAAGTGTAATAAACAAACAATAAAATATATCCATCCATCTCCCTCCAATTAAGATCTGAAAGGGAAAGGAATACAAAGCACATGTTGGGATTACTGTACAACAACTACTAATTCTGTGATGATCATGAAATATGGTCTTTGATTTCTGCTTCTGATTCAAAGACAATCAAGACAAAACTTGTTCCATGACTAATTATACACTTGCGTGTCTACCATGGATCAGGCAATATGCTGTAATTTCTGTGACAAAGATCTGGCTGGCTGGCTGACTACTTTGCAATTCTAGATAGCTGGATCACCTATAAAACAATCTTTTTGTTAGCGAGCTCAGAAAACCTTGGAGATACTTTAAAACATAATAGATTTAATATACACTGCTGAGAAAACACCTAGAGTTCTTTCAGTGTTAGGGTGAAAAAATTATTAAGACAGATCTTTTAATTTATACTAAAGATTATTTAATATATATCAAAGTTAGTTTTGTATAGATGATAAATAAACCCATAGGTATATTCCTCCATCAACTGAACTGTACAATCATTAAACCATCTGAGAAAACATAAAAAACTAACCAGAACTAAGCCAGCAAGAGAAAAAGGAAGCACCAGACCAATTCCCCCACAAAACTCTGACTTATATGTGATGCTAAAATGTTTTTAAGACCTCCAAAACCAGTTAGAAAGCTGTAGGTAAACCCAGCAAACTCAAAGACTAAACTAGCCAGAAATGTGTAAGAAAAGTTATTCCATATCAATTGCCTCAACCTCTCCCCAAGTAGCACAGTTCACAACAGTGATGAAAAGCCTAACTTGCAGCATCACCCTTGGATAAGGGGGGGAAAAAAAGAGAGAGAGAAGAATTATGTCCAACATTCCAGTTTTTCAAGGGGCTGCACAAGGGACTAGTTTCTGTCTAGCCTAACTCAGAGAACTGGCACCAGCATACACTGGATGCTGAGGAAAACAAAAGGCAGGTCTGGCTTGCTGCAGCCCCAGAGAACCTTAAGTGTGACGGAAAGACACAAGAGAGGGCAAAAGACTACACACTCTTGGAAAAAAAAAAAATAATAAACCCCTTCAATTGGGAAATTATAAGGACAAATCCAGAGAAGATGCACCCCCTAAAAGATTTTAGAGGTACCAAGATTCTCTAGCTACACTGAATGACGTGATCCTCCCCTCTATGAAGCCAGTCCATGAAGAATGGGAGAGGTGTTTTCCAAATGAAAAATCCACAACAACAAGACACAAAAAACATAATCATGACCCAGTCAAATAAAGAAAATAAAGTTCTAGAAAATGACCTTAAAGAGATAAGAGTTTTACAAATTAAAATGACAAAAAAAATTCAGTATAACTGCCATAAGGAAACAAAGTACAACAGAACATAAATTAAAAACTAGATGAAATCATGGTGCATGAACAAAATGAGAACATCAACAAAAAAAAATAAAAAAAAATAAACCCAAACAAAAATTCTAGAGCTGAAGAATATAATAACTGAACTGAAAAATTCACAAGAGGGGATTAGTGGCAGATTTGATCAAGCCTAAGGCGGGGGGGAAATCAATGAACTTGACGGGTGAGTCTTTGAAATTCTTGAGTCAGAAGGAAAAAAAGCAAAAAAAAAAAAACAAAAAAAAACCCACAAAAGTGAAGAAAGTCAAAGGGACTTATGGGATGGAACATCACCAAGTTGACCAACATATGCATTGGGGAATACCAGCTAGAGAAGAGAGAATGAAGCAGGCTAAATGAAAAACTAATAGCCAAATGCCGCCCAAATCTGAGGAAGAAAATGGACATCTTAATTTTAAGAAGCTCAAAGGACTCCAATTAGGATGAACCCAAAGAGGTAGATAGTAAGATGCAAAATAAAAAATAGAGAATTCTGAAAGCTACTAAACAGAAACACCTGGTCGCACACAAGGAAGCTATCATAAGACTACAAATACACTTATCAGCAGAAATCTTGCAGGCCAGAAAGGAGTATGATGACATAGTCACAGTGCTGGAAATAAGTAACGTCCAACCAAAAACACTATTATTTGGCAAAACTGACTTTAAACGCAAAGGAGATATAAATACCTCCTAGCATAAAAAAAAAGCTGAGCTAGTTCATCAACATTAAACCTGCCTTACAAGAAATGTGAAAGGATACACGACAAAACAGCATCTGAAAATATAACGCCTTCAGGTAAAGGTAAATTTATAGACACAGAATCCTGTAATACTGCAATGGTGATGAGTAAATCACTTTATATTCAGGTAGAGTTAGAACAACATTAAAAACAAAAACTCCACTATAAGGACTTCTCTGGCAGTCCAATGGTTAGGAAACCACCTGACAAGGCAGAGGATGCAGGTTCAACTCTGGTTAGGAAACTAAGATTCCGTCTGCTGCCAAGCAACTGAGTTCTCATGCGGCAACTGCCAAGCCTGCAAAGAACTAAAGAGTCCACGCACCACCACCAAAGATCCGACACACGCGACAAAGACTCTGAGTGCTGCAGCTAGCACTCGACACAGTCAAACAAACAAATAACTGTTTTTAAACTCAGCTATATGTTAACGGATATACAAAAGGTGTGATTTATGTCATAACAAAAAGGAGAAACATGCAAAGTTTTTGTATGCAACTGAAATAATCAGTTGTTTAAAATACATCACTACTACTGTAAGATTATATGTAATCACCATGGTGAACACAATGGTAAACACTAGCTTTCCCAGTGACTCAGTGGTAAAGAAGCTGCCTGTAATAGAAGCCACAGGAAACATGCTCAATCCCTGGGTCGGGAAGATCCCCTGGAGAAGGGAATGGCTACTCACTCCAGTATTCTTGCCTGGAGAATTCCATGCACAGAGGAGCCTGGCGGGCTACAGTCCATAGGGTCACAAAGAGTCAGACACGACCGAAATGACTTAGCACACAAACACAAAGACAATACTTACAAAAGACGCACAAAGAAAGGAATCAAAGCATGTCACTATAAGAAAAAAAAAAAAACAACAAAACACAAAGGAAGACATCTCACAGGGAAAAAGGGAAAAAAATAACTATAAGATATACAAAAAACAATTAGCAAGATGGCAATAGTAAATCCTTTCCTATCAGTACTTTAAATATTAATGGATTAAACTCCTAATCAAAAGATACAGAATGGCTAAATAGGTTAATAAATTAAAAAAAGAAAAACCCAACTGTGGGGAAGAGAGTAAATCACCAAGACGGCGTGTTCAGGCTCTTTTGCCCCAGGTTTTGTAAACAGTGAGCATGCAGCAGCTGAGATCACTGATCGCACTATGCATGTGCATCATGAGGCACTGCTTGGTCACAGGCTGCTGTGTGCTGTCAGCACGTGAGCTCCACCTAGAAAGTGGCGGCATTTCTGCTACGTCACGGCTGTGCCCGTGGAGCCAGCCACGGGAGGAGAGAGTACAGCAGGTCTGCTGCTTCAGCTGCGGCGCCAGCCAGGCGAGAATGAAGAATACACGGGTCTGCAAGTCCTATGACTCCTTGAGCTTCTTCCAGCTTCCCCACTCGTGCCTTGTCTACCATGGGTTCAATCAGCAGTATGCACAGTGAGATACAGTGAGACACCTAGCATCATGGACAGATCAGCAAGACCCCAACTAATGCTGTATACAGAAGAGTTACTTTACAGATACAAGGACACACACACACAAGCTGAAAGTGAAACAAAGAAAAAACATACTATGCAAGTGATAACCAAAAGAAGGCAGATAATATGAGAAAATAAAGTGCAAGTTAAAAACTCTCATTAAGAAACAAAGGACAAATGTCTGTTTAGTTCTTTGGCCCATTTTTTGATTGGGTCATTTATTTTTCTGGAATTGAGCTTCAGGAGTTGCTTGTATATTTTTGAGATTAATCCTTTGTCTGTTTCTTCATTTGCTATTATTTTCTCCCAATCTGAGGGCTGTCTTTTCACCTTACTTATAGTTTCCTTTGTAGTGCAAAAGCTTTTAAGTTTCATTAGGTCCCATTTGTTTAGTTTTGCTTTTATTTCCAATATTCTGGGAGGTGGGTCATAGAGGATCCTGCTGAGATTTATGTCAGAGAGTGTTTTGCCTATGTTCTCCTCTAGGAGTTTTATAGTTTCTGGTCTTACATTTAGATCTTTAATCCATTTTGAGTTTATTTTTGTGTATGGTGTTAGAAAGTGTTCTAGTTTCATTCTTTTACAAGTGGTTGACCAGTTTTCCCAGCACCACTTGTTAAAGAGGTTATCTTTTTTCCATTGTATATCCTTGCCTCCTTTGTCAAAGATAAGGTGTAGAAGACATACAGATGGCTAACAAACACATGAAAAGATGCTCAACATCACTCATTATTAGAGAAATGCAAATCAAAACCACAATGAGATACCATTACACGCCAGTCAGGATGGCTGCTATCCAAAAGTCTACAAGCAATAAATGCTGGAGAGGGTGTGGAGAAAAGGGAACCCTCTTACACTGTTGGTGGGAATGCAAACTAGTACAGCCACTATGGAAAACAGTGTGGAGATTTCTTAAAAAACTGGAAATAGAACTGCCATATGACCCAGCAATTCCACTTCTGGGCATACACACCGAGGAAACCAGATCTGAAAGAGACACGTGCACCCCAATGTTCATCGCAGCACTGTTTATAATAGCCAGGACATGGAAGCAGCCTAGATGCCCACCCGCAGATGAATGGATAAGGAAGCTGTGGTACATATACACCATGGAATATTACTCAGCCGTTAAAAAGAATTCATTTGAATCAGTTCTAATGAGATGGACGAAACTGGAGCCCATTATACAGAGTGAAGTAAGCCAGAAAGATAAAGAACATTACAGCATACTAACACATATATACGGAATTTAGAAAGATGGTAACGATAACCCTATATGCAAAACAGAAAAAGAAACACAGAAGCACAGAACAGACTTTTGAAGTCCGTGGGAGAAGGTGAGGGTGGGATGTTTCAAAAGAACAGCATGTATATTATCTATGGTGAAGCAGATCACTAGCCCAGGTGGGATGCATGAGACGAGTGCTCGGGCCTGGTGCACTGGGAGGACCCAGAGGAGTCGGGTGGAGAGGGAGGTGGGAGGGGGGATCGGAATGGGGAATACGTGTAACTCTATGGCTGATTCGTGTCAATGTATGACAAAACCCACTGAAATGTTGTGAAGTAACTGGCCTCCAACTAATAAAATAAAATTTAAAAAAAAAAAAAAAGAAACAAAGGACATAACATAATTTTTAAAAAATGGTCAATTTACCGAAAGATACAACTAAAAATATATGTGCAGAGCACTGAAATAAATTAGGGAAACACTGACAGAATCGAAGGAAGAAACAGACTGTAAAAATTATAGCAGGACATTTTAGTATCTCACTTTCAATAGTATATCTATCTACCTGACAAAATCATTTAGGAGACAAAGGACTTGAACACCATAATAGACCAAATGGACCTAACAATCAAATAAAACATGCTGCACAAAACAACAGCAGAACCTGCGTTTCCTCAATTGCACATGAGACATTTTCCAGGAAAGAGCACATGCCATGCCACAAAACAATTTTAGCCAAATTTCAGAAGATGGTGAGCATACTGTGTCCTTCCCAACTGCAATAGAATGAAATAAAAAATCACAGTCAAAAGGAAAACTGAATAACCACTATGGAAATTAAACAACATAGTCTGAACAACCAATGGGTCAAAGAAGAAATCAGAAAAAAACAAAAAAATTACAGAATACCTTGAAAGAAACAACTATGAAACATAACATACCAAAATGTATGGGACACAGCGGAAGCATGGGAAGTTCACAGTGGTAAACACCCACATTAAAGAAGAGAAAAGACCTCAAATCAACAACCTAATTTTAGACCTCAAGTAACCAAAAAACAAACTAATTCAAATTTAGAAGGCAACAATGAAGATTACAGAGAAATGAAATAGAGCACAGAGGGAAGAGAAAAACTAACCAACGACAGTTGTTTGGGGGGAATTTCGAGAAAATCATCAAATCATTTGCTAAACCAGGAAAAAACTCAAATTTTCAAAATCAGAAATAAAAGAAGATAAGTTGTAATGATGCCACAAAGACAGAAAATATAAGAGACCACTAACAACAAGATACACCAATGAGCTGAATAACCTTAAAAAAATGAGTATATATTTCTACAAAAGTCCAGGAGAAGATAGTTTCACTGGAGAATTCTACCGAAGATTTAAAGAAGAATTAACAACAATCCTTCTCAAACTCATCCTGAAAAATGAAGAGAAGGCTACCCTTCCAAACTTACCTATAAGGCCAGCATAATCCTGATGCCAAAATGAAAGACATATGAGACAAGAAAAACACACACCAATAACCCTGATGAATATGGGTGCAAAAATCAATAAATTACTAGGAAGCAAAATCTGACAACACTTTCAAGTTATACACCATCACCAGGTGGGATTTATTCCTGGAATGTTAAGGATGTTTCATCATATGAAAATCGATCAATATCATATACCAAACTGCCAAAATGAAGGACAAAAATAACATGGCCATCTCAACTGATGCAGAAAAAGCATTTGACAAATACCCTTTCATAACAAAAAGTCAAACCGGACACAAAAGGAAAATTATCCCAACATAATAAAGGCCATATAAAAAGTCCACAGTCACTATCATGCCCAATGGTGAAAAACTGACAGCTTTCCTTCTAAGATCACGAACAAGGCAACGATGCCTACTCTCCTTTCAACACAGGATTCCTGGCAATCCTAGTCAGTGCATTCAGGTAAATAAAACCAATGAAAGTATACAAATAGGAAAGGAAGAAACAAAATCATCTCTGCCCAGAGGAAATCATAAAGATTACATGCACACAAACTGTTAAAACTAATAAATGAATTTGGTAAAGTTGCAGGATGCAAAAATCAGTTTTGTTTCTATGAACTAACAATGAACAACTTGAAAAGGAAATTAAGAGAATATTCCCCTCCATATCAGCATAAAAAATAAAATTCTTATGGACAGACTTATTGAAGGAGGCAAAAAGACTAGTACACTGAAAATGACAATACACTGGCTGAAAGAAACTAAAGACACAAACAAATGGAAAGATAACCCACGTTCATTGACTGCAAAACTGAAGTGCTGTTACAATGTCCATACTACCCAAAGAAATCTAAAGATTCAATTCAATCCCTATCAAAATCCCAATGACATTTTCTCAGAAATAGGAAAAAATAATCCTAAAATTCATATGGAATCTCAAAGGATGCCAAATAGCAAAAATAATCTTAAGAGAAAAAACAATGCCAGAGGCTTCACAATTCCTGATTTTAAAACATCTTTACAAAGCTACAGTAACCACAACAGCATGGTACTGGTATAAAGACAAGACATGCAGACCAATGGGACAGAACAGAGAATCCAGAAATAAACCCTTAGAACATAACAGTCAAATCATCTTCAACAAAGGTACCAAAGGTACACAATGTGGAAAGAACAGTCTCTTCAAGTGGTGCTGGGAAAACTGAATATCCCCACACAAAGAATGAAGCTGGACCCTTAGTTTATACAATACAATATAAAAGTTTACGCAAAATGGATCAACCTAAATATACAAGCTGAAACTACCAAACTCCTAGAAGAAAACATAAGGAAACAGTTTCAGGACATGAGATTTGGACAATGAATTCTTTGATATGACACCAAAAGCACAGGCAACAAAAGCAAAAATAGACAAATGGGGCTATATCAAACTTAAAACTGTGTATCAAATTTATGTAACCTTGCTAAGAAATGTAGGTCTTTGGAATTTACTGACTATGGGCTTTCAGGACACTATTTCCTGACTTCCTTTCTCTCTGGCTATTCTTCAGATACTTCCCTTCCTAATCTAGAAATGCTTATACTCCCCAGGGACGAGTCATTAGATATTTCTCTTTGGACACTTTCATCTTTCAAGGCTTTAGCAATACCTGATGACTTCCAAATGTCTTCTTCAGTATATTTCAAACTCTGCCTGAGAAAATAGAACTATTATTTCAGGTCTTATGGCTATTTTTTATGGGCTCTATCGTCAGGGAACTGTTTAAGGGGTGGGGGGCAGGGGGGAACCCCGAAGATTTTTAACATCACAGGGACTCAGGAGGCATGGCAATATAAAAAGAGGCAACTTGGCCAAGATGAACTGCAAAGAATGACTGGGGAACAGATGACACTGAGGGTGGGAAGACTGTTTCAGATGAGAGAGAAATGAGTGCGTGAAGGCAGAAGACCACTGGATGCAGTTCAGTGGCACACAGGTCAAGCGAGGGCTCAAAGACTAAGCGAAGGCAGGGACAGGCAGATTACAGGAGGGTTTCTAAGACACGATAAGGAATGCAGAGTTTAGCCAGCAGAGAAGTAATCTCACAAAGGTCAGGAACTTTCTTCCCATAAAAATGCATATATACTTACTCTGGCAAGAAGTTTCAGAATATTCACACACTTTTCATAAACCACTAGATAAGAACATTTGCAGCAGGAGTCATTAAAGGGTTTTAAGTAAGTCAATGACTAAGTCAAATCTGCCTTTATGATAAATTCCATGTTTTAAACTAGGACCAAAATTGGCAAAACTGGAGGCACGCAATCTAGTTAGGTAATGACTACTATTAGAGACCAGACAAAGAGTGAAGAAGTAGCAGGAAAGAAGAGGAAACTGATGCAAGAAACATCAATAACAATAAAAATTCATTAAGATAGTGAGTGGGTTTTGCACATTATGGCCTTTAATCCTCACAAAGTATTCTAGGAGAAGGACTGTAAACTATTCTAACATTTCTTAAAATCTTTAAAGGACATGTACAACATAATAAATAAAACACAAATTTGCACTGACCCTAAAAACTGCTTCGCTGGAGTACTTCAACAAAATAGCAGGGTTGTGTGCTCACTATGCCTTCTGAGAAGACTCCGTCAGAGGCATTCATCCCTAGCATGAACCAGTAGCATGTTTCCTTCTATTTAAAGACTCAGCTTAGTATCATTTCAGGATCATGACTGCTGCTCCCACAGTAACCTGTACCTATTTTCAGTACACTTTATAATAAGTGCCTATTAATTACATGGTAAGCTCCCTGAGACACATGATCTGACCATTTATCTACAGTTACATTCCCAGAACCTAGCAAATTTCAGAACCTCAGTAAGGATTCTTCATTTTCTCTCCTGATACTGTCTAGAAAGCAGTGTCAATTAACTATTTTTTTCTAGTACTTAACCACAAAGGCAAACAGGTATCAGGATACCTCCCAGTTCCTTAGGAGTATCAGAGGCACACAAAAGTATATGCAAAGGCTCTATCTGGAGAACAAGAACATGGTATCAGAACCCATAGGAGAGAATCCTGAAAACAGAAGAGCTATCTTTATTTTGTATCTTTTACTTCAGAATGTATTTCAAGACATTATTTAATCCAAAAATGTTTTTATACACATATATTTAATTTGGAGTTGTATATAAACATTTTCTTCCACTCCACAGACAAAAGAGCACCTAAGCTACATCTCAGCTTCTGATTTCTGGTTCCACAAGCTAGAAAGTAATTACTCCAGTCCAGTAACAAATAAAAAGATGAAGAGACGAAAGGACTCCACAACTCTTCTTGGATCCCTAAACGAGGAAGGCACATAAGGCCAAATGTGTCTGACACTGAGAGACAGGTACATACAGGGAGTCATAGTTTACTGAAGCAGAGACCCACAAGCAGGAACCTGTGACAGGACAGAAAAACCTTAACTGTAATGACAAACTCCCAGAGGCTCGGCCTTGAGAAAATCTGGAGTTAAACACTCCAGGGGGAGGGGCCAGTCATAAGGGAGCCCCCAGAGTTTTTATGAGAATTACCCCAAGGAGCTTGAGCAGGTTCTCAGAGCCAGCACTGAGAAAACTCCTCTCACGCTTCTAGCAGGGGGGCAGAGAAAGGAACCATTTTGAGATATACCAGTGCCCTCTCTTCTTACCAAGGCCTGTCCTCAGGCAAAAATACTTTACCCTGATGAGATATTATCAAATGCTTCCTTTCGGCTTATGCCTTACTATCACATTGAGTGAGTAAGTGAGTGAAGTCGCTCAGTTGTGTCCGACTCTTTGTGACCCCATGGACTGCAGCCCACCAGGCTCTGCCATCCATGAATTTTCTAGGCAAGAGTACTGGAGTGGGTTGCCCTTTCCTTCTCCAGGGGATCTTCCCGACCCAGGGATCGAACACGGGTCTCCCACATCATGGGCAGACACTTTACCATCTGAGCCACCAGGGAATCCCATACTGACGGCCTATTACAGCAATTCCTTTTACTTGGGAAATCATGTCCAGCTATCAAGAAAAAATTACAAAGCATACTGAAAGGCAAAAAACACTATTTGCAACCACAGAGCAAGCGTTAAGAATTAGAAATGGCAGAGATGTTGGAATTAGCATACCAGGAATTTAAACCAACGAAGAGCTAGTTAATATACAATTTACTAAGCTTTAATGAATGGAGAAGGAAATGGCAACTCACTCCAGTACACTTATCTAGAAAATTTCATGGATGGAGGAGCCTGGTGGGCTACAGTCCATGGGGTCGCAGAGTCGGACCCAACTGGAGCGACTTCACTCACTCACTCACTCAGTGAATAATGCAGGGCTTCTCTGGTGGCTCAGACAGTAAAGAATCTGCCTGCAATGCAGAATACCCAGCTTCAATCCCTGAGTAGGGAAGATCCCCTAGAAAAGGGAACGGCAATCCACTGCAGTGTTTTTGCCTGGAGAATTTCATGGACAGGAGCCTGGCGGGCTACAATTCATGGGAGTTGCGAAGAATCAGACACAACTGAGTGAATCACTAACACACAAGTTGGATTATCGAAGGACTGCAGGCTTGGTAATTCACCATATCAATAGACTAAAAAGGAAAAACCATATGATCTTTTCAATGAATAAAGTAGACAGCATGTAAATGTAAGCAGAGATGGATATCCTAAGAAAGAACCAAAACAAACAAACCTAGAGATCAAAAACACTGTAACAGAATTTTTAAATGTCTTTTGAGTGCTTAATAGTAGACTGGAAACAACTAAGAAAAGAATCTCTGAACTTAGATATTATCAATAGAATATTCAAAAATTAAATAGCAAGGAGAACAAAGACTAACAACTCTGGGACACTATAAAAAGTGTAACACACACAATGGGAATACTAGAAAAAGAAGAAAGGACCATCAGAAATATCTGAAACAATCACTGAGAATGTCCCTAAATTAGTATCAGACACCAAGCTGTAGATCCAGGAAGCTCAAAAAACACCAACCAGGAAAAATGCCCACTCTAAAACCCTACACTTAGGGATATCATTTTCAAACTACAGATAATCAAAGATAAAGAAAAAAAATCTGAAAGAAGTCAGAGGAGGAAAATTCCTCACCTACAAAATATCAAAAATAGGAATTATATCTGACTTCTCCTCAGAAACCATGAAAGGAAAGTGAAATGAAATATATTAAGTACTAAGGGGGATGGGGAGAATGGAGAAAGAAAAAAATACCAACCTAGAATTCTATACTCAGTGAAATTCTTCAAGAGTGAGGCAGAAATAAAGACTCAGACAAATAAAACTTGAGGGAATTTGTTGTCAGCACACCTGCCTTGCGAGAATGTTAGAAGAAATTCTCTAAAGAGAAGGAAAATGATACAGATTGGAACCTCAAATTTACATAAAGAAGGACAAGCACTGATAAATAAGTGAAAAGTAAAAGAAAACCTTTTATTTTTCTTAATCTTAACTAATCTAAGACATACAAGTTGTTTAAAATAATATCAACTATGTATTTGGTTTATGAATACTTCTGTGTGTACATATGTGTGTGTGCATCTCCTCATGTATTTATATATGTTGTTGTTGTTGTTTAGTCATGAAGTTGGATCTGACCCTTTTGCAACCCCATGGACTGAAGTACAGCAGAATCCTCTGTCCATGGGATTTCCCAGGCAAGAATACTGGAAGGGGTTGCCATTTCCTTCTCTAGGGCATCTTCCTGACTAAGGGATAGAACCTATGTCTTCTGCACTGAAAGGTGGATTCTTTACCACTGATCGTCAGAGTGGATCAAAAAACAAGACCCAATTATACATTATCTGTACTTTATAAAAGACACATATAAATTAAAGAGGAAAAATATATACCATGCTAACAATAATCTAAAGAAAGCAAGAGTAGCTATATTAATTTCAAATGAAAACAAAAATAAACAAATGGGACCTAATTAAAAGTTTTGGCACAGCAAAGGAAATCACAAACAAGATGAAAAGACAACCTTCAGAACGGGAGAAAATAAGTGCAAATGAAATAACTGACGAAGGATTAATCTCCAAAATATACAAGCAGTTCAAGTAGCTCAATAGCAGAAAAACAAATAACCCAATCAAAAAATGCACAGAAAATCTAAACAGACACTTCTCCAAACAAGGTGAACAGCCAGCCAATAAACACATGAAAAAATGCTCAACACCACTCATTATTTAGAGTAACGCAAATCAAAACTACAAGGAGGTATCACCTCACAGCGGTCGGAATGACCATCTTCAAAAAATAATCAGTCAATGCTGGAGAGGTTGTGGAGAAACGGGAACTCTCTTGCACAATTGGTAGGAATGTAGATTGATACAGCTACTATGAAGAATAGGATTTCTTAATAAACTAGGAATAAAATTACCATATGATTTAGCAATCCCACTAGTGCACACATACCCTGAGAAAATCATAATTAAAAAAGATACATGTGCACCAATGTTCATTCCAACAGTATTTATAATAGGTAGTACATGGAAGAAATCTAGATGTCCATCAACAGATGAATGGATAAAGAAGTAGTGGTACATATACAATAGAATATTACTCAAATATAAAAAGGAACAAATTGCAGTCAGTTATAGTGAGGTGGGTGAACCTTGAATCTGTTATACAGAGTAAAGTCATTAAGAGAAAAACAAATATATATTAAAGCATATATACGGAATCTAGAGATCTGTTATTAATGAACCTATTTGCAGGGCAGGAATGGAGATGCAGCTCTGTGGATACAACAGGGGGGAAAGGGTGGGACAAACTGAAAGAGCAGCACTGAAACATATATATGACCATATGTAAAAGAAAGCTAGTGGAAAGCTGGTGCCTAACAGTGAGCTCAACTCCGCGCTGCTCTGTGACAACTCAGAGGGGTGGGATGGGGTGGGGCTGGGGAGGTTCAAGAGGGCAGGGACTCACATATACTCATGGCTGATTCACCTTGTATGGCAGAAACCAACACAGCAATGTAAAGCAATTATCCTCCAGTTAAAAATAAAACAAAGTACGTTATCAGGGCTAAAAGGGGGCATTACACAAGGAGAAATGGGTCAGTTCTCCAAGATAATATCGCAATCCTTAATGTGTACGCATCGAACAACAGCATCAAATAACTTCAGGCAAAAAGTGATAGAACTACAAGGAAAACTAGAGCAATCCACTACTATAGTCAGAGACTTCAATACCTCTCTATCAGGAATGGGCAGATGGAGCAGGCAGAAAATCATTAAGGACACAGTTGGACTCAAGAGCACCATCAATCAACTGGATACAACTGACATCTCTGGACTATTTCATCCAACAACAGCAGATTACGTTCTTCTCAAACTCACATGGAACAGATGACAGTCTGGGCCAAAAAACACACCGTAACACATTTAAAGAACATTAGACTTCCATGTTGGTATTAAATGAGCCAGACAACAGAGAAATCAATATGAAACCAGTCAAATGACATTAAATCCCATAAAGATAAATACAGCATGGGAAAAGGAATAGGGAAGACAGGATATGACCACTCTGAAAAAAGTTGGTCAAGGAAGGTCTCTCTGATAAGGATCATTTGAGAGCTCTAAGCAAATGAGAAAGGAAGCCATGTGGTTATCAGAGAGAACAGGCACACATCACAGAAAACAGGCACACATCTTAAGAACACCAAATCACTAAGGGCAAGAGCATAAATTAAAGCAAGTGAGGATAAAAATGGGCAAAAGAAAATACAAAGGTCACAAAAGTGAAAGGAAGCACATAGAGCCTTGTAGACTCTTGGACTTTACCCTGAGAGAAAAACCTTTGAAAGGTTTTGAGCGTAAGTAACAGGGTTTAAAAACTTCTATTTTTGATCCAATAACAATTCGCTATTTCCATTTACATTATAGTTGATGTACTTACTATGTGCTGAGTTGCTCAGTCATGTCCGACTCATTGTGACCTCATGGACTGTAGCCCGCTAGGGTCTTCTGTCCATGGGGATTCTCCAGGCAAGAATACTGGAGTGGGTTGTCATGCCCTCCCCCAGGGGAACTTCCCAACCCAGGTCTCCTGTATTACAGGCAGACTCTTTACTGTCTGAGCCAGCAGGGAAGCCCAAGAATAGAGTGGGCAGCCAATCCCTTTTCCAGGGGAACTTCCTGCCCCAGGAAATCAAACCAGGGTCTCCTGCATTGCAGGTGGATTCTTTACCAGCTGAGCTACCAGGGGAGCCCTATGAAGTTCTTATCTATAGAGAATAGATAATTATTGCCTAAGGACTATGGCCTGAGGACTAAGACCTTGGTCATGACAACATTTAGAAAAAAAATAGGATTTCCAAATACTGAACCATAAATCACTTGATACACTTACCCTTGGTTCCCTTTACAGTCTTAATTATATACCTAAAAACACAGCTGAAGTGTTAGAGATAACGTTGTGGAGTAACTACCAAAGACAAGAAATCTGAAGTTACCAGAATTGCTTTGAAATCATTAAGAAAATCAAAGAGTCTAAATTAGTATATGAAAAAAGACTACTACATGGTGTGTATGAATTTAAACAAAATCCAAGTATATTATATGATTGAATAAAAAGACCTGGGTTATTGTGTCAGCTCTATTTCGAGGCTAAACTATAAATTAGCATGCAGCTGTTAAAAACTTTGTTTTTCTGTGCTCTAGGAAATGGGTGACACTAAGAATTTCTAAAAACACACATATTCTTTAATTTTATATAATTATTTAAAATGTACTCAAGGTGTTCCCTAAAGGGTATCAAATGCAAATATATCTCAAAGTGGTAAAAAAAAAAAAAAAATCATATTTTAATAAATATGAGATGTTGCCATTAATAAAATACACTAGTTAATTCTTAGATAGAAACAAGAATGCTTCATCACCTCTTTTGTAAATCAAGACCCGCAAGCTTAAGGCAGAAGAAGACGTACTACACCACTGGCTAGTTACGGTTTGCACAGCCACAGGAATCTGAGAAGCTGCGGCAGACATGAAAACTTAGAGCTACAGTCTCACAGTTATGGCCAGAAGCTTAGAAATCTTTGTCCAAACACCGTGGTAGATCTAATTTCCAGTTACTCCACCTTACAATGGGCAACAGCATGGTACCTTGCTAAACTCAACCAGAACTTAACAGCAGAGTCTCACCTGAAACTTCACAATAAACATCCTATTACACCTCACATTCTTGCCATGCTACAAAACACAAGCCTCATCTTTCCTTTTCATTCTTTACTCTTGATGCATCCATCTAACCTATTCCATCAAGATCTCCAGACATACATTCATGATATCTTCAATTGCTTTATGTTTTCTCAATCTCTTAGCTTTCACTGAAACCTAACGCCCCCAAATGCATTTCTTATAATTCTTTTAAATGAGGTTTCCAAAGACAACTCAAATATCCTTCTTATTCATTGTTATTAAAAATAATGCCCATCCCCTGTTTAAAAAAAAAAAAAGCACAATACAAACACAACTTATACTTAGAAACTTTCTGGTAAATTGCATCCATATACTAAAGCCTCTATTTTGCCCCATTTATATCACTGGCATTGTGACTTCAATGCTTATGCATGATCTATCCCAACCCTCAAGCTCCCAAAATACTTGACTTTCTTAACTTGAGGGTCCCTCATCTCCTCTCAGTTTCAGCCAATCACTACCTGAGGCTCTGATCATCATCATCTATGCTTGTAACAGTTTCACTTAAACTATCTTTTTGACCCATCAGGCGTTTTATAACCAACCCAACATCTCCATCTGGCACCACAACCTTTCCAACGGTGGCCATCACCAATGACATGTAAATTCAACTACTCCAATGTTAACACTCTACACACATGCCACTCCCATCTGCTCTAACAGTCAGTGGTGAAACACCATGCATCTTCTAGCTATTACAGAAAAGTCGTCAAGCTGCAAGTATGGATAAGTTCATCTCAGCTGGGTACTCTGTTAGCACGAGACTCTCAATATCTGATCCACTTCACCCATTTTCCCCAAGAACTTTCCAAGTTTTCAGTCTTTTCAAATCCCCTAACCAAACTCTAAGTTCCACAAAAACTACTTTAAAATGTTTCTTAAAAAGTTACATGGTCAAAAAACTATAAAGAAATATACCCTCACTCCTATGAGGATGGCTTACAGTGAAGGAAAAAAAAAAACCCCAAGTAATTACAAACGTTGAAAATGTATGGAATTATAACCTTTGTGCATTATGTAGTCAAAATGTTAAAGTGGTACAGCCACTCTAGAAAACAGTATGAAGGTTTCTTGCACAAAAAATTAAAAACATGACTATCATATAATCCAGCAATCTGACTTCTGGGCATATACCCAAAGAAATAAAAGCAGGGTCTCGGAAAGGTATTCGTATATTGCAGCATTATTTGCAATAGCTAAAACAAAAGCAACCAATGTCCATCAGCAGATAAATGGATAAACAAAATGTTACATACATACAACAGATTATTCAGTTCCTAAAAGGGAGGAAAATTCTGACATACATTACAACATGAATGAACCTTGATATCATGCAATGTAAGTAAAGTAAGCCCATCACAAAAAGACAAATACTGTGGGCACTCAGAGTATATGAGGTATTGTTGTCCAAACCAAAGTAGAATGGTGATTGCCAGGGCCTGGGGAGAAGAGTGGAATGGGGAGTGATTTTTTTAAACTGACAATAGTTTCAGTTTTGCAAGATGAAGAGAGTTACAGAGATGATGGTGGCAATCACTGCACAACAATATAGATGTAACTAATTACCACTAAATTGAACATTTTGTAGTGTGTATTTTACCACACACAAAAATTTTAAGTTACATCGACACATATGTTTGAAAAATACATTTTATAATTCCTTCTTGGAGATGCACAATGTATATCATTTTAAAGGATTTTTCACAATTTTCAGGAAAGAAATCTGCTGTTTAAGTCTGTATGTCCCAAGCTCAATCAACAATGAAACCACTTCTTCCAGAAGCACACAGTGGTGTAGCTGACCTAATTTACTAAGAAAATTGACAGTTTAGGCACAATGGCTTTGACTTCCCCATTCTTAACTACCAATACATTTAATATCACATATTCATCCTTACCTTCCTCTTCTAGTTTCATAAGGGTCTTTGCTCTTATTCAAGAGAAATCCCTATACCTATATTCTTCATTCCAACCCTTACTACTTTAAAGCCCTGATTCAATAATCACCATCTCTAGTTATTTTAAACTTTTAAATTTCTTATATTATCACAACTAATCACTGAAGCCTTACCTACTTCACTTTCTAAAGACTTTTCTTTAAACCAGAAAACTTTATCTTGAATTTCTAATATACTACTGCCTTTATTTAGGCTTTCACTGACTAAAACTTGGTCATCCTACCATATGATTTATCTTCAATCCTGTTTCCTTGCCAGCAAAGTTACTAAAAATATATATATCTAAGAAGGTTACCCTACTTAGCAAATTCTTTACTGATTCCCAAATACCTACAAGAGACAGCCAAGGCCGTTCACATAGCATGCAAGCACCTAGTCCTTTTTATCCAGTCTCATCTCCTTTAGTTTCCCACCTTTCAGTTTATAATTTAAAAATCCTCAACTGCCTACTGTTTCCTACATTTACTATGCGGCTCTGTAAGTGCTCGTGCTTCTGCCTAGAATGTGCTAGCTAACTCCCAGTCACTCTTCAAGACTTAACTTAGCCTTCCCTGATCACCCCTGTTTTCTGCCATGTGGATTAGGTCCCTATTGCATCAAGGTACCTGAGTACACTGGTACTTCTTTACGTTCATGTTCCATCCTGGGATCCTTCTACCACCATGAATGAAATGATGTGCTTCCGGGTCTTTCACACTGAACAGACTAAAACTTCTAGAGGAGCAAAAATATGTAAGAATCCAGGGGTATGCAATTATCTGTGTAGAAGTAGAAATCTAGTAATATGTTACCACGATTTAGAGGTATTTATTTGGTAGGGAAAATCAGACAAGTGTATTCCTATCTTCCAATTTACTTTCTAAAGCATTACTCCCTTTTACTGGAAATTGTTTTCAAAAAACGTGATACCATTTAAAGCAATCTAGAGCAACTTAAGACACTACAGCCTCAACCAAGTTACACTTACATTCGGCTAGCTTCAATGTCGTCAGATTGAGGTTCTCCTGATGATCTGTAAAATGCAATTGAGAAAAGTTAAGCAAAATATACCATATTCAGAAAAGGAGCAAACATTTTATTTTGGAAGACAAATTTGAAAACAAGATTTAATGGGTTAACAATTTTAAAAGTTCAACATGAGAAAAAAGTGATCAGATCAGATTGCCATATAACACATTTATCGTAAGGGCTAGACTAATAAAAATTCAGTTCATTTTCTTAAGGAAAGGAAACTAAACACTATTTAGATGTACAAACCAATGTAACAAATCATAATTATTTACAAAGTCAAATATTTATAATAAAAACACACAACTATGAAGCCATCTACAGCCAAGTATCAGTTATTCACAATACCAAAGGTATTCACTGGTATTCGTGGTCCCAAACTTTAGATAAAGTATCAGCAAACTACTGCCTGGGATGACTAAGGCCTGGGTCAGCCGCCTGTTTTTGTAAACTTGTTCTGGGACAGAGGCATGCTCATTCATTTATATACTGTCTACGGCTACTTTTACACTATAAGAGCAGAGCTGAGAAACTTACAGACAGGTGGCCCACAAAGCCTAAAGTATTTATTACCTGTCCCTTTAAAAAAGTCTGCCAATCTCTGCTGTAGATAATACAAATTTAAACCTAACAGCCTCATAAATTTTGAGACACTAAAGTCTGATTTACCATTCTGATCATGATTACTTTATTTCAACAAAAGTAGCTGTTCCTGAAAATACACTGGCAGCATGTATACCTGTCAACTGTATTCTAGGGTATTAAAAATCTTGCTGTGGATAACTATGAATTGACTTCAGTTATAAACAGCTGCCAGTTTTCTTCTACTTTTTCAATATACTGCTACTATTTTAAGTAGAAATATTCAAAATTCTAAGACAGTAAGAAGTCTTTTATTTTCATTCTGGGGCATGAACCAATGCTGCCTACCCCACCCAACATGTTAAAAAAAAAACAAATTCCTATTACTCTATTCACTTTTATAACTAGCATCAGTCAACATATATTAAGGTGAATCAACATAATACTGATTTCTAACACTTTCAACTCACAGAATAGGTAAAACATTTTTTAGAGGTCAAAAGCTAAATTTTCAAACTGATATTGCAAGGACTTGATTTGTAAATTTATCACTGACTTGAGACTTCAAATTCCAAACAACTTTTAATAAAAGAATCTTAAACTTGGAGCCACCAGAAAAGAAAAAGTGTTTCCCATATATCTCAGTTTTAAAAAACTCACTTCTTTATCACTTTCAAAATTATCCCTCATTGCAGGGGTCCAAGGAAAAGAATGCAAAAAAATGTAAGAGTCCAGCAGCTCAAGTATTTATTTTAGATCTTCTCTGCAGTATATTCACATTTTCAATTTTGCACAAAATGATATTAGAACTAAAACCTGGGGCATGCTGGAGGTGGCAGTGACTTGGCAGTGACACAGATCCAAAAATTTCACTCCACCCTCTCCCCCAGGGAGCAAGCAAATCACCTTTGTGACACACCTGGTTTCCAGCAGCCTTGTGGGTAAGTACCCCAAGATTGCTTCCAAACGTGTATCTCTCAGACAGAAGAGCTAAAAAGTGATGATAACCCCATGTACCAGCTGACTCATTTTTGAAAGTGCGACCCTCCAGCATCAGATGTCATACTGTAAGGAGGCAGAGCAGGCTTGCAAAACAAAAAATAAACCTGCTGGCTCTAAGGGAAGAGAGGCAGATTAGAAGCTTTTAAACACGTAGGCGGCAAAATTTTCAAAATTAACAGGGAAAGAGAGGGGGGAAAAATGAAGACACATTGACAGGGAAATTAAACTACTGCAAAAAGGTAAGACGCAAGCAAGAAGAAAAACAAATCCAAGTCTCAGAAGTACAATTTGTAACTGTAAAGTTTTGAGATTCTGAAATGGAACAGAGATTAAATACATCAAATGGTATCTACATTCTAATTTTCAAAGTCTGTTCCCTAAACAAGAGACTATGTAAACATAAGCATCATTTAATATTAACATATATTAATGTAACTACCAAAACCATTTTAAAGTCAAACCAAGTAATTTAAATCAATTCAAGAAGAAAAAAAGAATAATAAAAATTGAAGATTACCTTAAAACAATCTACCCTAAGACTCTTAAACACAGTGCATTTGTTTTTCACTCAAAACAGAAACTGTTTTTTAATCAAGGAAAAGGTTATGAATATACACTGAACTACAAGAAGCACTTTTTATCTTATAGTGAGTAATAAGTAATAGTATCTGCCTGTATAAATTTCTGGTCATTCTGCTTACTGTATTCTGTCTGTAATATTCTAAATAGTTTACCAAAGAGTATCCTAAAGTTAGGATCCAAACAGTCAAAATTATAAAGATTATATAAGCTCCGGGGGGAGAACAGATACATGTATGTTCTTTTGCTGTTCACCTGGAACTACCACCACGTTGTTAACTGGCTACACCCAAACACAAAGTAAGTTTAAAGTCTGGGGAGAAAAATTCCAAAACTCCAAAAAATAAATGAATAAATAAAATACCTAAGATCTAACAATAGCTTCCAAGCTTTAATTTAGCCCCTGAAGAGTCTTTATTCTTTACTGTCAAATGCTGGGAAGTAAGGATCTGGTTGTTCAGCTGCTCAGTCGTGTCCAACTCTTTGCAACCCCATGGACTGCATGCAGCGTACCAGGTTTCCCTGTCCATCATCTCCTGGAGTTTGCTCAAGCTCATATCCATTGAGTCAGTTGTAATTTTACCAAAATGAGGACATGACACAAATGAAAGAAACCCAGAAAGTACTGACTTAGATTAACCTAAAGCTTGTCAGAAAAACAAATCACAAGAAAGATTTTTATGAGGTGCAGCTTCTCTGGACTGCAAGCCCCTCCTTTAACTTCCACTGTAACTCTCTTGGACAGAACACTATACCA
This sequence comes from Muntiacus reevesi, assembly GCF_963930625.1. NCBI lineage: Eukaryota > Metazoa > Chordata > Mammalia > Artiodactyla > Cervidae > Muntiacus > Muntiacus reevesi. The sequence goes on from NC_089263.1 coordinate 1,651,209, forward strand.
CTGTTATTAAAACTCTCAACACATGAAAAGCATACTTTAAAATGTATATTAAGACTTTTTTCAGAGTTTTTTTTTTTAAATCTTCATAATAAACATTTAAAAACTTGGAATTTTTTAGAAATACTTTCCTATTTATTCATACAGACAGGTCTGGGGAAAAGGCACAAAGTATTTTAGGAAGGAGATTAAATGGAGAAGCAGGTCACTATTCGTAGTAGTCAGTATCCCTGCCAACTATACATTTTCTTCCTTTTTTTTTTTTTAACAGCATGTATTTTACAATGGCAGCCTTTTAAAGGCTGTAAAATAACATTCAAAATTACCTTTTACAAGCTGTGGCCATTCGGTGACATCAGGGTGATCACAGCTTTGAGTCACTGATTAAAAACAGGTTGTCACACCAGTCTAGCTGCTAACTTGATCTGAGCGTAGGTTTAATAACTCTAACAAATTAAACAAATCTTTAGTTAGAACACTTTATAAACTCAATTCATTGTTAAAAAAAAATCTTCACAGGTTCGAATTAGGTGCCAATGCAACATTCATCAGAAGAATAATTATAGAAATGCTTTCAAGGACTATTTTCCAGCACTTTTTCCTTAAACTATTTCTTCACTTGAGAAAACATGACAATAATCTTGTACTTTTATGAAGTGTCACAGTTTACAAAAGCACTTTGGTCAACAGTATCTTAAATCTCAAGACAACTTTGGTTCTAACCTATACTGAGTAGGTACGATAGAAAAGAATTTTAAAAAACAGAAAAACGAAGCAGCCTTAGAGTGATTAATTGACTTGCCCAAGATTTTAGTATTAGTGTTGAAGCCAGGACTAGGACTAAAACCTAGGTATATTGACTTCCTAACCAGAATTAGTATTTTGTGATTTTGTTTAGTTTTGCTATAGAGCCTCATGATTTAAATATATGTAAGTAAGCAAAGATTTAAAATATAAATTGAAAATCCACAATTATAATAGTTTAAATGGGACTAACAGTAATAGAGTTTTCCCAGTAGTCAAATGCTTAATGAAATAGTTATACACAAACATACACACACACACATCAAGTCTATTCCTACTTATTCCATAGGGTAAGCTAACATTAGCAAAAACTCCTTGGGTATTTCACAAATATTATATTCTCCTTATCAGTCATAAATCCACTAACATTCAATTTCATGAGAGAGAATGGCAAAACACAAAATCATTTTTTTCTCCCTCAACCTAGTATCTTCTGATCCCCTTACTTGGCCTTAGCTGAACTGTCCTGATTATCACGGTTCACGATTTATCAGGCATCCTAATCACACTGCAATTCTGGCAAAGATACACATCAGGAATATCCCAGAATCAAGAGTTCATGTCCTGCAACTACTTTTTCCTCCTGATGATTTCCCTACCAAACTATATATCCAGGCCAAACCTGAAAAGTCATCTAAGGAAAGATGAGAAAATCAGGAGATAGAAACAAAAGACCCCTGACATTTATAAAATAGGAAGCTATCTGAGAATACTAAAGGATGAACCATCAATGCTTGAACCCGTAACTCTGCAGCCTACGAACTTGGGTTTCAAATTTAGATAAGGGTAAGAGTTGGCCAAAGAATACATAAGTAACTTTTGGGGGCTCCAATACAGACATAGTTCATTTTATTGCACTTCACAAATAATGTGTGTCATCTCTGACAAACTAAAGGTTTGTGGCAGCCTGCCTCTAGCAAGTCTACAGGTGCCATCTTTCCAACAGCATTTGCTCACTTCATGTCTCTGTGTCACATTTTGGTTAATTCTTGCAACGTTTCACATTTTTTCCTCATTATATTTGTCACAATGATTTATGATCAGTAACTTTTGATATTACTATAACAACTTGTTGAAGGCTCAGAAGATGTTTAGCACTTTTTTTATCAACAAAGTATTTTTTAATTAAGGTGTGTACACTATTTTTTAGACATAATGTTACAGCACACTTAACAGACTGTAGCAAGCCTCTGTGAGTGTGACTTTCATAAGTACTGGAAAGCCAGAGACTTCACACGATCAGCTTTATTGGCCATACTGCAGCAGTCTAGAACTGAACCTCAAACACCCTGAGGTATGCCTAAATACAGGGGACTTATAATCCCTGGAAGATGTCAAATTTCCTAGATTTTCCTATCACGTTACAAGCTTCCTAATAACAACTAGAAGATTCTTGAGGTCATTTGGAAAAGAGGTAATGTGCCCCCTGAAACAAATAGTATTTCCTCTGGGGTCTTCTTAAGACTAATAGTGTATGTGGATTTAAAAGATCCAAGTCTAACCTTCTAACCTGTAACACATAAAAACGAAAAAGTCAAAATACCTTTTAATTGATTAACTGAGATGAATTAATTCATTAAAGAGCTACACGTTCTGTGAAAAATACTGAGGCAAGTTTTCTCTTCTAGACTTCCTTTTTCATTGTCCAGTGCTCAACAGAGCAAACAGCTCCCAGAGTCAGTCTGGATACAAGGCTTTGTTTGGTCCCTGACTCAATGGAAAATCTTGGGCAAGTTTCTTAACCTCTCCAAGCCCGTTTCCCAATATATAGAACTAAGGTAACAGTAGTACCTATTTCAGAGGTCTGTCATGAGGATGAACAAACATATATTTTGTCCAAAACAGTGTCTGGCACATAGAAAAAGCCCAATAAATGGAAGCTGTTATTAACTCATAGCCTAACAGCCAAACTCACCCCCTCAATCTTCTTATGCAATTATTTTACCTCTCCTAGCACACTAACCTGTTCTAAATTTCTTTCTGAATCCCACTTGGAGCCCTCACACAGTCTACCTGGCAGCATGGTGATTTAGCACCTAGCAGCATAATCCTTTAAAAATGGCAGTCACCCAAATCTGCTGAATACATCCATCACTATTCTAATCAAGACATTAAGATATTCATGCAATTTTGACTTTCAAAAAAATAAAACAGAAACATACCATATTTCGCCAAACTTCTGAGGAGCTGGTGAATTCTAAAATCAGGCTCTTACAGATTTTTAACCTAAAACATAAAACACCTCACTCAATTCTTTTTACACAGACAACCGAATAGACAACTTTCAAAGAAAAAAAATGCTCTAAAATTACAGAAGCAAACTCATTTGTAATATCTGTGAATATTCAAAACATATCAAGAGACAAACGCTCCTAAGAATTGTTGCCAGGATGTGTGGACAGGTAGTTGGGCAGAACCGTGAAGCCCATTTTCAGCCACACAGCTTACTGCTCTGCATTTCCTGACTCCTCTCTCTCGAACAGGGCTGAAAATACATGACCATTGTTTAAGTGCGTGTCTCGAATTCCTTCAGACACCTACAGCAGTTAAGCTTTTAACTAAGTTCTACATGCTGAGCATCTGCTATGTTAGGTACATACAAGAGCATCTGCCCAACCACCTCAGAGTAGCAGCTGGGAAGTGTCCTGGGAGTCTTAGGTGTCAGGCTGTTGTATCACTGAAAATATCTTTAAAGTATGTAAGACAATGTTGCCTGGAGCATAACAGGGCCTCAATGTATGGTAGCAATTATTTCTTAAATCAAACATTTAATCTATCTATCAAAACTTCTCTTATCAAAAAACAAATTTTTGAAGTCTTTAGGCTTTAACATGGATCCAAATAATCACTGTAAATTCTTATCTCATTTGTACACAATCAGAGCACGTCTCAGTTGAACTGAAATTTTTTTTAAAAATACATTTCCTTTTACTACATATGAAGAGACCAAGTCACCCACCAAGTTAGGAAACCCACCCAGCATCCTAAAGGTTGATATGAGAAAATGAATATACTGCATGTAATTGGAGAAGGAAATGGCAACCCACTCCAGTGTTCTTGCCTGGAGAATCCCAGGGACAGAGGAGACTGGTGGGCTACAGTTCATGGGGTCGCACAGAGTTGGACACCACTGAAGCGACTTAGCAGCAGCAGCAGCATATAATTACTGTTTTTAAAATTAATCAAATGTTAAGATCTTAACAGACTGAGTCTCAAACTCTCTTCTATAATACAATCACCTAAGGAATCTCTAAAAAAAAATGCAGGTACTTACTTGATCTCAACCTCCAGAGACTGTGATTCAGTACATAAAATGGGGATATAGGGATCTGTATTTCATGTGATATACATACCCCAATTTGAGATACTTTGCCTTAGAAGATTAGGAACACATAATTATTGAAGAAATACACCAAAACTATGAAGATATAGAATAAGTAATAGAAACTGTAAGCACTAAAAATGCTAGTTGCACTCTGCAAATTTAACCATTAGCACTCTTATAGCACACCTAGTGCCTTTCTTTTCTTTATATTCAACAGAGGGCTCACTATAAATCAAAGAGTAAGAAATGCATCTAAAAATAAGAAATGTCAACATGAATCTGTATCCACCTGTCCTGCTATCATTTTCCTTTATCCTTAAAACAGTCCATCTGCCTACTCTCACTTTTTCTCCCTCTACACAGGTGCATATATATTATTAATACGTCTGTCATGTCTTTTATCTCCTCTTCAATAGCCTATTTCCTTCACCTCCTTGTAACCCTAGGACAAACTTAATCTCCAGACTACTTTTTCTATCATTTTTTCATTACAGCCACTGAGCAAGTCTGTTCTCATTTATGCCATGTTTACAGTGTCTTAAATTTATGGGAAAGCTACTTGTTGACAAACTCATTCAGCTTTGTACATTCATAAATTTCTCAACAAAAGACTGTTCCCAGTAACATTCCTGCATCATCTTCCTGCCTTCAGGTTCTCCTCATTCTAGTTCACTCTGCAGTTAAACTAAAATTTTTAAATATTACTTTCTTACAGTACTTCCAACATAATTCCCTCAACTCCATTAACTCTTTACAGTACCATTACCTTCCTTTAACCACCAGAAAGACCATTAGCTCAGATGCTAACATACAAAACTTTTCACATACTGCAAGTTTTCTTATAAAAGTCATCATCAGTCTCTTATATCCTAAATCTTATGACCTCTTAATCCTACTTTTTCTCTGCAGTATTTCACAATGCTAACCATTTCTCACCCCTCCTGGCTTCCATAATGCTGTATCTGTCCGTGTTCTACCTCTGACTGGAACTAAGTCTTCTGCTAGTTCATTTTCCTACTCCCCAACCATAGCCTCTAAGTTTCCATCAACAGTCCTTTTCTTGACATAAAAAGAGGGGCTATTTAATTTAGGTTAAATTAATTTTCTGGACAAGGTCAGCACCTGTTCCTCTATCACCTCTATATACTTAGCATCCCTAACATCTTTTAAGATCCCTCACATCTTTACACCTTTTAAGCCTTGATCTCTTGAGTCATAAGCCTGCTACTCTCAGTTACCAATGGTACACATGCACTTGGGATGTTTCATTAGCATATAAAATCAAACTCAATTATTTAAAAAAAACCTCACTCCATCCTGATGTGCCTACTCTTCCTACTCTTGTTGTCCTGCTAATTACAGATTATAAGAAAAATGGTGTAAAAAAAAAAAAAAGGTGAAAAACAAGAAAAAATGGTGCCATTCTTTATTTCCCCACCTCGTTTTTATTTAGCCCAACCACTGTACAGTTTGATACTAAAGACCATTCAAAGAATGTCTATTACCTAAAACTAATTACAATGTTATATATCAATTATAGCTCAAATTTTAAAATATGTTTGAAGGTCTACAAGTGGATGAAGACATACTGGTAAAGAAACTAGACATGTTCTTACAGATATACAGATATCTGTATAAAGATATACAGATATACAGATACAGATAAAGATATACAGATATACAGATACCTGTATACAGATATACAGACCAGACTTTTGGACTCTGAGAGAAGGTGAGGGTGGGATGATTTGAGAGAATAGCATTGAAACATGTATATTACCAAATGTGAAATAGATCGCCAGTCCAAGTTTGATGCATGAAGTGGGGCACTCAAAGACGATGCACTGGGACAACCCTGAGGGATGGGATGGGGAGGGAGGTGTGAGGGGGGTTCACGATGGGGGACAACACAGGTACACCCACAGCTGATTCATGTCAATGTATGGCAAAAAACCACTATGAATATTGTAAAGTAATTAGCCTCCAGTTAAAATTAATAAATTAATTTAAAAATTAAATTCAAAATTCAGTCTATAAATAAAGTTTTAGTGACCCCTTCCCCAGAATTGGAAACTAGACTTGCTCTTACTCCATGTAATGGGGGAAATGGGCACAAACAATAAAAACCACAATAAAGTAGGTAACTGCAATGCACAGTTAAGTGTTGTGAAAAAGAAACTGCAATATTAAGTACACAAATAGAGTATCCTGACTTAGTCTGGGAAAAAAGTAAAGATGTTCTTTATAAAGTAACATATAAACTGAGCACTGAGGCATGAATAATGTTTATCCCAGACATATTAAGAAAAATCAGGGGAAGTAATGATACCATTACCAGTCCAGTCATCCAAATTAGAAAACTGAGTCATATTCTAAAGAGAAGCCCTTTCTAGTACAACAAACTAATCCACTGCTATCAATTCTATCTCAGAAATTCCCCCACACTCCAACACTTCCCCCAATTATTCTGCTGTTGGTTTTGTTCCAGAGTAGCATTTCAGATGAAACTGTACATGATTTGGAAAAAATCTGCCAGTCCAGCCTCTTCTCTCAGACTAGACCACCCTTTCAGAGAACACACACATAATTCGTTTTTATACTTCCACTGCTGGAAAATGTTCACAAAATATACTTCTCAGGATAAACATCTTACAAAAGAGGAACATCTCCTTTGAGATGACTTGTTTTAGGTCACTTAACTAGTAAATATAAGGTTAAGATCAAATTGTCTGATTCTAAAGACCATGTTTCTTCCTTCCATTATTGATCAGTCACTAAGTCGTGTCCGACTCTTTGTGCCCCACCCACACAAGGCTTCCCTGTCCCTCCTATCTCCTGGAGTTTGCTCAAACTCATGTCCATTGAGTAAGTGATGCCATCCAACCACCTCATCCTCTGTTGCCCCTTGCCCTCAATCTTCCCCAGCATCAGGGTCCTCTCCAATGAGTCAGCTCTTCTCGTCAGGTGGCCAAAATACTGGAGCTTTAGCTTTAGCACCAATGAATATTCAGGGTTGATTTCCTTTAGGATTGACTGTTCTGATGCCTTTGCAGTCCAAGGGGCTCTTAAGAGTCTTCTCCAACACCACAGTTCAAAAGCATCAATTCTTTGGCACTCAGCCTTCTTTATGGTCCAACTCTCACATCTATACATGACTACTTGAAAAACCACAGCTGTGACAAATTTTATTTTCTTGGGCTCTGAAATCACTGTAGATGGTAGCAGCCATGAAATTAAAAGATGCTTGCACACTTCTAATTTATACCAAAATCCTGTAAACTTTTTCTCTGAAATTTCACTTGTATCCTTTTTTTTCCAATACAAACCAACAGTCTCATGTTACAGACCCTCATTACTCCACAGGATTTCCCGTTTTCCTCTATCTTTGACTCTGTTGCTAGAATAATCTTTTTCAAAAACCAAATTTGGCTATATCACTCTCATACTCAAAATCTTCTATGCTTTCCCAATGCCCACAGAATAAATTTCAAACTATCATACGAAGTCCCTGCTACCAGTCCCACCCTTACTGCCTACTGTATGACATCATTACCAGGTACTTGATGATCTAGTCCTATCACTGGATTACTGGCTATCACATACTTCAGTTCAGTTCAGCCGCTCAGTCGCGTCCGACTCTTTGCGACCTCATGGACTGCAGCACGCCAAGCCTCCCAGTCCCTCACCAATTCCCAGAGTTTATTCAAGCTCATGTCCATCGAGTCAGTGATGCCATCAAACCATCTCATCCTCTGTTGTCCCCTTCTCCTCCTGCCTTCAACTTTTCCCATCATCAGGGTCTTCTCAAATGAGTCAGGTCTTCACATCAGGTGGCTAAAGGATCGGAGTTTCAGCTTCAACATCAGTCCTTCCAATGAACATTCAGGACTGATCTCCTTTACGATGGACTGGTTGGATCTCCTTGCAGTCCAAGGGACTCTCAAGAGTCTTCTCCAACACCTTCTTCAAAAGCATCAATTCTTCAGAGCTCAGCTTTCTTTATGGTCCAATTCTCACATCCATACATGACCACTGGAAAAACCACAGCCTTGCCTAGACGGACCTTTATTGGCAAAGTGATGTCTCTGCCTTTTAATATGCTGTCTAGGTTGGTCATAACTTTTCTTCCAAGGAGTAAGCATCTTTTAATTTCATGGCCTCAGTCACCATCTGCAGTGATTTTGGAGCCCAAGAAAATAAAAGTCTCTCACTATTTCCATTGTTTCTCCTTTTATTTGCCATGAAGTGATGGAACCAGATGCCATGATCTGTTTTCTGAATGTTGAGCTTTAAGCCAACTTTTTCACTCTCCTCTTTCACTTTCATCAAGAGGCTCTTTAGTTCTTCTTCACTTTCTGCCATAAGGGTGGTGTCATCTGCATATCTGAGATTACTGATATTTCTCCCGGCAATTTTGATTCCAGCTTGTGCTTCATCCAGCCCAGCGTTTCTCATGATGTACTCTGCATATAAGTTAAATAAGCAGGGTGACAATATACAGCCTTGATGTACTCCTTTTCCTATTTGGAACCAGTCTGTTGTTCCATGCCCAGGTCTAACTGTTGCTTACTAGCCATCTTTATTTCTGACTTCAATGCTTTTGTTTCTCACAACACTTTACCCCAAAATACTTCTCCATCTTTTGCTAACCTTTATCTCTCACCCATCTATTATGCCCTGTTAAAAAAATACTCATTTTAAATACTGTACCACACAATTCTCTAACCTCTTCTGTAAATAATCATTTACTACATAGTCCTAATACTGTATTAATTTCTCTTTTAAGTTTATTATTTTATATATTATAGCTATCTGCATACATTTCTCAGTGCTTCTAATCATAAGCTGGTTGAGGGAAAGGCACATCTCCTTCATGTTTACTTTCATCGTATTGGGGGCTGTTTTCTTGACTCTACACTTCTCCTCTACAAGGGGGAAGAAAAAAAAGAGTAAAGCTCATGGCCTGACAAAGGATTCTGAACTAGTTCCAAACGCAATTCATGGACGAATAAACAAGAGTATCCCTTAATTCCAAACTAACACAAATTTACCCCAAGTCAATTTAACGAAAGTATATTCTGAAGCGCAAAGATGTAAGAATCACCAAGAAAATTTCATTTTCTAAAAGAAACGTCTCTCTTTCCATAGAACTTGTTCTACCAGGGACTAAAGCGTCCAGCTTTACTATTAAATAGTATAATTAAAGTTGATACAACCCCTTCAAAAAAACTTGATAGTTATCTACTAAAACTAAATGTATACATATCCTATAACTTCAAAATTCCACTAGGTACATCAAACAGAAATGAGAACACACGTTCACTAGAAGACATTTAGTGGAAAATTGAGAGTAACAACAGTCTTAGTCACCCTAAACCAAAAATGACTAAAATGTCCATCAGCAGTAGAATGAAAAACAAAATATAGCTGATCCTTGAACTACCCAAGTTTGAACTATGCAGGTCCACTTAGATGTGGATTTTTCTTCAGAAAATACACTAATATAGTAATACTATTTACAGTTGGTTGAAGTCACAGAACTGCCAAGTCTGCAAGGCCCACTGTAAGGTTATACGTGCAGATTTCTGACTATGCAGGGGATGCGCGCCCCTAGCCCATACCTTGCTGGAGGGTCAACTGTATCAAACAGAAATTATAAGCAACCAACGACAACCAACACTGTGGATAAATCGCACAAATACGGTATGTGAAATAAGTCAGATACAACTAAATGTGATTGTTTCTAATTACGTAAAATATAAGAACAGGAAAATCTAATCTATGCTAGTAGAAGTCAGGATACTGGTTATTCTTGGGGAAAGAGAATTAATGACAAAGAGAGAACAAGAGGCTTCAGAGGAACTGATCTTATTCCCTGATCTGAATGCCGGCTACATCTATGTGCTCAGTGTGTAGAAGTTCAACAACCTATGTGCACACTCATATGCTTTTGTATGTGTATCATACTTGAATCAAAAATTTATTTGAAAAAGCACAGTATGGTTACAAGCACTTGATAAATAAATGTAGATGAAACAGAAAGTAAGTCCAGAGAAAGATTCAAAAAGTATCTAACAGTTGCTTCTTATCAAAAACAAGAAAACTGGACAACATACACAAAAAAACATGTTTTCAGACCCTGGGTACCAGGCAGTGTGAGTCTATGATCCATGAGAATAAACAGAATTAAGGTGAACCCTTTGAATGCTTGAATTTCTGCCTAAAGGCAACTTTCTGCTAGAGTCAATGGAGGGAAACCCGGACAGAGGACAGCAGTCTCACTGGGGTGTGAAGCAAGAGGTCAAAGTTGAGTAGGCTGAAATGGGCAGGATATTTAGTAAGACTGAGTGCCAGAGAGGGGAGCTAAGCAGAGAAAAGTCTCCAAAAGCCTGCCACTTGAGGGTTCTTTCAAGTCTGTCATTATATACTAAACTTGGCATGAATAAAGTGAAAGACTCCATGAAGCTGAAGAAAGAGGAGCTGTGAGCCGAAATATTCCTGGTGCTCATACAGGACTGGGAGATCCCTAAATCCTCCCAAGCAGAATGAAGAGAACATGATGACACTGAGAACATTTCATAGACATTTACGAACATTTAGTAGAAAACTAAGAAAGGCCATGATGTTCTAGTAGCTACCAACCCAAAAGTAAAGCCTTCTCTAGATACACTCTAGATACAGAGCCTTGAAGGAATCAAGCTGAGCAAGTTACTTCGCTAGCTGCCCAAACAAAATTTAACATTCGAAAAGACAACAAAATCCAGCCACTCAACAACAGAATATTACAATATTCAGTATCCAGTAGTAAACCACTAAATTTACAAACAGGAAAACAAGACCCATAACCAACAGAAAAACCAGTCAAAAGACCCTGAAGTGAAAAAACTGATGGAATCAGTAGATGTGAACGTTTAAAATAGATATTATAAACATGATCAAGGATTCAAAGGGATATATGAAAATGAAACTTTTAGAAATACAAAATAATGTATGTAAATATATATAAATATAAAATATTTACATAAATATATAAATCATCTCAAATATTGGACACTGCAAGGGGAAAAAACAGTAAAATACAAGACAAAGTAAGTGGAAGCAGAAAGAGACAAAAAAAGAACTAAAAATGTTAATGATCTGAATGTAATTATCAAATAATCTAACATTATACATATAACCAGAGTTCCTGGAAAACAATGTAGAAGGAAGAGAAGTGACTTTAAGAAAATACATGTGAAGAAATAATGACTGACACTTTTCCAAATTTGATGAAAGCATAAGCACACAGACCAAAACAAACCAAACCAAAAAAAACAAATACCCAAAGTCAATAAATCCTAAGCAGGATAAACAGACAAAGAAAATCAGGAATAAAGAGAAAATATCATAAGAGACACCAGACCAGAGGGGGGGAAAAAGACTTTATGAACAGGGGAAGAAACTTAAGTACAACCACAGACTTCTCATCAGAAACAAATGGGGAAAGAAAAATATGTCAATCTAGAGTTATGTATCAAGTGATAAATATCCTTCAAAATATTAAGATAGACACTATATATCGACTAGAATGGCTATGTCAAAAAAACTGAGAGTCCCAAAAAGAATGTAGAGCAACTAGAAACTTGTAATTGTTGTTAAGAGTATAAAACAAAACAACCAATTTGGGGAAGCCAAGACAAGCTATCCTGGCCAATCTCTGTCCAAAGTACAGCTTTATAAGCAAAATAAATAACTGCAGATGTTTGGGGTACACTAAGTTTGGGGTGATCTGTTAGGTACCAACAGATAACCAGAAAAATATACTACCTTTAGTTAAGTGCAATACACTAAATTAATAATAATACATTTCATAAGTTTTAGTTAACTATTATATATGACAAAATTAAGGATGAGATATTCTAACATCTGCAATTTACTGAGTTAGCCAAAAAGTTCATTTGGAGTTTTCTATAAAATTACAGAAAATCCCGTACTTTCTGGCCAAAACAAAACTTTGAAAAGCATCAAAAAAAAAAAAAAAATAATAATAATCAAGTTAACAGATAGATAGATATAAGACATTAAATAAGGTACAACAGACTTAGTGCTCTAGAAATTTTTTATTTTTTCAAGCAGAAGGAAAATAATGTCAGATAGAAATTTGGGTTCATGAAAAAAAATCTACACAAAAGAAATGAAATGAAAACATGAACAAAAAACATCAAAGAATATTGCTCCTGGTTTTTAAACTTATTTATATAACAGCTGACTATTTAAGGAAATAACCAGAAATTCTACTGTGGAACTTATAGCTTACATAAAAGCAAAACAGAAGACTAAAATGGCAAAAAAGGATGAAGAAAGGTGAACAAATTTATAATGTTCTAGAATTCCTGTACTCCAAGAGGTCTTATTTTAAAGGCAGACTGTGATAAACTAAGGTGCATACTGTAAATACTAGTGCAACCAACTGGGGAAAAAAGAGATACAAGCTAATACTGGAGATAAAAGACTTCTAAATAATGCTTAATCCAAAAGAAAGCAGGAAGTGGGGGGGGGGGGGAAGTAGTATAAATAACACAACTAAAAAACAAACAGTAACCTGATACTCTTAAACTCAACCATATTGACAATTAAAATAAATATAAATGGATCAAACACTCAAAAAGCAGAGATTGTAAACAATCAAAAAGGATGCAACTACAAACTATAAAAGACATTATTAAATATAATCGCATGTAAGTTGAAAGTAAAGAAACAGAAACATGTAAACACGAATCATAAGAAAGGAGGGGTAGCTATTATTAACACCAGACAAAGCAGACTTCAGGCCAAGGAACAGTACCAAGAGAAGAGACACATTTCTTAGTGATAAAGAATCAGTCCATCAAGGAGATGTAACAGTCCTAAATGTGAATGCACCTAATAACAGAACTTGAAAATACATGAAACAAAAAGGAACAGAATTGAAAGAAAACATAGCAGGTTCACAATTATAGTTAAACATTTCAACACTACTTTCATCTTAATTAGGGCTTCCCTGATAGCTGTTGGTAAAGAATCTGCCTGCAATGCAGGAGACCCAAGTTCAGTTCCTGGGTTGGGAAGATCCACTGGAGAAGCAATAGGCTACCCACTCCAGTATTCTTGGGCTTTTCTCTTGTGGCTCAGCTGGTAAAGAATCTGCCTGCAATTCAGGAGACCTGGTTTCAATCCCTGGGTTGGGAAGATCCCCTGGGTAAGGGAACGGCTACCCGCGCCAGTATCCTGGCCTGGAGAATTCCATGGACTACAGTCCACGAGGTCACAAAGAGTTGGACACGACTGAGCAACTTCATTTTCACTAATTCAATAAAGTAAGTACCCTGCCCCCAAATCAGTAATGATATAGAACACATGCCTGTCTAAAAAAGAACTTGTAGCCTGAAAAGAAAAAGAATGAAATTAGTTGGATATTCACAAAAAGATATACACATGGCCAATAAATATATGAAAACTTCAATATCATCAATCAGGGAAATGCAAATTAAAATAACAATGACACATCATACCCATTATATGACAATTTCTTTTTAAAAATAACATTAGCAAGGTATTAGCAAAGATGTGAAGAAACTGGAATTCTTGTGGGAAGGTAAAACAGTACAACTGCTATGGAAAATGGTATATTGGTTTTCAAAATAATTAAACACAGAATTACCATATGACGCAGCAATTCCATTCCTAGGTATATAACCAAAAGAAACAAAAGCAGGGACTTGGAAGAGATTTTTACACCCCATGTTTATAGTAGCACTATTCACAATAGCCAAAGGAAGGAAGGAATTCAAGTCTCAATGAATGAATGATTAAACAAAATGTGGTATATAGACACAATGGATATTATTCAGCTTTGAAATAGAAATTCTGATATATGATGTAACATGAGTCAACCTTGAGAACATCATGCTAGCTGGAATAAACCAAAAGCAAAGACGAACATCGTCTATGATTTCATTTACATGAGTACCTACAACAGCCAAATTCAGTCAGAAAGTAGAAGAGAGACTGGAGGTAAGGGAAGAAATTAGCTGGTTACTGTTTAACGGGGACAGAGTTTCAGTTTGGAATGACAAACAAGTTTCAAAAATGGGTTAAGAGTGATGGTCGCCCAATGTGAATGTACTTTATGCCACTGATCTGCACAATTAAAATGGTTAAAATGATAAATTTTATGTTATGCATATTTTATTACAGTTGAAAAGAAACTGCAATGGGATACCACTACACATCCATCAATGTCTGCAATTTGAAAGTATCAAATGTTGACAAGGATGTGCAAGAAATTGAACTCTAGTCTGCTGCTGCTGAGAACGCATAAAGGTATAACCACCTGGACAGGTTCATCAGTTCTCTGTAAATTTAAACATAAAACTAATATGTGCATACGAAGTAGCTTCAGTCATGTCCAACTCTTTGCGATCTTATGGATTGTAGCCTACCAGGCTCCTCTGTCCATACGATTCCCCAGGCAAGAATACCGGAGTGGATTGCCATACCTCCTCCAGGGGATATTCCCAACTCAGCTATCGAACCCACATCTCTTATGTCTCCTGCACTGGCAGGCAGCTTACCACAAGCACCACCTAGGAAGCACATGACCCAGTAATTCCAATTTAAGGCCTTTAAATCTGAGGAATGCAAACATGTTCACATACCAAAAGACACATGTGCAAAGAGGACCTTTATTCACAACAGCCTAAAACTGGAAAATATGCAAATGTTCACTAGATAACTAAATAGTAAATAAATAAATAACTTTCATATAGCCATACTGTATTTAACAAAAAAATCAGTGATAAAATACAAAGTAGAGAAATCTCAATTATCTGTAGTTATGTGGGTATGTGATAGCATACACAGATTTGATGCAATAATTAAAAAGTACTGTTCAACTCCATTCTGTCAGTTGTTCTAGTCAAAACCTCAGTGTCATCTTTTACTTCTCCCTTTATTCTACACTAACATCTGACCGATCACCAAATCCTACAGACTAGAACTTCAGCAGGTATCAGTGATTCAACCTCTTCTCACCAACCTCATCGGCCTCACCCTGTCCAAGCCCCCATCATCACCTCTTACGTGTATTCCTGTAGCAGCCTACCAACTGGCCTCCAGATTCTGCCCTTCTCTTTCGATCTACACTAATCATGGCAGCCAGAGGGATCTTCTGACATAAGTCAGAACTTTCCACTCTGCTCAAAAACTTTCAAGGGCTTCCCATCTCACTCAAAAGTAAAATTCAAACTCCTTATTACGACCAAATGCTATGTGCCCTACATTCCCCTTTCTGACTTGATCTCCATCATTTACTTTTCTAAAGCCACACCGGTCACCTCGCAGTTTCTCAAACAAACCAGGCACTCTCCCACCTCACTGTTTCCTTATGCACTACCCACTGTGTCTGAAATGCTCTTCCCTCAGTTATCCATGGGCTTCCATGGTGGCTCAGACAGTAAAAGCGTCTGTCTGCAATGCTGGAGACCCAGGTTCAATCCCTGGGTCAAGAAGATCCCCTGGAGAAGGAAATGGCAACCCACTCCAGTACTCTTGCCTGGAAAATCCCATGGACAGAGGAGCCTGGTAGGCTACAGTCCACGGGGTCACAAAGAGTCGGACATGACTGAGCGACTTTACTTACAGTTATCCATATAGTTAGCTATCTCATCCCCTTCAGTTCTTTACTCAAGTCACCATCTCACTGATGTTTTCTCTGGTCATAATAAAGTTTGCACTGCCCCCCTGCATTCTCAAATATTTCATCTCCCACTCCCTTTTCTCCTTAAAAGTACAATATATTGCAACTGCATACAAACTGCAACACACAATATATTCTACCTATCTTGTTTTTGCTGTTTATGATCTCTTTCCCTACTAAGCAAAAGTCCATCAAAACAGGAGCTTTGGTGGATTTTGTACACTGCTGTCTCTACTAGCATCTAGAAAAATGCCTGTAACACAAGAGGTGCTTAAAAACTATTTGCTAAATGAATGAGTAGAGATGCATATGTGACCACTCACATGGAAAAGATTTCTATGATAAATTGCTAAGGTGGGGCGGGGGGGAACCAAGTTGTACAGAAAACAAATACACAAGCAATGAACAATTTGAAAATAAAATTTTAGAACTTTCATTAGTAGTTCAATATCAAAAAGAATGAATCTTAGAAATATAAACAAAATACATTTCTTTCTGAACAGAAGTGTTAAACGTGTACAACGAAAATTACAAAACAAAAAAATTAAAGACCTAAAAAATAAAATGATAATAAATTAAAATAATTAAATTAAAATAAATAAATAATTAAAGACATTCCATGTTCATGAATTGAAAAATATTAATGCAAGAAAACTCCTTAAAGAGATCAAGAGATTCAACACAAATTTTATCAAAATCCTGGTTCCTGTTTTAGCAGAAATTGACAAGCTAACTCTAAAATTCACACAGAAATTCAGAGAATACAGACAGCTAAGAGAGTAGCCAAGTTTGAATATTCACATTTTTCAAGTTTAAAATTTACTACAAATCTACAGCAATCAAGAATGTGTGTGAATGGCTGAAGAACAGATATAATGGATGGAAGAGAATTCAGAGTCTAGAAATACAATCTTACATTTATGGCCAACTGATTTTCAACAAGGGTGCCAAGATGATTCAGTGGGAAGGAACAGGTTTTTCAACAAATGGTTTTGGGACAATAGGATATCTACATGGAAAAAAAGAAAGTTGGACCCTTACTTCATATAACATCATACACAAAAATTAACTCAAAACAGATGACAAACAAAAATGTAAGAGCTAAGACTACAAAAAATACAAAACTCTCAGAAGCAAACAGTTATAAATCTGCACGGCCTTGGTTAGGCAATGGTTTCTTAAGTAACACCAAAAGAAAATAGTAAACTGGACTTAACTTGTATGCCTCAGAGGAAAAAAGAAACTGAAAAAACAACTTTGGGGGGGGGGAATACTTAGAAATCACCTATCTGATAAGGGATGTGCACCTAGAACAATAAAAAGAAAAAGGACCCAATTTTAAAATAGCAAAGGATCTAAATAGATCTCCAAAGATGGATAATCAGTACAAATGTTAGTCATCTGTGCATGCACATGTGCTAAGTCGCTTCAGTCATGTCCAACTCTGTGACCCCATGGATCGTAGCCCACCAGGCTCCTCTGACATGGGATTCTCCAGACAAGAATACTGGCGTGGGTTGCCATGCCCCCTCCAGGCAGCATTCCAGTCCAGGGACTGAACCTGTGTCTCGTACGTCTCTGGCATTGGCAGGTGGAGTCTTTACTACTAGTGTCACTTGGTAGGCCCTGTTAGTCATGTAGCAAATGCAAATCAAAACCACAGACACCTTCACATCCACGAGACAACTGGTTTGGCAGGGTAAGTAATTAGAAATGAACTCTCATGCATTACTAATGCAACTGTAAAACAGTGCAGCCACTTTGGAAGAGTTTGGCAGTTCCCTGAAATGTTAAACACAGTTAAGACCAAAGAGTTTCACTCGTAGTTATGTACTCAAGAGAATGAATATGTATGTCCACATAAAAGCTTCTATGTGAATATTCGTAACATGATTCATAATAAACAAAAAATGGAAACAATCCAAAATTATCAACTGATGACTGAATAAACAGTATGTGTATACTCATACAATGCAGTATTAATGAACCTTCAAAATATTTAAGTAAAGGAAGCCATACACAAACACACCCATACAATTCCATTTATATGAAGTATCCAGAACAGGGAACCCACAAAGACAGACAATTCGTGGTTGCCAGGGGCTGAAGGAAAGAATGGCAAATGACAGGAATGAAGGAAAAGAATGGCGAATAACAGGTATAGGGTTTCTCTTGGGACAATTAAAATGTTTTAAAATTTATAGATAACGGTGATGGTTGCCAACTGAATATTCTAAAACCCACTATAAAGGGTAGATTTATGGCACATGAATTATCTCAAAAGTTGGAAATTACATAAGGTATATGCAATGACTTTTATAAACCACTACAAATACCTGTACTTACAATTAATTTGTTTGGTATTCACCAGGTGTTGTGATGCTTTTCTACACTTAAATTTAACAACTGCTAAGTTTTGGAATTGGCTAATAAGAAAGGAAGAGGAAACTCACTTTTTTATACTTTAAAAAATACATTATTACTTTTTGTATTTCCTTATTCTCAAAAATAATTCTATACACCAATATTTGAGGGGATGCGCAACCAACCATGAAATATTAAGGAGCTCTCTGGAAATGTTAAAGTGCTAGAATTTCTGATTTTATGATTTACAGGAATAACCTATTTAGAATTGAGGCCATGCTGGCAAATCAAGTTTTATACAGTGACATTTATATATACAGGAGTAGAATTTCAGATCAAAATCACATAATTGGAAGAGAACTGAACTCTCTAATGTGACCCCTGACCCTCCCCCCCTCTGGGTTCTGTGAACACTTCCAAAAGTAAAGAAACTATGCTTATTTACCTACCTGAAAAACTATATAAGGTGAACAAAACTCATGATCTGCCAACATTAAAATGCCATTTCACCAATGTTTATCTAAGTGTTTATTATTACGTGACTTATTAGCAGTGAGAGAATCTTATCTCAGTGTAGATCTCAAATGTCATTTATAGAGACCCTTTAGAAATTCAAAATTACCAAAATTATTTCAATTTCCTAGCTTTTAATCATAAATCACTTATTCCAGTCAAAAATTCCATGATCTGAAAACAGAAGCAAATGTGCCACACACACAGTACAAATGACTTAGTATTTTGAAATTTTCATCTGCACAACAGTTAAACTGAGTTCAATCTTACGTAGAACTTAATCTAAAATAAAACCGAAAATCACATTAGTATTCAGCACAGATAAAAAATATTCATAATGCGATATACTAAAAGAACTAAAGGTAGGTGGACTTTCCCTGAAATTATCATGAACACATATTTTCAGTTTATTACATTTCACCTATCAAATGTAGCAGCTAAACTCCTAAAATCTGAATTAAGAATAACAATAGACCATTAGCTTCTAATTTAACTTCAAAATGCTTTAAAATTTCACAAAATATAATTTTAAGTGAACTAGACTGTATTTATTAAAAGACAGAAAATTGTATTTCTAAAGACCATCTCTACTTGAAGGACATAAGATTAAACATCGAGCACATCTGTCGATTAATGTAGGGTAAAATACTCGACTGTAGCCTAATTAAATTTTCTTTTGAGCAGTTATCGTAATATTTCTCTAATTGGAGGGGAAAAAATGCAATTCTGATCAGTTAGTATACGAACATACATTCGTCCAACACTCACAAATGCGTGAATTTGCAATAAAAAAAAATTGATTTTTCTCATTGAATCTTCAATTCAAAAGTAATTATTTAGTATCAGATGAGATAAGTACTTACTGACGAAAAGCAGAATTCAATAACCATACCATACAAGAAAGTCCTACACTAGTAAATACAACAAGATTCTCAAGGAAGGTTGCCCTGAGTAATATTTAAGCTGAGCCCAAAAGGATGAATAAAAATTGCTAGATAACTGTATACTCAGTTCAGTTCATTCAGTCGCTCAGTCATGTCCAACTCTTTGCAACACCATGGACTGCAACATGCCAGGCTTCCCTGTCCATCACCAACTCTCAGAGCTTGTTCAAACTCATGTCCATTGAGTCACTGATGCCATCCAACCATCTCATCCTCTATCGTCCCTTTCTCCTCCTACCTTCAATCTTTCCCAGCATCAGGATCTTTGCCAATGAGTCTATTCTTCGCATCAGGTGGACAAAGTATTGAAGCTCCAATATCAGCATCAGTCTTTCCAATGAATATTCAGGACTGGTTTCCTACAGGATGGGCTGGTTTGATCTCCTTGCTGCGCAAGGGACTCTCAAGAGCCTTCTCCAACACCACAGTTCAAAAGCATCAATTTTCAGTGCTCAGGTATCTTCACAATCCAACTCTCATATCCACACAGGACTACTGGAAAAACCATAGCTTATGAACCTTTGTCGGTAAAGTAACGTCTGCTTTTTAATATGCTGTCTAGGTTGGTCATAGCTTTTCTTCCAAGGAGCAAGCATCTTTTAATTTTATGTCTGCAGTCACCATCTGTAGTGATTCTAGAGCCCGAGAAAATAGTCTGTCACTGTTTCCCTTCTTTCCCTATCTATGAGTCATGAAGTGATGGGACCAGATGCCATGATCTTCATTTCTTGAATGCTGAGTTTTAAACCAGCTTTTTCACTCTACTCTTCTTTCATCAAGAGGCTCTTTAGTTTTTCTTCACTTTCTGCCATAAGGGTGGTGTCATCTGCATATCTGAGTTTATTAATATTTCTCCCTGCAATCTTGATTCCAGCTTGTGCTTCATCCACCCCAGCATTCCACATGATGTACTCTGCATATAAGTTAAATAAGCAGGGTGATAATATACAACCTTGACGTACTTCTTTCCCAATTTTAAACCAGTCTGTTGTTCCATGTCCAGTTCTAACTGCTGCTTCTTGACTTGCATACAGGTTTCTCAGGAAGCAGGTAAGATGGTGAGGTATTCCCATCTCTTGAAGAATTTTCCAGTTTGCTGTGATCCACAGAGTCAAAGGCTTTACCACAGTAAATGAAGCAGAAGTGGATGTTTTTCTGGAACTCTCTTGCTTTTTCAATGATCTAACTGATATTAGCAATTGGATACCTGGTTCCTCTGCCTTTTCTAAATCCAGCTTGAACATCTGGAAGTTCTCAGTTCATGTATTGTTGAAGCCTGGCTTGGAGAATTTTGAGCATTACTTTGCTATCATGTGAGATGAGTGCAATTGTGCAGTAGTTTGAACATCTTTTGGCATTGCCTTTCTTTGGGATTAGAATGAAAACTGACCTTTTCCAGTTTTGTGGCCACTGCTGAGTTTTCTAAATTTGCTGGCATATTGAGTACAGAGCTTTCACAGCATCATCTTTGAGGATTCCATCACCTCCACTACCTTTGTTCGTAGTGATGCTTCCTAAGGCCAACTTGACTTTGCATTCCAGGATGTCTGCCTCTAGGTGAGAGATCAGACCACTGTGATTATCTGGGTCATGAAGATCTTTTTTGTACAGTTCTTCTGTGTATTCTTAGTGCTGTCTCTTCTTAGTATCTTCTGCTTCTGTTAGATCCCTAGCATTTCTGTCCTTTATTGTGCCCATCTTTGCCTGAAATATTCTCTTGGTATCTGTAATTTTCTTGAAGAGATCTCTAGTCCTTCCCATTCTATTGTTTTCATCTATTTCTTTTCACTGATCACTGAGGAAGGCTTTCTTATCTCTCCTTGCATTCTGTGGAAAATCTGCATTCAGATGGGTATATCTTTCTTTTTCTCCTTTGCTTTTCCCTTCTCTTTTCTCAGCTATTTGTAAGGCCTCCTCAAACAACCATTTTCCCTTTTTAGCATTTCTTCTTCTTGGGAATGTTTTTGCTCACCACCTCCTGTACAATTCACCAACCTTCGTCCACAGTTCTTCAGACACTCTATCTATCAGATCTAATACCTTGAATCTCTTTTGTCAATTCTACTGTATAATTGTAAAGGATCTGATTTAGGTCATACCTGAATGGTCTAGTGGTCTTCCCTACTTTCTTCAATTGAAACCTGAATTTTGCAATAAGGAGTTCATGATCTGAGCCACAGTCAGCTCCTCGTCTTGTTTTGGTGACTGTATAGAGCTTCTCCATCTTCGGCTGCAAAGAATATAATCAATATAATTTCAGTATTGTCCATCTGGTGATATCCATGTGGAGAGCCTTCTCTTGTGTTGTTTGAAGACAGTGTCTGCTGTGACCAATGCGTTCTCTTGGCAAAACTGTTAGCCTTTGCCCTGCTTCATTTTGTACTCCAACGCCAAGCTTGCTTGTTACTCCAGGTATCTTTTGACTTCTTACTTTTGCATTCCAGTTAGTTCTAGAAGGTCTTGTAGGTTTTCATAGAACCATTCAACTTCAGCTTCTTTGGCATTAGTGGTTGGGGCATAGACTTGGATTACTATGAAACTGAATGATTTGCCCTGGAAATGAACAGAGATCATTCTGTCGTTTTTGAGATTGCACCCAAGTACTGCATTTCTGACTCTTTTTGTTGACCATGAGAGCTACTCTACTTCTCCTAAGGGATTCTTGCCCACAGTCTAAGCAGACTGAAATGCAGTGGGCAAAAGTTTTGCAACAAGGAGGTTGGATAGCTCAAAAAACTGAATACAGGTTAGTACTGTTAGATGGTTCTAAGAAAGGAGAATGTGAGTCAAATCCGAGGAAGCAGAGAGAATACAGATCTCACTGGGACACTGTAGATCAAGTAAGGGTTCCCATTTTATTCTAAAAGCAACAGAAAGTCACAAAATAATTTTAATTTTAAACAGTAACAAAATAAGACTTGTATTTTTAAAAGATCACTGGAGAAAGAATCAGTTGCTTACAATAATTTAAAAGAGTTACAAACTATTAGTAGTGATGGAAGGTCCCCCAAGTTAATGGCTACAAAATCAACACCACCAATGATCAAATGTAATAGAAAAAAAAAAAATCCTAAATATGCATAGACCAAATATCTACGAATAAATTCAATAAAGTGTGAAAGGAATTTATGAAAACTGTAAAATTCACAAGAACAAATAAATGGCAATGTACACTATGACAATTCTCAAGTTAATATTCAATGCAGTTCCTCAAAGAAACTTGATACACTGGTTTTAAATTATTATGGAATATTTTATTCCATATATATTATGGAATATATATGGAATTATATATGAAATACATAATTCCATATATGTTATGGATTATGGAAGAATGAAAGTCTAAGAAAAATAGACAGCTCTGAAAATAAAAAGAGTAAATTCTGACTCACAGATTTCAAAGCTTAATATAGTTATTTGAAATAAAGTAATGCAGTAACAGTGCTTAAAGAAAATAAAGAAATTAAAACCAAACCCAAACATTTGTTAGCTGATGCAGGTGATACTAAAGAAAATTAATGAGAAAAGAATCCAGTGCTTAATGCTGATACTAGTTTTTCATACAAAAAAAACCTGATTGCTAACTCCCTCCCAGACTGACCTAAATGCAAAAAGATAAATAACAAAAACCTCTCAGTGATTAGCAGACAGTATTAAAATTAAAATTTTAAATTAAATTTAAAAATTAAAATTCAATAAAAACAGAAATCATAAAAAGACTCGAGCTTCAATTCAAAAACTGAGATATTATACCCCAGAAGAGAATATCATAATGGATATTAAGTACCATTTTCTATGTTATTATTATTCTAATGACTAACCTTAACTTTCCTGGCTGCATTATAAACTAAGAATGCTGGATGAGACGATCTCCAAGATCTTTATAATATAAATGCTGTATAACATTATCTTTTTTCCTTTTAAAACATTAACTCATGAAACATTTAAAAGAGTAATAAAATTTATATCCATATATCTAGCACACAGAATTAATAAATCAGGCAAATGAAAATTAAAATGAGATATCATTTCACACCCATCAAATCTGCAAAAATGTTAAAATCTGACAATTTCAAGTACAGGCTAGGACACTAGAAAAAGAAATGTTCATATACTGCTGATAAGCATATGCTGACATTTTAGAGAAGAATTTAGCAATATCTAGTAAAGATATTCACAATGTACTTCCCAGCAGTTTCATTTCCACAAATCTTTCTATAAAGAAATACATGCACAAAGAAATGTGTACAAATGATCACTGCAGCATTGCAGCAGAAAAGGAAACAACTCAAAATATCCATTAACAGTGAGACACACATATTTGATATATTGTACAATGGAGTACCATACAGCAGTTAAACTAAATAAACTACAGCTACATGTATCAACATACATATGCCAAAAAAAAGTAAAAAAAAAACAACAACTGAAAGATACACACAATACCACTTTGCAAAAATTTTAAAACACAAAATCCAACACCACATATATTATTCACAGATACAAGTACATAAATACAGTAAAAGTATAAACAAGGGTATGAAATTCAAGAACCCTGGAATCATTATTACCTTGGGTAAAGAGAGAATGGAATAGGACTTGGGCATGAGGTAGCTACAAGTGAATATGTAAGAGTGCATTTGTTTCTCAAAGGATCAAGACTTGCATAATTTATAGTTCTGAGTGGTGAGTAAATGAGTATTTCCTATATTATTTACTCTGTGTTTTAAATGTTTTTAATTAAAATATACACATATATTTTAAAAAGAAGAAAGTGAACATATAATATCCAAGCTGAAAATTACCTTGGAGATCACCTAATCCAACCTGTTTCCTTTATAAAAAAGAACGAAGGAAAGATGTCAGAATAAGAACACAAAATAAATACTACTGTAAATTACTGCCATTTTAAACACAGTAGGTAGGTAAACAAGCACATACAGGAATTAGATCTTAATTGTTTGAAAGAAAACCTTAGTAGGCTGAAGAGTGATCAGCTCTAATTTCTCAAAATCTGGTGCACGCGCACACACACACCCTCCTAGAAATGCCTTGTCAATTCAGGGTAAGCACAGGCAGTGAAGTGGTTCTCTGGCCCAAGCCCAGGCTGATCTCTAGCTCATCTTTACTTAAAATTATTTAAAAGTTCTGAAGCCTAGAGTTCATTAGTCCCAAGAGCTATCTAAAAGTAGTTCTGAACTAACTATAAAGTAGTTCATTTATCCAATACTTACAAATATCTAAAAGATTACATGAAGAAAAAAGAGAGCAAGTATTTACTGTTCATGTCGAATTTTCAATCCATAAGTAAATAAATCATTTAATTTCAGCTGAGATAAGTGACCTACCTATTTTCCAACTGAAAGCCACCTATTTTTAAATTCACCCCTCCCTACCTTTGATCTACCCAAAAGATCAAAGAAGAATTTTGAGAGGGAGGAAGTAGATTGACTCTTCACTGAGTTAAATGAAACCCTAAGGTTTTGCTTTTTCATTTTGAAGGTAATTTGAAATATACTACACTGGGTAATAATTAAAGAAATAAAAGAAATCTAGTTTTATGTACATAGAAGTCTAACATCAGTTCAGCTTTTCTATTACACTTAAGTGTTCTCAATTTCAACATTGTATCAACTTTTAAGAAGCAGTTCCATTTTACCAAGCACAATATAACCCTATGTTAGCTACCAATTTTATCCATTTAATTTTCTATTTTCCTTTTCTATCCTTTAAACATGTTTAATATGTCCTAGTCCATTTAGGCTGCTTATGTAACAAAATACCATAGACTGGGTGGTGTATAAACAACAGAAATTTATTTCTCACAGTTCTGGAGCCAGGAAGTCCAAATTAAAGCACCAACAGATTTGATATCTGGCGAGAATCAGCTTCCTGCTTCATAGATGATGGTCTTCTGGCTATAGCCTCACATGACAGAAAAAGCGAAGGAGCTCTTTTGAGTTTTTCAAAGGGCACTAATTCCATTAGAAGGGCTCCATTCTGAAAACCTTATCACCTCCCGAAGGCCCCCACCACCTAATGCCATCACAATGGCAGCAGGGTGAGCAGGCTAGGCGGGGTGTTAGGATTTCAATATATGAATCAGGGGTAGGGGGCAGTACAGAAACTCTCTCATAGCCACAGCAAAATGTATAAAAAATTGAATATGAATGAGGCAGCTTCACTAATTAGGAAAGTCTCTCATTTCTAAAGAGCTCTACATTTGGATTATCTTTAACAGCATAGTTTTCCATCACCAACACAGAATACAACTTACCTCAGAAAACTAGGAAAGAAAAATTTTATCTAATTATCCTTTGTGTGAAATAGGGTTTATCAATCAGTATACATGTCAAATACAACAGCTGCTCAAAAATTTTGTTTCTAATTCTGAAAACAAAAACTTTACTTATTAGCAAAGGTAAATATTTAGTATCCTTATTCATGGCACACCTTAAGGTTATCAATATTGACAAATACACACAAGGCAAAATAACCAGAATTTCTGAGAAAAAATACTAAGGTAATAAGCTGGAAATTAACCTGTATTTCTCCCTGTGACCTACTGCTGAGCGTCTCATCCTTTCCCTTCCAAAGAACAGAATTATGCTTTACATGTAAAAGATAAGAAAGTATTTTTTGGAAAGTATGAAGAAATTCCTGTAGTGGTATCTACAGTGCTAGAGCAATCATCTGAGAAGAATATAAAGAACATCACTTTTACAAAGGGTGCTGGAGAGTACAAAGAAGTGACAAAATGTGACACTTGTCCATACAGAGTGGTACACACATCATCATCATATTATTCTCTGTACTGTCTGTATGTTTAATCTGGAAGGAAAATTCAGGATATACTCTGCATCACAAGGACTATAAAAATAAATGAGTTAGCATATTGGCTATATTTCACAAGGGCAATTTTTTTTTAACTGAGGGATAATTGCTTTACAGTATTGCATTGGTTTCTATCAAACATCAACATGAATCAGCCATAGGTTGACCCATGCCCCTCCCACTTAAATATCTGTTTTAGAAAAGGTTAAAAACTCATCTTCCTGGGATAAATACATGCACCTCCCCACTCCAGCCCTGTAGGTTGTTACAGAGCCCCACTGGAGTTCCCTGAGTCACACAGAGAATTCCCACTGGCTGTGTACCTACGGTAATAATGTTTCCACCTTACTCTCCCCACCACACCACCCACCCTCTCCTTGCCCCCCACCCACAAGCCACATCAGTAAGTCTGTTCTCAACGTCTGTGTCTCCATTGCTGCTCTGCAAATAGGGTCATCAGTACCATCTTTCTAGATTCCAAATACATGCATTAGTATACAATAATTGTTTTTCTCTTTCTGACTTACTTCACTCTGTCTAACAGGCCCTAGGTTCATCCAACGCATTAGGGCTCACTCAAATGTGTGCCTTTTTATGGCTGAGTAATATTCCATTGTACATATACACCACAGCTTCTTTATCCATCTGTTGATGGCCATCTAGGTTGCTTCCACATCCTAGCTACTGTAAATAGGGCTGCAATGAATACTGGGTCACGTGTGTCTTTTTTCAATTCTAGTTTTCTCAGGGTATATGCCTAGTAGTGGGATTGCTGGGTCATATGGTTTTATTCCTAGTTTTTTAAGGAATCTCCACACTGTTCCCCATAGTGGCTGTATCAATTTGCATTCCCATGAACAGTGCAAGAGTGTTCTCCACACCCACTGCAGCATTTACTGTTTGTAGATTTTTTGATGATAGCCATTCTGACAGGTCATAAGGGCAATTCTAAGAGTACCTTCTCATGTTCAAGAGGAAGGCTGCTGTCCATGTGCCACAACTACTGAGCCTGCACTCTCCAGAGCCCACACACCGTAACTAGAGAAGCCATACAGCAATGAAGACCCAACACAACCAAATCAGAAACAAAAAAGAGGGAGGCTGCTGAGGTAGAATCCTATTAGAAACTTGAAATGGATAACCTGTTCTTTTTGATACAAGGAGACAAAAGTTATCAAATGAAAAATTATGGGTAAAGTACTGGCAGCATCTTAATTCAGCCTCTAGCTACATAATTTGTGTGCAGCACTACTTTGCTTAAATGTGAAATTTTGCATTACTGAAACTATATTAAAAGGGTACCTATTAAGAACTAAAAAAGAGCTACAAGCCTACAAACCACAAAGAGGTCAAAAAAAGTTTCATGTTTTATTTCTGTAACATAAAGGGATCTGTGCTTGACTAACCTCAACTGATACCAAAAGGTACAGAAGATCAACTTCCGGAACACAACGGAAGAAAAGTATTCTCCACAATGGCTAGCCAAGAGTTTCACTGAAGGAAGAGTTTCATCCTACTTGTGTAAGTGTTTAGAGCACCTATACCACCACTTTCGTGCTTTATTTGCAGCACAGATGCTGACTTTAATTAATGAAGTCTTACATAGGATTCTCTTCTACAATCCACATATGACAGAAGATTCCAGCAGATTTCCTAAAACTGAACTTCAGGAATAATCTTACTAAATTCTAGTAACACTGGAATAGGAAATGGCAACCCACTCCAGGATTCTTGCCTGGAAAATTCCATGGACAGAGGAACCTTGCAGGCTTCAGTCCAAAGGGCCGCAGAGAGTGGGACAGAACAACTGAGCAAAGCACAGTGAGATCCCGTCTCCCAAAGTTTTTCTTTCAGGTTAACCTCATAATTCACTTGCTATTCATCACATCAGTAAGAGGCCAAAAGTAAAGCAATTACAGAAGTGATTTGACTCTGGACTAGCAATACTATTAAGATCTGCTGTTTATTTCTAACGTATTACTAAATATAAATTCTCATACTAAGTACTTCCCCAAATAATATTTCTATGGAAAGGTTAAAAATTTAAGTAGAGAAAACACGAAAATATACCAACGTTCCAATCACCTGTCCATTACTAATCAATTTGTTTTCTCAGCAAATCACTAACTCAGTTATAAAATCACTTGGTGGTTATGAATCTACTTTTTCGAAAATGATCTTATTTGAAAATCATAACCCTCAGAAACAAAGCAAGTATCTTGACAGGAGAGCCAAGGCTTTGAACGCTAAATGGCTTGTTCATGCCCACTAGGAAATTAGAGAAGAATGAACCCACGATCTTCTGACACCAAAGTTAGCGCTTCTTCCTCCACATCAACGGTTCTTCACGGCTTCTGTTCATAGAACCTGTGGAGACTCTGAAGTACTTAGAATTTCATATATAATTTTAGGATGTTCACAGTCACAAGACTTAGAATGAAGCAGTAATAAGTGTCAGCTAAATTTCATGTGCAAAATGTAGTAGTCAAAAAAAAAAAATACTAGCCTTCTTTCTTTTTCAAATAGACCTATACTTAATGATCTTCTTTTAACTTCCTACCCATAATGCTATTTACATGTTAAAGATAAGAGATAACTTAGATCAAAGCACTGTAAGAGACATTTCTGAGATTAAATAAAAAGTTAGCAAAGAAATTTATCATGTATTTATTAATAAGTCATCTCATTAAAAATCTGTTTAAACAGAATCTTTTAAGTATTTCAAACATCGCACATTTTGAACATAGGATATAGGCTTGTAGATTAACACTACTTCCACTTACTGTAATTTTTCTTCATTTCCTATAGTAGAAGAAAAAGTCCCAGTTCCTCCAGTAACTGCTATGGTCAGAAAAGGCATCTTGTTGAAGGTTGTTTTCTACTAATATCATGTGTGTGCTGTCATATTGTCAAACCCATGGACTGCAGACAACCAGGCTCCTCTGTCCATGAAATTTTCCAGGCAAGAATACTGGAGTGGGTTGCCATTTCCTACTCCAGGGCATCTTCCCAACCCCCGTCTCTTGGGTCTCCTGCACTGGCAGGAAGATTCTTTACCACTATGCCACCTGGGCAGTGATATTCTACTAATGGTATGATATTCTCCTAGTATCATAGAAAACATGTAATTGCAAAAAGGTGGGTGAGTATTCTCAAAGCAAAGTTTAACACTCCTCCAAACAGATAGGACAAAAAGGTACCATTGTATGCAGAGTCCTGAAGTAGGATCCAGACGTTCAAAATGTGCCCTGGTTCTGCCACCTGGTGACTTTAAGAAAATCATTTTAAAGTCTGCAATTCAATTTCCTCATGTATAAAACAAGAATAGCCCCACTCAGGCCTACAACAGGCTTCCCCGATAGGTCAGTTGGTAAAGAATCCGCCTGCAATGCAGGAGACCCCAGTTGGATTCCTGGGTTGGGAAGATCCCCTAGAGAAGGGATAGGCTACCCACTGCAGTATTCTTGGGTTTCCCTTGTGGCTCAGCTGGTAAAGAATCCACCTGCAATATGGGAGACCTGGGTTCCATCCCTGGGTTGGGAAGATCCCCTAGAGACGGTAAGGCTAACTCATAACTCACTCCAGTATTCTGGCCTGGAGAACTCCAAGGACTGTATAGTCCATGGGGTCACAAAGAGTCAGATACAACTGAGTGACTTTCGCTTTCAAGCCTACAACTCCTATGAATTTATAACAAGATGACAGAATGACAATCATCTCAGAAAAATACCAGAGTGTATACAGGCAACTGCCAAAGTTAAGTTTATTTTCTTTATACATATACACACACTCACACTACGTGCTAGATATTGAGTGGAGGATTAGGACCGAAATATAAAGAATCTAACATGGGACAGACAGTATATAAAGGAAGGAGTGTAGCAATATTCTTTAGAATAAGAGCTGGGAGTAGGAGGCATTGAGTCCACAGACCTGCCAAAGGATTAGAAGGGCGCCAGGAGAATGGAGTTCCATTGTTTGACGGACTTTCACAAAACATGGTGTTACGTGGAGGATGTCACTAGGACTATGCACTTTCAAAACACAGAGACATAAATTTTGTCTTTATAGTCCTTACACCTAGCTCAGCTCAGAGTAGCCACAGTAGATGCCTAATAAATGTTAGCTAACTATTTACTGATAACTAAGTCACCCATAATCTGGTAAACAACAGGAGTCCTTGCCCTTAAAGACTGAGTTCAAAACCAGTGAGCAAGAAAAACAATGTAGAAGATAATATGCTAGAGTCCACTATAGATAAGGGGATTTAAGAACATTCAGAAAAACTGATTAGGAAGATGTCAAAGGATAATCCTTCGATGTGCCTATGTGATGGGCATTTCACATACTTTAATACTCACAACTCTAAAGTTAGTTTCACCATCCCATTTTACAGATGACAAAACTTGCAGCTCAAAATTAAGCCACTTGTCAAGTGTCAGACAACGAGGGAAAGCCAGAATCAAAAGTAGGATCTAATTCCAAAGCTATTTTCACTATACACACCATAAGGTCTTTGGTTTTTATACTTTATATTTGTAGTGGAGAGAGAGCATGGCCTGCCAAAATCAGCCAAAGCTTTGTTGTCCTGAATCATCATGAAAAGAGTATCTAAGAGTTTACCCAAGCATTTTAACTGAAAAAAAATTACTTCTGAAAATTTGTCTTCACAAAAATGAGAAAATTAATTTTTAATACCTGCATATTACTATTTAATGTCATGTTTCTACATTTTGACCTATACAAGTATAGGTCTAAACAAAAGAGCAAAACATGACTGAAGAACATGACAAGTAAATCATTTAAGAAAACAGACTTACTTGTAAGTACCATTTTAAGGGCTTGGGCTGAAAAATTTAGGTTTTGATCCAAAGTTTTGGATTATTCCACTGACTGCATATTGAGAGAAACAATAAATTATTCCAAATATTTAAGGGGAGAGAGGACTGTTTTTGGAAGGGGCAGTGGAGGAGTTGTTTAGAAACGATCTATGGTGTGAGAAATAAAACTGATTAAATGCTACGTGTTAGAGACACCAGTAAGGTACCCAACAAATCCTGTTAAATGGACTGGGCAAGTGGGATGACAAGGTATTTTCCTTTCACTTCTGACTAACTACATAAGTTATTTTTTAAAACATGAAAAAAAAAACCCTGCAAATATAAGAAATATGAAAGAAAAGCAGCTCATAAAACTTGTGAAAAGGAATTACAATATTGCAATTTGTATCTCTGTGTAAAGCTAAAACTCCTCAGTAACCCAGCAATGTCAAGAGGATGGTGTACATGCTACTAAGCACATTAATGCTAGTTAGCAAATACTGACACAGTAACTTCCATAGTAAACTTTCAAAGTAAACTTTCATAGTTTACATTGTAATTTTATAAACAGACATCATTGGTTCTTGAAGCCACTTCCTGTTTCTGTTCTGTCATGATTACCAGCTTAAGGAGGTTCTGGTCATTCTTAGGGCTTTATCAGCATCATCATTAATATTCATTTCAATAAAAATGTGATAAGTAGCTCAGATTTACAAGCAAGATCAAATTCTAAATTTATTTCCACTTCTTTTTATCTACCTAAATTCTAAACTTTTTCACGTGGTTGACAAAACAATCTCTTAGGTAAGGGTATACTTACTAGTCAAGAAGTGTGAGAAACACTTCTCAACCTTCTAGTCCAATTCATTTGACATGATTTACTGGGTACCTCAAGTGCATCTCACAGGTAACTTTTTAACAGTTGCACTTCTGAAGTTTAGGTCATTTCCATTTCAACCTCCCTTCTCCGCCTCCCCCCGACACCCCCGACAAAAATCTGGAGTAATTTCCTTTTTTCAGTATTGCAGACAGTGGAATGATCTGAAATTATGGGTGATACCCGAATTCCCTTCTGATTGATGGACGGTAACGTTGGACTGTAAATCCCATGTGCCATTAGTTTACCTTTTCAGCAGCACCCTAGCCACTTAATAAACATAATACCAAACAGGCTTTGTAATATTTTTTAACATGTCCACAAGATTTTTTTTAAAAAATTCAGGAAGTAAATTATCTTTCAAGGATCCTAAAACTAACCAAACAGAGTCCATATTAAAATTACTTTTAACAATTTTATGGACTAAAACGTCTGTCGCATTAGCAGCAAAACCCTCCAACACCATTACGAGTCCCTTTATTTTCACAACTGGAAAAAAAGCGGGGAGTTGGGGGGGGACTTGCAGGTTTGCATTTAATGTCTCCAGCAAACCCAGTAGCTCAGGTTTAATTTCAGAATCGCGATGAGTTCTGTGGACACAATCCTTGGGCTTGATTTACCACTTCATTCGCCCTCCCTCCCCAAGAGTCCACCCCCCAAAAAACCCCAACCGGCCAAAGCACACGTCTAAACATTTCTTCACCCGTAAGGCCCAAACCCCGAAAACCGCGAGTCAGGGCTCCCCTAAGGCGGAGAAGGCCAGCGGGCCCGTAGCCCGAGGCCCAGGCCGGCGGGACGAGCCCGCTCTGAAGAGGGCCACCTACCGACTGCCCGCATGCCCCGCCCCGGGCCCGCTCGCGTCCTCTCGGGCGACGAAACCTCCCTCCGGCGGCGCCCAGCCAGGACTGACAGTCACGGCGGCCTCCACGGCGGGCAGAGGCCTAGTCTTGGCACCGGCCTCTCCAGACCGCGCGCCCCGCGCACCCGCCCAGGAGGCGACGGGAGTCCGTGCCCTCGCCGGGGCCGGCCCCGCAGGGCACTCGGGCGGCCGCGGGGACAAAGGGGGCGCCGCTGGCCCGTCCTCCCCGGCGCAGGCCGTCCTCGGCCTCACTGACCTGTCGTCGCCCCTGCGCCTGAGCCGCGGCCCCCGCAGCAGCGGCCGCCTCGCTGGTCGTCGTCGCCCTCGCCCACCGCCTCCGCCCGCCACCGCCTCGTTCCCTGTCGCTGCCGCCACCGCCGGCGCTCATGCGGGACCCGCGCTTCGTTCTCCGGAGTCCGAGACCGGGAAAGGGGGCGCAGCGGCCGCAGGAAGCCCCGCGCCCGTCGCCCGCCGCCGCTCCGCCGCTGTCCGTCCGCGCCGGGGGTCACAGGACCCGCTTGCAGGGCTCGGAGCGACCGCCGAGGGGCCCGCCTGTGGGGCTCGGAGAAGCCGAGGGAAGCGCCGCCGCCCGCGGGTTCAGCGCCCGTCGGCAGAAGCGAAGCGCAAGTCGGCGCGGCGGCGGATGGCGAGGGCCCGAGCCAGCGGAGGGCTACGCAGAGGCGGGGTGCGCGAGCGAGCGGAGGACGCTGTATCGATGCTCCAGCGAAGGCGAGTCGGGCTCTATCGTCTCCTGCAGTCACCCCGAGCCGAGCGCCACCATCTTGGAAAAAACGCGGATCTCGCGGCCGCGGCGCAAGCCGGGAGGACTGGCTGGGCGGGCCGAGTATCCCGGCAGGCAGCGCGCACCGCCTGGCCCGGCGAGGGCTCCCGGCCTGGACGCAGGGGCGCGGGGCGGGCCCGGGGCGCGCGCAGGAGGGCGCCGCGCTCTGCTCCGCCCCAAATCGTCGGCTCCGCCCCCCTCCTGCTTGCCGTCGTCGCAGCGCAAAGGCGGCTGGGAAAGGGAAGTGGCTTGCTGGCTGCTCCTCGCAGCCCCACTAGGGTCGGTCGCCATCTTTGCACCGAGGAGAGGGCCAGTTCCTCTTTTAAGCCCCTACAGTCTGTTCCCTGACAGAAAGCAGGCGGTACACCTGGGACATCCCCTGGAACCCTCCGGAGTGTTGGCGAGCTCCTTGGGCTATCTAACCAGGGAGCGTGCCTGAAGTTGGACGTTTCCGATTTTGTTGGGAAATAGCTTCCGAAGTTTCGCCAAGCGGTTTTGGTAGCTGCCAACCTCGCAGTAGGACAGAGCCCTTCATATTCTAGGTCGCCGACCCCGACCCCTTTGTGCTCTGAGCTTCTTTTGTAAACATTGCAGTAGTAGGCCGAGAGTGCGGATCAGCTTTCTTTCAAGGGACCAAGGTCATCTGCTTAGGACTTTTGCCTGCAAACGGTGTGTCACTAGTTTACGGGAAGGTAAAAGTCTGTCTTTTGCAATTTTGACATTCCGTAGATTGTCGATAAAGAGAAAGTGGCCCCTTGATTGATGCCAACTGGATACAGGCTAATTCTGATCTGACTGAATCCATGTAAAGCCGTGCGTCTTGATTTAGGGCTCTGAAACATTGACTAACAAAGCTATAATGGGGTCACTAACAATTAAGTCTTAAGGTTTGCAGCTTTCGCTGCTAAGTCCATAAAATACTATATGACATCCTTTTCATCTAGTATTCAAACTTTGTCTATTAACAGCCATACATAGTGAATTTAACTGTCATTCTTAGACCATCTGTTTTATGTAGTCATATATATATATATATATATGTACACACACACACACACACATACTGCTTCCCAACAAAAAAAGAAAAATAATCTAGTGGAATTTTAAATTATTAAGGGATCATTCACCAGGGAAGCCCATTCTGAAACAACTAATGATAAACGACAGTGTTAAATCATGTCCAATTTTAACTTCGTTCCTTATTCTTTTTTCATTTCTTTCCATTACAGATTCACATTTGTAAACTTTAAGTTATGTTTTATGGGCCACACTAGTTAAAATTACTGTCGAGATTTATCTTTGCATGTTATCAAAATAGGCAAATGAAAATTTTAAAAGATGCTATTAAAATATTACTACAATATCTAGCATGTGAAGGTTCTTTTAGCAATTGTTTCCTGTTAAGTAAAAATTAAATAAATGAAATGTAATTTTAAAAATAATAAGTATATCAAACATGGCAGAAAACCCTGAGTTCCCAAAAATTAAAGACAAGAGAAATAAATCTGCTCTTAGTTAAATGTCTTAAATGCTGATTCTTTACTAAGATCAAAAAGGACCCCAATTCCTACTTGAAATCTGGAGAAATATAGCCCTTTTAGCTTGTTAATATTAAATAGGCATTCTTACCTGTGTCAGACTTATTTCAAAAACCCACTGTGCTCTTTGCCTTGTTCATTTTCAAATTTCAAAATTTTGCTGGTAGAAATTAGCATCATGAACTTTCTCAGGAATCCTTAGGATCCTAATAGTGTTCCATCTCCATATATATCAGTTTTTATGAACAAATTTTTTCCCACGTCAGACCCATATTTTTCTTCAGGTGTGTTTTCCCAGGAAAACAACTTATTACCTACTAAGTTAAGTAATAAATTTGTTTGACTGTTTTACGCAAAATGAGACCCACTAGTTTCTAAGTTTCCCATTTTAATGTAAAGTTAAAGGAGCAGTTTGTTTTTCACGTAGCTCATTAATTCCTTTAACAAACTTTGAACTTTTACTGTTTACTGAGATCTGTGCCAGGCTTCTGAAAACAATGAAAGATCAACAATCCCTATCCTTGCCCTCAAAAACTCACTGTCCAAGAGGAAATCACACTGGTAAAATGATTTTTTTTTCAAAATAATCCAACAGTTTTTATGAAACAGTTTGCTCTAGATTGCTGATGAATTTTTTTTTTTAATGGCTGTTTTGGTGCTCAGAATTTCTTTTTGATGTGAGTCACAATAGATGAATCAAAATGCATAGACAATGTTTTATTCCCTGGCATGCCTCTGGGATCAGGAGGAAGCCGAAAGAATGGAACAAAAAATGGTCAGATACAGTGGGATGAAAGTTACTGTTGCTATATTTAGGTTACATCAAAATGTTACACACACAATTATAGAAAAAGACTAGGCTATCAGTATATGAGTAACTCTGTATTTAAGAAACACTGTTGTAGCAAAATTCTGTGAAGAACATTGCCTGACAGGACAAGTGCTCAGCAAATTGTAGTGCTTAGTGCTAGCAGTAGTGATCATTTATCATTACAGACTCCAGGCATAAACTCCTTCACGCCTTCACCTTTGTTCCTACAGATTACCCAAATTTGCACTCCCCTTGATCTTCTCTTAAAGCATGAGCCGTCCTTCCTTTCTAGAGCTAATGTATATGAGAGTTATGTGCGTCTTAAGACTTAATCCCTCTTCTATTAATTCCTTCTCCTATTCATTAATTCTCCTCTTTGTTCATTTTGAAAGAGCTATCAGATTGCCGTTTGCTTTCAAGTCCCTCTTCAACTACTGAAATGTAGTATTTGCTCCCATTTTACTATATATATATATATTGCTTGTATTTATGTCAGTAATGGCATAATGACCAAATTTAAAAGTTGCTTTTCAATTTTCATGGTATCTGACCTCTTTGCAACCTTCCACACTGCTAATCTACTGGAAACTGCTCCCGTGATTCCATCATGCTGAGATCTCCATCCTCTTCTCCTGTGTCTTAGATCACTCCTCAAATCTTTACAGAATGCTAGTCTCCTCTGCTTTTGATACTCTTAACCCAACATTTTTACACAGTTGCTCACAAAACTGTTTATGTATATTCTGTGTGCATGCATGAGTGCTTGCTCAGTTGTGTCCAATTCTGTGCAACTCCATGGACTGTAGCCCACCAGGCTCCTCTGTCCCTGGGATTCTCCAGGCAAGAATATTGGAGTGGATTGCCGTTCCTTTGTCCAGGGATCTTCCTGACCCAGGGATCGAACCCAGGTCTTCTACATTGCAGGCAGATTCTTGCCAGGCATCACTTATGTAAGTCAGAAATCCGAGTCTGGATCTTGGACACTGACCGCACTCAGAAACTTCAGACGTGTATCTTCAGCCCCTTGTTGGAAATTTGTACTGAATGTTCTACATTCATCTCAGATTCATTCACGTCTGAAATCAAACTGCTGACGGTGCCCCATTTTCCATCATTCACTGAAATGTGGATAATTGTGAAGAAAAGAGGGTTTTGGAAGAATAAGCAGGAATTGGTTTTTTTAAATGTTACATTTGAGATGCCTGTATGTCTGCAGTACAGAGTGATTGCTAGTTAGGCCCTAAAGTGCACTCTCCTCTTCATCCGTGATAGTAGAACACCTGGCCAGATCCATGGTTTCCTATAATAAACTCTCTAGGTGTAGCCGTGTCACTGTTTTGGCTAGTGGGATGTGAGCAGAAATGATGTGAGCAACTTCGAGATCATACTCTAAAAGAAATGAGATGCTCCTTTCTCTCTGTCCATTTCTGGTGATTGGAGTGTGGTAGGGTTGTGAGCTCAAGCAATAGGATGGGCCCCAAGGATTTTCTGAGTCACAGCTTGTATACCAGTGTGAACCTTGGTGTGAGACAGTTCCTAACCCTGTAATAAGCCATGGTTACTCTAGATACCTTTCACTGCAGTTGACTGTATCCTTATATCCAAATGAAGAAATCAAGGAAGCAGCTGAATGTCGGCATCTGTAGTTAGGGTTGAATGGAACCAAATCATCCTACATTCCTTGACTTGATTAATGACTCCACCATCTGTGGTAGTCCCCAATCGTAATATTAGTAATCCTTTTCCTTCCTCTTCCTCACTCTGCAGGCAATTAGGAGGCAAAGTTATATGTGCCTTAACGCATTGGTTTTGGAATTAGGTACCATAGCAAAGTGGTTAAGAGCGTAGGCTCACAATTTATTAGCAACTGCAAAAATGCTCACTAAAATCATAAACCCGTCTCTGATTTGGGCCTCTCATCTGTAAGATGGGATTGTCATGAGGATTAAATGTTATTTTAATATATGTAAAAGCACCTAGAATGAGTGGGTACGTAGTATAAGCTCAGTAAAGGTGAACTTTTTACTATCCCATGGAAATCTCAGTATTGCCACTTACCAAATATAAAGACTTTAATTAAATATTCAATTAATCTCTCTGTTTCCTTATCAGTGAAGTAGGGAAAATGGTAGTAGCCTCATCAGGCTACTGTGGAGAGTGAACAGGGACAGTACATGTGAAGTGTTCAGTGCCTAGCATATGGGAAGTGCTCGATAAATGGTAGTAGTCACTGTGATTGTTACTCATTGTCATTCATTATTCATTCAATAATATCACTATTATTATAACATCCATTTCCTTCCACTGCTGCTACTATAATTTACACCCTTAGTGTTTCTTACTTGAACCTGAATATAAGCTTCAGAAGGGTTAGAAGTGCAGGGACATACCTTTTTATTATCGTAGCCCCAACACAGTGTTGATACAGTACTTTCCTGGATGGGAAAAAAGCTCCTCATCGTGGAATTTTTTTTTAACTTTTACTTTATATTGAAGTAGAGCCAATTAGCTATACGTGTAACACAATGTGCGATAGTTTCAGATGAGCAAAGGGGCTCAGCCATACATATACATGTAGATGGAATGTTTTTTAAAGAAACGTGAATCTTACTGCTCCCTTGATTGAATATATCAGTGGCTCTTCATAGCCTTCTGGAAAGTGTTCAAACTCCAAGAATAAGGCCTACTGGAGATGGGGCCTGCCTCCTAGCCCTATTTCTTTCCACTCCCCTCATGGATACTTCCTGAAGTGATACAAACTCTAGAGTCATCTGGAGCCCTTTTGCCTGAAGTTTGTTCTTGTAAACAAGTCCAAGCACCTCCTCTGAGAAGTCTCTCTAACCTTTTCAGGTGGGATTGTTACTCACACCAGTTCTTCCTGTCATGTCACTTTTCACATTTGTGCTGTGCTGTGCTTACAGTTCTATCTCCACTCAAGTTCCTTGAGAGAGGAGACTGCCTTTGACTTCCTTTTTGTTCCCAGTGTGTATCTCAGTAGCTGAAACTTGGCACATGCTTAAAAAGTGTTTGAATGAATGAGCTAATGTATGGTAAAGTAGTGTATCTTTGCATATTTTACTTTTCAGTTGTATTAAGCAGAGATAGAAGGTGCAGAGCTGTCTGCCTATACAATTTAGTAGGGACAGAAAAATCAGGCAAATAAATTTATTGTAAGATGTTCTAACTTGTGAACTCCAGCAACTAAGTAAGCAACAGTATATGTCTTTAAACTTTCAGGACCTTAGTATTATGTATAAAAATAAGATAGTGAACAAGATAACCTACAAAATTCTTTTTAAAATTTATCTGATGGTGTCAGGTCTTACTTGCGGCTCTCAACTCTTCCATCTTTAGTTGCTGCATGCGGGGTCTCTGTGGCAGCACGTGCATTCCCTGACCAGGGCAGCCTGCACTGGGAGCTCAGACTCCCAGCCACTGGACCACCAGGGACATCCCAACTTACACAATTCTCTTAAATCTGTAACTTATTCAACCACTAATTTTCCCTAACTGCAGGTATATTTAAGACTACTTAAGAAGTCATTCAAGCAAGAGCCTGGAAGTCATTAAATCATGCTTTGACTGTGGTCTTTTCAGTCTTTTTGCCTTCCCCACCCAACTGGAGAGTAGATGGAAAATAGGAGTTTGTTTGAATGGTGGTTGCTGCATTCACATTGAATTCATGTCTCTAATACCATTTTTAAGATATATCATACTGATTCTTACAGGAACTCTAGTAATTTTTTATATCAAAGGAAACCACTGGTAAAATTAAATCTTTGTTATTAAAAATAGTGTAGACAACTGTACTCACAGGTTTGGGGGGGGAACCTCAACTAAAAATATCTAGCAAGGTAAGAATCATGAATATAGTTTGCAATTGATAAGCAATATTTTTTTATTCTTGCTTGACTCTAACAACAGAATACAAAATTACCAAAATGATAAAAATTTACTATTGGATTTTTTTTTTTTTTGGTATTGCTTGAAACAAAACGTGCCTTCTTTTTTTGTTTTTAGTTTTGTTTTGTGACAGTAAACCATCCTTATAATATAAAAAGACAAAGTTTTTATAAGATAGTAATATAGATATTATTCATGACTTGAAATATTTTATATGCTTCTTTTTTATTAGATTGGTGCAAACGTAATTGCAGTTTCAGACTGTAATTTAAATTATTGTAACTAGGCTCAAATACATCTTTATTATAATAATCAAAATAGGAGCCGTTACAATGAGGAACCATTACAAAATAGGAACCATTACAAGCACATTTTTGCCAACAAGAAATAAACTTATTCCTGTATCATAAAAATCCATGCTTTGAGAGTCAACAAACTCTTGGAAAGGATTTTCTGCCTCCTGCTGGTTGTGGAAGCATTTTCCCTGCCAAAAATGGTCAAGATGCTTGAAGAACTAGTCGGAGAGAGGTCAGATGAATATAAAAGATGAGGGAAAACTTCATAACCCGATTCATTCAAATTTTGAAATGTTGGTTGTGTGACATGTGGTCGGGTGTTGGTCATGCAGAATTGGGCCTTTTCTGTTGACCAGTGCTGGCTACAGGCATTGCAGTTTTCGGTGCACCTCATTAATTTGCTGAGCATTCTTCTCAGACCTAATGGTTTCACCAGGATTCAGAAAGCTGTGGTTGACTAGACCAGCAGCAGACCACCAAGCAGTGACCATGACCATTTTTGGGTGCAAAAAACCCACATTTTTTGGCATTAGAAAGTGCTTTGGAGCTTCTTTTCATTCCAACTACTGAGCTGGTCATCCCTGATTGTCATATGAAATCCACTTTTCATAGCACATCACAATCCAATCAAGAAACTCTAGTTATTGCATAGAATAAAAGAAGACAACCCTTCAAAAGGATGACTTTTTGCAGTCAGCTCATGTGACACCCATTTATCAAGCTTTTTCACCTTTTCAATTTGCTTCAAATGCCAAATGACCTTAGAATGGTTGACATTGAGTTCTTCGGCAACTTCTCTTGTAGTTAGTTGTAAGAGGATCAGCTTCGATGATCCATCCTCTCAACTGGTTGTTGTCAACTTCTGATGGCAGGCCACTGTGCTTCTCATGTTTAAGGGCCTTATCTATTTTGCAAAACTTCTTTTTTTTTTGCAAAACTTCTTGAACCACCACTGCACTGTATATTCGTTAGCAGTTCTGAGACAAATGTGTTGTTGATGTTGCAAATTGTCTCTGCTGCTTTACAACCCATTTTGAAATTGAATAAGAAAATTGCTCAAATTTGCTTTTTGTCTATCAACATTTCCCAAGTCTAAAATACATATATAATACACAACAAGTAATAAGTCATCAACAAAAAAGCATAAAGCAAAAAATGTGCATTAAAATAATCTAAGTATAACCACATTTATTTAAGAATGTATTCCAATATCAAACAGCAAAGTTCAACAAAGCATAACTGCAATTACTTTTGCACCAACCTAATAATTCCTGCTAAGCATGATACTGATTGCAACTGTTATTTCAGTACTTAATGCAAAGTTGCTAAAATGAATTTATTTCCACAAATTTCATTTGTGCACCCATTAAATACTAGTTTCTTAAATAAATCATAATAATTCTGACAACAATCTTTGATATGCATTTCATGGATTAGGAAATTGAACTTAAAATAAGTAACATGTTGATGTTCCACGCCTTAAATCTCATGGAGCTAGGGTGTAAATCCAGTTGTGTGTGTGTGTGTGTGTGTGTGTGTGTGTGCGTGCATACATGTGTCTGCTTTCCCAGAAGACAAATTTTTTTAATTTCAAAAATATGTTTCATTTAAATGTTTTCTCAATTTTTCAGTCATCACTTGTTATTCATTGCTTCCTAAAAGTATTGTAAGAAGAGTATACTTAAATTGTTACCTGAACAGAAAGCTCCTTGTCCCTCCTTTTCCATACTGTTCAGTTCAAACAGGGCTTCTGAAACCCTCAGCCAGCCTGCTCTGCCCCAGTTCCCTTGCAGTACTCAGCCCTGGTTGTGTGATTTGGGGCCAGTTGCTCATCTTCTTTAAACTTCAAGTTTTCATCTATAAAACTGCTGATATTGTAATGATTTAAGATACAACATGTTGGTCAGGACTTGGCTCAGTGCCTCATGCTTGTGCTAGGTCGCTCCCGTCGTGTCCAACTCTTTGCAATCCTACGGACTGTAACCCGCCGGGTTCCTCTGTCGATGGGATTATCCAGGCAGGAATACTGGAATTGCCCTGTCCTCCTCCAGAAGATCTTCCCAACCCCAGAAGCAATTCCACATCTCCTGTATTGGCAGGCAGGTTCTTTACCACTAGCACCACCTGGGCAGCTCAGTGCCTAACACAATATAAATGCTCAATAGATGCTTATGAATGAGTGGGTGAGTGGATGAAACTGTTTTAATTTGGGATTCTCCCAGAAACAGATCTTGATGAAATTATTTGGGTACAAGTAGTATCTTTGGGACAGTGGGAACAGTGTCAGACTTTAATTTTTTGGGCTCCAAAATCACTGCAGGTGGTGACTGCAGCCATGGAATTAAAAGATGCTTACTCCTTGGAAGGAAAATGATGACCACCCTAGATAGCATATTA
Organism: Muntiacus reevesi; assembly: GCF_963930625.1. Lineage (NCBI taxonomy): Eukaryota > Metazoa > Chordata > Mammalia > Artiodactyla > Cervidae > Muntiacus > Muntiacus reevesi. The sequence goes on from NC_089263.1 coordinate 1,693,988, forward strand.
AAAAGCAGAGACATTACTTTGCCAACAAAGGTCCATCTGATTGAGGCTATGGTTTTTCCGGTGGTCATGTATAGATGTGAGTTGGACTGTGAAGAAAACTGAGCACCGAAAAATTGATGCTTTTGAACTATGGTGTTGAAGAAGACTCTTGAGAGTCCCTTGGACTGCAAGAAGATCCAACCAGTCCATCCTAAAGGAGATCAGTCCTGGGTGTTCATTGGAAGGACTGATGCTGAAGCTGAAACTCCACTACTTTGGCCACCTCGTGCGAAGAGTTGACTCATTGGAAAAGACCCTGCTGCTGGGAGGGATTGGGGGCAGGAGGAGAAGGGGACAACAGGATGAGATGGCTGGATGGCATCACCGACTCGATGGACATGGGTTTGAGTAAACTCCGGGAGTTGGTGATGGACAGGGAGGACTGGCGTGCTGCGATTCACGGGGTCGCTAAGAGTCGGACACGACTGAGTGACTGAACTGAACTGAACTGAACTGAGTATCTTTGGGAACTGATTCCCAAAAAACATTAGGGAAGTAAGGAAGTAAATTAGGGGAGGGAGACAATAAAGTTGATAAACCTACTGTCAATCAAGCATCCAGTATGGGCAACTAGCAAGTATATAATTAAGTTATTTGAGTGGTGATATTTTGAAAATTAGATATTTCAATATTTTACCCACTATTCAGCATCATTGTCTGAATGAATTTTACACTGATGGCTGTATAATCATAATTTTTCCTCCATTCCTTCTATGTATATTAGATGTTTCCTTCAGTAAAGAAGAACTTGTCCTCCTAACCACCACTTTTGTTTAGTATTAATGTGGATTCATAGCTCCTCTTTTTATTCCATACAGCATAATACATTACATCATTATTCTTTTTGGTGCTCAGATTGTCCTAGATTTGGCCAGTCCAGACTCCTGAAGTCAATTGTGTATACTTTTGACATGTGCTTATCAGTCTGACCATATCTTTGATTTTGGCTCAGTGGGTCACTTCTTCTGTCCCAGACTTTGACTCAGTCATTTCTCAGAAACCTGGTTCCTGTTAGTAAAGTGGGCGCTAGTCATTGCATCTCAATGCCTATGCTTATGAAATATATATATGCATAATGATATTTCATATCCAACAATGCTGAGTTCTTTCACATCTTCTCTCGTTTCATATTTATTTCTCTTTTGCCACAATGAGAACCCAATAAATTTATCACATTCTCTATCTTACAGTACACACAAATGACCAATACCACTATCAACAACAAATGTACTAAGTTCCAGATTTCTTTGCAGTTCTTTCAGTCCTTAAACTAAATTTCCATAAAGATGTTCAGAGTGTTATGCCCAGAAGTTTCTTGAATTAATTCTTATTAGTGATACATAGTTATTTTTTTTGTTTCTGTCTGTAGAAATTTTAGGGCTTGATTCTTTCATCTACATTAGTTTTAAATATGTAAGCATTTTAATGTTTCAAATATCAAAACTACATAAAAGACATACTTGGAGATGTTTCACTCTAATTCCCATCCCTTCAGCCCCATTCCCAACCACTCTCTATAAGTAGCCACTTTTATTTTTTAAGTGTATCTTTCCTGAGTTTCCTTTTATAGAAATCAAGCAACAACACATACATTTATATGTATATGTAATATATATATATAAGTATATCCTTATTATTGTTCCTTGTTTCTTTGTATTTGCTAAGTTTATTTCTTTAGGTATTTAAGAAATATAAATTATGATAGCAAGGATATCAAACCAATCAATCCTAAAGGGAATCAACCCTGAATATTCATTGGAAGGACTGATGCTGAAGCTGAAACTGCAATACTTTGGCCTCCTAATGCAAGGAACTAACTCATTTTAAAAGACCCTGATACTGGGAAAGATTGAAGGCGGGAGGAGAAGGGGACAACAGAGAATGAGATGATTGGATAACATTATTGACTCAATGGACATGAGTTTGAGCAGGCTACAGGAGATGGTGAAGGACAGGGAAGCCTGGTGTGCTGCAGCCCATGGGGTGCAGAGTCAGACACAACTGAGCAACTGAACAACAACAACATTCTGATAGAGGATACTTGACACCGATACTGCATATAATCTCCGTGGGGTCTTTTACTGAGATTTCTACTATTTGATTCATCAGCTATGCAGTATCCTTTGAATTCTACCTATTGTCTATATTACAATAAATGAGCATATTCTACTTTCCCTCTTCTCTCTTCCTTCTCTTCTTATTCTAAAAATGGTGTTAGTTCTACTTTGTAATAACATTTTTACATACTATTCTTACATCTAGTCAGCAGTTGGTTTTAGGGTTACAGCTATAATTAAATACATTGAATCTTATAATGAGTATTTTTACTGATGTTTCCTCAATTATATCTTGGTTTAGTAAAGGTTGTCCTTTAGTAAATCCCTCAAGAAAAGATCAAGCATACAGTATTCCCTGAGTTTGCTCATGTTTATAACTGTTTTCCTATAGCTTTATGTTGAAAGGACAACTTGATAGGCTATAAAAAAGTTCCTGGGTTCACATTTTATCTTTTTTTTTAATTTTAAACTTTATTTAGGCTATTTATTTATGTGGCTGTGCCTGGTCTTAGTTGCAGAACAATGGGATCCTTGATGCAGCAGGTGGGATCCAGCTCCCTGAGCGGGTCTGGAGCCTGGGGTCCCTGCACTGAGAGCATGGGGCCTTAGCCACTGTGCCACCAGGGACACCCCCACGTTTTATCTGTGATCTTCATGTATGTGTCACTCCATTCTTTCTGTACTTTCATTGTCTTGGAGAAATCTCATGACAGCTGGATTCTCTGTCCTTTGTAAGAAACTTTGACTCTTAGCATGGACTCCAGATTTTTCTTTATTTTTAATGTCAAAGTTTTAGTAGGATAGGATCTAGAGATGACCAGTTTTCCAAGTTCAGCACAGTGAGGTCCTTTTCAACATACAGATTTCGGCCTTCTTTTATTTCCATATTATCTTTTTTCAAATACAGTCATAAGACCAGCTAGGACTAGCATGAATTCATCCCAACAGTGGCAGTGATACTTACATCCATGATCAGTCTGAAGCAGATCTAAACATCACCAATAAACTGAAAGAACCTCCGTTTCTCATTCCTGCGTTATTCACCACTGCTGCTCTGTCCCTGCTCCCTTGGCTCACACCTTTGACCTGGTGAACTGTTCTGTATGACCATCTAACAAAGAAGAGAAAGATCTGAACTTGATTCACAATGGGTCACCTTGTGATGTTCATGTGATGAGAAAATGAAAACCAGTTTTGTAGGGTAGGGGAAAGCCTTTCAGTGGGTAGAGCTTTGAGTGGTACATCATCCATTTTTCGTGGAGAGAGAAGGTATGGATACACATGGACTCATGAGCAATAACAAATAACTTAGCTGATTGGTCAGGAGGTACAGACAAAATTGTTCTAGATGGCAAGAGACTAAGAGAATTCCCTCAAGATCATGATTAAGACAAGAATTTTCACTCTCATTTTTATTCAATATTTTCTTGGAGGTCCTAGCCAGTGAAATAAGGCAAGATGAAAAAAATAGCATAAAAATTAGAAAGGAAAAAGTAATGCTATTATTATTCATAGGTGACAAAATTATATATTTTGCTATAATAAAGAGAATCCAAATGAATCTATAAGCCCACTTTAAGAATTAGTAAGGAGTTTTGCAAGATTGTTTGAAACAAAGCCAACATATAAAAATTAATGTTTTTTCTATATGTTAGTGATAAGAAACTAGAAAATGAAAATAATTTAAACATTACTATAGTATTGAAAAAGCAACAAATACTTAGTAAGTGTAATAAGAGATATACTACTCCTCAATAAAAAAATTGCAAAACAATTCTTGGAGAAATTAAAGTTCTAAATAAATAAAATTTATTGCATCTTTATGTATTAGTTGACTAATTTTTAAGATGTAATTATCTTTAAACCAATGTACATATTCAATGTAATTGTGATTCAAAAATACCAGCATTATTTTGTGTAAATTGGCAGGCTGGTTTTAAAATTCACATAGAATAAAATATTTAAGATAAGTTTAACAAAAGGGGTGCAAGATATACACTGAAAATTACAAAGCATTGTTAAAAAAATTAAACAAGAATTAAATAAAAGGAGAGATATACCATGTGCATAGATTGGAAGGTTCGATCTTCTGAAGATTTCAAGTCTCTCTCAAGTTAATCTGTGGACGCAATGAAACTTTTTTTTGTAGAAATAAAATTATTCTAAAATTTATGTGGAATTAGTAGCCAAAATAATTTTTTGAAAAATGGTTCTTTTGTTTGTTCTTTTCTATACTACATGATTTTAAATTTCATAGTAAAGCTAAAGTAAATAAGACAGTTTGGTGTTAATATAAAGTTAGATTTATAGACAGATGAATCAGGATAGAGATTCTCCAAATAAATTTACTTTTCTGGTCCACTCATCTCCAACTAAGTGCCAGAGCAAGCCGATGGGGTAGAGCATGGTCTTCTAAACTAATGACGCTGGGACAACTGGATATTCGTGAACTATACTCTTACCTTATAACATAGACAAAAATTAACTGAAAATGAATCATAGACCTAAATATAAGAGCTAAAATGATAAACTTTCTAGAAGAAAACATAGAAAAATTTTTGTAAAGATTTCTTTGGTATGACAACACCAAAAGCCCAATCCATAAAAGAACACAATAAATTGAGCATCATAATTTTTTTCAAAATATTATCAAAATACAAATAGTAAAATGAAAATCCACAGACTGGAGACAATATTTGCAAATTATATATCTAATAAAGGACATATTCAGAACATATAAAGAACTCTTACAAATCAATACTCAGAGGATAGACAATCCAATTTGAAGTTGACCAAATATTTGAATAGCCCTTTCACTAGATATAATATTCAAATAATTAATTAACACAAGATATTGAACATAATTAGTATGGAGATTCAAATTAAAATCACAAAAAGATACCACATCACACCCACTAGGATGACTTCAGTCACAAAAGTTGATAATATCAAGCATTGTCCAAGATGTGGAAAAATTTCTGGTAGGTATATAAAATGGCACAGCCACTTTGGAAAGTAGTTTGGAATTTTCTTGAAAGTTAATCATGAGCTTATCATATAGCTCAGCAATTCTACTCCTAGATTTCTTTTTCCTTTTCATTTTGAGAAACAGAAGTTTAATTAGTAATGTGCACTGCACATATACGTGGGAGCACCAGTGATGGGTAACTCAAAGGGATGATTACAACTTAGGTTCTGCAGTATCTTAAAAGAACAACACACTTTGAGAAGTGGCAAAAAAAAGGGAAAAGGATTTTAAATTTCTACACCAGCAAATTGTGGGAAGGCAAATACAGAGTGGGAACCTATGAAAGACAAAGTCTTGTTAGTAAAATTTGTTAGGTAGATTCCTCTGGTGCCATCTCTGAGCTGGTAAGGGTCTAGAGGTATTTCCAGTGATTAACTTCAGTCTTTTCTGGTAGAGAGGGGTAAAGGGACACCTTTCTGAACTTCGGTCCTGCTGCTGCTGCTGCTATGTCACTTCAGTCGTGTCCGACTATGTGCGACCACATAGACAGCAGCCCACCAGGCATCACCGTCCCTGGGATTCTCCGGGCAAGAACACTGGAATGGGTTGCCATTTCCTTCTCCAATGCATGAAAGTGAAAAGTGAAAGGAAAGTTGCTCGGTCGTGTCCAACTCTTCCAGACCCAATGGACTGCAGCCTACCAGGCTCCTCCATCCATGGGATTTTCCTACTTTTAGGTAAACATGGAGCGCATGGAGACCTTTTCTTTTATCCGCTTCTCAACTGCCTGCAGTTCAAAATAATCAAAATAATTATTTTGGGGTGGCATATTCTGCTGCCCTTCGTATATCTGGCATGCAGAAGGAACGTGTGAAGTGCAGCATTCTCCCATGTTTCTTGAAATTTAAGTTGCTTGCACTCGCTTCGGCCCCTCACATTTACTGGGCGTGGATCTTGTTCCTAAGCCTGTGCCAGGGGCCATGAGACACAGACACTCACAGTAGAGGGGGCCGTGGCAGAACGACCTGGAGGACAGGAGCTGGGGACAACGCTGCGCGGTATAGGCAGCCCGCCAGTGTTGGGGGATGAGGCCGGTGTCTCAGAGACAGCAGGCTTAAGGGAAGCTGCCAGAAAGGCAAGCATGTGGACCAGCGATGGCCTGGGGTGAACAGGGGATCTAGCTGTGCAGACTTTCTGGGTTCTCTTTCATGGGGCATTGATTCGAAAGCCAGCATCTAGGGAGAAGCCGCTGAGTGCCAGGCACGGGGTCAGTGAGGAGCATGAGGCTGACTAAGCCAGTCCCTGCTCTCAGGAGGCTTGTCCTCCGAATCAAGCCCTCCCCACACCGCCGCGGGGATAGGAAGCAGTGGGTTGAAATATGCACGGAATTTGTGTCTGACCTACGCCACGAACCTCCTGCTAGTCCGCGGAGGCGAGGGCAGAGGTCTGGGGCGCTCTGACCATTCTGCTGCTGGACCCGATGATGACCTCAGAGGGTTAGGGCAGGCACGTGACGGCCCAGTCCGACCGCCTCTGTCACCCTCAAGCGACAGCATTTCTGACGTTCTGCTTCTTGAAAGCCAGTTGCCAGGAAACCTTCATGAGGGCAGAAATCAGACTCCACCCCTGGGGTTCAGCAATGTCTCTCCCCAGCTGTCTCCAGCAGAATCCAAAGGCCACCACGTCCCATTGTCATAAATGCCACCTTTCCAAGAATACTTACGCTGCCCTGTGAAACTGCGTCACCTCTGCGGGGCTGTGAGAAGGGCATCACGCTGAGCGGCCTCCTGGTAACTGTTTACGGGGGCTGTCATCTCAGCGGGCGCCGGGCACGGGCAGCAGACCTGGTGTCTGACCGGTGGCTGGTGCTGGCTGAGCGCGTGCCGGGGGCCGCGCCTCGGCCCTGCCTTCCTGCGCTCTGCCGACCGACCTGCCTCGGCATTTGCCCTGCTCTGGTGACGATGCCTTTGCCCGTTAGGTGTGGTGGCTCTAGGCTGGTCTGTCAAACCCCACACGTGCTGCGGAAGACAGAGTCCAGTCCAAGACAAGCTGCTTCCACCTGCCAGGGCTCGAGTGCAAAGGGAGGCCGCGCTTCTCTGAAGAGCAAATAACGGAGCCAATTGGGAAGGTGGGGAAAGGCTCTGGGGACCCCCTCGCTGGTTCTGGCAACTACCCCAGTAGCAGCCGGGCCTACTCCTAGATCTCTATACAAGAGGAGGAAAAACATACATCCCCACCCATAGTTGTGGGTGAATGTCTATATAGCATTATTCATAATAGCAAAAACTGGAAGCAATGCAAGTCTCCATCAATTGGTATATCTGTACAACAGAATGCTAATCAACAGTAAGGATCAAACTACTGCTACATACAACATGGATAAATGTCGAAACATTGCGCTAAAGTGTAAGAAGCCAGATAGAAAACACTGTATACTGTATAATTCCATTTGTATAAAATTTCTAGAAAAAGGAAAACTGAAGAGATGGAAGATTATCAGAGGCTGCCTAGAGCTGGGAGTGGGAGCAGGGGTAAGTTGCAAACAGACATGAGAGAACTTCATGGAGTGATGCAATTGTTTTAAAATTATATTGTGGTTATGTTTGCATATGTGTGTACATTTACTAAAAATTGTTTTAACTATACATTTACAATGAGTGAATTTCATAATATGTAAATTATACTTCAGTAAAGAGACATGAGAACAAAAAGTATTTCAGAATTACTAGATTACTTTTATTGGTAGGCAGAGTCACTGAATGTTAGAAGGTGTTTCTGTCTCCTCTTCTCTCTCTCTATGTTTTGTTCCATTTGCCAGGGTATATACATTCACTTGGGAATCCTCTGGAGTCCCAGCCATCTCATTCTCAGTATATGGTTGCTTTTATGTTTTCTTGCTTGTAGCCTGACCAAACTGGTCCCAGGAGTTTATATATAAAGGACTAAGCTTCGTGCTTTGATATAGCATTTGTTGGAATCTATACTGAGAGTTATAAGGAACATGTAGATATGTTAATAAAGACACACTACAATTCTTTTTTCAGTTAGGATTTGACAGTTGATTACCACAGTAGGAGAGTAGTACTCAAGTAAGGGAGATTGGTAGGGCAGGACTTGGGCATGCCTGGGTTCCTGAGAGAAATACTCTGAGAAAGCACCGTAATATTCTTCTTCACCACAATGCTGGGCTGAGGAGATACGTGCATGGGGACAGGCATTTGGAGACAAGTACTGGCTTCCCTGGTGGCTTAGATGGTAAAGAATCACCTGCAATGTGGGAGACCTGGGTTCCATCCCTGGGTCGGAAAGATCCCCTGGAAGAGGGCATGGCAACCCACTCCAGTATTCTTGCCTCGAGAATCCCCGTAGACAGAGGAGCCTGGCGGGCTACAGTCCATGGGGTTGCAAAGAGTCTGACATAACTGAGCGACTAAGCACTGCACAGCATCAGGAGAATTTGAGGCTGCAAGTGGCATCAGCAGTACCTAATTAGGGTTAGGTTAGTAAGGAAGAATCTTCATTTTGCGTATACAGTGAGACTGTATTAATACCTCAGTGGCTCAGGTCCTCAGCCTAGAACTATCTTTATATGGATATATGTATCCATATCTATACATATTACATACATATATGTATATCATATATATATATATGAAACACTCTGTTTCTTTTCCATATATATCAATTCAGTTCAGTCGCTCAGTCGTGTCTGACTCTTTGCAACCCCATGGACTGCAGCAAGCCAGGCCTCCCTGTCCATCACCAACTCCCAGAGTTCAACCAAACTCAAGTCCATTGAGTCAGTGATGCAATTCAGCCATCTGATCCTCTGTCGTCCCCTTCTCCTCCTGCCCCCAATCCCTCCCAGCAGCAGGGTCTTTTCCAATGAGTCAACTCTTTGCATGAGGTGGCCAAAGTATTGGAGTTTCAGCTTCAGCATCAGTCCTTCCAGTGAACACCCAGGACTGAGCTCCTTTAGGATGGACTGGTTGGATCTCCTTGCAGTCCAAGGGACTCTCAAGAGTCTTCTCCAGCACCACAGTTCAAAAGCATCAATTCTTCAGCACTCAGTTTTCTTCACAGTCCAACTCTCACATCCATACATGACTACTGGAAAAACCATACTTTGACTAGACGAACCTTTGTTGGCAAAGTAATGTCTCTGCTTTTTAATATGCTGTCTGGGTTGGTCATAGCTTTTCTTCCAAGGAGTAAGCATCTTTTAACTTCATGGCTGCAGTCACCATCTACAGTGATTTTGGAGCCCAAAAAAATAAAGTCTGACCCTGTTTCCACTGTTTCCCCATCTATTTCCCATGTAGTGATGGGACCAGTTGACATAATCTTAGTTTTCTGAATGTTGAACTTTAAGCCAACATTTTCACTTTCCTCTTTCACTTTCATCAAGAGGCTATTTAGTTCTTCTTCACTTTCTGCCATAATGATGGTGTCATCTGCATATCTGAGGTTCTTGATATTTCTCCCGGCAATCTTGATTCCAGCTTGTGCTTCCTCCAGTCCAACATTTCTCATGATGTACTCTGCATATAAGTTAAATAAGCAGTGTGACAATATATAGCCTTGATGTACTCCCTTTTCGATTTGGAACCAATCTGTTGTTCCATGTCCAGTTCTAACTGTTGCTTCCTGACCTGCATACAGACTTCTCAAGAGGCAGGTCAGGTGATCTGGTATTCCCATCTCTTGAAGAATTTTCCACAGTTTATTGTGATCCACACAGTCAAAGGCTTTGGCATAGTCAACAAAGCAGAAATAGACGTTTTTCTGGAACTCTCTTGCTTTTTCGATCATTCAGCAGATGTTGGCAATTTGATCTCTGGTTCCTCTGCCTTTTCTAAAACTAGCTTGAACATCTGGAATTTCATGGTTCATGTATTTCTGAAGCCTGGTTTGAAGAATTTTGAGCATTACTTTACCAGTGTGTGAGAGGAGTGTAAGTGTGCAGTAATTTGAACATTCTTTGGCATTATCTTTCTTTGGGATTGGAATGAAAACTGACCTTTTCCAGTCCTGTGGCCACTGCTGAGCTTTCCAAATTTCCTGGCATATTGAGTGCAGCACTTTAACAGCATCATCTTTCAGGATTTGAAATAGCTCAACTGGAATTCCATCACCTCTACTAGCTCCATCCATAGTGATGCTTCCACTTGACTTCACATTCCAGGATATCTGGCTCTAGGTGAATGATCACACCATCATGATTATCTGGGTCATGAAGATCTTTTTTGTACAATTCTGTCTATTCTTGCCACCTCTTCTTAATAACTTCTTCTTCTGTTAGGTCCATACCATTTCTGTTCCTTTATTGAGCCCATCTTTGCAGGAAATGTTCCCTTTGTATCTCTAATTTTCTAGAAGAGATCTCTAGTCTTTCCCATTTTTGTTTTCCACTATTTCTTTGCACTGATCACTGAGGAAGCATTTCTTATCTCTCTTTGCTATTCTTTGGAAATCTGCATTCAAATGGGTATATCTTGCCTTTTCTTTTCCATGTATGTGTGTGTATATATATGTATATATACATTTTAAACCAGTCAGTTGTTGATGGGTTGCTATTTGTTTTACATGTAGCTGTCCAGTGTGCGCCAGGACCACTCACTGAAGACACTGTCTTTTCTCCATTGTATATTCTGGCTTACTTTGTTATAGATTAGTTGGCAATAGGTGCATGAGTGTATTTCTGGGCTCTTTGCTCTGTTCCCTTGTGTGTGTGTGTGTGTGTGTGTGTGTGTGTGTGTGTGTGTGTGTGTGTGAATGCCATACTATATTGATTACAGTAGCTTTTAGTATAGTCTGAAGTCTGGGAGAGTTTTTTTTTCCCCCTCGAGATTGCTATGGCAGGCAGCACAACCCCACTTGCTTGCTTGTATCCCTTACTGCTGCTGCTGCTAAGTCTCTTCAGTCATGTCTGACTCTGTGAGACCCCAGAGACGGCAGCCCACCAGGCTCCCCCAACCTTAGGGTTCTGCAGGCAAGAATACTGGAGTGGGTTGCCGTTTCCACCTCCAGTATCCCTTACTAGCATCCTATATTAATAAATCTACTTCTTGCCTATCACTTTACCTCTCATTGAATTTCTTCTGTGCAAAAAAAAGTTGCTTTGGCAATTCCAGGTCTTTTGTGGTTCCAAATAAAATTTAGAATTATTTGTTCTAGTTTTGTGAAAACTGTCATTTTAATAGGGATTGCAGTAAATCTGTAGATCACTTTGGGTAGCATGTTCATTTTAACAATATTAATTTTTCCAGTTCAAGAGCACCATTTATCTCCATTTTTATTAGACCTTTTGAAATTGCCCTTCATCTCTTTGAAACTCTGTTCATTTGTTTTCTAATTTATTCCATTTATTTTCTTCATATTAGATGATTTCTACTGATTTATCTTCAGGTTCACTGATTCTTTACTCTGGAATCTCCATTCTGCTATTAAACCCATGTAGTTAATTTACTTCAGATACTTTTCAGTTCTAAAGTTTTCTTCTTAATGAAAAATTAATTAAAAAATTTTTTTTCATTCAATGCAAGCGTACTTTCCTTTGCTTCACTGAGCAAAGGTACGATAGCTGTTTTAAATTCTTGACTGATAATATCTGAGTCGTTTCTGCTTGACATCAGTCAACTTATTTTCCCCTGAGGCCAAGTCATATTTTCCTGGTAATTTATGTATCAAATTGTTTTATATTTTGCTCTGGACCTTAGGAAGACATGTAGTGGAGACTCTGGCTTATGCAATACTGTTGTGAATTATGCAGACATTTAACTCGGTTTGACTCAACTTGAAAACTGTCATAGCTGATGTGGGGAGCATGTACACAGTGATTTCAGTTTGCTTCATCCATGTATGTTTCAGTGATCAGCAAGAAAGTTTGGCTGAGTTCAAAAATGGAGTTTGGGATTCATCTTCTCTGATTTTATTATTCATGAGGATCCCCCTTATTCTCTGATGACCCTGATTAGTTTGGTCTCCTTTCATTGGTTCCTCTCCCCAGAAGATAGGAAGCTTTCTATCAAATCTTACCTTCCTCATATTGCCATCTCCCTAACTGTGGCCGATCTCAGGGCAAACTTGTGAAACATGGGAACTCTCCCTTCAGGTCCCGTGTTCCCAATTTCAGCTCTTTCCTCAAATCTACATGTGTTTGTTCAGTTTCCAGAGCCTTTAGGCATTTCAATGTTGTTGTTGTTATTGTTTAGAGTTCATAGCTATTGTCTGCAGGAAGATTAATTTGTCAGGTTTCTGATTTTATATAAACTGTTTCCATTTTCTGATGGAGTAGAGCTGGGCATGGGCAACTTTACAATTTGATAGATCAAATAAAAGTCCACCATGGAAATTTCAGTTCGTGAAGTCACTTGAAGTTCCCTTATCAAGCATTTAGTCTTTTTCAGAGCCAAGAAGTTAAGATAATTGGAAAAGTTCAGACTAGGATAAATATTATTTGCTGTTTACTCAAGAGTTACCATGGCTTACAGTTTTTTACTGAGAACATGTATCTTCCCTATATGATCTACTCAATTATCTCTATGGGCTTCACTGCTGGCTCAGAGGGTAAGGCGTCTGCCTGCAATGCAGGAGCCTTCCCTAGGCATCTTTGGTATCTGCCACTCCCAGTTTTCCAGTCTCTCTCAGCAAAATATCATCAATGTAGCAGACAAGGATGATTTCCTGTAGAATGCTAAGATAAGCAAATATGTTGCACATTGTTCTGGCAGAATTGTAGAGATTGTGTAGCCCTGAGGTAAGGGAATACAGAGTCTCAGTGTTCTGCAAGGCACAGTAAATTCATTCAGATATTTTCTGGTCATTGAGACAGAAAAATTATCATCTTCCAGATTCATCATTTTGTACCAGTAACCAAGGACTATATTTATTTGCTCTGGTTAAGAAAATATACCTGGGGTCGCAACTGTGATTATAATCATTATTTGATTGAGTTTATAGTAATATGCTGTCATTCTTTAAGACCTATATGATCTCTGGAGATATGATATGAATCACCAACTACTATATATTTCAAGCTTTTGGATGTGGTATAATCTGAAATTTCACAGGGATGTGGATTTTTGTTTTGTTAAAGAAGTAGCTCCATAGTTTCCATTGGTCTTTCTTCCAATAATATGCTTTGCTCCATTGATTAGGGAGCTAATTGAGGATTCTGACAATTGCTAAGGATGGTTAGTCCAATCATATGCTCAAGATACAGGAAAATAACTTTAGCTTGTGTTTGTGAACCACTGACATAGGCTCAGGTCAGGAAGCAACAGTTAGAACCGGACAAGGAACAACAGACTGGTTCCAAATAGGAAAAGGAGTACGTCAAGGCTGTATATTGTCACCCTGCTTATTTAACTTGTATGCAGAGTACATCATGAGAAACGCTGGGCTGGAAGAAACACAAGCTGGAATCATGATTGCCGGGAGAAATATCAAGAACCTCAGATATGCAGATGACACCACTGTTATGGCAGAAAGCGAAGAACTAAAGAGCCTCTTGATGAAAGTGAAAGAGGAGAGTGAAAAAGTTGGCTTAAAGCTCAACATTCAGAAAACTTAAGATCGTGACATCTGGTCCCATCACTACATGGGAAATAGATGGGGAGACAGTGGAAACAGGGTCAGACTTTATTTTTTTGGGCTCCAAAATCACTGTAGATGGTGACTGCAGCCATGAAGTTAAAAGATGCTTACTCCTTGGAAGGAAAGTTGTGAACAACCGAGATAGCATATTTAAAAGCAGAGACATTACTTTGCCAACAAAGGTTCGTCTAGTCAAGGTATGGTTTTTCCAGTAGTCATGTATGGATGTGAGAGTTGGACTGTGAAGAATGCTGAGCACTGAAAAATTGATGCTTTTGAACTGTGGTGTTGGAGAAGACTCTTGAGAATTCCTTGGACTGCAAGGAGATTCAACCAGTCCATCCTAAAGGAGCTCAGTCCTGGGTGTTCACTGGAAGGACTGATGCTGAAGCTGAAACTCCAATACTTTGGCCTCCTCATGCAAAGAGTTGACTCATTGGAAAAGACCCTGCTGCTGGGAGGGATTGGGGGCAGGAGGAGAAGGGGACGACAGAGGATGAGATGGCTGGGTGGCATCACAGATTTGATGGACATGAGTTTGGGTGAACTCTGGGAGTTGGTGATGGACAGGGAGGCCTGGCGTGCTGCAGCCCATGGGGTCTCAAAGAGTTGGACCCGACTGAGAGACTGAACTGAACTGAACTGACTGACATAGGCTCAAAATCTTCTTTTCTTTTTACCCTTTGTGTTTCCTCCCTGTTTAGTGAACCACAGAGTTAGTTCGAAGTGTCCACAGAAGACCTGGGTTTTTCTCATTCTCCAGCACACAACTGGACTTCTAACTGGCTACAACTCAGACTGGGAAATGTTAGGAAGAATAAAATCACTATTAGTACTCATGATATTATCAGAAATTGCTTCCTCAAGGTTCTCCACTTCATTCAAGGGGCTCTGGGTCTGTGAACTAATTACAACTTGGGACTTGGTAAAGGATTTTGAATCTTCCTGGTATTTGTTCCCCAGCTAAGAATTCCTTTTGTGATACAGATTAAGTGAAATTGCTTCATGGGACTTCTGTATAGTGGATAAGAATCTGCCTGCCGATGCAGAGGACATGGGCTTGATCCCTGGTCTGGGAAGATTCCACATGCCACAGAGCAACTAAAATCTATGTGCCACAACTACTGAGCCCACCTGCTGTAACTGCTGAAGTCGCTGTGCCCAGAGCTTATGCCCCGCCGCAAGAGAAGCCACCACAATGAGAAGCCTGTGCACTGCAGAAAGAGAAACTCCCACTCACCGCAACTAGATAAAGTTCACGAGCGGCAACGAAGACCCAGGGCAACCAAAAGTAAATAAACTAATCAAACATACTAAAAAAAAAAAAAAAAAAAAAAAAAAAACTGCTTCATGGATTGCACCTGTATTTTTCTTTTATGTACATTGTGATCTATTGGCCAATACCAAAGTACCCCTGGAGGGCAAGAATTGCTGTCATTCTGGCCTTGTTGCATACTGTAGCTCCACTCCCAGCTTATCTCTGGCAGTAAGTTGCTGCTGCTCTGCCTCTGCTTTATCATTTTGCTATACATATATGAAAGAAAGCAGGGAATTTATGAAGTCAGAAATTCAAGCACTGTAGTACTAAACTAACAAAGGGAGCTTACTAAAATATTTGGGAATGGGTGAGCTTTAGCATCATAGATTGGGATTCAGCAGGTCTTAGTGGAGTAGTGATAAAGAATTTCGCTGCCAATGCAGGAGATACAAGAGATGTGGTTTCAATCCCTGATCTGAGAAGATCCCCTGGAGGAGGAAGTGGCAACCCCCTCCAGAATTCTTGCCTGGGAAATCCCACAGAGAGAGGAGCCTGGCAGTTACAGTACGTGGGGTTGCATAGAATCAGATCTGACTTAGCGATGAAGCACGCAAGTCGGTCGTAGATAATCTCAGGAATCTGAATTTTTACCAAATGCTTTAGATGATTTGGTAAATCACCTAAATGGTGATTATCCAGACACACTCTTATTCTCGTCCCTTAGGTTCCCCTGCAACCACAGCCCACTTCAAAGAATATCTACCATTAATTATTAATGGCTGCCCCCCGTTCATCACTTTTGATGTCTTCTCACATTTTGAATTCTACTTCGCCAAAGTGGAATTGAAGCAGTCTTACATCCCTCAGGCTTTTGTCTTTCTGTGCAAGGGGACTTAGGTTCTATCTGTTCTACAGTGATAACTTTCTATTTGTAGCAAAAACAGTCTTGTCTGGGACAGCAGGACAGTTCTATGATATGGCTCTGAGAAATGTTCACAGAAACACAACCTAGATAGAGGCTGGCCTTTCATCCCTTCTGAGTTCACTGTGATCTTTGCAATATTTCTTTATAAACTTTTAATTACAGCATATTAAAAGGCAGAGACATTGCCAACAAAGGTCTGTCTAGTCAAAGCTGTGGTTTGCCAGTAGCTGTGTATGGATGTGAGAGTTGGACTATACAGATAACTGAGGGCCAAAGAACTAATGCTTTTGAACTGTGGTGTTGGAGATGACTCTTGAGAGTCCCTTGGACTGCAAGGATATCCAAGCAGTCCATCCTAAGGAGGTCGGTCTTGAATATTCATTGGAAGGACTGATGTTGAAGCTGAAACTCCAATACTTTGGTCATCTGATGCGAAGAACTGACTCATTGGAAAAGACCCTGATGCTGGGAAAGATTGAAGGCAGGAGGAGAAAGGGACGACAGAGGATGAGATAGTTGGATGGCATCACCTACTCAAAGGACATGAGTTTGAGTAAACTCTGGGAGTTGGCGATGGACAGGGAGGCCTGGTGTGCTGCAGCCCATGGGGTCACAAAGAGTTAGACACGACTGAGCACCTGAACTGAATTGAATTGCTGGCCAGGAATGGTTTCCCTCAACAAACCTGGGTTGTTCGAATCTTGCACATTCTAAAGAAAAGACTGTCTTCAAGACTAGCCCTTGAGTGGAACCCTGGGAAATTATCTCTGAGCCTTTGTAACACTCTGCATTACATGTCTACATGCTGCTGCTGCTGCTAAGTCGCTTCAGTCATGTCCGACTCTGTGTGACCCCATAGACGGCAGCCCACCAGGCTCTGCCATCCCTGGGATTCTCCAGGGAACACTGGAGTGGGTTGCCATTTCCTTCTCCAATGCATGAAAGTGAAAAATGAAAGTGAAGTCACTCAGTCACGTCCAACTCTTCCAGACCCCATGGACTGCAGCCTACCAGGCTCCTTCATCCATGGAATTTTCCAGGCAAGAGTACTGGAGTGGGTTGCCATTGCTTTCTCTGACATGTCTACATGAAGACCCCAAGTAAAAACTCTGAACGCCAACATTTGGATGAGTTTCTCTGGTTGGCAATATTTCACATGTGTTGTCATATGTCATCGCTGGTAGACTTTAGCACACCCCCATGTGAATGCACTGGAGAAGACATCTGGAAGTCTGTGTCTGGTTTCTCCTGGACTTTGTCCCATCTCCTTTTTTCCTTTGTTAATTATAATCTGTATTCTTTTGCTATAATAAACTATAGCCATGAGTATAACCATGGCTTTTCTGAAGTCCTTTGAATTGGATAGCAAACCATCGAGCCTGAGGACAGTGGAGGGAAACTCTGACACACCTGCCTAAACTGGTTACAGTGTATTCTGCTGTCTCCAACTGAGAACTATTACTGACACAGAATTGATCCTAAAAGATCCTCAAAGAGACAGAAATCTGGTACTAGTGTCTGAAGTGACTGGTTTGAAGGCAGTTAGAATCTAGATACTGTTAGAAAATGGGACAGTAGTCCATGGCAGCTAGTGACCGAGTAGTTACTTAAATGATGTCTTACAGTCAACTGGATGTAAGTGGTTATTGAAAGAAAGACTGTGATGAAATGAGAGATTCTTTGTCCATATCATTAAGAAGTCTCCTAGGTGACATTTACAAAGTCTAACTTAAGATAAGTCTTTCATAAAAGAGCTAGAGTAGAAATTTGAATGGTTAGGTCTACATAGACATTTAGACACTTAACAGAGGTTAATTAGAAAGAAGATTCCCTTGGAGGAGGGCATGGAAACCCACTCCTGTATTCTTGCCTGGAGAATTCCATTGGCAGAGCCTGGCAGGCTACAGTCTATAGGGTGGCACAGAGTCAGACACGGCTGAAGTGACTTAGCACACACACAGAAAGTACAAGGACTGAGATAGGTGTGTAGTCCACTATGCCTTTTTTGATCAGTACAACTCTGGTTCTGGTTAAACAACGCTTGACTGATGTCCTCTCAATAGAGACAACATACTTTCCAGAAAGAACACCATGATGCCACAATCAGAAGGGGGACTTGTTAGCACCAGCTGCATCATTTCTCAGTAGGTCCAATAGGCCCACAAACCATCTTGTGATTAATTTTCTGGATTTTGAATGTCAGTTATAATGGGCATGCTTTTCATCTGGCAGGATCCTCACATCAGCTCTGTGATCCATGAAGTGGGGTTCTATTAAGCTATGCACCTACCCTGTATTAAAACAAACAAACAAACAAATTAATACCATTCTACAATGGGAATGTTGGTGATTAGTGCTACCACCAATACCCTACAAAGGTACAGAAGTGTTGATTTCTATCATATCTCCCACTTAACTTGCCTGTTCTGTGCAAAAATCAGATGGATATTAAAGAGTGACACTGTGATTATCATAGGTCTAGTCAGATGGTGACTTCAATTCTGTTCCTAGAATGGTTATCTGCCTCACCCCCTTCTCTCTCTTTCCTACCTCATTTTCCCCTCCATTCCTTCTCTTGTTTTTTAAAATTTGTATTTGTTGAATACGTCATACCGCCAGAGAACTATATAAAATCTATAAGCACAGTTTCATCACTGATAAGAAAGTGACCCTCATGTAAGCTCTACACAAGGTAATGTATGAACTAATGTTAGACCCTTAGAAGTTTCACACATGCCCTTCTCAAATGGTAAACCTTCACTTTACGCTAGAGGGAATCACTATGCTGACTTTTCCCATCTGGCGCTAGTGGTAAAGAACCTGTCTGTCCATGCAGGAGACATAGAAGCCGTGGGTACGGTCCCTGGGTTAGGAAGATCCCCTGGAGGAGGGCATGGCAACCCACTGAAGTATTCTGGCCTGGAGAATCCCTTGGACAGAGGAGCCTGGAGGGCTACAGTCCATGTGGTTGCAGAGTCGGACACGACTGAAGCGACTTAGCACTAGCATGCAAATGACAATCATGCCTTTACTTTTCTTTATAGGTTTGTTATCCATATAGGGCTTCCAGGGAATATACATGATATTTTGAACACTACATAAATAAAATCATACTATATATTTTGCTTTGTGATTTCTCTCTTCACCTTAATGCATTAGTGTTCTATTGCATTGTAACTAATTACCACAAACTTAATGGCTTAAAAACACACATTTCTTATTGCATAGTTTCCATGGGTCAGACCATCTGCATTAGTTGAGTCATCTTCTCAGGGTTTCACCAGGCTGGCATGTGGGTGTCAACCAGGGCTGCAGCCTCATCTGAAACTCAGAATCCTCTTGCACACTCACTGGTTATTAGCAGAATCCAGCTCCTTATAGTCATAGCACTGAGGTTCTCTCTCTCTCTCTCTCTCTCTTTTTAATGAGCTGCTAACTGGAGACTACTCTCAGTTTTTATATCACTGCTGTACGTGTCACTCCATTCACAATATGGCAGCTCATTTCTGCAAGGTCAGCAGGAGAATCTCTCACCAGTCTGCTGCAGTGGACTCATGTTACACACCATAATCAAGGGAGTGACTATCCCATCATATTCACAAGTCCCTTCAACACTCAAGTGGTGGGGATTACTGTGTGTATAGCAGGGGTTTTGAATCTTGGGGCCATCTTAGAATTCTGCCTACTGCACTAAACATGACATCTATGCTTCATTTATTTTAATTGTGTTATTCCATTGTACCTGTATTATTTACTTACCATTCTACTGTTGATTTACAATTGTGTTATTGTCTACATTTTTATTATAACAAACAAGCTACCATGAACATTCTTATACATATATCTTGTTATAAACTTCTTTTCTAAAAAAATTATTTTGGCTCCACTGGGTCTTTGTCGCAGCGTGAAGGTGGATCTTATTGCATGGTCCCTAGAGCATTGCCCAGCATCATGTAGAATTTCAGTTACATGAGCAGGGATTGAACCTGTGATCCCTACTTTGGAAGGCAGATATTTTACCATTGGGCCACCAGGGAAGCCCTTTGTTACAAACTTCTTGTGCAAGAGTTTCTCTATGATATGTAACCAGGAGTAGAATTGCTTATTCATAGGTTGTGTTATGTATCCAATGTCACTAGGTGATGATGAACAGTTTTCAAAGTAATTTACCAATTTATATTCCCCACAGCATAGTATGAAAATACTCATTTGTCTACAGCTTTATAAATTTTTGTTTTTTTATACTTAAATATTTTTGCCAAGTTGGCAGGGTAGTAGTTATATATTGTTGTAACACTGCATTCCTATGATTGCTAATGAGACTGAACATCTTTTCATATGTTTATTGGCTAACTACTTTTTCTGAAAAGAGTCTCCTAACTGGAAGGGCTAAGATGAAAGAGTGGTTGTTGGGCTTCTTTGGGTTTTAGAGGCAACATATGCTGCATTTGGGCATGCTGTTTCAAACAGTTTACTGGGGAGTCTATTAGACTGCCAGCTCCTAGTGATCTTGGGCAAGAGAAGGCTCTTTAGCTGAAGCAAGCTTCAAGAAAGTATCTCTGCCATCTAGTCTATAAGAGTCAATGGGTCCAGTCAAGCTTGAAGTGCCTGTGACTGACTAGATACTACAGGTGATCCTGGTTCAATTCCTGGGTTGTGAATATCCACTGGAGAAGGGAAAGGCTACCCACTCCCATATTCTGGCCTGGAGAATTCCATGGACTGTATGGGGTTGCAAAGAGTTGGACATGACTGAAAGACTTTTACTTCACTTACCACATGAAGTCTGTGACAAGTCACAATTAGAAAATCATGGTAAAGATCCCAGGGTTTTGAAATAAAGCTAGGTCCTCTTTGGCAAATATTTCCCTTCCAGGAAGAGTTCTCTTGTAATTGAGCTTAGGTAGATATGACATCAAATGTCCATGCATTCTGAGTAGCCTTCCTCTACTAGGTGTTACCTGGACCACTGAGCAATAAAGTTCCACCAAGTGGGTGGTGGCTCAGATGGTAAAAGAGTCTGCCTGCAATGGAGGAGATCTGAGTTTGATCCCTGGGTCGGGAAGATCCCGTGGAGAAGGAAAGGGCAACCTTCTCCAGTATTCTTGCCTGGAAAAGCCCACAGGCAGAGGAACCTGGGGGGGCTACAGTCCATAGGGTTGCAAAGAGTTGGATTCGACTGAGCGACTTCACTATTATTGTGTGAGTGGTCTACAGGACAAGCAGTTCAAGCAGGCCATGAAAGTTTGTTAAGTTGCTTGATTAACTGCCTCAATCAAACCAATTGAGGCCAGGAGGCCAATTCTTGACACACTGCCATCCTCATTCAACTTTCACCTGTGGCCTTATGGAGATTTTTACCATTACCAGTTTGTCTGAGCCTCATACACAGTTGGGGCTTCCCAGGTGGCCCAGAGTTAAAGAATTCAACTGCAATACAGGAGACACAGATTTGATTCTTGGGTCAGGAAGATTTCCTGGAGAAGGAAATGGCAACCCACTTCCCTGGTAATGGATAAAATTTCCACTCCAGTATTCTTGCCCAGGAAATCACATGCACAGAAGGAGCCTGGTCCATGGGGTCACAACTAGACAACAATAATACACAGTTGGTCTGCATGAAATACTCTCACCACCTAGAAATGATTAATCATTGCAGTTCTTCATCTCTACTTCAGTGAGGCCTTGAAGACTAGTGGGGAATAAATCTTTCAGGTGAAAAGAAGCTTGAGTGGTTCATTGAGTTGTTCCTCTACTTAGATTGCCAATCACAGTGGCTAAGGGACAGCTAGATGACTGGGGACTTATAAGGAACAACATGGATACATTGGTAACAAGATCGTTTGGTGTGAGGGTAGAACTCTCACAACATGCCTACATTGCAAGCATATTAGGGTCCCAGGTCAATGCGGCCAGAGACTTCTGATGCAGTGTGTCAGTCAGGGTCCAATCAAGGGAGAATCCATTTAATAATTAGAACACAGAAAGTTTAGTGTAAAGAGCAATTAACTATATAGAGGGCTGATGTAATGAGAGATTGGCTAACTGGAGATAAAGAGAAGACTGTAGAATGCAGGGATACTGGATACAGAGATCTCCTTAACCTGGGCTGAGGAAGAGTTCGGAAGCTGAGATGCAGACCTTGTCAGAGATGGCATGGCCATGGTTCCCTGGAGAGCAGAGAACTGCTGTGGTGCTGTGGCGATGGGAACTTCTGCTCTTCAGGAAGGGTGTCTCACTAGAGGCACAGCCTAATGGAGAGTGATGCTGATTTTAGTTGCTTGGCTGCCGACCACAAGGGGCTGGAGAGAGGAGAAGCTGCACACAGGGCAGGAGCTTATCAAGTCAGCACACGAGGCCCCTGTCCTCCCCAAACATCTCTTCAATACCCTTTCCTTTATTGGCAAAGCTCACCATGCACCAGAATGCAAAAAAAAAAAAAAAAAAAAATCTTTCTTAATTTAAAAACAAATAACAGGAAGAGAAAGAAAGAAAATTTAAAGGGGCCAGATCCATTTTCATAGAGCATGCAAAAAAGAGTAAATTTGGAGCTGAGAGGTAGTAAATTGATAACTAGCACAGGAGCAGCTGTCAACAACCTGGGGAGCACAGCAACCCGCTCTGCAGAAGTCAGTCTTCCCTTCTCCTCAGCTGCCTCAGTGCTTCCTCAGTGGACTCATCGACAATCAGCCAGCATGGGTATGGACCCAACAACATGAAATTATCCTTACCAGAGCTCTATGCTGTAATTAGTAACAAGTGCGTAAACTGTCAACAGCAAAAAACAACTGAACAACTTCGAGACCTGCAAAAAGGCAAAAGTTACCCCATAGCAATACAATATATTTGTCCTTTTCCATCATGGAGAGGAAAATGAATACTGGATTAGACACCTACTTTTTTTTTTCCCATTTGTTTTTATTAGTTGGAGGTTAATTACTTTACAATATTGTAGTGGTTTTTGCCATACATTGACATGAATCAGCCATGGATCTACATGTGTTCCCCGTCCCGATCCCCCCTCCCACCTCCCTCTCCATCCCATCCCTCTGGGTCTTCCCAGTGCACCAGCCCTGAGCACCTGTATCATGCATCCAACCTGGGCTGGTGATCTGTTTCACTCTTGATAGTATACTTGTTTCAATGCTGTTCTCTCAGAACATCCCACCCTCGCCTTCTCCCACAGAGTCCCAAAGTCTGTTCTATACATCTGTGTCTCTTTTTTTTTTTGCATATAGGGTTATCATTACCATCTTTTAAAATTCCATATATATATGTTAGTATACTCTATTGTTATTTATCTTTCTGGCTTACTTCACTCTGTGTAATGGGCTCCAGTTTCATCCATCTCATTAGAACTGATTCAAATGAATTCTTTTTAATGGCTGAGTAATATTCCATGGTGTATATGTACCACAGCTTCCTTATCCATTCGTCTGCTGATGGGCATCTAGGTTGCTTCCATGTCCTGGCTATTATAAACAGTGCTGCGTTGAACATTGGGATGCACATGTCTCTTCCAGATCTGGTTTCCTCGGTGTGTATGCCCAGGAATGGGATTGCTGGGTCATATGGCAGTTCTATTTCCACTTTTTTAAGGAATCTGCACACTGTTCTCCATAGCGGCTGTACTAGTTTGCATTCCCACCAATAGTGTAAGAGGGTTCCCTTTTCTCCACACCCTCTCCAGCGTTTATTGCTTGTAGACTTTTGAATAGCAGCCATTCTGACTGGCGTAGACACCTACTTCTGAAGGGAAATCGGAAATCCTTTATCTGAGGTTCAGTTTGAAAAATCACAGAAAAATGTCCCTGATTATCCTAATTCAGGTCTCAAATCCATGTCCTAGTTTAATGCTTCAGGACTATAAAATACAACGATTGCTTTACATCATGTCTTGTGTCTGTGATGAACAGAATAGGATCTTTATGAAAATGGAAGCTACCATTCAAACCACATGGATAGAATCACAGAAGATGTGTCTGTTTGCGACCCCATGAATTGCAGCATGCCAGGCCTCCCTGTCCATCACCAACTCCCGGAGTTTACTCAAACCCATGTCCATCGAGTCGGTGATGCCATCCAACCATCTCATCCTCTGTCATCCCCTTCTCCTCCTGCCCCCTCAATCCCTCCCAGCAGCAGGGTCTTTTCCAGTTAGTCAACTCTTTGCATGAGGTGGCCAAAGTACTGGAGTTTCAGCATCAGTATCAGTCCTTCCAATGAACACCCAGGACTGATCTCCTTTAGGATGGACTGGTTGGATCTCCTTGCAGTCCAAGGGACTCTCAAGAGTCTTCTTCAACACCACAGTTCAAAAGCATCAATTTTTTGGCACTCAGTTTTCTTCACAGTCCAACTCTCACATCCATACATGACCACTGGAAAAACTATAGCCTTGACCAGACAGACCTTTGTTGGCAAAGTAATGTCTCTGCTTTTTAATATGCTATCTAGGCTGGTCATAATTTTCCTTCCAATGAGTAAGCATCTTTTAATTTTATGGTTGCAATCACCACCTGCAGTGATTTTGAAGCCCCCCAAAAATAAAGTCTGACATTGTTTTCACTATGTCCCCATCTATTTTCCATGAAGTGATGGGACCAGATGCTATGATCTTAGTTTTCCGAATGTTGAGCTTTAATCCAACTTTTTCACTCTCCTCTTTCACTTTCATCAAGAGGCTTTTTAGTTCCTCTTCACTTTCTGCCATAAGGGTGGTGTCATCTGCATATCTGAGGTTCTTGATATTTCTCCCGGCAATCATTATTCCAGCTTGTGCTTCTTCCAGCCCAGCGTTTCTCATGATGTACTCTGCATATAATTTAAATAAGCAGTGTGACAATATACAGCCTTGATGTACTCCTTTTCCTATTGGAACCAGTCTGTTAATCCTTGTCCAGTTCTAACTGTGGCTTCATGCCTAATCCCTGGTAAATGTTTATCCATTTTCTTCCCTGAAAAATATTGGCTTGATTGTCATCCAATCCAGTCACGCTTTTTTTTTTTTTTTTTTTTGCCACACAGAGTGCTAGTCAACTAGTTTCCCTTTAAAAATTTTTAGATATGAATTGACATATTAGCTTCTTAGGGTCACTATGAGAAAGTACCATAAGCTGAGTGACTTAAAATAAAAAAATATTTTCTCACAGTTCTGAAGGTTAGAAATCTAAAGTCAAGATGTTGACTGGGCTATACTCTTTCTGAAGCTGCTAAAGGAAGACAGTTCCTTAAATCTCTGGGCTTCTGGTGGCCCCAGGTGATCCTTGGCTGGTGACAGCATCATTCAGTCTATGCCTCTGTCTTCAAATGACCTCTTCCTTTGTGTCTCTGTCTTCAGTTGGTCCTCTTCTTATAAGGACAACAGTCATATTGGATCAGAGGACCACTCTACTCCAGTATCATATCATCTTAACAGTCATATCTGAAATGATCCTATTTTCAAATAAGGTCACACACCAAGGTATTAGGACTTAGGGCTTCAACATTCATTTTGGAGGGAACATAACTCAATGCATTGCAATCAGCTACCAGGTCACTCTTTGAGACTCTGAGGAGACACATTAAGCTTTGTCTCTTGACTTATGGTGGAGTGGGAAGCAACACTCTGCAGCCCACCAGAAGCTCTCTCCCTAGCTTCCTCTGATAATCTCCAACCCCTTTCATTGTCTCCCCAAATTCTTCTCCAGTGGAAGAGTGTATTCTTGAAGGCATCAGAGAGTTGAGAAGTATCTTGGAATAAACAGAAATCTAGGGAGGTAAAATTAGCACTTGGAACTTCTTATCAGGGAGCCTTTTATACCAGAAGTGACTGAAAATAAACATCATTTATTTTAAAGACTTGTGAGCCAGGAGACAAAAGTTAGAACCTGGGGCCTATCATGAATGGAGTCACCATGCTTTGAGATGAGACCCTGAAGGTGGAACTTTACACACACACACACATATATATAGGCAAAAATAAGTAAATTAAGACATTTCATAAAATGTTAAGCCTGAAATTTAATTGTGATGACTAGAATCCTTAGGAAGGATTTAAATATAATGCAAGTGGCAAATCTAAATGGATAATGAATTAATAAATAAATAATAAAATCTAGTAGTTTAAAAAATATGTATAGAAATAGAATACATGACAACAATATCTATAGGATTGAAGAGGGTCAATGGAGTTAATGCATTCCACAATTCCTATGGAACCCAGAAAAATGACAGAAACAAAAAAATAAGTTATAAGGCAAGGAGGCTGGATTATTTCCATCATGACTACTTATAGGACAGTAGAAAAAAGCTTCAAAATTTAGAGTAAAACATGAAATATAAAGCTAATCAATAGAATACAAGTAAAAAGAGAAAACAGAAGCAGAAAGATAGAGAAATAAAAGATGGGTGAACAAAAATAATTTCATTGGTGAATACATGAATGAAAATAGACCAAATGTTTCAGAGAAGGGAAATAATGGTCATATTGAGCAAAATAAAACCTAACTATTACCTATTATCTTAAAGATAAAGTTACCAAAAAAAAGAAAGTAGAAGAAAGTTAAAGGATGGAAAAATCATACACACTAATGAAAAGAGAGCTAATATCACCATACACCAGAGAAGATAAATGTTAAGGCAAAATCCTAAATAGAGATAAAGAGGGATACCTCATGATGATAAAATTTCAAGCTACCCAGAAGGCAGAGATGGTCTAAATAGTTCTGTATCTAATGATAGATCTTCAAAACATATAAAGCAAAAACAAAGGTAAAAAATAAGTCGACAAATCCACAATAAGAGTGGAATATGCTAATATACTTCTCTCGGTAAGATGAAATAAGGAGACCAAAAATTGATAAGCATATAGAAGATTTGAATAAGACAATTAGCAAATCCAACCTAATTGACACATATATCGGTTTTCCTCACAGGACAGTTGCTGATTTATGAGGCAAGGTATGCGGCTGGAAACTTGAGCCTGAAAGGCAGAATGGAATCTCCCAATCTCCCATGGTCTCATGGTTTATATTCCATTAGAGAGACCTTCAATAAACAGATGACTGGATTAGATTTTGAGCCTTATGACATTGGCCAGATTTTGTCTCTGCACAGGGTAAAATAACAGATAAGTTCAAAACTTACAAAGGGAAAAATTTCTAGGTTTGAGGAGATGGAAAAATTTTACAGTTTCTGAAGAGGCTGGGAGGATAATCTATGATCAATATATATATATATTTTAAGTAAGAGATGAAAAGACCAACATTCGTGAATATTGAAGATATTCAACAGAGAATTGAAACTATAGGAGGAATAATTTCAACAGAGACCTGAAACTCAAATATGTGTGTGTGTGTGTATCTGTGTGTGTATATGTGTGCTCAGTGGGTCACTCTTTGTGACACCAAGGATGGTAGACCACCAGGCTCTCTGTCCATGGGATTTTCCAGGCAAGAATACTGGAGTGGGTTGCCATTTCCTCCTCCAGGGGATCTTCCCCACCCAACGGTTAAACCCACATCTCTTGGGCCTCCTGCACTGGCAGGCACATTCTTTACCACTGTGACACCTGTATATATATGTATATGTATATTTGGAAATGTGTATTCTAGAAATGAAAGATACCATATCTAAAATTTAGAACTCATTGGATGGATGTAAGAGGAGATCAGACATAGCAGAAGACAGGAACAATACAGTTGAAAATAGGTCAATAAATATATCAAACTAAAGTTCAGAGAGAAGAAGAGTGGAAATAAAGAAGAGAGCATGAAATAAATGCGAAATAAGTAATCAAATAATTTAAATGGGCAACTAATTACTTTATGTTTAATGTGAATTCCAGCCAAAAAGAAAAAAAAATGAAGCAGAATGAACATTTGAAAATAGAATAGCAATAATTTCTTCAAGTTGTTGAAAGCTGCTGCTGCTGCTGCTGCTGCCAAGCCGCTTCAGTCGTGTCCGACTCTGTGCGACCCCATAGACGGCAGCCCACCAGGCTCCGCCGTCCCTGGGATTCTCCAGGCAAGAACACTGGAGTGGGTTGCCATGTCCTTCTCCAATGCATGGAAGTGAAAAGTGAAAGTGAAGTCACTCAATCGTGTCCGACTCTTAGCGACCCCATGGACTGCAGCCTACCAGGCTCCCCCATCCATGGCATTTTCCAGGCAAGAGTACCGGAGTGGGGTGCCACTGCCTTCTCTGTGTTGAAAGCTATCAACCCACAAATTGAAAAAGATTGGCCAACCTCATGCAGAATAAGTAAAAATATATGACAACAATAGCACAATAAATGAGAATATTAAATGGATTAAAACTGTTACAGAGTTTTTACACTGTTCAGAATGTGGTAAAAATAACTCCCTTAAGGTCAACCGAAGTAAATGAGGGATTCATATTGAATCTCTGCTGCTGCTGCTAAGTTGCTTCAGTCGTGTCCGACTCTGTGCGACCCCATAGACAGCAGCCCACCAGGCTCCCCAGACCCTGGGATTCTCCAGGCAAGAATACTGGAGTGGCTTGCCATTCCCTTCTCCAATATTGAATCTCTAGGTAACTACTAAAATATTCAAGAATAGCAATAGAAGTGAATAATATAATAATAAATAGGTTTAATGCAAAAGAAGCTTGCTGAAAAGAAGTATGAAACATATAACAGATAGTATTGATAGAAATAAATAGCAACACTGGAGACTTAGACCCATTTATTTTATTAGCTGCATCATGTATGAATTACTAAACATTCTATTTAAAGACCGAGATTGTCACACTGGATACAAAACCAAGACTTGAGTGTGTGCTATTTATAAGAGAAGAAGTTTAAATATAAGGACACAGTTAAATGGGAAGTTAAAGAATAGAAAAAAAATATGTCATATAAACTGTAGCCAAGAGAAAGATGATAATTTGTATGTAATATCAAATTAATGGACTTTAAGACAAAAATTCACACAAAAAGGAAGCAAACAGAAACATTTTATAATAATAAAAGCATCAACTAAACAGGTAGCCATCCTAAAATTTTCTGCACTTAATGTTTCATCTATGTGTACTTAATAACTAAAGAATATATAATGCAAAATTAACACAACTAGGAGAAGAAACTGATATAAAATCATATAATAGCAGTTGGAGATTTCAATACTTGTCTCTCAGTAAGTATTACAACAACAGTCAAAAAATCACCAAGGATATAAAACATTTGAGAAACATAATTAATCAAATTAATGCAATTTATCTATGTGAAATACTGTACTTGACAGCTGCATATCAGTATTTCTTTTTATGTGCACATTGAACAGTTACCAAGTATACTATGTGAAAGAAAAATAAAAGCATACTATATGCTGGTCCCTAAATTAAATCTTAAAAAAAAATTCAAATAAATTAAAAAACAAGATGTGCACTCTGACAACTTTGAATTTAAGTTGGAAATAAAGAACAGAAAGATAAATAGACACATCCTTAATAGTTTAGCAATTAAGCAACTCATGTCTAAATAAATGACTAAAAGGATACAGTATGGTGGTTTAGTCACTAAGTCATGTCCTACTCTTGTGACCCCATAGCCTGGAGCCTGCTAGGCTCTTCTGTCCATGGAGCTCTCCAGGCAAGAAGACTGGAGTGGGTTGCCATTTTCTTCTTCAAAAGGATATGTTATAGTGACTACTTAAAAAATAGTTTGAAATGAGTGGTAACGTGTAGGTCATATCAAAGCCAGCTAAATGCAACTAAAGCAAAGCTAAAAGAATAATTAATGGCTTTAAATACAAAGGAATTGAAAATCAATCATCCAAGCTAGGAATCAACAAAATTTTTCTGTAAAGGCCTGGATAGTAAATATTTCAGGCTTTTGGGCCAGCTGATCTCTGTCCCAATTATTTCTGTCATTGTAGAATTAGAACATTCATAGACATTGAGGAAACAAGTTGTTGGCTCAAGGGCCGTATTTTGCCGACAAATATGTAAAATTACTATGAATAAAGCACAGTCTTTAAATCTAGTGAAAATAAGCAGTTTGTCTGACCAACCTTACTTACTAGGGTGAAAAAATGAGCAAATCACCTCATAGTGTATATAGGGAAAGCCTCCCCTGGCTTGTAAAAATCAAAATCATATTCCTCCCACACACTTTTATTTCTACCTCTTTTCTCTGGTACATTTTTTCTAGTACCACTCTAAGTTACATCCATAATTTCCATTATATTTTTTATAGTACTACTATAAGTTACATCCATAATGTCCATTATTTTAGTTCCATTATATTTCCATTATTTCATTATTTGACTTTTATCTTCCCATCTCTATCGCAGGTTCTATGGAGGCTGAAAGTTTGTCTCTTCCATGTGCTGTGTCTTTAGCACCCAGGAGACTGCCTGGCTTCAGGTGGATGCTCATAATTATCGATGGAGTCTGTGAACAAATGATAAGGAAGAGGAATTTAAGTTAAAAAGTCCTAAGCCCCAGAAGTGACATTAAGTTATACACACGAATGAAGAACAATTTCAATCATTCCATCAGAGACATCTGTATGGAAAGAGTAACATGGAAACTTGCATTACCATGTGTAAAACAGATAGCCAATGGGAATTTTCTAAATGGCTCAGGAAACTCAAACAGAGGCTCTGTATAAACCTAGAGGGGTGGGATGGGGAGGGAGGTGCGAGGGAGGTTCAAAAGTGAGGGGATATATGTTTACCTATGGCTGATTCATGTTGAGGTTTGACAGAAAACAGCAACATTCTGTAACGCGATTATCCTTCATTAAAAAATAAATAAATAAAAAAAATCTACTCGGTGGGACAAAAGACAAAATTGGCAACGTGAAACAAGAATAAAAGTGTCTGAAAATTAGCAGAAATATTAGTTATAAAAAATAATACTTACACTAAAGAATACATTAAATGGGATATGTCTGAGGAATGAGTTAATGAATGAGGAGACAGATTGAGGAAATCTCTTCAAGAGAAAAACCAAAACAAGTTTTTTAAAAAATATATTGAGAAAGTAACATTGACATATATACACTACTCTGTAAAACAGATAGCGAGTGGGAAGTTGCTATATAACACAGGGAGCGCAGCTTGATACTCTGTGATGACTTAGAGGGGTGGGATGGGGGGTGGAGGTGGGAGGGATACTCAAGAGAGAGGGGATATATATATATACACATATATGTATATATTTATATATATATATACTTATGACTGACTCAGGTTGTTGTATGGCAGAAACCAACACAACATTGTAAAGCAATTATCCTCCAATTAAAAATATATATATATATACACATACACATGTATGGAGGAGAGAAATAGAAGTGCCAATGTCCAGATAATAGGAGTCTCAGAAAGAGAAAATATAAATGGAGATGAGGAAATATTTGAAGGAATGATGGGAAATAAATTTTCCTAAATCAAATAAAGATGAAAGATCTTTGTTTCAAAGGCCTCATAGTGTGCCCTCAAAGAGAGTTAAAGAAAGCATTCATGTACATACATTATAGTAAAACATAAGATATCAAAGGCAAAGAAATTAGAGACTTCACAGACAAAAAAAAAAGAAAACCTCAGATGGGCCCAAGAATCAGATTGACATCATTTGTTTTTCACTATCAACTCGTTTCAAGAAGACAGTGAAGTAGGATATTCCCCATAGTGAAGGGAAACAATTTAGCACCTAAAAGTTTATATTCAAATAAATTGTCATTCAGACTCAGAGATATGTTAAGATACTCCCTGACACAGAAGGTCTTGGAAGGTTTGGCAAAGATCCGCACTGGAAACAAGCGGGAAATATTTGTATAAGTGGAAAGAAATGTCTAGGAGATGCTACAGGAGATTTACGAGGGAACAAATGATTTCATTCTCGGTAAAATTTATCATCCTTAAAAATGAGATCACAGAAAAAGAAAAACTATATCTTAATGACTATGAATTTTAAATCTAGGTATTACCAGCATAAGGAGTGAAGAGTCTGAAATATTTGAATATGTGCTAAAATTCTTCCCAGTTTCCCTGATAGCTCAGTGGTAAAGAATCTGCTTGCAGTGCAGGAGACACCAGTTTGATTCCTGGGTCAAGAAGATCCCCTGAAGAAGGATTAGGCTACCAACTCCAGGATTCTTGGGCTTCCCTGGCGGCTCAGCTGGGAAAGAATCCACCTGCAATGCAGGACACCTGTGTTCAATTCCTGGGCTGGGAAGATCCCCTGGAGAAGGGAAAGACTACTCACTCCAGTATTTTGGCCTAGAGAATTCCATGGACTGTATAGTCTATAGGGTCATAGAGAGTCAGACACAATTGAGTGACATTCACTTTCTAAAAGAAAGAACAATTTTTTTTTTTCCTTTGGATGGTGGAGGAGATGCAATCATCAATACCCCCTCAAAATGAGACATAAATTAAAATAATGAAAAATGTGTTAGAGAAATAAAATAATACACAGACTGTAAAAACAAATTTTGTTAGATCGGATTTCCCCAAAGAACATTCTAATATGAGAGTGGATCTCTGCAGAACAAGGCATTTGTCTACTATATAGGTTCAAATTGATAATAAAATAAATGTAAGTGAAATAAATTACAGTGAAAAAATACATGGATGTATAAATAAAAGTTTTCAATATAAGTTGAAAATGTAAGAATGAAAAAGACACATTGTCTAGTGACCCTCTCCAATCCCACTAATACTTATGTCTTAAACCCTATTTTTATATTATTTGATAGGAAAGGTCACTGCAGTGCTGTGTTGAGTTGCTCAGTCGTGTCTGACTCTTCGTGACCCCGTGGATTGTAGCCCACCAGGCTCCTTGGTCCATGGGGATTCTGCAGGCAAAAATACTGGAGTGGGTTGCCATACCCTCCTCTAGGGGATCTTCCCAACCCAGGGATCGAACCCAGGTTTCCCATATTGCTGGCGGATTCTTTACCATCTGAGCCACCTGGGAAGCCCAAGAATACTGGAGTGGGTAGCCTATCCTTCTCCAGCGGATCTTCCTGACCCAGGAATTGAACCAGGGTCTCTTGCATTGCAGGCGGATTCTTTACTAGCTGAACTACCAGGGAAGCCCGAAAGGTCACTGCTTCTGCAAAAATTTCAACATACCAGTTTGTTATCTCAGTTTTAAACATGTATGCACCTGATAAAACAGTTTCAAAATATCTCAAACTGGATGATTCAATAATGAACAATAGCATGTTAAATAGTTAAGTTGAAAGACAAGCATAATACCCATACAATTTATACAGCATATTTATAGCAGAGCTTCTCCAGGTCCTTAAGTTATTTAAATCAGTAAAGGTATTGCAGAGAGGACAGGATGATCTTTGCAACAACAGCAAAAAAACCAACTGTATTTGGTCCAAAATGATTGAATATTAATTTTTTTCTTTATGATATGAAATTATTATGTAGATGCAAACATTGGTAATTAAGAAGCCCAGACTGTTGAGTGGAGAAGAGGTATGAGGAAAGTGGTGATAATCATGACAGGTTAAAAGGAGAGTTTGGAGTTAGGACTATTCAGGAAACAATATGGAGCAAAGTGATGGGATTCCAAACTAAAGAGGCAGCCTGAGGCTGCAGGAAGAGCTACAAGCAGAGCTGCCGGAACGGGTGGCTGGTAGCACACAGGGACACAGAGGCAGGAGAGAGCTCCAGTCCCCCTCACAGCTCTGCACTGACTGGCAGGGAGCATGAGCGCAGCAGTGGCAGAGGCCGTCGTTGGGGGTAGGCCCTGTGAGCACAGAGATCCCATATGACAGTTCTGCAGAAACAGTGCTGCAGAGGAGTTACCACTCCAAGCTCTGAGCCCTCAACAAAGGGGTTACAAAGCTTTATAGACCGTGTATGACATTAGACTACAGTGGACAACACTAACTGTTAATGACTTGGTTTAAACGAGGGGTTTCGTGCTCCTATGTTGGAACAGCAGTTAGGATGGGGGTATGGTAGGGAGGTGGGGTGCCTGACCTTTACACGGACAGGCTGGTTAAGCAGGATTACAGGGGTTAGGCAATTGCAAAAGCAGGCGAGTGTGAGTGAGATAAGCTTCAATTCCTAGCATTGTTGAAAGTTTCCATTTTCTGAGACTATGTGACCTACGTGATCCAGACTTTGTGAGGAGCAAGCGGAGTCACAGAAGCAGAACGAGCAGGAAGTTATTGTAAATTTTAACTTTTCCTCTTCAATCCCTGCTCTTGATGCTTCTGTCACTCATTGTAGAAAGCATCACCTCACGTTTTAGGAGGACATACTGAGCTCATCATTGTTTAGGGGTCTGTAATGAGCTACTACTATTTGTAACTTTATGGATTCAATCCAAAAGGTTATGAACCAGGTAACTGCATTGAGAATGCAAGGGCCAAACAAGAGTGCCACAAAGAGCATGAAGAGAGGACTGCTTAAAGGGAGAAGCCACGATGCTCCACTCCTGATAACATTCCAATCGTTCCAGGAATCAGCTAGTTTTTGTCTCCTTTTTGTAATGTGTTCCTTTAGCTGCTGGGCCATATCTCTAACTATTCCTGTTCGGTTTACATAGAAACAGCATTTTTCGTTCAAGAAGAGGCAGAGTCTGTCCTTCTGAGCTGTCAGTAAGTCCATCTCCCTCCTATGTTGTAATATCACTGCAACCAGGAAGTCTAGTTGATCTTGCAAGGCCACTAATGATTTAGGGACTCTCTTAATAGCATCTGTCAAGTCCCTGGATAATTTATGGTAAAAGGTGGCTGATGAGGCCATTCCTCCTACCCCCATACCTATTCCAGCCATTATCCCCAGACTGACCAGTAGGGGTATGAGCTGGATGGCTCCTTTCGATCGTGTCTGTGCTGCCAGAGGAACAGTGAGAGTCTGATCGTTGGGGAGTAAGGAAAGCTAAAGTACAGATCCCCCTCCAATTGACTAGTAGGCATAAATAGGCGTCTGTTCCACATATAAAGAAAAGCCCTTGGTGGAGACGGCTCCATATTGTGCTTGTGGGAGGATGAGTGGGCCATTCTTCTTTTAAGACTTGACTGCATTGGTCCTTAGTTAAATCGCCTTCTGGAACTGTCCTTCCATTTTCTGTAAAGCACTCAGGGGACTTTAGAGTTAGTACAACTTCCTCGGGCGTGGTTTCAACATTTCTTCTGGTACACGTGAATTTGTTGGAGGTCCCATCAGTATCACATTAGTTAATGGTACTGGTGTAGCTAAATAATGTGGGGCCTCCAAGGATAGGCAAAGACAACAATCCTTGGCCAGCTGGGGGTTAGTGATTTTTAAGGAGGCGGTGAGTTGTACTGATGGGGAAGGCAATGGCAACCCACTTCAGTACACTTGCCTGGACAGTCCCATGGATGGAGGAGCCTGGTAGGCTGCAGTCCATGGGGTCGTGAAGAATCGCTCACGACTGAGCAATTTCACTTTCCCTTTTCACTTTCATGCATTGGAGAAGGAAATGGCAACCCACTCCAGTGTTCTTGCCTGGAGAATCCCAGGGACGGCGGAGCCTGGTGGGCTGCTGTCTATGGGGTCGCACAGAGTCGGACACGACTAAAGAGACTTAGCAGCAGCCGCAGAGTTCTACTGAGAATCTGATGCAGGTCGGGGTCCAAATTGTAAGCATCATTCGATTTTATTCTTGGTAGTGGCCTGTAGTCTCGGTCAGTTTTCCAACAGGCAGGGCCTGGAACTCTGGGGCAAGTTTGGTCCAACTAGCCCCATCGACACTATTTTCCCTGTGCAGTAGGTCTTCCCATCTTTTTGTCAGGCAAAAACTTGTTCCAAGTCATAACATTTGTATGACATTTGGGGGCAGATAGAGGCACAGAGACATAAAGGCAATGCCACGGTGTTGGGAGAAGAAAACATCTGGGCCAGAGCTGGGTTTTTAGGGGGAAAGGTAACAGGAGCAGGGACAGGCTTACCTGGGGGAAGAGCAGGATAGCAGATACAGCATTCTGGCTGCGTCCTTGGACAAATGTTTGGTGGTTATGGAGACAGTAGGTAGTCTGTCCATAGAAGTGGCTTTCCCTAATGCAGTGATCTAATTGTTGGCTAAATGAGGTATTGCCAACAGGTACATGGTGGGTAAGGAGTGGCACCATCTGTTACAGCAAGGAACACCAAAAGACTGCAAAGCAGCCCACCATAACAGATAACTGAACACTAGCAAAAGTTTTCCTCCTGATCTTTGGGTTGCCGTGGCCATAGCAACTGAACCTATTGTGAGGGGCATATCAGCTATACTGTGAGTAGTTTGGTTAGTAGGAAGGATTGATTATAAGAGATATCTGATAAGAATGAGGCTTCCCACTATAGTGCAGTAACAGAAGCTAACAGCAGCCTCTGACCTAAATTCGAGTCCTGGAGTGCAGCTGAAGCTGATGCTGTAGCAAAGAATACAGCAATGATACCGATTAGGGAGAGGGTCGGCCGGGGTTGACAATGAAAGTCCACTGGTATTTTGATAGCCAGATCCTCAAGCTTCACCATGTGTTACCCAGCCAGCTGCTGGCATGTGGCTGGAGCAGGGCTGAAGAATCCTCAAGTTTCTGCCGTGCGTTGACTAGTCAGCTTGTGGAGTGACTAGAGCAGGGCTCAGCATACTTCATGCATGAGGGCTGCTGTCTTTGGAACCGGACCTTGAGGAGGTTTTCAGGGTCCTGAACTGCTTTCCGGGTGTTTATGTCACAGGAAGCTGCTGCCGTCTTGACTCTGGTGTGGTGGATCCAGGGGGTGACACCTGTAACAGCAGTAGGGGTTGCCAGGACAACCATGTGAGGGCCTGTCCAAACTGGCTGAAGTGGTTCCTTTTCCAGTCTTTAACTCATAGCTCATTTCCTGGCTGATAGGGATGAGTCCAGTTGCCCAAAGGAATGGGTGTCCTTTCTAAGGTTTTTTGGGTGAGATGGCAGAAGACTTTTCCAGTGCCTGGAGGTGTCGGGACATCTCCAGGTCAGCTAGTTATTGGGGGTCTCCCTTGAGCTTTCCTATCACTGGGGATATTCTTCCATATGAGATCTCAAAGGGATAATAGCCTGAGGACTTTGGGGTACAACAGGCTTGGAGCAAGGCTAGGGGTATTGACTGCAGCCATGAAATTAAAAGATGCTTACTTCTTGGAAGGAAAGTTATGACCAACCCAGACAGCATAATAAAAGGCAGAGACATTACTTTGCCAACAAAGGTCTGTCTAGTCAAGGTTATAGTTTTTCCAGTAGTCATGTGTGGATGTGAGAGTTGGACTATAAACAAAGCTGAGCGCAGAAGAATTGATGCTTTTGAACTGTGATGTTGGAGAAGACTCTTGAGAGTCCCTTGGACTGCAAGGAGATCCAACCAGTCCATCTTAAAGGAGATCAGTCCTGAGTGTTCATTGGAAGGACTGATGTTGAAGCTGAAACTCCAATACTTTAGCCACCTGATGTGAATAACTGACTCATTGGAAAAGACCCTGATGCTGGGAAAGATTGAGGGCAGAAGGAGAAGGGGATGACAGAGGATGAGATGGTTGGATGGCATCACTGATTCAATGGACATGGGTTTGAGTAAACTCCGGGAGTTGGTGATGGACAGGGAGGCCTGGTGTGCTGCGGTTCATGGGGTCGCAAAGAGTCCAACACGACTGAGCGACTGAACTGAACTGAACTGAAGGGGTAGCATGTTGACCCAAGGTAACTGGGTGTCCTGACAGAGCTTAGCTAAGGCAGTCTTGAGGGTCCGATTCATGCACTCAACTTTCCCTGAGCTCCGTGGCCTGTAAGGGGTGTGAAGCTTCCATTTGAATCCCAGTGTCTTGGACAAAGTCTG
Source organism: Muntiacus reevesi (assembly GCF_963930625.1). NCBI lineage: Eukaryota > Metazoa > Chordata > Mammalia > Artiodactyla > Cervidae > Muntiacus > Muntiacus reevesi. The sequence continues at coordinate 1,731,612 of NC_089263.1, forward strand.
GATTATCTCAGACAAAAAACCTGGGCCGTTTTCAGGCCCCATGGAGAGAGGCAGCCTATATCTTGGGATCGTGTCTCTTAGCAGGGCCTTGGCCACCTCTCATGCCCAATCAGTGCACGTGGGGTAGGCTTCCGCCCCTCCCGAGGGGTGCAGACTACCACAAGTAAATACTTATAGCCCTATGGGGCTTGACTTCAGTAAAGTCCACTTCTAGATCTTCAAAGGGCTGTGTCCCAGCTGTCTACCCTCCTGAGTTGGATCTTGATCCTTGGCTGGTGTTGTTTTGCATGCAAGTTACACATTTAGCAGTGATCTGGGCACACAGAGTTGGGAGCTTAGGAATGAAATACTTAGTGGCTCAAGGGCAGTTTTTCCTAAACGAGTTGTCCGATGATGTTGTTTCACCAGTTGGACGGCTATGTTGTTGGGCACAAAGAGTCTTTGGTCTGGGAACTTCCACCAGCCCTCTTTTCGTTTTGTTCCTCCCTCGTCTAAAGCCCCTTGATCTTCTTCCTTGGTGTATCTCAGGGACGGAGGCAATTCTGGTGCTGAGAGGACCTTAAAGATTGACTCGGGGCACACTGCGGGGCTCGGTTGGGTTGCCACCTCCTTGGCTGCCTGGTCAGCTGACCGATTGCCTTTGCTGACTAGATCAGTTCCTCTTTGATGGCCTTTGTAGTGGATGATTGCCACTTGGGAAGGCTTCCAGACTGCCTCTAACAGCTGAAGGATTTCTTCTTTGTTTTTTATCTCCTCCCTGCCCCCCACCCACCTCTGTCAGTAGTCCCCTTTCTTTATAAATGGCTGCATGAACATGCAAAGTAGCAAAGGCATACCTTGAGTCAGTATAGATGTTGGCTCACTTTCCTTCAGCATGCCTTAGCGCTGGCATGAGTGCCCACAGCTCAACCTGTTGTGCTGACCATCTTTGCGGCAAGGCCTCAGCCTTCACTATCTCATCAGTTATTGTTACGGCATGGCCTGCCATGCACTGCCCATCCTGGATGAAACTGCTTCTGTCAGTAAACAGTTTCAGTTCTGGGTTCTGGAGGAGAATGTCTGCCTGCTTGAGTAAATTTTACTTATGACCTCCTTGCAATGTGATCAGGGGTTCCCGCTACCACAGGAAAGAAGGTGGCGGGGTTCAGCGTCTGCACAGTCTCGAGTTGGACCCGTGGGTTTTCACAAAACAGTTTTTGATAGTAAGTCATCCTGGTGTTGGTCAGCCACTTATGCCCATGGCTCTTCATCAGCGCAGCAACAGAATGGGGAACTTTTGCATTTATATTTTGTCTCAGAGTAAGCTTATCTACTTCTCTGACCAGTAACACAGTGGCAGTTAATGCCCAGAGGCATGGCAACCATCCTGCAGCCACAGGATCCAGCTGCTGGACAGGCAGCCACTGGGCGCTCCCATGGTCCAGCTCTCTGTGTGAGGACCCCAGTGCAGTGTGACTTTTCTCCTGTGTGAAGTCCCATGTCCCATGTCACATCCAGCAGCCCTAATGCCAGAGCGCCAGTCAAGGGTCTCTTCATCTCCCTGAAGGCCTTTTCCTGTTCAGGCCCCCACTCTGGGAGGTCCTTACCAGACCCTGCTGTGGCTTCAAACAATGGCTTGGCAATCTCAGAGAAACCCAGGATCCGTATCTGGCAGAATCCAGCTGCCCTGAGGAGCTCACAGACTTCCTTCTCAGTGCTTGGCCAAGGTGTTGAGCAGATGGCTTGCTTCCTCTCATGTCTGAGCACCCAATGCCCTTATGAGATGACAAATCCAAGGTACTTGACCTCCTGTCTGCAGATCTGAGCCTTTTTCCATGACACCTTGTATCCTGAGGTGGAGAGTGGAGCCAATAGGGCGTTGGTGCTTTTCCAGCAGTCCCCTTGAGTGAGAGTGGCTAGCAACAGATCATCTACATACTGGAGTAAGATACAGTTCAAAGTCTCTCTCGGAAAGGCACCAGGGCTTCAGCAAACAGGGCAGGTGAGTTCTTGAAGCCTTGCGGCAGTCGGGTCAAGTCAGCTGTGCCTTTCTCCCAGTTCGTGGGTCTTCCCACTCAAAGGCAAACAAGGGCTGGCTGGCCAGTGACAGCCAGAGGCAGAAGAATGCATCCTTGAGACCTAGGCTGGTGAACCAGCTTGCTTGAGAGGGTAAGAGCTCAGGAGAGTGTAAAGGCTTGGGATCCTGGATGGACGGTGATAGCTACATTGTTGACGGCGCGGAGGTCCTGGATGGGCAGTAGTCGTTCCCTCCAGGCTTCTTGACTGGTAGGAGCAGAGTGTTCCAGGAAGGCTGACACTCAATTAAGATTTTGGCATCTCAGAGGTGCTGGATGTGGTCCTGAATTCCCAGGCGTGCCTCCTGTGGTACTGGGTATTGTCTCTGTCTGAAGGAATGGCTGCTGGCCTCAGGTCCACCACGATGGGCCCTTGGTGTCTGGCAAAAGCTGGGGGCCCTTCTCTGCCCAGACAGCAGGGAATTCTTTTAGCAGGTTGGTGGGATTTATTAGTTCCCTCCTTGAGGAATAGAGGTGCCATTCATCTTCCCTGGACACAGTTACAGCCATCATCAGAGCTGATTGGCTCCCCAGGGTGAGGCTTGCTGGCTTCCCAGGGACAAAGGTGATCTGTGCCCCCAGCTTTGTCAGTAGTCTGCCCAGCAGGGAAATGGGGCATTCCGGTAAGTTCAAATTCATGAGTCACTAGGTGGCCCCCTAGCTGGCATGAATGGGCTTTGCAAAATGAATGGGTAGCCATGTTCCCTGTGGCCCCTATAACAGTTGCTGTTCAGCCTGTGAGGGGAGTAACGGATGTGGTTACCATGGAGTGTTCAGCTCTGGTGTCCACCAAAAAAGTAATTGATTGGCCCCCTACTTTCATCATGACCAGAGGCTCCTGGGGGCCCAAGGATCAGGGAGCCCCGTCCTCCCTAGTCCAGTTCTGTTCCAGCCAGGTCGATAAGGTCTTGGACAACTGGCTCAGGCTAGTACCTTCCTTGCTGGGTTGACTGAACTTCTTCAACCCTTCAGACGTCCCTCTGCAATGGGGGCATTCATTCTTCTAGTGGCCAGCCTCTTTGCAATAGGCATACTGGCATAGTGGGGTCTCTTCTTGGCATCCCCTTTCAGTGAGAGAACAGTCTATTTCACTGGACTTGGGTTCCCCAGTGCTGCTGCTAGCAGGGCTGTTCTCTGCTTCATTCTTCATTCTGCTTCTCTTTGAGCTTTGTGGTTCCAGTTTACAAAGATCTTGTTTGCCTCCTTCAGGAGCTGTGTGGCATTCATCCCAGTGAAGCCTTACAGCTTTTGGAGCTTTCATCAAATGTCTGCACAGGATTGAGCCACAGAGGCAGTGTTAATCATCCATTGATTCTCAGGTGTCTCAAGGTCAAACTGGGTGTATGTTCAGAGTGCTTTGCACAGACTTTCATAGAAATTGGTGGGGCTTTCATCTGGTTTTGGATTATCATTCTAGTTTAGTGGGCTTTTAGGCTCCAGCGCAAAGTCCATGTAGAAGGGCAGTTGGTCAGGGCTCCTTGTCCTTCTCTGGTAATTGAAATTCCATTCAGGCCTCATCTCTGGCATTGCTTCTTGCACCTATCCTTGTACATCTAAGACCTCTGTGGGGGTCTGTCCTTGGAGCCACTTTCGGGCTTCTGTCGAGATATGCTGCCTTTCCTCAGTGGTGAAGAGAGTCATAAGGAGCTGGTAATGGTTGTCCCATGTAGGCTGATGGGCGTGGAAAATGGACTCTAGGAGGTCAATCATAGTCGGTGGTTTACCAGAGTACACTGGATTATGGTGCCTCCAGTTCAAGAGATCAGTAGTGCTGAAGGGCTGGTAATAGATGATGGAGGGGCCAAGACAGACTGAACTGTCCTCATTCACTTGTTGGGGACCTTGAGTATCTTGTGGTGGCTTGAGTCTGTGGCCGACTGATTAGATTGGTTGGCCAAATGGAGCCGTCTCCCTAATGGTTCTGGGCTGAGTCTTGCTCATGAGGTGGTGTGGGGGACACGGAGGGAGGTGGACTGTCCAGCAGTAGATATGGCGCTGGCTATGCATTGGCACATATGGCAGGAGCAGTGGCAGATCTTCCCCTCGGTCTCCTTGGAATATAGGCTTTTCTTCTTCCTTTTGAGCGGTTGGGGCACAAACCCCCTACTCTGTCCCTTTCCATTCCTGCAAAATCTTGACCATAGGGGCAGGGTCTGCACTATTAGGAGCCAGGAATATATGTACAGAAATTGATTTGGATGTCCTGGAGTCCCAGTGACTACCCGTACACTGCTTGGATGGTGGGCAGATCGAGAGTGCCCTCTGGCGGCCATCCAACATCAAAGGATGGCCATTCTAGCTAGCATTAAGTTACGGAGTTTCCTGGGAGTCACCTTGACTCCGTAATCCCCTGCGAAGACCCTTTTAAAGTTCTTTACCATGCAGTCTAAAACTGTTGGCTTAGAGGAACTTCCCCCCATGTTGACAAATGTAATCTACCTCCTCTACCAGAAAGGAGAAGGGAGCACATGGGAAGGGCCTTGTCTTAGGGTCTTACAACCTAGTTAGCACTGATGCTGCCACTATTGGAAGGCCCAGTATTCCAGACAGCACAATTACATGCTTCCTTGAAGATGGCCCTGATAGCTAAATGTCCCAGGGAGATGGGGCTGAAAGGAGGCGATCCCTTATTCATGGGGGAATAACTTCAGGTGAGGCTCTGGGGTCTAGGGTGACTGACCCTCTCGAAGGCACTGAGCAGGTAGAGAGAGCAATATGCATACTCCTCGCCTAGGTGAAGGGCCTAAAATCCTCAGAGAATGAGGGATTTATGAAGGAAAAGGTGACAGAGGAAGGCAGCCTCCTAATAAGACTCCAAAAGTATGCAGGAGCACGTCAGAGTGTGCCACTTCACTTGGGTTGGCTCAAGGGACCAAGAGAGAGGGAGGTACAGAGCCACCTGGCAAAAGGGCCAAGTTGTTTTGAGGAAAACCTAATTTCTCAGTAAGTCGGCTCGAGGAGTCAGCTGATGGAAGGGGAGAGTGAGGCTTAAAATTTTTAAGGAAATAATTTTGGCGGAGGGCCCTAGGGCAAAAAGGCTGCTTGGGCATACACAACTTCTAAATCAAATCACCCCACCCTGTGTCGGTGGCACAAAGATGAACAAGGGTGGGTGCCCCCTCAAAAGAGGAGGCCACTCCAGTGCCTGCTTGGCTGAGGCCCTGCAGGGAGTTTAGGTGCCTCTTAGCTTTGGTGGGCCAGGGTAAACCCCGGACCCAGTTGTGACTCACAGGGAGGGGCGGGGTCCCCCAGAGACAGACTCCGCCTTGAGCTCTGTGAGGTTGCCACGGAACAGCAAGTTAGGGCCCACTTGGACTGTGTAGCCCGAAGGCCATGGAGCCACACAATCGAACCTGAAGCGAATCAGGCTGCACACTTGTTTGCTTTCACTTTTTGTCCACCTGGCTGCTCCTCTGAGGGAGATTTAAGATGCCTCTTAGTGTTGGCAGGTCGGTGTGAACCCCGGACCCGGGCCAGCCTCACAGGGAGGGATCAGGTACCCCAGAGTCTGCACCGTCATTTAGCCTTATGAGGTCATCACAGAACCACAGGTTAGGACCCTCTTAGGCTCTGTGGTCCAAAGACGATGGAGCGCTCACTCCGTTCAATCAGCAGTCATGCTCTCACAATCACCCAGAGGTTATCACGATGGTTTCCTTCTCCCGTGTCCCCAGGTTTCCCTAACTGGTGCTCTCTTCCTGGGAGCCCAAAGGAGGTCTCTTTGGTAGAAGAGTCTCCCCTTCTACCCATTGGGGTAGGACCTGACTAGGGACTGGCCTCGGAGCCTTACCTTATCCCATGGCTGTTCCTGGTGAGTCGGTCCATCCCTCCAATGAGTATAGTCGGGGCTTGGCTATCCAGAGAGTCGGAATGCTGGTCTGAAAGAGAGCCCAGAAAGACATCAGGTGGTGTGCCTCCTTGTTCATCTTGGAGTTCCTCAACTCTGGCCTGGTTGAGCCACTGGTCTGGCAGCTCAAGGGGCTGGCATGGTTGGAATCTCGATGGGGCCTCCAGAAATGTTGCCAAAGCTAGTAATTAAGAAATGAAGTACCACACTCGGAGAGCTGGAGAACGCGGGTATATTACGCCGGCGGGCCCAGAGCAGTTACCACTCCAAACTCTGAGCCCCGAACAAAGGGGTTACAGAGTTTTTATAGACAGGGTATGACATCAGACTATAGTTGGCCTTGCTAGCTGTTGACATGTTGTTTTAAACTAGGGGTTTTGCTCTCATGGGAACAGTGGTTAGGAGGGGGGGTGGTGCCTGACCTTTACATGGACAGGCTGGTTAAGCAGGATTGTAGGGGCTAGGCAAAATAGGGGAAGTGTGAGTGAGATAAGCTTCAGTACCTAGCATTGTTGTAAGTCTCCATTTTCCCAGACCATGTGACCTATGTGATCCAGGCTTTGCAAGAAGCAAGCTGAGTTACAGAAGCAGAACGAACAGGAAGTTATTGTAATTTTTTTTCCTCTTCAATAGCTTCATGGAGATGGTACCAGGGAGCCATGTGTTGATTATGAACCATGAATTATTATTCTCTGAACCACTGGAGCAATGGAGGAAGGAGGGGGTATCTCCACAGCACATGGTACATGGTGGGACAGGTGCCAGCATCTTTGACAGGATCATGAGTGGCAAAGAACAGTTGTGCCTACTGTCAGCAGGGACAGTTGCTTGCATGTAGAGGTGGAGAACTGAGAAAATGAGAATAACTGGGGTGTGGGTTCCAGGAGCCTGGCTTAATAAAGCCTAAACATTTCCTCCAATCTTAAATATCCCAATATGGGTAAAATACAAGCATAAAGTTTACATAATGTAAAATATGAGCATTGTGCCAGTGGAAAAGGTCATGAAAAAGTCAGTTCAGTTCAGTTCAGTCGCTCAGTTGTGTCCGCCTCTTTGCAGCCTCATGAACTGTAGCACGCCAGGCCTCCCTGTCCGTCACCAACTCCTGGAGTTTACTCAAACCCATGTCCACCGAGTTGGTGATCCCATCCAACCATCTCATCCTCTGTCATCCCCTTCTGTTCCTGCCCCCAATCCCTCCCAGCAGCAGGGTCTTTTCCAATGAGTCGACTCTTCCCATGAGGTGGCCAAAGTACTGGAGTTTCAGCTTCAGCATCAGTCCTTCCAATGAACATCCAGGACTAATCTCAGTGAAGCTTATTATACAGATTAGTTTGGGGGTCTAAATTTTGGAGTACTGAATGTTAATTTATATTACTTTAGATTGCCAGCTAAGCCCTGGGATGTTTTGTATTATGTGGAATGTCATTTTAACCATGGTCTAGAATCGGATCTGAGTCCCCTATTTTAGGAAGTAGCAGGTGAAGCCCTCGAGTTTGGCACGTTGCTGAAAGCAGTGCCCGGGGAATAAACCCTGACATCACCCAGCCACATTAGCTTACTAAGAATGCACCACACTTTCTTGATCCTCTGCCAAAGAACACAGCCAACCTCTGGCACAGAAACCAGGGGAAATGGCTGAGTGTCTGATGTTCTCTCCACCCTCAGAAATAATCCTAAAATAATCCCACTGGACCCAGTGTGGGGCAGCTCGCAAGGCAGACAGGACAAGCCTGTGGGAAGGGTGTGTCTGCTGGCGCTTTCTCTGAGCTGTTATTTCAGGCCTAGCTGTGTTGGCTTATATTGATGATTATACTTTTTCCTATATGAGGAACAGGTGACAGCAGCCTGGCCACTGGATGATTTTTAAATAGAGGTCAAGAGATTAGTGATATGTTATGACTCACACTAAAATCTGGAGTGGAACTGCCAGAAACAGAAATCACTCTCCAGGGCCCCATCTCCCAGTAGAATACAGTGCCCATGACTTGCAAAGGCCAGCACAGAGTACACAGTGTGTCTAAATCAGGGACAACATTTGGAATCAAGAAGAGAACTGAATCAAGGCGATAAAACTGAGCTCGCAGGCATCACTACCCTGAAGGACACCATAGTGACTGCTCAGCAGTGTCACTCTTGCCTGAGGACCTCGTGGTAGAGGCTGTGCCTGCCAGCTGCAGCTTTTGTAGCACAGAGCAAGTGGAGTTCTTTTTCATCAGCCTCCTGAAAGTTGTCCTGGTGTCTGCTCCAGAGTCAGCGGATGAATCTATCAGGGCATGTTAGAAATTGTTGATGTAATTAAAAAAATATTTTAGCAATTCTAAGAAAGCCTTTAGCTAAGTTTAACAGATAGCTCAGTTGGTAAAGAATCCACCTGCAACACTGGAGACCCCGGTTTGATTCCTGGGTTGGGAAGATCCACTGGAGAAGGGAGAGTCTACTCACTCCAGTATTCTTGGGCTTCCCTTGTGGCTCAGCTGGTAAAGGATATGCCTGCAATGTGGGAGACCTGGGTTTAATCTCTGGGTTGGGAAGATCTCCAGGAGAAGGGAAAGGCTACCCACTCCAGTATTCTGGCCTGGAGAATTCCATGGGCTGTATAGTCCATGGGGTCACAAAGAGTCAGACACGATTGAGCGACTTTCACTTCACTGAGTACACAAAATTCCCCAGCAACATGCACCTTCTCAGAGCCCTCACTGAGGAAAACTGTCCAGGACATGACTTGAACATGTAATAATAAATGGAACACTAAAGAGAAAAGATGTGTTCAAAGGGAAAAAAAAAAAACCCTTGGAACAAAGTTCTTAATCCTCAGTGAGGACTATCAGAAAAATTTTAGGTTGGAAAAAGTATGCATTTAGAGTGTGCTGTGTAGTAATATTTGGTTATCATGACATTTTTTTACATTCTATTTTTAGAATTTTACATTCTTATTTTTAGAAAAATATATGTTGAAGCATAAGTGTTAAAAATGCCACAAACCAGGAAATAGTCATCAACTTTTAGAAGAAACATTGTAAATATTCTAAATGGCTACAGTGATTGGTTCATTTTTTAACATTTATTTTTAACTGATAATTGCTTTACAGTACTGGGCTGGTTTCTACCAAACTTCAACATGAATCAGTCTTGGTTTGCCCCCCTGTCTCCTCCCACTTGACCCTCCCCACCCATCCGTCTAGGTTGTTACTGAGCCCCAGTTTGAGTTCCCTGAGTGTGACTGGTTTTTAAATTTTTATTGTAAAAATAATTTATCTGATTAGAAAAGTAATAGAGGCTTGTGTTATTATGTTTTTCTGATTATATAAGTAAGATAGTAATTCATTCCGTAGAAGGAAGAAAATGTCTTCAAAGAGATCTGCATTGCTAATATAGAGAAAATAATGCATTTGAGCATTCACACATAAGACAGTTATTAACTGCTCCTTTACACTAGATGTCTCTTAGATCCTGGGATTAAATTTTAAAAGATACCGTTTTCATCTTTCACAAGTGTGCAGCTTACAGAGGATACAGACTGGAACTGGCCATGCTATAAGAGCAGAGAGGAAGATCAAAAGCTGGACTCAGTGCCAGCCTACTCCTAGGCAGGGTAGGCTTCTTGGGGCAGAGAGAATTTGAGACAAGTTATCAGTACAAAGAAGAGGTGTGGTGGGGAGGAGACTCCAGGGAAAGGGAACAGCACGTAAAAGTTGTGGAGGTATAAGAGAATCTGGCAAGTACAAGCTGTCATTTTCTCTGGCTGTAGGAGGGACACTAGCATTTGATAAGGCTGGAGAAGTGAATTGGGAGAGTCAGCTTGAAGGGTACTGTATGCTCAAGATTATGAACCTGGTTTCAGATGTGAAAGAAACTTTCTGATGGATAACTCAGACAACATAGCCACCCTCCAACATAGGTAGGTTTTGCTCCTAATCCCATTGACTAGCCTGGGTTTTGTAATGTGTGAGCTATGGTAGCCTCTGTGTCCAACTTAATTTAAGGCAGTACCATTGCCCCCTACAGTTAGTATCTTTCTACCAAAAGAAACCTTAGCACAGAAAACAAGCCAGACAAACATAGTGTCTCAGTGTTTGGCCTCAGACTGAACACCCAAGAAACTGTACCTGTTCCACATGGAGAGATGATGATGGGAGAGGGGTGACTCAGAGAGTCTAAGAAAATAAGATGGTAACTAGTACTAGGACAGAAATTCCTGGATTCTCTCCAAACTTTAATCACTCTTTCAACTTTCTCTCAAATCATGGGTCAATTTTGTGGCTAATGATAACAGCTGATGTTTACTGGGCATTTTTCTGTGTACCAGGTGCTAGCCAAGTTTACATGATACTCATCCTGCTTGAGCAAATACTTGCCCCATTGTAACTCTACAAAAGATGATAAAAGGGACTCAGTGCAAGAGTAAGAACATTTCACTCTATTAATATAAGGAAGTTTAGGGAAATTAGTCAGTCATGCATGAAAATGCTCAGTGAAATGACACCTGCAGGGGATGGTGTGAGTCTAATTTTGTCTATATATGAAAGGCACATTGAAGCAAAAATTTGATCTCTGGGAGGTGGGAGTCAAGTAATATTTTTTCCTCCTTTAGGCCTTTCTTCTAGGATGAACACAAACAATTTTTATTATAAAATTGTTATTTTCATAAAAAAGACAATGTTATCTGGCTGAATTGGATCCAGAAGCTATGAATGAAAAAAGAATCTTCATATTTTTCTAACTGCCCCTTAAACTATTGAACCATGAGTATTTATTTGTATCTATCTCTATGCACTAGAGATTTTGTTCTTTTATTTGAGGGGAGTTCTTGGTTGAGTCTGTGGGGCTGAGGCTGGATTTGAATTTTCGCAGCTGAAGAAGGGACACAAGGAGTAGACAGAGTGACTTTCCATGGAGGATATGAGAGGGCAGTAGTAGACAGAACCTGTGCTGTCTGAAGGAAAACTTTGGTCGGTTCTGCCATAAAAAGAACTATTTACAAGCCCAAGAAGCTGAAGGTGGCACAACAGTAGGAGGAACCTATTCTCCCTCTACAAGAGCCAAGAGAGTCCTGGCATCAGAACCTCCAGGGAGTGCAAGCTTGGTGCTGTTGGATGGCAGGCAGGGCTGAGAAGGTCAGAGTGAGGCCCCTTTTGGGCAGGCGTCTGGGCGGGTGGGGGCTGCAGCTGAAGGCCAGGGCAGGTGAGCTGCTGGGGGTGAGTGTGAGGCCCCTCTCAGGACTCAGAATAAGGGGGCAAACCTTGAGACCAACTCATTTCAGCTTCTCAAAGGTGGCCTTGTTTTGTGATCAGAGGCTGATGGAGGCTCAGTCAGAGGTTATGTTACTAGGACCTGAAAGATGATGCATGTACAACCGAGCAAGGAATTTCACAACCATTGGTATTCATCCCAAAGCTTGGCACAGTTTTTGGTTTGCTTCATGTTCCTGATGAGAACCACAGTCAGCAAACAGCTGGTGGCTGCTGGGGCCCTTGTGAGAGAAGGAGGCCAGTGGGCTGATTGCCTTCTCAGTCCAAGGAGATTTAAGGAGAGACAGGCTTGGAACACACTTCCCTGTTAAAGACAGGGACATGACCATTTGCTACAGCCCATGCAAACCAAGGCACATTACAGTGAAACAAAAATTGATTGACTGAAACATTTGGTTATGTGAATAAGAGCTTCCTGATGTGAGTGGAGAAGTCTGACTGTGCCTAAAGGCAGATCAGGCCAGAGGTCAACGTGATGCCCACGGGTTTGATGGACCTGGGAAGGGTTAATGATCATCCTGGTGCAGCCATAGACAGCTTCCTCATAACTGATGCTAAAGTCATGACAAAACCGTTTATTTATTAAACTTTATTAAAGTCATGACAGAAACAGTTTATTTACACAAAGAGTACTATTTGTAGATACTGCCCCCCCCCAACTGCCTTGCCCAGGACAAATTTAATCTTTTAATCCTGACATTTTAGGGTTTATTGGTGTGATATGTAGGTGAAATTTAGTTGCTGATTTGAAAAAAGAAAGAATTGTTTTCTCAATGCAGGTAGATATCTTATTGGCCTGAGACCGCTAAGCTCCTCCCATAGATAAGTTGACCAGGAGCCCAGGCATGAGGAAACCCTGTGGAGACCCTGGACTTGTCCTCCAGTGTCTTCCAAATTGTGCTTTCCTTACCAATAGCCCTTGGATTGCATCAGGGGTAGAGTCTGTCAAGTAACAGCGACTGCAGCACTCAAAGCTCACTGGGACATTCACAGTGGGTCCTGAGAAGTCCTCAGGTATCTTTGCATTTCTCCAGAGAAGACATATAGATGGCCAGTGGGAACTTAAAAAGTTGCTCAGCATCACTAATTATTAGAGAAACGCAAATCAAAACTATAATGAGGTACCACCTCACACTGGTCAGAATGGCCATAATTAAAATGTCTACAAATAACAAATGCTAGAGAGGATGTGGAGAAAAGGGAACCCTCCCACACTGTTGGTGGGAATGTAAATTGATACAGCCACTATGGAGAACAGCATGGAAGTGCCTCACAAAACTAAAAATAAAATTATCATATAATCCAACAATCCCACTCCTGGGGATATACCCAGGAAAAACTATAATTTAAAAAGATATTTGCACTCTTATGTTCATAGTAGCACTATTTACAATAGCCAAGACATGGAAGCAACCTAAGTGTCCACTGACAGATGAATGGATAAAGAATATGTGATACATATATACAATGAAATCTACTCAGCCATGAAGGAGAACAAAATAATGCCATTTGCAGCAACATGGATGCAACTAAAGATTATCATACTAAGTGAAATAAGTCAGAAAGAGAAAGACAAATATCATACGATATCACTTAAATATATATATGATATCACTTATGGCAGAAAGTGAAGAGTAACTAAAGAGCGTCTTGATGAAAGTGAAGGAGGAGAGTGAAAAAGTTGGTTTAAAGCTAAGGAAACCAAGATCATGGCATCTGGTCCCATCACTGGGAAATAGATGGGGGAACAGTAGAAACAAGGTCAAACTTTATTTTCTTGACTCCAAAATCACTGCAGATGGTGATTGCAGCCATGAAATTAAAAGACGCTTGCTCCTTGGAAGGAAAGTTATGACCAACCTAGATAGCATATTAAAAGCAGAGACATTACTTTGCTAACAAAGGTCCGTCTAGTCAAGGTTATGGTTTTTCCAGTGGTCATGTATAGATGTGAGAGTTGGACTGTGAAGAAAGCTGAGCGCTGAAGAATTGATGCTTTTGAACTGTGGTGCTGGAGAAGACTCTTGAGAGTCCCTTGGACTGCAAGGAGATCCAACCAGTTCATCCTAAAGGAGATCAGTCCTGGGTGTTCACTGGAAGGACTGATACTGAAGCTGAAACTCCAATACTTTGGCCACCTCATGTGAAGAGTTGACTCACTGGAAAAACTCTGCTGCTGGGAGGGATTGGGGGCAGGAGGAGAAGGGGACGACAGAGGATGAGATGGCTGGATGGCATCACCGACTCGATGGACATGAGTTTGGGTGAACTCCGGGAGTTGGTGATGGACAGGGAGGCCTGGCATGCTGAGATTCATGGGGTCATAAACAGTCAGACATGACTGAGTGACTGAACTAGGACTATCACTTATATGTGGAATCTGAAATATGGCACAAATGAACCTAACTACAAAACAGGAGCAGATTCACAGACATAGAGAACAGACTTGTGGTTACCAAGGGCGGGGGCAGGGAGAGGAATGGACTGGGAGTTTGGGGTTGGTCGATGCAAACTATTACCTTTAGAATGGATTAACAACAAGGCCCTAATGTGTAGCACAGTAAACTATATTGAATATCCTGTGATAAATCATACTGGAAAAGAATATTAAAAAGAATGTATGTGTGTATGAAACTGGGTCACTTTGCTGTATAGCAGAGATTGTCACAACATTGTAATTCAACTATACTTCGATCAAAAAAAAAAAAAAAAAGAAGTGCCTTTTAATCAGGTCCGTTGGAAATGCACTAAGTTATTTGACTAGAGGTGCTTTGCTTTTTTTACTTCAAAACACCTCATAGCAGGTAACACTCTGTTTTCTGGTGGGGACTTTAAAAAACCCTTTAGTATTGTTTTTTGGGACACATTTCTCTCTGAAACTAAACACAAGCTGTAATTATTTCCCCCTGATGTGGTTGTTCGTCCTCCAGGACACAGACAAGGGCTGACTGATCATCATATTATCGCAGCACCTTGTCCAAGGCTTGGCCAATAATTGCCACAGCAGGAAGCTGCCTCTGCAAGATTGAATGTGTACCTGCAAGACCGTTTTGCTGGGGGAATGGGCTTGGCCAAGGAGATGGGACTTGCCCTCAGACTTCCTAAGGATGGGGACAGGCATTGTTCCTTCCAGCTGCTAAACTGTAAGATCTATGGCCAACAATAGCTACTACACAATTTTCTGGTAGTTACACTTTTTGAGGCATTTCTATGGGAGGATGGGATACCTCTGTCCTGGGAACTCATTTCGACTGAGACAGCTATACATGGAGAATTGGGGTTCCTCTGGGCCCTGTGTTTCAGGGTTCAGTCTCCTGTTTTTGGTGGACAGGAATTGTGCTGGAAGGCAGTTCCCAGGAATGAAGGCAGCCTACATATCACTCTGTCTTTAATCAGCTAGATAAATTGAAAAAAAATGAAGAAAATTAATTGCTTTTCTCTAAAGGTTTTTAATCTTCAACTGCTCTTATTTTATTTTCAAATATTTTAGAATTTCATAAAACTTTTATTTTTAACTTAATTTTTAAAAGCATTTTGAAATAGTTGCAGATCACAGGAAACCGCAAAAAATAGTACAGAGAGATCCTCTCACACAGTTTCCTCCACGGGTAAATTCTTGTATGAATAGACACAATATCATGATCAGGATAAGGTAATGATGCTCCCTACTTCTTTTTGGAGGTGTGTAATTTGTATCTTCTTTCTCTTTATCTCTGTCGGTCTTAGCAGAAGCCTGTCAATTCTGTTGAAGTGTTCAAAGAACCAGCTTTTTGTTTTACTGATTTTCTCTATTGTTTCTCTGTTTTAATTTTTGTTGAATTCTCCTTTCATATTTCTTTTTTCCCTGCTTGCTTTATGCTTATTTGTTCATTTTCTGATTTCTTGAGGTAGGAGCTTATTATTGATTTGAGAACTGTTTACCTCAATTCACTTAGTTTTATAAATTTCCCTCAGCAATAGCTTAGCTGCATTCAACAAATTTTGACATGTTGTACTTTTATTTTTGTTCAGTTCTATGTATTTTTAAAATTTCCTCTGAGTCTTCCACTTTCATCTATGAATTATTTAAGAGAATGTTGTTTAATTTCCAAGTGTTGGGAAATTTTCCTCATATCTTTCTGTTACTGACTTCTAATTTGATTTTTTTATGGTTGGAAGATATATACTGCATGATTTTGATTCTTTTAAATTTGTTGAGATTTGTTTTATGACCCAGGATACACATTCAGCCCTCCATTTCCTTAGGTTCTACATCTAAAAATTCAACCAATCACAGATCAAAAATATTTGAGAAAAAGAAAAAAATTTCAGAAAGTTCCAAATAGCAAAACTTGAGTTTGCCACATGGGCTGACAACTATTTACAGAGCATTTACATTGTGTTGGGTATTATAAGTAATCTATAGATGAGTTACATTATATGGGAGGCCGTTTTAGGTTATATGCAAATACTTCACAATTTTATATAAGGGACTTGAGCATCCTTTGATACTGATATCTGTTGTGTGGAGTTGGGGGAATCCCAGAACCAATTCCCCTAAGGTAGACTATAGGCTACCTTGGTGGTTGTACCACCATGTTATATCCTGATAAACTGATTGTAAGTTGAAAATATCATAAATGGAAAATGCATTTAATACATCTAATCTGTTGAACAACATACCTTGGCTTAGCCTAACTTAAATGTGCTCAGAATGATTACATTATCATACAGTTGGGCAAAATGATCTAACATAAATCCTGTTGTATAGTGAAGGGTCAAATATCTCATATTAGTTATTGAATACTATACCGAAAGTTAAAAACAGAATTATTGTTATGTATAGGCTGTCACCCTCAGGAGTGTGTGTCTCACTGCCACCACCTATCATCATGAGAGAGTGTCCTAATGCATGTCACTAGCCCAGGAAAACATCAAAATTCAAAGTCTGAAGTACAGTTTCTACCAAATATGTATAGTTTCTGCACCATGGTAAAGTAAAAAAAAAAAAAGTAAGTCAGAGGAACTTTCCTGGTGGTCTAGCGGTTAAGAATCTGTCTTGCAATGCAGGGGATGCGAGGGAAGTAAGATCCCGTGTGCCATGTGCAACTAAGCCCTTGAGCTGCACTGAGCCCGTAAGCCATGACTAGAGAGTCCTTGTGCCACAAGGAAAGATCCCTCACGCTGCAACTGAAACTTGAAGCAACCAAATAAATAGATAAATAAATATATTTTTAAAATTGTAAGTCAAACTATTGTTAAGTCAGGGGCCATCTGTATTCTGTCCACACTGATCATTATGTTATTATTTATCAATATATTTTATAGATATCTATCACGTGTGTGCATGCTAATAAGTCACCTCAGTCCTGTCTGTCTCTTTGAGACCCTATGGACTATAGCCCACTAGGCTCCTCTGTCCATGGGGATTCTCTGGGCAAGAATACTGGAGTGGGTTGCCATGCCCTCCTCCAGGGGATCTTCCCGACCCAGGGATGGAACCAGTATCTCTTACTTCTCCTGCATTGGCAGGCAGGTTCTTTGCCACTAGCACCATCTGGGAAGCCCAGATATTTATTAGGTCCCATTGACTGATAGTGTTTTTTTCCTAAGTATTTATTTATCTGTTTGGCTATGTCAGCTTCAGTTACCAAATATGGGGTCTATTTCCCTGACCAGGGATTGAAGCTGGGCTCCCTATATTGGGAGCATAGAGCTGTAACCACTGAGCCACCAGGGAAGTTGTTCAGTTTTTCATTATTCTTGAACATTTTCTGTCTGGCAGTTCTATTATTAACGCTATAACCTCTGATGGTCTTTCTTCATTACAAATGCTCTTGATATTCCACTTAACTTGATTTTACCACATATACATTTTGTGTAGGGCTAGAGCCACCTATTAGAATTATCTGGGAGCTTTAAAAGATGCTGATGCCTGGGCCACATTTCCAATCAGTTAATCAGAATCTGTAGGGGTGAGTGCTGGGCATTAATCCTTTTAAAAAACTCCCCAGGTAATTCTATTGTACAACTATGGTTGAGGACCACCAGGTAAAGTCTCCACAACAAGATGCGACCCAAGCCTCCCAGGTAACTAACCTAAGTAGAGACACACGGTTAAAAGTAATGTCTGGAGCGGCCCTGTCCAGTGAGCTGAGACGGTGGATAGTGGTCTGCCTCTGCAGTGTCTAAGGAGTATCATGAGCCACCTATGACTACTGAGAACTTGAAATGTGGCAAGTGAGACTGAATAACTGAAGCTTTAATTTTATTTTAAGTAGCTTAAATTTAATCAGCCACATGTGGCTAGTGGTGACCACATTGGATAGGCAGTTCTGGATTCATAAGACATTTTCTGTCTTGTTTTACCAGAAAAAGAAATGTGTTTTTACCCAAAATTTCTAATGATAAATGATTCTAAGTGAAAATCTAAGTTAAAATGTATTTTTTTCATAATAAATAGTACATTTATCAGCAAAACACATGAATTAATGTTTTTTCTGTCTGTGAAGTAAGACCTTAAGAAATAGTTCAAAGCACCTCTTTGATGACAAAGTTATATTGATGAAAAATATTTCTAAATGATGCTGCTAACGAATAACACTTGTACCAGAAAATAAACTTACATTTTCTTTCAAGTACTTATGTGTTATCTGTGGCTTTTAAAGCAGACTCCCAATATCCCAGTGGTTCTGCTAATCTCTCCACTTAGTAAGGCTTTTAGTTACCATGAGTGCAGTTGTAACAGTAAAAAGATTCAAATTCAAATGTGTTGGATCCAAAGAACACTTACAATTACGAATAAGCTGTAGGCAAGGTGGAGTAAATGCACGCATCTTGGCTTCTCGGTGTTTGCAGCAAGATGGATGTATTTATAAAATGAGCTAGACCATGAATTCTTCACCAGGGAGAATTCTTCAGACAATGACTTATCATGGGTAGGCTGGGCAAAAGTGTCTTGATGATAAGTCTGAAATAGAGAATTTTACATACTAAATGTCAGGCAATGGGAAAACAGCGTTCTCTTTATTTTGAAGCATTTATTCATCCTCTGGTTATTTTTAAATGCAATTTTTGGTAATGGAATAAAACTAGAAAGAGTAGGAGAGCTATCATAAGTTCATCTAGAAAAGGGGCTACAAAGGTTCAGTTATGCAAAATAAGTAAGTTCTGGAAAACCATAATATAGCATTGTGCCTACAGCTAACAATACTATGTTTTACACTTAAACTCTGCTAAAAGAGTAGTCCTTAAGTGTTGTTAACACAGAAACTTGTAATGGTATTAAAAGAACGGAAGAAGTGATGGGTATGTTTATGGCCTTGACGGTGGCTATGGTTTCACAGGTGTATCCTATCTCCAAATTCATCTAGTTGCATACAGTAAATATGTATAGCTTTTAATATGTCAGTTATACTTCAATAAAATGGTTTAAAAACAAAATAAAATTACAGGAAAAAGGCTATAATGAAAATTATTGCTTTGATTCTTCTTTCTAAAAACATTTCTGAGAAATTGAAATAATAAATATAGTATGAAGATTGGATATAATGTTTCCATATTTTGTCACTTAATAGAAAATACACTGCTACATTAACAGTGTATTTAAATTTGGCAGAAAATGTTGGGGAAAAAAGTCCTTGATGGAAAGATTATGAGTTCTTCTTTTTTAAAAAATAATTAATTAATTAATTAATTAATTTTTTCCTATTTATTTTTATTAGTTGGAGGCTAATTACTTTACAATATAGTAGTGCTTCCTTTCCACAGACACTTCAGTTCTAGGAACTGAGACCTTTAATTTTCAGTCAGGCCCATTTAAGTCCTGAGAAGATCCTAACCAATCCTAAGTCTGTATAAACAGGCTCTTCATTAGTTGGTTAAATATGAAACCAATATGCAGTCAAAAAAGTCTGATGCATGCATTGAGAGAAATGCCCAGCAGGTGGGGAGAAGAGCTCCCCTGCACTAGCTAAATCCTCATTTTCCTCCGATCAGGTGGAACTTACCTTGTCCTCACCGGATCCCACCTCTCTTCCCACAACTGTGCCTTCACTTTTCCCTGCTCCTAAAGGTACATGAATGCAGCTCCAAATTCTAACCTGACCATAGAGTACTGGTGCCATCCCACTGGGGAGCTGGACAAAATTATAAAGAGCACTTGATTTTATGATAGCGAGCTAGATAACAAGGTGAAAATTATCTCTAAGTGAGTGTTGTTGTTGTTAAATCACTAGGTCTTATCCGATGCTTTGCAACCCCTTGGACTGTAGCATACCAGGCTTTTCCATCCTCTACTGTCTCCAGGAGGTTGTTCAAATTCATGTTCATTGAGTTGGTAATGCTATTTAGTCATCTCATTCTCTGCCAGCCCTTTCTCCTTTTGCCTCCAATCTTTCTCAGCAGCAAGGTCTTTTCCAGTGAGTAGGCTCTTCACATCACGTGGCCAAAATATTGGGAAAGATTAAGAGTCTTCTCCAGCGCCACTTGGCTTTCCTGATAGCTCAGCTGGTAAAGAATCTGCCTGCAATGCAGGAGACCCGGTTCAATTCCTTGGTCAGGAAGATCCCCTGGAGAAGGGATAGGCTACCCCCTCCAGTATTCTTGGGCTTCCCTTGTGGCTCAGTTGGTAAAGGGTCTGCCTGTAATGTGGGAGGTCTGGGTTCGATCCCTGGGTTTGGAAGATCCCTGGAAAAAGGAAAGGCTACCCATTCCAGTATTCTGGCCTGGAGAATTCCATGGGCTGTATAGTCCATTGGGTTGCAGAGTCCCACGCTACTGAGTGACTTTCACTTTCACCACAATTCGAAAGTCTCAGTTCTTCAGCATTCAGCCTTCTTTATGGTCTCACATCTGTACATGACCACTGGAAAAACCATAGCTTTGACTAGATAGACCTTTGTAGGCAAAGTGAATATTCTAGGTAAATAGTCATATGATGTTTTCATCTCATTATTTTAAAGCTTTTAAGACAATCTCTCTTCTGTCTTCAATTACACTAAATCTGTAGCCACAGCCCATCTCTCTCTCTTAAGCTCCTGATACATATTCACAACTTGCACTCATGGCTCAAAGCTTGCTCAGTACATCCAAAGCCAGATTCATGACACTTCCTGTTCAAATTATTCGTGTCCCTTATACCCAGTGCTGATTAATGATTTACTCATTGATCCTGCCACTCAAACTGGGAATCTTAGAATTGCTTGTGACTTCTGTTTTTTAATCACTCTTATCAAATTTATTAGATGTTGGGCATTGCATGGGTATTTTTACTTTTAACTAGCACCTCAGGGATCCTCACACAGAGTTTGGGGCTTTCTTTGAGCAATCCTTTCTGCTCCCTAGAGAAGGAACCTCCATTCTGCATTCATTTTATTTTTACTGACTCATCCCTTGGTCTGTAAGTATGCTCAAATTTTCCCCACTAAAAAGAGAATCCTTGCTCAGCCTCTTTCCTCTGTATTCTTTTATAGTCAAGATCTCTTGAAAAAATAAGCCCATGTTGAGTCAATTTCTTCACCCTCATTCACTCTTTGGTTCTCTGAAATCCAGTATGTGTCCCCACCACTTCACACATACTTTTGTTTCCCTTAAAACAAACAACCCAAACTCAAACCTAAACCCTCTAATGAAGGCCACAGAGTCCTGCATGACTTGGTCTGCTATCCCCTTTGTACAGCTCTGTCCTATTTCTCATCACTTACTGCCTGACAGTCCTGGGCTTTCTTACAGTTTCTTGATGTGCAGAGCTCTGTGCTGCCTCAGGGCCTTTGCACTGCTGCTGTCTGGACCATGATGCCCTCTGCCTGCTTCCTCCTCCTAGCTTCTCATTTGGATATCAGAGCAACACATTCCTTGCCTCCCCACTTGGCTCCTGGGGCCCTGATAGAAGTGAAGAGTTCCTGAGTTTGAGGGCTTTGCATGTGCTGCCCTGGCTCCCAAGTGCAGTACTTATGAGATTCTCATTTTTGCTGCATTTACCTTTCCTTCTTTGGGGATGCAAATCTACTAGCAATAAAAATATCCAACAGGGTAATAATGTATACAACCTACATTATCAGTGTTCCTAACAATGTTAAATGTTGATGGGACTTAACTTCTATTTTGAAGGGACCCTTTAAAAAGTCTTTTTTTTTTTTTTTTTTTTTTAAGCTCAGTCTATCTAAATAGATACCTAAAGTGCATAGACACACACAGCCCACAACAAAAACTTTAACAAATCATTAGATCTGCCCCTCAAGAGGCTTTCTTAGCAGATGAGACACCCTGGGTGAGACTACTCACTCTATTGTTTCATTATTCAGGATTGTTTTGAAATGTAATACAAATGAAACAGAAATAAGACATATTCAAGAGAGTAAAGTAAACGACTGCTATTGTTAAACAAGGTTAGAAAACCCATAAGAATCACTCTCCTGAGACTATTTTAATAGATTGGTTGGATATGAAATAAGATAAGTATTGAAAAACAGATAACATGGCTTACTTACTATATGCTTACAGTTATCATCCTATAATGCTGAAAAGATAGAGGAACTCAAGGCATACACTAGTCAATTCTTAGTAAGTCTTTGATACTTTTTGCAGTTTCCAGTACCACTGCTAACTCAGTCCAGGCCCTTCATATATTTAATCTGATTTATTGGTAATGAACTGTTCCCATTGCTAAGATCTAATAGCTGATCGGATGAGGACAAAGGATCATTCATAAATTTACTGAACATCATTACTCTGTAATAAGCCTTGTGCTAGATGCCTGGACTGGAGTGACAAAGACCCAGTGCTACCCCGAGGACACACAGAGAAAGAGGCCGGAAGACCCCAGGTTTGGTGATGGGAGTAGAAATAGGATTCATAGAGTAAGAAAGAGTTTGGGGGAAAGGTGGTGAGTTCAGACTTGGACACCAAGGACTTGCATTTCCAAAGAGCAATCCAGAGGGTGATGCCCAATAAAGAACTGAAAACAAGGGACTGGATCAGAGATACAGACCAGAATCTGAGATGGACTCAGAGCCAGGCCCAAAGTTGCTACTGAAGTTCTGATAATTGGTCCTAGTTCCCTAAGGAAACACACACAAAAGAGGGAAATTTTTGAGACCAGAATTTGAATATGAGTTGGAATCTGTAGGAAGAAATAAAACAGTGGAGAAGAAGCCAAGGTCTTCAGAAAACTTGTGAGAGCCAAGATATGCCCAGGAGACAGGGCCAGGGAGCATCAGCGGCAGGTGAGGCAGGCAAGGCCAGAGAACGGCTTTGATGTTGTGATGAGAAATGCTGAGAACAGCTGTTTGTCAGAGGGAGGAGGGGAAAACTCTCTGCTGAGGGCTCAGGAGTCAAAGTTGGAGGAGTGGAGGCTGCAAGGGCCCTGATCTGGGGGATGCTGGTGGTAGATGGAAGGGCCCGAGGATGTGAGGGTGAGACTGATGATGTTGGAAGATGGTGGGGGATTCTCCACATGGAGGCTGGCCTGCAAGGGTAAGAAAGGAGAAAGAAAGACCGGGGGAGTTAAGAATACATGAGGTGAGACGGAGAGAAGAGAAGAGGGGGAAGGCTTTTCTTGGGTGTCTTCAATCATTTTACAAGACTAGGAGGACAGGCAATTTGATAAAAGTGGAAGGGGCAGAGGTGTCAGGGCTTGAAGCACATGATTGGAGCAGTCACTTTAGACAAGGAAAGATGAACAAAGCTGTGAAGTTTCAAATTATAGTTAGCACACATTCTGAAAATCAAAACAGCAGAGCCTTATGACTTCCTCCAGAAATTCTTAGACAAGAAAAGGATGGTATGCTGAAAAAGCAGCAGCTGTAGGATTCAAAAATGACCTAGGATTAAATGTAGGATTTTAAATGAGCTAGACTGGGGAGATAAGTGACAGCAAAAAAGACAAGATGAACCAGGGGAACAAGAAAGGTTTTAAGGACAGGAGACTAGGAGACAAAAATCTCTGTATCTTTGGAAGGAGACACACCATTTCAAGAGCCAATGATGCTTCCCCTTCTCTCTTATCTGTGTGTCCATTCCTCCTCTTGGGTGTTGGTGGCAAGCAGGTTGTAGCTACAATCAGCTAAGAGAAGCCCATATTTCTGGGGGCTGTCTCTCTGGGATGCCTGGGTCTCCCTTGCTTTATGTCAGTGTCTGTACTGCAAGGGAGCATACAGCCCTAATTAAGGCATGGGGACTGAATAAACCATATCCACAATGACTGTCAGTGCTATAATAATAAAATAACAAATGGATAAAGGCAATTAATAACAATCAAATCCTGCTAGGGATAGTCTTGTACCATAGTTACATATACACCAAGTCACTGATCTAACTTGTTTGACTCCTGGAGAATTTAAGTGGCCTGAGGGGAAACATATCTTCTGCCTGTCCTGAAAGTTATATTTATTTCCCGCTGCCTACAGTTTAGCACAGAAGGTTATAATTAGTCACAAAGATGTGGCTGAACAAACAGTGTCGGTCCTTCTGCTGTTTCCTGTTGCCAGGAATGGAACCAGCAGCCCTGAAAGACCTGTAAAAGCAGCTCTGGTGCCTGGTGCAGCTTTGGCTTTAAATCCTTATTCTCAGCCCTGCCTCCCTGCTGTCTTGGCTTTCTCTCCCTGTTCTTTCCTTCTCTCTTGCCTTGCCAAATTTGGGCTCAGTCAGGGCTGTGGTGGTAACACTGCAGCTCTTAAAGAGCCAGCTCATGCTGACTCAGAACCAAAGGGCCAGATCAGCACGGAACCAAGAATGGAGGGAAAAAGGGGCCAAACCCTTGGCTCAGACTCGCCTCCTGGAGCACAGATGCCTGACAGCGGAGGGCAGAGACAGGAAAGAGGTGTGAATTCCCAAGAGGAAAACACCTTTTAAATAAGAAGGGCTTTATTGTGGGGAGGGGAGTGGGAGTAGGGGGCAATGGGGGGGGGGGTGAAGGTGGTGGGGATTCACAATTAGGGATTCACATGCAATTTATTATAAGAAATAATATAGAGAGACTTCCATACACATTTTCCTGGTTTTTCTCAGTGATAAGCTTTTTGCAGT
Source organism: Muntiacus reevesi (assembly GCF_963930625.1). Taxonomy (NCBI): domain Eukaryota; kingdom Metazoa; phylum Chordata; class Mammalia; order Artiodactyla; family Cervidae; genus Muntiacus; species Muntiacus reevesi. The sequence goes on from NC_089263.1 coordinate 1,755,770, forward strand.
TATAGTATATCACAGCCAGGATATTGACATTGATAAAATTCACCATCTAGTTCAGATTCCCTGGTTTTACTTGTACTCATTTGTCTGCATGTTTGGTGGTGGTGGTGGTGGTTTAGTCTCTAGGTTGTGTCTGACTCTTTGTGACTCCATGGATTGTAGCCAGCCAGGCTCCTCTGTCCATGGAATTCTCCAGACAAGAATACTAGAGTGGGTGGCCATTTCCTTCTCCAGGCAATCTTCTAGACTCAGGGGTTGACCTTGGGCCTCCTGCATTACCACTGAGCCACCAGGGAAGCCTGTGTGTGTGTGAGTGTGTGTGTTTTTGGTTCTATGCAATTTAACCACTGTACTTGTGTAGGTTTGTGCATCCACCATAACAGTCAAGATACCGAATGTCTCATCATCACTAGAATCCCCTATGTTGCATATTTATAATCACAGTCTCCACCATCACCCCCGTTTCCCCACCTCTTATGCCAGCCCCTAAGCCCTGGTAACCACTGCTGCTCTCCATTTCTAAAATTTTGTCATTTCAAAACAATTATGTAAATGGAATCATATGGTATGTGAAATAAGATATTGTTTCTTTTTCATCATGCATAATTCTCTTGAGAGCCATTCAAGTCATTGTGAATGTACATAAATTGCTCCTTTTAATTGCTGAAGAGTTATCCAGGGTATGGATAAACTAGTTTTTTTAATCATTCACCCTGGGTTATATATAATCATTCACGCTACCTGTGTTATATTTAAATGAGTCTCTTTGAGGCAACATATAAAGGGGTTATGCTATTTTTATGTATTCTGCTAACTTCTGTCTTTTTATTGCTATATTTAAACCATTTGTATTGAAGGTAAATATTTACATGTTGATGCCTGAGTCAGCCATTTTATTACTAGTTTTATGTTTGTTTCTCTGGTTCTTGTTCCTTTATTTCTTTTCTTGTCTTCCTAGTGTTACTTGAACAATTTTTAAAAATTCTATCTTGATTTAATTACAGTGTTTTGAGTATATTTCTTTGTATAGTTTTTTTTTTTTTTTTTTTTTTTTTTTTTTTTTTAAGTGGTTGCTCTGGGTATTACAACAGAAATATGTGACTTATCACAGTCCACTAGTATCAACATGGTACTTTGTGTTACCCATGGAATTTCATGTCCATCCAGATCTCTTAACTTTCTCTTTTTTAAAATTTCATTGGCTTGAATATCAGGTGATGTTAACATTTTTATTTCAACTATCAAACTTGCTTTACAAACCATTATACAACCCACTTAGAGTGAACCCAGAATAGTTCACTGTACATACACATTTCTGCTATTTCTGTAGTCCCTTCTTTCCTGATGCTCCAAGAGTCACTCATTCATCAGTTCCTTTCTGCTTGATTAATTACTTCAGCCGGCCTTAGAGGGTAGGTCTGCTTATCAACAAATTCTTTTTGCTTTCTTTCATTAGAGAACGTCTTTATTTTCTTTTCATTCCTGAAGGATAGTGTTCCCAGATATAATTTTTGGTTAAATTGTTTTCCTTTCAATGCTTGAAAAAGGTGTCATTTTCTTTGGGCTCATGGTTTCTCAATGAAACTAAGTCATGCCATGTAGGGCCACCCAATACAGATGGGTCATGGTGGAGAATTCTGACAAAACGTGCTCCACTGGAGAAGAGAATGGCAAACCACTTCAGTATTCTTGCCTTGAGAACCCCATGAACAGTATGAAAAGGCAAAAAGATATGACACTGAAAGATGAACTCCCCATGTCAGTAGGTGCCCATATGCTACTAGAGAAAAGTGGAGAAATAGCCCTAAAAATAATGAAGACGCTGGGCCAAAGCAAAAACAATGCCCAGTTGTGAATGTGACTGGTGATCGAAGGGAAGTCTGAATCTGTAAAAGTACTATTTTATAGGAACCTGGAATGTTAGGTCCATGAATCAAGGTAAATTGAAAGTGGTCAAACAGGAGATGGCAAGAGTGACCAAGATGTTTTAGGAATAAGTGAACTAAAATGGACCCAGAACGGGCAAATGTAATTCAGATGACCATTATATCTACTACTGTGGGCAAGAATCCCTTAGAAGAAATGGAGTAGCCCTCATAGTCAACAAAAGAGACTGCAATGCAGTGCTTGGGTGAAATCTCAAATATGACAGAATGATCTCCATTTGTTTGCAAGGCAAACCATTCAATATCACAGTAATCCAAGTCTATGCCCCAACCACTAATGCCTAATAAGCTGAAGTTGAATGGCTCTTTGAAGACCTACAAGACCTTCTAGAAGAAACCAAAAAAAGAAATTCCCCAAAAAAGACATCCTTTTCATCACAGGGGATGTGAATGCAAAATAGGAAGTCAAGGGACACCTAGAGTGACAGGCAAGCTTGGCCTCAGAGTACAGATGAAGTGGGGCAAAGGCTAACAGAGTTCTGCCAAGAGAATGCACTGGTCATAGCAAACACCCTCTTCCAGCAGCACAAGAGACAACTCTACACATGGACATCACCAGATGGTTAATACTGAAATCAGATTATTATATTCTTTGCAGCCAAAGATGGATAAGCTCTATACAGTCAGCAAAAACAAGACCAGGAGGTGACTGTGGCTAGATCCTGAACTCCTTATGGCAAAATTCAGGCTTAAAGAAAGTAGGGAAAACCACTAGACCATTCAGATATGACCTAAATTAAATCCCTTACAATTATACAGTGAAATTGACAAATAGGTTCAAGGCATTACATCTGATAGACAGATTGCCTGAAGAACTATGGATGGAGGTTCATGACATTGTGAAGGAGGTGGTGATCAAAACCATCCCAAAGAAGAAAAAATGCAAAAAGGCAGCAAAAAATGCAGAAAGGTTGTCTGAGGAGGCCTTACAAATAGCTGAGAAAAAAGAGAAGTGAAAGGCAAAGGGGCTAAGGAAAGATATACCCATTTGAATGCAGAGTCCCAAAGAATAGCAAGGAGAGATTAAAAAAGCCTTCCTCAGTGATCAGTGCAAAGAAATAGAGGAAAACAATAGAATGGGAAAGACTAGAAATCTCTTCAAGAAAATTAGAGATACCGAGGGAACATATCATGCAAAGATAAGGACAGAAATGATACGGACCTAACAGAAGAGGAAAATATTAAGAAGAGGTGGCAAGAATACACAGAAGAACCATACAAAAAAAGACCTTAATGACCCAGAAAACCATGATGGTGTGATCACTCACCTAGAGTCAGATATCCTGGAATGCGAAGTCAAGGGGGCCTTAGGAAGCATCACTACGAACAAAGCTAGTGGAGGTGATAGAATTCCAGCTAAGCTATTGCAATTCCTAAAAGATGATGTTGTGAAAGTGCTGCACTCAATATGCGAGCAAATTTGGAAAACTCAGCAGTGGCCACAGGACTGGAAAAGGTCAGTTTTCATTCCAATCCCAAAGAAAGGCAATCCCAAAGAATGTTCAAACTACTGCACAACTGCACTCATCTCACATGGTAGCAAGGTAGTGCTCAAAATTCTCCAAGTGAGGCTTCAACAGTCTATGAACAAACCAAGAACTTCCAGAAGTTCAAGCTGGATTTAAAAAAGGCAGAGGAGCCAGAGATCAAATTGTGAACATACGCTGGATCATAGCAAAAGCAAGAGAATTCCAGTAAAACATCTACCTCTGCTTCATTGACTGTGCCTAAGCTTTTGACTGTGTGTATCACAACAAACTGTGGAAAATTCTGAAAGAGATGTGAATACCAGACTATCTGACCTGCTTCTTGAGAAACCTGTATGCAGGTCAGGAAGAAACAGTTAGAACTGGACATGGAACAACAGACTGGTTCCAAATCAGGAAAGGAGTATGTCAAGGCTGTATATTGTCACCCTGCTTATTTAACTTACATGCAGAGTACATCATGTGAAATGGCAGACTGGATGAAGCACAGGCTGGAATCAAGATTGCCAGGAGAAATATCAATAACCTCAGATTCGCAGATGACACCATCCTTATGGCAGAAAGTGAAGAAGAAATAAAGAGCCTCTTGATGAAAGTGAAAAAGGGGAGTGAAAAAGCTGGCTTAAAACTCAGCATTCTAAAAACAAAGATCATGGCATCTGGTCCCATGGCAAATAGGAGAAACAATGGAAGCAGAGACAGACTTTATTTTCTTGGGCTCCAAAATCACTGCAGACAGTGCCTGCAGGTCATGAAATTAAAAAACACTGGCACTTTGGAAGAAAAGCTATGACCAACCTAGACAGCATATTAAAAAGCAGAGACATTACTTTACCAACAAAGGTCCATATAGTCAAAGCTATGGTTTTTCCAGCAGTCATTATGGATGTGAGAGTTGGACCATAAAGAAAGCTGAGCTCTGAAGAATTGTGGTGTTGGAGAAGACTCTTGAGAGTCCTTTGGACTGCCAGTAGATCTAATCAGTCAATCCTAAAGGAAATCAACCCTGAATATTCATTGGAAGGACTGATGCTGAAGCTGAAACTCTGATACTTTGGCCACCTGATTCGATGAGCTGACTCCTTGGGAAAGACCCTGATGCTGGGAAAGTTTGAAAGCAGGAGGAGAAGGGGAGGACAGAGGATGAGAGGGTTGGATGGTATCACAGACTCAATGGACATGAGTTTGAGCAAGCTCTGGGAGTTGCTGATGGACAGGGAAGCCTGGTGTGCTGCAGTCCATGGGGTTGCAAAGAGTCAGACACAACTGAGCAAATGAACTGAACTGAACTGAACTGATTTTGGGCGACTTGACTGTCATTTGTATCATTTTCCCTCCAGGTAACAACACAACATTTCTCTTTAACTTCTTTCAAGATACTTTTTTCCTTTTTCTTCTACATGGGTTTCTTATAAATGATCCCGCTTGTGATCCACTCAGCTTCTTGAGTCTGTAGGTTTGTATGTGTCAGTAAACTTGGGAAATTTTTAGTTATTACTTCTTCACTTGCTCTTCCGACTCTTTCTCCTCTTTTTCTGGTACCCCAATGACAGTAAGGGCTTTCAAGGAGGCGCAGTGGTAAATAGGCTGCCTGCCAATGCTGGAGATGCAAGATATGAGGGTTCAGTCCCTGGGTCAGGAAGATCCCCTGGAATAGGAAATGGCTACCCACTCCAGTATTCTTGCCTGGAAAATCTCATGGACAGAGGAGTCTGGTGGGCTGCAACCCATCAGTCACCAAGAGTCAGACACTACTGAACACACACACACACACACACACACACACACACACACACACGTGAGTTTTAAAAAGTTTTCTGCTATTGTATTTTTCAGTTTTCCAATTTTTATTTGGTTCTGTTTTGTAATTCCTGTTTATCTGCTAATTTTTGTAATTGTTTTTGTTATTGATTTTTGAAGCACTTTTATAACAACTATTTTAAAATCCTTACTGGATGATTCCAACATCTTACTCATTTCAGTGTTAACATCAGTTCATTGTCATTTGTCACTCAAGTTGTGATTTTCCTACTTCTTGGCTTGACAGGTTACTTTTTCTTATTGTACCTTGGACACTTTATCTATAGTGTTAGGAGACTCAGGGTCCTATTAAAAACTAATTTTAGTAGGCAGTCCCTCTGTCTAGGTTTAGCATTCAAGTTCTGGCTTACTCTTCTAACCTGTGGTTACAAATCAGTTATATTTTAATCTTTGGTCTCTTGATGTGCTTGCTGGGCTGGGACTCCCACTCCATCTTAGTGCTGTCTGAGGGGCTGGAATAGGACTCCCCAGCTTGGGCCACCACGTGTCTTGGAGGAGAGGATGGGGCGCAGGCGTGTGAGGACAAGGGCGCTTCCTGGGCGGGGCCGCTTGCCGTGATGGCAGCCGTCTTCTGGTTCTGCCCACTCACCAGGTTTGCGGGCAAGTCTCTGCAGAATGGGGTCTCTTTGTATTTCCCTGGCTGTAAACCTGTGGGAAAAGCCACGTCTGGCTGTCGTTGTACAGCTGACGCCCCAGTGCATGTGGCAGAGGATAGACTGTGACGGTGTGTGTGGTAGGCTGGCTGTATGTTATTCCGCAACATCCAGGGCTGCTTTGAGATTCAGCTTATCCCCGTGACTCACCTACTTAATGAGAAGCAAGCAGGAATGATGAATGTCACTTACAGGCGGAAGCTTTGAGAGCCAGGAGGAGCTCGATTCGTACTCTTCCCTGTCGTGATCACTGATGATGTTTCAGATGGCAGTTGTTCCACCAGCCCACGTCCCAGAGTGGGGATGATGACAGCTCAGAGCAGAGCCCCCGCAGGGCTGGGAGGACATGTGATAGTGATGTAAATGAGCAGGAACCTTTGTGTGTGAACTGTGCAGATCTGGGGCATTGTTTATCACCACCGCATCACCTGGATTATTCTGCAGTGAATTTTGCTTAAAGAAAAAATTGAGAGAAGAGGAAAATCTTGATAGCCCTGGCGGGTACTAGAAATGCATAAAACCATACCTGTTAAATATTACATAAATTAAACATTTTATTAATTTATCTTCTCTTCTTTAGTTTAAAATAAGAAATGAAGTTTTGCTCGAGATAAATAACAATCCGTAACTACACGTCAACGTCTGTATTAGAGTCCCTGAGAGGTCTCTGAAGACTTTTACAATATAGTGTGCTTTCCAGTCTGAAAACGGAAGAGTGATGCTATTTTCAAGAAAAGTTTTATTTCTGTCTCTACCTGCTATGATCTAAATGTATTTCCCCCCTGCCCCAATTTACATGTTAATTCCAAAAGCCCAATGAGATGGTATTAAGATGTGAGGACTTTGGAGAGGATATTAGGTCATGAGGCTTTGCGTTAATTGTGACATTAATGCCTTTATAAAAAAGGCCCAAGGGAACTCCCTCCCTTTCTACCATGTGAGGACATAGCAAGAAACTGGTATCTGCAAGACCAGAACCAGTGCAGGCACCCTGAGCTTAGGTTTCTAGCCTCTGGAAGTCCATAAATTTCCATTGTTTATAAGCCATCCGATGTCTGATATCTTGTTATAGGGACCTAAATGGACTAAGGTCCTACCCCCAAGGTGGCCTCCAGCCTTGACTCTGGCTTTGTGTTTCTCCCCCAATTTTTTCCTCCCTTAGTATTTGCATTTCTTTGTCATGCTTCTGCGAAATTCTGTCTCCATCTTATAGTTTGTTTTGGGATCAACACAGGTCAGTAATGGGATCAGTTCAGCTTGTACCAGACCACAAGTACAGCCTTCAGCTATAAACAAGGCCATAAGTAGGGAAACTCGATACCATCCTAGAGGAGAGAAATCAAGTTTCCTCTACGAACCCTTAGGTAAACCCAGAGCATTTGTGTTATTGTTAGGTGGTGTTTATTAGATTAAACTGGCCTCAAGACATTCTGTAATTGCTCCTAATGTAATTTGCACTGAGGAAAGGATAGCCTGGTCTTTTTATGATGATGCAGATATACTTTCTGTCAAATTGTGACAAAGGAAACACATTTTTTTACAATGTTGAATTGGTGAAAGTGAAATCACTTCAAAATGAAATCAGATGACACATGGACCTCTAAATCAGAAACACAGGAACCTTGGCCTGTTAAACCCTGGAGCAAACCCCCCAACATGGCTGAAACCAAAGCGCTGTTTTCTACATTATGTAGCTTCAAACCCATTATCTTTTCTCTCTATCTTTATTCTACAACTGTTGCCACCCACTCTTTATTATTGAGGTTTCTGTCTCCTCTAAGTCTAGCAATAAAATAAAAATTTTTTTTCCTGCACCTACTGATTCTTTTCTGCTGTTCTGATAAGGCATATTGTAGACTTTTTAATTTTAAGATTTTGTTATCCTCTAGATGGAAATAAAGAGAAACAAAGTGAAAAATTTTAAAAAATGTGTGCAAGTTTCAATAGGCAAATTAACTCCCAGGGTCTCAAGAGAATAGTTCTTATTCTCTAGCTTGCACAAAATGGAGATAGAAGTGAACTTGTTAGTCCCTTTACTCCACTCCCTAGCCAGACTACTGCTCCTTTAGTCCTGAAGGAGAGGCCCTTCAGAACCTCCTCAGCTCATTTATCTCCATCCATATGTCCATTTTCTTTGTAAATGGTGAACATCTGACAGCAAGTGTTATTTCTTTCCCACATTTAAGTCTCTAGGACCTAACCCAGTTTCCAGGAAATACTAGCCACTCAATAAACTTTTATTAAGTAAAGCACATGCTCTTTGTGGGTCTATTCTCTTACAATTTAACAAATTAAAATTTTACTTCTGGAGTGGTAGAGTGAGGAGTTTTGCAAATGTATCTCTCCAAAGAAGCGATGAGCACACTGACAAAAATTGTCAAAATCAACCTTTAAAAGAACTCTTGAAATTAACCAGAGTTTTGCATTAAACTGAGGAGAGTTTATGTAGGAAAAACTGCTGAAAATGTGTAAGAGCAGCAGGGCTTTACATTTTGTGATGTAAGCTAAACCTATCTCCCACCACTTAGCTGGGCAGTAAATGTGAAAATCAGCTGCCTTACAACTACAGTAGCTGTCAAAGCCATCAACCTTGCAGCTACTAGAAGAGGGATACTAGGTTTGGAGCTCCTTTAAAAAATCCCATCCTCAGAGTAGTATCACTGTATGGTTTGTCTCACAGTTCCCTGGAAAAAGTTCCATTTTTCAGGGTATTATTGTTATTTGACTTGACTTGGAGATCTATTCCATGGGAAAGCCCTAGTCTCAGGGCATTTGTAAAAAACAAACAGCAGCAAATATTTAACATTGCAACTACCCAACAGAGCAATACAAACTGGGTCAAAAAGAACCTGACCAAAACTTAAAAGGAAGATCAAGTTTGGGAAGATAACGATGTAACAGGGGTCTTAAAAAACTCTCTTCTAGGTGATCCAAAAGGTGCACACATGTGAAAGCATGTGTGCATGCTCAAGAAAGACCTTGAGATCTTTAAGTGAAGGCTAAGGAAGAGTTGTAAACTGCCAGACATTGAAGAAGACATTCCCCAACACACACACACACACACACACGCACACACACACACACACACACACCTGCATACACAACATTTTGCATACAATATTCCTTGCATACTACAAGGAATACAGAATTTACAGAATTATTTCATGAAGTCACTAATTTAATGAAGAGCCACAACAAAAAGCAAAAAATAATAAATTTGGCACATGAGAGGAGAGAATATAATTTTTAGAGGTATCACATTGCATTATTTTAAATGATCAATTCAAAACAAAAAGTTTCAAAGTCATGCTAGGAAATAAGAAAGTATGACCCATACATGACTAAAACAGTCAATAGAAACTGCTCTGAGGAAGCACCAATGCTGAACTTACTAAGGAAAATCTTTAAAGCAGCTATTACAGATATGCTCAAAAAAATGGAAGAAGCATGTTTGAAGAATGAAAGGAAAGTATAAGAACAATGTCTAACCAAATTTTTATCTTAATAAAGAAATAGAAATTATAAAACAAATGATTAAATTGAAATTCTGTAGCTAAAAATACATACAGTTTTTAATTCATAAAAGATTAAAATGAAAAAATTCATTAGAGAAATTCAGCTTCAGGTTTTAAGGTGACAGAAGAAAGAATCAATAAACTTGAAAAATAGGGCAACTAAAGTCATCCAGTCTGAGTAAAAGAAAGATAAGACAATAGAAAAGAAAATGAACAGAGCTGTAGAAATCTGTAGGAACCATGAAGGACTACCAACATGTGCACAATAGGAGTCCCAGATGGAAGGATCCAAGAGAAAAAGGTAGAAGAACTATCTGAAAAAAAAATGATGGTCAAAGACTTACAAATTTTAATGGAAAGCACTTGTGGATACACCCAAAATATCAAATTAGATAAATGGAAATAAATTGATACCTATACATATTGTAGTCAAGTTGTTAAAAGAGAATTTTGGAGACATAGAAAAATGATGCATCACATATAGTTCAGTTCAGTTCAGTCACTCAGTTGTGTCCAACTTTTTGCAATCCCATGGACTGCAGCATGCCAGGCCTCCCTATCTATCACCAACTCCCGGAGTTTACCCAAACTCATGTCGACTGAGTCGGTGATGCCATCCAACTAACTCATCCTCTGTTGTCCCCTTCTCCTCCTGCCCTCAATCTTTCCCAGCATTAGGGTCTTTTCAAATGAGTCAGCTCTTCACGTCAGGTGGCCAAAGTATTGGAGTTTAGCTTCAACGTCAGTCCTTCCAATGAACACTTAAGGAATGATCTTTCCACATCCAAGGTAAGAGAAACCCCACTAAGATGGTAGACACTGAGAGAGGGCATCAGAGGACAGAGAGACTGAAACCACAATCACAGAAAACTAACCAATCTAATCACATGGACCACAGCCTTGTCTAACTCGATGAAACTAAGCTATGCCATGTAGGGCCACCCAAGATGGATGGGTCATGGTGGAGAGTTCTGACAAAATGTGGTCCAATGGAGAAGGGAATGGCAAACTATTTCGGTATTCTGGCCTTGAGAACCCCATAGGACACTGAAAAACATAGGACACTGAAAGATGAACTCCCCAGGTCGGTACATGCCCAATATGCTACTGGAGATCAATGGAGAAATAACTCCAGAAAGAATGAAGAGACGGAGCCAAAGCAAAAACAACACCCAGTTGTGGATGTGACTGGTGATAGAAGCAAGATCCAATGCTGTAAAGAGCAATATTGCACAGAACCTGGAATGTTAGGTCTATGAATCAAGGCAAATTGGAAGTAGTCAAACAGGGGATGACAAGAGTGAATGTCAACATTTTAGGAATCAGCAAACTAAAATAGACTGGAATGGGTGAATTTAATGCAGATGACCATGACTGTGGGGCAAGAATCCCTTTAAAAGAAATGGAGTAGCCATCACAGACATTAAAAGAGTCCAAAATGCAGTACTTGGATGCAATCTCAAAAATGACAGAATGATCTCTGTTCATTTCCAAGGCAAACCACTCAATATCATGGTAATCCAAGTCTATGCCCTGATCAGTAACACTGAAGAAGCTGAAGTTGAACTGTGAAGGCCTACAAGATCTTTTAGAGCTAACACCCCCACCCCCACCCCCACAAAGATGTCCTTTTCATTATACGGGACTGAAATGCAAAAGTAGGAAGTCAAGAAACACCTGGAGTAACACGCAAATTTGGCCTTGGAGTACAGAATGAAGCAGGGCAAAGGCTAGTAGAGTTTTGCCAAGAGAACGCACTGGTCATCACATACAAGTGATCCTCAATAAGTTTACTGACAGACTCAGTAAGAAACCAAAGCAGTGAAGTGACATATTCAAAGTGCTGAAAGAAAAAGACTGTCAATCAAGAATTCCACATACAGCAAAAGTATTTTTCAAAAACAAAGGAGAATTTAAGGAAACCATGTGTAAACAAATACTAAGAGAGTTCATCACTAGCAGATTTGCTCTACAAGAAATAAGGAGTCAGCTAAAATTAAGAAACACTTGATAGTAACTTGAATCCATGTGAATTTGTAGCTCTTCTTTCCCCATCTAATTTAGAAGAAAATATCATGAAGCAACTATTATAAAACTGTGTTGAAAAAAAAAAAAAAAACTGTGTTGATGAGATTATAAGGTAAAAATGTAAAATATATGATAATAATGCAAAGAGAGAGAGAGAATGAGACTATAATGGGGCAAACCTTTACACGGTATTGAAATTAAGTTGATATTAATCTGAATGAGATTTTTTTAAAGTATTAGGTTATTAATCACTTAAAAATAACTAACATGTATGCAGTAAAAAGAACAACAAGGCAATTTAGATGGCACGCTAGAAAATATATACATATTAATATAAAAGGAGGAAGTAATGAAAGAGTTCAGGAACAAAACCCACATAAAACATATAGAAAACAAAGAGCAAAATGGCAGACATAAATCTTACCCTTTCAGTCAGTTCAGTTCAGTCACTCTTTCATGTCCAACCCCATGGACTGCAGCATGCCAGGCTTCCCTGCCCATCACCAACTCCCGGAGCTTATTCAAACTCATGTCCATTGAGTCAGTGGTGTCATTAAACCATCTCATGCTCTGTCAAACCCTTCTCCTCCCACCTTCAATCTATCCCAGCATCAGGGTCTTTTCAAAAGAGTCAGTTCTTCAAATCAGGTGGCCAATGTATTGGAATTTCAGCTTTAGCATCAGTCCTTCCAATGAATTTTCAGGACTGATTTCCTTTAGGATGGATTGGTTGGATTTCCTGGCATTCCAAGGGACTCTCAAGAATCTTCTCCAACACCACGGTTCAAAAGCATCAATTCTTGAGCGCTCAGCTTTCTTTATAGTCCAACTCTCACACCCATACATGACCACTGGAAAAACCATACCTTTGACTAGATGAAACTTTGTTGACAAAGTAATGTCTCTGCTTTTTAATATGCTGTCTGGGTTGGTCATAGCTTTTCTTCCAAGGAGTAAGCGTCTTTTAACTTATGGCTGCAGCCATAAATTAATCATCATCTGCAGTGATTTTGGAGCCCCCCTTAAAAGAGTCTGTCACTGTTTCCAATGTTTCCCCATCTATTTGCCATGAAGTGATGGGACCAGATGCCATGTTCTTAGTTTTCTGAATGTTGAGCTTTAAGTCAACTCTTTCACTTTCCTCTTTCACTTTCATCAAGAGGCTCTTTAGTTCTTTGCTTTCTGCCATAAGGTTGATGTCATCTGCACATTGGAGATTACTGATATTTCTCCCAGAAATTTTGATTCCAGTCTGTGCTTCAACCAACCCAGCATTTCTAATGATGTACTCTGCATGCAAGTTAAATAATCAGGGTGACAATATACAGCCTTGATGTACTCCTTTCCCAATTTGAAACCAGTCTGTTGTTCCATGCCCAGTTCTAACTGTTGCTTCTTGACCTGCATACAGATTTCTCAGGAGACAGGTCAGGTGGTCTGGTATTCTCATCTCTTTCAGAATTTTCCACAGTTTGTTGTGATCCTTTCAGTAATTACATTAAATAAAAATGAGTTAAACATTCTAAGCAAAAAAGGAAAACCTGGAAAAAATGAAAAAAACCCACAATCTGACACTATTCTGTCTACAAGAGAAACTTCAGACTCAAAGGTCTAACAGATTGAAAATGAAAAGGTGGAAATATGTATACAGTCAAAGTAGTAGTCAAGCAGTAATTGAAATAGTGCTGGAGTGTCTATACCAACAACAGACAAAATAGACTTTAAGACAAACTTGTTATTAAAGATAAAGAAGAATATTTTATGCTGAAAAAGTGTTAATTCCTGAATAAAATGCAAAAATATTAACTATACATGCAAATATATAACAGGCCACACAAAAAACTGAATAAAATGCAAAAATATTAACTATACATGCAAATATATAACAGACCACACAAAAAAGAAAAACAAACAAAAAACCTTAAAGTGCAAGCAAAACTGACAGAATAGTATGAAGAAACAGATACTGCAACAATAGTTGGAGGCTTTTTTTTTTTTTGCAGTATCACATTCAATAATTGTTAGAATAAGTAGGGAGACGATCAACAAGGGAACAGAGCACTTAAACAACACCATAAAACAGATAGACCCAGTTTAAAAACCATCAGCTAGACTGAGCAAGAGAAAGCAGAGAAGGCTCAAGTTTTAAAATAGGGAAACAGACTTACAGAAATAAGAAGTATTAAAAAGGAACACTGTGAAAACTACATGCTAATAAATAAGACAAACTAGATGAGATAGACAAATTCCTAGAAAGACACAAAGTACCAAAACTGACTCAGGAAGAAATTGAAAATGTAAATAGACCTATTAAAATATAAGATCATTGAACTAGTAATTTAAAAACTTTCTACAAGGAAAATTTCAGGCCTAGATGACTTCACTGGTGAATTATACCAAATATGCAAAAAATACTGCCTTTCCTTCACAAGCTATTCAAAAATAAATAAAGACAAAGAACACAGCCTTTCCCACTCATCCTACAAGGACAATTATTAACCAGATACTAAAACCAAGTAAAGACATCACAAGAATATTGACACAAAAGTTCTCTAAAACTTCTATCAATATGGATCCACCAATAGATAAAAAGGATTATGCACTGTGACTAAGTGGGACTTTTCCCCAGAATATAATGTTGGTTTAAAATTTAAAAATCAATTGACACATTAAATTAATAGAATAAAGGACAAAACCCCACACAATCATTTGAATAGACACAGAAAAAACATTTGATAAAATTCAACATCCTTTCTTGAAAAAACATCCAACAAACAAAGAATAGAATGCAAACTCCTCTAACTAATTAAGGAAGAGGTGAAAACCCCACAGCTACCAGGAAGACTAAATGCCTTCCACTTAAGATCATGCGCAAGACAAAGATGTTTAATCTCACCACTGCTATTCAGCATTGTACTGGAGGTGTTGCCCTCAGCAATTACTGAAGAAAGAGACCCATATGATCCAGCAATTCCACTCTTGGGTATGTATCTGAAAAAGCAAAAACATGAATTAAAAAAGATACATGCACCGAAGTATTCATAGGAACTGAAAACTTTTTTTTTTTGAAGTATAGTTGATTTACAATGCCGTACTAGTTTCAAGTGCACAGCAAAGCGAATCAGTTATACGTGTACATGTATCCATTATTTTTAAGGCTATTTTCTTATATAGGCCATTACAGAGTATTGAGTAGAGTTCCCTGTGCTATACAGCAGGTTCTTTTTAGTGATTTATTTTATAGATGGTGATTTAGTTGCTAAGTCCTGTCCAACTCTTGGGACACCATGGACTGTAACCTGCCAGTCGCCTCTGTCCATGGGATTCTCCAGGCAATACTGAAGTGGGTTGCTAATTCCTTCTCCAGGGGACCTTGCAGGTGGATTCTTTTTTGACTGAGCTATGAGGGAAGTCCCTATTTTATATATAGTAGTATGCATATGTCAGTTTCCATAGCAGCTTTATTTACAATTGTCAAGATATGGAAGCAACCTAGGTGTCCACCAACATATGAGTAGATAAAGAAAATGTGGTATATATACACAATGGAATACTACTGAGCCATAAAAAGGTGAAATTTGGCCATTTGTAACAACATAGCAAGACTTGGAGAGTATTATACTAAGTGACGTAAGGCAGACAGAGAAAGACAAATACTCTCCCAGTATTTGTGGTATATGGAATTTTAAAAAATACAACACACTAGTAAATATAATTAAAAAAGGAAGTAGATTCACAGATATAGAGAACAAATTAGTGATTATCAGTGGGGTGAGGTAGTGGGAAGGGGCAATGTAGGGTTAGGGGATTAAGAAATACAAACTATTATGTTTAAAGTAAGCTACAGGTATAAGTTGTACAATACAGGGAATACAGCCAATATTTTATAACGACCACAGATGGTGTGCAACCTTTAAAAATTGTGAATCACCATATTGTACACCTTTAATTTACATAATATTGTATATCAGCTACATTTTAAGAAACAGCTTGCAAGTTATTTTGTTATTTAAACAAGATATCTTGTTATTTTAAACTTTAAAAAGTTATCTTCTAATTTTAAAAATAGAGAAATAAGTGTGTCCAGAGTATACAGGACAATGTAAAACAATTTCCGTTCACAGATGATATGGATAAATCCTAGTTTAATTTGAACTTCATGAAAATAAAACTTTTATGCTTCATGTTTCAAAGGGTACCATCAAGAAATGAAAAAATTACCCACAGAATGAGAGAATATATTTGTAAATTGTATGTCTGTTAAGGATTTTGTGTCCAGAATATATAAAGAAATCTTACAATTTGCAGTAAGAAGCCAATCCAATTTTTTTTAATGGATAAAGGATTTGAATAGACAGTCCTCCAAAGAAGATATGTTGTTGCTGTTCAGTCACTAAGTCATGTCCAACTCTTTGTGACCACATGGATGGAAGCTCACCAGACTTCTCTGTCCATGGGATTTCCCAGGCAAGAACACTATAGTGGGTTGCCATTTCCTTCTCCAGGGGATCTTCCCAAATCAGGGATTGAACCTGTGTCTCTTGCATTGGCAGGTAGATTCTTTACCATTGAGCCACCAAGGAGGCCTAGAGAAGATATATCCATTGCCAATAAAAACATGAAACTATTTTCAATAATACTAATTTTTATTCATTAGGGAAATGCAAATCAAAGTCACAATGAGATTGTCCCATTAGGTTGCTTAAAATAAAAAAAAGAAAACAATCGCAAGTATTGGCAAGGATGAGGAGAAACTGGAATCCAACATTGTTGCTGCAATTTAAAATAGTACAGAAAGCAATCTGGTAATTCCTCAAAATGCTAGTCATAGAGTTTCCATGTGACCTTCCAATTATACTCTCAGATATGTACACAACAGAAATGACAAGTGAAAAAAATAAAAACATATGTTTACATAAAATGTTACATGAAAACAGCATGTTACATGTTACATCAAAACAGCATTATTAATAGCAATCAAAAGTTGGAAACAACCCGCATGTATATCAAATGATGAATGGGTTTTAAAAAATGAGGTGGAAATTATCCAGCATTAAAAAGACATGAAGTCCTAATACATGCTTTTTTCTGTGAGTCTACTATCCAGACACCAAGAGAGACCTACTCAGTGAGTGTGCAGCTCTCATGAAAATGAAAAGAGCCTCCCAGCATTTTGATGACTGAGGGCCCCTCTGCCTGTTGAAAGGGAGGGAGGGAATACTGTTAGGTGACCAGACACTAATGAATGTTTAAATTAGGTGTCTGCCGCTTGGGCTGAGGCTGGATGGGAGCAGACCCCACAGCCTGCACGGTGGTGTCACCATATACTGACCTCTTCCTCATCCGCTTCCCTGGCTGATCACATCTGACCCGAGAGAGGAGAAACAGTGCCTAGAGCATTGGGATTGAGGGCTTTTACTCTGTGGTCTCTGTGCAACAATATTTTTCTAAATCTTTGCTCTTCAAGATGCCTTAGGTCCCTTGTAGTTCACTAGAATTCTCTTCTTGCATGTGATTCGCCATGATATATTTATTATTTCTGTAGATTCAGCAAAACCAAGGGCAACTGCACTCCCTTACCCTCAGGATTACTCAGATCCCAGTTGGTCAGAGCCCTCTGATTTCCTTCTGGAAATGATTTTTCTTCTGGGAAAGAGTCATCCTGTTTTCTCTCCAGAGCAGTTCATTTGATGGCCACACAATCTATGTTCACAACTCCCATTGTCCCATTGACTTCACACAGTTGGTGCTCCTGGGTTTGTGTGTGTGGCTACCCTGGCTCCTCTGGTCTTGGCAGCTGGCGCTTTCCCACTGTCTGGGGCTAGGGAAGACCCTGGACCTAGGAGCTACCCAGATGGTGGATGACATTTCCATTAGTTTAGCAATATGGAAATGTGGTATTCATGCCCACTTTAATTTATGGACAGATTCAAACTCGCTGAATTTGACTTGGTTGTAAGAAACAGAAATTTTCTTGGAGAAGGTGAGTAAAAAAGTTTAATTTGTTATAGGGATGTAGAGTTGGGGATCAGGCTTGCACTGACCCAAGAACAAGAAAATCATCCTAAATCTATCCTGCATCTCTCTTTTTAAAATTATTATTAATTCATTAAAAAAAATGACTGGAGATGAATTTTTGTTCTGACCATTAACAAGTAGGTGAGAGATAGGGGGAGAGTGACTTTCTCTGACTTAATCCCTAGGGTGGGGATTCTGACTCATTCAGTTTAGTCAGTGCCCACCCTTTGGGTTAGGCTGTCCAAGGACTATTTCTGCACATTTAGGACACAGATTTGTGAACCGAGTCAACCATTATTACATTGTTTTTATGAGAGAGAAAAAAAGCATTTTAAAAACAGCATGGGACTTCTGTGTAAGGACTTTAGAAGCCACCAATCTATCCTAACAACAAGGAAAGTGTGCGTGCTCAGTTGCTTCAGTCATGTTCCGCTCTTAGTGACCCCATGGATGGTAGCCTGGCAGTCTCCTCTGTCCATGGCATTTTCTTAGCAAAACTACTGGAGTGGGTTTCCATGCCGTCATCCAGGGGATCTTCCTGATCCAGGGATCAAACCTGCGCTTCCTGTGTCTCCTGAATTGCAGGTGGACTTTTTCTTTTTGTTTTTTTTTCACTGCTGAGCCAATAGGGAAATCCAACAGTAAGGGAAGAGTTGAACAAATTTAAAAAGTTCAACCGCTCCTTTCAGATCCATCAGAGAAGTGATGTCACCAATTCTGTACCCTGCAAAATTATCCTTCAAAAGGGCAGAACATGGAACAAAGGACTGATTCAAACTTGGGAAAGGAGTGTGACAAGGCTGTATGTTGCCACCTTATTTATTTAACTTACACGCAGAATACATCATATGAAATGCCAGGCCAGATGAATCACAAGTTGGAATCAAGACTGTTGCTAGAAATACCAACAACCTCAGATATACAGATGGTAGCATTCAAGTGGCAGAAATTGAAGAGGAACTAAAGAAGGTGAAAGAGGAGAATGAAAAAGCTGGCTTAAAACTCAACATTCAGGGGCGGTCCTAGGATGGCAGAGGAATAGGATGGGGAGACCATTTTCTTCCCCACAAACTCATCAAAAAGATCATTTAAAAGCTGAGCAAATTCCACAAAACAACTTCTGAACACTGGCGGAGGACACGAGGCACCCACAAAGGGAGCCCATTCTCTTCAAAAGGAGCGTGGTATGGATGGAGAAGTCTTGAGGCTGCTGTAAGAATAAGACTGAAAGCCAGAGGCAGAAGGCTTAAGTCCAAAACTTGAGAACACAAGAAAACTCCTGACTCCAGGGAATATTAATAGACAAGAGCTCATCCAAAAGCCTCCATACCTACACTGAAACCAAGCTACATCCAAGAGCCAACAAGTTTCAGAGCAAGACAGCAAGCTAATTTTCCAACAACGCAGGAACATAACTCTAAGCATTAAAATACAGGCAGCCAAAAGTCACTCCAAACCCACAGACACCTCAAAACTCACCACTGGACACTTCATTGCACTCCAGAGAGAAGAGATCAAACTCCACCCACCAGAACACCTATGCAAGCTTCCCTAACCAGGAAACCTTGACAAGCCACTTGTTCAACCCCACCTACAGGGAGGAACCTTGACAGTAAAGAGGAACCACAAACTTCCAGCATACAGAAAGGCCACCCCAAACACAGAAATCTAAACAAGATGAAAAGGCAGAGGAATATTCAGCAGGTAAAGGAACATGATAAATGTCCACCAAACCAAACAAAAGAGGAGGAGATAGGGAGTCTACCTGAAAAAGAATTCAGAATAATGATAGTAAAAATGATCAAAAATCTTGAAAACAAAATGGAGTTACCGATAAATAGTCTAGAGGCAAGGATTGAGAAGATGCAAGAAATGTTTAACAAGAACTTAGAAGAAATAAAAAAGAGTCACTCAATAATGAATAATGCAATAAGAATAATAAAGATCAAAAGCATGCTGGAGGGAAACAACAGTAGAATAACTGAGGCAGAAGATAGGATAAGCAAGGTGGAAGACAGAATGGTGGAAATAAATGAAGCAGAGAGGAAAAAAGAAAAAAAGAATTAAAAGAAATGAGGACAAACTCAGAGACCTCTGGGACAATATCAAACACCCCAACATTCAAATCATAGGAGTCCCAGAAGAAAGAAAGGCCATGAGAAAATACTTGAGGAGATAATAGTTGAAAACTTCCCTATAAAGGGGAAGGAAATAGCCATCCAAGTCCAAGAAACCCAGAGAGTCCCAAACAGGATAAACCCAAGGTGAAACACCCCAAGACACATATTAATCAAATTAGCAAAGATCAAACACAAAGAACAAATATTAAAAGCAGCAAGAGAAAAACAACCAATAACACACAAGGGGATTCCCATAAGGATAACAGCTGATTTTTCAATAGAAACCTTTCAGCCCAGAAGGGAATGGCAGGACATACTCAAAGTGATGAATCAGGAAAATCTACAACCCACATTACTGTATCCAGAAAAGATCTCATTCAAATATGAAGGAGAAATCAAAAGCTTTACAGATAAGCAAAACCTGAGAGAATTCAGCACCATCAAACTAGCTCTCCATCAAATGATAGAGGATCTTCTCTAGACAGGAAACAGAAAAGGTTTATAAACTCAAACCCAAAACAACAAAGTAAGTGGCAATGGGATCATACTTATCAATAATTACCTTAAATGTAAATGGGTTGAATGCCCCCAACCAAAAGACAAAGATTGGCTGAATGGATACAAAAACAAGACCTGTATATATGCTGTCTACAAGAGACTCACCTCAAAACAAGGGGCACATACAGACTGAAAGTGAAGGGCTGGAAAAGATATTTCACACAAATGGAGACCAAAGGAAAGCAGGAGTAGCAATACTCATATCAGATAAAATAGACTTTGAAATAAAGGCTGTGAAAAGAGATAAAGAACACTACATAATTATCAAAGTACCAATCCAAGAAGAAGATATAACAATTATAAATATATATGCACCCAACATTGGAGCACTGCAATATGTAAGGCAAATGCTAACAAGTATGAAAGGGGAAATTAACAGTAACAATAATAGTGAGAGACTTTAATACCCCACTCACACCTATGGATAGATCAACTAAACAGAAAATTAACAAGGAAACACAAACTTTAAATGATACAATGGACCAGTTAGACCTAATTGGTATCTATAGGACATTTCACCCCAAAACCATCTATTTCACCTTTTTCTCAAGTGCACACAGAACCTTCTCCAGGATAGATCACACCCTCGGCCATAAATCTAGCCTTAGTCAATTCAAAAAACTGAAATCATTCCAAGCATCTTTTCTGATCACAATGCAGTAAGATTAGATGTCAACTACGGGGAAAAGAAAAAACTATTAAAAATACAAACATATGGAGGCTAAACAACACAGTCCTGAATAACTAACAAATCACAGAAGAAATATGAAAGAAATCAAAATATGCTTAGAAATGAATGAAAATGAAGACACAATAACCCAAAACCTAGGGGATTCAGTAAAAGCAGTGCTAAGGGGAAGGTTCATAGCTATACAAGTCTACCTCAAGAAACAGGAGAAAAATCAAATAAATAACCTAACTCTACACCTAAAGCAACTAGAAAAAGGAAGAAATGAAGAACCCCAGGGTTAGAAGAAGGAAGGGAATCATAAACATTAGAAATAAATGAAAAAGAAACAAAGGAGACCATAGCAAAAATCAGCAGAGCTAAAAGCTGGTTATTTGAGAGGATAAAAACAAACAAACAAACAAACATTAGCCAGACTCATCAAGAAACAAAGGGAGAAGAATCAAATCAACAGAATTAGAAATGGAAATAGAGAAATCACAACAGACAACACAGAAATATAAAGGATCATAAGAGACTACTATCAGAAACTATATGCCAATAAAAAGGACAACTTGGAAGAAATGGACAAATTCTTAGAAAAGTATAACCTTCCAAAACTGAACCAGGAAGAAATAGAAGATCTTAACAGACCCATCACAAGCACAAAAATCGAAACTGTTATCAGAAATCTTCCAGCAAACAAAAGTCCAGGACCAGATAGCTTCATAGCTGAATTCTACCAAAAATTTAGAGAAGAGCTAACACCTATCCTACTCAAACTCTTTCAGAAAATTGCAGAGGAAGGCAAATTTTCAAACTCATTCTATGGGGCCACCATCACCATAATACCAAAATGAGAGAAAGATGCCTCAAAAACCTAAATCTACAGGTCAATATCACTGATGAACATAGATGCAAAAATCCTTAACAAAATTCTAGCAAACAGAATCCAACAACATATTAAAAAGATCATACATCATGACCAAGTGGGCTTTATCCCAGGCATGCAAGGATTCTTCAACATTCACAAGTCAATCAATGTAATACACCACATTAACAAATTGAAAGATAAAAACCTTATGGTTATCTCAATAGATGAAGAGAAAGTCTTTGACAAAATTCCACATCCATTTATGATAAAAACCCTCCAGAAAGCAGGCATTGAAGGAACATACCTCAACATAATAAAAGCCATATATATAAACCCACAGCAAACATTATCCTCAATGGTGAAAAATTGAAAGCATTTCCCCTAAAATCAGGAACAAGACAAGGGTGCCCACTCTCACCACTACTATTCAATGTAGTTTTGGAAGTTTTAGCCACAGCAATCAGAGAAGAAAAAGAAAACAAAAATGAATCCAGATTGGAAAAGAAGTAAAACTCTCACTGTTTGCAGATGACATGATCCTCTACATAGAATACCCTAAAGACCCCACCAGAAAATTACTAGAGCTAATCAATGAATATAGTAAAACTACAGGATATAAAATTAACACACAGAAATCCCTTGCATTTCTATACGCTAACAATGAGAAAACAGAAAGAGAAATTAAGGAAACAATTCCATTCACCATTGTAACAAAAAGAATAAAATACTTAGGAATAAATCTACCTAAAGAAACAAAAGACCTATATGTAGAAAACTATAAAACACTGATGAAAGAAATGAAAAATGACACAAATAGATGGAGAAATATACCATGTCATTGATCAGAAGAATCAATATAGTGAAAATGAGTATACTACCAAAAGCAATCTATAGATTCAATGCAATCCTTATCAAGCTACCAACAGTATTTTTCAGAGAAATAGAACAAATAATTTCACAATCTGTATGGAAATACAAAAATCTCGAATAGCCAAAGCAATCTTGAGAAAGAAGGATGGAACTGGAGGAATCAACCTGCCTGACTTCAGATTATGCTACAAAGATACAGTCATCAAGACAGTGTGGTACTGGCACAAAGACAGAAATATAGATCAATGGAACAAAATAGAAAGCCCAGAGATAAACCCATGCACCTATTGACAGCTTGTCTTTGACAAAGGAGGCAAGAATATACAATGGAGAAAAGACAATCTCTTCAACAAGTGGTGCTGGGAAAACTGGTCAACCACTTGCAAAAGAATGAAACTAGAACACTTTCTAACACCATACACAAAAATAAACTCAAAATGGATTGAAGATCTAAATGTAAGACCAGAAACTATAAAACTCTTAGAGGAAAACATAGGCAAAACACTCTCCTACACAAATCACAGAGGATCCTCTATGACCCACCTCCCAGAGTAGTGGAAATAAAAGCAAAATAAATAAATGGGACCTAATTAAACTTAAAAGCTTTTGCACAATGAAGGAAACGAAAAGCAAC
Source organism: Muntiacus reevesi (assembly GCF_963930625.1). NCBI lineage: Eukaryota > Metazoa > Chordata > Mammalia > Artiodactyla > Cervidae > Muntiacus > Muntiacus reevesi. The sequence continues at coordinate 1,778,958 of NC_089263.1, forward strand.
GTGAAAAGACAGCCTTCAGAATGGGAGAAAATAATAGCAAATGAAGCAACTGACAAAGAATTAATCACAAAAATATACAAGCAGTTCCTGCAGTTCAATTCCCAGAAAAATAAATGAACCAATCAAAAAATGGGCCAAAGAACTAAAAAGATGTTTCTACAAAGAGGACATACAGATGGCTAACAAACACATGAAAAGATGCTCAACATCACTCATTATCAGAGAAATGCAAACCAAAACCACAATGAGGTACCATCTCACTCTGGTCAGAATGGCCATCATCAAAAAGTTTACAAACAATAAATGTTGGGGAGGGTGTGGAGAAAAGGGAACTCTCTTACACTGTTAGTGGGAATGCAAACTAGTACAGCCACTATTGAGAACAGCATGGAGATTTCTTAAAAAACTGGAAATAGAACTGGCATATGACCCAGCAATCCCATTGCTAGGCATACACACCGAGGAGACCAGAATTGAAAAAGACACATGTATGCCAGTGTTCATGGCAGCACTGTTTACAGTAGCTAGGACATGGAAGCAACCTAGATGTCCATCAGCAGGCAAATGGATAAGAAAGCTGTGGTACATATACACAATGAATATTACTCAGCCATTAAAAAGAATGCATTTGAATCAGTTCTAACGAGGTGGATGAAACTGGAGCCTACTATATAGAGTGAAGTGAGTCAGAAAGAAAAACACTAATACAGTATACTAACGCATATATATGGAATTTAGAAAGATGATAATGATGACCCCATATGTGATACAGCAAAAGAGACGAAGATGTAAAGAACTGTCTTTCGGACTCTGTGGGAGAAGGCGAGGGTGGGATATTTGAGAGAATAGCATTGAAACATGTATATTATCATATGTGAAACAGATCACCAGTCAAGGTTTGATGCAATGGACAGGGTTCTCAGGGCTGGTGCACTGGGATGATCCTGAGGGATGGGATGGGGCGGGAGCTGGGAGGGGGTTCAGGATGGGGAACACATGTATACCCAAGGCTGATTCATGTCAATGTATGGCAAAAACCACTACAATATTGTAAAGCAATTAGTCTCCAATTAAAATAAATAAATAAATAAAAAATTTAACATTCAAAAAAGTAAGATCATGGCATACAGTCCCATCACTTCATGGCAAATAGATGGGGGAAAAGTGAAAGCAGTGACAGATTTTATTTTCTTGGGCTCCAAAATCACAGTGGACAGTGACTGCAGCCATGAATTTAAAAGACACTTGCTCTTTGGAAGAAAGGCTATGACAAACTTAGCATATTAAAAAGCAAAGATATCACTTTGTTGACAAAGATCCATATAGTCAAAGCTAAGTTTTTTCCAGTAGTCTTGTATGGATGTGAGAGTTGAACCACAAAGATGGTTGAGTACTGAAGAATTGATACTTTTAAATTGTTGTGCTGGAGAAGACTCTTTAGAGTCCCTTGGACAGCAAGGAGGAGATTAGATCTGTCAATCCTAAAGAAAATCAATCCTGAATATTCATCGAAAGGACTGATGCTGAAGCTGAAGCTCCAACCCTTTGGCCACCTGATTCAAAGCACTGACTCCTGGAAAAGACCCTGATGCTGGGGAAGATTGAAGCAAAAAGAGAAGAGGGTGGCAGAGGATGAGATGGTTAGATAACATCATCAACTCAATCGATCTGAATCTGAAGAAAATCCAGGAGACAGTGAAGGATAAGGAGGCCTGGCATGCTGCAGTGCATGGGATTGCAAGGAGTCAGACACAACTTAGCAACTGAACAACAACAAAACCCAAAGGAAGAGAGAGAGACACGGCTTTCTAACAAAGGCTTTCTCAATCTGAAACTAGTAATGCTCAAGAATCAGGTGATACTTTAATAATAACCCTTTGTTAGCAAACAAAGTGTTCCATTTTTTTTTCCTTCAAGAATGCTAGTGTGTGGAAAACTTAAACTATTTTTAAACATTCACTTAAGTCTAGCTGAATTCAACTGCAGAAGGCAATGGCGACCCACTCTGGTGCTCTTGCCTTAAAAATCCCACGGATGGAGGAGCCTGGTAGGCTGCAGACCATGGGGTCCAGAAGAGTTGGACACGACTGAGCGACTTCATTTTCACTTTTCATTTTCATACATTGGAGAAGGAAATGGCAACCCACTCCAGTGTTCTTGCTTGGAGAATCCCAGGGATGGAGGAGCCTGGTGGGCTGCCATCAATGGGGTCTCACATAGTCGGACACGACTGAAGTGACTTAGCAGCGGCTGCAGCAGCAGCTAAATTCAACAGACAAGGGGAAGTAGGATTACCTCTAACTCTTCTAACAAAAGCAAAACACAGGAGCAACTGTTATTCATAACTTGTAATCAGTAATGTTATTAATGGGATTTGTTGATTTTATCTAGTAGTGGTTAGGTAGGTATGTTTTATTGCTGTTGTTCATTTGTTTTAAATCTGTGTTACTTCAAGAAGGATGGTTGGAAATTGGTTTTTGATGAAGACAGAAAGATTTTACATCTCATTTTACTGGTAATTTTTTCTTCTGAACTTTGGACGGCTGTGTGCTTTTTTAAAAAATATGTTGCTACTGCCATCTGTTGGATGAAATGTGAGACCTACTTAGATAACGGACATTTTAAATAACCAGTTATCTGTCCTTTCCTTTCAACTTCTGCTTCCCTCGCAGAGGAAAGATTTTGCCTTTACTCTGCAGTTGTGAGGCAGGGATACTGACTCCCAGCCCCAGAACCTAATTTATTTTGGAATCATCTTCTATTGAGGTGGAATGCTTTGTCTTCAGAAGTTTAAATTCTTTCTGCTGAAGAGAGAGTGTGAGGTTTTTATCTTCTCAATAAGACTTAAAGAGTAAGGAAGGTTTGTGAAGGAGCAGGGGTAGCTGTGTGTGAGTGCATTTAGGAACAAGCACATTTTTAGCAGAGGGTAGTAGAACCTCCATTGGACTAATAGCAGAAGAGTCAAAGTTCTATTGCTAGATTGTCCTGCATTTTTAAAGCCAGTAATTTTACTTCTCTGACCTTCAGTGTTTTTTAGCCTTAAGATAAGATGGCTTGATTAGAACTGAGAAAATCTTATAAACTAAAGATCCATGTGGTTCTTTCTATGCAGTCACAGTCAAAGAATGGCAGTCTTGACAAAACATATAAATTTAAGAAGAAACTCCAATCTTCATCTCTTGAAAAGTATGGAAAAAAGAGTTACTCTACCAATCCACAGGAAGCCCACCTTACTCTCTCCCCCTTTTCTCTCCTCCTCAAATCTTATTTTCCGCATGTTCTGATGGCCCACCATTCCTCTATCATCACCTCTCCCTATGCTTTCTTCAAAGGAGGCTGCTTCCTTTCTTCCTTTCGTTCTCACTCTTGTTCAGTCTTTCTTGGCCTTTTCCTTCTCATCTAGCCCCTCAGACACTATATTTCTCTTCCCATTCTCAGATTCTCAATTACAAAGTTCTAAGAACCGGTCTTGGAGAAATAGCTTCTTCTCTGATGTGGGGGACAGGTAGAGAGGCCGAGTGAGGTGAAATGCATTTCATTTCATGCTGCTTGGGAGACAGCAGCAGCGGGAAAAGCACGCATGTCACCAATACCCACCGTCAGGAGCCTTCAAGCCTGGGTGTGACATCACTACAGCGCTAACAGTGGGATTAACTGGTTAAAAAGTGCACGACAGAATTTGTTTTCCTTGGATCAGAGACTTCTGAACATAGAGGCGATTTTATTCCTTCTTCTTGCCTTGCTAAAGAAAGAAAGATTGGGGTCATTATAGAACTCAGTACTAATTTTATCCCTTGAAATCTAGTGTCCATAAAACCGAAAGTTTATTTGCTTTCTCCTGCTCTCCTCCCTTCACTCTATTAGTCAGTTATTCCATTCATTTATACCAGATTAGGGAAGGGGACCATTTAGGAGGAATTCCTTTAAGGTTTCTTCTCTGAGGGTGAAGTCTTGATTGCACAGTCAAAGGGCACTGCCAGAGTGAGAGCCTGGGAGTGGGGCTGCGCTCAGGGTGAGCGTTCCAGCGGAGCAGCCTCGAGGTGTTCCCAGAACCTCTCCTGAGGTAGGCTGCACTTCCCCAGGGTGAGCTCTCCAGCAGGGCAGACTCGAGGTGTTCCCAGAACCTCTCCTGAGGTAGGCTGCACTTCCCCAGGGTGAGCTCTCCAGCAGGGCAGACTCGAGGTGTTCCCAGAACCTCTCCTGAGGTAGGCTGCACTTCCCCAGGGTGAGCTCTCCAGCGGGGCAGACTCGAGGTGTTCCCAGAACCGCCCCTGAGGTAGGCTGCGCTTCCCCAGGGTGAGCTCTCCAGCGGGGCACTCTCGAGGTGTTCCCAGAACCTCCCCTGAGGTAGGCTGCGCTTCCCCAGGGTGAGCTCTCCAGCGGGGCACTCTCGAGGTGTTCCCAGAACCTCTCCTGAGGTAGGCTGCACTTCCCCAGGGTGAGCTCTCCAGCGGGGCAGACTCGAGGTGTTCCCAGAACCTCTCCTGAGGTAGGCTGCGCTTCCCCAGGGTGAGCTCTCCAGCGGGGCACTCTCGAGGTGTTCCCAGAACCTCCCCTGGGGTAGGCTGCGCTTCCCCAGGGTGAGCTCTCCAGCGGGGCACTCTCGAGGTGTTCCCAGAACCTCCCCTGGGGTAGGCTGCGCTTCCCCAGGGTGAGCTCTCCAGTGGAGCAGCCTCGAGGTGTTCTCAGAACCTTCCCTGGGGCTTCCCTTGTGGTTCAGCTCCTAAAGAATCTTCCCTGGGGTAGGCTAGCTCTCAGGGCCCCTTGCTGCCTCTCATCTGCTCTCTGCTCACCGTCCTCGTTTAGGTGTGCTGATATTTGCTAAGGAGGAAGGGAGTGCAGCCAACCTGCCCTCACGCTTTCACAGAAAGGAAAGAGCAGTTCCTCCTTCCAAAAGGTTTGGGCAGCTACCTGGACTTATCTCTTAGCAGTGCTGTTGGTGAAGGAGGGCCCAGAGAACTCTGGGCAGCAGTGTGACCAGCATCAGGCCCAACTCAGAGGCAGTCTGCAGAGGAGAGATCCTGTTTATGATCCATGGAGAGTAACAGACAATTCTACCCTCGGTGATGATGATTCATTTCCTCACTAGAGGTTTGGGAGGATTTTAGCTGGAATTTGAAAAAGTCATTTCTATATCTGGTGACAAAGTGACTCTGAGTGATCAGCATGTACTGTTTTGTCATCTTTGGTAATATCACCAATGTCACTGTACTGAGAAAATATAAAATGGAGTGGTGACATTAAAAAAGAAATTATCCAAAGACCACTCCAAGCTACTCTAACAAGTTCTCTCACCACCAACCTCTTTAGGTAAAGCATACAGGCAACATATGTATATACACACACACACATGTGTATGTTTATTTGTATATATATGTATGTATGTCTATCTGCATGTACACATATGTCATATGAATTGGACTGTAAAGAAGGCTGAGTGCTGAAGAATTGATGCTTTTGAACTGTGGTGTTGTAGTAGACTTTTGAGGGTCCTTTGGACGGCAAGGAGATCAAACCAGTGAATCCTAAAGAAAATCAGTCCTAAATATTCATTGGAAGGACTGATGCTGAAGCTCTAATACTTTGGCCACCTAATGTGAAGAACTGACTCATTGGAAAAGACCCTGATGATGGGAACAGTTAAGGTCAGGAGGAGAAGGGGATGACAGAAGATGAGATGGTTGGATGGCATCATTGACTCGATGGACATGAGTTTGAGTAAACTCTGGGAGTTGATGATGGACAGGTAAGCCTGGTGTACTGCAGTCCATGGGGTTGCAAAGAGTCAGACATGACTGAGCTACTGAACAACAATGCATATGTCTCTCTCTCTCTCTCTGTATGTATGTATATATAAACTTTTTCTGAGCATCTGTGCTTTGGATGACACAATAAAGTAATGAGCCCTATTCCCAGTTGCCAGACCTAGTGCAAGTCTCCAAACATTGACTGGAGGGGGAGGATACTTTAAGGATGCTCCATATGTCAACAATATCCTCTCCAACTCTGCTTGAAGAAGAACATGAACATTTGTTTAATGATTTGACAACATAGTAGGTGAGCCTGCAGGAACCAAGTTCATCCACTCCAAGTCATTTTGTCTATGCTGGAGCCAGAGCATCTCTGTTACAGTCCTTATGGTGGAGAATACATCGCTACTGCAAATGCCCACCAGGTCCTTCCCCTGGGATGGATGGCTCTAATTCCACACCCAGAGGGGCATGGCTTTTTTGTTTCTAGTATCATCTGTAGTGAGGAGCAGTTACTGAGGGCTAGTCTGTGGAAATGATTGTCTTCTTGCACAGCTGAGCTTAAGGAGCCGGAAGGATTCTTGAGGCTGTGCCGCCATCCGTTGCGGTCCCTCTGCAAAGATGCCTGGTTTGTAGGAACGAAGGGCACTGGCCTGTGGTGTCTGGATAGACCTGGGCACTGTGGGTGCAGAGTTGCCACCCCGTTCGTGGGGCTATGCTGTTAGGGAATACCTTAGAGGGAGATGGGGACACCTCGAAGTATTTAGGCATTCTAGTGTCTTTAAAACACCATTATGTAATGTAATGTAATATAATATAATATTTTAATTATGGGCAGGGGGAGGTAGGATTTTAAGGGGTTAAATGAAGATTTTAATTTGAAGTCTATGGGATTCTATTTTATGTATGTATATATGTACTACTCATTTATTTTGATTGAGGTATAACATTATATGCCACTGATGTATGTCACAGCAGTATGTTAGTTTCAGTATCATGGGTTGAATATATTGCAAAAGGATGACCACAACATGTAGTTAATATCCATCATCATACACAGTTACAATTTTTTTTCCCTTGTTGTGAGAACTTTTAAGACTTACTTTCTTAGCAACTTTCAAATATGCAGCACTGTATTATTAACCAGTCACCATGCTGTACATTACACCTTCATGACATTTATTTTATAATTGGGAGTTTATATCTTTTGCCCTCCTTCACTCACCTCATCACCCCTGTCTCAGACAACCACCAACCTGTTCTCTGTATACACAAGGTTTTGGTTTGTCTTGTTTTAGATTCCACACATAAGTGAGATCATGTGGTATTTGTCTTTCTCTGATTTTTTCTGCTTAACATAATGCGCTCAAAGTCCATTCATGCTGTTGGAAGTGAAAAGATTTTCTTCTTTCTCATGGTTGAATAACATTTATATCTATCTATCTTATGGCTCCCCAGGTGGCACTAGTGGTAAAAAACCTGCCTGCCAATGCAGGAGATGCAAGAGACGTGGGTTCAACCCCTGGGTTTGGAAGATCCCCCAAAGGAGGGCATAACAACCTACTCCAATATTCTTGCCTGGGTAATCCCATGGACAGAGGAGCCTGGCAGTCTATAGTCCATGGAGTCGGACACAACTGAAGCGATTTAGCATGCATGCACACATCTATCTTATATCTCTCCATCTGTGCCACATTTTCTTTATCCATTCGTCCCCTGATGGACACGCATGTGTGCTAGTCGCTCAGTCGTGTCCCACTCTTTAAGACTTCATGATCTGTAGCCTGCCAGGCTATTCCATCTACGGAATTTTCCAGGCAAGAATACTCAAGTGGGTTGCCATTTCCTTCTCCAGGGGATCTTCCTGATCCAGAGATCAAACCAATGTCTCTTACATCTCCTGCATTATAGGCAGGAGCTATACCATCTGAGCTACCAAGGAAGCTTTCATTTAGATTGTTTCTATCTACTGGTTATTGTAAATAATGCTGCAATGTGCATGAGGATGTGTATATATTTTTTAAAATCAATGTTTTTGTTATGTAGAATTGAAATTGCTAGATCATATGATAGTTTTATATTTAATATTTTGATAAACCTCCATAGACTTTTCCATAGTGGCTGCACCGATTTACATTCCCACCAACAGTGCATAAGTGTTCCCTTTACTCTACATTTTCATTAACATTTGTCGTTTCTTCCTTTTGATAATAGCCATTCTAACAGGTGTGAAGAAAAGATATCATTAAAAAACAGAGACATCACTTTGCAAACAAGGGTTCGTATAGCCAAAGTTATGGTTTTTCCAGCAGTCATGTAAGGATGTGAGAGTTGGACCGTGAAGAAGGCTGAACACTGAAGAACTGATGCTTTTGAATTGTGGTGGTAGGAAAGACTCTTGAGAATCCCTTGGACTGTAAGGAGATCAAACCAGTCAATCCTAAAGGAAATCAACCCTGTATACTCATTGGGAGGGCTGATGCTGAACCTGAAGCTCTAATACTTTGACCACCTGATATGAAGAGCCAACTCATTGGAAGAAAACTCTGATGCTGGGAAAGATTGAAGTCAGGTGGAGAAGTAGGTGACAGAGAATGAGATGGATCGATAGCATCACCAGCTTAATGGACATGAGTTTGAGCAAACTCCAGAGATAGTGAAGGACAGGGAAGCCTGGCATCTGCAGTCCATGGGGTCACAAAGAGTCAGACACGACTGAGCAACTGAACAACACCAACAGGTGTGAGGTGACATTTCACTTTGGTTTTGATTTGCATTTCCTTAATAATTAGCTATGTTTAGTATTTTTTTTCATTGTCTTTTGTCCATCTGTATGTCTTCTTTGGAAAAATATATATTCATATCTTCTCATTTTTTAATTGAATTTTTTGCCATTTGAATTATATGCATTATGTATATATTTTAGATATTTATTCCTTATCATATATGTAATATACAAATGCTTTCTCTTATTCAATAGATTTTCTTCACTTTGTTTTCTTTACTTTACAGAATCTTTTTAGATTGATGTGGTTCCACTTGTTTATATTAGCTTTTGTCACTTTTTCTTTTGGTGTCAAGTCCAAAAACTCATCACCAAGATTGCTGTCAAGGAGCTTACTGCCTGGTGTAAGTGGTCCAACTTCATTCTTTCATATGTATCCACCTAGCTTTTTCAGCCATTTATTGAGAAAACTGTCCTTTCCCCATTATATATTCCTGATCCTTTTATCATAAATTAACTGACCATATATACATATGTTTAGTTCTGGTTTTTCTATTGTACTTATGGAATCCTCTTTTAGATTAGACTTCATTGTAACATTTTTAAAACTGCAATTACTTAGATTTCCCTGTTACAATTGCCTATAGGTTGACTTTGAGTTTATCAGAAGTCCATATTCTTCTACTTTGACAAGGCCTGGTGACCACTCTAAGACCATACAGTTATCATCAGTCATCATCAGCAAGGTGGAAAATGAGACCTGAATGGCTGTTGCTGCAGGGTGCTACAGCTGCCACTTGGGGAGACTTCCTAATTGTGTGCTGGATACATCTGATTATCCCACTCATTCCCCAGTGCAGTTCATGGGACAGGAATTCCCATCCCTATTTTCAGAAAGAAAATTGAGACCCAAGAGAGGCTTACATAGCTGAACCACGTTTGGGTTCTGGGGAGTTCTGCTTCTTCCTAGGGGTTCTAGCAAGCAGCTTGGGTTAGTAGATTAGATCTCCCTTTGTGATGAGCAAGAGATACCACTTTATGGTGATAAATCAGTGACAGGGTCCTAATTTGTTCAGTAGATGTAGCTGTATCTAAATGTAGTCCCTGTCCTCATGAAACTTATAAACTTAGTCTCATGGTAGAAACAAAGCACTGATATAAAATAATAACTAGTTAGTAATCATTTGCTATTATTCCAAAACAATATTGTTCTATTACACCATGATTGGTCTCTTTTATTTGTATGTCTGAAATCAGATAAATATATTTCCCTGCATCCTGAGAGATAATAACTGAAACAAATAGATACTTTCCTTATTAACTTATCCACCATTCATTCATCTGTTAAGCACATATTTGCTGATTTTGACTTTCCAAAGTCCCTGATGCTGAGAAAGACTGAGGGTAGAAAGAGAAGAAGGTGTCAGAGAATGAGATGGTTGGATAGCATCACTGAAGCAATGAACACAAACTTGGGCAAACTTCAGGAGATGGTGAAGGATGGGGAGGCCTGGAGTGCTGCCGTCCACGGGGTCACAAAGAGTTGGACACAACTGGGAAATGGAACAAAACCAACAACAAATACCTCTGCTAAAGTTTAAAAGCCATACAGAGATATTAAAAATTAAGCATTCTTTCTTTTCCAAAGGTTCTAAGACTCCAGTTGGGGGAGAACTTCTACACAGAGGATTACAATTGGCCCTCTGTATCCATACATTCCTTATTCATGAATTCAACCAACCACAGATCAAAAACGTCTAAAAAAAAGTTCAGAAAGCAAAATGAATATGTCATATGCCAGAAACTATTTATATAGCATTTACATTGTGTTTACAACTATGCAGACAGCATTTACATTGTATAGGGTGTTATCAGCATTCTAGAGGTGGTTTAAATTATATAGGAGAGAATTCTCTGATGGTTTGGGGGTTAAGACTCCATGCTTCCACTGAAGGAGGTGCAGGTTCAATCCCTGGTCAAGGAACTAAGATCCCACATGCCAATGGGCTGCTGCTGCTAAGTCGCTTCAGTCATGTCCGACTCTGTGCGACCCGATAGATGGCAGCCCACCAGGCTCCCCTGTCCCTGGAAATCTCCAGGCAAGAATACTGGAGTGGGTTGCCATTTCCTTCTCCAATGGGCAGCATGGCCTAAATAAATAAAGTATTTAAGAAGGTGTGCTAGGTTATTTGCAAAGACTATGCTATTTGACGCAAGGGACATGAACATCTGTGGATTTTGATATGAATTAGCTCCTGGAACTAATCCCCCAGAGATACCAAGGAGCAGCTATATGACATAAGGGAGAGTAAGCAAGTGTTGTGAAAGAGTTTGTAAAAGAGTAAACTCTCCCTGGGGAATCACAGAGGTCTTGCTAAATATGCAGGGCTGATGGTTTGGTGGCTAGGATATTCCAGATGAGCAAAGGAAGCCTGGACTTGTGTGGGACTTGAGGATGTTAGTGAAGGGGAAGAGCTGGAGCAAGGTTAAAGAAATAAGGTAAGGCCAGGCCATTGAAGGCTCAAGCACCAGGGTAGGTGGCTAGTCCATGAAAGGTTTTATAGCAGGGGAAGTCCATGACAGGGTGTTACTGGGAAAAACATGCTCTTTAGAGTAAGACAGATCCAGGCTAGAATCTTGACTGTCCTTATAGTGGCGCCCACTGATAAGTCGTTCTCTGAGCCTTAGTCCTCATGTCTGTAACTTGAAGGAAACGATGCCCACCTTGGGGTCTTGTTTGGAGGACTTAGTGCAATCATCTGGGCAGTGTGACCCATTAGGATGCCCTGCAGAGGCAACATGGTAATGAAGGTAGGAGACTGGCACCCTGGGAAACCTCTTTCCCAAGGTGGGGGTGGAGGTTGGCAGCCTGGGTGTGAGAACTGCAGTGGTTCTGGAGCCACCTGAGGCCTCAAGGAGTGGCATTAGAAACAACACAAGCAGGGACGGGTCTGAGAGACAAGGAAGGATGGATGGAAACAGTTTGATGGGAGGTGAGGGTGTATGGTGAGGGGGCTGTAGAGGCACATGGGACCAAAAAGGGTTCTGGGGCGGCCTCCCTAGCAGAACTCCACCCAGGGAAATCACAGAGGGCCGTGAGCCTAGAACAGTCCTTCTGTGGAGCTGAACTTTTTCTTTTAGGCCAGAGCAAATTCCAGGAATTCCTATTTTCATACAAACTTTGATATCTGATAGCAGATGTATAGCTTGACATGGCAAAGGATTTTCGGTTTTCCTTACGGCTCAAGCCACACAGGACTGTTGGGCCATGAGGCCAGGTTGGCCAAGAAAACTATCTTGTTTTTCTTCGAATGGAAGGCATGCTGCTTTGTGGCTCTTGACATTTACTTTACCCAGAAAGCAGAGCTTCATCTTGGCACACAACAGTGCTGGGGGCACTGTTGAAAAGACAGCCCTCAGGAGGCATATTTTCCACATTTGACTGTTAACCCTTAGCTTCAGACACTTCTATCCCAACAACCATGTTTGAAAAACAATTAGGGGACAAAATTCACTCATGATGATTGAACTGTGAGGAGATCAGATGGGTGCTGGTAAAAGCTTCCCTCGGGGAAGCCAAGTGGGCATCTACCAAGTGAAAACTATCACATAGGGAGAGAATTAGAGGTTGAAACTAGGATAATGAATCTGATAAAGGAAGACTTGTTTTAATTATTGGTGCATTCATTGTCTTAATTAAATTGTGTGATGTTCCAGATAGCACCTCTATGGACATCAGTTATGCAGCTCTATTCTGAGTGTCCTGGAAAAGAGAAGACCATGGTGAAAAAACTGAGAAATTCATCTCTCATAAATCCCAAAGATGGGCACTAAAAGGGACAGAAATATTATGGACCTAACAGAACCAGAAGACACTAAGAGGAGGTGACAAGAATATACAGAAGAACTATGTAAAAAAGACCTTCATGGTGCAGATAATCATGATGGTGTGATCACTCACCTAGAGCCAGACATCCTGGAATGTGAAATCAAGTGGCCTTAGGAAGCATCACTACGAACAAAGCTAGTAGAGGTGATGGAATTCCAGTTGAGCCATTAAAATCCTAAAAGATGATGCTATGAAAGTGCTGCACTCAATAAGCCAGCAAGTTTGGAAAACTCAGCAGTGGCCACAAAACTGGAAAAGGTCAGTTTTCATTCCAATCCAGAAGAAAGGCAATGACAAAGAATGTTCAAACTGCCACATAATTGCACTCATCTCACATGCTAGCAAAGTAATGCTCAAATTCTCCAAGCTAGGCTTCAACAGCACATGAACCGTGAACTTCCAGATGTTCAAGTTGGATTTAGAAAAGGCAGAGAGCAGCTAAGATGGTGGAGGAATAGGATGGGGAGACCACTTCCTCCCCCACAAATTCATCGAAAGAACATTTGAACGCTGAGCAAAGCCTACAAGACAACTTCTGATCACTAGCAGAGGACATCAGGCACCCAGAAAAGCAGCCCATTGTCTTCAAAAGGAGGTAGGACAAAAATATAAAAGATAAAAAGAGAGACAAAAGCGTTAGGGATGGAGATCCGTTCTGGGAAGGGAGTCTTAATAGAGGAAGTTTCCAAACACCAGGAAACCCTCTCACCGGTGGGTCTAGGGGAAGTTTTCAAATCGCAGAGGGCAACATAACTGGGAGGAAAAATAAATAAAACCCACAGATTACAAGCCTAAAAGCAACTTCCAGCAGAAAAGTACCCCAGACGCTTGCATCCACCACCAGCAAGTGGGGGCTGAACGGAGAGGAGCGGGCGGTATTGCTTAGGGTAAGGACCGGGCCTAAATGCCCTGAGGGCAATCTGAGGGAGCTAACATGAGATAGCAACTCAAACTGTGGGATAGCAAGAGAGAGAGAGAGAGAGAGAGAGAGAGAGAGAGAGAGAGAGAGAGAGAGAATTAACCTGGGAAAAGCTCAAACTTAAGGCACAGTCGGCCTGTTGACAGAACAAAGACTGGAGCAATAGCAGAGAAGAGCTAGCTGGCTGTGGACCGGCCCATCCCCCACCAGAAGCAGGAGGCAGGGGGGAAGGGAAAGGGGCAAACTCGGCCCCAGAGACGGCACCCCTTACCAAACTGCAAACAGGCTTCCAGTTTCTAACCAAAGACTTTCTGAGGTTCTGGATGGTTGACATCTGCTGGGAGGGTCACAGCCAGGGATCAGCTCCCCAGAAGAGACACAAGGCACACTGGACCAGCGCACCTGCAAACTGAGGCTGGGACCACGGAGGGGATAAGGCCCACTACACCCGGGGAGAGTGTGCTCGTCAAGCTCCTGGCTGCCTGAGCTGCTCCGACGAGGAAGGCACAAAACACAGACCCAACCAAGTCTGTGCCTTTGTGGAGTACTCGAAAACCTGAACCTGAGCGGCTTAGGCCTGGGAAGTGCACGCAACTCAGGGCCCGCTCACTGTAGAGCAACCTGGAGCCTAAGCAGTGTAGATGGGAAAGCACGCACTGTGAGCAGGGGCAAACCCAGTGTGGCTGGAACACTGAGAGTGCTCCCCACACAGGCCAGCGATATTTGTCTGCAGCGCCCCTCCCTCCCCACAGCACGACTGAACAAGCGAACCTAAGCAAGAGACCACCTCTGCCCACTTGTGTCAGGGCAGAAATTAGACACTGAAGAGACTGCAAACAGAAACCAAATAAGCAAAGGAAACCGCCTTAGAAGTGACAGGTACAACAGATTGAAATCCCTGTAGTTAACACCAACTACACTGGAAGGGGCCTATAGATATTGAGAAGTATAAGCTGGAACAAGGAACTATCTGAAACTGAACTGAACCCACACTGCCCACAACAGCTCCAGAGAAATTCCTAGATTTATTTTTACTATTATTATTATTATTATTTTAATTAAAAAATATTTTTCTTTTCTAAAAAAGTCCTCTATTACTTCTCTGTTACTCCTTAATTTTCATTTTATAACACACTACAAACTTGCAAATAAAAAGGACCCTATTTTTAAAGTGAACTTCATATATATTTCTTAAATTTTTTATGTTTTTGTGTTTTTTTTAAATATTGTATTTTCAAGAGTCTAAACTCTACTCTAGATTTTTAATCTATGTTTTTCAGTATTTGATATCAATTTTGGTCATTTAAGAATCCAATCTTCAGTACCCATTTTTACTCAGGAGTGTGATTACTGGTTTGATTACTCACTCCCCCTTTGTGACTCTCCTTTTTCTCCCCTGATCACCTCTATTTCCTCCCTCCCCCTCCTCTTCTCAATCAAATTCTCCAAATATCTGTGGGTGTTCTGGGCTGCGGAGAACACTTAGGGAACAGGGTACTACCTAGACCTGTCTCTCTCCTCTTGAGTCCCCCTTTCTCTCCTCCTAATCATCTCTATCTCTTTCCTCCCTCTCCTCTCCTTCATGTAACTCTGTGACCCTCTCTGGGTGTCCCTCGCTGTGGAGAATCTTTTCACCACTAACCTAGAAGTTTTATTATCAGTGCTGTATGGATGGAGAAGTCTTGAGGCTACTGGAAGAATAAGACTGAAATCCAAAGGCAGGAGGTTTAAACCCCAAACCCTGAGAACACCAGAGAACTCCTGACTACAGGGAATGTTAATTAATAAGAGATCATCCAAACGCTCCATACCTACACTAAAACCAACCACCACCCAAGAGCCAATAAGTTCCAGAGCAAGACATACCACACAAATTCTCCAGCAACGCAGGAACATAGGCCTGAGCATCAATATACAGGCTGCCCAAAGTCACACCAAGTCCATAGACCCATCCCAAAACTCACTACTGGACACTCCATTGCACCCCAGAGAGAAGAAATTCAGCTCCACCCACCAGAACACCGACGCAAACTTGCCTAACCAGGAAACCTTGACAAACAAATCGTCCAACTCCACCCACTGGGAGAAACCTCCACAATAAAAAGAAACCACAGACTACCAGAATACAGAAAGGCCACCCCAAACACAGCAATCTAAATAAGATGAAAAGGCAGAGAAATACCCAGCAGGTAAAGGAACATGAAAAATGTCCACCAAGCCAAGCAAAAGATAGGGGATCTACCTGAAAAAGAATTTAGAATAATGATAATAAAAATGATCCAAAATCTTGAAAACAAGCTGGAGTTACAGATAAATAGCCTGGAGACAAGGGCTGAAAAGATGCAAGAAATGTTTAACAAGGACCTAGAAGAAATAAAAAGGAGTCAATTAAAAATGAATAATGCAATAAATGAGATTAAAAACACTCTGGAAGGAACCAACAGTAGAATAACAGAGGCAGAAGATAGGATAAGTGAGGTAGAAGATAAAATGGTGGAAATAAATGAAACGGAGAGGAAAAAAGAATAAAAAAAATGAAGACAACCTCAGGGACCTCTGGGACAATGTGAAACACCCCAACATTTGAATCATAGGAGTCCCAGAAGAAGAAGACAAAAAGAAAGGACATGAGAAAATACTTGAGAT
The DNA here is from genome assembly GCF_963930625.1 of Muntiacus reevesi. NCBI lineage: Eukaryota > Metazoa > Chordata > Mammalia > Artiodactyla > Cervidae > Muntiacus > Muntiacus reevesi. The sequence goes on from NC_089263.1 coordinate 1,794,887, forward strand.
AATAGTTGAAAGACCATGAGAAAATACTCGAGGAGATAATAGCTGAAAACTTCCCCAAAATGGGGAAGGAAATAGTCACACAAGTCCAAGAAACCCAGAGACTCCCAAACAGGATAAACCCAAGGCGAAACACCCCAAGATACATATTAATCAAATTAACAAAGAGCAAACGCAAAGAACAAATATTAAAAGCAGCAAGAGAGAAACAACAAATAACACACAAGGGGATTCCCATAAGGATAACAGTTGAACTTTATATAGAAACTCTTCAGGCCAGAAGAGAATGGCAGGACATACTTAAAGTAATGAAAGAGAAAAATCTACAACCAAGATTACTGTACCTAGCAAGGATCTCATTCAGATATGAAGAAGAATTTAAAAGCTTTACAGACAAGCAAAAGCTGAGAGAATTCAGCATCACCAAACCAGCTCTTCAACAAATGCTAAAGGATCTTCTCTAGACAGGAAACACAGAGAGGTTGTATAAAAGCACACCCAAAACAACAAAGTAAATGGCAACAAGACCATACTTATCAATAATCACCTTAAAAGTAAATGGGTTGAATGCCCCAGCCAAAAGACAAAGACTGGCTGAATGGATACAAAATCAAGACCCCGATATATGCTGTCTACAAGAGACCCATTTCAAAACAAGGGACACATACAGACTGAAAGCCGAGGGCTGGAAAAAATATTTCATGCAAATGGAGACCAAAAGAAAGCAGGAGTCGCAATTCTCATATCAGGTAAAATAGACTTTAAAATAAAGGCTGTGAAAGAGACAAAGAAGTACACTACATAATGATCAAAGGATCAATTCAAGAAGAAGATATAACAATTATAAATATATATGCACCCAACATAGGAGCACCGCAATATGTAAGGCAAATGCTAACAAGTATGAAAGAGGAAATTAACAATAATACAATAATAGTGGGAGGCTTTAATACCCCACCCACACGTATGGATAGATCAACTAAACAGAAAATTAACAAGGAAACACAAACTTTAAATGACACAATGGACCAGCTAGACCTAATTGACATCTATAGGACATTTCACCCTAAAACAATCTATTTCACCTTTTTCTCAAGTACACACAAAACCTTCTCCAGAACAGATCACATCCTGGGCCATAAACCTAGCCCTGGTAAATTCAAAAACATTGAAGTCATTCCAGTCATGTTTTCTGACCACAATGCAGTAAGATTAGATCTCAATTACAGGAAAAAAATTGTTAAAAATTTCAACATATGGCGACTAAATAACACGCTTCTGAATAACCAACAAATCATAGAAGAAATAAAAAAAGAAATCAAAATATGCATAGAAACGAATGAAAATGAAAACACAACAACCCAAAACCTATGGGACACTATAAAAGCGGTGCTAAGGGGAAGGTTCAGAGCAATACAGGCTTACCTCAAGAAACAAGAAAAAAGTCAAATAAATAACCTAACTCTACACCTAAAGCAAAAAGGGAAAGAAGAAATGAAGAACTCCAGAGTTAGTAGAAGGAAAGAAATCTTAAAAATTAGGGCAGAAATAAATGCAAAAGAAACTAAAGAGACCATAGCAAAAATCAACAAAGTTAAAAGCTGGTTTTTTGAAAAGATGAACAAAATTGACAAACCATTAGCCAGACTCATTAAGAAACAAAGGGAGAAGAACCAAATCAACAAAATAAGAAATGAAGATGGAGAGATCACAAGACAACACTGAAACACAAAGGATCATAAGAGACTACTATCAGCAGCTATATGCCAATAAAATGGACAACTTGGATGAAACGGACAAATTCTTAGAAAAGTATAACTTTTCAAAACTGAACCAGGAAGAAATAAAAGATCTTAACAGAGACATCACAAGCACGGAAATCAAAACTGTAATCAGAAATCTTCCAGCAAACAAAAGCCCAGGACCAGATGGCTTCACAGCTGAAATTTACCAAAAATTTAGAGAAGAGCTAACACCTATCTTACTCAAACTCTTCCATAAAATTGCAGAAGGAGGTAAACTTCCAAATTCATCTATGAGGCCACCATCACCCTAATTCCAAAACCAGACAAAGATGCCACAAAAAAAGAAAATTACAGGACAATATCACTGATGAACATAGATGCAAAAATCCTTAACAAAATTCTAGCAAACAGAATCCAACAACATATTAAAAAAATCATACACCATGACCAAGTGGGCTTTATTCCAGGAATGCAAGGAGTCTTTAATATCAGCAAATCAATCAATGTAATATACCACATTAATAAATTGAAAGATAAAAAACATATGATTATCTCAATAGATGCAGAAAAAGCCTTTGACAAAATTCAACATCCATTTATGATTAAAACTCTCCAGAAAGCAGGAATAGAAGAAACATACCTCAACATAATAAAAGCTATATATGACAAACCCACAGCAAGCATTATCCTCAATGGTGAAAAATTGAAAGCATTTCCCCTGAAATCAGGAACAAGACAAGGGCGCCCACTCTCACCACTACTATTCAACATAGTCTTGGAAGTGTTGGCCACAGCAATCAGAGCAGAAAAAGAAGTAAAAGGAATCCAGATGGGAAAAGAAGAAGTGAAACTCTCACTGTTTGCAGATGACATGATCCTCTACATAGAAAACCCTAAAGACTCTACCAGAAAATTACTAGAGCTAATCAATGAATATAGTAAAGTTGCAGGATATAAAATTAACACACAGAAATCCCTTACATTCCTATATACTAACAAAGAGAAAACAGAAAGAGAAATTAAAGAAACAATTCCATTCACCATTGCAACAAAAAGAATAAAATACTTAGGAGTATATCTACATAAAGAAATGAAAGACCTATACATAGAAAACTATAAAGCACTGATGAAAGAGATCAAAGAGGACACAAATAGATGGAGAATTATACCGTGTTCATGGATTGGAAGAATCAATATTGTCAAAATGGCTATACTACTCAAAGCAATCTGTAGATTCAATGCAATCCCTATCAAGCTACCAAAGGTACTTTTCACAGAACTAGAACAATAATTTCACAATTTGTATGGAAATACAAAAAACCTCAAATAGCCAAAGTAATCTTGAGAAAGAAGAATGGAACTGGAGGAATCAACCTGCCTGACTTCAGACTCTACTACAAAGCCACAGTCATCAAGACAATATGGTACTGACACAAAGACAGAAATATAGATCAATGGAACAGAATAGAAAGCCCAGAGATAAATCCACGATCCCATGGACACCTTATCTTTGACAAAGGAGGCAAGGATATACAATGGAAAAAAGATAACCTCTTTAACAAGTGGTGCTGGGAAAACTGGTCAACCACTTGTAAAAGAATGAAAGTAGAAAACTTTCTAACACCATACACAAAAATAAACTCAAAATGGATTAAAGATCTAAATGTAAAACCAGAAACTATAAAACTCCTAGAGGAGAACATAGGCAAAACATTCTCTGACATAAATCACAGCAAGAACCTCTATGACCCACCTCCCAGAATATTGGAAATAAAAGCAAAAATAAACAAATGGGACCTAATGAAACTTAAAAACTTTTGCACAACAAAGGAAACTCTAAGCAAGGTGAAAAGACAGCCTTCAGAATGGGAGAAAATAATAGCTAATGAAGCAACAGACAAAGGGTTAATCTCAAAAATATACAAGCAACACCTGCAGCTCAATTCCAGAAAAATAAATGACCCAACCAAAAAATGGGCCAAAGATCTAAGCAGACATTTCTCCAAAGAAGACATACAGATGGCTAACAAACACATGAAAAGATGTTCAATGTCACTCATTATCAGAGAAATGCAAACCAAAACCACAGTGAGGTACCATTACTCACCAGTCAGGATGGCTGCTATCCAAAAGTCTACAAGCAAGAATTGCTGGAGAGGGTGTGGAGAAAAGGGAACCCTCTTACACTGTTGGTGGGAATGCAAACTAGTACAGCCGCTATGGAGAACAGTGTGGAGATTCCTTAGAAAACTGGAAATGGAACTGCCATATGACCCAGCAATCCCACTTCTGGGCATACACACTGAGGAATCCAGATCTGAAAGAGACACGTGCACCCCAATGTTCATCGCAGCACTGTTTATAATTGCCAGGACATGGAAGCAACCTAGATGCCCATCAGCAGATGAATGGATAACGAAGTTGTGGTACATATACACCATGGAATATTACTCAGCCATTAAAAAGAATACATTTGAACCAGTTCTAATGAGATCGATGAAACTGGAGCCCATTATACAGAGTGAAGTAAACTAGAAAGATAAAAGACCAATACAGTATACTAACACATATATATGGAATTTATAAAGATGGTAATGATAACCCTATATGCAAGACAGACAAAGAGACATAGATGTATAGAATAGACTTTTGGACTCTATGGGAGAAGGTGAGGGTGGGATGATCTGAGAGAATAGCATTGAAATGTATATATTATCAAGAGTGAAACAGCTGGCCAGTCCAGATTGGATGCATGAGACAAGTGCTCAGGGCTGGTACACTGGGATGACCCAGAGGGATGGGATGGGGAGGGAGGTGGGAGTGGGGATTCAGGATGGGGAACACATGTAAATCCATGGCTGATTCATGTCAATGTATGCCAAAAACCACTACAATATTGTAAAGTAATTAGTGTCCAACTAATAAAAATAAATGAAAAAAAAAAAAAAAAGACAGAGGAAGCAGAGATCAAATTGCCAACATCTATTGGATCATCAAAAAAGGGAGAGAGTTCCAGAAAAGCATCTATTTCTGCTTTATTGACTATGCCAAAGCCTTTGACTATGTGGATCACAACAAACTGTGGAAAATTCTTAAGAGATGGGAGTACCAGGCCACCTGACCTGCCTCCTGAGAAATCTGTATTCAGGTCAAGAAGCAACAGTTAGAACTGGACATGGAACAACAGATTGGCTCCAAATTGGGAAAGGAGTAAGTCAAGTATCGTCACCCTGCTTATTTAACTTACAGACAGAGTACATCATGAGAAATGTTTGGCTGGGGGAAGCACAAGCTGGAATCAAGATTGCTGGGAGAAATATCAATAACCTCAGATAGACAGATGACACCACTGTTAGGGCAGAAAGTGAAGAAGAACTAAAGAGCCTCTTGATGAAAGTGAAAGAGGAGAGTAAAAAAAGTTGACTTAAAGCTCAACATTCAGGAAACCAAGTTCACGGCCTTTGGTCCCATCACTTCATGACAAATAGATGGGGAAACAATGGAAACAGTGACAGGCTTTAATTTCTTGGGCTCCAAAATCACTGCAGATGGTGACTGCAGCCATCAAATTAAAAGACACCTGCTTTTTGGAAGAAAAGTTATGACAAACCTAGACAGCATATTCAGAGAAGGCAATGGCACCCCATCTCAGTACCCTTGCCTGGAAAATCCCATGGATGGTGAGCATGGCAGGCTGCAGTCCATGGGGTCACTAAGAGTCAGGCACTTTCAGAGCGACTTCACTTTCACCTTTCACTTTCGACTTCACTTTCACTTTTCACTTTCATGCATTGGAGAAGGAAATGGCAACCCACTCCAGTGTTCTTGCCTGGAGAATCCCAGGGATGGGGGAGCCTGGTGGGCTGCCTTCTATGGGGTCGCACAGAGTCAGACATGACTGAAGTGACTTCAGCAGCAGCAGCAGACAACATATTAAAAACCAGAGACATTACTTTGCCAACAAAGGTCTGCCTAGTCAAAGCTTTGGTTTTTCCAGTAGTCATGCATGGATGTGAGAGTTGGACTATAAAGAAAGCTGAGCGCTGAAGAACTGATGCTTTTGAACTGTGGTGTTGGAGAAGACTCTTGAGAGTCCCTTGGACTGCAAGGAGATCCAACCAGTCCATCCTAAAGGAGATCAGTCCTGAATATTCATTGGAAGGACTGATGCTGAAGCTGAAACGCCAATACTTTGGCCACCTGATGCGAAGAGCTGACTCCTTGGAAAAGATCCTGATGCTGAGAAACATTGAAGGTGGGAGGAGAAGGGGACGACAGAGGATGAGATGGTTGAGTAGCATCACTGATTCGATGGACCTGAGTTTGAGTAGGCTCCGGGAGTTGGCGACGGACAGGGAGGCCTGGCGTGCTGCAGTCCATGGGGTCGCAAAGAGTAGGGCAGGATTGAGCAACTGAACTGAACTGAATTGGACTAAATGTCAATAGGCTTTGCTAACACTTCTATATTGTTACCACCAGATGTCACTGTTTACACATAAAATGGAAACAGCAGCGGGTACCAGAGAGGAAGTTACGAGTTACACTGATAAGGACCTCAGAGAGGTGGAAGACCAGGTGCCACCAAAGGGCTGTTAGATGGATTAGAAGATCTTCTCCTGTTTGGGAAAAGTTGACCTTACTCAAACTGGGTTATCGTTAGTTACCTACCTCCCTGGTGTGAATACCCCAAGCGTTGAAATATTGCAAAGGGTCTGCAATGAATAACAGTCAAATTCCTTCCAACAGTGAGTTCCTTTGAATATTATCAAGGTACTCTGAGGATAAAGATATCAGGGCTTTAAAGGGGACTCTATTAAGATGTCAGTTGCTTTCTTGCCCAAACCTGAGGATACAGGATATGAGCCCAGGATGGACAGACCATTAGTCAAACATTGGTCCTGTTTGTAGGTTGCAGTAAAGGCAGCAGCAGCTGATATTTCAGAATCTTTCAGAGGATGACAGTTTGAGTTTTTTCGCTGGGTTCAGAAGGTATTTTTGCTGCTCGCTAGCTGAGAGCGAGAGCTTATGTACTGGAAAGTGTAACACAAAGGAGGTTTCATGACCAAATGGTGCCAAGAACCAAAATTACTTAGAAGGACAAAAATATCTATTGAACTTGGCATCCAGCAGGGAGAAATAAAGAAATCTAAAAAGAAGCTACTGGTTACCAAATCTTAAGTTAAAAGTGATTGCAAAATCAAATGGGATACCATTCATGAAAGTGTCTTGTGTCCTGCTGAACATGTACTCTACTGAATAAGGCATAATTTAGCAGCTTTATGGAGAAGGAAAAGGCAACCCACTCCAGTATTCTTGCCTGGAGAATCCCAGGGATGGGGGAGCCTGGTAGGCTGCCGTCTATGGGGTCGCATAGAGTCGGACACGACTGAAGTGACTTAGCAGCAGCAGCAGTAGCAGTAGCAGTTCTAAGTGAGACTCCAAAGTATCCATTAAGTCCTTCCTAATAAACATACAAAGGGATTTCCCTGTGGTTAAGAATCCACCTTCTGCAATCCCTATCAAGCTACCAAAGGTATTTTTCACAGAACTAGAACAAATAATTTCACAATTTGTATGGAAATACAAAAAACCTCAAATAGCCAAAGTAATCTTGAGAAAGAAGAATGAACTGGAGGAATCAACCTGCCTGACTTCAGACTCTACTACAAAGCCACAGTCATCAAGACAATATGGTACTGACACAAAGACAGAAGTATAGATCAATGGAACAGAATAGAAAGCCTTGAGATAAATCCACGAACCTGTGGACACTTTGTCTTTGACAAAGGAGGCAAGGATATACAATGGAAAAAAGATAACCTCTTTAACAAGTGGTGCTGGGAAAACTGGTCAACCACTTGTAAAAGAATGAAAGTAGAAAACTTTCTAACACCATACACAAAAATAAACTCAAAATGGATTAAAGATCTAAATGTAAGACCAGAAACTATAAAACTCCTAGAGGAGAACATAGGCAAAACACTCTCTGACATAAATCACAGCAGGATTCTCTATGACCCACCTCCCAGAATATTGGAAATAAAAGCAAAAATAAACAAATGGGACCTAATGAAACTTAAAAACTTTTGCACAACAAAGGAAACTCTAAGCAAGGTGAAAAGACAGCCTTCAGAATGGGAGAAAATAATAGCTAATGAAGCAACAGACAAAGGGTTAATCTCAAAAATATACAAGCAACACCTGCAGCTCAATTCCAGAAAAATAAATGACCCAACCAAAAAATGGGCCAAAGATCTAAGCAGACATTTCTCCAAAGAAGACATACAGATGGCTAACAAACATGGAAAGATGCTCAACATCACTCATTATCAGCGAAATGCAAACCAAAACCACAGTGAGGTACCATTACTCACCAGTCAGGATGGCTGCTATCCACAAGTCTACAAGCAATAAATGCTGGAGAGGGTGTGGAGAAAAGGGAGCCCTCTTACACGGTTGGTGGGAATGCAAACTAGTACAGCCACTATGGAGAACAGTGTGGAGATTCCTTAAAAACTGGAAATGGAACTGTCATATGACCCAGCAAAACCACTTCTGGGCATACACACTGAGGAAACCAGAATTGAAAGAGACACATGTACCCCAACGGTCATCGCAGCACTGTTTATAATTGCCAGGACATGGAAGCAACCTAGATGCCCATCAGCAGATGAATGGATAACGAAGTTGTGGTACATATACACCATGGAATATTACTCAGCCATTAAAAAGAATTCATTTGAATCAGTTCTAATGAGGTGGATGAAACTGGAGCCCATTATACAGAGTGAAATAAGCCAGAAAGATAAAGACCAATACAGCATACTAACACATATATATGGAATTTAGAAAGATGGTAATGATAACCCTATATCCAAAACAGAAAAAGAGACACAGATGTGCAGAACAGACTTTAGGACTCTGAGGAAGAAGGCGAGGGTGGGATGTTTTGAGAGAACAGCATCAAAACATGTATATTATCTAGAGAGAAACAGATCACCAGCCCAGGCTGGATGCATGAGAGAAGTGCTCGGGGCTGGTGCACTGGGAAGACCCTGAGGGATCCGGTGGAGAGGGAGGTGGGAGGGGGGATCAGGATGGGGAATACATGTAAATCCATGGCTGATTCATGTCAATGTATGACAAAAACCACTACAATATTGTAAAGTAATTAGCCTCCAACTAAAAAAAAAAAAAAAAAAAAAAAATCCACTTTCTGAAGCAGGGAACACAAGTCGATCCCTGGTTGGGGAAGTGAGACCCACATACTGTGGGACGCCTAAGCCTGCATACTGCAGCTGCTCCACACACCTGTGCCCTCAAGCCTCTGCTTGGAAACGAGGGAAGCCAGCTCGCAACAGCTAGAGAAAGTCCACCTGCCAAAAGGAAGACCCAGCATAGCCAATAAATAAATAATAAAAAACAAACATAAGAAATCCTTGGCAGCATCTGTGATGTGGTATATGTATCATGGGGTAAACTGTACACTGTGAATCTTGCAGGATTTATCTGCAAGACTCTTCTTGCCTTTTGTTTGTGATGATGCTGATGATGATAATGGTGACTGTGACAATTGTTTCCTAGGTGCTTCACCTGGCCAATTCTTAGCAGTCCCTGCATGCTAAGAGCTGCCCTAGGTTTGGATGTGTGAGTGCATGATGTTCCAGTCCTTTAAGTGCATGAAGCCTCAGCCGTAAGCTGATCCCACCTCTCAGAATATTGAGTCACACATCCAGCTGTTCTGGTCTGAGGGTTTCTCTAACACCCCCGTCAAACAGTAAATGTTGGTTGCATGAAACTTGCCTTACATAAGAGGTTGGGTGTGCCAGTCTGTTGGAGGCAGAACTGGAAGGTCTAGGGACACATAGTGTAGGAAAACAAATATTTAGGAAAGTGTCAGTCCATTCTACCTGGCTCCAGTCCTTGCTAATATTAATATAGATAGGTAAACTTTATTGTTCAGACAGGCCAGACACTGTGCTAAATGCTTTACACCATTAATCTTTATTCTGAGATAGACATTATTACCCCATCCCCAATTATGCAGAAGGCTAAGACAGGATAAACAACTTGCCTGATAGCACACATTAATAAGCGACATAGTCAAGACTTAAAGGCAGATCATTTGTCTCCAAAGACCTTATACTTAAGCCCTAACCATATACTAACAGTATAGGAACAGTTCATATTCATAACACAGCTTTGGTTTGATCACCTTGCTGTCCAATAGTCTTCTCTAGCACCACAGTTAGAAAGCATCAATTCTTTACTGCTCAGCCTTCTTTATGGTCCAACTCTCACATCGGTACATGACTCCTAGAAAAGCCATAGCTTTGACTATATGGATCTCTGTTGGCAAAGTGATATATTTGCTTTTTAATATGCTGTCTAGCGATGTTAGGAAGCATCACTTTGAACAGTCAGTGGAGATGATGGAATTACAGTTGAGCTATTACAAATCCTAAAAGATGATGTTGTGAAAGTGTTGCACTCAATGCGTCAGCAAATTTGGAAAACTCAACAGTGGCCACAAAACTGGAAAAGGTCAGTTTTCATTCCAGTTCCAAAGAAAGGCAATGCCAAAGAATGTTCAAACTACCACACAATTGCACTCATCTCACACACTAGCAAAGTAATGCTCAAAATTCTCCAAGCCAGGATTCAACAATATGCAAACCATGAACTTCCAGATGTTCAAGCTGGATTTAGAAAAGGTAGAAGAACCAGAGATCAAATTGCCAGCATCTTTTGGAACATTGAAAAAGCAAGAGAGTTCCAGAAAAACATCTATTTCTGCTTTATTGACTATGCCGAAGCCTTTGACTGTGTGGGTCACAATAAACTGTGGAAAATTCTTTAAGAGATGGAAATACCAGACCAACTGACCTGTCTCTTGAGAAATCTATATGGAGCTCAGGAAAAAACAGTTAGAACTGGACATGGAACAACAGACTGGTTCCAAATAGGAAGAAGAGCACATCAAGGCTGTATATTGTCACCCTGCTTATTTAACTTACATGCAGAATACATCATGAGAAACTCTGGGCTGGATGAAGCACAGGCTGGAATCAAGATTGCTGGGAGAAATATCAATAACCTCAGATATGCAGATGACACCACCCTTATGGCAGAAAGTGAAGAAGAACTAAAGAGCCTTTGGATGAAAGTGAAAGAGGAGAGTAAAATAGTTGGCTTATAGCTCAACATTCAGAAAACTAAGATCATAGCATCTGGTGCCATCACTTCATGGCAAATAGATGGGGAAACAGTGGCTGACTTTATTTTCTTGGGCTCCAAAATCTCTGCAGATGGTGATTGCAGCCCTGAAATTAAAAGACATTTACTCCTAAGAAGAAAAGCTATGACCAACTTAGACAGCATATTAAAAAGCAGGGACGTTACTTTGCCAACAAAGGCCTGTCTAGTCAGAACTTTGGTTTTTCTGGTAGTCATGTATGGATGTGAGGGTTGGACCATAAACAAAGCTGAGCACTGAAGAACTGATGCTTTTGAACTGTGGTGTTGGAGAAGACTCTTGAGAGTCTCTTGGACTGCCAGGAGATCCAACCAGCCCATTCTAAAGGAAATCAGTCCTGAATATTCATTGGAAGGACAGATGCTTAATCTGAAACTCCAATACTTTGGCCACCTGATGCAAAGAACTGACTCAGTAGAAAACACCCTGATGCTGGGAAATAATGAAGGCGGGAGGAGAAGGGGATGACAGAGGATGAGATGGTTGAATGGCGTCACCAACTCAATGGACATGAGTTTGGGTAAACTTCAGGAGGTGATGATGGACAGGGAAGCCTGGCGTGCTGCAGTCCATGGGGTTGCAAAGAGTTGGACATGACTGAGTGGCTGAACTGAACTGAGGTTTGTCACAGCTTTTCTTCCAGGGAGCGAGTGTCTTTTAATTTCAAGGCTGTAATCACTGCCCACAGTGATTTTAGAGTCCGATAAAATAGTCTGTCATTGTTTCCATTTTTTCTACATCCATTTGCCATGAAGTGATGGGACTGGATGCACAGTGATTTGATTTGACACTTGCATAAATTTTGAAATAATCACTGCCATATCTAGTACCATCTAGTAATCATCTTTCCACATACAAAGTTATTACATTGACCATATTCCTTATACTGTGTATTACATCCCTGTGGCTTATTTTGTAACTAGATATTTGTACCTTTCAATCCCCTTCACTTATCTCACGCCTCCTTCAATTCAATTCCCCTTCTGGTAATCACCCATTTGTACTCTGTTCCTATAAGTCTGTTTCTGTTTTGATTCATTTGCTTGTTTTTTTGTTCTTACAATTCACATATGAGACCATACAATATTTGCCTTTCTCCATCTGACTTATTTCACTTAGCATGATACCTCCCTAGATGCATCCATACTGACACCAATGGCAAGAGTTTATTTTTTTAAGGCTGAGTAATATTTCATCGCATGTGTGTATCACAGCTTCATCTGTTCGTCTGTTGATTTAGGTTGCTTCCATATCTTGGTTATTATAACTAATGCTCCAATTAACATAGAGGTGCATGTATATTTTAAAATTGGCTTGGTTTTTGTTTTCTTTGGGTAAATACCCAGAAATGAAATTGCTTGGTCATATGGCAACTCTATTTTTAATATTCATACTGTTTTCCATAATGGCTGTACCAACTTACATTCCCAGCAACAATGGACAAGGGTTCTGTCTTCTCCACATCCTCACCAACATTTGCTGTTTCTCATTTTCTGATGATAGCCCTTCTGACAAGTGTGAGGTAATATCTTATCATGGTCTTGATTTGCATTTCCTTGATGATTAGCATATTTTCATGTGTCAGCCATCTGTAAGTCTTCTGTGGAAAAATGTCTAGTTGTGTCTTCTGCCAGTTTAAAATCCAGTTGTTTGCTTTTTGATGCTGAATTGCATGAGTTCTTTATATATTGTTTATATTAATTCTTTACTAGATGTATCTCTCACAAATATGTCCCCTCATTCAGTAGGTGGCCTTTTCATTTTGTTAATAGCTTCCTTCACTGTGCCAAAACTTTTTAGCTTGATGTAATTCAATTTGTTTATTTTTGCTTTTGTTTTCCTCGCCTAAAGAGACATACCTAAAATAAATTTCTAAAACTAATGCTGCCTATGTTTTCTTCCTAGGAGTTTTAAAGTTTTTCATCTTACATTAAAGTCTTTGATGCATTTTAGTTTATTTTTGTGTATGGTATTAGAAAGTAGTCCAGTTTGATTCTTTTGCAAGTAGTTATACAGTTTTCCCAACACCAATTATTGAAGAGGATGTCTTTTCCTCATTAAATATTCTTGCCTCCTTTGTCATTGATTAATTGACCATACAAGTGTGAGTTCATTTCTGGGAGCTCTATTTTGTTCCTTTGAGTTTTGTGTCTGTTTTTGTCTCAATTCCATAATATTTTGGGTTGTGTAACTTTATAGTATAGCTTGAAATCAGGAAGCATGATACTCCTAACTTTGGTCTTCTTTCTCTAGATTGCTATTTAGGGTCTTTTGTGTTTCCATAACAATTTTAGAAGAATTTGTTCTAGTGAAAAATGCCATTCATACTTTGATAGGGGATTGCATTGAATCGGTAGATTGTCTTGGGTAGTGTGGTCATTTTAATAATATTAATTCTTTCAATCCATGAGTATGGTATATCTTTCCATTTGTTTGTGTTATTTTCAATTTCTCTCATTAGCATCTTATAATTTATTTTGTTGTTTTTACCTCCTTGATTAGATTTTACTCATCCTGATTGTAATAGTTTGCTATAAGCGTAAAAAAACACAATAGATTTTTTTTTAATTCACTGTGTATCCTGAAACTTTACTAAATTCACTTATTTGTTCTCATAGTATTTTGGTGGTGTCTTTAGGATTTTCTATGTATGGTGTCATGTCGTTTGCAAACAGTGATAGTGTTGCTTATTTCTTTTCAATTTGTATTCCTTTTATTTCTTTTTCTTGTTTGGTTGCTGGAGCTAAGACTTCCAATACTATGTTGAATAAAAATGATGAAAGTAGGCCTCTGTATCTTATTTTTAATCTTAGAGGAAATGCTTTCATCTTTTGCCATTGAGTATGATACTGCCTGTGGCTTTGTTATTACATATATGGCTTTTATTACGTTGAGGTATGTTCCATCTAATTCACTTTGTTAAGAATTTTTATAACAAAATGGTTGTCTGAGGAGGGCTTACAAATAGCTGTGAAAAGAAGAGAAGCAAAAAGCAAAGGAGAAAAGGAAAGATATTCCCATTTGAATGCAGAGTTCCAAAGAATAGCAAGGAGAGATAAGAAAACATTCCTCAGAGATAAATGCAAAGAAATAGAGGAAAACAACAGAATGGGAAAGACTAGAGATCTCTTCAAGAAAATCAGAGATACCAAGGGAACATTTCATGCAAAAGATGGATTCGAAAGTGGACAGAAATGGTATGGACCTAACAGAAACAGAAGATATTAAGAAGAGGTGGCAAGAATACACAGAAGAACTGTACAAAAAAGATCTTCACGACCCAGATAATCACGATGGTGTGACCATTCACCTAGAGCCAGACATCCTGGAAATGTGAAGTCAGGTGGGCCTTAGAAAGCATCACTATGAACAAAGCTAGTGGAGGTGATGGAATTCCAGTTGCGCTATTTCAAATCCTGAAAGATGACACTGTTAAAGTGCTGCACTCAATATGCCAGCAAATTTGGAAAACTCAGCAGTGGCCACAAAACTGGAAAAAGTCAGTTTTCATTCCAGTTTCAAAGAAAGGAAATGCCAAAGAATGCTCAAACTACTCCAAAATTACATTCATCTCACACGCTAGTAAAGTAATGCTGAAAAGTCTCCAAGCCAGGCTTCAGCAATACGTGAACCATGAACTTCCAAATGTTCAAGCTGGTTTTAGAAAAAGCAGAGGAACCAGAGATCAAATTGCCAACATCCGCTGGATCATTGAAAAGCAAGAGTTCCAGAAAAACATCTATTTCTGCTTTATTGACTATGCCAACGCCTTTAACTGTGTGGATCACAATAAACTGTGGAAAATTCTGAAAGAGGTGGGAATACCAGACCACCTGACCTGCCTCTTGAGAAACCTGTATGCAGGTCAGGAAGCAACAGTTAGAACTGGACATGGAACAACAGACTTGTTCCAAATATGAAAAGGAGTACATCAAGGCTGTATATTGTCACTCTTCTTATTTAACTTATATGCATAGTACATCATGAGAAACGCTGGGCTGGATGAAGCACAAGCTGGAATCAAGATTGCCGGGAGAAATATCAAGAACCTCAGATATGCAGATGACATCAGTTTTATGGCAGAAAGTGAAAAGGAACTTAAAAATCTCTTGATGAAAGTGAAAGAGGAGAGTGAAAAAGTTGGCTTAAAACTCAACATTCAGAAAACTAAGATTATGGCATCTGGTCCCATCACTTCATGGGAAATAGATGGGGAAACAGTGGAAACAGTGGCTGACTATTTTTCTGGGCTCCAAAATCACTGCAGATGGCGATTGCAGCCATGAAATTAAGAGACACTTACTCCTTGGAAGGAAAGTTATGACCAGCCTAGGTAGCATATTAAAAAGCAGAGACATTACTTGGCCAACAAATGTCCACCTGGTCAAGGCTATGGTTTTTCCATTGGTCATGTATGGATGTGAGAGTTGGACTGTGAAGAAAGCTGAGCACTGAAAAATTGATGCTTTTGAACTGTGGTGTTAGAGAAGACTCTTGAGAGTCCCTTGGACTTCAAAGAGATCCAACCAGTTCATCCTAAAGGAGATCAATCCTGGGTGTTCTTTGGAAGGACTGATGCTGAAGCTGAAATGCCAATACTTTGACCACCTCATGCGAAGAGTTGACTCATTGGAAAAGAACCTGATGCTTGGGGGGATTGGGGGCAGGAGAAGGGGAAGACAGAGGATGAGATGGCTGGGTCACATCACCGACTTGATGTACATGAGTTTGTGTAAACTCCTGGAGTTGGTGATGGACAGGGAGGCCTGGTGTACTGCGATTCATGGGCTCGCAGAGTCGCACACGACTGAGGAACTGAACTGAACTGTGGCTATCTCTGGTGGTGAAAGTAAAGTCTGATGGCATAAAAAACAATATTGCATAGAATCCTGGAATGTTAGGTCCATGAATCAAGGTGAATTGGACGTGGTCAATAGGAGATGATAAGAGTGACAATCAACATTTTAGGATTCAGGGAACTAAAATAGGCAAGAATGGGCAAATTTAATTCAGATAACCATTATAGCTACTAGTTTTGGCAAGAATCCCTTAGAAGAAGTAGGAGTCCTCATAGTCAACAGAAGAGTCCAAAATGCAATACTTCAGTGCAATCACAAAAGCAACAGATGATCTTGGATTTTTTCTCCAAAGCATACCATTCAACATCACAGTAACACAAGTCTATGTCCCAACCAGTAATGCTGAAGAAGCTGACATTGAATAGTTCTGTGAAGACCCACAAGACCTTCTAGAACAAAAACCAAAAGAAAAAAAAAAAAGATGTCCTTTTCATCATAAGGGACTGGAATGCGAAAGTAAGGAAAGTAAGGAAATTTAGAGACACCTGGAGTAATGGCAAGTTTGGCTTTGAAGTACAAAATGAAGCAGGGCAAGGACTAGCAGAGTTTTGCCAAGAGAACACACTGGTCATAGCAAACACCCTCTTCCAACAAAACAAGTGATGACGCAGACATGAACATCACCAGGTGATCAATAATAAAATCAGACTAATTATATTCTTTATAGCCGAAGACAGAGAAATTCTATACAGTCAGCAAAAACAGGACTGGGACCTGACTGTGCCTCAGATCATGATCTCCTTGTTGCAAAATTCAGGTTCAAATTGAAGAAAGTAGGGGAAATCACTAGGCCATTCAGGTATGATTTATTTAAATACCTTATGAATATACAGTGAAGGTGACAAATAGAATGAAGAGATTAGATCTGGAAGACAGAGTGCCTGAAGAACTATGAACAGAGGTTCATAACACTGTACAAGGGGCAGTGGCCAAAATCACCCCCAAGAAAGAGAAATACAAGAAGGCAAAATGGTTATCTGAGGAGGCCTTATAAATAGCTGAGAAAAGAAGACAAGTGAAAGGCAAAGGAAAAAGGGAAACATAAACCCTACTGAGTGCAGAGTTCCAGAAAATAGCAAGGAGAGATAAGAAAGCCTTCTTAAGTGAACAATGTAAAGAAATAGAGGAAAACAATAGAGTAGAAAGGACTAGAGATCTCTTCAAGAAAATGATAGATACCAAGGGAACATCTCATGCAAGGATGGGCATGATAAAGGACAGAAATGATAAGTACCTAAGAGAAGCGGAAGATATTAAGAAGAGGTGGCAAGAATACACAGAAGAACTGTACAAAAAAGATCTTCATGATCCAGATAACCATGATGATAACCATGATGATAACCATGATCACTCACCTAGAGCCAGACAGCCTGGAATGTGAAGTCAAGTGGGCCTTGGGAAGAATTACTATGAACAAAGCTAGTGGAGGTGATGGAATTCCAGCTGAACTATTTCAAATCCTAAAAGATGATGCTTTGAAAGTGCTGCACTCAATATGTCAGCAAAGCTGGAAAATTCAGCCATGCCCACAGGACTGGACAAACTCAGTTTACATTCCAACCCTAAAGAAGAGCAATGCCAAAGAAATTTCAAACTACTTCAAGCTATCACACAATTGTACTCATTTCTCATGCTAGGAAGGTAATGCTCAAAATCTTTTAAGATAGGCTTCAGAAATATGTAAACTGTGAACTTCCAGATGTACAAGAGGGATTTAGAAAAGGCAGAGGAATCAGAGATCAAATTGCCAACATTCATTGGATCATAGAGAAAGCAAGGGAATTCCAGAGGAATATCTATTGCTTCATTGACTAAAAAAAGCCTTTGACTATGTGGATCACAATAAACTTGAAGATTCTTCAAGAGATGGGAATAGCAGACCACTTGGCCTGCCTCTTGAAAAACCTGTATGCAGGTCAGGAAGCAACAGTTTGAACTGGACATGGAACAACAGACTGGCTCCAAATAAGAAAAGGAGTACATCAAGGCTGTATATTGTTACCCTGCTTATTTAACTTACATACAGAGTACATCATAAGAAATGCTGGGCTGGAGAAAGCACAAGCTGGAATCAAGATTGCTGGGAGAAATATCAACAACCTCAGATATGCAGATGACACCACCTATATGGCAGAAAGTGAAGAAGAACTAAAGAGCCTCTTGATGAAAGTGAAAGAGGAGAGTGAAAAAGTTGGCTTAAAGCTCAACATTCAGAAAAATAAGATCATGGCATCTGGTCCCATCACTTCATGGGAAATAGATGGGGAAACAGTGGAAACAGTGGCTGACTCTATTTTTTTAGGGCTCCAAAATCACTGCATATGGTGATTGCAGTCATGAAATTAAAAGATGCTTGCTCCTTGGAAGAAAAATTATGACCAACCTAGATAGCATATTAAAAAGCAGAGACATTACTTTGTCAACAAAGATCCATCTAGTCAAGGCTATGGTTTTTCCAGTAGTCATGTATGGATGTGAGAGTTGGACTATAAAGAAAGCTGAGCATCTAAGAATTGATGCTTTTGAACTGTGGTGTTGTAGAAGACTCTTGAGAGTCCCTTGGACTGCAAGGAGATCCAACCAGTCCATCCTAAGGGAGATCAGTCTTGGTTGTTCATTGGAAGGACTGATGTTGAAGCAAAACTCCAATACTTTGGCCACCTGACGCAAAGAGCTGACTCATTTGAGAAGACCCTGATGCTGGGAAGGATTTGAGGGCAAGAGGAGAAGGGAACAACAGAGGATGAAATGGTTGGATGGCATCACTGACTCAATGGACATGAGTTTGGGTAAACTCCGGGAGTTGGTGATGGGCAGGGAGGCCTGGCATGTTGCAGTTCATGGGGTTGCAAAGAGTCGAACACGATTGAGCAACTGATCTGAACTGAGGTAAATGTTGTATACTGTCACCCTCCTTATTTAGCTTGCGTGCATAGTCCATGATGCCAAATGCTGGGGTGGATGAATCACAAACTGGAATCAAGATTTCCAGGAGAAATATCAGCAACCTCAGATGTATAGATGATACCACTCTAATGGCAGAAATCAAACAGGAACTAAAGAGCCCTTTACGAGGGTGAAAGAGGAGAGTGAAAAATCTGGCTTAAAACTCAACATTCAAAACACTAAGATCATAGTATCTAGTTTCATCAGTTCATGGCAAATAGATGGGGGGAAAGTGGAAATAGTGACAGATTTCCTCCCACCCCTTGGCCTCCAAAATCAATGTGGGCTGTTACTGCAGTCATGAAATTAAAAGATGCTTGCTCCTTGGAAGGAAAGCTATGACCAACCTATATAAAAATAGAGACATCACTTTGCCAACAAAGGTCCATATAGTCAAATCTATGGTTTTTCCACCAGGGCTTCCTTGATGGCCCAGACAGTAAAGAATCCGCCTATAATGTGGAAGACCTAGGTTCGATCCCTGGGTTGGGAAGATCCCCTGAAGGAGGGCATAGCAACACACTCCAGGATTCTTGCCTGGAGAATCCCCATGGACAGAGGAGCCCAGTGGGGGTCACAGTCCATGGAGTTGCAAAGAGCCAGAGACACACAAGCACACATGTTTTTTCCAGTAGTCATGTATGGATGTGAGAGTTGTATCATAAAAATGCTGAAGAGTTGATGGTTTCAAATTGTGGTGCTGGAGAAGACTTTTGAGGGTCCCTTGGACAGCAGGGAGGTCAATCAGTTTTCCTAAGGGAGATCAACCTTGAATATTCATTGAAAGGACTGATGCTGAAGCTGAAGCTGAAGCTCCAATACTTTGGCCATCTGATGCAAAGAGTTTACTCACTGGAAAAGTCCCTCATCCTGGGAAAGACTGAGGGCAGGGAGAGAAGGGGGTGACAGAGGATGAGATGGTCGGATGGCATCACCGACTCAGTGGACATGAGTTTGAGCAAACTCGAGAGATAGTGAAGGACAGGGAAACCTGGTGTCCTGCCGTTCATGGGATTGCAATGAATCAGACATGACTTCGTGACTGAACAACAAATGACAGGCTATTCTTCTTCTTTTCTTCTGGGAGTTTTATAGTTTCTGGACTCACACTTAAGTCTTTAATCCACTTTGAGCTTATTTTTGGGTATAGTGTTAAAGAATTATCTAATTCCATTTTTTCCACGTAACTGTCCAATTTTGACAGCATTTGTTGATAAGTCTACCTTCCCACTATTGTGTAGTTATGCTACCTGGGTTATTTCATAGACTAATTGACTATAGGTGCATGTGTTTATTTCTGGGCTTTCTATCATGTTCCATTGGTCTATATTTCTATTTTGGGGCCGGTACCATACCTTTTGATGACTGTAACTTTGTAGTATAGTCTGAATTCAAAGAGCCTCTACTCCAGATCTGTTTTTATTCCTCAAGAAGGTTTTGGCTATTAAGGTCCTTTTGTATCTATATTCAAATTTTGAAAGTTTTTTTGTTCTAGTACCATGAAAAATATCACTGGTGATTTGATAGAGATTGCATTGAATCTGTAGATTGCCTTGGGTAGTATCATTATTTTGACAACATTGATTCTTCCAATCCATGAGCATGGCATATCTTTCTGTTTGTATCTTCTTTAATTTCTTTCAAAAGCTTCTTATAATTTTTGGAAATTGGGTCTTTTGTCTCCTTTAGATAGATTCATTCCAAGGTATTTTGTTCTTTTAGATGTGGTGGTAAATGAGATGAATATTTTTTGAATTTCTCTTTATGGTCTTCTTTTTTGTCATTTTATTTTTTAATTGAAGGATAACTGCTTTACAGAATTTTCATTTCCTGTTGAACATCAACAAGAATCAGCCATAGGTACACCCATGTCCCCTCTCTCCTGAGCCTTCCTTCCATCTCCCTCCCTGTCTCACCTTTATAGATTGTCACACAGCCCATGTTTGAGTTTCCTGAGTCATACAGCAAATTCCTATTGGCTATCTGTTTTCCATTTGGTATTGTAAGTTTCCATACATCTCACCCTCTCTTTCCTCCCCTCCCCACATGTCCACAGGTCTGTTCTCTGTGTTTGTTTCTCCATTGCTGCCCTGTAGATAAGTTCATCTGCACCATCTTTCTAGATTCCATATATATACATTAGCATATGATGTTTATATTTCTCTTCCTGACTTACTTTACTCTGTATAATAGGCTCTAGGTTCGTCCACCTCATTAGACCTGACTCAAAAGCACTCCTGCTATGGCTGAGTAGTATTCCATTGTATATATGTACTGCAGCTTCCTTATCCATTCATCTGTCGATAGGCATCTAGGTTGCTTCCATGTTCTAGCTATTGTAAGTAGTGCTGCAATGAACGTTGGGATACATGTGTCTTTTTAACTTTTGGTTTCCCCAGGGTATATGCCTAGGAGTGAGTTTCTGGGTCATATGGTTGGTTTATTCCTAGTTTTTAAGGACTCTCCATGTCATCTTCCATAGTGGCTTTATCAGTCTATATTCCCACCTCTTTCTTGTCTTTTGTTGTTAGTGTGTAGAAATGCAACAGATTTCTGTGTGTTAATTTTGTAACCTTCAACTTTACATAATTCATTGATGAGTTCTAGTAGTTTCCTGGTAGTGTCTTTGGGACTTTCTATGTACAGTATTGTGTCATCTACAAACAGTGACCATTTAACTTCTTTTCCCATTTGGATTCCTTTGTTTCTGTCTCTTCTCTGAAAAAACAGTAGCTAAGACTTGCAAGACTTTTCTTCTCTGAAAAAAAAGAAAATAGTTAAGATTGCCAAAATTATGTTGAAGAAAAGTGGTAAGAGTTATCCGTATCCTTGTATTGTTCTTGATCTTAGAAGAAATGCTTTCAGTTCTTCATCACTGTGTATGATGCTAGCTGTAGGTTTGTCATATATGGCCTTAATTATGTTGAACTATGTTCCCTCTATGCCCACTTTCTGGGGAGTTTTAACCATAAACAAGTGCTGAATTTTGTCAAAGGCTTTGTCTGCATTATGGAGAAGATTATATGGTTTTTAATCTTCAATTTATTGATGTGGCATCTCATACTGATTGATTTGCAGATATTGAAAAATCCTAGGATAAATCCCATTTGATCATGGCATATGACTCTTTTAATGTACAGTTAGATTCAGATTGCTAGTATTTTGTTGATATGTGCATGTATGTTTGTCAGTGATATTGGCTTGTAATTTTCTTTTATTGTGGTATTTTTGTCTGGTTTGGTACTAAAGTGATGATATGGCCTCAAAGAATGAGTTTGGGAGTTTTCCTTGCTCTGCAGTTTTTTGGAACCATTTCAGAGGGATAGGTGTTAGCTCTTCTGTAAATGTTTGATAGAATTTACCTGAAAAAACATCAGGTCCTGAACTTTTGCTTTTTGAGAGTTTTCAGAGCACAGTTTCATTTCCCGTGCTTGTTATTGGTCTGTTCATATCTGTAAGACTGTACCTTTCTTAGAATTTGTCCATTTCTTCCAGGTGGTCCATTTTATTGGCATACAATTGCTTGCAGTAATCTTTTATGATCCTTTGTATTTAAATGGTATCAGTTGCAGCTTCTCCTTTTTCATTTCTAACCTTATTGATTTGGGTCCTCTCCCTTTTTCTGATGAGTTTGGATAAAGGTTTATCAATTTTGTTTATCTTTTCAAAGAATCACCTTTTCACTTCATTGTTTTCTTTGTCTCTAATTCTTTTCTTTCTGTTCTGACCTTTATCATTTCTTTCCTTCTACTAACTTGAGGCTTCAGTTGCTCTTCTCTCTTTAGTTACTTTAGGTGTAAGGTTGCTGCTGCTGCTTCTGCTAAGTCACGTCAGTCATGTCTGATTCTGTGCGACCCCATAGGCAGCAGCCCACCAGGCTCCTCTGTCCCTTGGATTCTCCAGGCAAGAATACTGGAGTGGGTTGCCATTTCCTTCTCCAATGGATGAAAGGGAAAGTGAAGTCGCTCAGTCGTGTCCAACTCTTCACGACCCCATGGACTGTAGCCTACCAGGCTCCTCCGTCCATGGGATTTCCCAGGCAAGTGTACTGGAGTGGGGTGCCATTGCCTTCTCTGAGGTATAAGGTTAGGTTGTTTATTTGATATTTTTCTTTTTTTCCTGGAGTAAGATTGTATAGCTATAAACTTCATTAGAACTGCTTTTGCTGCATCCCGTAGGTTTGAATCATGTGCTTTCATCTTCATGTGTCTCTCAGTATTTTTTAATTTCCTCTTTGACTTTTTCAGTGATTCATTGCTTGTTTAGTAGCATATTTTAACTTTCATGTGTTTGTGTTTTTAGAGTTTTTCCTTATAATTTATTTGTAATTTCATAGCATTGTGACCAGAAAAGATGCTTGATGACTTCCATTCTTGATAACTTCAGTTTTCTTAAATTTACAAAGACTCATCTTTTTGCCCAGCATGTGGTCAATCCTGGAGAACATTCTGAGTGCATTTGAGAAGAGTGTGTATTCTGGAGCTTTCAACTGGATTGCTCTATAAATATCAACTAAGTTTATCTAGTCTAATGTGTCTTTGAAGGCCTGTGTTTCCTTATTGATTTTCTGTCTGGATTGATCCGTCCATTAATAAAAGTGAAATGGTAAAGTTCACCACTGTAATTGTGTTACTGTTGATCTTTCCCTTTATGACTCTTAGTATTTGCCTTATGTACTGAGGTGTGGCTATGTTGGGTGCTTATATATTTATAACAGTTATATCTTCTTGGCTTGATGCTTTGATCATTATGTAGTGCTCTTCTTAGTCTCCTGTAACAGTCTTTATTTTAAAATCTATTTTGTCTGATATGAGTATTGCTATCCCAACTTTCTTTTGATTTACATTAGCATGGAGTAAGTTCTTTCATCCCCAGACTTTCAGTCTGTATGTGTCCCTAGGTTTGACGTGGGTCTTTTGTAGACAGCATATATATAGGTTCTGCATCCACTCATTCAATCTATGTCTTTTGGTTGGCACATTTGATCTGTTTACATTTAAGGTAATTATCAATATGTGTATCCCTATTGCCATTTTCTTAATTGTTTGGATTTTGCTTTGTGGGTCTTTTTGCTTTCTTTTCTCTTGTGGTTTAATGGTCATCTTCAGTTTTGGGTTTGTGTTGATTTTTTGTTTTGTGTGTGTATCTATTGCAGTTTTTTGGTTTGCTGTTCCCACGAAGTTTTGACATAGTAGTCTATATATGTATACTTTTTTTTTTTTTTCTTTTGAGTTGCTAGTGGCTTCACCACTTAGAGGAGTTCCTTAAGCATTTGTTGTAAATTTGATCTGGTGCTGCTGATTTCACTTAACTTTTGCTTGTTGTAAAACTTTTGACTTCTCTGTAAAATTTGAATGAGAGTGTTACTTCATCTGAAACATAATCCTCTGCCTCTTCATTTTGCCTGATGTTCAGTGATTGTTGTTTACATTCTGCAGGCTGCAGGGTTTTGGCTCTTCTTATTTCTGTTGTCTTCCCTGTGGTGAATAAGACTATCTAAGAAGCTCATGCAAACTTCCTGATTGGAGGGACTGGTGGTAGTTAGAACTAGACCATGCTCTGGTGGGTAAGGTCATGCTCAGTAAAACTTTAATTTGCTTGTCTGCTGATGGTTGAGGCTGTGTTCCCTCCCTACTAGTTGTTTGGCCTGAGGTAACACAGCACTGGAGCCTACAGGCTAATGGCTTCTGGGAGGGCTTACAGCAATGAGTACATCCCAGAACTCCTGCTTCCATTGCTCTTGGCCCCACAATGAGCCATATTCACACACACACACACACACACACACACAAACACACACACCTCTGCCTCTTCAGAAGATGCTCTAACACTAGCAGGTAGGTTTGGTTCAGTCTCTTATGTGGTCACTTCTCCTTTCCTCTGGGTTGCATAAAATTCTGTGTGTGCCCTCCAAGATTGGAGTCTCTGTTTCTCCCAGTCTTATCAAAGTCCTGTAATCAAATCCTACTGGCCTTCAAAGTCAGATTCTTTGGGGATTCCTACTCTTGTTGTCAGATATTCAAGATGAGAAGCCTGATGTGGGTCTTGGAATGTTCCCTCCAGGGAGAACATCTGTGGTGTAAACATTCTCCAGTTTGTGGGTTGTCTACCCAGTGGTTATGGAATTTGATTTTAGTGTGATTGCACATTCCTATTGTCTCACTGTAGCTTCTCCTTTGTCTTTGGATGTGGGATATCTTTTTTGATGGGTTCCAGTGCCTTTCTGTTGGTGCTTGTTCAGCAGTTCATTGATTTTGGTGCTCTCATAAGAAGTGAGTGCACTCTGTATAATGGGCTCCAGTTTCATCCATCTCATTAGAACTGATTCAAATGAATTCTTTTTAACGGCTGAGTAATATTCCATGGTGTATATGTACCACAGTTTTCTTATCCATTCATCTGCTGATGGGCATCTAGGTTGCTTCCATGTCGGGTGGAGAGGGAGGTGGGAGGGGGGATCGGGATGGGGAATACATGTAACTCCATGGCTGATTCATGTCAATGTTTGACAAAACCCACTGAAATGTTGTGAAGTAATTAGCCTCCAACTAATAAAAAAAAATTTAAAAAAAAAAGAAGTGAGTGCACATCCTTCTACTCTACCATTTTGAACCAATCATAGCCTTTGTTTTAAAGTCTATTTTGTCTGATATAAGTAATGCTACCCTAGTTTTTGTGTATGTGTTTCCATTTGCATGGTATAACTTTTCCCATCCTTTCACTTTCAGTCTATGTGTGTCTTTAGATCTAAAGTGAGTCTCATGTAGGCAGCATATATTTTCATCTTATTTTAAAAATATGATACTCTATGTCTTTTGACTAGAGCATTTAGTCCATTTACATTTGGATAAATTACAGACAGATGTGTACTTATTGCCATTTCATTAATTGTTTCCTAGTTAATGTAGCTACTTTTGTTCTTTTCTTCTTTTGCTCTCTTGCCTTGTGATTCCGTGACTTTCTGTAGTGTTATGTTTGAATTCCTTTCTTTCATGTGTGTGTGTTCCTATTACAGGTGTTTGGTTTGTGGTTATCATAATGTTCCTCTGTAACAGCCTATGTATACACATGATTATTTTAAAGTGATGATCTTTTAAGTTTGAAAGCATTCAACAGTTTTGCTCCAATCCCCCTTTAACTTAATGTTTTTAACATACTATTATACATTTTTTTTGTTTCGTGGATATAGACTTTACAAGTACTGTTAGTCTTCTTTAGCTTTTAAAAACTATGTATTTACCTTCTCCAGTGAGATTTCTTTAATAATTTTTCATATTTCTAGTTGTAAGCTTTTCTTTTCTGCTTAGAGAAGTCCTCTTAACATTTCTTGTAGATTCAGTTTAGTAGTGGGGCTTCCCAAGTGGCACTAGTGGTAAAGAATCTCCTGCCAATGCAGGAGACATAATAGATGCCAGTTCAATCCCTGGATGGGGAAGATCCCCTGAAGTAGGAAATGGCAAACCACTCTAGTATTCTTGCTTCGGAAACCCCATGGACATATTTCTAGTTGTAAGCTTTTCTTTTCTGCTTAGAGAAGTCCCTTTATCATTTCTTGTAGATTCATTTTAGTAGTGCTGAACTTGTTTGGTTTTTGTTTATCTTTAGTTCTCTTTCAAATCTGAATGGTAACTTTGCTAGGTAGAGTATTCTTGGTTGTAGGTTTTTTCCTTTAATCACTTTGAATATATCATGCCGCTCTCCTCTTGCCTGCAAAGTTTATGCTGAGAAGTCATGTGATATTCTTAGGGGAGTTCCTTTGTATGTAACTAGCTGCTCTTCTGTTGCTGGTTTTGAGTTTCTCTCTTTTAGCCATTTTACTTCTAATGTGTATTGATGTGAACCTTTCTGGTTTATCTTTTGTGTGGACTCTCTGTGCTTCTTGGACTTAAATGTCTATTTCCTTCCTTGGGCTAGAAAAGTTTTCAACTATTATTTCTTTTCTTTTATTTATTTATTTATTTTTTTTCATTTCAGTGGGTTTTGTCATACATTGACATGAATCAGCCATAGAGTTACACGTATTCCCCATCCCGATCCCCCCTCACACCTCCCTCTCCACCCGACTCCTCTGGGTCCTCCCAGTGCACCAGGCCCGAGCACTTGTCTCATGCATCCCACCTGGGCTGGTGATCTGTTTCACCATAGATAATATACATGCTGTTCTTTCGAAACATCCCACCCTCACCTTCTCCCACAGAGTTCAAAAGACTGTTCTGTACTTCTGTGTCTCTTTTTCTTTTTTGCATATAGGGTTATTGTTACCATCTTTCTAAATTCCATATATATGTGTTAGTATGCTGTAATGTTCTCTATTATTTCTTCAAATAAGTTCTCAGCCTCTTTCTTTTTCTCCTCTCCTTCTAGGACTCCTGTAATGTGAATGTTAACTTGCTTGATATTACTCCAGAAATCTTTTTTTCTGTTCACCTTGGGTGATTTCCACTACCCTGTCTTCCTGTTTGCTGATCTAGTCTTCCTTATCATCTAATCCACTGTTGATCCCTTCCAGTGTATTTTTCTATCATTTATAATATTCTTCAGTACTGTTTGGGTCTTCTATTTTCTAACTTTTTGTTGAAATTCTCACTGTGTTCATCTGTTTTTCTTTCCTCCTGGGTTTATTGAGTATCTTTATGATCATTATCTTGAACCCTTAACAAATAAATTTCTTATCTCTAGTTCATTTAGTTCTTCTTTCTAAGGTTTTGTCTCCTGATTTTGCCCAGTTTTCTGTGTATACTTCTACATGTTAGGTTGGCAAGTTATGTTTCCCAATTTTTGATAAGCTTATGTAGGAACTTATGTTTGAACTTCCCTGGTGGCTTAGATGGTAAGGTGTCTTCCTGCAATGCGGGAGACCTGGGTTCAATCCCTGGGTCAGGCAGATCCTCTGGAGAAGGAAATGGTAACCCACTCCAGTACTCTTGCCTGAGAATCTGATGGATGGAGCCTGGTAGGCTACAGTCCATGGAGTCACAAAGAGTCGGACATGACTGAGCTACTTCACTTTCTTTCTTATGTAGGAAATGTGCTATGGGGCCTGGTGGCATGCTCCTCTCTGGTCACCAAAACTGTATGTTCTGAGGTGCTCCCTATGTGGGCTGCATGCCCCCTTCTGCTGTGGCAGGGCTGACTACTGTGGGCTCACTAGTAGATAGGGCTTGCTACTTGCCTGGTTGACAGTGAGGCTGTGCCTCATGTGGTGGAAGAGTGCAGTAGATTTCCCATTTAGTTGGCTGTGTGGCCCAGGACAGCAAGGGCATTTGCTGACCTGTGACAAGCAAGGCAGTGTCTCCGAATTGCTGTCTGTTTGACCTGACAAAGCCAGTGACCTAACTCAGTGACCTAAACCACTGACCTAAACTCAGTGGGGGGCATAGGCTCATGTTGGCCCACTGGGGTGTGTGGCTGGGTTATCTGTGTGACTTCCTGCATGATCAGGGAGTTGTTGGGGGCTGGTGCAGCCTGCTGGTTGGCAGCTAAGCCCTTGGCACTTGGGGAAAGAGTCCCAAATGATACTTGCCAGTGATGGTATTATTGTAGAAGAATGAACTCCCCAAAATGGCTGCTGCCAGCACCTCTACCCCCGGGAGGCTCTCTAAGATCAGCAAATGGGTCTGACTCAGGCTCCCTTCACACAACTGTCTTTGTTTTGGGGCTTGGGGTGTATTTGGGAAATTTCAGGCGCTCTTTAAGAGCAGAGTGTATGTTTTGTATAGCCCTCTCACTAACATAAGCCCTAAACATAAGCCTAACTGGTTTTCAAAGCCAGATATCCTGGGTGCTCATCTTCCCAGTGCAGGACCCTTGAACTAGGGAGCCTGATATGGGGTTCAGACTCCTTGCTCTTTGGACAGGATCTCTATCACCATTGTGACATTCCTCCCATTTGTGGGTCACTGACCCAGGGTTGTAGGTCTTGATGATATGCATCACCACCTCTCCTCCTCATCTCAGTGTGGTTCCTTCTTTATATCTTTAGTTATGGAAAATCTTTTCTGCTAACCATCATGTTGTTCTCACGGATAGTTGCTTTGTACATAATTGTAATTTTGGTGTGCCTGTGGAGAGAAGGTAGTTCAGGGTATTCCTACTCCATCTTTGAAAACAAGCTGGAATGTTTTCTTAACAGCAGAGGTTCCCTCCAACCCTTTATCTTTGCTGCACTTATAATGTGTAAATTCACAGTCAGAAGTCTTCAGTTTGTACCCCTGTGTCTATTCCAGGCTTTCACTATGACTACCTGTAACCCTCAAATGTCTTTCTATAAATCAAGTGCCCATTATACTTGGTTACCCCTTCAGATCTCTGGGAAAGTAACTTCTTATCTAATGTGGAAAGTCTGTTCTTAATGTAATTCACTTCTGGAATCCTATGTGAAAGCATCTTTTCTTTTTCTTTTTTGCATCTTTTCTTTTTAAAATTCCATTTCTTTGGAGATCACAGATATCTTTTCCTGTTTGAAAGTTAAAAACATCCTACTCACAGGCAGGTAAAGAGAAGCCTGTAATCTGGTTCTGTTTCAGAGAAGCAGCACTCAACATGTGATCAGGGAGTAATGTGAGTGGGTTGATGGCCACCTTTGTTTCCATGGTTACCAGACCCTGCTGTTGGGAAAGGTTCACTGCTCCTCCACCCTATGGTACTTAATGCTTTGTTAGTATAATCATTTCTCAGATACATGCAGAGGATTGGTTTTAGGATCCCCCATGGATAGCAAACTTCATGAGTGCTCAAGTCAGTTACAGCTGGCCCTCCATATCTGTGGGTTCTGCATCTGCAGATATGAGAAGGCTGACTGTATTTAGTCAGTGTCAGCTAACACCTATAGGATGCATATATTATGTCAACTTTTGCCACAAAATGCTCATAATTCTCTAGTTATACTATACCTCCAGGGTTTTGTTGGGAGTAGCCCTAAGGACAATAAAGACTTCCTAAAATTATATGCTTGATGTTATAGTTATAATTATTCACTAAGTATTAGGCATATTTTCTGTCTTGGAAGAAACATGCTCTTCCTTCTGTAAAGTGAGGTGATCAAACTCCTCCACTCAAAGAGTGAGGAACAAGCTATTTGCTCTGGATCTCAAGTTTCCTTGTTCTTATTACAGAATGGGAATCTCATTGCCCGTGGGTTCTTGCGACCACTGACGATGGAGCAGTAGGGGCAATGATTGAGAAACTGGGCCTTCAAGTTAGAACTGAATAGAAATTCAACTCCAATCCTACATTTTCCACTGATTCACTCTCTGAACTTGACAATCTGCTGAATAGATCTGCACCTTACTTTCCTCAACTGCAGAATGGGAAGAATAATACCGACCTCCCAAGGTGAAGTAAAGAATGAGACATATTGGGACTTCCCTTATAGTCCAGTGGCTAAGACTCCATGCTCCCAGTACAGGGAGCCTGGGTTCAATCCCTGGTCTGGGAACAAAGATCCCACATGCCTCAACTAAGCCCCAGCACAGCCAAATAAATAAATATTTTTTTAAAAAAGAGTGAAACATGCCAAGCCCAGTGGAGTTGCCTTGTTAGTAGTCATATACATTAGCATCAATTTCCTGGTTTTCACACTGGGTGTGTGTGGGAAGGAGTGCAGAGTGCAAATGACAAAATCTCAGAGTAAATCTTCAGTTGGCATAAATAATGAAGATGCAAGTTAAATATTTGACCAGCGATAAGAAATTTATGGCCATGAATACTGCAACTCTGATCCCGTAGCTTATGTGTGTAGTAAGAGGAAGCATTTCTTTCTCTTTTTTTTTATTATATTTATTTATTAAAAAATTTTTTTTTCATTTATTTTTATTAGTTGGAGGCTAATTACTTTACAATATTGTAGGGGTTTTTGTCATACATTGACATGAATCAGCTATGGATTTACAAGTATTCCCCATCCTGATCCCCCCTCCAACCTCCCTCTCCACCCGATTCCTCTGGGTGTTCCCAGTGCACCAGGCCCGAGCACTTGTCTCATGCATCCAGCCTGGGCTGGTGATCTGTTTCACCCTAGATAATATACATGTTTCGATGCTGTTCTCTAGAAACATCCACCCTCGCCTTCTCCCACAGAGTCCAAAATTCTGTTCTGTACATCTGTGCCTCTTTTTCTGTTTTGCATATAGGGTTATCATAACCATCTTTCTTTTGTTTAAAGCACTGTGTAACCAATTTGCATTCAGAGAAAGGTTATGGAATCATCCAGGCCCACTGCAAATAAGAAATCCAGATACCAGCAAGGGCAATGTTTTTGTGAGAATGTTGGGCTATTAATCATAAATAAAATAACAGGGCACTGTTATTTATAGCAAAGTGTTGCTAAGGATATAATAAGACCCTGTTTGGAACTCTCATTCTTTTTTCCCCCACAGAAGAGTACAGTGATTTTTTGGATGAAATACAAATCCCATACTTACATGAGCCCTGAGTATTTATGGCTTTTAGACCTTGGCATCAATCAGGCCTTGCAGGATGGGAATGTGTGAAGGGAAGCCAGCGTGTAGCTGGCTCCTTTTAATAATGATTGGGTACATGAAACCACTTTAGGTTGGAAATGACTGGCTAGCCCCCCAAAAATCAAGATGGGCTCTTGCACCTTCCTTTGCTAGATGTCTGAAAAGTCCCTGGTCACCTTCTGTTGTGCTGGAAGCGGGGACAGTGGCTTTCATTCAATCAGATGTCCTTTTCCTTGTCCCTGTAGAGTTAGAAGTTGCCCCTTTCCAGGAAATTTGTGGGAGGATGCTAGTTTATGAAAGTTTACTTGTGCTCACTCCCTTCTATGATGATGCCCAAACTCCTTGAAGTCCATGGTCCCAGTTTTTGTAGTTTCTGGATAGAGCAGGCATTTAAGTATTTGTGGAAGTCATGAATGACTTTATTCATGCCTTTGGACCTGTCCTCTAGCAAACAGGAGATGTGGGAGGCTGAAAAATGACTGCCCTCACCAAAGATATCCACATCCTAATCCTTGTAATTGGTACATAATTGGCTTTTATGAAAAAAGGGTCTTTGGAGATGCAATCAAGAGATGAGAAAATTATCTTAGATTATGGAGTGGGTCCTAAGTTCAGTTGCATATGTTTTTAGAAGAGGCAAAACAGGGAGACTTAACTACAGACAAAAGTCTGAGGAGAAGGTGATGTGGAAAGGGAGGCCCACATTGGAGTAATGCAGCACAAGCCAAGGATTGCCAACAGCCACCAGAAACTGGGGGATAGTCTTCCCAGAGTCCCAGGAGGGAAGGTTACCTGCTTAGTCTTATAATAGTGAAATCAATGATGTGTTTCTGGCCTGAAGGACTATGAGGAGTAAACTTCTGCTACTGTAAGCCACCAAGTGTGCAGTAGTTTGTTAGAGTAGCTGCAGAAAACAAATACAGAAGACATAGCCATTTCTTCATCAACAACCAAAGTCTGCCTTGTTACAATGTCAGATAGGGCCCTGTGTCCTACATAGATTCTACTGAACTACATTCTGTTCACGTACTATTTGCTAAGACGAGAATCTTTAAAAATGGTTTTTCAAAATTATTATAAAAATAAAATACATTTATCATTGAAAAAGAAGTCAAAACAGCACAGTAAAGTATAAAGTAAATGTGACCTCTGCTCTTAGAGGTCATGTTCCAGGGCAGTCTTCTAGCTGTATTTATATTCTTCTTTAAATTATTATGAATAGAATATATTTACATCTACTCATTTTAACACAAACTATGTCCTTCATTCACATCACACGGTTCCCTTTTGTTCATTAAAAATAAAATTTGGGAGATCTTTCCATATGTTTATACAGATATTTTCTCATTTTTTAAAACAATTGTGTAAACATTTGATTATATGAAACTATCACAGTTTGATTTAACTTGTCCAAAACCAGGAATTATTAAGGTAACTGAATATGCTTCTGTTTTGACAGACAGGATGACTTTAAACAATACTTACAAAAGCTTAGAATATCTTTCTTTTCCTAAACCATGGCAAACTATTGCAATTGTGTTCAGAAGAGAACATGGCTAATGAAGAGGTTTGCTGCTGCTGCTGCTAAGTCGCTTCAGTGGTGTCCGACTCTGTACGACCCCATAGACCGCAGCCCACCAGGCTCCCCCATCCCTGGGATTCTTCAGGCAAGAACACTGGAGTGTGTTGTCATTTCCTTCTCCAATGCATGAAAGTGAAAAGTGAAAGTGAAGTCGTTCAGTCGTGTCCGACTCTCCAGGACCCCATGGACTGCAGCCTACCAGGTTCCTCCATCCATGGGATTTTCCAGGCAAGAGTACTGGAGTGGGTTGCCATTGCCTTCTCCGGAAGAGGTTTGGATTCCTCACAATAACCGTGGGACTGGGGAGCAGCCTGGGATCCACCCTCTTTTTTTTGACGCCTAAACTTTTGTGCAGTGGACAAACACCCAGCAGTTTGTTCATCCATTCCTCCATTTAACCAATGGGCTTCAGAGCCATCTATGTTCCCAGAGCTGTGCCAGCATTCTGCAGAAAGAAAGATGAGTAAATCAAAACGTCCTACCTTCAAGTAGCTTGTTGCCAAATGACAGGACTCCTGTGCATCCCACAAGTGTGGGATGTGGGGTAATGGCAGATGAGCTCAGGAAGGTCAGGTGGGGCCAAGCAGGGATCAAACCTGTGTCCCCTGCAGGGAAATGCAGAATCTTAGCCACTGGACCATCAGAGAAATCCCAGATACTCCTTTTTAAAGGAGCAAGGAATCAAGAGACAGGAGTGAGGCACTGAAAGGAAGACTTTCAGGATGAGGCATTGAATCAATAACCAGAAAGTGAGATGAAGAGGAGTCAGGGGGCTAGTTGCAGTAGCCATGAGGAAAAGGCAAGAGGTAACAGGGGTCCACAGGAATCACCAAGCATGCGGGAAAAAGCCAGACATGAAGATTTTTTTATTTGAAGTATAGTTTAATTTATAGCATTATTTAGTTTCAGGTGTACAACATAGTGAGTGAATATATTAATAAATTATACTCTATTAAACATTATTATAAAATGTTAGCTATTGGTTATATTCCCTGTGCTGTTCGGTATATACTTGTAATTTATTTTATTTTATACATAGTAGTTTCCACGGGGGCTTCCCAGCTGATGCTAGTGATAAAGAACTCACCTGCCATGCAGTGGTCATAACTGAAGCTGGTTAGATCTCTGGGTTGGGAAGATCCCCTGGGAGAGGGCAGGGCAACCCACTCCAGTATTCTTGCCTGGAGAATCCCATAGACAGAAGAGCCTGGCATGCTTCAGTCCATGGGCTCGCAAAGAGTGGGATACACTGAAGCGACCTAGCACAGACCACACAGTAGTTCCTACACCTTAATCCCATACCCCTATCTTGCCCCTCCCCTCTTCACTCTCCTCAGTGGAAACCACTAGTTTCTTCTCTATATCTTGAAACTATTTTAAAGTGTGTGTGTCAGGTATGTCTCTGTGTGTGTGTGTGTTTTAATCAAAAGATTTTTAACCATGAGATCAAAAGTGGAGCAGAGATAACTGATGAGACTGCTTTCCTCAGCACCAGGAGAACAGGGGCAAGTGGGCTGCCCGGGGTTGCAAATACAGGTGGGGGTGGGTCTTGAGTCCCCCCGCTCCCACCTCCTAAGGACACTGGAAGCAACTTCCTCTTCAAGCCTGGCAGACATAGGTCTCTGTACTCCTAGGCATTGCTCTTGACCCTGAGAAGAGTTCTGAATGAGCTCTACCGCCCCCCAGGCAACTGAACCCCCTCCGAAAACCCCTCTGGAGCCCCTTCTCCTTGCTGCACCTGTGGGGCGGGCACAGCTGCGGTGGTAGCACCGAGATTATTAGGGGGAAAATATGCTAATGAGGACATGCCTGTGATTAACTCGCCTTTCCTGTTTCCTGTCAAACCCAAGCTGCACTTGGAAAAGATATTAAATTGGAATCAAGTGTCTGCAATCAATATTTGGCCCTACCTAACAACAGAGGAAGTTGTGAGTCCAGCTGAAAATGCACCTTTCCTGGAGACCCAGCAGGGTTAGGGGGGTGGGATGTGCTGAGGTCTGTGCTCAAATGACTTTCCTGGCAACAGTCAAGGGTTTAGAGGTGCGGGTCATGCTTATGACCCTGTTAATGCTGGTGCACTAGGGTAGTGCTATTTGTTCCCTTAAGACAGGACAAAACCTGACTCAAAGTGTGGGATCCAGAGCAACTGTGTGTGTGTCAGTCGCTCAGTCATGTCTGACTCTGCGACCCCTTGGACTGTAGCCCACCAGGCTCCTCTGCCCAGGGGATTCTCCAGGCAAGAGTACTGGAGTGGGTTGCCATTTCCTTCTCCCTGGAGCAACTAGGCCAGGCCAATACCCGAATTGTCACAGGCACTGACCCTCCCCAGGTCTCCTGCTTTCTCAAGCTTGGCTCAGGGGCCTCTGCACATGTGGTTCTGCTTCAGCTGTAGCTTCTCACCCTCTCTGGCCAGCGGCAGTTGTGATGGTGATCTGGGGGTAAGTGTCCATGACAAATCCTGCCAGATGCCTTTTCCTTATGTGACACATCTGCCCCGATGCATCTTGCAGTAGGGGAAAGTGAAAAGTGCGTGGGTGGCAAGTGGCTAATTCTTTGGGTTCCAAATGGTAGTTTTCTTTAAGAAATTTCTGTGAGGAAAAGTTGTAGGGAGAAGCCACTGTGTCCTGCCACTCCTTGCTCCTAAAGGCCAGATGCTGCCACCATTCTCATGCCTCGGATCCAGGTGGGTATGGTAACTGGTCCAGTCCTTGTTTGTTAGCAATAGCCAAGGACACCCAGAGAGTGAAATGCAGTACAAGGGAGCCCACTTGTGAGACCCAGAACCAGGACCTGCCCATTCCACACTCCCCAACCCCTCAAAACACATGTGAGTCAGATAGCTTTCCTTAATGTCCCTAGGAGATGAGTCACTCCTGATTCATTTCATTTATAGTTAGAAATGGGGAGAAGGGGCTTCTCCTGGCCACCCTCTTCTACACATCTCTCTGTTAAGTAAACGATCAATGCCTTTATTGTATGTAGGATGGTTAGTCTAAGCTCGCTCTGCTCGTCACACAAGAGGCCAATGAGTCCGAGGGACCAGTTGTTGAGACAAGTAATTTGACTTTATTCAGAAAGCTGGCTGACTGAGAAGATGGCAGACTAATATCTTAAAGTATCCATCTTGCTGGGGTCTGTATGCCAGGGTCTCTTAAAGAGTCAGAGAGAGAGAGAAGCAATGAGGAACTGAAGTCAAAAGGCACAATAGAAAGGGAGAGGCAGTGAGGAAGTAAAAAGTGTCTTCAGTCTTCCAAAATATATCCAGGAAGGGCCACTCTTTGGAAGGGTGTGTTAATCTCTTCTTTTTGTTGTAGCGATTAATAGGTGGCCCTGAGAAGTGGTCACATACAGTTGTGAGAGCTGGACCATAAAGAAGGCAGAGCACCAAAGAATTGATGCCTTCTAACTGTGGTGCTGGAGAAGACTCCTGGGAGTTTCTTGGACAGCAAGTCAAGACAAACCAGTCAATCCTAAAGGAAATCAACCCTGAATACTCATTGGAAGGACTAATGCTAAAGCTGAAGCTCCAGTATTTTGGTTACCTGATGTGAACAGGTGACTCACTGGAAAAGTCCCTGATGCTGGGAAAGATTGAGGGCATAAGGAGAAGATGGTGTCAGAGGAAGAGATGGCTGGATGGCATCACCAATGCAATGAACATGAACTTGGGCAAACTCTGGGCGATGATGAGGGACAGAGAGACCTGGAGTGCTGCAGTCCACAGAGTCACAAAGAGTCAGACATGGCTGGATGACTGAAAAACAACATTAATAGGTGGGCAAGGTTAGGTCATCTATGAGCTGAACAGATAAAGAGGGTCAGGGTCTGCTGAGGCAGGCTATTATATATGATTGTAATAACAAAAGCAACAAAATGCAAGTCAGAGAAACAGTTTCCAACATGGAGTCAGAATTGGCTTCTCTGCAACAGTCATACTGTACACCACAGGGAACAACATTTGTTTAGCTCGCAGGGAGGTAATCTAACTCTGCCCACCTGTGAATGACTGTAAGAAACAAGGAACTGAAACATCCCTCTTCCTGAAACTTGCCATTCTAGGAGATATTTGCAAGAATTAAATGGTCTTCTTACTTTGTTTACACATCTCCCCCAATCTCTGATTCATAAAAGAACCTGGCATCCAAACCCAAAGAAGATGGTTATTTTGAGACATTAGTCTGCCATCTTCTTGGTCCACTGGCTTTCCAAATTAAATCATATTCCTTGCCTCAACACGTCATCCCTCAGATTCATTGACTTCTTGTGCAGTGATCAGAGCTACCTTGGACTCAGTAACAATATCTTGTGTCAGGCCATCTTCTCAGTGTTGGGGATGCAGGGCTGAACAGGACAGGGTGAACAGCATGTATGCAGCTTTGCCTGGGGAAAGTATGCAGCCTCTGTGATCAATACAACTTGTGGTCATGTCCTAAGCTAATGGGGGGAGTCATAATGCCTTACTTCCCTGGGAAACTCAGTGACTTCTTAAGGTATCTTAAACATTTTACTGGAGAAATAGGATTATCTCTTTCAAAGGTGCTCTCACAGCTGCAGCAAAGTCTATCATTTGAGAAGTAAGGAGCCAGGGACTGACTCCTTATTCATCAAACAGCCCATTGTCTCTGCCTGTCCCAACAAATACTTGTTTACAAAATATTTACTTTTCCATCTCCATGTCAACTGTCTGCCTCCTCTTTGAAGTTCCAAACATCTACCCCCACCCTCTAATGCCCAAATCCCTTGTCGCTTTTAATTGAAGATGGTATTTAAAGGGAGGACTTCAGTCATTTGTTTGAGTTGCTCAGTTTTCCTGGGTCTGTCTCATGTATACATGTTATTAAACTTTTGCTTGATATTCTCCTGTTAATCTGACTCACATCAATTTAATTCTTAGGCCAAATAACCTTAAAGGTACAGGACATGAATCTTATTCATGAGGGCTCCACCTTATAACCTGAAAACCGGCAAGGGCCCTACCTCCTAATATCATCATATCAGGGGTTAGAATTTTAACATGTGAATTTGATGGGTACAGAAACATTCAGTCCATAATAATGCTTTTCTTGTTCATCTCTGAAGCATTCAAATCTGACACAACTAGAATATTTTTCTGGGTTTGTCTCTCTTGCTGTGAGTACTTCACTCTTCAATGTAAAGAGAAATTAAATCCCTTAAAAATGCTAGAATAGAATGAATGATTAAGTGATATTGATTTCAATGGTGCAGCAGCAAGCAGTGGCGTGAAGCAAGATCTTAATTTCCTGCCCAGAAATTGAATCTGGATATACTGGATGAGAACCAGAAATCCCAGCCACTAGACCAGCAAGGGGTAGAGGCTGGAAGCTATTTTTCCCTGGATCTTTGCCTCCAGTGAAAAATGAATTTATCACAGAGGCAGAAACTGTAAATGCAGGTACAAAGTTTGCTATTAGAGACATAGCACAACAATAAGTGGGAGTGCACGTAAAGAAGCAGTTTGTTTAATTAAGACAGAAGCAAGGCAGAGATGCACACCTTGAGAGAAAGATTGTGAGGAGTCTTGCAAAATATATCCAGGAAGGGCCCTAGAAAGGAGGAGCATGGTAAAGAGGCAGTTAAGTCACTTATATAGATCAGTTCTTCTAGGCCTTTGTCTTCCTTCAGGCCAATTATCTGATTTCTTTTTTCACACCTGACCTACCCTGGGTCCCTCCCCTGGGGTGCATATGTACTCTTCAGCCAAAATAGGTCTCAAAGTGAAGGTTTCTGGGAGGAGCAAGACTCCTTATGGCCAGGCATTCTCACTTGACTTTTGACCCACAAGGAGCCATTCTGTGCTTGTGTAGTACTCCCTTGTCCCAAAAGCAGGGGAAAGGAGATCTCTTAATCCTTTACTCAAACAGGCTTTTGTCCTCTTTGTCCTGGCCATGACTGTTACCTTAAGGTGTGTGTGTGTTTTAGTTTATTTATTTTTTTAGTTGAATTGCAATTGCTTTACAGAATCCTGTTGGTTTCTGCCAAATATCAACATGAATCAGCCATAGGTATACATATGTCACCTCCTCTCAAACCTCCTTCCCATCTCCCTCCCCATCTCACTCCTCTGGGTTGTTATAGAGCACCTGTTTGAGTTTCCTGAGTCACACAACAAGTTCCCATTGGCTATCTATTTTATATATGGTAATGTAAGCTTCCAAGTTACTCTCTCCATACATCTCACCCTTTCTTTCCTCCCCGCCCTGCCATGTCCACATGTATGTTCTCTATGTCTGTGATTCTGCTGCTGCCCTGCATAAAATTTCATCAGTACCATCTTTTTAGATTATATATATGTGTGTTAGTATATGATATTTACCTTTCTTTTTCTGACTTACTTCACTCTGTATAATAGGCTCTACGTTCACCCACCTCAAT
Organism: Muntiacus reevesi; assembly: GCF_963930625.1. Taxonomy (NCBI): domain Eukaryota; kingdom Metazoa; phylum Chordata; class Mammalia; order Artiodactyla; family Cervidae; genus Muntiacus; species Muntiacus reevesi. Next base: position 1,834,126 of record NC_089263.1, read on the forward strand.
AGAACTGATTCTAATTCAGTCCTTTTTATGCCTGAGTAATGTGGAAACAGTGTCAGACTTTATTTTTGGGGGCTCCAAAATCACTGCACATGGTGACTGCAGCCATGAAATTAAAAGATGCTTACTCCTTGAAAGGAAAGTGATGACCACCCTAGATAGCATATTAAAAAGCAGAGACATTACTTGGCCAATAAAGGTCCGTCTGGGCAAGGCTATGGTTTTTCCAGTGGTCATGTATGGATGTGAGGGTTGGACTGTGAAGAAAGTTGAGCGCCGGACAATTGATGCTTTTGAACTATGGTGTTGGAGAAGACTCTTGAGAGCCCCTTGGACTGCAAGGAGATCCAACCAGTCCATCCTAAAGGAGATCAGTCCTGGGTGTTCATTGGAAGGACTGATGCTGAAGCTGAAACTCCAATACTTTGGCCACCTCATTCGAGGAGTTGACTTGTTGGAAAAGACCCTGATGCTAGGAGTGGTTGGGGGCAGGAGGAGAAGGGGACGACAGAGGATGAGATGGCTGGATGGCATCACCGACTCAATGGGCATGAGTTTGAGTAAACTCCAGGAGTTGGTGATGGACAGGGAGGTCTGGCGTGCTGCGGTTCATGGAGTCGCAAAGAGTCAGACAAGATTGAGTGATTGAACTGAACTGGACTGAACTGAATATTCCATTAAGAAGAGGTGGCAAGAATACACAGAAGAACTATACAAAAAAGTCTTCATGACCCAGATGAGTACGATGCTGTTATCACTCACCTAGAGCCAGACAGCCTGGAATGTGAAGTCAAGTGGGTCTTAGGAAGCATCTCTACAAAAAGCTAGTGGAGGTGATGGAATTCCAGTTGAGCTATTTCAAATCCTGAAAGATGATGCTATGAAAGTGCCGCACTCAGTATGCCAGCAAATTTGGAAAACTCAGCAGTGGCCACAAAACTGGAAAATGTCCATTTCATTCCAATCCCAAAGAAAGGCAATCCCAAAGAATGCTCAAACTACCGCACAATTGCACTCATCTCACACGCTAGTAAAGTAATGCTTAAAATTCTCCAAGCGAGGCTTCAGCAATATGTGAACCATGAACTTCCAGATGTTCATCCTGGTTTTAGAAAAGGCAGAGGAACCAGAGATCAAATTGTGAACATATGCTGGATCATTGAAAAAGCAAGAGAGTTTCAGAAAAACATCTATTTTTGCTTTATTGACTATGCCAAAGCCTTTGACTCTGTGGATCACAATAAACTGTGGAAAATTCTGAAAGAGATTGGAATACCAGACCACCTGACCTGCCTCCTGAGAAACCTGTATGCAGGTCAGGAAGCAACAGTTAGAACTGGACATGGAACAACAGACTGGTTCCAAATCGGGAAAGAAGTATCTCAAGGCTGTATATTGTCATCCTGTCTGTTTAACTTATATGTAGAGTACATCATGAGAAACGCTGGGCTGGATGAAGCACAAGCTGGAATCAAGATTGCTGGGAGAAATATCAATAATCTCAGATATGCAAATGACACCACTCTTACGGCAGAAAGTGAAAAACTAAAGAGCCTCTTGATGAAAGTGAAAGAGGAGAGTGAAAAAGTTGGCTTAAAGCTCAACATTCAGAAAACTAAGATCATACCATCTGGTGCCATCACTTCATGGCAAATAGATGGGGAAACAGTGGAAACAGTGACTGACTTTATTTTTCTGGGCTCCAAAATCACTGCAGATGGTGATTGCAGCCATGAAATTAAAAGACGCTTACTCCTTGAAAAGAAAGTGATGACCAACCTAGATAGCATATTAAAAAGCAGAGACATTACTTTGCCAACAAAGGTCCGTCTAGTCAAGGCTATGGTTTTTTAGTGGTTATGTATGGATGTGAGAGTTGGACTATAAAGAAAGTTGGGTGCCAAAGAATTGATGCTTTTGAACTGTGGTGTTGGAGAAGACTCTTGAGAGTCCCTTGGACTGCAATGAGATCCAACCAGTCTATCCTAGGACATCAGTCCTGGGTGTTCATTGGAAGGACTGATGCTGAAGCTGAAACTCCAATACTTTGGCCACCTGATGAGAAGAACTGACTCATTGGAAAAGACCCTGATGCTGGTTAAGATTGAAGGCAGGAGGAGAAGGGTGTGATAGAGGATAAGATGTTTGGATGGCATCACTGACTCAATGGACCTGAGTTTGAGTAAACTCTGGGAGTTGGTGATGGACAGGGAGGCCAGGCATGCTGCAGTCCATGGGGTCACAAAGAGTTGGACACAACTGAGCAACTGAACTGAATGCATTTTGAGTTTATCTTTGTGTATGATGTTAGAAAGTGTTCTAATTTCATTCTTTTACATAGCTGTCTAGTTTTCCCAGCACCACTTATTGAAGAGATTGTCTTTTCTCCACTGTATATTCTTGCCTCCTTTGTCAAAAGTAAGGTACCCATAGGTATGTGGGTTCACCTCTAAGCTTTCTTTTTTTTTTTTTTAAGGGTTGATATGTCTCTCTAGATAACTCATCCCATTATCATTATCATTATATAATGACCCTCTTTATCCCTGATAATGTTCTTGTTCTGTATAGTCTGCTCAGTCTGAAATTAATACAGCTACCCTTACTTTCTTGTGATTACTGTTAGCATGGTATATCTTTTTCCATATCTTTATTTTATTTTTTTTTCATATCTTTATTTTAAATCTGAGTTTTTATATTTAAAGTGGGTTTATTATAGAGAAGATATAGCTGGTTTTTGTTTTTTTAATTACCTTTCATAATCTTTTACTTTTATTTCATGTATTTATACCATTCACACTTAAAACCTCTAAGCTTTCTATCTGATCCACTTGGTCTGTATTCTGCTTTTGTACCAGTACCATACGGTCTTGACTGTAGTTTTGTAGTATAGTGTGAAGTCAGGAAGCTTGATTCCTCCTGCTCCATTCTTCTTCCTCAAGATTGCTTTGACTATTTGGGGTTTTTTTCCCATGTGAATTTTGAAATTTTTGTCCTAGTTCTGTGGAAAGTATGATTGGTAATTTAATAGGTATCACATGGAATCTGTAGATTGAATTTGGTAGTATAGTCATTTTCACATTATTGATTCTTCCAAACTAGGATCATGGAATATTTCTTCATCTGTTTATGTCATCTTTGATTTCTTTCATCAGTTTCTTATAATTTTTGATATATAGCTCTTTTGTCTCTTTAGGTAGGTTTATTCCTAGATATTTTATTCTTTTTGTTGCAATGGTGAATGAAATTGATTCGTTAATTTATATTTCTGATTTTTCATTGTTAGTATATAAGAATGCAAGTGATTTCTGTTTGTTAATTTTGCATCGTTCGACTTTGCTAATTCACTGACTAGCTCTAATAATTTTCTGACAGTATCTTTAGGGTTTTCTACATATAGCATTGATAGCTTATGGTGAATGATGTCAGATTTGTGACCTCCAAAGAAGAAGATTTAGCTTCAGGACCAGGGGCCAGGCTTGATCACTCAGAGTTTTTGTGGAGCAGAGTTTTATTAAAGTGAAAAGGGCCAGAGAGAGCTTCTGACACAGACATCAGAAGGGGGCAGAGAGTGCCCCTTGCTAGTCTTATTAAGGCCTTATATACTTTTACCAGAGCCACTCCTGCAACATACATCTTAAATTAATAAGATTAGAAGTAGCAACAGAAAGGTCTTACCAAGCCCACTTCCACACTATACATTTTAAGATGACAGGATTAATCAGAAGGCTCTCAAGAAGGAGAAAGTGTCCCCAAGCAGGATACATTGTTGTTATATATTCATTGGTAGAGAGTTTAAGATGAGTTGCTTTGTTGTGTAATCATCAGCTCTGGGCTTAAAGAAAAAAATATTTTATGTGATTAATATGAAGGAATGTAGGGAAAAAAGCTTGTTCTTTTCTCCTTCTCAAGATCCCCAGACCCCTTTCTCCTCCTCCTCGGAGACCCTGGACTTCTTATCAACCTAAGAATTTCTCTCTCAGTATCATGTCATCTGCAAACAGTGAGAGTTTTACTTCGTTTTTCTTGATCTGGATTCCTTTTATTTCCTTTTCTTCTCCAATTGCTGTAGCTAGGACTTCCAAAACTGTGTTGAATAATAGTAGTGAGGGTGAGCACGCTTGTCTTTTTCCTGATCTTAGAGGGAATATTTTCAGTTTTTTACCTTTAAGAATAATGTTTGTTGTGGGTTTATTATACATGGATGGTCTTTACTATGTTGAGGTAGGTGCTTGCTATGACCATTTTTAAAGGTTTTTTTTTTTTTTTTTTATAATAAATGGGTGCTGAATTTTGTCAAAGGCCTTTTCTGAATCTATTGAGATTATCATATGCATTTTAGCTTTCAATTTGTTAATATGGTGTATCACATTGATTGATTTGTTTATGCTGAATAATCCTTGTATCCCTGTGATAAATCTGACTTGATCACGTTGTATGAGCTTTTTAATGTGTTGTTGAATTCTATTTGCTATGATTGTGTTGAGGATTTTTGCATCTATGTCCATCAGTGATATTGGCCTGTAATTTTCTCTGTTTATATTTTCTTTGCCAGGTTTTGGTATTAGGGTGATTCTGGCCTCAGAATGTGTTTGGAAGTATTCCTTCTGCTGCAACTATTTGGAAGAGTTTTAGAAGGATAGGGATTACTTTTTTTTTTTTTTTTTTCTAAATGTTTGATAAAATTCACCTGTGAAGCCATCTAGCCCTGGACTTATATTTTTGGGGGAGATTTTTTGATCACAGTTTCAGTTTCAGTGCTTGTAATTGGCTTGTTCATAATTTCTATTTCTTCCTGGTTCAGTCTTGGAAGATTGGATTTTTCTAAGAATCTGTCCATTTTTTTTTTCAGGCTGTCCATTTTATTGCCATATTAGTTCAGTTCAGATCAGTCACTCAGTCATGTCCAACTCTCTGTGACCCCATGGACTGAAGAATGCCAGGCTCCCCTGTCCATCACTGGAGCTTGTTCAAACTCATGTCCATTGAGTTGATGATGCCATCCAAACATCTCATCTTCTGTCTCCCTTTCTCCTCCTGTCTTCAATCCTTCTCAGCATCAGGGTATTTTCCAAGGAGTCAGTTCTTCGTATCAGGTAGCCAAAGTATTGGAGCTTCAACTTCAGCATCAGTCCTTCCAATGAATATTCAGGACTGACTTTTTTTTAGGATTGACTGGTTTATTCTCCTTGCAGTCCAAGGGACTCTCAAGAGTCTTCTCCAACACCACAGTTCAAAAACATCAATTCTTCAGCACTCAGCTTTCTTTATTGTCTAATTCTCACATCCATACATGCCTACTGGAAAAGCCATAGCTTTGACTGTCAGACCTTTGTCAGCAAAGTAATGTCTCTGCTTTTTAGTATGCTGTCTCTGTTGATCATAACTTTTCTTCCAAGGAGCAACTGTCTTTTAATTTCATGGCTATAGTTACCATCTGCAGTGATCTTGGAGCCCAAGAAAACAAAGTCTGTCACTGTTTCCATTATTTCCCCGTCTATTTTCTATGAAGTGATGGGACTGGATGCCATGATCTTAGTTTTTTGAATGTTGAGTTTTAAACCAACTTTTTCACTTAGTTGCTCATAATAGTCTCTTATAATCTGTTGTATTTCTGTAATGTCTGTTGTAACCTCTCCTTTTTCATTTTTAATTTTATTGATTTGATTCTTCTCTCTTTTTTCTTGATGAATCTGGCTAAAGATTTGTAATTTTGTTTATCTTCTCAAAGAACCAGCTTTTAGTTTTATTAATCTTGACTATTGTTTCTATCACTTCTTTTTCACTTATTTCTGCTCTGGTCTTTATGATTTCTTTCCTTCTGCTAACTTTGGTTTTTTGTAGTTGTTGTCATTGCTGTTGTTGTAGTTGTTCTTCTTTTTCCAGGTGTTTTAGGTGTAAAGTGAGGTTGTCTATTTGATGTTTTTCTTGTTCTTTGAGGTAGGATTGTATTGCTGCTAACTTCCCTCTTAGAACTGCCTTTGCTGCATCTCATAGGTTTTCAGTTGTTGTGTTTTCATTTTCATTTGTTTCTAGAAAATTTTTTATTTCCCTTTTGATTTCTTCAGTAACCTGTTTGTTATTTGAAATGTAATGTTTAATTTCATGTGTTTGTGTTTTTTACAGTTTTTTTTAAATTTACTGTGGCTTGATCTGTGACCCAAATGTGGTCTATCCTGGAGAATTTCCATGTGCACATGAGAGGAAGGTGTATTCTTCTGCATTTGGATGGAATGTCTTGAAAATACCAATGAGATACATCTGGTCTAGTGTGTCATTTAAAGCTTGTGTTTCCTTATTAATTTTTTGTTTTGATGATCTGTCTGCCTGTGTAAAGGGGTGTTAAAGTCTCCTAACATTATTGTGTTACTGTCAATTCCTCATTTTATGTCTGTTAGTGTTTGTCTTATGTATTGAAGTGCTCCTATGTTGAGTGCATACATATTAACAATTGTTTGTCTTCCTCTTATATTGATCCCTTGATCATTATGTAGTATCCTTCCTTATCTCTTGTAATCTTCTTTATTTTAAGGTCTATTTTGTCTGATATGAGGATTGCTACTCTAGCTTTCTTTTGATTTCCATTTGCGTGGAATATACTTTTCCATCCTCTGACTTTCAGTCTATATATGTCTTTAGGTCTGAAATGCTTCTCTAGATATGAGGAGATGCAAGGATTGAGATCATAATATCTACTCCTAAAAACATCCAACGAACTAAAGACCTGTCCCTCTAGATTCCCTGGACCACAGAGTGCCTCAATCCACCCTGAACTCTCTTGGGGGTTGTTGAAGGTCAACAGTTGCAGCAGCATGAGGTTCAATCTCCATAGAGGCAGATGGCAAATGTTTTTGTTGTTCACTTATTGGCAATGCCCTTGGTAAGTGCCAATTTGTAGTTGACACCTTCCTATCTGTTACCCTCTCAGGACTCTGTGTTTCTTAGATTTGATTGACTCTTTCCTTTCCCATGTTGGGGAAATTTTCAACTATATCTCTTCAAAGATTTTCTCATACACTTGCTTTTTGTCTTCTTCTTCTGGGACCTCTGTAATTCAAATATTGGTGTATTTAATATTATCCCATAGGTCTCTGAAACTATCCACAGTTCTTTTAATTCTTTTTACTTTATTCTGCTCTTCAGCATTTATTTCCACCACTCTGTCTTCCAGCTCACTTATCTGTTCTCCTACCTCAGAAGAATTCTCCTGTTGATTTATTCTAAAGTAATTTTAATTTCAGTAATTGTGCTGTTTGTATCTGTTTACTTATTCTTTATTTCTTCTAGGTCTTTCTTAATTGATTCTTGCATTTTCTCCATTCTATTTTCAAGGTTTTGGATCATCTTTACTATCATTATTCTGAATATTTTTTCAGTAGTTTGCCTATTTCCTCTTCATTTATATGGACTTATGTTTTTCTAGGTTTTTCCTTAATTTGCACAGTATTTCTCTGCCTTTTTATCATATATATTTTTTAACTTATTGTGTTTGAGGTCTCCTTTTCTCAGGTTTTGAGTTTGAATTCTATCTTCCTTTTGATTTCTGCCTTCATAAGTTTGGTTCAGTGGTTGGTGTAAACTTCATGTTGGGCGTGACTTTTGCTTGTATTCTGATGGGAGGAGGTGAGTTTTTGGTTTTTTTTTATTCTCATGGGCAGGGCTGTGCGAGGTGTTAATCCTGTCTGCTGATGACTGTGTTTGTAATTTTGTCTTGTTTGTTGTTTGAATGAGGCATCCTGCACAGGGTTCTGTTGGCAGTTGTGTGCTACTGGGTGTTGTATACAAGTGGTTGCCTTTGTGTAAGTTCTCACTAATTAATCCTCCCTAGCTTTAGGTGTTCCTTGTTAGTTTAGGGTCTTGGAGTCAGCGCTCCCATTCCAAAGGCTCAGGGCTTGATCTCTGGCTGGGGAACAAAGATTCCATAGGTAGTTTTTTGTGGCATTAAATGGGATTAAAACAAACACAAAAACAAGAAACAAAAGTCACACTCAAAAGAGGCAAATGGCAATTACAAAATTAGGCAAATAATAACTAAAATAATGAATATACACAGGTACAGTTCAGTTCAGTTCAGTCGCTCAGTCATGTCCGACTCTTTGCGACCTCATGAACCGCAGCACACTAGGCCTACCTGTCCATCATCAACTCCCGGAGTTTACTCACACTCATGTCCATTGAGTAGGTGATGCCATCCAACCATATTATCCTCTGTTGTCCATTTCTCCTCCTGCCTTCAATCTTTCCCAGCACCAGGCTCTTTTCAAATGAGTCAGCTCTTTGCATCAGGTGGCCAAAGTACTGGAGTTTCAGCTTCAACATCAGTCCTTCCAATGAACAGCCAGGACTGATTTCCTTTAGGATGGACTGGTTGGATATTTTTGCAGTTCAAGGGACACTCAAGAGTCTTCTCCAGCACCACAGTTCAAAATCATCAATTCTTCAGCGCTCAGCTTTCTTCACAGTCTAACTCTCACATCTGTACATGACTATTGGAAAAACCATATCCTTGACTAGATGGAGTTTTGTTGACAAAATAATGTCACTGCTTTTTAATATGCTGTCTAGTTTGGTCATAGCTTTCCTTCCAAGGATTAACAAAACCAGAACAGTCCAAAAAAATAATAAAGTACAATATTTTGACCCAGTGAACAAAGGAAACAAAAAATGATGCCCAGCTGTTAACTAAAGCACAAATTGGGGGGTGGGGGGGGAGCTATAATAAGGTGCCAATTGGGGGGGGAAAGCAATGAAAACAAAGCAAACTAACAAACATGTGAGGAAAAGAAAGAATAAAAATGCAAAGTTAAATAGAGGTAGATAAAGAAGATTTAAATATATTAAAGATTACAATGGGAAAAGAACAGTAGGAAAAAGAAACAAAAGAGTAAATGTAGAGAAAATAATAATAAGTTTAGAAGTTTTTTAACATAAAAAAAGGGTGGGGGGGGAAACAAAAGAAAAATAGGAAAACCCCACAGAACCACAAAAGGCTATTGTAGGAATGAAAGTATATAAAAGAAATTAAAAGTGTGATTTTAGAAAAAGCTTAAATAGATTTAATAATACTAATAAAATCAACAGCCGCATCAACAGAGCAGGGGGAAAAGGGAGAAAAGGAAAGAAAGTTTAAAAAAGAAAAGAAAAAATAATCCAGAAGCAACAACAGAACAAGTCAAAATATAAGAATAATACATGTTTTTCTTGAATCTTGACTGTCAGCGTCCTTTTCCTCACTGGAGTCACAGTCCGCCTTGCCTCCCTAGGAGGCCCTCCGACCCTGGGCTGGTCCCTGGACCTGCTGTGGAAGCAGCTCAGACTCTAATTTGGTCCTACTCCCATGTGGCCTTGTCTCTAGTGTCCACAGTGTCCACTGTCAGAACCAGTGCGTTTTCTTTTGTGGAAACTCTTATTGTCCTTTAGTCTGCCTAGTTGATTTTGTGGTTTTAATCTGCAGCTTGTACAGCTGGTGGGAATGTTTTGGGTCTTCTTCCTTAGCTGCACTGCCCCTGGGTTTCAATCTCCACCTCTGAATATGAGTCATCCAGAGGGGTTTGCTCCTGAGGCTGTCCTGGGGGACTTGGGTTGCCCCGGTGAGGGCCAGGTATGGAGGTGGCACAGCTGCTTAGGTTACAGGGGACCTGGCATCACTGGGTACTCAGGGTAGCAGGCGGCTAGGGCAGCAGGAAATATGGTGCTCAAGAAGGGCATGGCAACCTACTCCAGTATTTTTGCCTGGAGAATCCCATGGATAAAGAAGCCCAGCAGGCCACAGTCCACAGGGTCACAGAGTCAGACATGACCAAAATGACCCAGCATGCATGGACTCAGGACTTTTTTCTAGCCTCTGGAAGCTCTTTTGAGTGGGGATCATGCATAGAGGAGGCGCAGTTGCTTGGATCATGGAGACCCTGGCAATGCCGGCTCTGCAGGAGTGCTGGTGGCTGTCACAGGGGATATGGTGCTATTAGGGCTTTATCTAGCCTGTGGCAGCTCTGCCCCAGTGAGGATTGAGCATGAAGGTGATGCAGCTGCTCGGGTCACGGGGACCATGGCGGTGCCAAGTGTGCAGGAACACTAACTGCCTCAGGCACAGGAGCTATAGCACTATCAGAGGCTTTTTCTAGCCTCTGGCAGCTGGCGATCAGAAGGCCTGTTTGGCTGGCCCTTATCTGTTGCTCCACCCACTCAGGCACGTAAAGGGGCCCCCTGACTGGGGTCCTACTCTGCTGTTCCCTGCCCCAAGTGATTAAAGGGCCAGCTTCTCTATTGTTCAGCTGCTTGTTGCTGGTGTGTGGGGACAGAGAGGCTACAATGATGCCTCCACTCTCTACACATGACTCAGCAGTATTATCTTGCCTCCATGGCTGCCTGGTTTTCCTTCACAAATATTTCCCACCACAATCTCCTGTCTTCTGTCCCCTCGGGCTGTCTCCCCACAGTCCTCAGCTGACCTCACTGGACTCCTCCACAATCCCCAACTCCAGCTCCCAGCCTTTGCACCTTCTAGGGGACTTGCATTGCTCTCTGGAGTATGTTTGGCTGTGACAAGGTTGTCTGTGTGATTCTTTTCTGTTTAGACTGTTACAGATCAGCTGCTTCACCCTCAGCCTCAAATGCTTCTCCTCTGCCCCAAACAGTTACCCTGATGTGGGGATCAGACCCCTGCTTCAGTTCTCCTGCCTCCCAAGGGCAAGTCCAATCCTACTTATTCTCTTTTGCCCCTACTTCCTTCACCCTATTGGGTTTTGCATGGTTCTATATATTCTTTTCTGGTGTTCAGGTACTCCTGCTCACTCTCAGCTGGTATTCTGCAGGTGCTTCTGTGTCTGAAGGTGTATTCCTGATTTGGGGAAAGAGATGTACTCCACATCCATCTATTCCTCCACCATCTTGTCTCTACATTAAGGTATTTATAAGAGACAAACACGGGCTATCTACCCTGTTTCTGTTGTTACTTCCATTTCAGAGGGCAAACAGGAGGTTGACTGTAAATGCCTCAACTGGAACCCATCTACCTCTTGTCTCAGGAAATGCAAGCAGAAGGCTGGTAAATTTCTCAACTGGAGCCTACCTAGCTTTTGTCTCAGGAAATGCAAATAGAAGGCTAGTTGTAAATGTCTAATCTGGAGCCCATCTATCTCCTGCATTCGTGCATGCTAAGTCCCTTCTGCTGCTGCTGCTGCTAAGTCACTTCAGTCTTGTCCGACTCTGTGAGATCCCATAGACGGCAGCCCACCAGACTCCGCTGTCCCTGGGATTATCCAGGCAAGAACACTGGAGTGGGTTGCCATTTCCTTCCCCAATGCATGAAGGTGAAAAGTGAAAGTGAAGTCGCTCAGTTGTGTCCCACTCTTAGCGACCCCATGGACTGCAGCCAACCAGGCTCCTCCGTCCATGGGATTTTCCAGGCAAGAGTACTGGAGTGGGGTGCCATTGCCTTCTCCTAAGTCCCTTCAGTCGTGTCCAAATCTTTGCGACTTTCTGGACTATAGCCTGTTGGGCTCCTCAGTCCATGGGATTCTCCAGGCAAGAATATCTGAGTGGGTTGCCATTTCCTCCTCCAGGGGACCTTCCCAACCCAGGGATCGAACCTGCATTTGCAGACAGGTTCTTTACCACATCTCCTACATTAATATTACTGCCTTTCAATCTTTTGAACAGCTGGAGAAGGCAATGGCGATGTGACCCACTCCAGTACTCTTGCCTGGAGAATCCCATGGATGGAGGAGCCTGGTGGGCTACAGTCCATGGCATCTGGAAGAGTCGGACACGACTGAGCAGCTTCACTTTCACTTTTCACTTTCATGCATTGGAGAAGGAAATGGCAACTCACTCCAGTGTTCTTGCCTGGAGAATCCCAGTGATGGGGGAGCCTGGTGGGCTGCCGTCTATGGGGTCGCACAGAGTCAGACACAACTGAAGCCACTTAGCAGCAGCAGCAGAAAGCAGCAGCTAACTGGCATATATCACTTTTGTTATTTTCCTCTTGTGAAATTCACTGACACTGAATCTGCTTCTCACATTAAACGCATAATTCATAAGAAAGAGCAAATTACTGGGTGAGAAATTGGGAACACACTGTTTTGGTTTGGAAGGATTCGTTCCACACCCAGCTAGATGAATTTATTCTGAGAGATTATAATGAATGGGTGTCAACAAAGTTATCAGTTAAAGGGCAAATATCAATATTATTCACTACAGACACATTATTTACAAGCACATTATTTACACATTTACACATTATTTACACATTATTTACAAGCACATTATTTACAAGGTAGTTGCTGAACTTGGAATCAGAGATAATATAATCACACACAAAAGAAAAGACATTTTCCTAATTTTTTGCTCTGAAATCAGCTGACAGCATGAGAATGACAGGCATCCATGCTCTACTGCATTTAGATTTTGAGGAGGTCTACTTTAGACTATGGATGTGAAACAACCCTGTGCAGGAATTACTGTTAAGAGGTGGATATAGACCCAGCTAGCTAGGGACAGTTCAAGCTGCCAGGTTAATTTCCCAGGATAAAGCTGATAAATTTATTTGTGATTCTAGCAGCTTTTCAGATTTCAGAAGATTAAATTCCTGATACTTGGGTGAGTAACAGCATTAAAAACTCTGACCCTGAGTGGGTTCCTGGTTTATTTTTGGCTTTAATCTTACTTTAGAAGTGTAGACTTAAGTATATAAAGAGGTGGGACTAGCTAATGAGAATTCAAATCAGAGGGCTTGGTGGGAAATGAGTTTGGAGCAGAGATTTGCCATTCATTCTTTTGCGGTTCAGACCTTAATGCTGTCCAGAGGATCACCTAGGAAGGGCTCGAAGATGTTTCTAAAACTTTGACTTATAAAAATTGTTTCTCTTCCAACTTCAGATTTTTCATCTCTGTACAAGCAGAGATTTAGGGCATTGCACAGGAAAATATCAATGAGTTACCAAAATCTCAGTTCTTATAAAATCTAGTGAAGATTCATTTTTTAAAATTGCTCTCCAAATAAACAGTTTCTTTGTGATTCTTCCAACTTAGGGTCCAGACAGAAGAAAGGTAAAAATAATTTTCCTAGGCTTTTATCAAAATGAAACACTCAGTATCCAATCTAACCTCCCATTTACTTTTCTCCCCAAACTGGCACAATATTTTCTGCATCTGTTAACTCTAAAGGGACAATATTTTCAACTGTTTATAGTTTTCTTACAGCAGAGAGTGGTAGAGATATAAAAGGATTATCTGTTCTCAGAATCAGGAGTTTTTTTTAAGTTGAAAAGATACTTTTTTGAAGTCCTCTACTAACTTTTTGAATAAAACTACATGAGCTGCTAGAGGAGAACCAGAAGCAGTCTTAGCCTCTACATTTTAGGAATTAGCTCTTTCACTGAAATCAAATGAAACATGCAGAATACTGTCAGACAGATGAGATAAACTGCTAGAGAGACAAAGGGGGATGCAGACAGGGGTCTGAGGGACTCCACCAGAAGTGAGCTCCTCAACTGGAGCCCACTGGCAGAGGGACTAAATCCACTCAACTATGAAAATACTTTGAAAAGAAAACTGTAGGAAACAGATCAAAGCAGATGTAAGAAAGGAATCACAAAGTATTTACCATTTAATGGATTAGGCTAGGCAAATGACTTAAAAAGATTCAGTTTAATGGAGAAGACATGATTAAAGGGACAGTCTTCCAAATATATAGCTACTAGGGAGATTAAAAGAAAAATGGAAGAAAGAAGGGTGTTTTGGCACTTAAGCAATGAGGAGGAAAAGAAGTAAAAGGGAAAAAAATAACTTTGCTTGCAAAACAAAAGATAATCACCCCAAACTGGAAGTAATTCAATTGTCTTTCAACATCCACTGAATAAACAAACTGTGGTACATCCACACAATGGAAAACTATTCACCAATAAAAAGAAATGAACTGCTAATACTTAGAATAATATGAGTGAATTTTAAAATTTATTTTCTAAGAAAATCATTTTCAAAATATTGCAAGCTATATTATTCTATTTATACAGTGTTCTAGACAAGGAAAAAAAAATAAAGAGATAGAAAATAGATCAGTAGTTTCCTGGGGTTGGAGGTAGGGTGAGGGTATAAATACAAAGGGATATCATGAGAAGACACTTTGGAATCTGTATTCTGTCTGTGGTAGTGATTACAAGAATCCATATATGTATAGAAATTCACAGCACTGTAACCCCCAAAAGTAAATTTTACTAATGTATGTCTAAGATAGAAAAGGCGTCACCATGATAGACCCTGGCAGACTGCAGTTGTTTCTGCTCTCCATGATTCAGCTCTTCCTGTGCTACCAGCATAGTTGCTTGCCCCCTCTATGTACCACCTGATGTCTACCCATCATTATTTGGTACCTTCATTTAAATCAATATCTTTAAATTCACTGGTTTGCCGTGCTAGTTATACTTCTTCAACAAACTTTAATGTAAATATGTAATGTAAATACATACCTGTTTGAACAACAATGAAAATAGCCAGAAACAATGTTAAGAAGCAATGATAGACCACTGATTCTTAATAGATCCCCCTAAAGATAATTTGGTCCAATTCAGTCATTATTTAAGTCATATGTATACAGACTGTACTATCTCAGTCCAAGCATTGCTAAGGAAGACTGCTTCTCAATGATTCTGAGCCAATGATTCAGAGCAATGTGGTAGACATTCTAACTGGATCAAGAACTGGCAGCAATATAAGAAAAGAATGTTTTGTTTAGAAAAGAAAAAAGTCAAGGGAAATTGATAAGCCCTCTGTATCTCCATATTTTGTACATAAAATTATTTTTATCAATTTAAGTAAACTATGTCTTTTTTTAAGTGCTGGTTTTACAGGAAAATAAGGTAGGCATTCATTTCTAATTAAAACATTAGATAAAATTGCATTGTAGCTTGGTGTGTGCATGGCTACTGTGAAGAACTATTATAACAACTTAGCTCGTATACAGGTGCCTGGGCAGACCTGTAATATGAAAGATGCAGCTGCCTGGATGCAGGTTTTCTCTGCCAAGGGCTCTAAGCCAGGGTCTACTTATCAGTCCAGAAGGTTGGAGATGTTCTGGTTGAAGCTTTACTCAGCATATTCTTCTATTGAATAGTAACTTCTTTTCTTTATTTGAAAATGTGTAATATAATACCTCATGTACTACAGTGCTTTTATTCAAGATGGATCCAAGTTTTGGGAATCCTGAAACTCATATTATTTTTGTAATCCTCATTAACAGAATAGAAAATTATAAATACAAGATTAGGCATAAAAGAGAATATTTGTTTATAATGAGAAAATAAATTTAAACAAATGATACATTTAAAGAAGTTGGAAGAAGTATCACAAAGTCCATAACTCCCTGTCATACCTCTATCACATTTGTTTCCTGCCTTTTTGACTACATGTTCTTTGATCAATTTTGTAATGCCATTTGTATTAAAATGATGATTCATATATATAAAGAGTGAAGTAAGCCAGAAAGATAAAGAACATTACAGCATACTAACACATATATATGGAATTTAGAAAGATGGTAACGATAACCCTATATGCAAAACAGAAAAAGAGACACAGAAGTACAGAACAGACTTTTGAACTCTGTGGGAGAAGGTGAGGGTGGGATGTTTCGAAAGAACAGCATATATATTATCTATGGTGAAACAGATCACCAGCCCAGGTGGGATGCATGAGACAAGTGCTCGGGCCTGGTGCACTGGGAGGACCCAGAGGAGTCGGGTGGAGAGGGAGGTGTGAGGGGGGATCAGGATGGGGAATACGTGTAACTCTATGGCTGATTCATGTCAGTGTATGACAAAACCCACTGAAATGTTGTGAAGTAATTAGCCTCCAACTAATAAAATAAATAAATAAATAAATAAATAAAATGATGATTCAGGCTTTCTTCTGATTGATTTACATTTTAATTTATTATTGATAGTCAGGATGCATAAAACATGCAGCTCTACATACAGATGTACCCTGTTTCCAGTACTGATTGAAAAAGGGATTCTCTTTTGTACAATTACTTTCAAAAAAGGGAAAAAAAAGAAAGAAAGAAAGAAACCATCTGGTTTATGCTCTTTATCAAGTATGTTTCTGAGAGAAGAGACATTCTATTTTGACTTTGTCTACGGTAATAGACTCTTTTTTTTTTTTTTTTTTTTAAATATTATTTTATTAGTTGGAGGCCAATCACTTTACAACATTTCAGTGGGTTTTGTCATACATTGACATGAATCAGCCATATAGTTACATGTATTCCCCATCCCGATCCCCCCTCCCACCTCCCTCCCCACCCGACTCCTCAGGGTCCTCCCAGTGCACCAGGCCCGAGCACCTGACTCATGTATCCCACCTGGGCTGGTGGTCCGTTTCACCATAGATAATATACATGCTGTTCTTTCAAAACATCCCACCCTCACGTTCTCCCCCAGAGTTCAAAAGTCTGTTCTGTATTTCTGTGTCTCTTTTTCTGTTTTGCATATAGGGTTATCGCCACCATCTATCTAAATTCCGTATATATGTGTTAGTATACTGTAATGTTCTTTATCTTTCTGACTTACTTCACTCTGTATAATGGGCTCCAGTTTCATCCATCTCATTAGAACTGATTCAAATGAATTCTTTTTAACGGCTGAGTAATATTCCATGGTGTATATGTACCACAGCTTCCTTATCCATTCATCTGCTGATGGGCATCTAGGTTGCTTCCATGTCCTGGCTATTATAAACAGTGCTGCGATGAACATTGGGGTGCACGTGTCTCTTTCAGATCTGGATTCCTCAGTGTGTATGCCCAGAAGTGGTATTGCTGGGTCATATGGCAGTTCTATTTCCAGTTTTTTAAGAAATCTCCACACTGTTTTCCATAGTGGCTGTACTAGTTTGCATTCCCACCAACAGTGTAAGAGGGTTCCCTTTTCTCCACACCCTCTCCAGCATTTATTGCTTGTAGACTTTTGGATAGCAGCCATCCTGACTGGCGTGTAATGGTACCTCATTGTGGTTTTGATTTGCATTTCTCTGATGATGAGTGATGTTGAGCATCTTTTCATGTGTTGTTGGTAATAGACTCTTATGTTCACTATGCTCAGAATTAGTTCTGAACATCTCACTGCCCACATGTTTCTCTTGTTGAGAACACTTGAATGTGTTTCTGTTATGATATGTCCTCTGACCATACCTAGAACAGTTTTAATAATTAAAATATCTAATCTTGTGTAGGAGTCAACTCTGTGAACTCCATCCAAACTAGAGCTCATACCTGCTTGAGGCTTGAAAGTCTGCACACCGGGCAGGGGCCTCATATTTTTGTTAAGATCTAATTTCTGATTCCTCCAGGGTTGTGCCCCAGGGTGATAGAAAACATGTTACTTGCCTGGCTGCAAGTGTCACTTTGGTGTTGGATGTTTTAGGTGTGCTTTGCTGACATGGGTGATTCAGTATTAACTTGGAGAGCACATTAACTCTCAGAGCACATTGTAATGTAGGATTCGCATCCACAAGGCAGTCACTTTCAGAGCTTTGTTCTCCGAGCTTCTCAACCGCCTCCACTACGATCCCCTTCTAGGTCATTTTACCCCTCCAGGTGTCCTTCTTGGGCAAAGTGTCCTTCAAGTGGCTTCATATCAGTTGCCTCTGTGGAACCATGCTTAGTCCCTGGGAAAGGGGCACATTGGAGGAGTCAGCTGCTCCCATTGAAACCTTTGTCAGGGAATTGCCTGGTGGTCCAGTGGTTAGAACTCAGGTCACTCACTGCTGTTGCCCCAAGTTCAATCCCTGGTCAGGGAACTAAGATTCTGCAAGCAAGCCATGAAACTTGGCCAAATAAGTGAATGAGAAACCTCTTTCTCTCTCGCACTCATCTCAGGTTTTTGAACATACAACCTCTTTCCTGTGTAAGTCCTTTTCTCCCAGACTACAGAAGATATATGCTATCTATGATATCCTTGGTGCCAAGCACCTCTCACTTGGCAAGAGATGGGGGAGATAAAACTTCTTTCTGCTGCCATGTGATAGAGAGGAGTACCCTAACATCCTCACAGGAATGCTCTTTTCTTCTCTCCTTTTAGTTGTAGACATTCATAGCCAGTAGAAAGGTGAAGGATTCCTGTTAGGAGAGCTGATTGTAAAATCACTTAGTAAGTTCAGTATTGGTGCTTTTAGCACATCAGTCTAGGTTATAAGGGTATTTGCCATTTTATTCTACTTTCTTCAGCTGAAACTAAGATGAAAGCAGTTCCAGCTTAACATCGTATCACAGAAACATACATTATCTATATCCATTTTTTCTTTCACTCAATCAACATTATATCAAATATTACTGGCCTGTATTGCTGAAACTTACCTCTGGAAAGCCCTAGCTAGTATTCCCTTCACCCCTAATTTAGTCGTTGTTTTTGTCATCCTCATTGCTCAGAGCTGGGCTCTACCCATCTCTTGTCATAGTTCCATCAATTTCTGACCTAGCACCCACATTGGTTGTCACACTTTTTCTTAACCAGAAGTGATAAAGATTTCTTATGTCATACAACTTACTGAATCTTGGTTTTCTTTGAACTCACAAAGAATGAAACGTTTGGGTGGTGGTGACAGTGGAAACACTAGTACTGGTGGTGGAGATGTTGGTGAAAGTGCTGGTATTTGAACTGTTGGTGGTTGGAGAGGAAGGAGAGGTGGTCGAGATGGTGGTGATATTGGTGGAAGTGGTGGTAGAAGTGATGATGTAAGTGGAGTTGGTGGAGGTAGAGATAATGGTAGAGGTAGTGGAAGTGGTGGTGATGGGGGTGATGGGCTTGGCAGAGGGGAGGTAAAGGTGGTGATGCTGTTGAAGGTAGAGATGTAACCTGTTAGACTACAGCAGAATGAACACAAAACAATCCTGAAGGGATCCTCTGTGCTCAGGGTGCACTGCCATAGAGCACTGTCTCCACTGAGTATGCATTCACAATAAAATAGTGACAAGCTGTAGTAGGAAATGAATTATATATAAAGGAGAGTCAGTAGACAACACAAATGGGAGAATTTGCATCTTAAGACTCAGATTTAAGAGCTAAAAGAGACCTGGGAAGGAGAGAACTGAGATCATGGAAAGAGAATATTAAAAAAAAGAATGCACTTAGTCCTGAACACAATGCATGAAAACAAACCCCTACCTAGATATATTGTAGTGGAGTTTAAACTTTAAAAACAGAAAATCAGAAAAACCACTGAGATACATGACAGGTTGATGAAAGGAGGCAGGTGAGCTTTCAAAGAGCTTTCAAGGTGTGACTCTTAGAAGATCAGCAACTAGAAATTCAAGAAGAAAAATGGAATCAGACCTTACAATTGCTGGGCAAAACTAACTGCTGGGCACAAAAGGTATTTTCAGGCACAGAGATTCTTCAAGTGTGAATGCTAGACAAGTCTCCATTTGAATAAAAAACAAACAAACAAAAAAACCAAAAAACTATAGCTTGAACTTCAGCAAAGAAAGAAATTCATCTGAAAAGGAGAGAGTGGAACACTGAAAACTATGATGAAGAAAGAACTCCATGAACACATTGGAAAAACCAAATATGTATTAAATAATAACATGAAAGACTGATCTGGATAGATTTTTAAAAGGTGGTAAATCTAAAATATTAGGAAGCAATGACTATAGAAGATGACAAGACTTTATAGGGAGCAGTCTGAGAGTCTTTTATTCTGTGGGACCAGAACTGAGATATCTATTGTGATAAATAATCATGCTAAACAGCAAAAAATAATCTCTCAAAGAATACAAATGGGATACATAGCTTCCAAACCAGCTGGAATAATATGTGAACAATGAAAAGTTATTAATAAATGGAAAATGAGGAAGGAGATGGGCAAGGAAGCAAGGAAGATGTTGGTGAGTAAACGTAACAGAGATGGGGGCAGTCAGGCCAGGTGGGCAACAGCAAGGACGGGTGTGGGATGCGGGAGGCTATCTCATACAGTACCCGGGCAAATCCCAGTTCAGTGGAATATGGTGTTCCTGGAGCCTCACGGAGGAGGGGCAGAAAGGAAAGGCCCAGGTGGCCCAGCAATGTGCAGATTCATCCGCCCATCACATGAGTTTGACTCACATCTCCTCTCAATACAACCATCCTTTCTTCCAGCTCTTGTCCTTTTTTCCAACCAGCACATTGTCTCTGGACATCTCTGCAGACCCTTCAGGATCCAGTCTATTATTGCTAGGTCCACAATCAGTTTAGATTAATGGATAATTAAGCCAGTCTGACCCAAGACAGCATGGTATGTTTTCCATTTTTCAGAGGAGATGAGCCACAGGCAACGTAAATTGACTGTCTATTCTCTGTTCATCTCTGATTTCTGGGGGGCTGTACCACCCATGAAGTTTCAGAAACGTATGCCAGATGTGGACTAAAGGCAAAGAACTATAGAGTCTTTGGTGAGAGAGACCTGTGAGAGAAATGGATTTCTTTCTGCTCACATTTTCAAGTAGTTATAGAATTAAAAAAATTTTTTTAACACATGAACTCTATAACCCAGATAAAGTACAATCTGTTCCTATTTTAGGATGCTATTTGAAACCTATTCCATGCTGAGTCCATTTCATTTTATCTGTTTGTTTCTTTCCTTTGAAAAGAGCCAAAACAGAGGCTGAAATAGCACTTCTCTTCCTGACCCTCTTTTCTTGCCTTGCAGAAGATAGGTCCTGCAGCCTGGTGTGAAAAGAAAAGAAACTCAACCTTCAGTGGAAAGAAGCTAGACTCCTGGGGAGAACTCTGAGGTGGATTTAAAGAGACAGGCATGACAAACCTCTGTAGGTTCTGAGAGATCCACCACAGTGACTGAAGGCACACAACACTGGGGTACGTGTAATTAATGCCCTGGAGGAGGCTTTACATGTCAGCTCCCTTTCAGCATTTCCATATGGGCCCCACTGGCATTTCCCGTGCTCCTGCCTGACTGGAGGACTCAGCAATTTGCTGTTTACCGAAAGACAACCCACAAGTTTCTCCATCATAGCTCTTAAGTTTCTCTCTTGCGTGCCCTTGTTCTCTCCCTCCTTTCCGCCCTCCCCCGCCCTTTAAATTGTATTTTATTGTGGTAAAAACAGTTAACACGGGATTTCCCTTTTAATGCAGTTTCCAGTGGACAATACAGTCGCTGTGTCAGGTATGAAGCTGTGCAGCCCGTCTCCAGAACTCATTCATCCTGCTTGCCTGAAACTTTATGCCTCTTGCTTAGTGACTCCCCATTCCCCCCCCACCCCCCACCAGCACACAAGGGCCTGGCAGCCACCATTCCACTCTTTGATTCTATGAATTTGACTACTTTAGATCCCTCATGTAAGTAGAACATGCAGCATTTGTCCTTCCGTAACTGGCTTATTTCACTGAGCATAGTGTCCTCGACTTTCATCCTGTGGTTACATATTGCAGAATTTCCTTATTTTTTAAGGCTGGATCATACTCCATGTGCCTGTATACCACATTTTCTTTACCTACCCATCTGCTGATGGACATTTAGGTTGTTTCCACACTGTGGCTGCTGTGAATAGTGCTGCAGTGAACATGGTGTGTAGAAATCTCTTCAACATCCTATGGAGAGGGACTTCCCTGGTGGTCCAGTGGTTAAAAGTCTACCTTGTAATGCAGGGCACACAGGTTTGATTCCTGGTTGGGGAACTAAGATTCCACATGCTTAGGATCAACTAAGCCTGCAAGCATCAGTTACTGGGCCCACAAGCCACAACCAGAGCATCAGTGTGCTGCAACAAAAGCTCCTTATAATGCAGCAAAAGATTCCACATGCTGCAACTAAGACCTGATGCAGCCAAGTAAATATTAAGAAAAAAGACCCTATTTAGAACAGGGGGTTCCTCAGAGTATTCAAAATAGAACTACCATGTGATCCAGCAATCCCACTTCTGGGTATTTAATCCTCTTCATTTTTTGTGTTAAGCACATTTTCAAAATATCTTCATTTTTTCCCCATAAGAAATGCCTCATACTTTAAAAAAAATTCTTGTTTAGTATTATGACTGTTTTTTGTGCTCCTATTTAGTGTCTTCATAATACAACCTCAGCTGGGAACTTGTGAGGAACTGAGGAACACAGCACCCAGCCAGCCCACCCTGATAAAGTCTACATTTTCACATTCAATTCACTGAATCTGCCTCTAAGAACGAAACCCCTCAGATGTAAAATAGTTGGCGTGTGCTCATTAAGCTACCGCTGCTTTCCCTTTAGTTTTAAAGGGACCTAGAAATTCCTGAACTGTTTTCTTTTCTTTTCTTTTTCTTTTCATTTATTTTTATTAGTTGGAAGCTAATTACTTTACAATATTGTAGTGGGTTTTTTGCCATACACTGACGTGAATCAGCCATGGATTTATATGTGTTCCCCATCCCGATTCCCCTTCCTGCCTCCCTCCCCATCCAATTCCTCTGGGTCTTCCCAGTGTACCAGCCCTGAGCACTGTCTCATGCATCCAACCTGGACTGGTGATCTGTTTCACCCTATATAGTATACTTGTTTCAATGCTATTCTCTCAGAACATCCCACCCTCGCCTTCTCCCACAGAGTCCAAAAGTCTGTTCTGTACATCTGTGTCTCTTTTTCTGTTTTGCATATAGGGTTATTGTTACTATCTTTTTAAATTCCATATATTATGTGTTAGTATACTGTATTGGTCTTTATCTTTCTGGCTTACTTCACTCTGTATAGTAGGCTCCAGTTTCATCCATCTCATTAGAAGTGCTTCAAATGAATTCTTTTTAATGGCTGAGTACTATTCCATTGTGTATATGTACCATAGCTTCCTTATCCATTCATCTGCTGATGGGCATCTAGGTTGCTTCCATGTCCTGGCAATTATAAACAGTGCTGCGATGAACATTGGGGTGCATGTGTCTCTTTCAGATCTAGTTTCCTCGGTGTGTATGCCCAGAAATGGAATTGCTGGATCATATGGCAGTTCTATTTCCAGTTTCTTAAGGAATCTGCACACTGTTCTCCATAGTGGCTGTACTAGTTTGCATTCCCACCAACAGTGTAAGAGGGTTCCCTTTTCTCCACACCCTCTCCAGCATTTATTGCTTGTAGACTTAAAGACTCTACCAGAAAATTACTACAGCTAATCAATGAATACAGTAATGTTGCAGGATATAAAATTAACAAACAGAAATCCCTTGCATTCCTATATGCTAACAAAGAGAAAACAGAAAGAGAAATTAAGAAAACAATACCATTCACCATTGCAACAAAAAGAATAAAATACTTAGGAGTATATCTACCTAAAGAAATGAAAGACCTATACATAGAAAACTATAAAACACTGATGAAAGAAATCAAAGAGGACACAAATAGATGGAGAAATATACCGTGTTCATGGATTGGAAGACTCAATATTGTGAAAATGGTTATACTACCCAAAGCAATTTATAGATTCAATGTAATCCCTATTAAGCTACCAATGGTATTCTTCACAGAACTACAACAAATAACTTCACAATTTGTATGGAAATACAAAAAACCTCAAATAGCCAAAGCAATCTTGAGAAAGAAGAATGGAACTGGAAGAATCAACTTGCCTGACTTCAGGCTCTCCTACAAAGCCACAGCCATCAAGACAGTATGGTACTGTTACAAAGACAGAAATATAGATCAGTGGAACAGGATAGAAAGCCCAGAGATAAATCCACGAACCTATGGACACCTTATCTTTGACAAAGGAAGCAAGGATATACAATGGAAAAAAGACAACCTCTTTAACAAGTGGTGCTGGGAAAACTGGTCAACCACTTGTAAAAGAATGAAACTAGAACACCTTCTGACACCATACACAAAAATAAACTCAAAATGGATTAAAGATCTAAATGTAAGACCAGAAACTATAAAACTCCTAGAGGAGAACATAGGCAAAACACTCTCCGACATAAATCACAGCAAGATCCTCTATGACCCACTTCCCGGAATATTGGAAACAAAAGCAAAAATAAACAAATGGGACCTAATTAAACTTAAAAGCTTCTGCACAACAAAGGAAATTATAAGCAAGGTGAAAAGACAGCCTTCAGAATGGGAGAAAATAATAGCAAATGAAGCAACAGACAAAAGGTTAATCTCAAAATATACAAGCAACTCCTGAAGCTCAATTTCAGAAAAATAAATGACCTAATCAAAAAATGGGCCAAAGAACTAAACAGACATTTCTCCAAAGAAGACATACAGATGGCTAACAAACTCCTGAACTGTTTTCTTTTTGATTTGTGGTCTCCCTTCTGACTGTTAGGAAGGAGCTGGCCATAGGCACTTTGCTTGCATATTGGCTAATTAGTTCCCCATCCTCCACATTATGCTCCTGATTTCCTCAAGGCAATCATGCCATTAGCCTCCACACAGTCAAACAAAAAATAAAGTCAGGCCATTGAATGGAGAGGGTGAGCAGGAAATGCCTCTCCACAGGGCTGTCTTCATTTCCCTGTAGAAAAGTGTCAACATATTTACAGAGCTGGCTGTGCATTACAAAGCATGTCTGCTGACTTGAGTCCTTTTGTCCCTTTTGAAATCTACAGAAGTCAGAGCATATAGTGTGTATCATACAGGACTTTTTCCCTTTTGGACTAGAGTGCTTACAAAAAATTTGCCAGTTCCATTGCTGGCAATAGAAGCACATTTTCTTCTGTGTAGGTTGCAAATGATACAGTCCCCAATTCCCTCCTAAGAGCCAAAAATAGAGAGAACAGGCCAAGCCAAGATAAGCAGATGTCTTTCCCCTAAGTATTTAAGCTCTGGAACTTAACAGCAAAGTGTGTGATGGCTAGAGTATCACTTCTATCAAATTCTCTGTTTATAGAACTAGGCAGGGGACATATACTCCTTATTGCATGTGATATATGCACACTTTAAATACTGTTTTTTTAATTTAGAGGTTTGCCATTAAATTATTTTTCAAATGGGGAGCTTGTTATTGAAGTAAATCTTATGATAACATCTCTTTATAAAGCAATATATGTTTTATGTTTATTTGACTGTAAAATCTATATAAGAAAATTATGGGAATATCAAAATGATAAAAACTAATCATCTGCCATCACCTAATTCAGATGGGACTCATCTCAGTTATGCTTTTCTTTTCTAGCTTCTGTGTATTAGATGTACATATTTTACTTCACTGAAATGACGCAATTGATTAGCTTCAGGTTATTCTTTTCCCCACTGCATTTCATTACATCTCAAATGGCATCCATTTTTTCACTATTATACATCGAACTTGTTCTAGTGGTAGTAAATGTGATGAATAGTTTGAACCCCCCAAGCTCCCTCACAGTAATTAGTTCACAACAGAAGCAATGGGTCAGCATGGTCATTTCGTACACATACTGACAATACTCAGTGGGGCAGCAGGATGATATGCAGGAAGCATTTGGCTGCAAATGAAAAGACCTCCCATCCTTTAAAGTCTTCTGTAAAATAAGCTTCTTAAATTCCCAAGAGAATTATGCTAGGCTAGAGAATCCCTTTATTGTTATCAATGCACAACATCTCATGTCCTATCTGAATGTGTATAATTTTTATATTTTGAGTCTATTTCAATGGGCCAGTGGCTGTTGCATAATGCTTTCTAGTTCCTGTTTGTATGCCTTCCTCTGGTTCATAAGAATGACCTCTTATGAACCTTCCCATTTGGTATCTTCTATGTGGAATGTGCATGAGTCAGGTAATTTTCACAGAGCTGGGTTTTTAGAAACCAATGTGGCAAACATAGTGCACTTATTGTTTTGTTGCTAAATTGAGGTTTAAGTGCTGATTTCCTGTATAAGATCCCAAAGTGGAGAAAAAAAAAAATTCCAAGGTGAAAAAAAAATTTCCAGGAGCTTCCCTGGTGGCTCAGTGGTAATCCTGTGTGTTTGATCCCTGGTCTGGGAGGATCCCACATGCCATGGGGCAGCTAAGCCTGTGAGTCAGAACCACTGAGCCAGTGCTTCAGAGCCCCTGAGCCTCAACAAAAGAAACCTCATTGCTCAGGTGATGAGGAGCCCGAGCATCACAACTCAGAGTAGCCCCCGACTGCCACAGCTAGAGAAAGCCCCCATGCAGCACAAAGACCCAGTACAGCCAGTAAATAAATAAGTAAATAAAAAAATCCACACTCTTGCATTGGCCATTGGGAGATAGTGTGTGAGGAGCACTTCAACCTGACCTCCTACAGAGGGGAGCCAATTAAAAACAGAAAGACAAGACTCTGGATCTTTGTTGTTAATCACTCAGCCATGTCCGACTCTTTGCAACCCCGTGGACTGCAGCACACCAGGCTTCCCTGTCCATCACCAACTCTCAGAGCTTGCTCAAACTCATGTCCATCGAGTTGGTGATGCCATCCAATCATCTCATCCTCTGTTATTCCCTTCTCCTCCTGCCTTCAATCTTTCCCAGGATCAGGGTCTTTTCCAATGAGTCGGCTCTTCACATAAGGTGGCCAAAATATTGGAGCTTCAACTTCAGCAACGGTCCTTCCAATGAATATTCAGGACTGATTTCCTTTAGGGTTGACTGGTATGATTTTCTTGCCATCTAAGGGACACTCAAGAGTCTTCTCCAACACAGCAGTTCAAAAGCATCAATTCTCTGGTGTTCACCCTTCTTTATGGTCCAACTGTACCATCCATACATGACTACTGGAAAAACCATAGCTTTGACTATATGTATCTTTGTTGGAAAAGTAATTTCTCTGCCTTTTAATACCCTGTCTAGGTTTGTCATGGCTTTTCTTTCTTTTTTTTTTTTTTAAGTGTCTTTTAATTTCATGGCCGCAGTGACCTTTAGCAGTGATTTTGGAGCCCAAGAAAATAAAGTTTGTCACTGTGTGCATTGGATGGCATCACCGACTCAATGGACATGAATTTGAGCAAGCATGAGTTTTGTTTTTTGAATGTTGGGTTTTAAGCCAGCTTTTTCACTCTCCTCTTTCACTTTCATCAAGAGACTCTTTAGTTCCTCTTGGCTTTCTGCCATAAGGGTGGGGTTATCTGCATATCTGAAGTAAATGATATTTCTCCTGGCAATCTAGATTCCAGCTTATGCTTCATCCAACCCAACTTTTCTCATGATGTACTCCGCATATAAGTTAAATAAACAGGGTGATGATATACAGCCTTGACATAATTCTTTCCCAGTTTGGAACCAGTTGGTTGTTCCATGTCTGGTTTTAAATGTTGCTTTTTGACCTGCATACAGGTTTCTCAGGGGGCAAGTGAGATGGTCTAGTATTCCCATCTCTTTAAGAGTTTTCCACAGTTTGTTGTGATCCACACAGTCAAAGGCTTTAGCGTAGTCAATGAAGCAGAAGTAGACGTTTTTCTGAAATTCTCTTGCTTTTTCTATGATCCAACAGACGTTGGCAGTTTGATATCTGGTACCTCTGCCTTTTCTAAATCCAGTTTGAATGTCTGGAAATTTTCGGATCACATACTATTGAAGCTTGGCTTGGAGAATTTTCATCATTACTTTGCTAGCATATGAAATGAGTGCAATATTTTGGTAGTTTGAACTTTCTTTGGCATACCTTTCTTTAGGATTGGAATGAAAACTGACCTTTTCCAGTCCTGTGGCCACTGCTGAGTTTTCCAAATTTGCTGGCACATTGAGTGCAGCACTTTAACAGCATTATCTGGATCTTATTATGAGGTAGTCATTGGCTGGAGGCGCTGAAGTGAGGCATCCACACTCTTTTGTCTATGAGGCAGGTTTGAGCTGCTTTCATCTAATTTGAATCCTTGAGGAAAGTGTGTCTTCCTAGGCATGGAATATATGCCTCAGGCAGTAAGCCTCTTGCGGCAGTGGCTCTGAGTATCTTGCCTCTTTTCCTCATTAAGCAGTGAAGTGTTTGTGTGTATGTGTGTGTGTGAGAGAGAGAGAGAAAGACAGAGAGACAGAGAGGCACAGATAACACACTTGGAAAAAAGCACACACAAAACGAACGTAGGATTCAACAAAAGGTTCTCAGGAGCACCTAAATCCAAAAATAGAATGCTTCCACAACACCCCAAACCTCCTTCCTGTACCTTCCCTCCTTCAGAAATGAAGATCTATTTAAATTATAACAGATCATACCAAACACAGTGGCTTGAAACAGCAGAAGTTTGTTATCTTACAGTTATGAAGGTCAGAATTCCTAAAATCACAATGTTGGGAGAACGACCTTCCGGTCTGGATGCTCTAGGGGAGGATCCATTTCTTTCCTGTTCCAACTTCTGGAGGCCACCTGCATTCCTTGGGTCATAGCGCCTTCTTCATTTGTAAAGCCGATTGCCATGTTCAGTTGAGTATTTTTCACATGACATCATTCTGACTCTTTCTGTTGCAACTCTTTGATTCTGACTTCTGTTGCCTCCCTTTTTCACGTTTTAGGACCCTCGCGATTATATTGGGCCTGCGGAATAATTCAGGACAATATCCCCACCTGGAGTTCCTTAACCTTAATCACATCCACAGTGTCCCTCTAGCCATATTTATATATGCACAGACATTGGAACTTCAGGGCATGGACATCTTTGGGGAGCCATGGTTCTGCCAACTGCATTAACACTATCCTAACTTCCCTGGTGGCTCAGTGGTTAAAGAGTCTGCCTGCAATGTGGGAGACCCAGGTTTGATCCCTGTGTTGGGAAGATCCCCTGGAAAAGGAAATGGCAACCCGCTCTAGTATTCTTGCCTGGAGAATCCCATGGAGGAAGGAGCCTGGTAGGTTACAGTCCACAGGCAAAGAGTTGGACACGACTACTTCACTCACCGACAACTTTTTGCTTTATAGGTTTGTGTTGTCTGAAATTAAACTCTAAGCGCTTTTTTGTGTCTGTATTTCCTCCCCCCCCCCCCGCCACCCCCAACATGATGTGAGATTCATTCTGTAATTCTAGTTCACTGATTCGTTACTATAGTATTCCACTGTGTAAATACACCACAATTTATGTACACATTCTAAGTGGACGGATATCTGAGTTGTCCCCAGTTCTGTGCTTTTATTTACACTGCACCTTTTGAGCCTGTGTTTTGATGTTTCTACGAGTGGCATTACTAGAGAATGTGGTAAGAGAAAGCACCACAACTGATGTGAACATACATCCTGATTTGACTGGGACAGTCCTGACATGCCTGCTGTCCTGACATCCTACCTGGTTAGAACCTCCATTTGCTCTCCAAAATATTCACTAGCCATAGTGAATACTTATTTCCAGCTCAAAGAAATGATGCCAGATACTTTCCAATCTGATGATAATTTATGCTCCATATCCTCCCCAACACTTATGATCAATCTCTTTTTTATAAATTTGTACTTCCCTGGTTACTAATAGAGTTGAGAATCTTTTCATACATTACTGTCCATTTGGAACAATAAATCTTTTGGGAAATCCCAGTTTGAATAACTTTACTATTTTTCACTTGACTCGTCTGTCTTCTTATTATTGATTTGTTAAGAATGTTTTTGATATTCTGGGTATGATTATTTTGTGGGCTACATGAATTGCAAATATCTTCTCTCAGTCTTTGACTTGCTTTTTCACTCAATCTGAATGTACTTTGAATTATCAATCTTTTCCTGTATGATTAGCCCTTTTTATGTCCTATTTAGGAAATATTACCCCACCCCCAGGTTCATGAAAATGTCTTCTTTTATTACTTTCTTGATGATTTATTGTTTTGCCTTTTCTACTTAGGTCTACAATATACTGAAACTTGATTTTTGTGTTAGGAGGGTCAACTTTAATTTTTTTCTTCTAAAGGATATGTAGCTGACAGCATCATTTATTTAAAATACTATCCCTTTTTTCATGTTTTGTATACTAGGTTTTCAAAAATCAAGTGTTACAATATGCATTGGTTTATTTCTCGGTTGTTTATTCTGCTTCACTAGTTTGTCTATCCTCTGTCTTAACTATGCAACTTTATAGTAAATTACTAAATGTGCAAAAGGAAATTCTCCCTCATTTTTTGTTTGTTTGTTTTTAGAATATCCTAACTGTTCTTGGCTCTTCATTTCTATTTAGGTTTCAGAATTATATTATCAGTGACCTTCAGGAAATTTGCTAGGATTTTTATTGACATTGCATAAATCAGTTTAGGAAGAACTTACAAATGTAAGTATTTTTCCAGTAGGAGATTATTTTAAAATAAAGGGGAAATTTTCAGTAATATCTAAAATACTGCAATTCTAAATCACTAAAAGAAATCCTGACTTTTCACATAGATCCATGAATTTCATGGTGTTGGTATTTAATGCTTGGCAGTCTAGTTTAAGAGTGGCTGTACTAAGCCATTAACAGAGCATTGCCCTTAACATTTTTTAATTTTTTTCCATTTATTTTTTTTTCCTTGTTCCCAATCATTTTATTTATTTATTTATTTATTTTATTAGTGGGAGGCTAATTACTTCACAACATTTCAGTGGGTTTTGTCATACATTGATATGAATCAGTCATAGAGCTACACATAATTCCCCATCCCGATCCCCCCTCACACCTCCCTCTCCACCCGATTCCTCTGGGTCTTCCCAGTGCACCAGGCACGAGCACTTGTCTCATGCATCCCACCTGGGCTGGTGATCTGTTTCACCATAGATAATATACATGCTGTTCTTTCAAAATATCCCACCCTCACTTACTCCCACAGAGTTCAAAAGTCTGTTCTGTACTTCTGTGTCTCTTTTTCTGTTTTGCATATAGGGTTATCGTTACCATCTTTCTAAATTCCATATATATATATATATATATATATATATATATATATATATATATACATATGCAACCTAGATACCCATCAGCAGATGAATGGATAAGGAAGCTGTGGTACATATACACCGTGGAATATTACTCAGCCGTTAAAAAGAATTCATTTGAATCAGTTCTAATGAAATGGATGAAACTGGAGCCCATTATACAGAGTGAAGTAAGCCAGAAAGATAAAGAACACTACAGCATACCAACTCATTTATTTTTATTAGTTGGAGGCTAATTATTTTACAATATTGTAGTGTTTTTTTGCCATACATTGACATGAATCAGCATGGATTTACATGTATTCCCCATCCCAATCCCCCCTCCCACTTCCCTCCCCACCCGATCCCTCTGGGTCTTCCCAGTGCACCAGCCCCGAGCACTTGTCTCATGCATCCAACCTGGACTGGTGATCTGTTTCACCCTTGATAATATACATGTTTTGATGCTGTTCTCTCTAAATATCCCACCCTTGCCTTCTTCCTCAGAGTCCAAAAGTCTGTTCTGTACATCTTTGTCTCTTTTTCTGTTTTGCATATAGTGTTATCGTTACCATTTTTCTAAATTCCATATATATGCGTTAGTATACTGTATTGGTCTTTATCTTTCTGGCTTACTTCACTCTGTGTAATGGGCTCCAGTTTCATCCATCTCATTAGAAGTGCTTCAAATGAATTCTTTTTAATGCCTGAGTAATATTCCATTGTGTATATGTACCATAGCTTCCTTATCCATTCATCTGCTGATGGGCATCTAGGTTGCTTCCATGTCCTGGCTATTATAAACAGAGCTGTGATTAACATTGGGGTGCATGTGTCTCTTTCAGATCTGGTTTCCTCTGTGTGTATGCCCAGAAGTGGGATTGCTGGGTCATATGGCAGTTCTATTTCCAGTTTTTTAAGGAATCTGCACACTGTTCTCCATAGCGGCTGTACTAGTTTGCATTCCCACCAACAGTGTAAGAGGGTTCCCTTTTCTCCACACCCTCTCCAGCATTTATTGCTTGTAGACTTTTGGATAGCAGCCATCCTGACTGGCATGTAATGGTACCTCATTGTGGTTTTGATTTGCATATCTCTGATTATGAGTGATGTTGAGCATCTTTTCATGTGTTTGTTAGCCATCTG
This sequence comes from Muntiacus reevesi, assembly GCF_963930625.1. Classification (NCBI taxonomy): domain Eukaryota; kingdom Metazoa; phylum Chordata; class Mammalia; order Artiodactyla; family Cervidae; genus Muntiacus; species Muntiacus reevesi. Next base: position 1,866,001 of record NC_089263.1, read on the forward strand.
TATGTCTTCTTTGGAGACATGTCTGTTTAGTTCTCTGGTCCATTTTTTGATTGGGTCATTTATTTTTCTGGAATTGAGCTGCAGGTGTTGCTTGTATATTTTTGAGATTAATCCTTTGTTGCTTCATTTGCTATTATTTTCTCCCAATCTGAGGGCTGTCTTTTCACCTTGCTTATAGTTTCCTTTGTTGTGCAAAAGCTTTTAAGTTTCATTAGGTCCCATTTGTTTATTTTTGCTTTTATTTCCAATATTCTGGGAGGTGGGTCATAGAGGATCCTGCTGTGATTTATGTCAGAGAGTGTTTTGCCTATGTTCTCCTCTAGGAGTTTTATAGTTTCTGATCTTACATTTGGATCTTTAATCCATTTTGAGTTTATTTTTGTGTATGGTGTTAGAAAGTGTTCTAGTTTCATTCTTTTACAAGTGGTTGACCAGTTTTCCCTTAACATTTTTTTAAACAAATTAAGAATTTTTTTTTCTCAATATAAAAGGAATCTGGAAGTAGACAGCTGCTGGCAATGGTTCAGAATTTCCATGTCACAGTTTGTGTCTCTGTCATTCTCTTTGTTTTTCTCTCATAGTCACAAGACTGTTGCCAGGCTCTATGCATCTCAACTACATGGCAGGAAGGACAAAGAGGTGGAAAGGGTGGCACCAGTAGTGTCTGCTCTGCTAAGAGGGATGCTTTTCTCCACCCACACTATCTGCAACAGGTAAACATATTCCTCTGCCAGAAAAATTTCCCTTTTGTAGTAGTGGTGGATGAGTGAGACTGCAGTGGGGGAGATGATGTTGAGTGAGCCTCTCCACAGAGTCAGTCTCAACTTTTAAGACTTGGGCTAGGTCTCTGGCAAAGAAACACCACAAAGAAACATGATATTAAAATGAGCTGTAGTGCAATGATCACTGAAAACTACCATTTCCTATTAAGTCTTTTCAAAAATTTTTAGTCTCTTTTACCAGAAGTGAAAAGTTAAAAGTTTCTTGGTTCTTTATTTAAATTTAATTTGATCCACTAGAAATTTGCATTGGGAATTTGCTTCTGATACTCCAAAAACAGAGAACTTCTTATGTTTATCTCTGTTATTCACCACAAAATCAGCATAACAGTGTACTAGATAGAACAGAGAATCAGTAAACATTTATTGAGTTGCACTCATACAGATGTAGGGCAAGGAAATGATGTCTTTGATATTGACATTGGATAAAAATAGTCAATAGGAAGAATAAAAACTATATAAAGTGGCAAACAAATTGTAAATCAACTAGTTTCTCAGTGCTCAGGTAATTGATCATCAGCATAGCAATTCCCATCTTTTCTCCCCGCCTCTCATTTCAATCAAGGATTTGGTCTCATGAGCAGCAACTACTTCAAAGAATAAATTTTCCCTCCATAGAGCAGGGTATAAATAGGCAGGACTGGAGTGGGACTGTTCACACTGGATTTTCAACATGCTTTTCACACCAGCTTCTGGAGCACAAGGATAATTTAGATTGCATAATACACAAGAACACATGAGTCAGGTGCTCGGGCCTGGTGCACTGGGAGGACCCTGAGGAGTCGGGTGGGGAGGGAGGTGGGAGGGGGGATCGGGATGGGGAATACGTGTAACTATATGGCTGATTCATGTCAATGTATGACAAAACCCACTGAAATGTTGTAAAGTGATTGGCCTCCAACTAATAAAATAATATTAAAAAAAAAAAAAAAAAAAAGAACACCGAGAAGGAGTCTTTGCCTGGTGGTAACATGGAGTCAACAGTGATATCTCAAAATTCTGAGTTTTTTCATGAAGTGGATAAATTCATGGTGGTGATTTTAAACTGAGCATGAGTTTGTGATGAGACAGAATTGATTAATTTTTAAAAGATGAGAAAGGCCACAAGGAAAGAAGGAGGAAGGGGTGGAAGAAAAGGAGGGATGGAAGAAAGGCAGAAAGGAAGAAAGGAAAAGGGAAAAAATCATAGCTTAGAATTGAGGACCTTGACTTCCTTTTCCACTTTCATCACTAATTGTACAAATTTTAGGTTGACCGTCCACCTCCCAATGCCTGAGTTGAAGTAGGAGTAGGAGTACTTCTTTCTGAATTTATTCAAAGGAAGCAGTGCCCTGAACTACTTGAAAGATATAGATTGATTGAATGACCCCTATTGTCTTTGTTTTGTATCCCTCTAGTTTAGCCAGATGTGAGAGTTGGGTGGTGAAGAAAGCTGAGCGCTGAAGAACTGATGCTTTTGAACTGTGGTGTTGTAGAAGACTCTTGAGAGTCCCTTGGACTGAAAGGAGATCCAACCAGTCCATCCTAAAGGAGATCAGTCCTGGGTGTTCATTGGAAGGACCGATGCTGAAGCTGAAACTCCAATACTTTGACCACCTCATGCGAAGAGTTGACTCATTGGAAAAGACCCTGATGCTGGGAGGGATTGGGGCAGGAGGAGAAGGGGACGACAGAGGATGAGATGTCTGGATGGCATCACTGACTCGATGGACATGAGTTTGGGTAACTCCGGGAGTTGGTGATGGACAGCGAGGCCTGGCGTGCTGGGGTCGCAAAGCGTCGGACACAACTGAGTGACTGGACAGAACTGAACTGAGTTTAGCCAGATCCTCAGATGTGTTCTATGGTTGCAAGTTGTATTGCTTTATCAAAGATGACCTATTTCTAAGATCTGGGCTATGAGCCAGGGTTTGGTGAAATGTAACTCAAGGGGAAAGAGTCTCATTCCTCCTCTTTGTTTCATTTGTGTCAGGCTGTAAGTGACATCTAAGGCAAAGAGAATACATTTATCTGCTGTGCTGCTAGCTTTTGAAATAGAACTAATGAGGAACCCTAGTCTACTTAGGAGCCAATGGGACCTTTCCATTACCCGTCACCCACTGGTTTCTTCCTAAACCACCCATTTAATTTTTTATTTTCCTTGGCCCCATATCCCCTTACGGCAGAAAGTGAAGAAGAACTAAAGAGCCTCTTGATAAAAGTGAAAGAGGAGAGTGAAAAATCTAGCTTAAAACTCAACATTCAAAAATCGAAGATCATGGCTTCTGATCCTATCACTTCATGTCAAACAGATGGAGAAACAATGGAAATAGTGACAGACTTTATTTTCTTAGACTCCAAAATCACTGCAGATGGTGACTGCAGCCCTGAAGTTAAAAGACGCTTGCGCCTTGAAAGAAAAGCTATCACCAACTGAGACAGCATATTAAAAAGCAGAGATGTTACTTTGCTGACAAAGGTCCATCTAGTCAAAGCTATGGTTTTTCCAGTAGTCATGCATGGATGTGAGAGTTGGACTATAAAGAAAGCTGAGCGCCAAAGAATTGATGCTTTTGAACCATAGTGTTGGAGAAGACTCTTGAGAGTCCCTTGGACTGCAAGGAGATCAAACCAGTCCATCCTAAAGGAAACCAGTCCTGAATGTTCATTGGAAGGACTGATGATGAAGCTAAAACTCCAATACTTTGGCCACCTGATGCGAAGAACTGACTCCTTGGAAAAGACGCTGATGCTGGGAAAGACTGAAGGCAAGAGGAGAAGGGGATGACAGAGGATGACATGAGTTTGAGCAAGTTCTGGGAGTTGGTGATGAACAGGGAAGCCTGGCGTGTTGCAGTCCATGAGGTCACAAAGAGAAAATTCTGAGTGACTGAACTGAAGTAAACAGGCCCCGTATCAAATTTCAACTTCTCATCCTTCAAGCCAGTGTCTAACCTGTTTTTGCCTTTCCTCTCCTCTTCCCATCAATCTCTTGAGTTCAGTGACCCCTTTCCCCTGTCTTTGTTCTTTTTTTCCTTCCCCTTCTTCCTCATGGCCCTTCCTCTTGGTTTTCTGTTTTTCTCATTTGCTTCTTGATCTTTTCTCTGTTTGTGCCTTAGAGCAGCTAGTACCTTTCATGAACTTAAAAGGAAATATGGAATCTCAGAATCATCAGAGACTTCTGTAAATAGTTACATCAGCCTCTACCTGGTGCTTTGGAACAAGAACCAAAAGATCATGAAGCCCAGACAAGCATCATGAAGACAGGCCACTGGAAGGATTATGACAATGAATCAAAGTTGTGATTCATGAATTTGTTTCGTTAATTCCACTTACTAAATACTGATTGAGTCCTGCTTCTTCCAGACTCTGTACCAGGCACTGGAATACAGAAATGAAGAAATCACTTCCTTTGGAACGGTGTTAAGTTTGTTGTTAATGTGGCAATTCTCATGCTTTTTAAATAAAGAAAGACAATAGGTGTGGGATGTAACGTTGACAGATATGGTCATTAAATGATTTCAGCAAATGTCCAATGATTTGATCATTATCACAAGCAATAAGAAACAGTTCTAAGCCAAAAAGTTTGCAATTAAATTAGGATAGAGGAGATCTAGGAAGGATCCCAATTGAATTATATTCTCTCACAGGTGACCTGAGGTCACCTTCAGAATTTTACATAAAATTCTTTATATGACTTTTAAAATAATGAGTTAAGACTTTCTACAAGTCATTAAATATACTCATACTGTATAGACTTTATCCATCTTTTGAAATCTTTAGAAAGGTCTGAAAAGAACCTGGACTCAGATGGTCGTACTATTCTTCCAGAGAAAGTAACTCTTTTACTTTCTTTTTTTTTTTTTAATTGAAGTATAGCTGATTTTTAAAAATTGAAATTTGGATCTGATAGAGTGCCTGAAGAATTATGGAAGGAGGTTCATAACATTTTACAGGAGGCAGGGATCATGACCATCCCCAAGAAAAAGAAGTGTAGAAAGGCAAAATGGTTGTCTGAGGAAGCCTTCCAAATAGCTGTGAAAAGAAGAGAAGTGAAAAGCAAAGGAGGAAAGGGAAGATATACTCATTTGAATGCAGAATTCCAAAGAACAGCAAGGAGAGATTACAAAGCCTTCCTCAGTGATCAGTGCAAAGAAATAGAGGAAAACAATAGAATGGGAAAGGCTAGATTTTGATTTTTTTCTAATCAAGAAAATTAGAGATACCAAGGGAACATTTCATGCAAAGATGGGCACAATAAAGGACAGAAATGGTATAGACCTAACAGAAGCAGAAGATATTAAGAAGAGGTGGCAAGAATACACAGAAGAACTATACAAAAAAAGATCTTCATGACCCAGATACAATGGTGTGATCACTCACCTAGAGCCAGACATTTGGATTTCGAAGTCAAGTGGGCCTTAGGAAGCATCACTACAAACAAAGCTAATAGAGGTGATGGAATTCCAGTTGAGCTATTTCAAATCCTAAAAGATGATGCTGTTAAAGTGCTGCACTCAATATGCCAGCAAATTTGGAAAACTCAGCAGTGGTCACAAAACAGGAAAAGGTCAGTTTTCATTTCAATTCCAACTAAAGGCAATGCCAAAGAATGCTCAAACTACTACATGATTGCACTCATCTCACATGCTAGTAAAGTAATGCTCAAAATTCTCCAAGCCAGGCTTCAGCAGTATGTGAACCGTGAACTTCCAGATGTTCATCCTGGTTTTAGAAAAAGCAGAGGAACCAGAGATCAAATTGCCAGCATCTGTTGGATCATCAAAAAAGTGAAAGAGTTCCAGAAAAACATCTATTTCTGCTTTATTGACTATGCCAAAGCCTTTGACTGTGTGGATCACAACAAACTGTGGGAAATTCTTCAAGAGATGGGAATATCACACCACCTGACCTGCCTCCTGAGAAATCTGTATGCAGGTGAGGAAGCATCAGTTAGAACTGGACATGGAACAACAGACTGATCCCAAATAGGAAAAGGAATATATCAAGTCTGTATATTGTCACTGTGCTTATTTAACTTACATGCAGAGTACATCATGAGAAACACTGGACTGGATTAAGCACAAGCTGGAATCAAGATTGCCAGGAGAAATATCAAGAACCTCAGATATGCAGATGACACCACCCTTATTGCAGAAACCAAAGAAGAACTAAAGAACCTCTTGATGAAAATGAAAGAGGAGAGTGAAAAATTTGACTTCAAGCTCAACATTCAGAAAACTAAGATCATGGCATCTGGTGCCATCACTTCATGGCAAATAGATGGGGGAACAGTGTAAACAGTGGCAGACTTTACTTTCTTGGGCTCCAAAATCACTGAAGATGGGATTGCAGCCATGAAATCAAAAGACGCTTACTCCTTGGAAGGAAAGTTATGACCAACCTAGACAGCATATTAAAAAGCAAACTCATCTGGTTTTTTAGAAGTCAATATTCATGGGCCGATGAGTCACTGTCCTTCCTCCCACATGCTGCTGTTTTCTGCGGTTTCAAAGGGCATCCATCTGATGCTTCACTAGGACATAGAGGACAGCCAAGAGGAGAAGAATGAATGGTATGGTACAAAAGGCTGTATGTCAGTGAATAAGATATTAGCACCATTTTGTAAGGTTAAATGTTATTTGTTTAAAGTCTCCTGTGACAAGCATGTGGAAAATAGATCAAGAATGAGTAATTTAAAAGGATTTCAAGACAAGCCCCAATTGAACCCAGCAGCATAGATATAGAAATGGAAAGAAAAATGAAGATGAGGATTTAAGGAAGTTAAGTCAGCAGAAAGGAATTAAAAGTGAGAAAAAGGAAACATAAGTTCTTAAATTGAAATGATTTAGTATTAAAGATCATAAAAGTTTTAAATAAATAAATAAAATGATTTAGTAAAAGACTAAGTCCTAACAGTGGTGTTTTGCTTACTCTGTGACGCCTATTATAAACCAATATAACAAAAGAGCTCTCACTAACCCGGTTGTTTCAGCTTTGATGTAATATCTGTGGTATTCAGAACATTCTGTTGGATCCATCAAATGGGAAAGGAAAATACATCCTTCTTGTACTTTACTGAATCTCCAAGATGGAGAGAGAGGGGAAGAAAGAGCAGAGGAAGGAGGAGAATTAAAATCAAAAGAGGCATGAAACATTTAGCTAGTTTCTTTGCATGTTGTCACATTTAATCCTCAGCCCAAATATACAACTAACTATGTAATAGTTGGCATTATTGAGGTATCATAAGCTGATATTAAGCTGCACAAATTTAAATTGTACAAATTGATGAGGCTGATAAAACAAGCTAAATTTATATTATGAACATATCCATCCACAGAAATTTCTTCACGTTTCTGGGTAAACCTCATTTTGCCTCTTCTAGCAATAAATTCCCCCTTTCCCAAGAAGGCAACTTCACCTCCCTTTTGTCATATGGATGCACCATAATTTTATCTGCTCACCTCTTGATGGGCATTTGGGTTATTTCGAGTTTAGGGCTATTATAAATAAGCTTCTGTGAATGTTTCTGCATTTTCTTTCTGTGAGCATTTGCTTTCATTCTTCTTTGGTAAATGCCTAGGAGTTGAATTTCTGGGTCATAGGGATGGGGCATATTGAAGTTTTTAAGAAATAGCCAAAATGTCTTCCAAAGTGGTTATTTAATTTTTCATTTGAATCAGCAATGTATGAGGAGTTCTGGTTGCTTCACAGCCTGCTTATACTTGCTGTGATCAGTTCTCTTTATTTTTGCATTTATAGTGAGTATGTAGTACTATCTCTGTGTGATATTTATTTGCATTTCTCTATGATTTATGATGCTGAGCATCTTTCCATGTGCATGTTGGCCATTTTGTGTATCTTCCTTGGTGAGGTATTTGCTCAAATATTTTGCTCACTTTTAATTGGGATGTTTGTCTTTTCTTATTAAATTATGAGAGTTCTGTATATATTAAATAAAAGGTTTTTAGATAGTTTTGTGAAGACTTGGATGAACTTTTTCATTTTTTGACTGTATCTTTGAATAGCAAAAATTTTTAAGAACTTTGAATAAAAACAACTTACTGATTTGTTTTTTTCTTTTATCATTTGGACTTTTGTATTGTATCCACTAAATCTCAAATTCACAGTTACTAAAATATTCTCCACTCTAATGGCAGAAAGTGAAGTGAAACTAAAGAGCCTCTTGATGAAAGTGAAACAGAAGAGTGAAAAGCTGGTTTAAAACTCAACATTCAAAAAAACTAAGATCATGACATCTGGCCCCATCACTTCATGGCAAATAGAAGGGGAAAAAGTGGAAGCAGTGAGAGATTTTATTTTCTTTGGCTCCAAAATCAACTGTGGATGGTGACTGCAATCATAAAATTAAAAGACGCTTTCTCCTTGGAAGGAAAGCTATGACAAACTTGGCATATTAAAAAGCAAAACATCGTTTTGCTGACAAAGGTCCATATACTCAAGTCTATGTTTTTTCTACTAGTCATGTATGGATGTGAGAGATGAACCATAAAGAAGGATGAATGCCAAAGAACTGATGCTTTTGAATTGTGGTGCTGGATAAGACTCTTGAGAGCCCCTTGGACTATAAGGACAGCCAATCCTAAAAGAAACAAGTCCTGAATATTCATTGGAAAGACTGACGCTGAAACTAAAATTCCAATACTTTGGCCACCTGATGCAAAGAGTGGACTCACTGGAAAAGATACCGATCGTGGGAAATATTGAAGGCAATAGGAGAAGATGGTGGGCAGAGGATGAGATGGTTAGATAGCATCACTGACTGAATGGACATGAGTCTGATCAAACTCCAGGAAATAGTGAAAGACAGAGGAGCCTGGCAAGCTGCAATCCATGGGGTCTCAAAGAGGTGGACGTGACTTAGCAACTGAACAACAACAACAACAACAAAATATTTTCTTAGTTTTTCTTCAAGAAATATTATAATTTGAGCTCTTAAATTTAAGTCTGATGTCAATTTTGAGTTAATTTTTGTATACGGTGTTGGAAGGGCCAAGGTTTAGTTTTTACTTTGATGTCCACTTGTTCTAGCACCATTTATTGGAAAGATTATCTTTTCCCTATTTAATTACCTTGGTATTTTTGGCCAATCAATCTCAAACAGTTGATGATTGCCATCTCTTGAATGATGGGATAGATATATGTTTCTGTATTTCTCCTGCTAAGCACAGCTTAAAACTCAGCAAAGCTAACATGATAGTTAGTTACGTGGGTTTTATTTTTGCCTCATATATCCCAGACTAAAAGCTAGAGATGCTGGAAACCCAGAAACACCAACTGTCACAAAACAACCACCAAAGAAAACTTTATTTCTAGGCAAAGAATTAGAACCTTGCCAGAAGAAAATCTTTTAGAAAACAAACACTCTACTGTGGCCACACACTACAAAATTAAAAAAAAAAAAAAAAAAGTGAGGCCCTAACCCCTCCATCACCGGCAAATATAGAATGAAGAGTCTAGCTTTCCTCACTTGCATTCCAACTACTCTTCCCCTACCAGAGTGGTGTCAGGACGGCCAAGCAGGGAGCCAGCTCACCACTCCCCCACAGCCCACTGCTGAGATTTACTGTTCAGTTAAAAAAAAGATCCCTTTCAAACTGTTACTGCTCATCAACAGTGCACCTAGTCACCTAAGGATGCTTGTGGAGATGTACAACAAGATGAATGTTGTTCTCATGCCTGCTAACACAATATCTATTCTGCAGGCCATAGATCAAAAAGTAATTCCAACTTTCAAGTCTTATTATTTGAGAAATACATCTCATAATGCTATAACTGCCATAGACAGTGGATCTGGGCAAAGTCTATTGAAAATCTTCTAGAAAGAACTCATCATTCTAAATGCCATAAAGAATGCTTGTGATTCATTGGAAAAGGTCAAAATATTAACATTAACAGGAGTTTGGAAGAAGTTAACTCCTACCCTCATGGAAGACTTTGAGGGGATCAAGACCTCAGGGGAGGAAGTAACTGCAGATGTGGTGGAAATAGCAAAAGAACTAGAATTAGAAGTGGCACCTGAAGATGTGACTGAATTGCTGCAATCTAAAGATAAACTTTTGATTTTCTTCTTATGGATGAGCAAAGTGATTTCTTGAAGTAGAATTTACTTCTGATGAGGATGCTGTGAAGTCAATGGAATGACAACAAAAGCTTTAGAATATTACCTAAAATTAGTTGACAAAACAGCAACAGATGTTGAGACAATTGACTCCAATATTGAAAGAAGTCCTATTGTGGATAAAATGTTATCAAACAGTATGGCATGCTGCAAAGAAATTATGTGCAGCAGACTTCACTATTACCTGATTTTAAGAAATTGTCACAGCTACCCAAACCTTCAACTGCCACCACCCTGATCAGTGTGCAGCCATCAACACCAAGGTAAGATCCTCCACAATTAAAAAGATTATGACTTGCTTAAGGCTCAGATGGTTAGTATATTTTAGCAATACAATATTTTAAAATTTGTATATATGCACATTTTTTAAACATAATGCTATTGTGCACTTAAGTGACTGCACAATAGCATAAGCACAACTTTTATGTGTACTGGGAAAACAGAAACATTCATATGACTATCTTTTCTGCAATACTGGTCTTATTTTGGTGGTCTGGAACTGAGGTGTAGCTGTATGCTTTCTGACCACAGGAGAACAGAACTATAAATCAGTAACAGAGAGGTAACAGGAAAACCTCAAGACATAGGAAAAAACTGGCACACTCTTCTGCTGGCTAAAGAGGAAATTTCAGACTTCCCTGAAGTTGTGACTGAATTGCTATACTATAAAGATAAAATTTTAATTTTCTTCTTATGGATGAGCAAAGTGATTTCTTGAAATAGAATTTACTTCTGATGAGGATGCTGTGAAGTCAATGGAATGACAACAAAAACTTTAGAATATTGCCTAAAATTAGTTGACAAAACAGCAACAGATGTTGAGACGATTGGTCCAGTGGATGGGAACCTGCCTGCCAATGCATAGCTTGGTTTCCTGGTCTGGGAAGATTCCACATGCTGTGGGGCAACTAAGCCTGTGTGCCACGACTTCTGAGCCCATGTGCCCTAAAGCCAGTGCTCTGCCATGAGAGAAGCCACCACAATGAGAAACCCATGCGCCACAACTACAGAGCAGCCCCCATTTTCTGGGTGCAGCTAGAGAAAAGTCTGTTTGCAGCACCGAAGACACAGTGCAGCCAAAAATAAATAAATACATATTTTAAAAGAGAAGAAATTTAACAGAAATTTTAGAAATACTTTGAACTTAATAGAAATGTTGGAGAAGGAAATGGCAACCCACTCCAGTATTCTTGCCTGGAGAATCCCAGGCAATCTCCTCTGGACAGAGGAGCCTGGTGGTCTACAGTCCATGGGGTCGCAAGAGTCGTACATGACTTAGCAACTAATGAAATGAATAGAAGTGAAAATACAACACATCAGAATTTGTGAAACTCAGCTATTCAGCAAGAAGAGAGAAATTTATATCACTAAATACTTTGAGAAGAGGAAAAGTCAAATCAATAATGTAAACTTCCACCTTAAGAAATTATAAAAAGGCCAAAACAAGCTCAAAGTAAGCAGAAGTACTGTTCATGGGGTTCTCAAGGCAAGAATGCTGAAGTGGTTTTCCATTCCCTTCTCCAGTGGACCACATTCTGTCAGACCTCTCCAACATGACCCATCCATCTTGGGTGGCCCCACACTCCATGGCTTAGTTTCATTGAGTTAGACACGGCTGTGGTCCACGTGATCAGATTGGCTAGTTGTCTGTGATTGTGGTTTCAGTCTATCTGCCCTGTGATGCCCTCTCTCAGGGTCTACCATCTTATTTGGGTTTCTCTTACCTTGGACGTGGGGTATGACTTCACAGCTGCTCCAGCAAAACGCAGACGCTGCTCCTTACCTAGGATATGGGGTAGCTCCTCTCAGCCGCCGTCCCTGAAATTTGGAAAACTCAGCAGTGGCCATGGAAAAAGTCAGTTTTCATTCCAATCCCAAGAAAGGCAATGCCAAAGAATGCTCAAACTACCGCACAATTGCACTCATCTCACACGTTACTAAGTAATGCTCAAAATTCTCCAAGCCAGGCTTCAGCAATACGTGAACCATGAACTTCCAGATGTTCAAGCTGGTTTTAGAAAAGGCAGAGGAACCAGAGATCAAATTGCCAACATCCACTGGATTATTGAAAAAGCGAGAGAGTTCCAGAAAAACACCTATTTCTGCTTTATTGACTATGCCAAAGCCTTTGTGTGGATCACAATAAGCTGTGGAAAATTCTGAAAGAGGTGGGAATACCACACCACCTGACCTGCCTCTTGAGAAATCTGTATGCAGGTCAGGAAGCAACAGTTTGAACTGGACATGGACCAACAGACTGATTCCAAATAGGAAAAGGAGTAAGTCAAGGCTGTATATTGTCACTGTGCTTATTTAACTTACATGCAGAGCACATCATGAGAAACGCTGGGCTGGATGAAGCACAAGCTGGAATTAAAATTGCTGAGAGAAATATCAATAACCTCAGATATGCAGATGACACCATCCTTATGGCAGAAAGTGAAGAGGAACTAAAAAGCCTCTTGATGAAAGTGAAAGAGGAGAGTGAAAAAGTTGGCTTAAATTTAGCTCAACATTCAGAAAACTAAGATCACGGCATCCAGTTCCATCACTTCATGGCAAATAAAAGGGGAAACAGTGGGAACCGTGGCTGAATTTATTTTTCTGGGCTCCAAAATCACTGCAGATGGTGATTGCAGTCATGAAATGAAAAGACGCTTACTCCTTGGAAGGAAAGTTATGACCAACCTAGATAGCATATTAAAAAGCAGAGACATTACTATGCCAACAAAGGTCCATCTAGTCAAGGCTGTGGTTTTTTCAGTGGTCATGTATGGATGTGAGAGTTGGATTATAAAGAAGACTGAGTGCTGAAGAATTGATGCTTTTGAACTATGTTGTTGGAGAAGACTCTTGAGAGTACCTTAGACTGCAAGGAGATCCAACCAGTCCATCCTAAAGGAGATCAGTCCTGGGTGTTCATTGGAAGGACTGATACTGAAGTTGAAAGTCCAATACTTTGGCCACCTGATGCGACTGGTGAGCATCAAAGAGCTGACTCATTTGAAAATACCCTGATTCTGGGCAGGATTGAGGGCAGGAGGAGAAGTGGATGACAGAGGATGAGATGGTTGGATGGCATCACTGATTCGATGGACATGAGTTTGAGCAAGCTCTAGTAGTTGATGTTGAACAGGGCGGCCTGGTGTGCTGCGGTTCATGGGGTCGCAAAGAGTCAGACACAACTGAGCAAGTGAACTGAACTGAAGTAGAAGTAGAAAATAATAAAGATAAAAGAAGACATCAATAAAATTAAAACAGAAAAAACAGTTGGGAAAATCAAAAGAACCAAAATCTGATACAGGCCATATGAAACTACCACAATTTACCCAAAGTGAAGTAATTATTTGAATAGCTTTATTACAGAGTCAGACACGACTGAAGTGACTTAGCTTGGATGCATGCATTGGAGAAGGAAATGGCAACTCACTCCAGGATTTTTGCCTTGAGAATCCCAGGGACAGAGGAGCCTGGTGGGCTGCCATCTACGGTGTCGCACAGAGTTGTACACTCTGAAGAGACTTGGCAGCAGCAGCATTGCTAGTAAGAAAGGTAAGCATAATTTTCAGTTCAGTTCAGTTGCTCAGTCGTGTTTGACTCTTTGCGACCCTGTGGACTGCAGCATCCCAGGCTTCTCTGTCCATCACCACCTGCCGGAGCTTGCTCAAACTCATGTCCATCAAATCGGTGATGCCATCAAACCATCTCATCCTCTGTTGTCCTCTTCTCTTCCTGCCTTCAGTCTTCCCCAGCATCAGGGTCTTTCCCAGGGAGTAAGTTCTTCACATCAGGTGGCCAAAGTTTTGCAGATTCAGCTTCACCATCAGTCTTTCCAATGAACATTCAGGACTGGTTTCCTTTAGGAGGGACTGGTTGGATCTCCTTGCAGTCCAAGGGACTCTCAAGAGTCTTCTCCAACACCACAGTTCAAAAGCATCAATTCTTCGGTGCTTAACTTTATTTATAGTCCAACTCTCACATCCATACATGACTACTGGAAAAACCACAGCTTTGATTAGACAGACCTTTGTTGGCAAAGTAACGTCTCTTCTTTTTAATATGCTGTCTCCGTTGGTCATAGCCTTTCTTCCAAGAAGCAAGCATCTTTTAATTTCAGGGCTTCTGTCACCATCTACAGTGATTTTGGAGTCTAAGAAAGTAAAGACTGTCACTCTTCCACCATCTATCTGCCATGAAGTGATGGGACCCGATGCCATGATCTTTGTTTTTTGAATGTTGGGTTTTAAGCCTACTTTTTCACTCTCCTCTTCCCCTTTCATCAAGAGGCTCTTTAGTTCATCTTCAATTTCTGCCATAAGAGTGGTATCATCTGCCAATCTGAGGTTATTAATATTTCTCTCAGCAATTTTGATTCCAGCTTGAACTTCATCCAGCCCAGCGTTTCTCATATGTACTCTGCACATAAGTTAAATATGCAGGGTGACAATATACAGTCTTGATGTACTCCTTTTCCTATTTGGAACCAGTCTATTGTTCCATGTCCAATTCTAACTGTTGCTTCCTGACCTGCATACAGATTTTTCAGGAGGCAGGTAAGGTAGTCTGGTATTCCTATCTCTTGAAGAATTTTCCAGAGTTTGTTGTGATCTACACAGTCAAAGACTTTGGTGTAATCAATAAAGCAGAAGTAGATGTTTTTCTGGAATTCTCTCACTTTTTCTCATAATTTTAAACATCCCCAAAACAAATTTCTAGGTACAGATGATTTCACCGCAGAATTCTACTGAAAACTTAATGAAGAAATAATACCAATGCTACACAATAATTTTTAGAAACTTTGTTAGCTTAAATTATAAAGCCAGTGTTGCATTGCTACCAAAACCAAGCAAACACAGTTCAAAAAGAAAGTTATGGGCCAATATCCTTCATGAATATAGACATAAAAATTCTTTTAAAATTATCAAATATATTTCAGCAATGTATAAAGGCATTATAAGCCATAACCAAGAGGGAGTTATTCCAGTGATGCAAGGTTGGTTCAATATTTGAAAATTATCATATCAATAAGCTAAAGAAGAAAAATCACACAATCATATCAATTCACACAAAAAAGCATCTGACAAAATTCAATACACTTTTTTGTTACAAACCCTCAGAAACATAGGAATAGAAGGGAACTTCTTCAACTTATTAAAAATCATCTACAATATGTTGCAATTAATATCATATGTAATGATGAATACTGAATTCTTTTTCTAAGGTTGAGAACAAAGCAAAGATGTTCACTCTTGCCACTGCTGTTCAACATAGTACTCAAAGTTCTAGCCAGCACAATAATGCAAGAATAAGAAATTAAAGCTATGCACATCAGAAAGGGAGAAATGAAACTGCTCTACTTGTGTAAGACATTGTCTATATTGTAAACCTCAGAGAATATACTAAACAGCCCTAGAACTGAGTTCAGCAAAATTGTAGGGTATTGCAAACAATTTGCAAATAAATTGCAAATCAATTTATGATGAGTAGAAATTCTTAAAATTTATTTTTTTTTTTAATTTTGGAAATACTTTGCTAAAAATATGAGAAAATGAAGTAAAGGCTGGAGAATGTATTCCCAAATCATGTATCTGACAAGAGAATCATATCTAGAATATTTAAAATGCAATACTGAAAGACAAAGAAACCAGTCAGGAAATCAGCAAATGACCTGAAGAGATGTTTCACTTAAAAAGATATACAGGTATATATAGATGGCAAATAAGCACATAAGATGTTCAACATCATAAACTATTAGGAACTTCCCTGATAGCTTAGCTGGTAAAGAACCCGCTGCAATGCAGGAGACCCTAGTTTGATTCCTGGGTTGGGAAGATCCCCTGGAGAAGGGATAGGCTACCCACTCCAGTATTCTTGGACTCCCTTTGTGGATCAGCTGGTAAAGAATCCGCCTGCAATGTGGCAGACCTGGTTTCAATCCCTGGGTTGGGGAGATCTCCTGGAGAAGGGAAAGTTTACCAACTCCAGTATTCGGCCTGGAGAATTCAGTCCATGGGGAACACAAAAGAGTCAGACACAGCTGAGCGACTTTCACTTTCATCATAAGCTATTAGGGAAATGATAATTAAGATCACAATTAGATGTCAATACATACTTATTGGGCTTCCCAAGAGGCACTAGTGGTGAAGAACCTGTCTGCCAATGCAGGAGACACAGGAGGTGTGGGTTCAATCTTTGGGTTGGGAAGATCCCTGGAGGAGGGCATGGCAACCCACTGCAGTATTCTTGCCTGGTGAGTCCCATGGACAGAAGAGCCTGGTGGGCTATAGTCCATAGGGTAGCAAAGAGCTGGACACAACTGAAGCAGTTTAGCATGCATGCACATACATACCTATTAGAACAGCTAAAGAAAAAAAAAATGACAATACTAAACCTGCAATTTATGCAGAGAAACTGAATTTCTCATATGTTGCTGGTAGAAATGCAAGATAGTACAACTACTATGGAAAACACTTTGACAATTTCTTTAAAAACTTGATATATACTACCATACAATGCTTAGGATTTATCTCAGAGGATTGGAGACATATTTGCACAAAAATCTGCACATAATTGTTCTTAGCAATATTACTATTTTGTAATAGCCCCAATTTGGCAACAATCAAAATATTTCTAATGGGTGAATAGCTAAACAAATTAGAGTAAGTCCATACTATGGAATACTACTTAGCAATAAATGGAATGAATTATTGATATAATAACTTGGATATATACACTCACTTTGTGGTAAGTGTAAAATGCCAACATTAAAACATTACACACCATATAATACCATTTATTAATATATCACATTCTTGAAACAAGAGCAAATTATAGAGATAGTAAACAAACTACAAGTGAGGAAAATGTAGAAAAAAAATTATCTTGGTACTAATGGAAAAGTTCTGTCTCTTATATGTGATAATGGTTATACAAAAGTACATATGCAATAAAATGACATGGATTATATGCTCACATCATATCAATGTTAAATTCTTGGACTTTTTTTTACACTGTAATCATGTAAGATATGACCATTTGGGAAAATTGGGTTAATGGTACATGAAATGTTTGTACTGCCTTTGCAACAGTGTACAAATTGTAGCTACACAATGAATAAGTTCTGAGCAACTATAGTTGATAACACTGTATTGTATAATTGAAATTCCCCAAGGGAGTAGAATTAAATGTTCTCACCAAAGATATATAGTGATGGATGTGTCAACTAATCAGATGAGATGAATCTTTTCATAATGCATACATGCACTGAAAAATCACAATGTTCATCTTAAATATCTTATGACTGTATTTGCCAATTATATCTCAGTAAAGCTAAAAGTACATAGAAACAAGCAGCATTGCATTATAAAATTAGAAAATTATGCAAGACAAAATCAAAGACACCAATATTATGGAATTTAAAATATCATGATAACAACTTCTCAGGAGATTTTAATTTAATTGTTGGCATTCAAGTAATGAACTTAGGGTATAAATTGTAGCAAAAATATATATGGCCTTTTTTGTTGTTGATAAACTTTTTTTGTATGTGTTAAATGTTGATTTTCTTTTTTTTTAATTTTTTTTTTCCATTTAGTTTTAGTTGGAGGCTAATTACTTTTCAATATTGTAGTGGTTTTTGCCATTCATTGACATGAATCAGCCATAACTTTTTATATGGAGTTGATAGGTTTATATTATATAGTTAATATCAAAGAAAGACCACTTTTATTTTTCCAGTTGTGGCTTTCTGCTTTAATTTTGGATTATTCCTAACTTGTATACAATGTTTCTCACTTTACTGGGTTTAAAAATACAAAATAAAGTAAGTAAAATAAAACTCTAATTCTACATTTAAATAAAAGGCAGATTGTTCAAAAAAAGTAAATCAGACTCAGCTCTCAGTTCCACCACCATCCTGACCCACTGAATTAGCAGAGACTCAGGAACTGCTTTGCTAATTAAAGTCTGAGAAGTACTATGCTCATTGTCCAATGTGTTGTTTCTATCAATTCCATATTCACTGTGTGTGAATTCCATACACTGTCTGTATGACACTATACATGAGGTAGAGTTGGTATATTAAAGTATGAATGAAAGTCACTTGGAACAGCAGATCTTGAAAAGAGAAATGGAGAAGGTTTAAAATTTTATATTTTTGGATACGTGGGTAAATGTGCTTGACTAAATGTTATGTTTTGTAAAGAGGTCTTGGTGACATTCTTTGCTTGTGGGAGGTAAGAATTGGGTAGGTGATCAAGTGGAAGGTGGCATCTACTCTGAAAAAAGCAAGAACAGTCCTGCTGTTTTACACTTCTGGCTTTCACACATTGAATTCTTCACTTTGGCTTCTATGACTTCAGAGGAGAAATACACTGTTATTCTAATTGTTTTCCCTTAAAACAACATGTCATTTGCTTTGAAGCTTTGAAGATTTCTCTTTGTCTTAGGTTTTCAGACATTTAATTATGATGTGTCTGGCTTTTTCTTACTTGAGGTTCATTCAACTTCTTGAATCTGTAGGCATGGGGGACTGACAAATGCCCCTCATCCAAAAAAATAGCTATGTCAAACCTTAGGGAACCAGTCAACAATGCCTTAATTTGAAAATAGATCTTGTCAGGTAAAGCAACATGATTGGCCAAGGGAAACCTGGAAGAAATGCCTCACATAAATGATTCCAACAGCCATGAGGGCACCTCTCTCTGAGTCCACCCATATGTACCTATTCATGGATACTATTTTCCTCCTAATAAAGACTTGAGTTGTTTCACTGCTTTCTGTCTCTTTATGAGAATTCATTTCTAAAAAGCTGATAGGTCAAGGCCTTGTCACTGGCCACTGGTCTTGGAGGTCGAGTGGCTAGAACTCAGCACTCTCCTGCTATGGCCTGAGTTCAATCTCCACTCTGCTATTAAATTTATCCAGGTAGCTTTTTATTTTAGTTATTATATTTTTCAGTTCTGTAATTTGCACCTGATACTTTTAAGATAACTATTATTTCTTTTCTGTAATTTTCCATTTCTCTCAATTTGTTTCAAGAGAATCAGTAAATGCTTATTAAAACATCTTCATAATGTTTGCTTTAAAATCCTTGTCAGATAACTTCAACGTTTGGTTTTGGTCTGTTGATTGCCTTTTGTCATTCATGTTGTTATCCTCCAGATCTTAGTTTGATGCATGACTTTCACTTGCATCCTAGCCTTTTGGGATATTATAGTATGAGACTTGATCCTACATAATCATCTTTTTAGCAGGTATCTGCCTGTAGAGGTGCAACACAGAGATGCAACATCTTCCTGGGTGTATGTATTCATCTTTCCACTGAGCCCTGCCAATGCTTCACTACAAAAGTGGAGCACGCTGACTCACTTGCCTCCCTGTGGGGATGTAGGTGAACGCTTGGCTGTCCTTCTGCTATTGACCCCTCCTGGGTGAAACGTTGTATGACACACCAGCACATTGCCTCCAAGTTGGGGTGGTGGTGGGATCAGCTCAGCTCCTGCTGGCCTGAGGGAGGGAAGCAGAGGGCTGACTCACACTTTTGGGGTGCCAGTCACTCAGTGGTTCCACTTTTTGTGACCCCATGAACTGCAGTTCACCAGGCTCCTCTGTCCACGGGATTCTCCAGGCACGAATACTAGAGTGGGCTGCCATTCCCTTTTCCGGGGGATCTTCCTGACCCAGGGATCAAACCCAGGTCTCCTGCTTTGGAGGCACATTCTTTACTGTCTGAGTCACCAGGAAAGCGACAGACAGTTTATTGTGAAGAGATTGTGGTGAGGGAAATTGGTGTCCGCCTGTGTTTCTGGTAAGAGATGGAGAGTGAGCTCACCACACAGGAGGATTGTCACCTGTTCCATGGTGCAGGGAGTAGGGGAAGGAGCAGTTCTCTCCCTTGGCACTTGGCTGATGGAGGGTGGATAGTGCTAAATGATTTTCCACCCTTAGCTCTGCCTTTCTGGCTATTGGCTTGGAGGGCCAGCCTGCTTAAGACTCTCTGTATCTGTGCTTGCAGTGGCTCAGGGGAGGCTCTGCAGCCCTACCAGGACTCTGGGAAGCAGCAACACTTCTCCTCCCACTTGCCAGCCTTTCCAGGTGCACTTGTTGGGTTACATCCAGGGATTTACAGTTGTGAGGGGAAGACTTGGAAGTGATGGGGTTTCTCTGCTTTGATGGGACCAGAAGTAATCAAGTACTGACATTTAAAAATTCCATCTGGGGCTAAAATTCTCAGTCTTTGACATTTCAACTGGGTTGGAAACAAATCCATTTCTTCATTCACTGCATCCCAGAACTCTTGGTCTTTGTGCTGCAACCCCAGATTGGGCGTGGGGGCAGTTGGTGGTTTAGATTAGAATGTCCAGCTCTACCTCCTGGCCCTCCCACTTACTTATCCATGGTTTTAGGCAAGTTACTTAACCTATTTTTGCCTCAATCTCCTCATTTGTAAAATGGGGATAATAATGTTGCTAGAAAGTGCTTGACAGAGTAAGTATTATAGCTTAATTGCCATTATTATGATTGTTTCTTGGCCTCTTTGTGTGTTAGTCGCTCAGTCGTGTCCAACTCTTTGCCACCCCAAGAACTGTAGTCCACCAGGCTTCTCCATGGAATTGTCCAGACAAGAGTACTGGAGTGGGTTGCCATTTCTTTCTCCAGAGGAACTTCCCAACCCAGGGATTGAACCCTGGTCTCCTGAATTACAGGCAGATTTTAAATCTGAATACTTATTCCTTTCAGATCCTCTTCTTTTAATTCCATGACCCTCTAGTCTCTCATTCCGTTACTACTTTGCCTCTTTCCTCTCTAAACTAACAAAAAGTCTGAACCAGGAAGTATCAGGTGAAATAAAGCATTAAATCAAGGATATTTTATTGTCAGAAGCAGAAGATTCTCAAGAACAGTCTAGAAATTGATGGTGGGTCACCACCTTTGTCCATTTGGATGTTTGTATTGAACAATGAACCTCATGAAGACATTTGACATAAACAAATAAATTTTTCATCTTTAGAACGTTTTCTCCAACAGACCTTCATAAATATCTTTCAACTTTTTTGTCCATTCAGCAAAATCCAGTCTTCCAGAAGTGAGCAACTAAGTGAGAATTCATAATTTCTCAGGAACCTTCATAAATGACTGCTCAGTAAATGCTGTGAAGGGAAATAAGTATTTGGACTTTCCTCCATCAGCTGTCAGGAGTGATCTACAGGAAGCTTTTAGCCCAAAGGTTGAGCTTAGCTATTTTAGAGGTATTAGAAGTAAACCATTTGCATAATTTTTTCATACACTTATAAGAGCCAATATTTGCCAATTTCTTCTTAAACAAAAATTTTTAAAATTTTTAAATTGAGGTATAGTTGATTTACAATATCATGTTAGTTTCAGGTGTACAGCAAAGTGAGTCAGTAATACATATATATATTCAGATTAATTTTCATCATAGGCAATTGAAAAATATTGAGTACATTTCCTCGTGTTATACAATGGGTCCTTTTTGCTATCTACTTTATATATAGTAGTGTTTATATGTTAATTACAACCTCCTAATTTATTTCTCCTTCTTCTTTCCCCTTCGGTAGCCATAAGATTGTTTTCTGTCTATAAGTCGATTTTTCTTTTGTAAAGAACTCCATTTATGTCATATTTTAGATTCTACATATAATATTTGTCTTTCTCCTCCTAGCTTGCTCCACTTAGTATGATAATCTCTATCATACTAATAAACTTTTCATCCATGTTCCTGCAATTGGCATTTTTTCATTCTTTTAAACTAAATTCTTGTTCTCATGTTTTTGATTATGGGAAAAGCAATGGCCCAAATACTTTTTAAAGCAAAGTTGCTTTCTGCATATAATTGATGTGAAGAAATGGGCCTTTTGTATCAGTATAAACAAAATGCAATAGGGTATTTCAGAGTCCATCTTTAACATACTGGATGAAAGACCAGAGACTATATAGCAAGTTCCATTGCTCTTTTGGGAATAAGCATTAGAATGCACCCATGTCAGCTCCTTCTATCAGCTTATTGAAAAACTGCGACCATCAGAACAGAACAACAGCATTTGGAGGTATAGGAAAGTTCTGGAAACTTCTAGGTAGGAGTGAGTTTATAGGGAAGGCTTCTTTGCATCCACTCATAGTGACAGTCTCATCCCTCTCTTCTTGCCATACCTCACTTTTTTTTTTTTTGGAAGAGAGTGCTTTAATATTTTAGAATTATAAAATATATTTTTTTGAAATATTAAAAAACTAAAGCAACAGATAAAACTATTTCAGTGGTTTGGTGTGTGTCCTGTATTCTTTTTTTTTTTTTTTTTTCATTTATAAACTTTTCATTTTGTATTCAGGTAAAGCCTGGAGAACCCTTATGGACAGAAGAGCCTGGTGGGGTACAGTCCACAGGGCCGCAGAGAGTCAGACACAATTGACCGACTCAGCACAGCACATAGTTGATTAACAATGTTGTGACAATTTCAGGTGAACGGCAAAGGGACTTGGCCACACACATACATGGAGTCTCCCCGGGACTACTAGGAAAAAGACAAGTGATGTCACCCTCACTGGACATCTCAGCAGAACCATATTTCCCTGGTGAATATACCTTGAAATAAGTTTTACTTTCCACGTCTCTCTCTAGAGCTGCTAGAATATTTCTCTGAACATATCTGCTTCTTGATCCTTTCTAAGCATAGCACAGTACCCTGTGACCACACTGGTGAATTCTTTGCATTTCTAGCATTTCCATACCTTCTAGGGTGGTTTCACAGGCTGTTGCATGGGTAGTCACACAGGGTCCACCCTAGGTTTAAAACTTTCCTGTCACCATCTTGAAATTCTTAATAATTTTGGATGGGGGGGTTTCTCTATCTCTTTTACTCTGCATTGTGCAGCACAGATTTCTTAATTAATTTTGGCTGGGTCTCACTGCATGCAGGCTTTCTCTAGTTGTGGCAAGCAGGGGCTACTCTCTAACTGTGGTGCGTGGACTTCTCATTGCAGTGGCTTCTCGTTGCAGAACAGGGCTCTAGGGCACACAGGCTTCAGTAGTTGTGGATCTCTGAACTTAGCTGCCCTGCAGCACATGGAGGCTTCCAGGACCAGGAATCTTCCCAAGTTCCCTGCATTGGTAAGCAGATTCTTAACCACTGGACTGTGCCATACAAATTATGTAGCCAGCCTGACAGTCTGTGTTTCACACATTAAGATCATCTCTCTTTAACTGAATTATTGCCCATGTGTTTCCAACCCTCATGCATCTGGAGACCAAATATCCCTCCATCAGTCTTTCCTTTTAGTCATTAAATTTCTGGAGAATAGAAAGTACAAAATGGTATGCCACGTTATCTCCAAATTCCACCAGAGCCTTCCACCCAGGCTGGCCTCATACTCAGCTGGACATAGGAGCAAAGGCTCCTTGGCATCTTTATCTGCTGGCTGTTACCAACCCTGCATTCTGTAACTGTAACCCTCCTGCCAACCTCCCACCGACACACAATTTTCCTCTGCTTTCTAGGTCCCTAGATTTAGTAATATAATATCTAAAAATAAATTCTGGCTTGTTGGAAACACAGTACAAAACTCTTTAGGGAATTCCCTCCCAGTCCATCGGTTAGGACTCTGTGCTTTCACTGCAGAGGGTGCCCTCCCATCCCTTGTGGGGGAACTAAGATCTTACAAGCTGGAGAGGATGTGGCCAAAAATTATATACCTGTAAAACCTTTTAATTCATAGGCCATCTCATTCTATGCTCCCAAAATATCACTTGTTCGATCATGCAAAACTGTAGCAGATTCACAAAACATTTCCAAATGACCTTAGAGGACATGGCACAGTTTGGTTTTGTTTGCCCGGTCAACGATATTTGACTTGGACAGTTAAGTTTCTATAGCAGACCGTAGCCCAAAATGCGGTGTGTGGGCCTCCAGGTCAGGCTGGGGCAGAGCTTAGCATCCTGATCTGAGTGCTGAGGGGGACGCCTTCAAACACAGTAGGGGGAGCCCCAGGAGGCGGGAAGGCGAGCGGATGGGACGGCTTCCACCTATCAAGGGCGCCTCCAGGTGGCCGAAGGAACCCTGCCTGTAAGAGCGAGACCGGTAGAGAGGCAAACGGGTTCCCTTGGCTGCGGAGGGCGAGACTCCTAGTGCTCACCCTTCCTGGAAAAGCCCTGTCCTGCAGCTCCGCCAGGGCTCCAGTGAGAGAGAGCCCTTCTACTCCCCGGCGCCCCTCCCTCTGAGTCTGATAAAATCGCTTTAAAGTGAAACAACGACAAAACTGACCCTCTCAGGCAGCATGCGCGCTCACTGGGGCCCGAGGGAGCGGACAGAGCTACGGAAAGCCTTCTCCGGGCGCGGAGGGTCTGCGTCCCTGCGGGGCTGGTGGGACACGCGCAGACGGCATCTCCGGCCCCGCGGCGCAGACCGCAGCGCTTGGGGCGGAAAACAGCAGCGCTGGTGGCTGGCGCCTGGGAGCACCACCGACGCAGGGACCAGGCGGGGCCGGCCCAGTTAGTGCATCTGGACTGGCTTGAGCCAGGAGGGGGGTGCTGGGGGCGAGCGCGGGCCAGCCTTGGCCGTGTTAGTGCCCAGAATCCGCAGCCCTCGATTAGGGGTTTCACAAGCTAATTCGTAGCTCTTGTGTTTATGGATTTCGAAATTTGTCTGAAAAGACAGATACCAGAAGACCAAAAAGTGTCCCCGTCTGACTTCTAAGTCACTCCCCCCACCCCACAGTTTAAGTACACACAAGACTCCCAGAAAAAACAGAGGGATTTAAATGGAGTGGATGCGGAGCGGGGTGAGAGAATACAGTCCAAGAAGTGCTGAATTCTGTCCCCCGTTTGAGAAAGCTTGTGGGGGTGGAGGAGTATCTTTCATTTAGGATAGCTTGTCTGCCTTTGAGGACTTTCCCGGATGTGTGGGAATTTTATGTAATTTTTGGAAGAGAGGCTGCCTGAGAGAACATCCCCCTGAATCATGAAGACAGAGGGGTGTGTGTGTGTGTGTGTGTGTGTGTGTGTGTGTATTCACACAACAACTGGGGCTGCAGCACAGGATTCTAGGTTTTCTTTCAGCTACCTAATTCTGTGGTTCTAAGCAGCATGTTCAAATTGTGTGTTCCAAACTGAGAAACTGAAAATAGAAAGGGACAAAGACCAGATCATATAGTAAAAATAAAACTTGGACCCACAGCTTAACTAACCAAGGCCCTGGTGGACTGGGACCAGCCCAAGAATCAGCCTGCTCTCAGTCAGATTTGCTGGAGTCCAGTCTTCCATCTCTAGTTACTGTGACAACCCAGGAAGCTGAACAACTTCTGTAACAATCAGCTAAAATTGGCCAGGCCTTGATTAATAACCAACAGTTTCCCTAATTTTTGTCACTTATTTTTTCAAAACCTGCAGCTGAAAGGCTGGGACATAGCCATTAGTTGGTGTTCTGACTCACCTCCAGGAAGTCGATCTTATGCACTTCCCTCCCACTTGTTGGTGGCCAGAGTGTCTTCATATTGGCCCCAGGTGTGCAACAAGAAAGGATCATCTCCCAGTAGAAAGCTTGCACCTAATTTCTGGTTTTACTTGGCATAATAACCAGTGGGTATGCATTGGTGGCTCAGATGGTAAAGAGTCTGCCTGCAGTGCAGGAGACACGGGTTCAATCCCTGGGTCAGGAAGGTCCCCTGGAGAAGGAAGTGGCAACCCACTCCAGGGTTCTTACCTGGAAAATCCCATGGAGAGAGGACCCTGGCAGACTACAGTCCATGGGGTGGCAAAGAGTCAGACACGACTGAGCAACTTCACTTCACTTTATGCATGGTATGGGGCTTCCCTGGTGGCACTAGTGGTAAAGAATCTGCTTGCCAATGCAGGAGACATAAGAGATGTGGGTTCAATCCCTGACTCGGGAAGATCCCCTGGAGGAGGGCATGGCAACCCACTCCCATATTCTCAGGGACAGAGGAGCCTGGCAGGCTACAGTCCATAGGGTTCCACAGCATTGGACACAACTGAAGTAACTTGGTACACATGCATGCATGCATGGTAGGAAACCACATATTGCCTGTGTTGACTTACCATAAGGGATATAACACTTATGGAGATGTAAAAGGCAGCAGGAAAGTTAATCATCTGCCAACATTTAGAGGCTCCTGCTGTATGCCAGACACGGGAGTGAATGCAAGAGGAATGAACTAGCTCTGTCCCACCCCCGCACTTAGGGTGCTCAGTCTGTAAGGGCTGCTGATGTGTAAACAGCTGTTAGATCTCAGCCTCCCAGCAACACAGACAGAGGGTGTGAGGGGAGTCTTGAGGACTCCCTGAAGCCTTCTCCAAGGGAGTGGTGCCTGTGTGAGATCTCAGAAGATGCTCAGGAAGAGTCATAACGGAGAAGAGTCAGCTTGTGAGAAATGGAATTTGGCATTCATAAAACCAGTTTCTTTTTTAGTTTGTCTTGCCCTTGTTAAGGTTGCAAATAAATACTCCAAACTTGGTGACCTCAGAAGATGGGGCAGCTCCATTGCCTGAGGCAGCCTAGGAAAGAGGACCCTCCTCTGTCAGAACAGAACCACTCCTGGAGATCCCTCATGAAAGGGGACCAAGAATTCCAGAATTTCTAGATCCTGCCCTGAATGTGAAACCCTGGAAATGGGTTTCAAGGGACTGAGAGGAGGACTGGTTCTTTATGTGTCAGCTTAGAAAGAATTTCAGTTCAGTTTAGTTCAGTCGCTCAGTCATGCCTGACTCTTTGCAACCCCAGGAATCACAGCACACCAGGTCTCCCTGTCCATCATCAACTCCCGAAGTTTACTCAGATTCATGTCCATAGAGTCAGTGATGCCATCCAGTCATCTCATCCTCTGTCAACCCTTCTCCTGCTCCCAATCCCTTCCAGCATCAGGGTCTTTCCCAATGAGTCAACTCTTCCCATGAGGAGGCCAAAGTACTGGAGTTTCAGCTTCAGCATCAGTCTGTCCAATGAACACCCAGGATTGATCTCCTTTAGGATGGACTGGTTGGATCTCCTTGTAGTTCAAGGGACTCTCAAGAGTCTTCTACAACACCACAGTTCCAAAGCGTCAATTTTTCGGCGCTCAGCTTTCTTCACAATCCAACTATCACATCCATACATGACCACTGGAAAAACCATAACCTTGACAAGATGGACCTCTGTTGGCAAAGTAATGTCCCTGCTTTTTAATATGCTATCTAGGTTGGTCATAACTTTCCTTCCAAGGAGTAAGTGTCTTTTAATTTCATGACTGCAAT
The DNA here is from genome assembly GCF_963930625.1 of Muntiacus reevesi. NCBI lineage: Eukaryota > Metazoa > Chordata > Mammalia > Artiodactyla > Cervidae > Muntiacus > Muntiacus reevesi. The sequence goes on from NC_089263.1 coordinate 1,893,161, forward strand.
CACCATCTGCAATGATTTTGGAGTCCCTCAAAAATAAAGTCTGACACTGTTTCTGCTGTTTCCCCATCTATTTCCCATGAAGTGATGGGACCAGATGCCATGATCTTAGTTTTCTGAATGTTGAGCTTGAAGTCAATTTTTCACTCTCCTTTTTCACTTTCATCAAGAGGCTTTTTAGTTCCTTGTCACTCTTTGCCATAAGGGTGGTGTCATCTGCATATCTGAGGTTACTGATATTTCTCCCGGTAATCTTGATTCCAGCTTGTGCTTCCTCCAGCCCAGCGTTTCTCATAATGTACTCTGCATATAAGTTAAATAAGCAGGGTGACAATATACAGCCTTGACGTACTCCTTTTCCTAGTTGGAGCCAGTTTGTTGTTTCATGTCCAGTTCTAACTGTTGCTTCCTGAACGGCATTCAGGTTTCTCAAGAGGCAAGTCAGGTGGTCTGGTATTCCCATCTCTTTCAGAATTTTCCACAGTTTATTGTGATCCACACAGTCAAGGCTTTGGTGTAGTCAATAAAGCAGAAATAGATGTTTTTCTAGAACTCTCTCGCTTTTTCGATGATCCAGAGGAAGTTGGCAATTTGATCTCTGGTTCCTCTGCTTTTTTGAAAACCAGCTTGTATATCTGGAAGTTTAGGGTTCACGTATTGCTGAAGCTTGGCTTGGAGAATTTTAAGCATTACTTTATTAGCGTGTGAGATGAGTGCAATTGTGTGATAGTTGGAGCATTCTTTGGGATTGGGATGAAAACGGACCTTTTCCAGTCCTGTGGCCACTGCTGAGTTTTCCAAATTTGCTGGCATATTGAGTTCAGCACTTTCACAGCATCATCTTTCAGAATTTGAAATAGCTCAACTGGAATTCCATCACCTCCACTAGCTTTGTTCATAGTGATGCTTTCTAAGGCCCACCTGACTTCACATTCCAGGATGTCTGGCTCTAGGTGAATTATCACACCATCATGATTATCTGGGTCGTGAAGATCTTTTTTGTACAGTTCTTCTGTGTATTCTTGCCACCTCTTCTTAATATCTTCTGCTTCTGTTAGGTCCATACCATTTCTGTCCGCTATCGAACCCATCTTTGCATGAAATATTCCCTTGGTATCTCTGATTTTCTCTAAGAGATCTCTAGTCTTTCCCTTTCCGTTGTTTTCCTCTATTTCTTTGCATTTATCTCTGAGGAAGGTTTTCTTATCTCTCCTTGCTATTCTTTGGAACTCTGCATTCAAATGGGATTATCTTTCCTTTTCTCCTTTGCTTTTTGCTTCTCTTCTTTTCACAGCTATTTGTAAGGTCTCCTCAGACAACCATTTTGCCTTTTTGCATTTCTTTTCCATGGGGATGGTCTTGATCCCTGTCTCCTGTACAAAGTCACAAACCTCCATCCGTAGTTCATCAGGCACTCTGTCTATCAAATCTAGTCCCTTAAATCTATTTCTCATTTCCACTGTATAGTCATAAGAGATTTGATTTAGGTCATACCTGAATGGTCTCGTAGTTTTCCCCACTTTCTTCAATTTAAGTCTGAATTTGGCAATAAGGAGTTCATGATCTGAGCCACAGTCAGCTCCCGGTCTTGTTTTTGCTGACTGTATAGAGTTTCTCCATCTTTGGCTGCAAAGAATATAATCAATCTGATTTTGGTGTTGACCATCTGGTGATGTCCACGTGTAGAGTCTTCTCTTGTGTTGTTGGAAGAGGGTGTTTGCTATGACCAGTGTGTTCTCTTGGCAAAACTCTATTAGCTTTTGCCCTGCTTCATTCCATACTCCAAGGCCAAATTTGCCTGTTACTCCAGGTGTTTCTTGACTTCCTACTTGTGCATTCCAGTCCCCTATAATGAAAAGGACATATTTTTTGGGTGTTCGTTCTAAAAGGTCTTGTAGGTCTTCATAGAACCTTTCAATTTCAGCTTCTTCAGCATTACTGATTGGGGCATAGGCTTGGATTACCGTGATATTGAATGGTTTGCGTTGGAAACAAACAGATCATTCTGTCATTTTTGAGATTGCATCCAAGTACTGCATTTCGGACTCTTTTGTTGACCACGAAGGCTACTCCATTTCTTCTAAGGGATTCCTGCCCACAGTAGAAGATATAATGATTATCTGAATTAAAGTCTCCCATTCCAGTTCATTTTAGTTCTCTGATTCCTAGAATGTTGACATTCACTCTTGCCATCTCCTGTTTGACCACTTCCAATTTACCTTGATTCATGGACCTAACATTCCAGGTTCCAATGCAATATTGCTCTTTACAGCATCGGACCTTGCTTCTATCACCAGTCACATCCACAACTGGGTACTGTTTTTGCTTTGGCTCCATCCCTTCATTCTTTCTGGAGTTATTTCTCCACTGATCTCCAGTAGCATATTGGGCACCTACTGACCTGGGGAGCTCCTCTTTCAGTATCCTCTCATTTTGTCTTTTCATACTGTTCATGGGGTTCTCAAGGCAAGAATAACTGAAGTGGTTTGCCATTCTCTTCTCCAGTGGACCACATTCTGCCAGACCTCTCCACCATGCCCCATCCATCTTGGGTGGCCCAACAGGGCATGGCTTAGTTTCATTGAGTTAGACAAGACTGTGGTCCTGTGATCAGATTGGCTAGTTTTCTGTGATTATGGTTTCAGTGTGTCTGCCTTCTGATGCCCTCTTGCAACACCTACTGTCTTACTTGGGTTTCTCTTGCCTTGGATGAGGGTTATCTCTTTATGGCTGCTCCAGCAAAGCGGAGCCACTGCTCATTACTTTGGATGAGGAGTATCTCCTCAAGGCCACCCCTCCTGACCTTGACCATGGAATAGCTCCTCTCTGCCCTCCTGCGCCCGCGCAGAGATGCAAAGTCATGGGTCACAAAAAGCCAGAAAAGACTGAGTGACTAACACTTTTCAAAGTGATAGATAAGAAGTTACTTATTAGAATAGGATGCATTTTGAAGTTTACAAGTGGGCGGGCAGCAGGGTGCTACCTTGAGAACTTAGTGTTATAATCAAAGGAAAACTGGGGGGTGGGGGGGTGGAGAGGACTGTCTTCTTCCTCATTGTTTTTGAAATAAATTTTTATTGGAATATAGTTGCTTTACAATATTATGTTAGCTTCTGCTGCACAGCAAAGTGAATCAGTTATGCATATACATATGTCAGGGAATGTTTAACAGTAGAATTCCTGTGTGCTGTTTCCTATCTCTCCTGAACCCTCTGTTCCTTATCAGCTCCTGACAGGAGCCAGAGGAGTGGGGCAAGCCACTCTCAGGACTGAGATCATAGAGATGGGATACTTGCATAGGATTTCCTTTATTAGCTTTTCCATTTGGTGAAAGGGATTATTTACGACCCTCTTTTGATATGGATTGCCTTTTGGCCTTATTGCATCTATTGCTCCTTGTTTCCTTGGTATCTTGTAAAGTCAGGTCTTTTGATCTTTATCTGAAGAAGCTACCTTGTAATACGGTATATATACTCACACAGAATTCAATAAAGCACCCTTGCTCCACCAGAGACTTGGGTCCCCATGTCCCTCTTTCTCTCTCTCTCTCACTTTCTGGCTGATTCCCTGGAGCACGGAGGCCTGCTGTGTAACCCAGGGAATATTAGCCTCTTTCCTTCTTTCACTTTGTTATCGCCGACTCCGGACCACCAGGTTCTGGTCCATTAAAGGACCCCAACATACATATACATACTCTTTTGTAGAGTCCCATCCCATTTAGTTCCTCAAGCAGATTGGAGCAGAAAAAGAGTCAAGAACCACTGATTAAGGTGCCAAAGCAGAGGCAATATCTGTCAGAAACCATAAGAATAAGAAATATGTCTAGTGATGTGTTACAAGGAGGTGGAACAGTGCTTCCCAAATCCTGGAAAATAAGGCTTTTTCTAGGGACTGCTTGTACATATTTAGACTCAGGGATCAGGGCTGTGAGTCATGGGACGTCACTTAAGGACAGTTTCACGAGGGAGCTGGAGTGAGCACATCCCCCACAGAGGCAGCTTGGAGAGTGTCCTGGGCTCAGGCCTGGGACCATGCCTGACCTGCACAGGACTGGTCAGCTTGGGTCCCTCAAGCTGTTTCTGTGTCCTCCCGACCCCTTCTAGCTCCAGGAGCTTCTGATCCCAGCTTCCGGACTGCTGGAATAGCCATTTGTTCCCCAAGTCCCCACTCTCTATTGCTACCAAACGCTCCCTTGAATCACGATGGCACTGGCTGTGTTTCCACTTTCCTGGCTGAGCTCAGTTCCTGCCAACGATCTGAGTAACCCTCCTCCTCCACAGTCTTTGTTGGCAGTTTGGATTTCCTGTTTCTCTCTGTCTTTTCCTTGTGGGCTGGGCAAGCTGGTGAAAAACAGCCCTGCTTGGAAGAAAGAATTGCAGTGGTAAGGAGATTCTAGAATAGAACATCTTCCCACCCAGTCATCTTTGCACCCTTCCCCTGAATCATTTCAGATTTTCTTCCAGTAGGAAGTGTGTGCTGCCAAAGGCAGTGGTAGGTTGTGCTTTATACTCACAAGGAGGACACAGGGAGCATGAAGATTCTGCTGCCTCAGCAGGGGGTGCACCAGGACTGGGGGCTGCCTGGCCTGCAGACAAGGCTCAGGCACCTGCTGCGTTTTCCATGTCTAGACAGGAATGTGCTTCCATGGCACAGTAACACAGAAGTCTGTGGGGCTGCTGCCTCCCTGTGTCAGGGATGTGCGTGGGCTCATGAGTATGCACACAGCAGACTATGCAGTTGGCATCCAACATACATAGTGTGTGAGGCAGTGTGCTGAGATCCAGGCAGACTGCCCATAGATAGAATGTGGCCTTGAGCAAGGAAACCTACTTGATCCCTGGTCCTTTTACTGCCATCTGAAGATAGCTGGTTATATGTGTGTGTGCATGTATTTTATTTATATATACATATGTGTGTGTGTTTTAAATACACACACACACATTTTTTTTTTCAGACATGTGTGCTCTGTATGTGTATATACATATACATACATACATACATATATAGGCTTCCCTTGTGGCGCTAGTGGTAAAGAACCCACCTGCCAATGCAGGAGGCATAAGAGAAATGGGTCGGGAAGATCCCCTGGAGAAGGGCATACAACCCACTCCAATATTCTTGTCTGGAGAATCCCATGGACAGAGGAGTCTGCTGGGCTACAGTCCATGGTATCATAAAGAGTCATATACGGTTGAAGTAACTTTTCAGGCAAGCATCTCTCTCTCTCTCTGTCTTTTAATTAAAAACAAAACTCCAAAGGAATAGTCCCCAGATGCCAGTCCCTGCGTGGTGCCCAGCACTGATGAAATTTTCAGGGGCCTCTGTCAAAACAGACAAAGGAGGACAATGGGATTGCAGAAACAAAATATAATCAAGTTGAGATTATGTCCTCCTTGCTTTTTGGTGGTAAAATATTCTTTCTCTAGTCAAATGGTGGTGACACTAAATGATATTTTAAAAAAATTAAGTTCTTATTGGCAAAACTAAAAGATACCATTTACTCCCTTTTAATATGCTGCTTTGTGAAAATGTGGAAACTACTAACATGATGGGTAAAATTATATTAGGGGGTAATGTGTTTGGATTTTATACTGTGTGGTTCTTGAGGCCAAGGAAGATTTTTTCTTTTTGAAGCAAGTCTTTTTTTTTTTTTTTTTTTTTTTTTTTGTCTAATGATTTTTTTTTCCCATTTATTTTTATTAGTTGGAGGCTAATTACTTTACAATATTGTAGTGGTTTTTGTCATACATAGACATGAATCAGCCTTGGATTTACATGTATTCCACATCCCGATCCCCCCTCCCACCTCCCTCTCTACCCAATCCCTCTGGGTCTTCCCAGTGCAACAGCCCGGAGCACTTGTCTCATGCATCCAACCTGGGCTGGTGATCTGCTTCACCATAGATAATATACATGCTTCGATGCTGTTCTCTCTAAACATCCCACCCTCGCCTTCTCCCACAGAGTTCAAAAGTCTGTTCTGTATATCTGTGTCTCTTTTTCTGTTTTGCATATACGGTTATCATTACCATCTTTCTAAATTCCATATATATGTGTTAGTATGCTGTAATGTTCTTTATTTTTCTGGCTTACTTCACTCTGTGTAATGGGCTCCAGTTTCATCCATCTCATTAGAACTGATTCAAATGAATTCCTTTTAATGGCTTAGTAATATTCCATGGTGTATATGTACCACAGCTTCCTTATCCATTCTTCTGCTGATGGGCATCTAGGCTGCTTCCATGTCCTGGCTATTATAAACAGTGCTGCGATGAACATTGGGGTGCACGTGTCTCTTTCAGATCTGGTTTCCTCGGTGTGTATGCCCAGAAGTGGGATTGCTGGGTCATATTGCAGTTCTATTTCCAGTTTTTTAAAAAATCTCCACACTGTTCTCCATAGCAGCTGTACTAGTTTGCATTCCCACCAAGAGTGTAGGAGGGTTCCCTTTTCTCCACACCCTCTCCAGCATTTATTGCTTGTAGACTTTTGGATAGCAGCCATCCTGACTGGCGTGTAATGGTGCCTCATTGTGGTTTTGATTTGCATTTCTCTGATAATGAGTGATGTTGAGCATCTTTCCATGTGTTTGTTAGCTATCTGTATGTGTTGAAGCAAGTCTTACTGCAGGAGAGGTGGAGTGAGAACAAATAACCGATCCCCTTGCTGCTTGCTCCCTGAGTGTTATCTTAAATGGAGAGGATTTTCTTTGTGTGACCTATGGCCTTGGGATTCAGAAGTGTCCCAACAGGATGGTCCCATGTTTGCCTTTCAAATTTCACGAGTTCAAGGCTAGTGGATATATTGAATTTTCAGTGTATGATTTCTGCATCTGGTGAGTGGTTGTGAACTTGTAGTCACTTTTGTAAATGGTACCAGTTTGGGATTTTGATTTCTGTGAGGTGACATTTTTTAAATTCATTTTTTATTGAAGGATAATTGCTTTATAGAATTTTGTTGTTTTCTGTCAAACCTCAACATGAATCATCCATAGGTATACATATGTTCCCTCCTGTTTTGAACCTCCCTCCCATCTCTCACCCATCCCACCCATCTACATTGATACAGAGCCCCTGTTTGAGTTTCCTGAGCCATACAGCCAAATCTCGTTGGCTATCAATTTCACATAGGGTAATGTAAATTTCCATGTTACTCTTTCCGTACATCTCACCATCTCCTCCTCTCTCCCCATGTCCATAAGTCTATTCTCTATGTCTGTTTCTCCATTGTTGCCCTATAAATAAGTTCTTCAGCACTATTTTTCTAGATTCCATATATATGTGCTAGAATATGGTATTTATCTTTCTCATTCTGACTCACTTCAATCTGTATAATAGGTTCTAGGTTCATCCACCTCATCAGAACTAACACAAATGCATTCCTTTTTATGGCTGAGTAATATTTCATTGTGTATATGTACCACAACTTCTTTATCCATTCATCTGTTGATGGACATCTCAGTTGCTTCCATGTTCTAGCTATCGTAAATAGCACTGCAATGAACAATGGGATATATGTGGCTTTTTCAATTTTGGTTTCCTCAGGATGCCTAGGAGTGGGATTGCTGGGTCATATGGTGGTTTTATTCCTAGTTTTTTAAGGAATCTCCATACTATCTTCCTTAGTGGCTGTATCAATTTACATTCCCACCAACAGCAACAGTTCCCATTTGTCCACACCCTCTCCAGCTTTTATTGTTTGTAGACTTTTTGATGATGGCCATTCTGACCATTGTGAAGTGATATCTCATTATAGTTTTGATTTGCATTTCTCTAATAATAAATGATGTTGAGCATCTTTTCATGTGTTTGTTAGCCATCTGTATATCTTCTTTGGAGAAATGTCTGTTTAGGTCTTTTTCCCACTTTTTAAAAAAATTTTAATTGGAAGCCAATTACTTTACAATATTGTGGTGGCTTTTTGCCATACACTGACATGAATCAGTCATGGGTGTACATGTGTTCCCCATCCTGAACCCCGGTCCCACCTCCCTCCCCATCCCATCCCTCAGGGTCATCCCAGTGCACCACCCCTGAGCACTCTGTCTTATGCATCAAACCTGGGCTGGTGATCTATTTCACATATGATAATATGCATGATTCAATGTTATTCTCTCAAATCACCACACCCTCACCTTCTCAAGTCTGTTCTTTACATCTGTGTCTCTTTTGTTGTCTCACTTATAGGGTCATTGTTACCATCTTTCTAAATTCCATATATATGCGTTAATATATTGTATTGGTGTTTTTCTTTCTGACTTACTTCACTCTGTATAATAGGCTCCAGTTTCATCCACCTCATTAGAACTGATTCAAATGCATTCTTTATAATAGCCGAGTAATATTCCCTTGTGCATATGTACCACTGCTTTCTTATCCATTCATCTGCCAGTGGCCATCTAGGTTTCTTCCATGTCCTGGCTATTGTAAACAGTGTTGCAATGAACATTGGGGTACATATGTCTCACTCAATTCTGGTTTCCTTGGTGTGTATGCCCAGCAGTGGGATAGCTCCCACTTTTTGATTGGGTTGCTTATTTTTCTTGCATTGAGTTGTGTGAGCTGCTTCTATATTTTGGAAATTAATCCTTTGTCAGTTATTTCATTTGCTATTATTTTCTCCCATTCTTAGGGTTTTCTTGTCATTTAGCTTATAGTTTCCTTTGCTGTGAAAAAGCTTTTAAGTTTAACCAGGTCCCACTTGTTTACTTTTGTTTTTATTTGCATTACTCTAGCAGGTGGGTCATAGTCCTCTTGCTTTGATTTATGTCATCGAGTGTTCTGCTTATGTTTTCCTCTAAGAGTTTTATAGCTTCTGATCTTACATTTAGGTCTTTAATCCATTTTGAATTTATCTTTGTGTATGATATTAGGAAGAGCTCTAATTTCATGCTTTTACAAATAGCTGTGCAGTTTCCCCAGCACCATTATTGAAGAGGCTGTCTTTGACTCATTGTATATTCCTGCCCCCTTTGTCAAAAATAAGGTACCCATAGGTGCATGGGTTTATTTCTGGACTTTCTATCTTGTTCCATTTGTCTATATTTCTGTTTTTGTGCTAGTACCATGCTGTCTTGATGACTGTAGCTTTGTAGTATGATTTGAAGTCAGGGAGGTTGATTCCTTCAACTCTATTCTTCTTTCTCAAGACTGCTTCGGTGATTCAGGATCTTTTGTGTTTCCATATGAATTGTGAAAAATTTTTGTTCTAATTCTGTGGGAAAATGCCATTGGTAATTTGATAGGGATCACATGGAATCTGTAGATTGCCTTTGGTAGTAAACTCATTTTTTCAGTATTGATTCTTCCTATCCAGGAACATGAAATATCTCTCCATCTGTTTATATCATCTTTGATTTCTTTTCTTAGTGCCTTATAATTTTCTGTGTACAGTTCTTTGGTCTTCTTAGGTAAGTTTATTCCTAGATATTTAATTCTTTTTGTTGCAATGGTGAGTGGGATTGATTCCTTGATTACTCTTTCTGATTTTTCATTGCTAGCATATAGAAATGCAAGTGATTTCTGTGTATTGATTTTATATCCTGCAACTTTGGTAAATTCACTGATTAGCTCTAGTAATTTTCTGATATTATCTTTAAAGTTTTCTATGTACAGTATCAAACAATGAGATCTTTACTTCTTCTTTTCTGATCTGGATTCCTTTTATTTCTTTTATTCTCTGATTGCTGTAGCTAGGACTTCCCAGAACTATGTTGAATAGTACTGGTGAAAGTGGACACCCTTGTCTTGTTCCTGATCTTATGGGGAATGCTTTCAGTTTTTCACCATTGAGAATAATGTTTGCTGTAGGCTTATCATATATGCCCTGTATTATGTTGAGGTAAGTTACTTCTATGCCCATTTTTTGAAGAGTTTTAATCATAAATGGGTGCTGAATTTTGTCAAAGACTTTTTCTGCATCTATTGAAATTATCATATAGTTTTTATCTTTCAATTTGTTAATATGGTGTATCACAATGATTGATTCATGTATATTGAAGAATCCTTGAATTCCTGGAATAAACTCAACTTGATCATGGTGTGTGAGCTTTTTGATGTGTTGTTGAATTCTGTGTGCTAAAATCTTGTTGAGGATTTTTGCATCTATGTTCATCAGTGATATTGGCCTGTAGTTTTCTTTTTGTGTGTGTGTGTGTGTTGCCTTTGTCTGGTTTTGGTATCGGGGTGATGGTGGCCTTGTAAAATGAGTTTGGAAGTGTTTCTTCCTCTGCAATTTTTTGAAAGAGTTTTAGAAGGATAGGCATTAGCTCTTCTCTGAATATTTGATAGAATTCTCCTGTGAAGCCTTCTGGTCCTGGGCTTTTGGTTTTTGGAAGATTTTTGAACGCAGCTTTAATTTCAGTGCTTGCAATTGGGTTGTTCATAATTTCTATTTCTTCTGGTTCAGTCTTGGAAGATTGAACTTTTCTAAGGACCTGTCCATTTCTTCCAGGTTATCCACTTTATGGCCATTATAGCTGTTCATAATAGTCTCTTATAATCCTTTGTATTTCTGCATTGTCTGTTGTAACCTCTCCTTTTTCATTTCTAATTTGGTTGATTTGATTCTTCTCTCTTTTTTTCTTGATGAGTCTGGCTAAAGACATGTCAATTTTGTTTATCTTCTCAAAGAACCAACTTTTAGTTTTGTTAATCTTTACTATTGTTTCTTTCCTTTCTTTTTCATTTATTTCTGCTCAGATATTTGTGATTTCTTTCTTTCTACTAATTTTGTGGGCTTTTTGTTCTTCTTTCTCCAGTTGTTTTAGGTGAAAAGTTAGATTGTCTTTTCAATATTTTTCTTGTTTCTTGAAGTAGAACTGTATTGCAATAAATTTCTTTCTTAGACCTGCTTTTGCAGCATCCCACAGGTTTTGAGTTGTTGTGTTTTCATTGTCATTTACTTCTAGAAATTTTTTTATTTCCCTTTTGATTTCTTCAGTAACCTATTGGTTATTTAGAAATGTGTTGTTTAATCTCCATGTGTTTGTGTTTCTTATAGTTTATTTCTTGTAATTGATATCTAGTCTCATAGCATTGTGGTTGAAGAAGATGCTTGATATGATTTTAATTTTCTTAAATTTACTGAGGCTTGATTTGTGGCCAAAGATTCAGTCTGTCCTGGAGAATGTTCCATGTGCACTTGAGAAGAAGGTGTATTCTTCTGCCTTTGGATGAAATGTCCTGAAAATATCAAAGAGATCCATCTCATCTAATGTATCATTTAAGACTTGTATTTCCTTATTAATTTTGTTTTGATGATCTCTCCATTGGTGTGAGTGGGGTGTTAAAGTCTACTATTACTGTGTTACTGTCAATTTTTCCTTTGATGTCTGTTAGTGTTTGTCTTATGTATTGAGGTGCTCCTATGTTGGGTGCATAGATATTTACAATTGTTATGTCTTCCGCTTGGATTGATCCCTTGACCATTATGTAATGTCCTTCCTTATCTCTTGTAATATTTTTTATTTTAAGGTCAATTTTATCTGCTATGAGGATTACTACTCCAGCTTTCTTTTGCATTTCCATGGAAATTCATTTCCATGCATTTGCATGGAATATATTTTTCCATCCTCTCACTTTCAGTCTGCATGTGTCTTGAGGTCTGAAGTGTTGACAGCATATATATGGGTCTTGTTTTTGTATCCATTCAGCCAGTCTGTGTCTTTTGGTTGGAACATTTAATCCATTTATATTTAAAGTAATTATTGATATATATGTTCCTATTGCCGTTTTCTTAACTGTTTGGGGTTGATTTTGTAGATCTTTTTTCTTCTCTCGTATTTCTTGACTATGTAATTCCCTTTAACTTTTGTTGTAAAGCTGGTTTGGTGGTACTGAATTCTCTTAACTTATGCTCATCTGAAAAGCTTTTTATTTCTTCATCAATTTTGAATGAGATCCTTGCCAGGTACAGTAATCTTGGTTATAGATTTTTCCTTTCAGTACTTTAAATATATCCTGCCATTCCCTTCTGGCCTGTAGACTTTCTGCTGAAAGATCAACTGTTAATTGTATGGGGTGTCCCTTGTATGTTACTTGTTGCTTCTCCCTTGCTGCTTTTAATATTCTTCCCTTGCGTTTAGTTTTTGTTGGTTTGATTAATATGTGTCTTGGCATGATTCTCCTTGAGTTTATCCTGTATGGGGCTCTTTGTGCCTCTTGGACTTGATTGACTATTTCCTTTTCCATGTTGGGGAAATTTTAAACTATAATCTCTTCAAAATTTTTCTCATACCCTTTCTTTTTCTCTTCGTCTTCTGGGACCCCTATAATTCGAATGTTGGGGTATTTGATATTGTCCCAGAGGTCTCTGAGACTATCCACAGTTCATTTCATTTTTTTTACTTTATTCTGTTCTTCAGAAGTTATTTCCACCATTTTATCTTCCAGCTCACTGATTCATTCTTCTGCTTCAGATATTCTGCTATCGATTCTTTCTAGAGTATTTTTAATTTCAGTAATTTTGCTGTTTGTTTCTGTATGTTTATTCTTTAATTCTTCCTTGCATTATGGATCTTGTTTCATCATTTTCCTTGGATTCTGGTCAACCCTCCATTTTTGTAAGTTCTCCTGCCTCATAACTTACATTAAGATTTGCTTCTCAAAGAGTTTGCTCACCCTGTCTGTGTGGCCCTGGGGGAATCTCCTGACTCTCAGAGCCACCATTTCCAGTCACACAGTTGGGTTAATTGTATCACCTGATGAGTTTATCTTAATGATTGGATGAGTCAGTCAGTATATCTGAGAATTCTCTATATGATAAAATTGCTTGTAAACAGGAATGCAAACTGATACAACCACTTTGGAAGGCAGTTTGGGGATTTTTTAAAAAATAAAACTAGACACCCACATACTGTACAGTCTAGCAATTGTGCTCCTTGGTATTTACTCAAAGAAGCTGAAAACCTATATCCACACAAAAACCCACAGATGAATGCTTATTAAAGTTTTATTCATAATTTTCCAAAACTTGAAAGCAATCAAGATGTCCTTCAGTAGATGAAGAAATAAGTAAACTGATGCATGCATGTGTGTTAAGTCATTTCAGTCATGTCTGACTTTTTGGGACCCTGTGAACCGTAGCCCACCAGGCTTTTCTGTCCATGGGATTATCCAGGCAAGAATACTGAATTTGGTTGCCATGCCCTCCTTCAGGCATCTTCCCCACTCAGGGATTGAACCCGCATTTCTTACATCTCCTGTATTGGAAGGCAGGTTCTTTACCACTAGTGCCATTTGGGAAGCCCCAATACATTCAGATAATGTAATATTATTCAGTGCTGAAACCAAATGAGCGATCAAGCTGTGAAAAAGCATGGAGGAGACTTGAATGCATTTTACTAAGTGAAAGAAACCAATTTGAAAAAATTTTAAATGATTCCAACTCTATGACATTTTGTTAAAGACAAACTATGGAGAGAGTAAAAAAGATCAGTGGTTGCCAGAAGTTGGGGAGAGAGATAAATAGGTGGAGCATAGAGAATTTTTAGGGCAACGAAACTGCTTTGTAGGATACTATGATGGTGGACACCTGGAATCATATATTTGTTGAACCCATAGGATGTACACCACAAGAGTAAACCCTAATGTAAACTGTGGACTTTGAGTGATAATAATGTGGCACTGTTGGTTCATGGATTGTAGCAAGTGGTGGGGGATGTTGTGTGTGAGTAGGAGGCATATGTACGGAAATCTCTGTATCTTCCCCTCAGTGAACTTGAAGCTGATCTAAAAAATAATGTCTTAACTTAGAAAATATGCAGTGTTGGTTAATTACCATTGCTTCATCTCTAGGATGAGGGATTAAACTCAGGGACACAGATGTGAGCCAAGAAGGGGAGTGGCAGGTTCTGGAACAGCATCCATCACTGGGACTCTGCCCTGTAGGCTCACATGATTCCAGCCCAGGAACAAGATCCAAGTCTCATATTCATTCAACCTCAGATTTCACACATGGAACACCTGGACACCTGTCCAGTGTACCTGACTCTGGAGCAAGCCTGGAACCATTCAGCTGTGACCCTTGAATGGCTCGTTCATGTTTCTGGGACCATAACTCTACCTACAGCATGGACAAGGCAAATCCTCTTGCATATCCTTCCTGCCCTGGGGTCAGCATCGTCCTGGCAGGAAGTGGCCAGCCAGATTTCTTCTCACAAGTGGCTCAGCTTAATGTCTCCTGTCTTTAGTTTACGCAGACTAATAAATAAATAAATAAAATGTATCATCATTAATAACAAAGCTACTTGAATTTTTAAAAGACTTTTTTAAAAAAGACCAAAATAACAGCAGATAAGATGGAGATATCAGAAACTCCATATGCACAATGCTAAAATAAAACCAAATTGACCCAAGTGGATTGAGCTAAAAAATTAAGATGTGGTTCAGTTTAGCCATTCAGTCGTGTCTGACTCTGTGATGCCAGAGACTGCATCACGCCAGGCATCCCTGTCCATTAGCAACTCCTGGAGCTTGCTCAAAGTCATGTCCATTGAGTCAGTGATGCCATCCAACCATCTCATCCTCTGTTGTCCCCTTCTCCTCCCATCTTCAATCTTTCCCAGGATCAGGGTCTTTTCCAAAGAGTCAGTTCTTCACATTAGGTGGTCAAAGTATTGGAGTTTCAGTTTCAGCATCAGTCCTTCCAATGAATATTCAAGACTGACTTCTTTAGGATTGACTGGTTGGATCTCCTTGCAGTCCAAGAGACTTTTAAGAGTCTTCTCCAACACTACAGTTCAAAAGCATCAATTCTTTGTCACTCAGCTTTCTTTATAGTCCAACTGTCACATCCATACATGACTACTGGAAAAACCATAGCTTTGACTAGTGAGTGGAAATTCTAGAAGGACCCACGGGAGTTCTTAAATCAGTGCCCTGTGTGTTTCTATGTGAGTTGTCAGCTCTGTGGAGGAGACTGAAGTTTGCAAGCTCATCTCCAGTCAGCAACCTGGTGGGCTATCCAGACTAAGGGGAACGTGAGGGCAACATACATGAGACAGTGCCAGTGTGGGGACAGCTGAACCTGATAAGGATTAAATGAGCAGTGCTGGAGACATAAGTGTTCTTTCCATGGTCCTAAATTCTACTACATATCCATTACTTGATACACCATCTGGAAAGCACATCACAGAATCTTGCTCCTTTTAAGTAAGGTTTGCCCATGCATACATGTATTTCTAAAGATATCTGGGAAAAGCAGATATATGGGAGAACTCCAAAAGGTGCTTTTTGCCTGCTCTCTATTGCATATTTTCTTTGCATTGTGAAAATAGTGTGCCACTTGTACAGAAAGTCACTGCCCTTGCACCCTTGAATAGAACTGAACACTGGCGTGCACGTGTAGAGGTGGATGATGTTTCCAGGTGCTTTGAGGATAGCAAAGACACTCATCCAAGTCTACAGTCATATCTTTATAATGAAGGACACCTTTAAATCTTTTTTTAGGAAATTGGATTCATTGGCTGCTCACGTAAAGAATAATTTGAAGAATAACTGAATTACCGAGAACACCAAGATACAGCATTCAGAGAGATGGGGCCAGTGATTGCTTTGAGGACCCAGGGTATATTTCTGAGGCATATGGGTGTACTACACAATTGCACTCATTACACATGCTAGCAAGGTCATGCTCAAAATCCTCCATGCTAGATTTCAACAGTGTGTGAAATGAGAACTTCCAGATGTTCAAGCTGGATTTAGAAAGGCAGAAGTACCAGGGATCAAATGGTCAACATCTGCTGGATCATCGAAAAGGCTAGAGAATTTTAGGAAAAAACATCTATTTCTACTTCACTGACTATGCTAAAGCGTTTGACTGTGTGGATCACAACAAACTGTGGAATATTCTTAAAAGAAATGGGAATACCAGACTATCTTACCTGCCCTCTGAGAAGCCTGTATGCAGGTCAAGAAGCAACAGTTAGAACCAAACATGGAACAAGACACTGGTTCCAAATTGGGAAAGGAGTATGTCAAGACTGTATAATGTCACCCTGTTTATTTAACTTATATGTCACCCTGTTTATTTAACTTATTGACATCCTATCTAATCGTTTCATGGCATACAGATGGGGGAAACAATAGGAACAGTGAAAGACTATTTTCTTGGGCTCCAAAATCACTGTTGACAGTGACTGCAGCATTGAAATTAAAAGATGCTTGCTCCTTGAAAGAAAAGCTATGACAAACCTAGACAGTGTATTAAAAAGCAGAGACATCATTTTGCTGAAAAAGGTCCATATAGCCAAAGCTATGGCTTTTCCAATAGTCATGTATGGACGTGAGAAAGCTGAGCCCTGAAAAATTGATGTTTTTGAACTGTGGTGTTGTAGAAGACTCTTGAGAGTCCCTTGGACTGCAAGGAGGTCAAACCAGTCAATCCTAGAGGAAATCAACCCTGAATATTCATTAGAAGAACTGGTGCTGAAGCTTCAATACTTTGGCCCCCTGATGTGAAGAATTGACTTATTGGAAAAGATGCTGGTGCTGGGAAACATAGAAGGCAGAGGGAGAAGGGGACAGCAGATGATGAGATTGTTGGATGGCATTACCAACTCAAAGGACATGAGTTTGAGCAAACTCTGGAAGGTGGTGAAGGACAGGGAAGCCTGACATGCTGCAGTCATGGTGTTGCAAAGAGTCAGACACAATTAAGCACTGAACAACAGGGGCCTGCTGCCAGAAGTCTTATTTAAAAGA
This sequence comes from Muntiacus reevesi, assembly GCF_963930625.1. Taxonomy (NCBI): domain Eukaryota; kingdom Metazoa; phylum Chordata; class Mammalia; order Artiodactyla; family Cervidae; genus Muntiacus; species Muntiacus reevesi. The sequence continues at coordinate 1,909,861 of NC_089263.1, forward strand.
TTCCTCAGAATAGGGCAATGTGGGTGCCAGCAAGATCTGTCTTGGAATACTTAGGATTATGCTCATACTTTCATGGCCAAATCTGTCCATTTCTGGATGCCAGGCTTCTGTCTGAAACTTGTTACTGTGACCTGAAGACAAAGCTGGCTTGTGGCTGCTGTCAGTCCCACATAGCTGTGTTTTTCTCTCTTCTTGAGAAGCCAGAAATGGATGCACACTTGAGCTCTTGACATATTGAAAATTTTCCTCATTCCTTGAGTGGAAATGATATCAATTAAGTTAGGATGTAAGATACTTTTACACATGTACCCTGATGTTCATTGCAGCACTACTTACAATAGCCAGGACTTGGAAGGAACCTAGATGTCCATCAACAGATGAATGGATAAAGACGTTGTGGTATACGTATACAAAGGAATGTAACTTAGCTATAAAAGGGAATGAATTTGAATCAGTTGAACTGAGGTGGATGAACCTAGAGCCTGTTATACAGAACGAAGTAAGTCAGAAAGAGAGAAACAAATATCATATATTAACATGTATATGTGGAAACTAGAAAAATGGTGCTGCAGGGCAGCAATAGAGACAAAGACATAGGGAACTGACCTGTGGACACAGCAGGAGAAGGAGAGGGTGGGACAAATTGAAGAGTAGCACTGAAACATATATATCACCAAATGTAAAAGAGATACCCAGCGGGAATTTGCTGTGTGATGAAGGGATTTCAACCTGGTGTTCTGTGACAAAATTTTTGAGTTATCAGTTCAGTTAAGTTCAGTCGCTCAGTTGTGTCTGACTCTTTGTGACCCCATGAATCGCAGCACGCCAGGCCTCCCTGTCCATCACAAACTCCTGGAGTTTACTCAAACTCAAGTCCATCGAGTCAGTGACGCAATTCAGCCATCTGATCCTCTGTCGTCCCCCTCTCCTTCTGCCCCCAATCCCTCCCAGCATCAGGGTTTTTTCCAATGAGTCAACTCTTCGCATGAGGTGGCCAAAGTATTGGCATTTCAGCTTCAGCATCAGTCCTTCCAATGAATACCCAGGACTGATTTTCTTTAGGACTGACTGGTTGGATCTCCTTGCAGTCCAAGGGACTCTCAAGAGTCTTCTCCAACACCACAGTTCAAAAGTATCAATTCTTTGGCGCTCAGCTTTCTTTACAGTCCAACTCTCACATCCATACATGACTATTGGAAAAACCATATCTTTGATAGAAGGACTTTTGTTGGCATAGCTTCTGTTTTTAATATGCTGTCTCAGTTGGTCCTAACTTTTCTTCCAAGGAGCAAGCGTCTTTTAATTTTATGGCTGCAGTCACCATCTGCAGTGATTTTGGAGCCCCCCCCCCCCAAAAAAAAAAATTAAGTCAGTCACTGTTTCTATTGTTTCCCCATCTATTTGCCATGAAGTGATGAGACTGGATGCCATGATCTTAGTTTTTTGAATGCTGAGTTTTAAGCCAGCTTTTTCACTCTCCTCTTTCACTTTCATCAAGAAATGCTACTGACCTAATATGGACATATGAAAAACTTTATGCCAATATATTTCCCAACTAATAAATGGGGCAAATTTTTTGAAAGACACAAACTAATAAAGCTATTCAAAGAAACAAAAAAAAAAAAAAAAAAAAAAAAAAAAAAAAAAAAAAAGAAGCTATTTAGATATTCTTCACTTTCTGCCATAAGGGTGGTGCTATCTGCATATCTGAGGTTATTGGTATTTCTCCCAGCTTTTTTGATTCCAGCTTGTGCTTCATCCAGCCTGGCATTTCGCATGATATACTCTGCATATAAGTTAAATAAACAGGGTGACGATATACAACATTGACATACTCCTTTCCCAATTTGGAACCAGTCTGTTGTTCCATATTTGGTTCTAACTGTCACTTCTTGACCTGCATACAGATTTCTCAAGAGGCAGGGAAGGTGGCCTGGTATTCCCATTTCTTGAAGAACTTTCCACAGTTTGTTGTGATCCACACAGTTAAAGGCGTTGGCATAGTCAATAAAGCAGAAATAGATGCTTTTCTGGAACTGTCTTGCTTTTTTGATGAGCCAACAGATGTTGGCAATTTGATCTCTGGTTCCTCTGCCTTTTCTAAAACCATCTTGAACTTCTGAAAGTTCACGGTTCAGGTACTGTTTATGCCTGGCTTGGAGAATTTTGAGCATTACTTTGCTAGCGTGTAAGATGAGTGCAATTGTGCAGTAGTTTGAACATTCTTTGTCATTGTCTTTCTTCGGGATTGGAATGAAAACTGACCTTTTCCAGTTTCCACTGCTGAGTTTTCTAAGTTTGCTGAAATATTGAGTGAAGCACTTTAACAGTATCATCTTTTAGGATTTTAAATAGCTCAGTTGTAGAAAACATATAATCCCAAAGTTAAATTTGTAAAGCACACTAAATTGAGAACAATCTATTGTTTATTTTGTATTCAAAAATATAAGCTCACATATACATACACACCTAGATATTACATATAATATATATATATTTTTTACCTCTACCCTGACCAGATAAATGAAGCATGCTACATGAGGTAGATTTTTTCCATCTTTCTTTTCCCTTAAAAATATATCCTGGAGTTTACTCCCCATTATAATCTCTTTTAATAGTAAGACAGTACTCCAATTTCTGGATGTACCATTAGTTTTTATGTCAGAATTTGGATGCACTACTCAACTAGGACTCCTTATATCCTATTCAAAGCCTGAGGTTCCTTTGGCACATAGACAGATCAGAGGCAAGCTGCAAATCTAGGCACAGGTTTATTTATGTCCACTTCATTCTTACCCTGGAAGTGATGGCCTTTACAGCCATCAACATAGATGTCGATGTAGTCTATTTGCAGTCTTATTTTAGGAGGCCTGGAGTTTTGACTTTAATTCCTTCTGACCTAAAATCAGTTTTCTTGCAGTTTGTGTATAGAGAAGATTCCCAGGGCAAAATACCTCTGAGTCTTTGGCTTACCTTTTCTGGTTTTTGTATTCTTTAAAAGTGTGGTCTGAATGGTTCTTTATTCTATAGTTAGCTCTTGGATGGGGCTTTCCAGGTGGCACTAGTGGTGAAGAACCTGCCTGTCAGTGTGGGAGATATAAGAGATCTGGATTTGATCCCTGGGTTGGGAAGATACCCTAGAGGAAGGCATGGCCACCCACTCCAGCATTCTTGCCTGGAGAATCCCCTGGATAGAGGAGCCTAGTGGGCTACAGTCCATAGGGTCACAAAGAGTTGGACACAACTGAAGTGACTTAGCATGCCCACATATATGTAGCTCTTGGTTGCTTTTAAGGTGATATATTTTAGCATCATCCAGATAGTTTAGTTTTTCCTAGAACAAGAGCAAGTCTGAATTGCTCAGTCTATCATTGCTAGAACAATTTATTATTTCCATATTTGGGAAAAATTAAAAAGAAACGTTTATAATAATTAAGGTTATCAGTGTCAGTTCTGACTATGGATACTGAATCAAAAAAGTCATGTTAGCACTAGCATCTTCTCCCTTTGTGTATGGGCTTCCCAGGTGGTGTGGTGATAAAGAATAAGTCTGCCAATGCAGGAGATGCAAGAGATGTGGGTTTGATCCCTAGATCAGGAAGATCCCCTGGAGTAGGAAATGGCACTACTCCAGTATTCTTGCCTGGAAAATTCCATGGGCAGAGGAACCTAGCGAGCTACAGTCCATGAGGCTGCAAAGAGTATGACACAAATGAGCAACTGAGCACTCTTTGTCTATAAAGTTCTTTTCGATTACATAAGTTTAAGCACCTTAGAAAATAAAGCTTCTGTGTGACTCTTTGGATGTTCCAAAAGCAGTTACTTGTTAATGGACCATGATTTGTAGGGAGGTACTGCAGATCTTTTAAAAGAAATTCTTCCAATATATCCAAATCTCATTATCCAAAGCTGAGAGAGACTGCAGAAGCAAGACAGTCTCGGAATGCAGCCATCATTTCTGAAACAGAGATGTGAGTGAATGAACAGATACATGATAGAATGAACAAACCAGAGATCACTTGTTTCTAGGCCTGAACTTCGCAAAAAGGAGCCCAGTGCTACACAAGACCTGAGTGGTCACTGAGAGAACATCAAGGACAATTTGCATGGACTATGAAAGCAATTATAATGTGTGCAACTGTGCGCCTCGTTTTCTACACTGAGATCCTCCTCAGGAGATGCTGTAACACTTGATGTAAAAGTCATGTGGACGGCCTCTGCAGAAGGGCCTTTCATCCAGTGCATCTGCACCTAGGACCAGAGTGAGGTGAGAGGTATGGGCCCGCTGCAGCCAGTTGTCTCCCAAGAGACCTTAAGGGAGTGTTATCAGCAGCTATTGAGGAGAGAGGAAGCACGATGAGAACACAGCTGAGTTAAGCCCTATCTGTCCCCACCAGTATCCTGGGCACCATGGACCCCAGCGGCAGACACTCAGCCTTGTTCCCTAGGCTATGATGGTCCCCAGGGATGAAAGAGAGCACTGACAGCCAGAGGTCAAGAAGAGCAGGAAAAGTAAGGCAAAAGTGTGTCTAATTTTGTTGAAGAGATGTGGGGCTCCATTTGGTCTCTGCTGCTGATACTTTTTTTTTTTTTTTTTAGTTGGAGACTAATTACTTCACAACATTTCAGTGGGTTTTGTCATACATTGATATGAACCAGCCATAGAGTTACACTGCTGCTGATTCTATATGGCAGAAAAAGTGGCATGTGAAGGGGCCTGTGAATGGTGCATCATCTGTGTGAACAGAAGCTCCTCTGTGTGACTCCAGCTATTATCCCCATGGTGGGCAATGGAGTGGAAATTAAACAGTGGAAGAAGGTCATGCTGGTGTTTGTGATCTAGTCTTGCCTCAGGAGGAAAGCCCTCTCATGCTTCTGTTTGTAGTCCTTCTCAGCCACCCAGGTCCTACTTAGTGATTGCTGCTGTCCATGGAGAATCAGAGTACTGTTGGGATGGTATATGAGTCAACAGCTCCCTGAGCACTCTGTCTGGAGAACATCCTGACCTCAGACTCTCAGATCTTAAGCTGGGTGGGCAAAGTATCTCTTGTTGTTGTTATTGTTCAGTCCCCAAGTTGTGTCTGACTCTTTGTGACCCCATGGACTACAGCACACCAGGCTTCTCTGTCCTTCACTGTCTTCCAGAGTTTGCTCAAACTTATGTCCATTGAGTCGATGATGCTCTCCAACCATCTCTGAATACTTTGGGATTGGAATGAAAATTGACCTTTTCCAGTCCTGTGGCTACTGCTGAGTTTTCCAAATTTGCTGGCATATTGAGTACAACACTTTAAGAGCATTATCTTTTAGGATTTGAAATAGCTCAGCTGGAATTCCATCACCTCCACTAGCTTTGTTTGTACTAATGCTTCCTAAGGTCCACTTGACTTTGCACTCTAGGATATCTGGTTCTAGGTGAGGGATCACATCATCGGGGTTATCTTGGTCATTAAGATCTTCTTTGTATAGTTCTTCTGTGTATTTTTGCCCTCTTTTCTTAATATCTTCTGCTTCTGTCAGATCCATGACATTTCTGTCCTTTATTGTGCCCATCTTCACACAAAATATTCCTTTGGTATTCCCAATTTTCTTCAAGAGATCTATAGTCTTTCCCATTCTATCATTTTCCTCTACTTTGCTTTGTTCACTGAGGAAGGCTTTCTTATCTCTCCCTGCTCTTCTCTGGAACTCTGCATTCAGATGGATATGTCTGTCCTCTTCTCCTTTGTCTTTTGCTTCTCTTCTTTTCTCAGCTATTTATAAGCCTTTTTTAGTCAACCACTTTGCCTTTTTGCATTTCTTTTTCTTGGAGATGGATTTGGTCACTGCCTCCTACACACTGTTATGAACCTCCATCCGTAGTTTTTCCAGCACTCTATCAGATCTAGTCCCTTGAGTCTATTTGTCATTTCCACTGTATAGTCGTAAGGGATTTGATTTAGGGCATACCTGAATGATCTAGTGGTTTCCCCTACTGTCTTCAATTTAAGTTTGAATTTTGCATTAAGGAGTTGATGATCTCTGGATGACTCTGTTTTCCAGAGTGAATAATTCATTTTCTCCTATTTGCAGAGGCAGGCCGCTGGCCTTCCCTGTCCTGTCCCTGGGTTTGAAGACCTCCCCTAGATCATACGGATGACTGGCTGATCGTTCCCTACTTCCCTGCTGCAGAGTTCAGTGACAGCTTTCAGGGTATCTGCTGGCATTGGGACCCACAGATTCCAGAGAAGGAGATACTTACAGACATATACATACATGTAAAGCTATCCATTTACTTATTGGATGCGGGTTCATCTCCATTTCTTTTGTTTTCTTTGTTATTTTTTCCTCCTTCATATTTCAGTTTCTTTTCCTCCTTCAGAAATTCTTTTTTCAGCAACGTGAAAGAGTAAATTCCCTCAGACTAGTCTGATTTTGGAAAGGAGTGAAAACCAAAAAAGAATTTTAAAAAAAGAGACTGGCCCAGTTTCTGACATGCTGAGTTCTCTGTTGCCATCATAAAAAAAAAAAAAAAAAAAAAAAAAAAAGATGGCCAGTACAACATAGAGAGTTGCATTCTCAAAGTCAGCGTGATTTCTCCCTGAGCTAGCATATCTGAACCAGTGTCTAAAATTTACCTCCTTTCACCCTATTAATAACATCTCTGGAATTTGTACATTGCTGGACCTGGCAGCTTTGATGAATGTTTTTGTCATCTGTTCTATTGGTTCTTATAATTCACTGTCCATCTGCCTGGACTATTCCCTGCAGATTGGCCCACTTTGGAAGTGTTTACCTGGGTCCTAGTGAAGATTATGCACCATTCACTGAGATGCTGGTCTCAGAAACTGAGATCAAGAAGCTGCTTCATCTATTCTATTTACCTCAGGAAAATGTGACCTTAACTGAAATGTGTAAATTGTCCTTGTGATTTCTTTAATATCATGTATAGAAATTTCACCATACTTGTATTTGCCATACTTAAAGGTTATGATTATTCTCAATAAGTTTAAAAAAAATTACCATAAAATCCATCAATTCCACTTCTGGGTATATAATGCAAGGCATTAAAAGCAGGAACTCAAATAGACATTTGCACGTTTATGTTCATAGTAGCATTACTCACAATAACCAAAAGAAAATAATTCAAAAGTTCATTGAAAGATAAATGGATAAACAAAATGTGGTCTATACATACAGTGGAATAGTATTCAGTCTTAAAATAGAATGGCACATGCTACAGCATGGATTAGCTCTGAGAACTTTATACTAACTGAAAATTAGTCAGTCCACAAAAGGACAAATATTGTATGATTCCATTTATACGAAGTACCTAGAGAAAAGAAATCCATAGAAATAGAAAGAAGAATGGTTGCCACAGACTGGGGAGTGAGAAGAAAATACGGAGTTGTACATTAATAGGTGCAGAGTTTTAGTTTGGGAAGCTGAGGAGTTGGAAGACAGATGGATGTTGGTGATAGTTACATGACAATCTGAATGTCATTGCTAAAGAAAACTCAAGAAGCTAAAGTGCTAAACTGAAGCTTCGGGGTTATTTTGATTCAAAAACCTCTTGGAATCCATATCTGCACTGTTCCACCACCTAGAACAGAGGTGATGCTCATGGATTTTTCAGTGAAGTAACTTACCATAGTTCTGACACCCAGACACAGACAGAGGAGTCAGGAAGATCTTCAACATGACTACAACATGTCCTCATTGTATTCTTGGGGCTATCAAACCCATTTTGGCATAGTTTGAAAATGGGAAATATTTTAGTCAAGCTAAAGTATTCTTGATGAAAATGTCTACACTAAATCCAAGTGCAGCTTTTGTTTTGACTTCTAGTTTATAGGAGAGTGTCAAATGATGCCACAAATGACATCACCATCAAATCCAGAGCTTGGACATTTCATGAGGCAATTGTCCTAGTCTCTTCCAAATATCATGATCAAGAAGGACTGAGAAGATGCAGTCACCAAATGCAACATGTCAATCTTGGTTGAATCTACATTTTTTAAAATTGAGCTATAAAAAACATTTCAGAAGGGGGTGGTCCCAAGATGGTGGAGGAATAGGATGGGGAGACCACTTTCTCCCCAATGAATTCATCAAAAGATCATTTGAATGCTGAGCAACTTACACAAAACAACTTCTGAATGCTGGCGGAGGACACCGGGCACCCAGAAAGGCAGCCCAATCTCTTCAAAAGGAGGTAGGACAAAATATAAAAGACAAAAAGAGAGACAGAAGAGTTAGGGACAGAGACCCGTCCTGTGGAGGGAGTCATGAAGGAGAAGTTTCCAAACAGCAGGAAACTCTCTCACAGGTGGGTCTGTGGGGAGTTTCAGAGGGCAACTGAGGAGAAGAAAAAAAAAAAAAATCCACAGAATACACGCCTAACTGCAAGTGCCAGTGGAGAAGTAGCCCAGATGCTCGTGTATGCCACCAGGGAGTGGGGGCTGGACAGAGAGGCATGGGCTGCATAATCAGTGCTTAGAGTAGGGACTGGGCTGAGTGCCTTGAGGACAATCTGAGGGAGCTAACGTGAGACAGCAACCCAAACTGTGGGATCGCCAGAGAGAAAAGAAAGAGAGCTTTCTTGTGAAAGGCTCTAATGTGCACACTGGCCTGCTCACAGAACAAAGGATTGCTCCAATACCAAAGGGGAGCTAGCCAGCTGCATACAGGCCCCTGCCCCCTACTCTCCCCACACCCCCCACCTCTGCTGGAGGCTGAGAGGCAGGAGAGCGACACCCAGAAGGCAAGGGGCTGCTGCAATCTCAGCCGCAGAGACTGGCATCCTCCACTAAACTGTGAACAGGTTCCCAGTTGCTAACCACGTCTTCCTGGGATCCTGGACGGTTGACATCTGCCAGTAGGGTCGCAGCCTGAGACCAGCTACCCAAAGGAGACACATGGCACATCTGAGACAGTGCTCACCCGGCGCACCCTGGAAACAAAGAGGCTGGGACTGGGGAGGTGACTAAGATGCACGGACCACCTGGGACAGTGCGCTCACCAGGCAGCTGGTCGCCTGAGCTGCTCGGACCTGGGAAGGGCACAAAACGCATGCCCAGCTGAGTCTGCGCCCTTGTGGAGTACCCACGAACCTGAACTTGAATGGCTTAGACCTGCGAAGTGCATGAAACCCAGGGCCTACTTTGGACACTTCCCCTGCAGAGCAAGCTGGAGCCTGAGCAGTGTAGACCGGGAAAGCACACGCGCTGTGAGCAGGGCAGACCCAGGGTGGTCATGCACTGTGAGCACTCCCCACACACACCAGTGATGTTTGCTTACAGAGTTCCTCCGTCCCACCAGGACAACTGAACAAGTGAGCCTAAATAAGTGACCACCTTCGTCCGCTTGTGTCAGGGTGCAAATGAGACACTGAAGAGACTTGCAAACAGAGGAAGCCAAAATAAACAAAGACAAGGAAACTGCTTTGGAAGTGACGGGTGTGACAGATTAAAACCTTGTCGTTAACATTGACTAAGCATTGGAAGGAGCCTATGCTTGAGAACAAGTACAAGCTGGAACAAGGAAATATCTGAAACTGAACTGACCCCGCACTGCCCAAAACAGCTCCAGAGAAATTCCTAGATATATTTTTACTATTATCACTTTTTAATTTTTTTTTTAAATTTAAGTTCTTTATTACTCCTTTAATTTTCTATTTATAACCTATTACAGGCCAAAAAAAAAAAAAAAAGACCCTTTTTTATGATGCTACCTATTCAATTTATTAAAAATTAAAGTAAACAAAATAAACAAACTTATGCTCCAAACTTATGCTGCTCATGTGGAAGACACTACAGAGAAAACACAATAGAGACTGCCTTGCAGTAATAAATACAAATTCCTGCTACAGAGATGTAGAAATAAAAGGACAATTCTAGTTGCCTAAAAGAAAATTCACTGTACACATTTTATTTACAGTTTTGTACACTGTCTTAATATGAATGGAACTGCTTTTCTACTTGACCCAATTTTTTAACCAAAACAAAATAACCTAAGTAATACAAAGTTTTAAAATATAGCATAAAGACACAAAAACAGACATACTAATTCTAATAAGGAAGGAATTATGATGTTACATTTTTTATAATCCACAATTAAGTTTAGGAAATCACAAAAACATAGATCACTGATTTGAATGAAATGCATAAATTTTTAGCAAAATGTTGTAGTTAAGTTGCAAAAGAAAATTACCAAAGAATGCACAAAGTTAATGTTTATTCCACCTTTGTGTCATATTCCTGGATCCTTCACCAATGTCACATGAGAAAGAAAAACTAAAGCAAAACAAATGAAAAACTGAAATAAGAATCACTAATCTTATCAAATGGGAAAACAAATAAATTAAAATCTAGCAGCCATCAGCAAGAGTACAGCAAAGATCATGCTGTAAAAAGAAACTAAGAAAATTGCCAGAAAACTGTATGCATCATACTCTTTTAAACCAGCAAAATATGCTCCTGCATACAATGGGACATAAGTAGAATCGTTCTCTTGTCAGGTATAGAAATGCAAGCTCTTTTTTTTTTTTTTTTTTTAAATATTGTAGATGGGTCAAATGTGTTTGTAATGGTTAATTCTATTAAGCTATTACAAAGTGGGCCAGGAACACATTTATGGATTCTGGGGATCTAATTCTTACTATAATTCTTTACTGTAATTCTTTGATTGGGATAATGGACACTCTAGACAAATGAGACTTCTCTTGTATCTTAGCCACATTAGATGGAAATCATATTTAAATGCAGTCCACTCTGCTTTTGAAGAGGCTTTGGTTCAGCTCCCAAATCTTGATTGCTTGAGGCAACCTCCTATGAGAATACTCAGAAGGTGTCTTCTTAAACAACAAACCTATTTTTAGTGGCAGAACCACTCTGAGTAGCTGTATCTGCATGGGACTGATAACCAATCACTGTCTTTGGAGGAAGTCCTAACCTTTACTTGTACACTTTCCCTATATGTGTAGCAGCTTCTCTGTTTTCACATTCAGTAGCCCAAATTGCTATTTTATCACTTTTTAAAAATTTTTATCACCTTTAGCTCTAACATTAACAATAACTCCACATACATCATCACTGTAGTCATCAAAAGATTCTCCAATAAGGCATAGCAGTGTCTCTAGCCAAAAACAATCGAGGTCGCTTCATCATTTCTGCTGTTTTTTCAGAGTAATTAGCTGTCGTCCTTCTCATTTGTTTTTCTCATCTTCCCACATAGACTCAATACCATCCTTAAAAAGTGAGTAGTCACAGCCAGGCATTAAATTACTAGACAACTGGATATGGTTGTACAGACCCCAAAAGTCTTCAATAATATCAAACTTAGAGATCAATCAAAGGTTTGCTTGCCAAGTTTTGCTTTTATCAGTTTTTAAAAACCAGAGTGCCCATCTGTTCTGTAAAGGGTGTTTAATATAGTGTTCTGGGTTAGCAACCTCCTGATTAGATTCTGTTTTCTCGTCTTCTGTAGGCGTGGGATTCGGAGTAGGGGTGGTTTCCTAAATTGGGAGGGAAGCCAGTAGAAGAGATAAAGAGAAAATTGAATGGAAAATTAACTTGAAAAGTTAAGTTTCTATTTCCAATAAACTGTGTCTGTGAAGTCTTCCAGACGATAAAGCCTTGGAAGAACAGATGGATCTAGACCCATTTGCATTCTCTGAGGTGTGCGCACAGCATGGAAAGGCTGAATGAATGGAAGACAGGCACGTGTGAAATCCAGCAGGTTTTGCCGGCAACCAGACCAGCAGCATCTGTCTGTAGCCCTTGCTCCTCCCCCCCAAAAGACCCCATTTTTAATGCAAATTTCATATGTGTATATATATATATATATATATATATATATATATATATAATTTTTGTGATTGGTTTTGTTTTGTATTTTTAATATGCTTTTTTTTTTTTTGAAAGTCTAACCTCTACTCTAGATTTTTATTCTTTGCTTTTTGGTATTTGTTATCAGTTTTGTACCTTTAAGAATCTAATCTTCAGTATACATTTTCACTTAGGGGTGTGATTACTGTCTTGATTGCTCTCTCCCCTATTGACTCTCCCTTTTCTTCCCCAGGTTATCTCTAGCTCCTCTCCCCCGTTCTCTTCTCTACTAAGCTCTGTGAATTTCTCTGGATGTTCCAGGCTTTGCAGAACACTTAGAAAACTGATCACTGGCTAGATTGATCTCTCCCTTTTTGACTCCCCCTCTTCTCCTTCTGGTCACCTCTATCTCCCTCCACCCTCTTCTCTTCTCTATGTAACTCTGTGAGCCTCTCTGGGTGTCCCTCGCTGTGGAGAATTGTTTCACCATTAACCTAGAAGTTTTATCATCTGTGCTATATGGATGGAGAAGTCTTGAGGCTACTATAAGAATAAGACTGAAAGCCAGAGGCAGAAGGCTTAATTCCAAAGCTTGAGAACATCAGAGAACTGATTTCAGGGAACATTAATAGACAAGAGCTCACCCAAAATCTTCCATAACCACACTGAAACCAAGCTCCACTCAAGAGCCATCAAGTTCCAGAGCAAGACATAACACACAAATTCTCCAGCAAAGCAGGAACACAGCCCTGAGCATTAAAAGACAGGCTACCCAAAGCCATGACAAATCTATAGACACCCCAAACTCACTACTGGACATTTCATTGCACTTCAGAGAAGAGATCCAGCTCCACTCACCAGAACACAGATGCAAGCTCCCCTAACCAGGAAACCTTGTTCAACACTACCCATAGGGAGCAGGCTCCACAGTAAAGAGGAACCAATAACTTCCAACCTATAGAAAGGGCACCCCAAACACAGAAATCTAAAAAAAAAAAAAAAAAAAAATGAAAAGGCAGAGAAATATTTAGCAAGTAAAAGAACATGATAAATGCCCACCAAACCAAACAAAAGAGAAGGAGATAGGGAGTCTACCTGAAAAAGAATTCAGAGTAATGATAGTACAGATGATCCAAAATCTTGCAAACAAAATAGAGTTACAGATAAATATAGACAAGTATTAAGAAGATGAAAGAAATATTTAACAAGGACCTAGAAGAAATAAAGAAAAGTCAATCAATAATGAATAATGCAAAAATGAGATCAAAAGTGCTCTGTAGAGATCCAACAGTAGAATAACTGAGGCAGAAGATAGGATAAGTGAGGTGGAAGATAGAATTATGGAAACAAATGAAGCAGAGAGGAAAAAAGAAAAGAAAAAAAAACTTAAAAGAAATGAGGACAACCTCAGAGACTTCTGGGACAATGTTAAATGCCCCAACATTCAAATCATAGGTGTCCCAGATGAAGAAGACAAAAAGGGCATGAGAAAATACTTGAGGAGATAATAGTTGAAAACTTCCCTAAATGGGGAAAGAAACAGCCACCCAAGTCCAAGAAACCCAGACAGTCCCAAACAGGATAAACCTAAGGTGAAACACCCCAAGACACATATTAATCAAACTAATGAAAATCAAACACAAAGAGCAAATGTTAACAACCGCAAGGGAAAAGCAACAAATAACACACAAGGGGATTCCCATAAGGAAAACAGCTGATCTTTCAATAGAAACTCTTCAGGCCAGAAGTGAATGGCAGGACATAATTAAAGTGATGAAAAAGAAAGACCTACAACCCAGATTATGATACCAAGCAAGAATTTCATTCAAACATGAAGGAGAAATCAAAAGCTTTAGAGACAAATAAAAGCTGAGAGAATTCAGCACCATCAAACCAGCTATTCAACAAATGCTAAAGGATCTTCTCCAGATAGGAAACACAGAAAAGGTTTATAAACTCAAATCCAAAACAACAAAGTAAATGACAATGGGATCATACTTATAAATAATTACCTTAAATGTAAATGAATTGAATGCCCAACCAAAAGACAAACATTGGCTGGACGGATACAAAAACAGGACCTCTATATATGCTGTCTACAAGAAACCCACCTCAAACCTAGGGACACATACAGACTGAAAGTGAAGGGTTGGAAAAAGATATTTCATGCAAATGGAGGCCAAAAGAAAGCAGGAGTAGCAATACTCATATCAGATAAAATAGACTTTGAAATAAAGACCATGAAAAGAGACAAACAGGCACACTACATAATGATCAAAGGATCAATCTAAGAAGAAGATATAACAATTATAAATATATATGCAACCAACATAGGAGCACCTCAATATGTAAGCCAAATGCTAACAAGTATGAAAGGGGAAATTAACAGTAACACAATAATAGTGGGATACTTTAATACCCCACTCACACCTATGGATAGATCAACCAACAATAAACTAGCAAGGAAACACAAACTTAAACACAAACAATAAACTAGCAAAGAAACACAAATGATACAATGGATGAGTTAGACCTAATTGATATCTAAAGGACATTTCATCTCAAAACAATGAACTTCACCTTTTCCTCAAGTGCACATGGAACATTCTCCAAGATAGGTCACATACTGGGCCATAAACCTAGCCTTGGTAAATTCAAAAAATTTAAAATCATTTCAAGCATCTTTTCTGATCACAGTGCCATAAGATTAGATGTCAACTACAGGAAAAAAAAAAAAACTATTAAAAATACAAACAGAAGGAGGCTATACAACACGCTTCTAAATAACCAACAAATCATAGAAGAAGTCAGAAAGGAAATGAAAATTTGCATAGAAAAAAATGAAACTGAAAACACAACAACCTAAAACCTATGGGATTCAGTAAAAGCAGTGCTAAGGAGAAGGTTCATAGCAATACAAGTTTACCTCAAGAAACAGGATAAAAAATAAATAAATAACCTAACTTTACACCTAGAGCAACTAGAAAAAGAAGAAATGAAGAACCCCAGGGTTAGCAGAAGGAAAGAAATCATAAAAATTAAAGCAGAAATAAATGAAAAAGAAACAAAGGAGACTATAGCAAAAATCAGCAAAACTAAAAGCTGGTTCTTTGAGAAGATAAAATAGACAAACCATTAGCCAGACTCATCAAGAAAAAGAGAGAAGAATCAAATCAACAAAATTAGAAATTAAAATGGAGATATCACAACAGACAACACAGAAATAGTCATAAGAGACTACTATCAGCAACTATATACCAATAACAAGGACACCTTGGAAGGAATGCACAAATTCTTAGAAAAGTATAACCTTTCAAAACTGAACCAGGAAGAAATAGAAAATCTTAACAGACCTATCACAAGCATGGGAGTCAAAACTGTAATCAAAAATCTTCCAACAAACAAAAGCCCAGGACCAGATGACTTCACAGGTGAATTCTACCAAAAATTTAGAAAAGAGCTAACACCTATCCTACTCAAACTCTTCGAGAAAATTGTAGCAGAAGGTAAACTGTCAAATTCATTCTATGAGGCCATCATGACCCTAATACCAAAACCAGACAAAGATACCACAAAAAAATAAAACTACAGGCCAATATCACTGATGAACATACATGCAAAAATCCTCAACAAAATTCTAGCAAACATAATCCAACAACATATTAAAAAATCAAACACCATGACCAAGTGAGCTTTATCCCAGGGATGCGAGGAAATTGGAAGAGAGAAAAATGACCTCAAATTTTTAAAAAAAGGTGAGGTGACATGATTATGAAGTGCCTAAGGAGGAAGATTCTCCAGGCAAGAACTTGGAGGACAGAGGAGCCTGGTGTGCTACAGTCCATGGGGCACAGAGCCGGACACAACTTAGCCGCTTCTGAATAGCAACAACAAGGAGGAAGGTGGGGACAACCGGAGACCTGAGGGCAACCTCACCCGGAGTGGGTCTGCAGCTTCCAATCCAAGTTACAGAATGCATTTTGCAAAGTTGCATAGGTTCAGCACAGAGGTGATCTTCAAGACAAGTTTGTCCAAATTTCGAGGTATGAAACCTCATGGTCCTCATTATCTCAGGATTCACAGGGAGTTCCCAACACAGCTTGGCAGCCCCATCGAACACCCAGCACTTCTCCTAGGCAGCCTCCGAGAGTATGGCTGAGGTCACATTATGACCAGCGAGCTCTTCTGGGGCCGGACCATTCCAACGGCAGTAGCAGGTGGACCTCCTCTGTGCTGGGTAAGTGGTACCATTACTTGAATAAATTTTATTTGTTTGTCCTTAAAGGAGAAGTAATTTGGTGCTGAAACTTGTAAATGATCTGGGAGAAAAGTGTGGGTTCACCTGATGACTTGGCGCCTGAAAACATTAGCCCTGTCTCCTACGGCATGTTAGCCACTGTTCCAGAGCTAAGGCAAGTAATCCAGCCTCTCTGAGACCTCCTGATAAAAGTGCCTTCATGATACTTTCTCCTTCCTGAGGTGGGGGAGTCAGGCCACAAAACTGACTTTTCTATTGACTTCACCCACTACAGAAAGCAGTATGATTTTTAACCTTAATTAATTATTTTTTAAAATTATTTTTCTTCCTGAATACCAATGTAATATCTCTTTAAAAAATTCATGGGAAACAATTTATGTGAAAAAAATTCACCCGTAATCTCCCCACCCAGTAATAACCACTATTCACGTTAGTTTTCTGCACACACAAATTTATGTATTTGAGCATATTTGAAGACAAATAGATGCTGACAATGTAGTGACTGCTTTTCTAAACTTGGCTCTCACTGGTCAGCTTGCACTTTAGTATGTATAATCTCACTGTTCACTGTATATGGGAAACAGTAAAAAGGCTCAGAGAGGGAAAGAAACGTATCCCATGCAGACAGAATTCCCACCCAGGCCTATTACCAGGCTTTCAACACTTGTGACCTGTTGTCACTGCTGTATAGTTTTTGTCTCCCAGCCAACAGTAGAGCAGCCACCCCTCTCTAAGACTGTGGACTCATGGAATCCTTGAGTAGGATGGAGAGCTAGGAGACTAGAATTTCCCTCCTCCCAGCCCCGTGTAAGAATCTGTGTGTTGTTAGCAGGGCAGAGCCACTTTGCATTGCCTGAGTGTGTGTCACTGTGTGTGCAGGGACTGTGAGGTTTCAGTCCAAATATTCTTCACCCCTTTGTGAGAAGGAAGCTCTTCCCTATAGTATGGCCACCACTGGGGGCTAGATCTTCCCTCTGTGACATTTTGAGATGAAGGAAAAGAGAAATGACATGAAAATAAGGAAAGGACCAGTTCTCCATCCAGGTGCTCTGGTAGGCGGGCTTTCCTGGTGGTTCAGTGGTAAAGAATTCACCGGCAATGCAGGAGCTGCAGGCGATGTGGGTTCCCTCCCTGGTTGGGAAGATCCCTGGAGGAGGGCATGGCAACCCACTCTAGTGCTCTTGCCTGGAGAATCCCCATGGACAGGGGAGCCTGGCAGGATCAGTTCATAGGATCACAAAGAGTGGGACACGACTGAAGTGACTCAGAATGCAGGCACGCCCTGGTAGTACTTTAGAATCCCTTCCATGTGATGGAGGAGACTTTTTCTAGAACAAAGTCAACCACTCCTGCCATGGATCCTGGGCTGCGCTGCCTGGAATCCCTGCATGGAGGCTCACTGCCTGACCTCAGGAGAGCGGAGGGCAGTCGGCTTCCAGCTTTCAGCCCCTTGGCAGCAGAGCCTCCCAGCTCAGTGACTCCCCAAAGGCCTCACCCCACTGCACAGCCCAAATCCTGCTGCAGGTCTAGGCCCTGCCACCTCCTTCCTGTTTAGATGACAACGACCTCTACAAGCCCAGAGGACCGGGGCCGCCGCGCTGCTTGGCCTCTTCTCATGCCAGCTCCTCCTCTCCTGGTCCCTCTTCCTGTCTCTCCTGCACAGGCGATGTTCCCAAAGGTTTTCCCCATCCGATTGTACCTTAAAGCTGGCTTCCTGAGAACCCAGCGGCTACAGCCATCTGTCCTAGAAATGAGGAAATTCTTTTCTTTTTTAATTTATTCATTTTAGTTGGAGGTTAATTACTTTACAATATTGTAGTGATTTTTGCCATACATTGATATGAATCAGCCATGGGTTTACAAACACAAAAATACAAAATATTGAAAAAGAATATATACATGTATATGTGTAACTGAAATCATTTTGCTGTACACCTGGGACTAACAACATTGTTAATCAACAACACTCCAAAGCAAAATAAAAATTAAAAGCAGAAACAAATGTTCAATTTATATACTACTTATCTATATGCAAAAAAGTACTCGGGATACAAAATATATTTGCACAGAAGTATAATGTTTAATGTATACACATAAATATTTAAAATCTGTATTTATATATTGTTTATTTATTTATGTAACTTATGTGTTTAGTAGGAGCTCTAACACATATAAGACAAGCAGCTTGTAAATAAAGATCCAAAATCATTTAGTCATATATTAAAGTAGAAAATCACTATGTGTGTGTGTGTGTACACTCATGCCCACACAAACATACATATATACGCATGTATATAAAAGTGTATATATGTAAGTGTATATATGTGTATATATATATAACACCTGTACACCATGCCCACACAAATATACATATACACGTATGCATATAAATGTGTATATATAGAAGCGTATGCATGTATGTATATATATATATAACACTTACATGTATATATATATGCATGCATGTGTGCTAAATCACTTTGGTCGTGTCCGACTCTGTGCACTACACTGTAACCCACCAGACTTCTCCGCCCATGGGATTCTCCAGGCAAGAATACTGGAGTGGGTTGCCATTTCCTCCTCCAGGAGATCTTCCCAACCCTGGGATCAAACACATCTCTTAAGTCTCCTGCAATGGCGTGTGTGCTTATTTGCTTCAGTCATCTCTGACTCTCTTTGACGCTATGGACCACGGCCTGTCAGGCTCCTCTGTCCATGGGATCCTCCAGGCAATACTGGAGTGGGTTACCATTTCCTTCTCCACCTGCATTGGCAGGCAGGTTCTTTACCACTAGCACCACCTGGGAAGCCCTATATATACACACATAAATACACATTACATATATATGTGTGTGTGTGTGTGTGTTAATGTATAGTCAAGGACAGGGAAGCCTGGTGTGCTGCAGTTCATGGGGTGGTGAAGAGTCGGACACAACTTAGCAACGAACAAGCAACAATAATATATATATGCACATAACATTTTATTTTAGCTTGAAACTTATATATGTAGATGTACATGCTGATCATCTGATTTGGTCATTTCCAATCCACATTTCCTGTCCAAAGCACAAACAGCCATAATGCATTGTCTGTACAGAGACAATGTTTCTATACAGACCAATTTCACCTTATTTGAAGTGATGTGAGAAACTAAGACATTTGCACACGAATCTAAATGCAGATTCTTGTGAATTTTTACTCCCTCTCCCATCTTTAAAGAGTTCTCCCATGGACACATAATGAGACGTTATTTTCATTTTCATGATTTACAATTACTGAGTCTTTCCAAAACTTTGGAATTGCTTTTCATAGAAACTACCACTCTCTTTTTCCACTCTTATGTCATGGCATTAGGTAATGTTTAATTAAAAGTATACAGTAATATCAAAGCACACTGGGGCTGGACAGCAAAGCTGCCAACTCCAGGGAGGCACGAGTCTTGAAGAATCAGTGAAGGGCCTGCGGATCGCAATAGCAACCCATGGATTTCCTGAGCGGAAGTAGAGCTGGGAGTGCCCAGTCAGGGCGCCTAGGCTTGTGATAGTGAGGGCTGTGACAGTGAGCTAAACTCACTCAGGGTTGGATGGCCACCCACTGCAACGTCCTGTATGTTTTAAACACATGCACATGCTTCCTCCTTTTATTAGGCACACTCTGGTTGATTCCTGCTCTGTACTGGGTACCAAGAACACAGTCCTACAAAATGCAAATTCTACACCCAGCAGAGACTCACAGATGCATGGAGGCCAACCCCTATATCCTGCTCATTTCAAGCAATGTGACAGGTACTGTGAGAACACACAGGTTGGGAGTCAACAGCTGGTTCAGAGGGATGAGGCACCTATTCACTGTGGATCCTTCAGAGTGAGGAGGAGTTATTGGAGGTGGATAATACAGGGAAGCACTTCTTGGCAGAGACATATGGCAAAGATGCTGACATGTGCAAAGGCTCAGTCTCCCCAAGGATGGTCAGTAGCCCCGAGTGACTGGAGTCCAGGACATGACTTTGGGCCCAGAGGGGCGATGGAAGGAGCCTGGGAGCAGGTGGACAAGGACATGAGTTGCAGCATCACACATTTTCTCTTCACACATTTGCATATTTTTGCTATGGAACAAACAACAGTACTTTTTACCTGAAATTTTTAAATTAAAAAAAAAATTATTTAAGTATAGTTGATTTACAATGCTGTGTTATTTCAGCTGTATTGCAAAGTGACTTAGTTATATATATATATATATATATATTTTTTTTTTTTTCATATTCTCTTCCATTATGGTTTGTTACAGAATACTGAATATAGTTCCCTGTGTTATATGGTAGGACATTGTTGTTTATCCTGAGATATTTTTAACATGCAGATGTAATCCACCTAGAATTTATTTTATGTGTCAGAAGGAAAGGCATGACGCTTTTTAGCACCATCTTCACTGTTCCCTCACTTGTTAGCAAAGGCAGGTCCATCATTTACCTGTGATCCTGGTTCCACAGGGTCTGCACCAAAGGCTCCGGGGAATGGCTCACACCAAAGTTCCAGCACTGTGCAGAGACACCACTGCACACATAGGAGAACAGAGAGGACCCTACAAGCACTGGTACGTGTGTGCGCAACCAGAACACTCGTGCACTGCTGGTGGACACATAACAAGTCATAGCATTTTGTAAAGTCATCTGGTGATCTCCTAAAAAGTTAAACATGTGCCACATGAGCCAGCCATTCCGCCCTTAGGTATTTACCCAAGAGAGAAGAACCCTTTTGTCCAAGCAAAGACTTACACGCAAATGTTCACAGCAGTACATTTGGGAGAGCCTAAAACTAGAAATGTTGCAAATGCCTGTCAAGAAATGAATGAATAAAGTCATATCCACACAGTAGTCTACTACTCAACAATAAACAGGAATGAATTGTTGATATTTGTAAGCTGATGGTAGAAAAACATCTCAAAATAATTATGCTGGAAGAAGTGAAGTGAATATAAAAATGTCATGCCATAATTCCATTTATATAAAATTCTAGAAAATATAGAAAGCAGGTCACTGGTTTCTTGGGACTGGAGGAGAGGAAAGAAGGGAACAGGGATAGGATTACAGAGGTGACAGAAGAAACTTCTGGAAGAGATGGTTCCATTCACTGTCCTGGTTGTGCTGAACTTTCAGGGTTTACAAATTTTACAGTTTATATACTTTATATGTGTGAAGCTTATTGTACACCAATTATCCCTGGATAAACTCTTGAAAGGGACACTGTGTCTAATCCATTTTTGCACAGCATATACCAGAATAAAGTCCCTCAGCCAAGGGTGTTTAGGAAAGAAATTTGCTTTACTTTTAGATTATACAATAGAAATGTATCCTTGAGTCATGTTGTTGTTGTTTTGTTGCTCAGTCGTGTCTGACTCTTTGTGACACCATTGACTGCAGCACGCCAGGCTTCCTTGTCCTTCACTATCTCCCAGAGCTTTCTCAAACTCATGTCATCGAGTCAGTGATGCCTTTCAACCATCTCATCCTCTCTTGCCCCCTTCTCCTCCTGCTGTCAAGCTTCCCCAGCATCAGGGTCTATTCCAATGAGTTGTCTCTTTGCATCAGGTGGCCAAAGTATCGGAGCTTCAGCTTTAGCATCAGTCCTTCCAATGAAGTCAGGGTTGATTTCCTTTAGCATTGACTGGTTTGATTTCCTTGCTGTCCAAGCTACTCTCAGGAGTCTTCTCTAGCACCACGATTTGAAAGCATCAATTCTTCAGGGCTTAGCCTCCTTTATGGTCCTACTCTCACACCTGTACATGACTACCAGAAAAACAATAGCTTTGACTATACAGACCTTTGTTGGCTAAGTGATGTCTCTGCTTTTTAATACACTGTCTAGGTTTGTCATAGCTTTCCTTCCAAGGAGCAAGCGTCTTTTAATTTCATGGCTGCAGTCACCATCTGCTATGATTTTGGAACCCAAGAAAATAAAGTCTGTCACTGTTTCTATTGTTTTCCCATATATTTGCCATGAAGTGATGGGACCAGATGCCACGATCTTCATTTTTTGAGTGTGGAGTTTTAAGCCAGCTTTTTTACTCTCCTCTTTCACCTTCATCAAGAGGCTCTTTAGTTCCTCTTTGTTCTCTGCCATTAGGGTTGTGTCATCTGCATTTCTGAGGATGTGCGAAAGGCAATTTTTTAATTGTACTTGTTTTCTGTTTTAGTTTAAAAATTGTTTTCTTCATGTGTATCATAAGGAATTTATATGAAGCATATATTTGTGGCCTAGGAGCTGCCATAGGTGGGGAGGCTTAAACAGCAGAAGGATACAGCCACACAGTTCTGGAGGCCAGGAGTCTGAAATCAAGGTATGACCAGGGCTGGTTCTTTCTGAGGCCTTGGTCTGCCCACCACCATCTTCTCCCTGTGTCTCTCTCCATCTTCTTCCCTTTGTGTGCATTTTATCTTTCTCTTTCTTTTCATGTGGTGTTATTTTTTGTAAGGTTAACAGTCATTTTGGTTGAGGAGTCCACCCAACTCATCTTTGCTAATCACCCTGGGTCACTGTGGATAAAACTCTCAGGTATTGGCAGTAAGACTTCTACACATAAATAGGGAGAGGGAGCAAGTCAACTCATAACAAAGCACCACCTCATATTTTCATTGTTACAAAGTAAGAAAGGAAGAATTTTAAAAGCTAGCCTGTTTTTTGTAAACTGTAAACCTGCTGCAGTCACTTGGGAACCCAGCAGGCAGCACAAGAATCTTCAGTTGGGATTTTTGTGCATCTCCTCACCTGGTCCACCTGCTGCTTCTCTGTAACTACGGAGCACAGAATTTCACCGGGTAGGTCCTTCCAGCTCTGCTACTTTGGGCTGGGCCTTTGTAACTCTTTGCACCTGCTTCTGCAGGCAAGGGTCTGTGGGTCTGTACAGGTAGAGACTTACTTTAGTAAGTCTGCTTACTTTAGTCCTTCCTCTGGTCCAGCCAGCATCAAGCTGTCCACATGAATGAAATCCACTGGAACAACTGTTGAAGATCTGCATTCAAACTTTGAATCACTCTGAAGACTACAGCTCTTCAGAATGAATTTTGGATTTCAAAGCCTAATAATGGTGAAAATGGCCTACCCTTCAGGAGAGAGAGGTTTTCCCCTTGATGTGGCTCTCATGTGGTGACATGGGGTGAATGTCTTGCCACCACTGCAAGAAGCAGTCCCAGGGGCCTGTGGAGAGGAGGACCTTGGGAGGAGAGGAATAACCAGCAGAACTGACCCAAGGCTTCTCGGCTGCATTGTCGTCATGGGGCCCTTCTTGGAGGGACTGCAAGAATCACAGGGTAGGGACCCTCTCACCCCCTGACAGTTGTCTTAACCTCACCTTTGCACGAGACACCTCATACCCGATGGTTTGTAATGGATTTCATTCACTCATCAGTGATTCTCTCTTCAACATCCTGGCTGCCTAGTTCAGTTTTGGGTTTTACAAACACCCTTTACTTCTGCAATTAGCACTCTCCCAGAACAAGTGTTGACTTAAAAAAATCAGTCACAACCTAAAAGTTGAGCATTAAGCTTTATTCGGTGGGAATTTTTAGGGCTTCAAGCCCAGGAGACAGCATCTCAAGTGACCCTGAGAAAACTGCTACAAGGAAGTGGGGTGGAGGGGGGGAGGAGTCAGATTATACAGAAGTTTGCCACACAGGGCAAAGTATTTTTGTGAATTAAAGAAAACTAGACATCTGAAGTGAAGGAATTTAGCCCTTTTTTATGTATGGGAAGATGCAAGAGTCTGGACTCACAGAAATCATTCATTTTATATGCTCCTCAGCTATCTGTAGCCAACTTCTTCACATCCTGAGTTCCTCAGTGCTCACTGTAGGGAGTGGCTGCAGGCTGAGAGTGGCTGGATCAAGGAGGGCTAGCATCATTGATGACTGTGACATCCTTGCTTACCGATATGGCAAGAAATACTTCATTTCTCATACCTACCAGCCTCTTATTTATATCAACCTACTTTTCTTGAATATTCTCCCCCCAACTTTAATGATACTGTCATAAATGGCATTATAGTTCTTGTTTCTTCTGTGTGCCCTCTGATGGATGAGAGGCTTGCGGAAGCTTCCTGATGGGAGGGACTGGCTGTGGGGAAAACTGGGTCTTGCTCTGGTGGGCTGGGTCAAGCTCAGTAAATTTTTAACCCAATTGTCTACTAATGAGTGGGGCTGTGCTCCTTCCCTGTTAGTTGTTTGACCTGAGGTGACCCAGTCCTAGAGTCTGCAGTCTCTATGGTAGGGCCACTGGTGACCTCCAAAAAGGACACACACCTCCTCCCATGACGCTGCTGCCGGTGACCTGTCCCCAGAGCGGGCTGCTTCCAGCCCACGCCTCTGCAGGAGACCTTCAAACACTCAGTCATATAGAGTCACTGCTCCTTTCTCCTGGGTCCTGGTGCACACAAGCTTTTGTTTGTGTCCTCCAAGAGTCTCTGTTTCCCCCAGTCTTGCATAAGTGTTGTAATCAAATCCCACTGTCCTTCAAAGTCAGATTCCCTGGGGATTTCCAGTCCCTTTGCTGGATCCCCAGCACCTAGAACTTTTACAACAGTGCAAGAATTTCTTTGGTATTATTGTTCTCCAGTTTGTGGGTTGCTCACCCAGTGGGTGTGGGGTTTGATTTTATCATGATTGCACCCCTCCTACCATAAGTGTCACAAATAGACATAATGGAGTCATAAATGCAGGCTGGCACATTAAAATAAAAATGTTGGTATAGCCCTGAAAGGTCTCCCGATGGCTCAAGTGATAAAGAATCTACCTGCAATGTAGGAGACACGGGCGATGCCAGTTCAATCCCTAGGTCTGGAAGATCCTCTGGAGCAGGAAATGGCAACCTACTCCAGTATTCTTGCCTGGGAAATTCCATGGAGAGAGGAACCTGATGGGTTATGGTCCATAGGGCTGCAAAGACTCAGGTGTGACTGACTGACTGGACATGCAAACATGCTCTGAAAATTGTCTTGTGTACAAGTGGCAGAATGTACACCCTACTTTGCCCCTTCACAGGGATTTGTAACGTTTTATAAGGAGGTTTTTTGAATGAAAAGGAACAAAAAATGTGTGCACTTTCCCTAGACAGTGATTGTTCTTTTATTATCTGCCAAATGAGAAAATATGTAACAACCAAGATATTCTGAATTCAGAATGAGTGGGCATTACATTCATGACAAAAACAGTGCAGGCTGAGGAAAGTCTTGCATATCAGCTGCTCTGAAGTCCCCTGAAACTCTGGAGCTCCTGGCTCCCTCTCATTGTGTGGTCTTAGCATGTTTGCTTTCTTTTCTGGTTTCAGGTCCCAATCTGTGAAATGGGAGTCCCTGCTTCTATGTTACCTCACAGATGATGTTTTTGTGAAGATAAAATTAATTAGTGCTAACAAAAGGAGGAAAACAAAACTTGTTAAATGCAAAATATAAAATTATAAGCCTTTCTGTAAAATATCAGAAGAAAACTAGGTCCCTGGGAAGAGGATGGGAGAGAAAATGTGGGTGGGGGAATGGAGGCCAGAGGCGATGGAGACCCTGACCCATGGGCCCTGCATGAGCTGCAGGCTCAGATGGCTGAGATTCAGACAGGACTCAGCTCAAGTGAGGTCACCAGGCAGGGGGCAAGAAGAAAGAGGAGACCACGTGGCCCAGTGCGACCTCTAGGACCCTGGGGTCAGCTTTGGCTTGGGGTTCTGCCTGTGTACTGAAGGAAGTGGCATGAAGGTACTTGGAGTACCTGGCTTCTCTCCAGGCATGTATGTTTGGGGGTGGGGAAGGGGGAGGGGAAACAGGTCAGGCCAGCAGGTGGGGCTCCTATCCTTCTTTGTAAAAATCCGCCAGGACCGGCCTCACTGCCCTGTGGCTGTCAGGAGGGATGCGAGGATGAGAGAAAGGCCAGGGAACAGCAGTGGGGACAGAGCCTGCCCACCAGGCGGGCAGGGAGTAGGGACCACCCCCCACCCCACCCCCGCAGCTCTAACAAAGGAAAGGGCTGTGACGGCACTCTCCCTTTGTGTCTCAGGCTCCTTTTAAATCTGTGCTCCTTTGGAAGGCTGAATCTGTCAGCATGGATCATAGAAGCTGCTGCTTGGACAGTATCAAAAACTAAATAAAAGTTCTTGGGCAGGATGGTATTATACAGCTCTTGGTATTATACAAACCGAGACCAAAGGTGACTTTGAAATAATAGGAAGTGACAATCAGGCAGGCAGGCAGGGCCTTATAAATAGATGAGAAGGTTTGCAGTGAGCTTATTTTAGCTTTTTCTGGTCCATAATAGTGGCGATGTAATAATGCTTGGTGCTCCAAAGCAGTAGACAATATCCTTCCTTGACTTTTCCCCCCCTCTTTTTAGTTCAAAATCTCAAGAATAGGTAAAATCTAAATTTCTGAGTTTCCGTAATGAGTACAAAACTCCTTTTAGAAAAATTCTGTGTGCATGTGTGTAAGTCACTTCAGTAGTGTCCAACTCTGTATGACCCTATGGATCAGCGCCCACCAGACTCCTCTGCTCATGGGGTTCTCCAGGCAAGAATATTGGATGGGTTGCATCCCCTCTTACAAGGGATCTTCCCAACTGAGGGAAGGAATGTGTTTCTCTTAGTCTCCTGCATTGGCAGGTGGGTTCTTCACCACTGTCATACATAACAAGGGCTCCAGTGTGACCCCATTGGTCACAAAGGAAGTGACAATCAGGCAGGCATGGGGGGCCTTGTAAATAGATTAGAAGGCTTGCAGTGAGCCTATTTTAGCTTTTCTAGTCCATAGTAGTGACGATGTAATAAAGTTTGATGTTCTGATGCAAAAGACAATATTCTTCCTTGAATTCAGGATCTCAGTATTGGCCCAGTTTAGAGATACTGGTTAAAGGACAGCTCTGCTGGAAAAATGTAGAGCAACACATCTGCTATCCTGATACTCATCTATGAATCCCTGCTTCACACAAGTGCACACACTGGGGAAGTCCTGGAGTGGAAGCTGAGCTTTGCAGTCCAGGAGCAGGACAAGCTACATGTCCACCCCTTGTCAGGAACCAGTGGGGCAGCAGACTGCGGGGTCACACGACCCCTTATTATGCCTGGTAGGGTGTCCATTTGAGATCAACGAAGAAGGCAGCAGAAGGTTTTTTTAAGTCACCACCAATTTCCCTAAATATACATTTTAGGTGCCAAGCTGAGAAGGGTGGTTTGGAAGGCAGGGCTGCCCAAGGGAGGGACTTTGCCTGTGAAGGGGCAGGAGTCTGATTGCTGACAGTTCTGGCCACTCCTGCATTTTCATCTTTGTGGCTGTAGCTGGGCTTCGTGGTCCAGGAGGGAGACCGGCTCTAGCACAAAGATTGCATAGCTCTTGTTTGGGTTGTTTTTGCAGTAGGAATCTGACATTTTAATTACAAAATCGTTTACATTTCTGCTGAGTACACCCTGCGACCCTGGAAGAGTCGGGGGAGTTAAGTGGCTACTGTTTTCAGAATTTGTCCACCACAGAACCTAATCCAGGAGTCACCTTTTTCAAAGCTGAGTACTGGATCTCCTGGGAGGCAGACCCAGGCCAGCCCTGGCGTGGCACTCAGGACCCTCCCTCTGGGCAGGGCCTTGGGGCACTCCTGGGCTGAAGGGTCTTGCTCTGCATTCTCCCCTGCCCATCTCTGTCAGCTTGAGTCAGTTAAGGTGCCTGAGCCCTGTAGAGCCAGAACCTTAGACAGACCCTCAGCTTCCATGCACACAGGGCCCGGTTTCGTGGTCTCATATGCAGTTAGCAGAGAGCCTCTGGAGACCCCAGGCATCGCCTTCGTGTTCTTCTGAGAGTGCCATTCACTGTCTGACTGCCACAGGGGGCCTCAGGAAGCACATGTGGACCGGATGATGCATGGTTTCTCAATGTAGCTGTCTGGGTGACTTGTGGTGAGTGTGTCAATGTGGGTGAGTATATGCGTTCATGTGGTTGTGCATGTGTGTGAGACAGGGCATGACTGAGACAGTGCGTATGCCAAAACACGCTTTCATTTTTCTTCTTTGGCCATCCAGAAAGGCTGCCTTCTCCTCACACAGCTGGCTGAGGTTGAGTCTCTTGCAGACAGCCAGACATTCTAGAAGGTGGCCACAGGGAGGGTGGGCACAGATCCCAGGGTGCACAGTCTTGCTTGCTGCACATCTTCCTGAGGCTCCGTGGCTCCCGCTGGAGGTGGGCAGGCCTCCTGGTCTCCTGTGCTGCCTGGGAAAGCTGACATCTGTAGCCGAGTCCCTAGTCCCCGAATGGCCTCAATCCCATCACCCAGACCACAGAATCTAGGGGAAAAGCACATGTTGCCTCTTTCCTGTGACCCTGGTCTGGTGTTCCAAAGAGGCCACCAAATCCAGAAGGCAGATGTGGTTGTGGGGTCCCTGGGTATGGCCCTCCCTCTTGAAAGACCTGTTTGTCCTCCTTCAGGATAACTTGTCCTCTGAGAGGGGCCAAGTTTCAGGCTCCCAGAGCCACAGACCCCGTCCTCCACCCAAGAACAGTCCCAGCAGGACTGTGGCCTCAGCCAATTGAATGGCCGTCCTGTCTGCCCGGCTGCAGACACTGTTGCCAGAATCGATGGTTCCCCTTTCAGTGGCCTCAAGAAGGCAAACTCACAGCATCAAGGCAGGGAGGAGGCTAGGGCAGGGTCAGCTCAGGGACATCCCTTCAAGCTAAGGCCCAGCCTGGTGAGTGCCAGCCGGCCCCAGGATCACACACCTGCAGCCAGTGTGGAAGCCTCTTCCCCACCAGTGTTGCCACAAGCCAACAGCCATTCCTGACCCCACCTTTCCCTTCATCTCCACCTGAGCCCTCTGAGAACACCCCCACTTGAAGCACTGCTGTGGTGGCCATTTAATCATTACATCTGGATACCAATCGGAGAGGTCAGCAGCATATTTAGAAATTGCTATTTAATGTGTATGACGGTTGACAAATTAATGAAAATATACACTTCACCCAAAGCAGAGGAAGGGCTGAGGGACGGGCTGGGCTGTCAGGGGCATCCCCAGCTGGTGCCGGTCCCGCCTGAGCACCTGCAGGTATCCCATGCCCACCCTGGGGCCCTGGCTCTCCTCCCAGCAGGACTGCAGCCCCAGGGCGCAGGCAGAAGACGGAGGAGACTTGACTATGTTGCTTTGCTCCCTGGCTTCCTGAAACCTACATGTGCGCCTGCTTTGAGCTCCCCCTCAACACCGCCTGTTTCTGAAGAAGCAGCAGGATTGCTCTTCTTTAGAGCTGCATTTCTCAAACTCCACATGCAAACTCATCACTGGTGGAAAGGCAGGTGATGATCCAGCAGGTCTGGGTGGTCACAGAGTCCCGCCTAAGTGGCTGACAGGCTGTCAGAAAGTGATGCTGCACTCCATGGGGTGCACTCCTCACTGGGGCTGCACCTATAATCCCGGTGACCAGGCTGCACCCCCTCCCTCCCAATTACATCCAGACCTCTGTGGTGGCCAAAGGTCAAGAGTTTTTAGAGTGCCAACTTCAATGGACTATTTCCCCTTCCCTGTGCGGGTGTGTGGGTGTCAAGGAGAGCACCAGGCCTGCTGACTCAAGAGAGCCCCTGAGCAAACATAAGACAGGCTGGTCTGTTAAAGTGAAGAGCATTTTTTGGTCTTCCGCTGGCACTTGCTGCTTGCAGAGAAGCTGCGCTGGCTGGGACACAAGCTCCCACTTCCCTGAGTCTTCAGGAAGCCTCCCCTCGGCTTGCTGCCTCCACACGTGTCCTTCCCAAGATGTGCTCACTGGTGTCTAGACTTGGAGAACAAGAAATGGACCTCTGCAAGAAAGGGAAACCATTGCTGGGTAATTTCCAGTGATGGGGAGTCACCAGGTATGGAGGAATCAGTAGCTTCTTGCTGAGGCCACAATCTGTCAAGTGATACAGGACAAATGAGCCTCCCCTTTATGCCAACAAACACAGAAGTGGGTGCCTTTGTCTAGGGCTTGGCGAGGCAGCTCTTTTTCCTTTGCTGAGACACTAGGGCTGAGTGAGAAAAGGATGCAGCTATTACTTCCTTCCTCCAAGGTCTCGACCATGTCAGCCTCGAGTTCTTAGGGCTCTTTTCACTCTCATGCAGAGGGAGGTTGAATGGTGAAGATGGAAAGCATCTCTGACTCTGGAGCAGGAACCCTCGCCCTGGTCCTGGATCTTCATGTGGCTCCTGTGTGCACCAGGGTGGTGGGTTCACTCTGTGCTTCAACAACTTTACCTGTGAGATGAAGATGAAAGTCACAGTACCACCACCTGCGAATGTGTCATGATGACTTCCAGAGGACCCCATGCTGGAGGAGCTGCCTTCACTCTCCTGGGAGGTGCCTCTCAGCCCATCTTCTGTGGGTGGGAAGGCAGCCCCTTGGTGTTGCTGAGCACCCATCCAAGGCAAGGCTGTGGCCCACCCTCCTATCCCACCTCCCTGACAGCACCTTTCCAGCTCTTCTGGCCTCTCCTGGGCTCCACAGCTGAGGTGACAGCTTCCCACACATTGCCCCCTCCTCCCCCACTCAGAGGCAGTTTCTCGGAGTGTGATGTATGAGGCACACTCATGTTCTATCTGTGATGGGTAATTTTATGTGTCAACTTGATTGAGCCATGATACCCAGACATTTGATCAAACACCAGTCTAGGTGTTTCTGTGAAGGTGTCTTTTAGATAAGGTTAGCATTAGAGCCTGATGAAGTATGGATGGAGTTTTGTGACAGTGTACAGGAGACAGAGATAAAGACTATCCCCATGGAAAAGAAATGCAAAAAGGCAAAATGGTTGTCTGAGGAGGCCTTACAAATAGCTGTGAAAAGAAGAGAAGCAAAAATCAAGGGAGAAAAGGAAAGATATTCCCATTTGAATGCAGAGTTTCAAAGAATAGCAGGGAGAGATAAGAAAGCCTTCCTCAGTGATCAATGCAAAGAAATAGAGGAAAACAACAGAATTGGAAAGACTAGAGATCTCTTCAAGAAAATTAGAGATACCAAGGGAATATTTCATGCAAAGATGGGTTCGATAGTGGACAGAAATGGTATGGACCTAACAGAAGCAGAAGATATTAAGAAGAGGTGGCAAGAATACACAGAAGAACTATACAAAAAAGATCTTCATGACCAAGATAGTCACGATGGTGAGATCACTCACCTAGAGCCAGACATTCTGGAAAGTGAAGTCAAGTGGGTCTTAGAAAGCATCACTATGAACAAAGCTAGTGGAGGTGATGGAATTCCAGCTGAGCTATTTCAAATCCTGAAAGAAGATGCTGTGAAAGTGCTGCACATAATATGCCAGAAAATTTGGAAAACTCAGCAGTGGCCACAAAACTGGAAAAGGTCAGTTTTCATTCCAGTTTCAAAGAAAGGAAATGCCAAAGAATGCTCAAACTACTCCAAAATTGCATTCATCTCACACGCTAGTAAAGTAATGCTGAAAACTCTCCAAGTCAGGCTTCAGCAATACGTGAACCGTGAACTTCCAGATATTCAAGCTGGTTTTAGAAAAGGCAGAGGAACCAGAGATCAAATTGCCAATGTCTGCTGGATCATCGAAAAAGCAAGAGAGTTCCAGAAAAACATCTATTTCTGCTTTATTGACTATACCAAAGCCTTCGACTTTGTGGTTCACAATAAACTGGAAAATTCTGAAAGAGGTGGGAATACCAGACCACCTGACCTGCCTCTTGAGAAACCTGTATGCATGTCAGGAAGCAACAGTTAGAGCTGGACATGGACCAACAGACTAGTTCCAAATAGGAAAAGGAGTAGGTCAAGGCTGTATATTGTCACCCTGCTTATTTAATTTATATGCAGAGTACATCATGAGAAACACTGGGCTGGAAGAAGCACAAGCTGGAATCAACATTGCTGGCAGAAATATCAATAACCTCAGATATGCAGATGACACCACCCTTATGGCAGAAAGCGAAGAAGAACTAAAGAGCCTCTTGATGAAAATGAAAGAGGAGAGTGAAAAAGTTGGCTTAAAGCTCAACATTCAGAAAACTAAGATCATGGCATCTGGTCCCATCACCTCATGGGAAATAGATGGGGAGACAGTGGAAACAGTGTCGGACTTTATCTTTTTGAGTTCCAACATCACTGCAGATGGTGATTGCAGCCATGAAATTAAAAAATGCTTACTCCTTGGAAGGAAAGTTGTGACCAACCTAGATAGCATATTAAAAAGCAGAGACATTACTTTGCCAACAAAGGTCCATCTGGTCAAGGCTATGGTTTTTCCAGTGGTCATGTATGGATGTGAGATTTGGACTGTGAGGAAAGTTGAGCACTGAAAAATTGATGCTTTTGAACTATGGTGTTGGAGAAGACTCTTGAGAGTCCCTTGGACTGCAGGGAGATCCAACCAGTCCATCCTAAAGGAGATCAGTCCTGGGTGTTCATTGGAAGGACTGATGCTGAAGCTGAAACTCTAATACTTTGGCCACCTCATGGGAAGAGTTGACTCACTGGAAAAGACCCTGATGCTGGGAAAGATTGAAGGCAGGAGAAGAAGGGGATGACAGAGAATGATATGGCTGGATGGCATCACCGACTCGATGGGCTTGATTTTGAGTAAACTCTGGGAGTTGGTGATAGACAGGGAGGCCTGGTGTGCTGCGATTCATGGGGTCACAAAGAGTCGGACACAACTGAGCGACTGAACTGAACTGAGCATTTAAATCAGCAGACTTTGAATAAAGTAGATGTCCATCTTTGGAGTGAGTAGGCCTCGTCCAATCAGTTGAGGCCTCCTTAAGCCAGAAAGAGTTCAGCATTTGAAAGGCGTTTGGACACGAACTGCAGCATCAAACCTTCCCTGCATCTCTAGGCCTGCCTTGTTCCCACCCCTCCCTCCATCCTGTTGGACCTATTTCTTTAGAGGACACTGACCAGTATCCCATCCAGAAGCAAGTGTCGGTATCATTGCAAGTGTGTTCCACTGACTGAGTGTATGGGGCTCTAACATCATGAAGAGTTTCTATATCTCAAGTAAAATAATAAAACATAATGCAAGCAAAATCAGCCAATATACGTGGCTATATTCTAATTCCTCTTCTTGAGTTCTAAAATAAATGCAAATAGTGACTGCAGCCTTGAAATTAGAAGACAATTGCTTCTTGGAAGGAAAGCTATGACAAACTTAGACTGCATATTAAAAAGTCAAGACATTGTTTTGCTGACAAAGGGCCATATAGTCAAGGCTATGGTCTTTCCAGTAGTTATGTACAGGTGTGAGAGTTGGATCATAAAGAACACTGAGTGCTGAAGAATTGATGCTTTTGAGCTGTGGTGTTGGAGAAGACTCCTGAGAGTCCCTTGGACAGCTAAGAGATCAAACCAGTCCATCCTAAAGGAAATCAACACTGAATATTCATTTGAAGGACTGATGCTGAAGCTGAAGCTCCAAAAGTTTGGCCACCTGATGTGAAGAGCCAACTCATTGGAAAAGACCCTGATCCTGGGAAAGATTGAAGACAGAAGGAGAAGAGGGTGACGGAGGATAAGATGGTTGGATGGCATCACTGACTCAGTGGACCTGAACTTGGGGAAACTTCAGTAGATGGTGAGGAACAGGGAGGCCCACTGTGCTGCAGTTGAAGGGTTGCAAAGAGTCGGACACGACTTGGTGACTGAACAACAACATATTATAATTCACATAAGCAGTATTAAAGACTTGAAAGTTTTAAGAAAACTTACAGGAAAATTTTTAAATATGAGAAAATTCTTTCTACTCACTTTATTTTTTTCTCCTTAATTTGAAAATGAAAATGAATGCAACCTCATTTTCATGTTGGACATGTTCATCTTGTTGGCAGAAACCAAGGTTGGTTAAGCACAAAGACGGAAGGGCTGAACAGGACAAGGCTTCTAGAACTTAGTAGGCCCATCTTGAGCTTGCAGAGCACCTGGGCAGGTGGATATTTTTAGCCCGCAGGTGATTGTAACAGGTAATCAGGACTGAGTAAGAATCGCTTCCCGGGCAGCATCTGATCTTACCTGATGCAGAAGTCCTTTGATGAAGCTCTTGACAAGACACAAGATCAAACAGGACAGTTCAGCAGATGAAACAGGTCAAGAGATGGACTCTGGAAGGAAAGAGTTTTACCTCCCATGGGAAGAGGAGTAAGAGAGAAGCAGCTGGTTCCAAGGAACAATACACAGCTCTGCTGTGTGCACGGAAGAGAAGCTTACTTCCAAGTAGGTAGGGGAGAGATGTGGACAGAGAAAGAGCAAGGAGAGGAGAGCCTTAGGCTTCAGGCCCCTGCAGCAACGTCAGTGCTACATGGAGGGAGACAGTTAATTATTAACCAACTTTGCCACTGAATAAGTGCTCTCTTTTGGAGGATTATTTTTTAGCATAAATTCTGAAAGTATTGCAGAAAAGTTGCGATATAGATTTTAATGTGCCTGTGCGTTTGTCGTCTTTTAAAAATTTCCATGAAGGCCTTTTTGGCAGTGGTTCTCCCAAATTAAACATCAGGCACAGAATCGTTGCCCCACCTACTCCTCCCACAACTGGGAGTGAACTCTTCAACCAGGCCCTCAGCACCTAGAGGAAACACAGTCAACTGGACTTGCAGACCAGCAGATGCACTGAAAAGTGATGCTTCAGCAAATCCCCCAGAGCCACTAAAACATCCCAGTTCTGATAACCACTGAGGCAACTATTCCCTTTATCTGCCAAACAGTTTATTAATCATAATGCTTCCACTTTTAGTAAGAGGCCGTGGGTGGCAGTTTCATGCCATTCCATTCAGTTCAGTTCAGTTGCTCAGTCGTGTCCAACTCTTTGCAATCCCACGGACTGCAGCATGCCAGGCCTCCTTGTCTGTCACCAGCTCCTGGAGTTTACTCAAACTCATGCCCATTGAGTCAGTGATGCCATTAGGTAGCTGATACATCATCCCAGAGTCTAGAGTCTGCTGTCTGCCTGATGTTGAGACCTAAGTGGTGAGTAGAGAGACGGAGAGTCTGATGGACAGATGGATGGATGGATATACACACACACATAAGAAAGAAGGGGGACAGACAGATTGATAGGTGAATGGATTTGGTAGTGATTTCTGTGTGGGTCCCACAAAACAGTCCATCTCCAAATGATTTCATTTCATCCTTATAGTAATTCTCCTGAACAGGTAAAGATATAATTACTTCTGATTTATGGATGGGAATATATCATGACATTTCTGTTAAGTAACTCACACAAAATCACACCACTTGCAGGAATCAAAGCAAGGACTCAAAGGACGTGTTTTTTCTACAGTGCCTCTCAGGAAATGGCTTCTATCCTAAACCATCTCTCCTCTCAGAGAGACAAGGCTCACCCAGGAAAGGTCAGGAAAAAGGGAGTGATGGCCCTTTCTTGGTACACATGTGTTCATCTACAACACCCCAAGAAGGAAGATGAAGATGTTTATCCACCCTAGCTTTTTCCTTCCAATCAAATGCAAGTCTTGGAGAAAAGAGATCTGCAAACCAGCAGCAAGGCTCAATGATCGTATGGAAAGTTATGGATGATGATGAGACAAGGAAGATGCCACAAACTATCCACAGCTCACCATGAAGGCACTACAGTCCTTAGCTCTTCTTCCATTTAGCCTGTGGCCCTTCTCCTGAAGCACTGAGATGGACCCATGGCAGCGTTCTTTTGGAGAACTCTGCCGAGCTTCACCCTCTCTAGGTCCCAGTGATCAAAGCCAAGAGGCCTTCTGAGCCAGCAGTCAGGGACAGGTCTCAACACACTACTCTTGTGGGTTTATTCCTGTGAAGTTCTCTCTGTGTTTCCCATGCTAAAAACAAAAGCAAAAACTGAACTTCACTGTCCTCAATCTCAATAATCTTGAACGTGGACTTGTTTATTTCAACACTTGAGTACAAGGAACGTGACATTCAGGAGAAATCAAATCCATCATCTGTGGCAGACCATTGATGTCAAATGAACTCCCCCTTCCCTCTGGGATTCAGTCCAGCTTCTAGAGTTCCTTCTGATTTCTGCAAGTTTCTCTTGGATCTTGTCATCTCTGTGTATTAGAGATACAATAGCCAAGAATATGCTCTGTCTGCTGCAGTGCCTTCTCTCCCCACCAAACCCCTCCACCCAGGGAAATCCTTTCCACTTAACTCCAGACTGCCCAAGTTTACCAGTCCAGTGGGAGAGATCTCAGAGGGATAGCAGTGAGCAGTCCTGAAGAGAGATCTTGGTTCCCTGCCTAGAAAGTAAACCTGGGTAACCTGGATGGAAACCAAGAGTCCTAGCTACTGGATCACAGAGGCCAGAGGCTAGAAGCAAAGTGGCCCTTGCTCTTGCCCCTGTTTGAAAGCAAGAATGTTTCAAGGAGGCAAAAACTGTAAGTGTGAGATGAAAGTCGCTCAGTCATGTCCGACTATTTGTGACCCCATGGACTATATAGTCCATGGAGTTCTACAGGCCAGAATACTGGAGTGGATAACATTTTCCTTCTCCAGGGGATCTTCCCAACCCAGGGATCAAACCCAGGTTTCCCACATTGCAGGCAGATTCTTTACCAGTTGAGCCACAAAGAAGATAAGACCCAAATGGAGATTAAATATTTATAATATATATTTAACAAAGAACTTATATTTAGAATATATAAAGAACTATGACAACTCAATGATAAAGAACTTAATTTCTCTTTTGAAAATTAAGCAAAAGACTTGAATAAATATTTTATAGAAGGTAGTAAGCAAATAACCACTGAACATATAAATAGGAGATCAATATTATACATATCAGTAAAATGTCAATGACAGCATGAGATACCACTTCACACCACTAGAATGTCTAAAGTTGAAAAGACTGATAACTCCAAAATCTGGCTAAGATTGAGATCAGCCTGGAAACTAACACACTGCTGGTGAGAGTGTGAAATACTCTGGAAAGCAGTTTGATGGTTTCTTACTCTATCACCCCATCTCTCGGCCATGTCACTTTCGTACTGACCTAAGAGAAATAAAAATACACACTCACAATGAGAGCTGCACAGAAATATTTCTAGCCAGGTTGTTTATCATAGCTTCAAACCAGAAAAGTCCTAAATGTTCATCATCAGGAGAGCTGATGACAGAATCACAGGATGGAACACAAACCAGCAACAAGAATAGCATTATTGATACACGTTTACAACATGGATAAACCTCAAAATATTGCATTGATAAGAAGTCAGACACCAAACTGAGATTTAAGAACAGACAATATTAACCTTTGGTGACAGAAATTTGTTCAGTGATAAGGGTAGGCAAGTGGGGACCTCCAGAGTAAGGTTATGTCTTTACAAAAAATAAAAGAACTGTTCATTAAAATCTGTTTATTTTGCTGTATGAAAAGTATACCTCAGTAAAAGCAAAAGTTGGGAGTAACCACTTGCTTTTCCTTGATTCCGCAGACCACTGCAAGCCTTGGGCCCTGGGCTTAGAATAAGTTCTGCCAGCCACCCCAAGACCAACTGGAGCAGGCTGGCCTGTGGCCAGGCTGGGATGGGGCAGGGGTCGAGGGAGGTGGGCTACAGGCACAGAAGTTCAGAGGAGTCATGGCACCAGCCCTCTCTTCTTCCTCAGAGATGGGTGGGTGAGCCAACTTCCACCATGATGAGGCTTCACAGCAGCGTCTCCACTGCCGACTGGAACCTCCAGCTGGAAGCCAGAACTTGGCAGTCATAGCCCCGTTTCTGGAGCAGGGGAGGCGTCAGAGCACGCAGAGTGCACCCCCTGGGTCAGGCTGCCCCAGCTCCCACGCAGGGCCTCAGTCCAGGGCCAGCTGCCTGGCTGCCCCTGCCTGTCCTCTTCATCACAGCAGTGGCTCCCAGGGTCCCGCAGGGCTGTAGATAATGGGGGCCCTGCCCATCAGAGCTCAGGTTGTGAGACGTATCAGGCTGGACAGTGATGCTTAACACTTTCCCCTCATCTTTCTGTTGAACATTATTGTCAGCATCATCTTCTGTCTCTCTTCCCTCCCTCTTCCCCCTTCCCTTCCCCTCTCCTTCCCTTCCCTCTTGTTCCTTCTTTTATTGTAGCTCCCAAAAGCACTCAATACACTATATTCAAGACAATAGATAGTGCCCTCCCTGTATTTGGTTCCAAAAGTTGAAGAATAAAAAAGACTTTCCTCAGGACAGAGCAGTTAGGAGTGAAAAGGAAGCAGGACTTTTATTTTCATAGGCACTTTTTTCCTACTCACTAAATTCAGTTCAGAGAACGTCAGCTGAGCACCTTCTCCACCTTGGGCCATGTGCTAGCTCCCTGGAAACAAGAAGGAGTAAATGCATTCCATCCCCTCACAGAGCTGTCATACCATGTGTCGCAAGAGCCTTGAAAGTTTCCCAAAAGAACTTTGGGTGAAGAAAACAGTATGTACATCATGTTTCCTCCCCTCAATAATCCATTATGCAAGCCCATATTTTTTTTTAATACTTTGAATTTGTTTGAAAGTAAAAACAATTTACTTGGCGGCAGTTTTAGACTGACTACAAATTTCCAGAAGTAATTGAGGAAGGCTTCAGATGTTGATCAGCAAAACTGGATGGAATAGAAACTTTTGAGCAGAGGCTTTGAGACGGTGCTTATGAAGAGGACTACTTACACCTGGAAGCTCTTCATGTGCTGACAGTGAGAAGGGTTCTTGGCTAGGGTTGCAGGGACAGGGGTGCATAGTCAGGAAGCAGTTCATTGCAATTCAGAATGA
The DNA here is from genome assembly GCF_963930625.1 of Muntiacus reevesi. Lineage (NCBI taxonomy): Eukaryota > Metazoa > Chordata > Mammalia > Artiodactyla > Cervidae > Muntiacus > Muntiacus reevesi. Next base: position 1,948,625 of record NC_089263.1, read on the forward strand.
AAAGTGCCCTGTGAATTGTGCACAAGGGGTGATGCTACTGCGAGGAGGCTCAACTGTCATGGGAATTTCAAGGGGAGAAACAACATGTGGAGGGAGAAGGACTTTACCAGAGGAGAACAGAGTGAGGCTGACAAGTGTTACTGGGGGGGAACAAGACGGTCTCTGCTTGGCCAAACTCCTGTTGGCAGCTCTTAGCTCTTCTTCAACTAGGCCCTCCCTTTGGCATGATCCTAAGGGCCAGATTTTAGTAAGATGCCTGATCAGTCAATTAAGCCAGCATCTCCCACCCTCAACACCTGGTCATGTTTGAAATCTGACCAGATTCCGCACCCACCACGCCTCCCAAGGACTTCTGCTTCATCTGGCCCGCCTTCAGCAAGGATCCTATAAGGCTGGTTTCACCAGCATCTCCCCTCCCTTGTCTCATCTTAGTAACTGCATCCTCTGACCCCAACAGGCCCTTGGCTGTGCTATGTTCAGGACCACACCTGATTCTGTACTGAAGTCTCCTTTCCCTTCTTGCCATAGCTCCTGAGTAAAATCTAACTTTACCACTTTAACTACTGTCCAGTTCTGCTTTTTCTTTGATGTGTCTTTTGGGACAGGCTGGGCTACACAGAGTAACCAGATCTCGAGGATTGCAGGGGATTAAAACATTGAGGTTTTTGTATCTGTCTTGGTAACATCCACCTCACTGGCGTGGTGGGCGGTGTCTCCTTTGGTGGCAGAAGCTCCGCCTGCAGCACTGGTAACAGGACGCAGTCAGGAGGCATAGGGGTCACACCTGAGGGGGACGCTCGTGTCATGGGCTTGCCCTGGGGGCTGCTCTGCTGAGCTGACCTGGTCCTTTCCCCTCACTTTCCGTCACCCACACCATGAGGTTACCCAGTCCTTCATACGTGTCTGATACCACGTGGATGGCTCAAAGGGCCTGCTCGACCATATTCTATAGCTTGGACTCTGCTGTGGGATACCCTCTAGGACAGGAAAGAGACACCAGAACTGTGTTTCAGAAAGATAATTCTGCTGGTGTCCTCGTGACAGCAGATAGGGAGGAAGCCTCTGCATCTCCTGTGATGACGAGTGGAAAAATAATGATGGCTTTGAGAGACATTCCTGAGGTAAAGTGAATGGGATTCAGTGAAAGCCTTCACCATGAGTTGACAGAGTGAAGGGGTCCAGGACAGGGTCAGGAGTTGAGGTGTGACAGGTCGTTGGTGGAGCAGTGTCGTGGGAGAAGCCAGGCTGGAGTTCCCAGGCCCTCACACCCCTCCTGGCAGCTGAGGCACCTTGCCGTTGGTCCAGCTATCTCAGTGGGCGCTGAAGGGCTGGCCGTCGGTGGGGCCAAGGAGGAGGGCACCAAGCTTGAGGAGGCTCAGAAGCAAGCTGGCAGGAGAGGGCAGGGAGGAGCACCCAGGACGCAGAGCGGGCAAGGCCTCTTGGAAGCAGGGCCCAGCCTACCCTCCAGCCTGCTGGGGAATCTGCTGAAATAGACCTGAAAAAACACACCCATTTGGACAGTGATAAATTCTCGGTATATTTACAAGAGTGATTTCAGTGCAGGGTTGGAGGCAGACATAGTGCAGGGTTGGAGGCAGACATAGCAAAAAGACTGAGATCAAAGGATTCTGAACAGGCTCTTCTCACTCCTCGGAGCATCCCTGCTTCCTTACTCTCCCAAATCAGCTTGCAGAGCATCTCTCTCCAGATATTTCCTTGACACTGTCTTCTCCAGGCCACCTGCATCCCTTTCCCTCAGTTGGTCTTGCTTCTGGAAGCCCGTGTGACCACCTGTATGGGCGTTCCCACCCCATCTGAAATCATCGCCTGGCTCTGGAGGCCCATGTGACCATCTGTACGGGGCGTTCCCACTCTGTCTGGAGTCATCACCTGGTCTGGAGGCCCATGTGACCGTCTGTACAGGGCGTTTCCACCCCATCTGGAATCATCGCCTGGCTCTGGAGGCCTGTGTGACCGTCTGTATGGGCATTCCCACCCTGTCTGGAATCATCGCCTGGCTCTGGAGGCCCGTGTGACCGTCTGTACGGGTGTTCCCACCCCATCTGGAATCATCGCCTGGCTCTGGTTTCTGTGCCGCACCGTGAACAGAGACTGTGTTGTGCTGTCTTTGTAAACTTAGTGTCTGTCTCCAAGGAAGACTTCTGAAATATAATGTAAGAGGAGAGAGAGACAAGAAGAGCTTGAGGGAATCAGGGTGATAAGCACATTTTCAGAGGAAAGAGGAGTCAATAAAGAGAGACTGAACATAAAAAAGAGAAAGTAGACCACAGACTAGATGTTTCTTTTCTGTTGAAGTGAAATAGCCTTGGCATGAAGACATACAGTGTCTGAGTCAGAGGCTCCTCTGAAACAGTTGGGTTTCAGCTCAATCAGCTTCAGAAAAACGTTGTTAGCTCCCACCAGATCCTCAGTGATTTGTGTGCAGGTTTTCTTTTATCGCACTTTCCTTTTTGTGTTTCACAGATAAGTGCTTTTTTTTTTTTTTTTTTTTTTACAAATTGAACGTTTGTGGCAACCCTATATCAACTAAGTCTTAGACATCATTTTTCCAATAGCATTTGCTCACTTCTTGTCTCTGTCACTTTTAGTAATGCTAGCAATATTTCAAATCCTTTAAAATTGTGTATGCTATGGTGATCTGGGGCCAGGGATCTCTGATGTTACTGTTATAATTCTTTTGTGGGGGGGCTTGAAATACAGTCACATAAGACAGCGGATTTAATTAATAAATGTTGTGTGTGTTCTGACTGCTCTGCTGACCAGCTGTTGCCCTGTTTCTCTCCTTCTCCTCAGGCATCCTTATTTCTTAAGACACCACAATACTGAAATTCGGCCAATTAAGAACCCTACAATGACCTCTAAGTGTTCAAGTGAAAGAAGAGTTACATGTTTCACTTGAAATCAAAAGCTAGAAATGATTAAGCTTACTGAGAAAGGCATGCCAAAACCCAGTATAGGCCAAGAAGTAGTAGGCCTCTTATGCCAAACAGTTAGCCACATTGTAAATGTCCAGGAAAAGTTCTTAAGAGAGGTTAAAAGTGCTGTTCCAGTGAATACACAAATAGTAAGAAAACCATACAACTTTATCACTTTAGATGGAGAAAGTGTTAGTGGTCTGGATAGAGGAACAAAAGAACCACAGCATTCCCTTAAGTCAAAGAATAATTCAGATCAAGTTCTTCAGTTCAGTTCAGTCACTCAGTTGTATCCAACTTTTGTATCTCATGGACTGCAGCACACCAGGCCTCCCTGTCCATCACCAACTTCCAGAGCCAACTCATGCCCATTGAGTCGGTGATGCCATCCAACCATCTCATCCTCTGTCGTGCCCCTCTCCTCCTGCCTTCAATCTTTCCCAGCATTGGGGTTTTTTCCAATGAGTCAGCTCTCCGCATCAGGTGGCTGAAGTATTCAGCTTCAGCGGCAGTCCTTCCAATGAACACCCAGGACTGATCTCCTTTAGGATGGACTGGTTGGATCCCCTTGCAGTCCAAAGGACTCTCAAGAGTCTTCTCCAACACCATAGTTCAAAAGCATCATTCTTTAGTGCTCGACTTTCTTTATAGTTCAACTCTCACATCCATACATGACCACTGGAAAAACCATAGGCTTGACTAGATGGACCATTGTTGGCAAAATAATGTCTCTGCTTTTCAATATGCTGTCTAGATTAGTCATAGCTTTTCTTCCAAGGAGAATCTTGTAATTTCATGGCTGCAGTCACCATCTGCAGTGATTTTGGAGCCCCCCAAAATAAAGTCTGTCACTGTTTCCATTGTTTCCTCGGCGATTTGTCATGAAGTGATGGGACCAGATGCCATGATCTTAGTTTTCTGAATGTTGAGTTTTAAGTCAGCTTTTTTAAAAAAATGATTTATTTATTTTAATTGGAGGCTAATTATAATATTGTGGTGGTTTTTGCCATATATTGACATGAATCAGCCATGAATGTTCATGCGTCCCCCCATCCCGAATCCCCCTTCCACCTCCCTCCCCATCCCATCCCTTAAGTCAAATTTTTCACTCTCTTCTTATACTTTCATCAAGAGGCTCTTTATTTCTTCTTTACTTTCTGTCATAAGGGTGGTGATCTGCAAATCTGAGGTTATTGATATTTCTCCCGGCAATCTTGATTCCAGCTTCTGCTTCTTCCAGCCCAGCATTTCACATGATGTACTCTGCATATAAGTTAAATAAGCAGGGTGACAATATACAGTCTTGACGTTCTCCTTTCCTGATTTGGAACTAGTCTATTGTTCCATGTCCAGTTCTAACTGTTGCTTCTTGACCTGTATACAGATTTCTCAGGAGGCAGGTAAAGTGGTCTGGTATTCCCATCTCTTAAGAATTTTCCACAGTTTGTTGTAATCCACACAGTCAAAGGCTCTGGCATAGTCAATAAAGCAGAAGTAGATGTTTTTCTGGAACTCTTTTGCTTTTTTGATGATCAAATAGATGTTTTCAATTTGTTCTCTGATTCCTCTGCTGTTTCTAAGTCCACCTTGAACATCTGAAGTTCACGGTTCATGTATTGTTGGACGGAGTTTCCGTGACATTGTACAGCAGGCAGTGATCAAGACCATCCCCAAGAAAAAGAAACGCAGAAAGGCAAAACGATTTGAGGAGGCCTTACAAATAGATGAGAAAAGAAGAGAAGGTAAAGGCAAAGGAAAGATATTCCCATTTGAATGCAGAGTTCCAAAGAATAGTAAGGAGAGATAAGAAAGCCTTCCTCAGTGATCAATGCAAAGAAATAGAGGAAAACAATAGAATGGGAAAGACTAGAGGTCTCTTCAAGAAAATTAGAGATACCAAGGGAACATTTCATACAAAGATGGGCTCAATAAAGGACAGAAATGGTATGAACATAACAGAAGCAGAAGATATTAAGACGAAGTGGCAAGAATACACAGAAGAACTATACAAAAAAAGATCTTCATGACTCATAACTACGATGGTGTGTTCACTCACCTAGAGCCAGACATCCTGGAATGCGAAGTCAAGTGGACCTTAGGAAGCATCACTACAAACAAAGCTAGTGGAGGTGATGGAATTCCAGTTGAACTATTTCAAATCCTAAAAGACGGTGCTGTGAAAGCACTGCACCTAATAAGCCAGCAAATTTGGAAAACTCAGCAGCAGCCACAGGACTGGAAAGGTCCGTTTTCATTCCAATCCCAAAGAATGGCAATGCCAAAGAATGCTCAAACTAAGGACTTTCTCAGTAAAGTTTTAATTTAATTATTTACTGTTGGGTGGGGTTGTGCTTCCTCCCTGGTAGTGTTTTGGCCTGAGGCGACCCAGCCCTGGGGTCGATGGGCTCTATGGGTGGGTTGATGGCCACCTCTGAGAGGGTTTACGCCATAGGGAACCTGCCCAGCTGATGTTGTCAGTCCCTCTGTCCCCATGGTGAGCCCCTTCCAACCCATGCCTCCACAGGAGACCCTACAACTCTAGCAGGTAGTTTTGGTTCAGTGTCCTGTGGAGACTGCTCCTTTCCTTGAGTCTTGGTGTGCACAAGGTTTTGTTTGTGCACACCAAGACTGGAGTCTGTTTCCCCCAGTCCTGTGGAAGTCTTGTAATCAAATCCTACTGACCTTTAAGGTCAAATTCCCTGGGGACTCCCAGTCCCTTTTTTGGGTCCCCAGGCTGGGAAGCCTGATCTAGCATTCCTAACCTTCACTACAGGGGGAGAACTTCTTTTGAATTATCATTCTCCAGTCAGTGGGTTACCTACCAAGCACCTATGGGGTTTGATTTTGTCACGATTGTGCCCATCATGCCATCTTGATGCAGCTTCTTTTTGCCTATGGATGTCAGGTAACTTTTTTCTCATGGGTTCCAGTGTCCTCCAGTAGATGGTTATTCAACAGCCAGTTATGATTTTGGCATTTCCATAAATGTATTTCTTTGTAATAAATGTGGACACTCATGGGGTGATAGTGAATCTATCATAATCTTGCTCACTAGTGATGTTTCATTATTGTGTTCTTAGGATATGCTTTTAAATTCTCTTCCTTTATACCTTAGCATGCCAAGGGTGATGGGTGACCTTTACACAAGTTCTGTCATTCACAAGACCTGGGGTAGCAGGAGAGGCAGAGAGGAAGACAGGAAAAAAGACTTCAGGAATATATCCTTCCTCTAACTCAGAAAAGTACCCCTCCCTCATCTGCCTGTCAGATTTTCTCTTGCTTCACATATATGTAACAGAGGCATTCTATGAAACCTAAACGTTAGGTCTTCAGATTTACCTTAAAGTTCTGCACCCTTGAAGTCCCTTTCGTTTGAGGTCAGGGTCCCTAGGAGAGTGCACTTCACCTCTTGAGCAAGGCAGCAGGGTGATTAGGACACATCATAAAGATTCCCGTAGCCCTCTTCCCAGGGCCAAGATCAGTCCTGCGACCCAGACTGGGAGAGAGAAAGAGCACCACCCCAGTAAGTATGTGGGACACACTGATGTTTAAAAGTTGAATGTAAAAGTGAAAGTCACTCAGTCGTGTCCAACTTTTGTGACCCCATGGGCTATACAGTTCATGGAATTCTCCAGACCAGAATACTGGAGTTGGTAGATCTTCGCAACCCAAGAATCGAACCCAGGTCTCCTGCATTGCAGGCAATTTCTTTACCAGCTGAGACACAAGGGAAGCCCAAGAATACTGGATTGGGTAGCCTATCCCTTCTCCAGCAGATCTTCCCAACCCAGGAACTGAACTGGGGTCTCCTGCATTATAGGCAGATTTTTGTACCAACTGAGATATAAGGAAAATTATTTAAACATAAATAACATAATCCTCTGCCCCTTGCACAGGTTTAAATTGGAAAGGAAGGTGCACATCAGTTGAGTGAGGGATCCAAAGGTGAAGGCCACCAAACAAGACAGTGGGCTCATCAAATTCCTGCCAGGTGCAACGTGGTTGGCAGAAGAGACCTTGAAGTTCAGCTTTCCCAGGGCTGCCCTCATTCCCAGGATGTGGAGGGAGGCCTACAGTCCCAGCAAGGGAGTCCCAGACACCAAGGCACTGGAGAGCAGCAGAGTGGGGTTAAATTTGAACTTCAGATGAGCAACATGTGTATGTGGCTTTGGTCTTTTTTTTTAAATTGAAGTATATTTGATTTACAATGTTGTGTCTATTTCTGGTATACAGCAAAGTGATTCAGTTATATAAATATATATATACATTTCTTATATATATATAAGATTGTTTTCCAGATTCTTTTCCATTTTAGGTTATTACAAGAAGTTGAATATAGTTCCCTGTGCCATTCAGTAGAATTTTGTAAACAAAATAATTCTTTTAAGTAAAAGTAGATCCCATACAATATTTGGGACATACTTATGTTTAAAAATTATTTGTTTTTTGTCTGAAATTCACATTTAACTGGCAATACTGTACTTTATTTGGCAACTCTAAATTACTTTTGTGCCCAATAACAATTAGCTATTTCCATTTACATTATGGTTGGTATGCTATGTGTTTAGTCGCTCAGTCATATCCAACTCTTGGCAACTCCATGGACTGTAGACCAGCAGGCTTCCCTGTCGTTGAGGATTCTCCAGGCAAGAATGCTAGAGTGGGTTGCCATGCCCTCCTCCAGGGGATCTTCCCAACCCAGGGGTTGAATCCAGATCTCCCATGATGCAGGTGGATTCTTTACCATCTGAGCTACCAGGGAAGCCCAACTACAGCCATGGTTGGTATAGTTATCATGAATTATTGATACAAACATCAGTTCTGCAGAACTGCTGGAGTTATTAAATCGGGTGCCAGCTTATTTAATACATTAATAAGGAGCACATGTTATCGTGTTAGGAAAACACCCAACCTTTCCCTCCTGCTTGTCTCCTGTACTCCCCACACAGATAATGTCACATCTGGAGCTTCCGGTCACCATACGTATGGGTTTCCCCTCTCGAAGCAACTTTGCAACACCGTTTGAGTGTCCTATAGCTTAACTCAGTATGTGGTGTCCTACATGACCCTATATACCAGGAGATAGCATCAGAGCCCACGGGTGAAGGGCTCAGTTCAACAAGACCATCCCCATCTCAGGTGCCAATCACAAGTAGTAGGATCCCAGGTTGCCCACAACTCCTGTCTTATTGGGCTACAGTCAGAAGTTCCCACAATCCCCTTCTCATTTGATGAATTTGCTAGAGTGAGCAGCTCACAGAACTCAGGGGAACACTCACTTACATCAGTGTATTAAAGCATGTGAGAAAGGATACAGATAAACAGCCTGATGAAGAAAGACTTAAGGCGAGTTCTGGGTGAGTCCCAAGCACAGGAGATTTTGTCTTGTGAGCCTGGGGTGTATTAGCCTCCCAGTACACAGATATGTTCACTAACCCACAAGTTCTCCAAACACCATACTTTAGGAATTTTTATGGAGGCTTCCTCATGTAGGCAGAATCAATTTTAACTCCATTTCCAGCCCCTCTATCCTCTCTAGAGAAGTGAGGGCGTGAGATGGAAAAATCCCAAGCTTCTAAGCATGGTTTGGTCTTTCTGGTGACCAGGAGTCACTGAGGAACCCGATAAAGTATTACCTTTAAATTATTTAGGGCTTCCCTGGTGGCTTAAAGGGTAAAGCATCCTCCTGCAATGCAGGAGACCCGGGTTCAATCCCTGAGTCAGGAAGATCCCCTGGAGAAGGAAATGGCAACCCACTCCAATACTCTTACCTGGAAAATCCCATGGACGGAAGAGCCTGGGAGGCTGCAGTCCATGGGGTCGCAAAGAGTCGTACATGACTGAGGGACTTCAGTTTCACTTTTTAAATTATTTTAATTTACTTTATCTATTTCGGAGAATAAACTTGTTCTATGTACAAATAAAATTAACATTTTTTTTTTGAGGTATATGATTCCGCAATGACTCAGTGCATAAAGAATCTGCCTGCAATTCAGGAGACACAGGAGACGTGGGTTCGATTCCTCGGTTGGAAAGAGAGCCTGGAGAAGGCAATGGAAACCCACTCCAGTATTCGTGCCTGAAAAACCCCATGAACAGAGGCTGGCACGCTACAGTCCATGGGTCACAAAGGGTCTGGCATGACTGAGCAACTCACGCACACACACACACACACACACAAACACACACACACACACACACACACAGTTGACTTACAATATTGTATTAGTTTCTGGTATACAGCAAAGTGATTCAGTTATATATATATATATTATTTTTCTGATTCTTTTCCACTTTATGCTATTACCAAATATTGAGTGTAGTTCTCTGTTCTATACAGTATGTTCTTGTAGTTTATCTATTTCATATATAGTAGTGTACATATGTTATTCCCAAACTCCTAATTTATCTGCCCTGCTATCTTTCTCTTTTGGTAACCATAATTTGTTCTTTGTGTCCATGGACTATTTCTGTTTTGTAAATAAGTTCACTTGTATTATGTTTAGATTCCACATGTAAGTATATCATATGATAATGATCTTTCTCTGTCTGAGTTACTTCACTTAGTGTGATTATGTCTAGGTCCATTCATGTTGGTGCAAATGGCATCATTTCATTCTTCTTTTGGCTGAGCAATAATCTATCATATAAAAAGCAATTAAATTATTTTAATTTACTTTCCACAACTGGGTGTTGTTTATGCTTTGGCTCAGCCTCTTCATTCCTTCTGGAGTTACTTCTCCACTGATCTCCAGTAGCATTTTGGGCACCTACTGACCTGGGGAGTTCATCTTTCAGTGTCCTATCTTTTTGCCTTTTCATACTGTTCATGGGGTTCTCAAGGCAAGAATATTGAAGTGGTTTGCCATTCACTCCCCCAGGGGCCCAATTTTGTCAGAACTCTCCTCCATGACCCACCCATCTTGGGTGGCCCTACAAGGCATGGCTCATAATTTCACTGGGTTAGACAAGGTTGTGGTCCATGTTATCAATTTGATAAGTTTTCTGTGGTTGTGGTTTTCATTCTGTCTGCCCTCTGATGGGTGAGGGTAAGAGGTTTGTGAAAGCTTCCTGGTGGGAGGGACTGGCTGTGGGTAAAACTGGGTGCTGCTCTGTGGTCAGGCCCAAGCTCAGTAAATCTTTAATCTAATTTTCTGCTGATGGGTGGGCTGTGTTCCCTCCCTGTAGTTTTGCCTGAGGCCAAACTATGGCGGGGTAATGGCAGTAATGGCAACCTCCTTCAAAAGGCCTCATGATGAGGCTCCCAGGACTGTTGTAGTCAGTGGCCCTGACCCCAAGGCAGGCCACTGTTGACCTACACCTCTGCCAGAGACTCCTGGACATTCACAGGCAAGTATGGCTCAGTCTCTTGTGGGTTCACTGCTCCTTTTTTCTGAGACCTGGTGCTCACAAGGCTTTGTTGTGCCCTTCAAGAGTCTGTTTCCCTGGGAGTTCTCAATCCTTTTGCTGGATCCCCAGGTTAGGAAACCTGTTGTGGGCCTTAGAACTTTTACAACAGTGCATGAACTTCTTTGGTATAATTGTTCCCCCATTTTGGGTTGTCTGTTTGGAGGCTCTATGGTGGAGCTAGTAGTGACTTCCTCCAAGAGGACTGATGCCACATACCACGCCTCCCAGGTCTGCTGCTGCCAATGCCCCTGTCCCCGTGGCAGGTCACTGTTGACTCATGCCTTCACAAGAGACATTCAAACACTCTCAGGCAAGTCTGTTTCAGTCTCTTGTGGGTGTCATTGCTCCTTTCCCTTGGTCCTAGTACACACAAGGTTTTGTTTGCACTCTCCAAGTACTCTGGAGGGTCTGCAGATGGTGACTTCAACCATGAAATTAAAAGACGCTTGCTCCTTGAAAGAAAAGCTATGACAAATCTAGACAGTGTATTGAAAAACAGAAACATTCTTTTGCTGGCAAAGGTCTGTATAGTCAAAGCTATGGTTTTTCCAGTAGTCATGTATGGATGTGAGAGTTGGACCATAAAGAAGGCTGAACACCAAAGAATTGATGCTTCTAAACTGTGGTGTTGGAGAAGACTCTTGAGAGTCCATTGGGCTGCAAGGAGATCCAACCAGTCAATCCTAAAGGAAATCAGTCCTGAATATTCATTGGAAGGACTGATGCTGAAGCTGAAACTCCAATACTTTGGCTACCTGATGTGAAGAGCTGACTCATTGGAGAAGACCCTGATGCTGGGCAAAATTGAAGGCAGGAGGAGAAGGGGACAACAGAGGATGAGATGGTTGGATGGCATCATTGACTCAATGGACATGAGTTTGAGCAAGCTCCCTGAGTTGGTGATGGACAGGGAAGCCTGGTGTGCTGCAGTCCATGGGGTCAAAAAGAGTCAGACACGACTGGGCAACTGAACAGCAACAGTAAATCTACTTTGGAGAGTTAACTTGGTTTGTCTATGTACAAATAAAAGTAGCATTCTTAACTTCTAAGTGGAAATTAGTTAATATTTTTTGAGATTTTCCTCAGTCAGAATACCATCATCTATCTCCTGGGCTCAGATCCCAGCTCTCCCACCTGCTGTTGTTGACAATCTTCTTCTGGTCTCAATTTTCCTCATCTGGAAAAGGGAAGAAAAAAAAAATAGAATATACCTCACAGTCTTTTGTGAAAGGTAAGATAGTCCATCTATAGAAACCAGTTAGATAGATATCTACTTTATAAGGAGTATTTGAGGATGTTACCTAACTTAGTTTTGAAATGTGTAGGTGTCACCTGACATGACTGATCTAATGGACCTGGGTGCCTACCCCCGCCCCACCACCAGTCACTGCCTGCGAAGCTTTAGAGATTAGATAGAAATGAAAAATGTGTGTAAAATATACTTAGTGCTGGGAGTACAGCGGGCTGCATCTCACTTACACTTAACTATGAAAACCAGAGTGCCTCACAGACTTTTAGGCCTGTGTCTCAAGAGAATCAAATTAACACCATTGCCATTTAAACGGTGGAATTAAAATCACACTATAATATCACTGATGAACACAGACATCACTGATAAACATAGATGCAAAAATCCTTAACAAAATACTAGCAAGTATTAGCAAAAATACTAAAAAGATCATACATCATGACCAAGTGGGCTTTATCCCAGGAATGCAAGGATTCTTTAATATGCACAAATCAATTAATGTAATACATCACATTAACAAATTGAAAGTTAAAAACCATATGACTATCTCAATAGATGCAGAAAAAGCCTTTGACAAAATTCAACATCCATTTATGATAAAAACTCTCCAGAAAGCAGATATAGAAGGAACATACCTCAACATAATAAAGGCTATATATGACAAACCCACAGCAAATATTATCCTCAATGGTGAAAAATGGAAAGCATTTCCCTTAAAGTCAGGAACAAGACAAGGGTGTCCACTCTCACCACTACTATTCAACATAGTTTTGGAAGTGTTGGCCACAGCAATCAGAGCAGAAAAAAAATAAAAGGAATCCAGATAGGAAAAGAAGTAAAACTCTCACTGTTTGCAGGTGACGTGATCCTCTACATAGAAAACCCTAAAGACTCTACCAGAAAATTACTACAACTAATCAATGAATACAGCAATGTTGCAGGATATAAAATTAACACACAGAAATCCCTTCTGTGTGTTAACATATAGCATTCCTATATGCTAACAATGAGAAAACAGAAAGAGAAATTAAGGAAACAATACCATTCACCATTGCAACAAAAAGAATAAAATACTTAGGAGTATATCTACCTAAAGAAATGAAAGACCTATATATAGAAAACTATAAAACACTGATGAAAGAAATCAAAGAGGACACAAATAGATGGAGAAATATTCTGTGTTCATGGATTGGAAGACTCAGTATTGTGAAAATGGCTATACTACCCAAAGCAATCTATAGATTCAATGCAATCCCTAACAAGCTACCAACGGTACTTTTCACAGAACTAGAACAAATAATTTCACAATTTGTATGGAAATACAAAAAACCTCAAATAGCCAAACCAATCTTGAGAAGAAAGAATGGAACTGGAGGAATCAACCTGCCTGACTTCAGACTATACTACAAAGCCACAGTCATCAAGACAGTATGGTACTGGCACAAAGACAGAAATATAGATCAATGGAACAGAATAGAAAGCCCAGAGATAAATCCATGAACCTATGGACACCTTATCTTCGACAAAGGAAGCAAGGATATACAATGGAAAAAAGACAACCTCTTTAACAAGTGGTGCTGGGAAAACTGATCAACCACTTGTAAAAGAATGAAACTAGAACACCTTTTAATACCATACACAAAAATAAACTCGAAATGGATTAAAGATCTAAATGTAAGACCAGAAACTATAAAACTCCTAGAGGAAAACATAGGCAAAACTCTCTCTGACATAAATCACAGCAAGATCCTCTATGACCCACCTCCCAGAATATTGGAAATAAAATCAAAAATAAACAAATGGGACCTAATGAAACTTAAAAGCTTCTGCACAACAAAGGAAACTATAAGCAAGGTGAAAAGACAGCCTTCAGAATGGGAGAAAATAATAGCAAACGAAGCAACAGACAAAGGATTAATCTCAGAAATATACAAGCAACTCCTGCAGCACAATTTCAGAAAAATAAATGACCCAATCAAAGAATGGGCCAAATGGACATTTGGAGAAATGGACATTTCTCCAAAGAAGACATACAGATGGCTAACAAACACCTGAAAAGATGCTCAAATTTTCAATGAGATCACTCATTATCAGAGAAATGCAAATCAAAACCACAATGAGGTACCATTACATGCCAGTCAGGATGGCTGCTATCCAAAAGTCTACAAGCAATAAATGCTGGAGAGGGTGTGGAGAAAAAGGAACCCTCTTACAAATGGGAATGCAAACTAGTATAGTCACTATGGAAAACAGTGTGGAGATTCCTTAAAAAACTGGAAATAGAACTGCCATATGACCCAGCAATCCCACTTCTGGGCATACACACCGAGGAAACCAGATCTGAAAGAGACAAGTGCACCCCAATGTTCATCGCAGCACTGTTTATAATAGCCAGGACATGGAAGCAACCTCTAGGCCCATCAGCAGACGAATGGATAAGGAAGCTATGGTACATATACACCATGGAATATTACTCAGCCATTAAAAAGAATACATTTGAATCAGTTCTAATGAGATGGATGAAACTGGAACCTATTATACAGAGTGAAGTAAGCCAGAAAGATAAAGACCAATACAGTATACTAATGCATATATATGGAATTTTAAAAGATGGTAATGATAACCCAGTATGCAAAACAGAAAAAGAGACACAGATATACAGAACAGACTTTAGGACTCTGAGAGAGAAGGCAAGGGTGGGATGTTCTGTGAGAATAGCATTGAAACAAGTATACTATCAAGGGTGAAACAGACCGCCAGCCCAGGTTGGATGCATGATACAGGTGCTCAGGGCTGGTGCACTGGGAAGACCCAGAGGGATGGGGTGGGGAGGGAGGCGGGAGGGGGGATCGGGATGGGGAATACATGTCAATCCATGGCTGATTCATGTCAATGTATGGCAAAAACCACTACAATACTGTAAAGTAATTAGCCTCCAACTAATAAAAATAAATGAAAAAAAACCAAGTCACACTATAGAGCTCTCACTGCTGTGTATGTGTGGGAGAGGTGTATGGGGGAGAATTCATAAAAACCTCCTCAGGTATATTCCCTCCCCATTACTTTCCTGGAACATGCTTAATATTCTGCAGTACATAATAGGTTGAGAATGTATGGAAATAATTTATAAAAGGTGATTATAATATCTATAAGCATATATAGCGTGTCTGTAAACTTTTTTTTTTTTCACAAATATGGGACTATTATCTCAAGAAGTACATACTTATTTAAAGAAATCTTTCTGTAACCTCAGGCTGGGTCTCTGATTTTTGTACCTGGCCACTTTTGGGGACCCCTCAGAGCAGAAGGAGGGAACAAGGGGGCCACCCGAGAGGGGGAAGTTGCCCTGACTCCTTTGCAGGATGGCTAGCGGAAAGTTTGCATGGAGAAGCAGAAAGGCTCCTCATGAGACATCCAGGTTCACAGTAGTCCCGTGCCTCTCATTCGGGCAGGAGTTTTCACCCAGGGTACTGAGAGGCTTAGGAGTGCCCTGTGCACGGCCCAGAAGAGATTTTGTGTACCAGGGACTTTGGTTTATTCTGACTGACACTTGAGAAAACACTGAATGCCAGGGTTTTCTATTCAACTCCAGTGCCTTCTGGTGGGTCTGGAGTGTGCAGGGTGGAAGGCCAGAGTGGAGGGACTAAGGCTGCAGGCTGATCTCTCCAGCTCAGACAGAGCACCCAAAGGCACCTCCAGCAGAAGGTCGTGTTTAAGAATGCACATTTAAAGGGATAACATGAAACTGCATTTTTAACATGTAGCCAAGAATCACATCCCCCTTTTCACACAGTGGAATATAAAGTTATACTTCCTTAAAAAATATATATATTCTTTTCAGCCTTACTCCCAAGGTGTGATTCAACAAGAAGGGACCAAAGAAGAGAATTTTGGACAATCTCTAAAAATATTGAAATTTTCAAGGTATACCGCACATGGAGATCCTTTTACTGAATCTGCCTATAAATGCTTGATCAAATTGCATATGTTTTAAAAAGCTAGTATTTTTATCATCAGGAAGCCAGTGGATTTGTGCCCTTATTTCAAAAAATGTGGTAAAAACCTCAGGGACATAGTTACACTTACTGGTGTGAAAGGATGCTGATGTTCTGATGTCAAAGATCAAAATGATATTTGCCTGTTATAAAAAAAAAATTGTCTTCAGTTAACTGTGAAACATACTGTTACAGACATTTTTATCATCCTGAGCTGAAACTCTGCACCCATTAAATAACTGCCCTTTCTCCCCCCCCCCCCCCAATAGTGCTTATCTTACTTTCTGTCTCTATGAATTTGACTACTCTTGCTTCGCTGGTAGCTCAGACGGTAAAGCATCTGCCTACAATGCGGGAGACCTGGGTTCGATCCCTGGGTCGGGAAGATCCCCTGGAGAAGGAAATGGCAACCCACTCCAGTATTCTTGCCTGGAAAATCCCATGAACTAAGGGTCCTGCTAGGCTACAGTCCGTGGGGTCGCAAAGAGTCCATGAGCGACTTCACTTCAAGTACCTCACATAACTGAAGCCATAAGGTATTTGCCCTTTTGTGTCTGGCTTATTTTACCTAGCATAATGACGACAAAATTTATCTATGATAAAAGGAATGCATAAGAATTTCCTTCTATTTTAAGGCTGAGTAATACTCCATCCATGGACTGCATGGAGGTCAAACCAGTCGATCCTAAAGGAAATCAGTCCTGAGTGTTCATTGGAAGGACTGATGCTGAAGCTGAAACTCCAATACTTTGGCCACCTGATGTGAAGAACTGACTCCTTGGAAAAGATACTGATGCTGGGAAAGATTGAAGGCAGAAGAAGAAGGGGACAACAGAGGATAATATGGTTGGATGGCATCACCAAGTTGATGGACATGAGTTTGAGCAAGCTCTGGGAGTTGGTAATGGGCAGGGAAGCCTGGCATGCTACAGTCCATGGGGTCTCAAAGAGTTGGACATGACTGAGCAGCTGAACTGAACCGAACTAAATATCCCATTTTATATTTAGTTTATCCATTCACCTATTGATGTTATTGATGGACACTTGGGTTGCTTTCATCTTTGACTATTGTGAATAATGCTGCTGTGAACATGAGAGCATAAATACCTGTTTGAGTCCCTGTTTTCAACTGTTTTGGGTATAATTACGGTTAGTTGTTGTTGTTGTTGTTTAGAAACCATTATACTATTTTCCACATTGGCTGTAGCATTTTACATTCCTACATCAGTGCACAAAATTTCAGTTTTTACACATCCTTGCCAACACCTATTGGTTTATACTTTATTTTTATACTAGCCTTCATGGGTGTATGTCATGATATCTCACTGTGATTTTGATTTGCATTTCCCTAGTGATTAATGATGTTGAGCATCCTTCCATGATTGACATTATCTTGTTAATGATGGTGATGACTCCACCCCTCACACATGACTCACTCGGCAATATCACCTTGCTTTCATGCTGCCAGGATTTCCTCCACAGGCATTCCCCACCACAATCTCTTCCCTCACATTACTTTCATCCATCTCTCCACAGTCAACAGCAGCCCTTGCCCTGGGATTGCTCCACAATCCCTACACTCCAGCTCCCAGCCACTGTGCTTTCTAGGGGACCTGCATCCGTGTCCAGGAGCAATGGCCAAGTACAAGATTGTGTGCTCATCTTCTCCTGTAAGAATTCCAAAACTGCAACTTGCTACTGAACAACCATCGACAGGAGAATGTTGGATCCCACCAAAAAAAAGATACCCCACATCCAAGGGTAAAAGAGAAGCCCCATTAAGATGGTGAAGTCGCTCAGTCATGTCTGACACTTTGCGACCTCATGGACTGTAGTCTACCAGGTTCCTCCATCCATGGGATTTTCCAGGCAAGAATAGTGGAGTGGTTGCCATTTCCTTCTCCAGGAGATCTTCCCAACCCAGGAATTGAACTTGGTTCTCCCGAATCATAGGCAGACGCTTTACCATCTGAGCCACCAGAGAAGCCTCATTAAGATGGTAGGAAGTGTGAAATCACATTTGGAATCAAATATCATACCCACCAGAGATGCTCAGAGGGCTCAAACAAAACCTTGTACACACCAGGACCCAGAGGCCCCACAGAGACTGAGCCAGACCTGCCTTTGAGTGTTTGGGTGTCTCCTGCATTGGCCCAGGTCAGCAGTGGCCTGCCGTGGGGACAGGGACTCTGGCTGCAGCAGACCTGGGAGGCTCGGTGTGTGGTGTAAGTCCTGTTGGAGGAGGTCGCCATCAGCCCCACCATCGAGCCACCAAGCACACAGCCACAGACTGGAGCACAATTATACCAAGAAGCTCTTGGAATGTTTTGAAATTTCTAGGACCCACAACAGATTTCCCAACCAGAGGATCCAGCAAAAGGACTGAGAACCCCCAGGGAATTTGACCTTTGAGGCCACTAGGGTTTGATTACAGAACTTCCTCAGGACTGGGACACGGTCTTCTGGAGGGCACTAACAAAACCTTGTGGGAAACAGGACCCAGGAGAAAGGAGCAGTGACCCCACGAAAGACTGAGCCAGACTTGCCTGTGAGTGTCCAGGAGCCTCTGGCAGAGGCGTGGGTTGACAGTGGCCTGCCACAGGGTCAGGGGCACTGACTACAACGGCGCTGGCATAAGCCCTTTGGAAGGAGGTTGCCATTACCCCTGTCATAGTTTGTCCCCAAGCCAAACAACAGGGAGGGAACAGAGCCCTGCCCACCAACAGAAAATGGGATTAAGGATTTACTGAACATGGCCTCATCTGTCAGAACAAGACCCAGATTCCCCTACAGCCAGTTCCTCCCATCAAGAAGCTTCCATAAGCCTCTTATCCATTAGAGGGCAGACAGAATGAAAACCACAATCACAGAAAACTAACCAAACTGATCACATGGATCACAGCCTTGTCTAACTCAATGAAACTATGAGCCAGGCCATGTAGGGCCGCCCAAGATGGTGGAGAGTTCTGACAAAACATGATCCCCTGGAGAAGGGAATGGAAAATCACTTCAGCATTCTTGCCTTGAGAACCCCATGTGTGCGCTCAGTCACTCAGTCGTGTTTGACTCTTTGCGAGCCCATGGCGTGTAGCCCACCAGGCTCCCTGTCCATGAAATTTTCTAGACAAGAACACTGTAGTGCATTGCCATTTCCTTCTCCAGGGGATCTTCTGGACCCAGGGATCGAACCAGAGTCTCTTGCACCTCCTGCATTGGCAGGTGGATTCTTTTTACCACTGGGCCACCTGGGAAGTTCTGAGAACCCCATGACCACTATGAAAAGGCAAAAGATATGACACTGAAAGATGAACTCCCCAGGTCGGTAGGTGCCCAGTATGCTACTGCAGAAGAGTGGAGAAATAGCTCCACAAAGAATGAAGAGGCAGAGCCATAGCAAAAACAATGCCCAGTTGTGGATATGACTGGTGATGGAAGTAAAGTCCAATGTTGTAAAAAAAACAATATTGCATAGGAACCTGAAATGTTAGGTCCATGAGTCAAGGTAAATTGAAAGTGGTCAAATAGGAAATGGATAGCTCAGATGGATAGCCTCCAATGCAGGAGACCTGGTTTGATTCCTGGGTTGGGGAGATCCACTGGAGAAGGAAAAGGCTACCCACTCCAGTATTCTGGCCTGGAGAATTCCATGGACTGTATGGTCCATGGGGTCACAAAATGTCAGACATGACTGAGTGACTTTCACTTTCAGGAGTGAACATCAATACTTTAGGAATCAGTGAACTAAAATGGATGTGAGCAGACAAATCTAATTCAGATGACCATTATATCTACTACTATGGGCAAGAATCCTTTAGAAGAAATGGAGTAGCCCTCATGGTCAACGAAAGAGTCAAAAATGCAATACTTGAGTTCAACCACAAAAATGACAGAATGATCTGTTAGTTTCCAAGGCAAAACATTCAATATCACAGTAATCCAAATCTATGCCCAACCACTAATGTTGGAGAAGCTGAAGTTGAACACTTCTATGAAGACCTACAAGACCTTCTAGAACTAACACCATAAAAGAAAAAAAAAAAAATGATGTCCTTTTCATCATAGGGGACTGGAATGCAAAAGTGGGAAGTTAAGAGATATCTGGAGAAACAAGCAAATTTTCTCTTGGAGTACAAAATGAAGCAGGGCAAAAGCTAACAGAGTTTTACCAAGAGAATGCACTAGTCAAAAAAAAAAAAAAAATACTCTTCCAACAACATAAGAGACGACTCTACACATGGATATTACCAGATGGTCAATACTGAAATCAGATTGATTATATTCGTTGTAGCCTCAGATGGAGAAGCACTATACAGTCAACAAAAACAAGACTGGGAGCTGACTGTGTCTCAGATCATGAGCACCTTGTAAAATTCAGACTTAAATTGAAGAAAGTATGGGAAACCACTAGGCAATTCAGGTATGACCTTATCAGATCCCTTATGATTATACAGTAGAAGTGACAAATAGATTTAAGGGATGAGGTCTGATAGAGTGCCTGAAGAACTATGGACAGAGGTTCATGACATTGTACAAGAGGCAGTGATCAAGACCATCCCCAAGGGGGGGGGGGGAATGGAAAAAGGTAAAATGATTGCTTGAGGAGGCCTTGGAAATAGCTGAGAAAAAAGGAGAAGCTAAAGGCAAAGGAGAAAAACAAAGATATACCCATTTGAATGCAGAGTTCCAAAGAAGAGCAAGGAGAGAGAAGAAAGCCTTCCTCGGTGATGAGAGCAAAGAAATAGAGGATGCATGAGACAAGTGCTCAGGACTGGTGCACTGGGAAGACCCAGAGGGATGGGATGGGGAGGGAGGTGGGAGGCGGGATCGGGATGGGAAACACATGTAAATCCATGGATGATTCATGTCAATGTATGGCAAAAACCACTACAATACTGTAAAGTAATTAGCCTCCAACTAATAAAAATAAATGAAAAAAAAAAAGAAATAGAGGAAAACAATAGAATGGGAAAGACTAAAGATCTCTTCAAGAAAATTAGAGATACCAAGGGAACATTTCATGCAAAGATGGGCTCAATAAAGGACAGAAATGGGATGAACCTAACAGAAGCAGAAAATATTAAGAAGAGGTGGCAAGAATACACAAAAGAACTATACAAAAAAGATCTTCACGACACAGATAATCACGGTGGTGTGATCACTCATCTAAAGCCAGACATTCTGGAATATGAAGTCAAGTGAATGGGCCTTAGGAAGCATCACTATGAACAAAGCCAGTGGAGGTGATGGAATTCCACTGAGGTGAGCTTTTTCAAAGCCTAAAAGATGATGTTGTTAAAGTGCTGCACCTAGTATGCCAGCAAATTTGGAAAACTCAGCAGTGGCCACAGGACTGGAAAAGGTCAGTTTTCAATCCAATCCCAAAGAAAGGAAATGCCAAAGAATGCTCAAACTACCACACGATTGCACTCATCTCACACGCTAGTAAAGTAATGTTCAAAATTCTCCAAGCCAGGCTTCAACAGTACGTGAACCATGAACTTCCAGAAGTTCAAGCTGGATTTAGAAAAGGCAGAGGAACCAGAGATTAAATTGCCAACATTCACTGGATCAGTGAAAAAGCAAGAGAATTCCAGAAAAACATCTACCTATGCTTTATTGACTATGCCAAAGCCTTTGACTGTGTGGATCACAACAAACTGGAAAATTCTGAAAGAGACAGGAATACCAGACCATCTTACCTGCCTCCTGAGAGATCTATATGCAGGTCAAGAAGCAAGAGTTAGAATGGGGCAGGGAACAATGGAATGGTTCCAAATTGGGAAAGGAGTATGTCAAAGCTGTATATTGTCACCCTGCTTATTTAACTCTGCATATCAGAGCACATCATGAGAAATGCTGGACTGGGTGAAGCACAAGCTGGAATCAGGATAGCCAGGGGAAATATCAATAACCTCAGATATGCAGGTGACACCACCCTTATGGCAGAAAGTGAAGAAGAAATAAAGATCCTCTTGATGAAAGTGAAAGAGGAGAGTGGAAAAGTTGGCTTAAAACTCAACATTCAGAAAACTAGATCATGGCATCTGGTCCCATCACTTCATGGCAAATAAATGGGGAAACAATGGAAACAGTGAGACACTCTATTTTCTTGGGTTCCAAAATCACTGCAAATGGTGATTTCTGCCATGAAATTAAAAGACACTTGTTCTTTGGAAGAAAAGCTATGATCAACCTAGACAGCATATTAAAAAGCAGAGACATTACTTTGCCAACAAAGTTCCATCTAGTCAAGGCTATGGTTTTTCCAGTGGTCATATATGGATGTGAGAATTGGACTGTAAAGAAAGCTGAGCATGAAAAATTGTTGCTTTTGAACTGTGGTGTTGGAGAAGACTCTTGAGAATCCTTTGGACTGCAAAAAAATCAAACCAGTCAATCCTAAAGGAAAGCAATCCTGAAATTTATTGGAAGGATTAATGTTGAAGCTGAAACTCCAATACTTTGGTCACTTGATGGGAAGAACTGACTCATTGTCAAAGACCCTGATGCTGGGCAAGATAGAAGATAGGAGGAGAAGGGGACAACAGAGGGTGAGATGGCTGGATGGCATCACTGACTTGATGGCCATGAGTTTGAGCAAGCTCTGGGAGTTGGTGATGGACAGCGAGGCCTGACGTGCTGCAGTCCATTAGACTGCAAATAGTTGGACATGACTGAGCGACTGAACTGAACTGACACCTGTGAATTCTTGCCTTTAATGTCCACATCTGCCAGTGCCAGTTCATTTTCTTTTTCCGGAACTCTCATTATCCTTTACATATTCCATACACAGAAAGTCTGCCTAGCTTATTGTGTGGATTTAATCTGCAACTTGTACCACTATTCAAAGATTTTGGGTTCTCTTCCTTAGTCACACTGCCCCTTGGTATCAATTGTGATTTTATCACCACTTTTATGTGTGAGTCATCCACAGGGAATTGCTCCAGAGGCTACCCTGGAGGACTTGGGTTTGCACCTGGGAGGACCAACTAGATGTGAAGGTGGTGAAGCTGCTTGGATTGCAGAGTTCTGGCAGCACCAGATACTCAGGAGAGCTGGCGGCTAGGACAGTAGGAGATATGATCCTCTTAGGGTTTTTTCTAACCTCTGGCCGCTCTGTCCCAGTGGGGATCAAGCATGAAGGTGTCATAGGAGCTTGGATCATGGGACCCTGGCGATGCCAGATACGCAGGAATGCTGCTGGCTACTGTTACAGGAGGTATGGTGCTATTATGGTTTTTTCTAGCTTCTGACAACTCTAATCCAGTGAGGACTGAGCGTGGAGGTGGCGCAGGTGCTTGGATCGTGGGAACCCTGGTGTACCAAATGTGCAGGGACACCAACTGCTCTAGCCACAGGAGCTATGGACCAATTTCTAGCCTTTCTAGCCTTTGGCAGCTGGCAGTCAGAGGGCCTTTTTGGCTGGTCCTTCTCTGTTGCTTGGCCTGTTCAGGCACTTACAGGGCCCCCTCAGTTGGGGTCCTTCTCTGTTGTTTGGTGCATCAGGCACTTAAGGGGCCACCCTAGCTGGGGTCCTTCTCTTTTGTTCAGCATATCAAACACTTAAAGGTCCACCCTGGCTGGAGTTCTTCTCTATTGCTTGGCCCTTCAGGTGCTTAAAGGACCACCCTCTCTGGGGTCTTTCAGCTGCCAGGTAATGACGTGGGGGGAGAGAGACTAGAGTCCTGGCCCCACCCCCTGTGTGTGACTCAATAGAATCACCCTGCCTCCGTTTTACTTGGCTTTCCTTCACAAGCATTTCCCACTGCTGTCACCTCCCTCAGGCCCCCTAGGGCCATCTCCCCAGTCAACAGCAGAACTTGCCTGGGATTGCTCTCCAATCTCTCTCCTCCAACTCCCAGCCACTGAGCATTCTAGGGCACTCGTGTCCCTGTCTGGGGTACGCATGGCTGCTGCTAGGATTGAATGTGTGGTTCCATTCAGACTGTCCCAGACCAGCTGCTTCACGCTCCAACAGCCTCAAACACTTCATCTCTGTCCCAAACAGATGCCTCAATGTGGGGATCTGACCCCTGCTTCAGTCTCCCACCCAGGTGTAGATCCAGTCCTACTCACTGTCCTCTTCTTCATCCTCATTCCTTTGTCCTACCAAGTTTTGTGTGGTTCTGTATACTCTTTTCTGGTGGTCAAGTCCTCTTTCCTGATCTCAGGTGGTGTTCTGCAAGATCTTCTGTGTCTGGAGGTGTATTCCTGATGTATCCATGGAGAGAGATGTGCTCCATATCTGTCTACTCCTCTGCCATCTTGGATCTCCTAACTGTTGCATCTTGACCCACATACAGGTTTCTCAGGAGACAGGTAAGATGGTATGACAGGACACAGGTAAGATGTCTGGTATTCCCATCTCTTTAAGAGTTTCCCACAGTTTGTTATGATCCACACAATCAAAGATTTTAGCATAGTCAGTGAAACACAGGTAGAAGTTTTTCTGGAATTCCCTTGATTTCTCTATGATCTAGCGAATGTTGGCAATTTGATTACTGGTTCCTCTGCCTTTTCTAAACTCAGCTTGAATATCTGGAATTTCTTGGTTTACATAATGCTGAAGCCTAGCTTGGAGGATTTTGAACATAACTTTATTAACATGTACATGGATGCATGATAAGTCGCCTCAGTCATGTCCTACTCTTTGTGATCCTATGGACTGATGGACTGTAGTCTGCCAAGCTCTTCTGCCCATGGGCTTCTCCAGGCAAGAACACTGGAGTGGATGGCCATGCCCTCTTTCAAGGGATCTTCCTGACCCAGGGATCAAACATGTATCTCTTACATCTCCTACATTAGTAGGCAGGTTCTTTTCCACTAGCACTACCTGGGAAGCCCACTAGCCTGGGAGATGAGTGCAGTTGTTCAGTGCTTTGAGCATTCTTTAGTACTGCCCTTCTTGGGAATTGGGATGAGGATTGACCTTTTCCAGTTCAGTGGCCACTGCTGGTTTTCCAAGTTTGCTGACATATTGAGTGTACCCCTTACTAGCATCATCTTTTAAGATTTTAAATAGCTCTGCTGGAATTCCATCACCTCCACTAGCTTTATTGGCAGCAGTACTTCCTAAGGCCCTCTTGACTTCACACTACAGAATGTCTGGCTCTGAGTGAGAGATTACAACCTTGTGGTTATCCTGATCATTAAGATCTTTTTCTGTACAGTTCTTCTGTGTAGTCTTTCCATCTCTTCTTGATCTCTTTTGCTTCTGTTAAGTCTTTAGCACCTCTGTCCTTTTTGTGCCCATTTTTGGATAAAGCATTCCTTTGATATTTCCAGTTTTCTTGAAGAGCTCTCTAGTCTTAACCGTTCTGATTTTTTCCCCTCTGTTTCTTTGCATTGTTTATTGCCTTGTCTCTCCTTGCTATTCTCTGAAACTCTGCATTTAATTGGGGTGCCTTTCCCTTTCTCTCTTGCTTTTCACTTCTCTTCTTTCCTGAGCTATTTGCAAAGCCTCCTCAGACAACTTCTCTGCCTTCTTGTATTTCTTTTCCTTTGGGATGGCTTTGTTTGCTGCCTCCTACACAATATTATGAACCTCTGTCCATAGTTCTTCAGGTACACTGTTTACTAGAACTAATCCTTTGAATCTATTCATCACCTCCACTGTATATGCATAAAGGATTTGATTTAAGTCATATCCAGCTGGCCTAGTGGTTTTGTACCACTTCCTTTGTATGTACCGCATCTTCTATATATTGTACACAAAGGAAATTACTCCTTCTTGAGTAATATTCCTTATTACTCCTTATGAGTAATATTCCATATATATGTCACATGTTTATCCATTCATCTGTCAATGAACATAAAAGATGTGGTTGTTTCTACATCTTAGGAACTTCGAATAGTGCTTAAAAGCAGGAGGTTTTAAAGAAGCCTCCCTGTCTACATGAGGTTGGACTCTGTAAATGTAACCACTTTCAACACTGTTTCTCCGAACCAATAAAAATGCTTACATTGCTACATTGCTATTTATTTATTCCTCTAAGCATTATGCAGGGATTCCCAAGTGGCTCAGTGGTAAGGAGTCTGTCTGCCAATGCAGGAGATGCAGGGTCAATCCCTGGGTTGGGAGGATCCCCTGGAGAAGGAAATGACAACACACTCTAGTATTCTTGCCTGGAAAATCCCATGGACAGAGGAGCCTTGTGGTCTATGGTTCATGGGTTTGCAAAAACGTCAGACACAGGTTAGTGACTAAACAGCAGCAACAACAAAGCATTATCCAACCATTGCTTGACAGGAAATACACACTTAGCATATATAGCCGTCTTGCTCCCATTCTTCCTATCTGCTGTCATTTCTGTTCAATCTTATTTTACTGTTAACATTCTGTTGTGAACACTGAGCCGACTGTGTTCCTAAGGAAGCACCATTCCTCTTGTATAACTTAAAAAGCATTACCAGTGCTCTGTGAAATCGTAGCGGGGTGGGATGGGGAGGGAGGAAGGGGATTTCAAGAGGGAGGGGACATATGTACACCTACTGCTGATTCACACTGGTCTATGGCAAAAACCATGGCAATATTGTAAAGCAATTATCCTCTAATTAAAAAATATATAAATGTATATAAACTTTCTTGGAATTAATAATTGCTCATTTTTCACTTGACTTTACTCTCTGTAGCTCTGTCTTGAATTCATTCTCTTCTATCTGACAGGATAGTGTAATGCCTCTGCATACTATTTTCCACACAATTACAAACTAGTGATATACCAGTTCATCAGTATGCTGGTACCAGCTTCTAGCAGCTGAAAGAGCTAATGATTAAATATTCAGGAACTTTAGGAGTTTTGTAAGCCAAGGTTGTTGTTGTTTAGTCACTAAGTCAGGAAATGACAACTGACTCCAGTATTCTTGCCTGGGAAATCCCATGCACAGAGGGGATTGGTGGGCTACAGTCCACGGGGTTGCAAAAATGTCAGACACCGCTCAGCAACTCAAGAGCATCAAAGCCAAGGTGCTGGGAGCCTGACGTCAGCATAATGAGGAACTCCCCAGTGCAGTGATGGGAAATGCCTCCAGCTGGCTGGTTTTGTTGTTTGTTTGCTGTCCCCAGAGCGCCTGTTTCCCCGCACACCACTCTCCCAGGTGCTCTGCCCCCTGGAGGCATCTCTTTGAGAGCATGCATCCTGCTGCCTCCTGAGGCTGCACACCTACCCCGGGCCTTCGGGCCTTCCCCCGCTGCCCCCGGAGTCCCCCACCTCTACACGAATTCCACTTCCTGGGTCAGATGTCTTTTTCATTGATTCCCTTTTTGGCTGGAATCCTCTCAGTAGTATTCTTAGCAAGAGTGTAAGGGAGGTAATTTGTTTGATCTTTCGGCTCTATTTTCATTCATAATTGATTAATGGTTTGACTGATCATGAACTTCAAATGTTGAAATAATTTCCCCCTGGAATTTGGAAAGCACTCCCTCCTTGCTTTGCAGCTTTCTATGCTGCTGTTTAGAAGTTTGGGGCTATCCTTGTATTCAATCTTTTTCAATGACTCTTTTTTTTTCCCCCCCTCTCTGGAGATGTTTACATCCTTCCTTTTATAGCTAAGGTGGTAAAGTTTCCTACTGATGTGGCTCATGTTGGTCAATTTCTGTACTTTTCTAAGAAACATAATGAATAGTTTCAATATGAAAATACATGTCTCTTCCTTTTTTAAAACTGACTTTTGCAAAAATTCAGGTGAAAAATATTTTTTAATTGAAGCATAGTTGATTTACAATATTGTGTCAATTTTAGGTGTATATAGCACAGTGATTCAGTTATATATAATATATATTTCTTTTCAGGTTCTTTTCCCACATAGGTTATTACAAAATACTAAGTAGAGCTCCTCATGCTATAAAGTAGGTCCTAGTTGGGCTTCCCTGATAGATCAGTTAGTAAAGAATCAGCCTGCAATTCAGAAGACCCTGCTTCTATTCCTGGGTCAGGAAGATCTGCTGGAGAAGGGATAGGCTAACCACTCTAATATTCTTGGGCTTCCCTTGTGGCTCAGCTGGTAAAGAATCTGCCTGCAATGCAGGAGACCTGGATTCACTCCTTGGGTTGAGAAGAATCCCCTGGATATGGGAAAGGCTACCCACTCCAGTGTTCTGGCCTGGAGAACTTCATGGACAGTATGAAAGTGAAAGTGAAGTCTCTCAGTCATGTCCAACTGTTTGGGACTCCATGGACTATAGCCTACCAGGCACCTCCATCCATCCATGGGATTTTCCAGGCAAGATTACTGGAGTGGGTTGCCATTTCCTTCTCCAGGGGGATCTTCCCGACCCAGGGATCGAACACAGGTCTCCCACATTGTAGGCAGATGCTTTTACTGTCTGAGTCACCATAAAGAAAGCTGAACACTGAAGAACTGATGCTTTTGAACTGTGGTGTTGAAGACTCTTGAGAGTACCTTGGACTGCAAGGAGATCCAACCTGTCCATCCTAAAGGAAGTCAGTCCTGAATATTCATTGGAAGGACTGATGCTGAAGCTGAAACTCCAATACTTTGACCGCCTGATGCAAAGAACTGACTCCGAAGGAGGAGCGACAGTCGGCCTAATGACCGGGCTGAGCACGAGAGGGATCAGGGAGGTTTCATATTTAAAGGGAGGTTTGTGGAAGTGACAAGGGAAACAGTAGGCAGGTGGGACGTTTTGGGTAACCTTTATAATAAGGTGCTTCCCTGTTAGCTCAGACGGTGAAGTGTCTGCATACAATGCAATAAAGGTCATCTCTCCTTTTCTGCCTCAGCCAGAACTATACTTTACACTGGGAAAGACTGAAGGCAGGAGGAGAAGGGGACAACAGAGGATGAAATTGATGGATGGCATCACTGACTCGATGGACATGAGTTTGAGCAAGCTCTGAAAGTTGGTGAAGGACAGGGAAGCCTGGCATGCTACAGTTCATGGGGTTACAAAGAGTGAGACAACTTTCACTTTCTTTTTCTGTTGATTGTCTATTTTATGTATAGTAGTATGTATATGTTAATCTCAGCTTTCTAGATTATCTTCCTCCTACCTGCCTTTCCTGTTGCGTAAAAATAAGTTTGCTTTCTATGTCTGTGAGTCTCTTTCTGTTATGTAAGCAAGTTCATTTGTATCATTTTTTTATTCCATTATATAAGTGATCTCATATATTTGTATTTGTCTGATTTACTTCATTTAGTGGGATAATCTCTAGCCCCCTCCATATTACTGCAAATGGCATTATTTTGTCCTTTTTTATGCTTGAATAATATTCCATTATATATGTGTGTGTATATATATGTGTGTATACACATATATATGTAAATATATATACATATGCATACATACATATGTATATGTATATAAACATATGTATACATATGTGTATATGTATACACATATATGTGTACATATATATGTATACATATATGTACATATATACATATGTGTATATATGTGTGTATATGTGTATACACATATGTATATATATATGGGCTTCTCTGGGTAGCTCAGCTGGTAAAGAATCTGCCTGCAATGCAGGAGACCCCAGTTTGATTCCTGAGTCTGGAAGATCTGCTGGAGAAGGCATAGGCTACCCACTCTAGTATTCTTGGGCTTCTCAGGTGGCTTCGCTGGTAAAGAATCTGCCTGCAATGTGGGAGACCTGGGTTCAATCCCTGGGTTGGGAAGACTTCCTGGAGAAGGGAATGGCTACCCACTCCAGCATTACATATATATATATACATTTACCTTTTTGAATTACGATTTTCTTCAGATATATGCCCAGGAGTGGGATTGCTGGATCATATGGTAGCACTATTTTTAGTTTTTTTTAAGAAACCTCCATACTGTTCTCCATAGTAAGTGCACCAATTTATAGTCTGTGAGAATTCTCATGTCCCTTCCATTTTTAAAGTTAATTTGTTTTTAATTGGAGGATGATTGCCTTATAGTACTGTGTTGGTCTCCGATATACGTCAACATGAATCAGCCACAGGAGTACACGTGTCCCCTCCCGCTGGAACCCCACTTGCACATCCCAGCCCGTGCCATCCCTCTCGGTGTCAGAGAGCGCCAGATCCGAGCTCCCTGTGCCACACAGCAAGTTCCCACGGGACATCTATCTTTATAGATGGTGACGTGTATATTTCAGTGCTAGGCTCTCAGTTCATCTCCTTCTCCTTCCCAGCTGTGTCCACATATCTGTTCTCTATGTCTGTCTCCACTGCTGCCCTGCACATAGGTTCATGAGTACCATCTTTCTAGATTCCACATATATGCATTCAGTTCAGCCGCTCAGTCATGTCCAACTCTTTGAGACCCCATGGGCCACAGCACACCAGGCTTCCCCGTCCATCACCAACTCCAGGAGCTTACTCAAACTCATGTCCACTGTGTTGGTGATGCCATCCAACCATCTCATCTTCTGCTGCCCCCTTCTCCTCCTGCCTTCAATCTTTCCCAGCTTCAGGGTCTTTTCAAATGAGTCAGCTCTTCGCATCAGGTGGCCAAAGTATTGGATTTTCAACTTCAGAATCAGTCCTTCCAATGAATATTCAGGACTGATTTCCTTTAGGATTGACAGGTTGGATCTCCTTGCAGTCCAAGGGACTCTCAAGAGTCTTCTCCAGGACCACAGTTCAAAAGCATCAGTTCTTTAGTGCTGAGCTTTCTTTATAGTCCAACTTTCACATCCATATGTATATTCATTAGTATACAATAATTGTTTTTCTCTTTCTGACTTACTTCACTCTGATAATAAGCTCTAGGTTCATCCACTTCATTTCAACTGACTCAAATTCATTCCTTTTTTATGTCTGAGACAAAGTTTCTTATTTTATTACATTGACACCTAGTGGTCAGGTGTTTTACCTCTGGCATTTAAGCCTTAGTTTTCTTCTTTTTTCTCTTCTATTTTCATCTTTATATTTTAAACCTATCAATATTTTCTAGGATATTTTATTGACTTTACCTACTTATTGGAGTTTTAAAATTTGTCATCACACTTTTCATTTTTAAAACCTTTCTTTTTTTTGATTCCTTTAACCACAGCTTGGTTCTCCTTGCAGTGACTCTCAAGAGTCTTCTCCAACACCACAGTTCCAAAGCATCAATTTTTCGGCGCTCAGCTTTCTTCAGAGTCCAACTCTCATATCCATACATGACCACTGGAAAACCATAGCCTCGACTAGACAGACCAAGGCACTGTCAAAAACCAAGGAGTGGGCAGTGGCCCAATTCCTGCAAACCTCCTCCCCTTTTCCCAAATAGTTGGAATAGTCCTGTCACTCATTCAGTTCAGCTCAGCCGCTCAGTCGTGTCTGACTCTTTGCGACCCCATGAATCGCAGCATGCCAGGCTTCCCTGTCCATCACCAACCCCCGGAGTTCACTCAAAGTCATATCCATAGAGCTGGTGATGCCATCCAGCCATCTCAGCCTCTGTCGTCCCCTTCTCCTCCTGCCCCCAACCCCTTCCAGCATCAGGGTCTTTTCCAATGAGTCAACTCATTAGCATATGAAATTACCCAGCCTATAAAAACTAACGATGACACATTTCATGGCTGCACTCACCCTCTGTGATGTCCCACACTTTGTCTGTGGAATATGTTCCTCTCTGAATCTGAATAAATCACTTCTTACCTATCACTTTGTCCCTCAATAAATTCTTTCTGCGATGAGACATCGAGAACCTGAACTTCATTAAGGTCTTGGATCCAGGCACCATGGGTTTTGGCTGGGTTGAGTCCCAGCCACATGGATTCAAATCCCATGCAGGAGTTTGGTTGGGTTCAAGTCCCAGTCTGAGGTAAATGGTCTCAGTATGCCTTCCTCTGTTTTTTTGAGCTCTAGCTTTAACATTAGAGACTTTCTCAGATGTTTGCATGTTTTTTTTGCAATATGTAAAATACAGACAGACCTTGGAGATGTGGATTTGGTTCCAGACCACTGCAATAAAGTGAGTATCATAAAAAAGCAAGTCACACGAACATTTTGGTTCCCAGTGCATATGATACTAAGATGGTGGAATAGAAGGACATGCGCTCACCTTCTCCTGTGAGAACATCAAAATCACAAATAGTTGCTGAACAACTATTGACAGGAGAATGTGGAACCCACCAAAGAAAGATACCCCATGCATAATGGCCAAGGAGAAGCCACATCAAGATAGTAGGAGAGGTGCAATCACATTTAATATCAAACCTCATACTTGCCAAGATGCTTGGAGGGCACAAACAAAATCTTGTGTCACCAGAACCCAGGGAAAGGAGAGGTGACTCCCACAGCAGACTGAGCCAGCCCTGCCTCTGAGTGTTCGAGGGTCTCTTCAGAGACATGGGTCAGCAGTGGCCTGCCTTGGGGAGAGGGCAGCAGCAGTCCTGGGAGATGTGGCATGTGGCCTAAGTCTTCTCAGAGGAGGTCGCCATTAGCCCCACCATAGAACCGCTGTGTGGGTGATCCACAGACTGGAGAACAATTATACCAAAGAAATTCTTGTAGTGTTGAGAAAGTTCTCGGTGCCACAACAGGCTTCCTAAACTTGGGATCCAGCAAAGAGGCATAACAAAAATACCTTGTTGCTCTCTTCACAGGAATTTCAAGACTTTTAGAAGCTAGGTGTTAGGAACAGGAGGAAGACCAAATATCTGTCTTATTATAAATCACAACATCACAGTAAGCCTAAAGGATGTTTGTAGGGGCAGTATCCTGAACAGTCCAGGTGCCAAACAATAATATTGAACAGTGTTAGCAAATCTAAAATGGACAAATGTGAAATCAAGAAGGCTGAGAAAGGAGCTGTGTGGGGCTCTGCTGAGGCCCAGCGGGCCTACAGGAAAAAGAAGCTGGCCAGTGGCCTCACCATAGGCAGATGAGACCCCATCACCTGCCACACATGCCCAAGGGCTCTCTCTTCAGAAGTCTGAGGACAGGTGGTTTCAGTTCCTTCCAAATTTACCATGGTATGACCTCACAATTTTAAATTTGTGTGGAATTTAATGATATGGACATAAGAATAAATTATTTTTCCACATTGTTGACCAGTTACCAGTGAGATTTAGTATCCATTTCTCTTTCTCATTGGTTATCGATCCTTTCTTAAAACATCCATTAAGTTATTGCCTATAACAGGGTACATTTCTGTCATTTCTAGTCAGTTCTGTTGATGTACATTTTTCTGAATTACTTTTACACTATTTTAAGTATCAGCATTTTATATTTTACTATTTGTTCCCTCCATTACTTTTATTTTGTAGAATATTCTTTGATATTTTTCCCTGAAAAACTCTAGATCCATTCTTTTAATTGTAAGAAATAGAAACATGAAGTGGTCCATTTTCTAGACAAAGTTGAAGCCTGGACTCTATAGACAAAGTTGAAGCCTGGACTCTATAGATAAAGTTGAGGCCTGGACTTTTTAGATAAAATTGAGGCCTGGACTCTTTAAATACAATTGAGGCCTGGATTCTTTAGATAAAGTTGAAGCCTAGACTCTATAGATAAAGTTGAGGCCTGGACTCTATAGATAAATTTGAGGCCTGGACTCTACAGATAAATTTGAGGCCTGGACTCTTTAGATACAGTTGAGGCCTGGATTCTTTACATAAAGTTGAGGTTGGGGGAGGGAGATTAGACTGTATCCTAAAGAGATAGGACACCACCCATTGCCTGTGAACTAAAGTCATTAGGCTCTAAACTTACTTAACAACTTGTGGATGTGACGCAGTTCACGCACCTGGAGGATCCCTAAACAAACAGGATATTGACGCAAGGAATAAACCATCAAGAAAGTCTTTGCCGAAAAATGTAGGTGTAAGTTGGGAAGGGAGAAAAAAGGATATCTTATAAGGAAATAATGAAACTTAGGCATTGTCCAGAAAGATTGTACACCGCATAATACTCAGCCAATGAAGAACTGAGGGGAGGGACCTGCATGTTAGGGAATAAATGGCTTACTGTACCCAACCTAGGTGTGCCTAGATTGTGCCTGCCAGACACCCAATCTTGAAAAGGCTGTCATTAAAGTCTTGCTTTCATTGTGCTTCATGTCTCCGAGTCCATCCCTTGGTTTGGGGTTGGTGAGTGTATTTCTCACATTAGTTTCAAAAACCTAAACAAGGGAAAGAACCAACAACAACAACAAAAATTAAACATTTTAAAAAGCTGTATGAATTGTGTTTGAATGCAATAATTTTTGATCCTTGGTTTTCTAACCTAGAAATGAGGCAAATTTTCATAGTTAAGACTGATTAATGTCTTCTTAAGCTCTAATTATTTTCTAAGCTCTAGTAGATTGTCTTTATACTTACTGGGAATATCTTTAGGCATTTAAATTTTTGTCAGTGTTAGTATTTTATTGGTCAATGAGAACTTCTCCTTTCCCCCATTATGTTCTATAGAAAAGTGAGGTGTTTTTTTTTCCCCTCAAGGTGATACAAAGAACTGACTCATGGGAAAAGACCCTGATGCTGGGAAAGATTGAAGGCAGAAAGAGAAGGGGATGACAGAGGGCAAGATGGTTGGATGGCATTCCCAAGTCAAAGGACACGAGTTTGAGTAAGCTCCAGGAGTTGATGATGGATATGGAATCCTGGCATGCTGCAGTCCACAGGGTTGCAAAGAGTCAGACACGACTGAGTGACTGAACTAACTTTCTGCTCATAGTTAGTTCATGTATTACTTCCTCATATTAGTCCTGAGAACCTTCTAGTTCATTTATTTGAATTTTGGGGGTATACAGCCATTTGAAACAGGAGGGAGGGGCAGAGCCCAACCTTTAAAAGAATGACATAGCCATTCAATTCAGTTCAGTTTAGTTGCTCAGTCGTGTCGGACTCGTTGTGACTCCATAAATTGCAGTATGCCAGGCCTCCTTGTCCATCACCAACTCCCAAAGTTTACTCAAACTCATATGAATCGAGTTGGTGATGCCATCCAGCCATCTCATCCGCTGTCGTCCCCTTCTCCTCATGCCCCCAATCCCTCCCAGCATCAGGGTCATTTCCAACGAGTCAACTCTTCACATGAGGTGGCCAAAGTGCTGGAGTTTCAGCTACAGCATCAGTCCTTCCAATGAACACCCAAAACCGATCTCCTTTAGGATGGACTGGTTGACTCTCCCTGCAGTCCAAGGGACACTCAAGAGTCTTCTCCAACACCATAGTTC
The DNA here is from genome assembly GCF_963930625.1 of Muntiacus reevesi. Taxonomy (NCBI): domain Eukaryota; kingdom Metazoa; phylum Chordata; class Mammalia; order Artiodactyla; family Cervidae; genus Muntiacus; species Muntiacus reevesi. The sequence goes on from NC_089263.1 coordinate 1,983,341, forward strand.
AAAAGCATCAGTTTTTCAGCACTCACCTTTCTTCACAGTCCAACTCTTACATCCATACATGACCACTGGAAAAGCCATAGTCTTGACCAGACGGACCTTTGTTGGCAAAGTAATGTCTCTGCTTTTTAATATGCTATCTAGGTTGGTCATAGCTTTTCTTCCAAGGAGCAAGCATCTTTTAATTTCATGGCTGCAATCACCAACTGCAGTGATTTTGGAGCCCAAAAAAATAAAGTCCGACACTGTTTCCACTGCTTCCCCGTCTATTTGCCATGAAGTGATGGGACCGGATGCCGTGATCTTAGTTTTCTGAATGTTGAGCTTTAAGCCAACTTTTTCACTCTCCTCTTTCACTGTCATCAACAGGCTTTTTAGTTCCTCTTCACTTTCTGCCAAAGGGTGGTGTCATCTGCTTATCTGAGGTTATTGATATATCTCCTGGCAATCTTGATTCCAGCTTGTGCTTCCTCCAGCCTAGCGTTTCTCATGATGTACTCTGCATATAAGTTATATTAGCAGGGTGACAATATACAGCCTTGACATACTCCTTTTCCTATTTGAAACCAGTCTGTTGGTCCATGTCCAGTTCTAACTGTTGCTTCCTGACCTCCATACAGGTTTCTCAAGAAGCAGGTTAGGTGGTCTGGTATTCCCATCTCTTTCAGAATTTTCCACAGTTTATTGTGAACCACAGAATCAAAGGCTTTGGCATAGTTAATAAAGCAGAAATAGATGTTTTTCTGGAACTCGCTTGCTTTTTTGATGACCAGCGGATGTTGGTAATATGACCTCTAGTTCCCCTGCCTTTTCTAAAACCAGCTTGAACATCTGGAAGTTCACGGTTCATGTATTGCTGAAGCCTGGCTTGGAGAATTTTGAGCATTACTTTACTAGCATGTGAGATGAGTGCAATTGTGTGGTAGTTTGAGAATTCTTTTCATACTCTTCATACTGTTCATGGGGTTCTCAAGGCAAGAATACTGAAGTGGTTTGCCATTCCCTTCTCCAGTGGACCACATTCTGTCAGACCTCTCCACCATGACCCATTCGTCTTGGGTGGCCCCACATGGTAGAGCTTAGTTTCATTGAGTTAGACAGGACTGTGGTCCTGTGATCAAGTTGGCTAGTTTTCTGTGATTGTGGTTTTAGTGTGTCTGTCCTCTGATGCCCTCTGGCAATATCTATCGTCTTACTTGGGTTTTTCTTACCTTGTACATGGAGTATCTCCCCCCCCGCTGTGGAGAACAGTGTGGAGATTTTTTTAAAAACTGGAATTAGAACTGCCACATGACCCAGCATCTCACTTCTGGGCATACACACCGAGACCAGATCTGAAAGAGACATGTGCACCCCAGTGTTCATCGCAGCACTATTTATAATAGCCAGGACATGCAAGCAACCTAGACACACATCAGCAGATGAATGGATAAGGAAGCTGTTGTACATATACACCATGGAATATTACTCAGCCGTTAAAAAGAATTCGTTTGAATCAGTTCTAATGGGGTATCTCTTTACAGCTGCTCCAGCAAAGCGCAGCCACTGCTCCTCACCTTGGATGAGGGGTATCTCCTCATGGCCACCCCTCCTGACCTTGAACGTGGAGTAACTCCTCTCGGCCCTCCTGTGCCTGCGCAGCCACCACCACTTCAAAGGTGGGGTAGCTCCTCTCGGCCGCCGCCTCTGGCCTCTGACGTGGGGTAGCTCCTCTTGGCCATCATCATAGCAAACACCCTCTTCCAACAATGCAAGAGAAGTCTCTACACATGGATATCACCAGATGGTCAACACTGAAATCAGATTGACTATATTCTTTGCAGCCAAAGATGGAGAAGCTCTATACAGTCAGCAAAAGCAAGACTGGGAGCTGACTGTGGCTCACATCATGAACTCCTTATCGCCAAATTCAGATTTAACTTGAGGAAAGTAGGGAAAACCACTAGACCATTCAGGTATGATCTATATCAAATCCCTTATGACTATACAGCAGAAGTGAGAAATAGATTTAAGGGACCAGATCTGATAGACAGAGAGCTTGATGAACTATGGATGGGGGTTTGTGACATTGTACAGGAGACAGGGATCAAGACCATCCCCATGGAAAAGAAATGCAAAAAGGCAAAATGATTGTCTGAAGAGGCCTTGCAAATAGCTGTGAAAAGAAGAGAAGTGAACAGCAAAGGAGAAAAGGAAAGATATTCCCATTTTGAATGCAGAGTTCCAAAGAATAGCAAGGAGAGATAAGAAAGCCTTCCTCAGCGATCAATGCAAAGAAATAGAGGAAAACAATAGAATTAGCCTCCAACTAATAAAAATAAATGGAAAAAAAATAAAAACTTCTGCAACAATAGAATGGGAAAGACGAGATCTCTTCAAGAAAATCAGAGATACCAAGGGAACATTTCATGTAAAGATGGGCTTAATAAAGGACAGAAATGGTATGGACCTAACATAAGCAGAAGATATTAAGAAGAGGTGACAAGAATACACAGAAGAGCTGTACAAAAAAGATCTTCACGACCCAGATAATCATGATGGTGTGATCATTCACCTAGAGCCAGACATCCTGGAATGTGAAGTCAGGTGGGCCTTAGAAAGCATCACTACGAACAAAGCTAGTGGAGTTGATAGAATTCCAGTTGAGCTATTTCAAATCCTAAAAGATGATGCTCTGAAAGTGCTGCACTCAATATCCCAGCAAATTTGGAAAACTCAGCAGTGGCCACAGGACTGGAAAAGGTCAGTTTTCATTCCAATCCCTAAGAAAGACAATCCCAAAGAATGCTCAAGCTACCGTACAGTTGCACTCATCTCACACGCTAGTAAAGTAATGCTCAAAATTCTCCAAGTTGGGCTTCAACAATATGTGAACCGTGAACTTCCAGATGTTCAAGCTGGTTTTAGAAAAGACAGAGGAACCAGAGATCAAATTGCTAACATCCAATGGATCATGGAAAAGCAAGCGAGTTCCAGAAAAACATCTATTTCTGCTTTATTGACTATGCCAAAGCCTTTGATTCTGTGGTTCACAATAAACTGTGGAAAATTCTGAAAGAGATGGGAATACCAGACCACCTGACCTGCCTCTTGAGAAACCTGTATGGAGGTCAGGAAGCAACAGTTAGAACTGGACATGGACCAACAGACTGGTTTCAAATAGGAAAAGGAGTATGTCAAGGCTGTATATTGTCACCCTGCTAATATAACTTATATGCAGAGTACATCATGAGAAACGCTAGGCTGGAGGAAGCACAAGCTGGAATCAAGATTGCCAGGAGATATATCAATAACCTCAGATAAGCAGATGACACCACCCTTTGGCAGAAAGTGAAGAGGAACTAAAAAGCCTGTTGATGACAGTGAAAGAGGAGAGTGAAAAAGTTGGCTTAAAGCTCAACATTCAGAAAACTAAGATCACGGCATCCGGTCCCATCACTTCATGGCAAATAGACGGGGAAGCAGTGGAAACAGTGTCGGACTTTATTTTTTTGGGCTCCAAAATCACTGCAGTTGGTGATTGCAGCCATGAAATTAAAAGATGCTTGCTCCTTGGAAGAAAAGCTATGACCAACCTAGATAGCATATTAAAAAGCAGAGACATTACTTTGCCAACAAAGGTCCGTCTGGTCAAGACTATGGCTTTTCCAGTGGTCATGCATGGATGTAAGAGTTGGACTGTGAAGAAAGGTGAGTGCTGAAAAACTGATGCTTTTGAACTATGGTGTTGGAGAAGACTCTTGAGTGTCCCTTGGACTGCAGGGAGAGTCAACCAGTCCATCCTAAAGGAGATCGGTTCTGGGTGTTCATTGGAAGGACTGATGCTGTAGCTGAAACTCCAGCACTTTGGCCACCTCATGTGAAGAGTTGACTCATTTGAAAAGATCCTGATGCTGGGAGGGATTGGGGGCATGAGGAGAAGGGGACGACAGCGGATGAGATGGCTGGATGGCATCACCGACTCGATGGGCATGGGTTTGGGTAGACTCCGGGAGTTGGTGATGGACAGGGAGGCCTGGCGTGTTGCGATCCATGGGGTCGCAAAGAGTCAGACACGATTGAGCAACTGAACTGAACTAAACTGAGACCCTAAGCCTCGTTATGCATTCATTGTAATATGTTAGCATAAGCTAAGGACACACCCACAGGTGCCTGGATAGTGCCGAGGCTGAGCATAAAAGATAAAAAAGTGGGAAGTGGCCCAATTCCTGGAAGTCCCTGCCCCTTTTTGAACTAGTTGGAATAATCCTCCCACGCTTTAACCTATGAGATTACCCAGCCCATAAACAATAACCAAACCATATTTGGGGGCTCTTGCCTTCTGAGATGGCCCACACTCTGCCTGGGGAGTGTGTTTCTTCCAGGTGCACTCTCCTCTTTTGATACAAGCTGCATTCTGTGTATGGAATGTGTTTCTCTCTAAATAAATTCACTTCTTACCTATCACTCCGTGTTTCACTGAATTCTTCCTGCCAAGAGACATAAAGAACCTGAACTTCAATAAGTCCTGAGATTAGGTGTGTGTTTTCAATGAAAAGATAGTGGATTCAAGTTCCAGTCTGAGTCATGGCCAAATTTGAGTCCCAGTGCATGGGTTCAAGCCTCATCTGCGGTGCAAGGTTTCAGTTGGCAGCCACGAAGGGACAGTGATAAGGTAAGGAAATGTTGAGAGTTAGGTCTTTGTCCTAGAAAGGCTAATGGGACACCATGAACCAGGTATACTCTGGAGGATGCTCCGCCAGGGTTTGTCCATTTTTGATGCACTGGTAAACCCCAAATGCTTTGGTCTCTGACTGGAAGCCTAGATACAGAGCAGAGGAAGGATGGCAATTGGCAAGACTTGCTGTAGAAAGATGTATGGAATGGCTGTGCTTGAGTACATCCCACAGCAAATCCAGGGCAGGATTTGAGAATCTATACTCTTCTCCTTGACTCTGAGGTTTTTCCCTCTTATATTCTATATTTATTCCTGTTTCATTTTCTTCTCTCTTTTCTTAAGCCCAGAAGACCTGTATGGTTGCCAAGATATGCTTTTTATTGATGAGTGCTGACCCTTTATTCCTGAATTTGCAGCTAGGCCAGCTCCTGCTCATTGGTGACACCACAGAGAATACCTTCTGCATCATTCCTTTGTGGCAATTTTTCAGACAGTAACATCTGGTTAAGAGATTACCTTGGAAAGGATATCATCTAAAGTTCTAAGTGCAAATCTTGACCAAATTGCATGGTGGACTTTGACATAAGAATAACTGTTGGATAGCATGTAAAAAGACATCACCTCAGCCTTGGGTCTGAAATGGGTCAGGCCACATCAATCCTGACCAATACCCGCTCTGGGCCACATACTCCAGGATTGGGGATTTGTTTCAATTGGTTTATTCAGTTTTCAGTAATAGGCTAGCTGTTTTTATATTCCTTTGTCTTTGTGTCTGATTGTCCCACCCCTTTAATGGGAGATTTATTAACTAAGTTAGGGGCCACTCTGCTTCTTAAAGGGCAAGGAAAACACTCTCACCACCAAATGACTCTAACAGAAAGTGGAAAGCAACAGATTAAATCTGGAGCTGAAATGAAAGCTTTAGTAGACTCTAAAGTATGGAATATCAAGGTTCTGGGCCTGGCCAGAGATATCCAGGGGGTGTTCATTAAATTTAAAAGGGCTATAGAGTATTTACATATAAAGCAGATATTTCTTAAAGCAGGTAAGATGCTCAAAAGTGTTTGCTAATAGATTACCAAAATGGAAAGTACTTAATGTAACTAAATTAACCATAGCTGATATTTCGAGCCTGATAAAAATTTAGAGGGGAAGCTATAAAACATTATGATATAAATTAATGAATGTGTCAGTCATTTGATATTGCTGAGTTGGTAACCTAATTGTTTGGGGGGGAGAAAAACTTTATTTTTCTGGATGTAAGTGTACAAAAGTCATTCTAGGAGGAATTGCCTCTGTATTTGAGACACAGATGTTCTATCTGGTCCTCTACAGGAAAAGTTATCTACACCATATTTTAAAATACAAATTTTGAAAGGGAGAGTAAAGTAATTTAGAAATTGTCTTGTCAAGGATAAATAGAAATCTCAAGTATCTTTTCTGTAAACATTGATAAAAAGAGTTTAGTCATCTTAGACAGGTGACCTTGATTTGTTCCATTTGCCCAATTTGAATGCAATCTCTTTTTTTATTTGTTTTATGCAATCTCTTTTGTAACTGATGGGTTTTACATTTTTGTACATGACTCAAGGCCGAAATTTTGAGATGGGAGTGATGAGGTCTTTGGTTTGGTTTGGTTTGGTTTGGTTTAGTCACTAAGTTGTGTCCGACTCTTGTGACCCCATGGACTATAGCCTGCTAGGCTACTCTGTCCATGGGATTCTCCAGGCAAGAATACCGGAGTGGGTTGCCATTTCCTTCTCCAGGGGATGTTCCCAACTCAGGAATTGTATCCAGGTCTCCTGCGTTGCAGACAGATTCTTTATCGACTGAGCTATAGGGAAGATAATGAGGTCTTTATTTGTACTTATCTACATATGCGTTATAGATGTATGGTATTGCCTAAATTGATAAAACAGCTCTATTTAATTGGGTTTAAAGTTAAATGCTTATATTACATAAATACTCAAAAATGTAAAGAAAACCAGCCAAAATGAATTTCAGGTTCATGAGATCTGGGAAATACTCAATACTGTACTGATATCAATATTAAGGCCAGCTTAAGATTGGTGGTTTGATTAACATTTTTACGTAATATCAATGTTAAGTGTGCAGTCCATTGTTCCATGTCCAGTTCTAACTGTTGCTTCTTGACTTGCATACAGGTTTCTCAGGAGGCAGATAAGGTGGTCTGGTATTGTTATAGCCACACTTTCTGGGAAACAAACTCACTCAGAAGGACAATGCAGATAGTGGAGTGCAGTTTATTACACCGGCGGGCCCAAGGCAGAGTCTCCTCTTAGCCAAGGGCCCCGACCAGCATTTGTGAAAATCTTTTATACCCAATGTGTACGTGTCCAAACCCACCACCCCAAATCCCTTGAGGCTTACAAAGAAAGGGTAAATGCAATCACAATAACCCCATCATTTACGTGTTATGTGTTCAAACAGTTAATAATCAATAAGCCCGCGGTTACATTCCAACCAGTTAATAACCGAGAAACCTGTGGTTACATTCCCATAGATACTGTCCAGAGGCAGGGGTGATTAATGTCTGTTTTCTCTTAGGTGATGAGTAACCTGGATATGATCTTCAAGGTTCCCCTGTCCGGAGGGGGTCTTATCCTTCCATTGTTGTTCCCAAAGGCACTAAGCAGAGAGTTCAGAGTACACTGGAGAGGTGGCCGAGCATGATCAGCATGGACAGGCCTGAGATGGAGTCCAGGCCCTATGAATTCGTTCTTCAGTATTCCCATCTGTTTAAGAATTTTCCACAGTTCATTGTGATCCACACAGTCAAAGGCTTTAGCGTAGACTAGTCCCATCACTTCATGGCAAATAGATGGGGAAACAATGGAAACAATTGACAGACTTTATTTGCTTGGGCTCCAAAATCACTGCAGATGGTCACTGCAGCCACAAAATTAAAAGACGTTCGCTCCTTGGAAGAAAAGCTATGACAAATCTAGACAGTGTATAAAAAAGCAGAGACATTACTTTGCTGACAAAGGTCTGTCTAGTCAAAGCTATGGTTTTCCAGTAGTCTTGTATGTATGTTAGAGTTGGACCATAAAGAAGGCTGAACACCAAAGAAGTGATGCTTTTGAGCTGTGGTGTTGGAGAAGACTCTTGAGAATCCCTGGGACTGCAAGGAGATCCAACCAGTCAATCCTAAAGGAAATTAGTCCTAAATATTCATTGGAAGGACTGATACTGAAGCTGAAGCTCCAATACTTGGCAACCTGATGTGAAGAACTGACTCCTTAGAAAAGTCCCTGATGCTGGGCAAGATTGAAGGGAGGAGGAGAAGGGGATAACAGAGGATAATATGGTTGGATGGCATCACTGACTCGATGGACATGAGTTTGAGCAAGCACTGGGAGATGGTGAAGGACAGGGAAGCCTGGCGTGGGTCCATGGGGTCGCAAAGAGTCAGACACAATTGAGAAACTGAACATCAATAATGTTAAGTGTAATACTTCTGCTGTATCTAGGTTTACTGAAGGTCAAATTTGTTATTCCTATTGCAAATTTGTCATCCAGAAAAGTAACTTCATGTGAAATAAGCATTTAAGGATAGCAAAATGTATGTTTTCAATAAAAGAAGGTGTGAGGAATAAAAGAAATACTGAAAAAAGAATTGTGCATGATCTGGATCTTCTAAGCTTGGATGGGCAGATGAATTAATTAAATTTAGATGGGCAGATGAATTTTGTTGGGACAGGGCTGGGGCAAGACTGGATTTGGTTTCTTTAAAGTTCTCTTGAAATGCTGTTTTTGATAAGACACTATGTTAATTTCTTTAAGTGGTCTGTATTTGCTTTTGAGAGCTCTTCTAACTTTGGTTAAAGAATAAGTATTTTCCCATAGTGACTTATGATCTTATTTAACCAGGTTTTTGAAAACTTTTTGACAAACTTCCCAAATATCAAATTTTAATTAAAGTTCTTTTGATTTTCAACTAACTTTGGGATGATTTAGAGAGCTCCTAAGGTATCTCAAAGATATACATTTAACTAGGATTACTGGGTGTGTTAATTTAAATGTAATCATAATTCTGGTTATTGCAACCAAGTTTCTTTTATAGATTATACTGTAATCAGATATTTAACCCTATCTTTTAAGTCTTGTGGTTTATAGATAGCTATTTTTGTACTCTGATGCTGTTACAAAAAGTGCTTCATCATCAAGAAGATTCATAAGAAGGCTAAGGAAACAGTTGTAACAGTTGCATATCAAGATGATGGCTATGAAAGGATTCCAGCCCACACAGACTTAAAACTAGTAGCTATCTTGCCCAGTGACCCCTAGATCAGGCATCCAGAGATTTTTACTCCCTGACCAGTGGCATTGATGTACTAGTCAGACTTGAAGTAGTTACAGAAGATAGACTGCTAACCCTCTACTTCCCATAAGAATATGGGAGTAAAATTTCTGAGGGGGGAATGAAAGACGAGGGAAGGGGGCAGGGTACAACCTTTAAAAGAATGACATTGAGGAAATTAACTAGTTAGAACTAACTAGGTCCAAGATAGTGGAAGATTCAACATCCAGTAGACCCTGAGCCACACTATACATTCACTGTAACACATCAACTAAATGACACAATCACCAGCACCATGACAGTTTCCAGGCTGATCATAAAACGTCAAAAACTGTGCAGGAGCCCAACTCCTGGAAATTCCTGCCTCTTCCCCCAGATAGTTGGAATAATCCTCCAACTCAGCCTATGGAATTAACCAGCCCATAAAAATTAATCACTCTATGTTTCAGGGTCTTTTTCTTCTGAGATGGCCCACTCTCTGTCTGGGAAGTTTATTTCTCCCAAGGCCATTTTCACCTTTTGAGATGGAATGTGTATCTCTTTAAACAAATTCTTTTCTTGCCTATCACTTTGTGTTTCACTGTATTCTTTCTGCAATGAGACATTAAAGAATCTGAACTTCAGTAAGTCCTGAGACCAGGTGTGTGATTTCGGCAAAAAGACAGTGTGTTGAAAGACCCAGTCTCGGTTTTGGCTGGGTTCCTGGTTTTGGTGGGTTCAAGTTGCATCTGAGGTGCACAGTTTCAATATGTGTAAGGAGTGATAATTTGGTCTGTATTTCCAATATTCATTCTTTTTAAAAGTTCATATCTTATTGCATTACCTCAAAATTCCAGGAAATATTAACTAATACTGGATTATAACAAGAGACTTTCCTTTATCTGTTTCTAATAGAAGCTTTCCTTTCTCTCTGTTGCTTTGTCTTTATCTCTGTTTCTTTCAACTTTCCTTTACTGTTTCTAACCTTCTAAGGCCTTTAGTGTTTTAGTATAAACGTTAGTACTTGGAGTCATCAAATATTTCTTGAGTGTGTTCTAAGAATTAGGTTCTGTGCTAGTGTCAAGGGTGTAAGGTGAGAATGACATAAGATCTGACCTCCAAGAACTTAAAATTGGTTTGGCCAGACAGTAAAGAATCTGCCTGCAGTGTACAATGCCTTGGTTTGATCCCTGGGTTGGGAGGATCCCCTGGAGGAGGGCATGGCAACTCCAGTCTTCTTGCCTGGAGAATACCCATGGACAGAGGAGCCTGGTGGGCTCAGTTCAAGGGGTCACAGAATCAGACAGGACAATGTCAAATACTTAGTCCAGCCATTTTGTCACCAAGAGCAGAGGCCGCCTCCTTATTTTGGATGTGTGATTAGGATTGAGTGACGTGACATGTATTTCCTAGGACACTTTTATTTATTTATTTCTGGCTGCACTGGGTCTTCAGCGCTGCCGGTGGGCTTTCTCCAGGTGCGACAAGCAGGGGAGACTCTTCGTTGAGCTCACAGGCTTCTCATTGTAGTGGCTTCTCTTTCTGCAGATCACAGGTTCGAGGCGCACAGGCTTTGGTAGTTCCAGCACATGGGCTCCGTAGTGGTGGCACAAGGGCTCTAGAGCACAGGCCCCGTAATTGTGATGCATGGGCTTAATTGCTCTGCAGCATGTGGGACCTCCCCTGACCATGGATGGAACCCATGTCTCCTGTGTTAATAGGCATGTTCATAGCCACTGGACCACCAGCGAAGTCCTCCCAGGGCTCTTTTGAGATAATCATGGAGTTCATCTCTAGGATGATTATTTCAGATCAAATTTAGCTATTTGCAATGTATTATTGTAGGCTTCTAGAAACATTCCTCATCCTTTGGGCAGCTAACAGCTAATGCCCTTTTTGACACTTTTTTCTCTGAAATGGCCTTGATAGGCATAGTCACAAACTATCTTTCTGGATCCTTCCATTTCCCAGGAGGAAGTATCTATGGAGGTAAAACGGCTTTATTTTTGGCTGTGCTGGGTCTTTGCTGCTTTGTGGGGGCTTCCTCTAGTTGCAGCAGGGGCTCCTCTTCATTTCGGTGTGCTGGCTTCTCACTGCACTGCCTTCTGTTGCGGTGAAGTAAAGGCTCTGGGCACACAGGCTTCAGGCAGTTGTGGTGCATGCGTTCAGTTGCTCTGCAGCTTGTGGCATCTTCTCAGACTAGGGATCAAACTCGTGTCCCCTGCATCACAGATGGATTCTTATCCACTGTGCCACCAGAGAAGTCACGGTAAGATGTCTTTGGAAAGAAGGCAATTGTGAAGACAGGAAAGTCTGGAAGCTGAGATGTTTGAACTCTCAGATACTGAGATGTGTCTAGTTCTTCTTGTACTAACAATCCTTAATTCAGGCAACAGTAGAGTTGCCTATCTTCCCAAGGAAATTCTTTTCATATATGTTGCTCCAAAAACAGATGAAGTAACCTCAGGCATGGGGGTGGGGATGGGTGAGATGGGATGACCCTCAGTCTTGGGCATTGATGGCTGCTGAAATCCCTCCCCTTCCTCTCCTCTCTTGTCCCTCTAACAGACTCAGATATTACTGAGTATCCACATATGCAGCCCTGGTAGTTGGACGGAAGCTGACCTCTCTCCTAGCTATCAGGACATTCCCCACAGTTTGCCAGGAACTGGCTTAAGGCCGTCCTGCAACCCGGGAGAGGTCCAGAAAACTGCGTCTGCTCAGTATGTGGAGAGTGACTCTCTCTCCCCTCTGGAGCATGATGCGAGCACTTGTTCTGGGATGGTTCTAGCCACGTCACCACCAGGAACAGAACCAGCCTTGGGATCGAGCTGACCTCAGAGAGCTGAGCACTGGAAGGAAGGGGAAACCCGAGGTCTGAGTTGTGTGTTTGGTTGCCTCAGGGCCCACCTCTCTGGCTTTGCAGATGAGCCCTGTCTTCCTTTCCATCTGACCAGATAAGGCATGTTTTCTGCCACGTGCAATGAGTCACATACACTGGGTAATGCCATTCTACCTGGCATGCTATGCTCAGAAACTTCATAGTCCTGAGATCCTCCAACCTCCACACACTGCATAGCTCCACAGGGCCCTGAGCAGAAGCACATCCTGCTCACTTCACGCCCCCAGGTTGAGCAAGCAGGCAACTCACAGTGGCTGGCAGAGCCAAAGAGAGGGTTCTGAAGGGGAAATACTACATAGCTGCCTCGAATTCTTATCATCTCTTCCTTCCCTTTATCTCTGTTTAGAGAGATGGCAGTGGTGACTCCTAAGACAAAAAGGTAAAAGGCCCAGCCTCTTGGCATGAAGTGCCTTGCAGGTGGGGAAGCCTGGTGCAGGTATAGCCTGTGTCAACATCCCAGTGTGCAGCATGCATGTCACCCAGCTACTTCCTTCATGGAATCTAAAAGAACCTGCCATGAAGAAGTGTCCCAGGGTACTCAGAACATGTTCTGTTAGTGCAGCAAAGAGCGGGACCCTACAGGGTCTTCCTGGGATGGACCCATCCCCATATCCTCTGCTGTAGCTGTTCTTTGAGGTACCTAGATAATAGTGTCTGATGCATATTTCCTGAATTTTCCAGATGTTGGAACCACCACCAGATGGAAGAAATGAACTGCTTGATGACCATGAGCCTCCAGACTTTCTGGCACCTAGAGACTGATCACCATCAACCAATCAGGGAATTGTCACAGCTGATCACAGACCCTGGGATGCCCCTTCCTCATGTGGCCTTTAAAAACATTTTGTGGAAATCCTTAGGGGTGTTCCTGGTACTTTTTGAGCGCAAGCCACCCATTCTCTTTGCTTGGTCCTGCAGCAAACATTTCTCTGCTTTGAACTCCAACATATTGGTTTGTTTGACCTGCCTGCATATTGGGCACATGAACAGGTCTTTAGTAACATTAGGTAACATATTAATAACATCACACAACAGTGGCAATCAGACACGATCTCTTTGCAAAGTGAAGGCTGTTTATTGCTTGTTATGATTTTAACAGGCAAGGACCTACATAGGAATTATAATACATACAGGTGATCTTTACCAAATGCCTGCATAGAAATGAACGTTGGAATGAATTTTGTGTGTGTCTGCTTTCCCAGAGTTCTCAGTTTCCCTTTCCTGGTGAAGCAGAGACCCAACTCCCCTAGTGGTGGGACTGACAGACAGACAGGGAGGATCTCTGCCAAAGCCACATGTGTGCCCATCACCTCCCCCAACCCCATCCACACTCGCTGGGGGTTCCTTGTGCTTACCCTCAGGGAAAGCAAAGGTCACACATACTGAAGCAAACCAAACAGACTGCATTTTCTTTAATAAAATGAGATGAAAAAATAAATCTAAACACACCTTTTCAAGTGTCACTCTTCTTTAAACTTTTATATAAGATAAAGCTCTTATTTTTCTTTTCAATATACTCTGCTTAAAAATTTTTAAAAATAAACTTTCTTTTTTCGGTACCTTTCATTTCCTGTGTCAGCCTCGGAAATATATAAAATATACCTCACTAGAACTCTGTGCAAATAATAAACATAAATAATATTAACATCTTTCAAAAAAAAAAGGCGGGGGGGGGCATTTCAAGGTTTTCACTCTGCACTGCCAGTCGCGCTTCTTGGAAGCAGGTCCTAGAAGCAGTCTGTGGTCTGCCCGCTCAAGCCACACAGGTCCCGGTCCGGCGGCGCGGAGCCGGGCAGGAAGTCGCCGTCGCGCTTGTCCATGGGCAGACCGCTCCGGGAGAACTGTAGGACGCTGCCTAGCCCGCTGACCAGGGACAGCGAGGACATCCAGTTGAGGGAGCTGAGGCCGGGCACGCTGAAGACGGACGGCAAGTGGGCTGGCCGGCTGGCGCTCACGGGTTTCATCCTGGAGCCTCCCGGACAGCCCTCCACGGCCACTGGCCCCGGCGAGGAGGACCGGGAGGGCTGGCTGCCCAGCCCGTCCGGCAGGGTGCCCTCCCTCTGCAGCACGCCCACGTCCACCGCGCTGGGCTCCCCGCCAGCCTCGGGGGAGCAGGCCGGCTGCCGCGCGCCCGGGGACACCCGTGAGCTGCAGTCCTGGGAGACGGACCGCGCGGCGCTGAAGCTCCTCTGTCCCGGTGGCTCCGTCCTTGCTTCTCCCGGGATGTGCCCCTGAGCAGAGGTCTCTCCGGGAGCCCTGAATTTCCCGGGGGACCGCTTGGCTAACTGGCGTCCCAGCTGCAGCGGGGTAGGGAAAAGGGTCCCCTGCAGGGCTTTGAAAAACAACCTGGAAAGAACATACAGAACACAGTCAACTACTGCTGCCGCAAAGCGTTTGAGCTCTGGGATTCGAATGGTCCAGGAGCACAGCACAGACAGAACTTTCCGCGCTCACGTGGGACCTGAAGGCCGCTGTCCCGTACCCCTACCTGGGCAGCAGAGCAGCCACGGGCGCGAGCAGACAAATGCAGTAAAACACGGGGTCGCCCATCAACGCCTGCATGGTCCAGTAGGGGTTGGAGGGAGGGTAGCACGTCGCGCAAGAAGCATTGTAAATCAAAGCCACGGTGAAAAATAACACGACACTGAAGCCACAAGCTGTCCAGTTGAGCCAGGTCTGAGGGACAAAGAGCACAACAGGGCTTCTGTTTCAACAAAAACGCACCAGTCCTCCCAGAGCAGGCGCAGTGTTCTCAGAGTGGGAACAGGGTGGGTCAGCGTGAGCACAGGCTGGACGATGGACGTCAGGGGCCAGGGGAAGGGGGGTGGAGGGGCTCTGCGGGGGCTCTGCGGGCAGGAACCCAGCGCTGCCCAGGACAGGCGCGGGCGTGGGCTGGAGCTGCCCTACCCAGGCTTGGGTCCACGTGGCTGGCCCGGAGACCCGGTGTGTTCTCAGCACAGAGAGGTTGGCTTCGCAAAACCCGGCTCAAGCTCACAGACCGGGCACGTCAGTGAGGGCTCACAGACCAGCCCCCTTCCGGGTCGGTCCCACGGTTCTCACCCAGGTCTTGGTCTCGATGCCCAGGTGCAGGAGGAAGGTGAACAGGGCGATGGCAGTGATGGGGGTGCCCCAGGTGAAGATGTCTGTGTCGGAGTCATAGTAGGCCTGAAAGACAGTGGGGTCCTCTGTCTGCGCGTCACCGGATGAAATTGGCAGGAAAGGTCTGGCCAGGGGCCAACTTACCAGGTAGGGAATGAAAAAGCACACGAGGCTCTGGAAGGCAGCATCGGCCATGTTCAGCCAGAACGTGCGAGGCCGGTATTCCTGAGACACAAGAACAAGCACAGGCATTACGGGGATGGCCTCATCTCTTCACACGGTTTTCCAGTCACCCCCGGGGGCCGCAGAGGCACAAGCCGAGCACCCCAGGGACACTTGCTAACTCAGGCCTTGGAGAGGGAGGTCCCGGGGCTGGGGGATGGTGGAAAAACACTATGGATAGGCTCCGCAAGGGCCCTTGAGGCTGAGTTGGCCACTGACAGCATCTGGGTCTGCAAGGTCCGTTACAACGGGAAAAAGAGAAAATGCATTCTAAAATCCCATGAGGAGTTTCCCTAGCCATGGACTAGAGCATGAAATTCTGGCAGGCGCTCCAACCTGAGTCCTTCTACTTTGTAAAGGGCTTTGCTTCCCTCTGTTGGTGGACCCCCTAGAATGTTTCTTAAAACTGAGTTATTTTAACATCAAATCACGGATGTTTCCTAATGTTAAAATCAATTAGCTGCATATAAAAGGCAAAAATGACTATGAAATGGACTAATCAAGTCTTCCTTGGGTGCCCATGTCTGTATCTGACCCTGAGTTCTGAGCTGCAGGAACGAGCACTGGCCCACAGAACACAGCGCAGACAAGATGAGCGATTACCGAGCACTCAGGAAAGCCAGCCCCTTCCTGTTAGTCCCCAGAACAAACTCACCCAGGAGGTAAGACCCGGCTGAGTACAGGAGCGCCCCCAAGTGACGAGCAGAGCCCCTCATTTACCGGACCCTCGGTAGCCTGCGTCCCAGGCTGCCCACGGGAAGTCAGTCGTTCAGTTGTGTCTGACTCTTTGCCATCCCACGAACTGCAGACTGCCAGGGTCCTCTGTCCAGGGAATTTTCCAGGCAAGAATACTGGAGAGGATTTCCAGTTCCTGCTCTAGGGATCTTTCCCACCCAGGGATCGAACCCTTATCTCCTGTGTTTCCTGCATTGGCATGTGGATTCTTTACCACTGCACCACCTGGGAAGCCCAGTGGGAAGTCAGTGCTTCAGTAAATCAGTTCTGAATTATCTAGAGACCACTGTGGGAGATGCTGGGCTCTATTCCCTGGGCACATGTATAATTCCAATCAGCCCAAGAGAAGCACTGACGTGGCTTTCTTTACTGACCAGCTGGGACAGCTGGGAGTCAGCATGCCAATCTACGAAGTGTATTAATGTAAACGTCTATTTACATTATCGGTTTGTGTTCACTTGGTTTTTCCAGAGTTCCCCTATGGATTTATCTTCTCATTAATCCCTATTCAAAGAAAATCACATTTCTTTTGGAGATGTTTTAGAAAAATCCCTGATCTGCCTACAGCCATCCCACATGTCCCTGACTTGGATTCCAAATAGGCTTTCCTTGGGCTCCTGGAAACTTTTAGTGTAAAGACATTTTCATCTTGGTATACTTTTATTTTTTTTATTTTTTTTTTTGTAAGCTTCCAGGTCCTTTTTTTTTTTTTTTTTTTAATTTTTTTATTTTTCAGTGGGTTTTGTTATACATTGATGTGAATCAGCCATAGAGTTACACGAATTCCCCATCCCGGTCTCCCATCCCACCTCCCTCTCCACCCGATTCCTCTGGATCTTCCCAGCCCAACAGGCCCGAGCACTTGACTCATGCCTCCCACCTGGGCTGGTGGTCTGTTTCACCACAGAAAATATACATGCTGTTCTTTCGAAACATCCCACCCTCCCCTTCTCCCACAGAGTTCAAAAGTCTGTTCTGTACTTCTGCGTCTCTTCTTCTGCCCTGCATATAGGGCCATTGTTACCATCTTTCTAAATTCCGTATATATGTGTTAGTATACTGTAATGTTCTTTATCTTTCTGGCTCACCTCACTCTGTATAATGGGCTCCAGTTTCATCCATCTCATTAGAACTGATTCAAATGAATTCTTTTTAACGGCTGAGTAATATTCCATGGTGTATATGTACCATAGCTTCCTTATCCATTCATCTGCTGATGGGCATCTAGGTTGTTTCCATGTCCTGGCTATTATAAACAGTGCTGCGATGAACATTGGGGTGCACGTGTCTCTTTCAGATCTGGATTCCTCAGTGTGTATGCCCAGAAGTGGTATTGCTGGGTCATATGGCAGTTCTCTTTCCAGTTTTTTAAGAAATCTCCACACTGTTCTCCATAGTGGCTGTACTAGTTTGCATTCCCACCAACAGTGTAAGAGGGTTCCCTTTTCTCCACACCCTCTTCAGCATTTATTGCTTGTAGACTTTTGGATAGCAGCCATCCTGACTGGCGTGTATACTTTTAAAAGAGCTTCCTAGGTGGCTCTAGTGGTAAAGAACCCACCTGCCAGTGCAGCAGACACAGAGGTGTGGGTTCGATCCCTGGGTGAGGGAAGAGCCCCTGGGAAAGAGCATGGCAACCCACTCCAGTATTTTGCCTGGAGAATCCCAAGGACAAAATCCCATAGAGCCTGGCAGGTTACAGTCCATATGTTGCAAAGAGTCGGACACGACTGTAGCAACTTAGCACACACCCACACATAGTTTTAAAAAAATCTTTTCTCTCTTTTTTTAAGCTTTAGGTAAAATGATATACACAAACTACACACACTTTTAATGTAAACATTTTGATGATTTTGGGACCATATATACACCTCTGATACCATCACAACCAATCAACTCTTTCTACTTAAATGCACTGTAGTCAAGTAGACAGAATTCATTGTTTTACTCCCACTGGTCAGATTCTAGAATTTTAACTGTTTCAGTGTCCATTTTTTTTAGAAGATTTTATTTTTAAAATTTTACTGGAGTATAGTTGTATAGTGTACAATGTTGTACAATGTTGTGTTAGTTTCAGGAGTACAGCAAAGTAATTCTGTTTTATATTCTTCTTCAGATTCTTCACCGCCATAGGTTATTACAGAATACCCAGTAGAATTCCCCGTGCTACACAGTATGCCCTTGCTAGTGATGTTTTATATACAGTAGTGTGTGTATGTTACGGTCCCAAGCTCCCAATTTACCCCTCCACGCCATATTTCTCCTTTGGTAACAAAAGTTTGTTTTCAAAACCCGTGTTTTGTAAATGACTGCATCCGTATCATTTTAAGCACTGGATTCCGCATCTGAGTGACCTCGTCCAGCGTCTGCCCTGCTCTGCCTGCCCGGGGTGTCCACGGAAAGAGGCCGGGCACCTCGGGGCAGGGGGCGCGGGGCGGGGCTCACCTCCATGTTCTGGCCGCTGCGGTAGAGCTGCGGCTGGGCCAGCAGCACGTCGGCCGGCACGTCCTTGTCCAGCACCCCAGTCACGAGCTGGGGGAGCGACGAGAAGAGCAGGTTAAAGAAGATCAGGTACCACTGGTCAATCATGGCGGACGCGGAGAAGCCGCAGTAGAACTGGAACCAGAACAGGAGGCCGACGAACATCTGTGGTCAAAGGAAGGGTGGGACGGCGGTTCTCAGCTGCCCCGCGGGCTCCGGTCCCAGGCGGCGGACTCCGGTCCCAGGCGGCGGACTCCCGTCCCAGGGGGCCAGAGAGCCGCCCCACAGACGCCCGTCCCAGGTGGCCGAGAACCGCCCCGCGGACTCCCGTGACTCCCGTCCCAGGGGCCCGAGGGCCGCCCAGCAGGCTCCCACCCCAGGGGCCAGAGAGCCGCCCGCGGACGCCCGTGACTCCCGTCCCAGGGGCCCGAGGGCCGCCCCGCGGGCTCCCATCCCAGGGGCCAGAACGCTGCCTGCGGACTCCTGTCCCAGGTGGCCGAGAGGCTCGCAGTCTGGCTGGAAAGACTGAATCTGTGCGCGGAGATTGTCTCCAGAGACGGCTCTCACCTTGGTGCCCTGTCTCTCCCTCCCCTCCTGCATCCCTCCAGCATCCGGACCGCAACAGCCCTCGGAGGGATGCAGTCCTGTGGCCAAAGGACCACAGATCATAGGAAAACAAAATAAAGCTCTGGCGGGGTCTAGGGTGGCTCAGGTCAAGAGCGGCAGCCGGGGGCATCACCCACCTCCAGGCTTCCTTCCTTGCGCCCCTCTCTGGGACACTATATCAAACCTATCTGGGCCATACCCTGGATGCCGCCTTCCTCTGTGATGAGGAACAGTGTACTGTTACTGACTCCGGTGGAGGGAGGACGCACACACAAGCATGGTGGTGATCGCGACTCTGACCCAGCCCCCGGCTCTGCCAGGTACTCTGCTGTCGGGGTGAGCTACAGGCATTCCTGCTGGTCCCTATGGCTATCCCAAACAGGAAAGCGAGGTCCAGAGAGGTGGAGGAACCTCCTTCCATGCCCAGCGTGAGGACCTGGGTGAGCCTCTTCCCACTATTACTTGGTCACTGAACATCCTGATGCTCTATGGAGGTGGGGGGGGTGGGGGTGGGGACTGGCAGCTCAGGGACTGCCAAGCATTCCGACACTTGCTAGCTATGCAAGCTGGCACAGATCATTTAGCCACTCTCTGCCTCAGTGACCCTGTCCATGACATGGGCACACCAGCCATACTCAGCTGTGGGCTGAATTAATGAAGCACTCACAAGAGCTCCCTACATGCTGAGATGCTCATCAACGTCATTTGTGGTTGTTACTGTCAAAGAACAGCTATTTCCTTCGTCTGTGGCTCAAGCAGGGCCGGCATGCTCACCCCATTTAGAGGAAAGGAAACTAAGGTCCAAGGTGTCAAATGACTGGACAGTGGTCATTGCATGAGTAACAAACCCATCTTGTTCAACCACTCAGGGCTCTTGGCCTAGAGGAGCCACGGAGAAAGAACATTCTCTGCTGGGCACCGCAGACAGTGGCCTGGGTGTGGGTTCTGGAGCTGCTGTTGTGCATATCTCTGACCTTGAGGCAGTCACTTAACCTCTGTGAACTAGAGCTCCGAGAGGTTTCCTGACCTAAAAATGGCTTGTTCCAATGATCAGGAAAAAAGGACACAGTCTACATTGATATCACCTCTAATGACCCAGATCTTCCAAACCTCGTTTCAGTCTATGCCCTAATGCAACTCTTCCCCTCCACCCTGAAAACTGACAAACTTGGCTTCTTCGCTAACTTTCTTCCCTTTTTCACACCCACACTTGCTTATCGCTCTTCTCTCTCCTCATGTGTGGCCTAGTGACTCATCAGTGACCAAGTGGAGTCAAAGAGGAGAAAAAGTACTTAGATAATTGAGATTATTTTTTCATGTAGTACCCAAAGCCTTATCCTCAAACCACTGTTGCTATGGAAACTTTCCTTCTCTACTCCTTATTGAAAGGCAGGCGAACTTATTCTGAAAACAAATGAATTTCTCACTTTGGGAGGCAGAATGATTATTTCTGAACTTCTCAAGTAGATTAAGTGCTTGTTCACGGAGGCCTTGCATCTGACACAGAATAAAGAGAGGCCCCTTCTCCTTGCCTGTCTCCTCCCCTGAGGGCAGAGTCGCTGTGGCAGACAGGAGGCACTGTCCATTCCGGTGGCCACTCTGGGTCTCTTCTGCAACCGAAATATGGAATGCCTCCCCCTCAGCCTGAGAAGTTTTCATTAGGAATTACAGAGAGCAGAGTTCAATTCCTGTGTTCTGTTTTGTTTTCAGATAAAGAAAACAAAATCCAAGGGAGGCAAATAACTTGCTCCAGATTGCACAGCTAATGACTGAGAGAAACAGTGCTGGGATTCCAGCCTGCCCAGCCCCACTCACACCTTTACTCAAAGCAACACCTACCCCTTTGGGAGCTGGGAGCCTCTAGGTTTGCAACTCTGTGTGAGGAGGGGGTGGTGCTGGGGAGGCAACGCCAGGCACTCGGTAGCAAGGGGATCTGAAGAGGTCAAGGACAGCACGGCACAGCCCTGCATGGATTGAGTCCCAGGCAGAACCCAATCTGAATTAATTTCCAGGATCTAATCTATAAAATTAGACATGCTCTTGACTTTGGAGCTATGGATCCAGCAGGGCAAATCTACAGGACTACTCTGAAGAGTCAGCTACCCCGAGAGTTTACTTACTTTGTCTCCTTGCCTCCTATCAGAGGCAAAAGGGACAAGCAACAATCCAGCAAGTTCTCAGTAGAATGTCTATACCTCACAAGTAGGGTAGGGTCCTGAGATGGCCATGTGGTCCATCCTGGAGGCTATTGCTGCTACACAGCTGTCTGCCAAGAACACAGTAGTGAAGGAACTAAGAATTAAATGTTAGGGTCAGCAGGAAACAGACCAGGGCCCTGAATCAGAGTCCCTGAAGAAACAGAACTGTCCTGAGCCAAGCAGGTCTGTGCACACCCTAACTGAAAGGTCAAGTACAGAATGAGCTGGCCTGAGGGGCATCTATCTGCCAGCACAGAGGGTGACAGCCCCTTCCTGCTGGCCCAGGGCGGGTGTGAGTTTTGCCATTTATTTCTACTTCATTAAATCTGGGGCCAAAGCTTCAATGTCATAATTGGTATATTAAAGTCCATTTGTATCTGAATAAACAAACTGCTATGAAATCAGTTTAGCTCAAAATAAAATTTTTACCATTTCACTACCTCATTGACTAGTTCTGTAATCCTAGATTTATAAGTAAAAGTATTTTGTGTATTTATTGAGACAGTGCAGCGGGCTAGGTGTATAGTAGAGCGTAGCAGAGTTGTAGAGGAGTGTCAGTGTCTAGTGCAGAAGTTTCCTGAACAGGAAACTATGGTAAAACGTGATGACGCCTGTGGTTGATGAATGAACACAGAAGCAAAGATGCAGCCATAGGCGTACGTACACTCATGATGGCCAGGGGGATGAGGAAAGGCTTCTTGAAGATGGTGGGCAATCTCAACAACCTTCTTAGCATCAGGGTCACAGCCCAGCCGAGTCCTCTCATGCTGACCCAGGACTGCCAACCACACTTCCACTCATCAGATGAGCCTATGTGCTTTGAGAGAGCACTGATCAGAGCATCCTGTCTGTGGGCACCTCAGGAGACCATTCCTGAGACAGACAGGGACAGAGTGGTAAAGGGCCTGGGAACTGGAGTCAGCTGGGTGGGGGCAGAAAGGAGCCTCGACCACTCACTGACTGAGGACTTCATGAAAACCCCTGGACCCCACAGTCACTCTACTTATTATAAAGCTGCAAGTGGACTTCCTCCTTGGATCTACCTGTTTCCATCCTCAGAGCAGCAAGTGAGTTAAGACTTCTGAGACTGAGGGTGCAAGGGCAGACCAGGCCGGGAAAAAGCCACAGAAGCCAAGTGCAGGTGGAACCAACGGGAGGCTGTGGGATGGCCCACAGACCACGTTCAGTTAACAGTCCTGTGAATCTCATGAATTTCACATCAAAAATCCTTGACACTGGCATCAAATACATACTGTGTTTTTGTAGAAGAAGTACAGCACCATGTTGGCAAGCCGGGAATAGCACCAATGTCCGTGAACAATCAAGAGTCTCTTGAGGTATCGGAACTTCGGCACCGCGAAGTCGCTGGCCATCACTGCCTTGAGAGGGAGAGAGTGCTAGTTATTGGTGCTACTTCACTGCGCCTGAGGTCCGTCTTAACTCCCCCCAAGCACAAGGCGCAACCGGGATGCAGAAATCCAGTCTGAGCTGGCTGTTATCACTGTCTCCAGGATGAACGCTTGCATTTAAGAAAAATCCAGTATCAACCACACTCTAGTTTAGGGATACTGCTCTAGAGGACATGTTTAAGATTTCAAATATATGTAGTTGATGAATTTGTAAAGTTTTTGCTTTTTCTTTCCCATGCTTTTTTTTTTTTTAGGCAAACTAAAAAAAAATATGGAGATGTATGAAGTTTCCCTGCTTTTTCCCACTCTCTGATGTTTTATTCATCTAAATCAATTAGGATCCCAACCCAAAGATGAACCAAAGCTGCCCCTTAGGTATGCATCAGGGACAGACAGACAGCTGTCCTGAGAGGTGTCCTCTGGGGCGTTCTCCCCAAGAGCCATGGGTGATGAGCAAGGCCAGGCCCATGGATGCCCTGCCCGCCAGCCAGCCCAGTCTCAGGATGCCCACTGCAGGGCACTGAACATGGCCTGAAAGGACAGTGGGATGGATGGCAGGCTTCCTCTGCAGACAGGAAAGAGCCCGGGGGAGGAAGCTTTCCTTTACCTCACTGAGCAACGTATTCTACACAATTAAACTAACTGGGCCAGAAGGTGCCATCCTAATGACAATGTCTGTATCCAAAATAACTTGGAATACAACATTATTTGGGAATGAATTTCATTATTTGGGGGAAAAATCCAAGAAAATGTCAAAGATACATTTTTGCTTATCTTTGAAGGTTATTCCACACAAACATTTAAGTCTCCTTTTCAAATTTTACAGGCTTCCCTTAAATATCACTTAGAAAAGAGCAAGTGATGATACTGTCCCATTTGTGAAACAGAGTAACATCATTACACATGACAGAAAAGAGTGAAGCCTTAGAATGTTTGCTTTCTGAACCCAAAAGTAAGGATCTGAAAGCAAACCATATCTTTACCCCTCTTCCTGTCAACATGTGGGAGCCTTAGGGTTTCGTGTATCTTTTCTTCCTTCATTTATTCCACAATTCATCCTCTCGAAAATCATGTATTAAGATCCTCCAGTTGCCAGACACAGACTTGGAGACAGATACCATCACACAGGGTCCCTGCCTTCAATGTCCTAAACAATGAAGGGTTGACGTTGAGTCAGAGTGAAGGAGAGGCCCCAGGGGTGTTTGAGAAGCAGCCCCGACCTTGAGAACCACAGGCATGCCCCTCCTTCCAGGTCCCGCTGGCCTTTCTTCCACCCTTCGGCCCAGCTTCCTGCCTCCACACCCTGAACACACCGCTTGCTCCCCCGATCACAGTGGCCTCCCCAGTATTCCCAGCTGGGCAAAGCTTCCCACCACATCCTCAGCAGGGAAACTCATGCTGTTCCTTCACAGCACTCAAGACAACTCAATTATGACCACTGGTGTAAGTTAAACTCTTCTCTACCTTCCCTTTCTGATCTTTCTGAATATTCCATGAGACCCTGCATGGTAGATGTTGTGATTACCTGCATCCCTGGTTCCCAGTCAGCGCTTGACCCATGGGGTGCTCAACAAACATGGTTGACCAGATGACTCCTCAAAGACTGGGTGTCTCAGAGCTACATAATCTCCTTGGTCCTTTCTGTTTCCCTGCCTGGGACACCTTTTCCACCCTGGCTGAGCTGGGGAGCTGCAACTACCATCACTTTTCCTCAGACACTCAGCCTGGACTCCTCGGGTCCCTACAGCCACAGGGTCCCACACAGCGTCTCTTCCAGGGAGCTCGGCACAACATCCGCTTTCTCACTGGACTAACAAGCAAGCAGGGCCACATTCCCCTGGGGAACCTGAACCCTCAGAATAGTAGGAGAAAGTGTCGGTCGAGTCTTACTGTCACTTTACAAGATGCGCCCTCATTAAAGAAGTATAGCTTCAAGTAAATATGGAAGCATCCAGTGACATTCCATGCAGAAATCATGTCCACTCAAAGCTGAGTCTCAGTAAGAGCCCTACAGTCTGGCTGATCCCCACACCTCCTTCATGGCTCACTGAATCCTCTGGCTCCTGCCCTGAGGCCCTGCAGTGGACACAGCTCATGCTCTTCCTCACTTGGCATGCTCAATCTTAGAGACCCTGATACAAAGTGGATTCACTGGCTGCATTTCTCTGCACTTGTGGTTTAAAAGCACTGCCCTGGGTAGGTATTCATTCTAGGAAATGAGTGCAAAGGAGGCAATGCTGAAAAAAAATCAGATGGAATTAACTCTTTTTCTCATTCATTCAATAGACATTTTTGAGCTCCCCCATGTGATGTCACGGAGAAGGCAATGGGACCCCACTCCAGCACTCTTGCCTGCAAAATCCCATGGATGGAGGAGCCTTGTAGGCTACAGTCCATGGGGTTGCAAAGAGTCGGACAGGACTGAGCAACTTCACTTTCACTTTTCACTTTCTTGCACTGGAGAAGGAAATGGCAACCCACTCCAGTGTTCTTGCTTGGAGAATCCCAGGGATGGAGGAGCCTGGTGGGCTGCCGTCTATGGGGTTGCACAGAGTCGGACATGACTGAAGCGACTTGGCAGCAGCAGCATGTGATGTCACTGGGAGGAGGGGCAAGGATGAGACCAAACTGGGTTCCATTTTCAGTTTTATGGAGGAAGAAAACACGTACAGTAACATGACCCAAGTCAGATGAGGCGCAGGAGGATAGTTATATACTGAGAATGAGGCTGAGATAGAACAACTGTGCTTCTGGCTCAGGACTTTCCATAAAACTGTGATTTCTGTGTCAAGTGAGAAAATCCATGACCCTGCACTAGCATGGGACACATGAGTGCTCAAGAGCTCGTTACAGGGTGAGCAACTGACGACCAAAGAGTGGACAACATCTTGATTTTTAAAAGAAGACAACTGGATAGACTGTTCCTAAAAGTCTCCACCAAGTTAAAAATACTGTGATTCAAACTTAATCAAATGTAGAACTGCTACATGAAAAAGAAGTACATTCATAAAGAACCCATTTATTCATCATCTGGATCATGTGCAGAGAACCAACACAGTGGCAAATGAAAAACACAGAGATTAATTTTCACATGAGAGAGGATGGCTTTACTCCATCTTTATAGTGACACCAAAACACAACAGCAAAGTCCATGGTATCACTGATGTTCAGCAGCAATAAAAAATGCCTTGCAGAGACGACCCACCGACAGCCAGAGGAAGGCGATGACTCACCTTGCCTCACTCCATGCCACCTTCCCAGAGAAACAGACTGACAGGCACATTCACTGTACGGCTTCACCAACATGAAGAGCCGCCTGCCACCTGGTCTACTGCTGGTTTAGCAGCAGGCGAGCACCAGCTATATCAAGGTCCAAGCCTTCAGCTCTGCAGGACAGCTCACAGCGAGGCCAGCACGGCTCACAGTGGGAGCCCTTTGGTTGCCCAGGACAGCCCTCTGTCCTTACCTGCATGCCCTCCTGGCCTGAGATTCCCACGCCCACATCTGCCACCTGGATCATGCTGACGTCATTGGCTCCGTCTCCTAGAACATCACAGGCAGGGAGAATCATGAGCTGAGATGTACATGATTAAACAGGCTTGGTGGATCTTCACAGGACTCTGGTGTGAGCTGGGAACTGTGAAGGGTCCTAGGGAGGAGTGAGGAAGAGGCAGTGCAGCCCCTGCCCCAGGGAAGCTGGGTTATGCAGTCAGAACAAACCTGGTGGGAGGCTTGGACCCAGCAGCCACACCAGGAAGAATCTGAGAAAGCAGCGGCCAGCACCCCTTTCCATTTAGGACACATTCCAAGCTACTGGCTCACACACCAGTAGAGCCCTTCAGGGATCTAGAACAGAATAGGATCACCGCCTTCCCTGTTACTTCCTGACCCACTCTAGGCTTTGTCATATGTCAGACAAAGCTACTTCCATTCACACTCCTGTGAGTGGTTCTCTAAACTGAACAAAGGAGGTTAAACTGTGCCCAGCAAACTGTGGAGCTATGTTTGCACACTCAAGTCTGGCTAGCTTGTTAGTTACTGTGCTCACCCTTGGTCTCTCCAAGCATGTAATTAAGGAGAGCACCTATGTATTTAGTCAAATTGCTGACAGAAAGCGTGTAGGAGCACAGGGTCAGCGCTCTCAACGTCTTTGGGGAAAGACAACCAGAGAGTTAAACTCATTATCATTCACTGAGAGTGACTGTTCTTGGAACAGGGTGGCAGAAGGGCCCACAGCACAGAATACCTCCCCCATTTCAAACATGCAAAAAGTATAGGTATATAAAGTCAGAGTGACTCAGATGGATGTCTTTCCTCTGTGATCCCTCTGTTCTTTACTGCACAGGGCCCAACCTGGAGAATGAGTCAGTATTTGTCCAGCTGAAATTCTGTGAAGCAATAACCTCTGTAGCTCTGCCCAGAATGTCCCATTCAAAATGAGATGTGTGGGCAATGATGCTCTCTGGATTATTAACTGCTGGATGCCCAGGTCTAGGTCACATTCATGCCTTAACTCATAGAAAGAAATGAGCTAAAAGTTGATGGGTCTTTATTTTTCCTTTCCCTCTTGAGATTCTGTTTTGTTTTTTCCTTCTAACTAGCCTTTTTCTTTCCCCAGTTTCCTAAGTGAGCGCCACACACCAGTGATGCGGTGGCTGAGTGAGCTGGGCCCCGAAAAGGCAGCGAGAATGTGCCGTATCATGTTCAGAGTCTCACACCCGCCCCACTGGAGGACGCTGACCCCATGTTACGGCTGAGGCTGGAGCACAGAGGAGCAAAGTTATTGGTGAGGGTGCAGACCCAGACTCAAACTCCTCAGCTTCTGCCTCCAACACCTGCTCAGAGAGACCTAAAGGCCTGTCTGGGCACATGAGGGCAAAGGTGGTCCTGAGACAGCCTCCCTGAAGAGGGGCCACCCTAGAAGAGCTGCCTGTCTTATCTCAGCGGGAACCAGGGGGCTGTGGGTGAACACACACTCACACCCCTCAGCAGTTACCATGCCCTGGGGATGTGCAGGTCCATCTCCATGACAACCATGCTAAGGCCATCACCAGCCTTAACTGTCCTGATGAGGTGACAGGGTGGCAATTCCTATATCACCAAAGCGGGGCTATCACAGACCTCCTGTAGAAAATAGGGTAATTATTACTGATTGGTGAGGAAGCTTTATTTCAGAGTCAGCTCTCACTTAGGTGTGCACTCTATATGCAGGAAGACCAAACTATTTGATATTGGGGAATCCTGGGGACCACCCCTTTTCCGAGGTTACCTGCAGTCTCTCCCAGCTCTCCCCAGCAGGTGGGGCTGCCACGTCCCTGAACCTCCCTGGACACTAGACTTGAATCAGAGTGGGTGGGGAGATAGGTGGGTGCTGGTGCAGACTAGAGAGGAGCCCAGAAGGCTCGCCAGGCCCCAGTCTGCAAGGAAAAACCACCATCAGACACACAGTCCTTAAGGAAATGATGCAAAATTCAGCAACTATTCAGAGTTAGGAGAAATGTTTTAAAAGTAGATGCTGGTCTTGAAACAAAATCATCTCCCAGGTGGCTCAGATGGTAAAGAATCAGCCTGCCAATGCAGGAGACCCGGATTCGATTCCTGGGTGGGGAAGATCCCCTGGAGAAGGAAATGGCAATCCACTCCAGCATTCTTGCCTGGAGAATCCCATGAACAGAGGAGCCTCGCAGGCTACAGTCCATGGGGTCACAAAGAGTCGGACACGACGAAGTGACTAACACTTGAAACAAAGTTCAGCAGACAAGAAGGGATGGGGATTCTGATCACCATGGAATCTCTGGGTCCCAAAGTGTGATGAAGTTGGACCCCAGGTGGCTCATGGCCATCAGAAGCACCTACAAAGGGCCTTCTCCCTAAGTTGGCCTGGGGTCAGGATTAGTGGGCAGGGCTCTGCTGAGGGCCTCACGACAGGACTCTCCTGTCCCCCGGGAGACAGTAAGAAGCTCTAACTTTTTAAATTCAACACTGAATTACTGACTTTATAATATGTAGCTGTATCTGTTGTTAGTGTATTTTGTGGCTTTCAAATCCAAGCTTTATATTTGGAACAGACTGCCAATTTTATTGCACCGAGTGTGATTTTATAAATAGAAAAAAGAACAAGAAAGCATTTTCCCACCCTAGAGTATAGTATGGAAGGGGCAGGAAATCCAAGATGCTTCAAGAGAAGGCAGCTGCACAGGAGGAGGCTGTCCGGCCTGGATACTTGCCTATGGCCAGGGTCATGGCCTTGAGCTTGCTCCTGACCAGTTTCACCACCATGCTCTTCTGCAGGGGGGTTGAGCGACAGCAAAGGACAGACCGGCACTGCTTAGCGAGGAAGAGGAATTTGTCCTCCAGGTTCTTCTGGAGGGCGTAGGCCAGACTTCTCCCATCGATCACGAGGCTGGGGCCAGAGGCGGTGGCTTCAGAGGGTGGACAGAGCGGGGCAAAGCCCACGCTGAGACTGCCAGCGGTCCTCTGGGGGCTGCAGGACTGCACATAGCGCAGGCACTGGTCCAGCAAGGCCTCGCATGCCTCCTGAAGTGGACAGAAGAGGGACGCAAGGGTCACTCATCCACATCACCCCAGCGACACATCTGAGACTCTCCCGGGACCCAGGCTGCAGTCCTGGCCTGGAAGGGCACCCTCCTGCACCTGGGAAGTCGGGGGAAGTGGACAACTTTCAGCATGAAAGAGTCTGGGTGGGTTTAGGGTTCCTATAAGATTCTAGTTGATTCCATTATGCCACGTAGAGCTTAGCACAGAGCGTCTTCACTTTGGGAGGCCTGGCCAGACTGTGGTGGAACTGCTGGCTGGTCAGGCACTGGGAGCTTTTCAGGCACTTCCCCATGGTCCTCAGAGGCCCTTACGCAGAACTTCTTGTTTCCTAGTGAGCTACCAAGAAGAGCTTCTGCTGTGATTAGCTTCAAAAGAAGTGTAATCAGAGTCTCTTTAAGCTCTCCCGTTGACCACGAAAAAAAAAAAAGCCTAATTTCTGAGGCTTTGAATTAGCAGTGCCCTTCCAAAGCTGTATCTGAGTCCCAGAAAGAATAGGGAAACTTCCTGGGGAGACTGCAGGGTCAAGGCACAGAGGCAAGGGAGGGACAAGTGTTTCTAAGAATGAATACACTCCAGGAACTCCACTGGTTCCTGCTCCTCCACGGACAGACAGAGAGCTCCAGGTTAGTAAGCACTTCCTGCAGAGCACTGTGGGAATTAGGTGTTTCCAATAAGAAGTACTGAGCACGTTTTATATCCAGGAAAGTGGGTGAGACGGGGAACAGAAGCCTGAAAAGATGCAGCCGTTGACTTTGGGTGATGGGCCAGGAAGCGGGACACACACACACAACCTCACGACCACAGCAAGTCACTGCGCAGAATGCGCAAGTGTGTGCCAGATACGGGGCGGGGGAGCCTTGCTCTAGAGTGGGGCTGGGGGCGGCGGTACCCGGGAAGGCTTTACGGAGAAGGCGGGACCCCACTCAGGACCGCCACGGAGGCTCCGGTGCTAGCACAAAGCGCCGGCAAGGCAGGCCGAACGAGCGGATCCTGCCCCCACCCGGGAAGCCCGCGGTGGCACGCGGACAGAGTCCCCGAGCGACGCTGAGCGCTCAGAGTAAACGGCAGCGGTCAGGCTGGGGAAGGAGAGCGGTGCTCTAAGCACGCGGACGTCTGGACAGAGCTGGAAGCGGACGAAAAAGCTCCAGTGCCAGGAGAAGGCCTGTACTTCTGGCTTGGAAACCAGAAAAGAGAACTTTCCGTGCTCAGGGCAGATGGAGGAAACCCCGTTTTTATTTTCCTCGGTTCTCTTGAACCCAGCGCCAGGCGACTCTGCTCCAGGGCAGCAGCAGGAACAACCACGGTTGGCAGGGCCGCCTGTCGCTGGGGACTCCGAGGGAGGCGCCCCTCCTCTCAGACCACCTGCGGCCCCGACGGCAAGGCGGCCGCCACCTGGCCCCGGAAGTCAGTGCTGAGACACAAGGCAGATCAAGGCAACTCACACACTCGCCTTGCAGCCAGAGGGAGTCCCACAGAATCAGAAAGTAGTGGAACTTTGTTAGGAGTGGGGAGCTGGGCAAAAATATGAGACAGATTCTAACAGCTTGGCAAAGGCTAAACAAAAGTGACACTGAACCCAATGCCCCGAGGCTGTTTGGAGCCTACAGCCTGTGCCCAAGAGGACTGATTACCTGCCTTAAAAAAGAAATACACATTCTCCATAGAATTTAAAGTGACCAGAGTGCCATTTGGGGCTTTCCTGATAGCTCAGTTGGTAAAGAATCCGCCTGCAATGCAGGAGATCCCTGTTCGATTCCTGGGTTGGGAAGATCCCCTGGAGAAGGGATAGGCTACCCACTCCAGTATTCTTGGACTTCCCTTGTGGCTCAGCTGGTAAAGAATCTGCCTGCAATGCAGGAGACCCCAGTTTAATTCCTGGGTTGGGAAGATCCCCTGGAGAAGGGAAAGGCTACCCCCTCCAGGAATCTGGCCTGGAGAATTCCATGGACTGTATAGTCCATGGGGTCGTAAAGAGTCGACAGGACCAAGCGACTTTCACTTTCACTTTCAGAGAGCCATTTAAAATACCCACAATGCGACTCCAAATTTATCAGCAGATAAAGAGCTAGGAAATCGTCAGTGCTGTGGAAAAAGGAAATCTATGGAAGTCAATGCCAAGATGACACATATTCTGGAATTATCTGAAAAAGACTGTGAAACAGTCATTAAAAAGTATTCCAAGAAGTAAGAAATAATTCTAGAAATGAATAGAAAGAAAGTCTCAGCAGAAAACATAACATATAAAGAAGAATTAAATAAAAATTTCAGAACCCCCAAAACACATTAATCAAAATGTAAAGCTCACTGGATTCCACTTAAGTATCCATCACTGGATTACATAAATAATTTATGTAATTTCTCTGTGCTCAAGGAGGGGTATTATAACCTTATGTTCTGTAAGTGTGAGCTATGCACAATGACTTTCTTCCAAAGAGGACAGTGTGAAATGGGTGAAAAGAATTAGCTTATGGTGGAAAAACCAGATTAAACAAAATTAAACAAAATTAACATCCACAGTAATACGCCATGTTGATATAATGTGCTCTTGACATGATGTGATGAAATGATGAAAACGACCTTTTGTCTGTGGTCTTCTTCCTCAAAGCTCGTAACTTTAATCAAGAGAGAGACATCAGACAATTCCCCATATAAGACAGTCTATAAAACATCTAACTGTATCTATTCTCAAAACTGTCAATGTCCTCCAAAAGAAAGCCTGAGAAACTGTTGTAGCCAATAAGAACCTGAGGAGACATGACAACTAAATGTAATGTGGGTCCTAAATGACATTCTGGAAGATAAAAAGAACAAAAGATGAAGATTAAGACAATCTGAATATAGCACAGACTTTAGTAGCAACTGGATACCAATGTCCATTTATTAATTGCAAAGATGTTAATAATAGGCAAAATTAGGTGTAGGTGAAACAGTACTATCTTCACAATTCTTTTGGTAAATTTAAAACCATTCTATATAAAAAGTTTATTAAAAAACCCACTGAGTGAGCTTAGTGGCAGAATAGAAATAAATAACAGAAGCAAAAGCCAGTGACCTCAACGACAGATCAAGTAAAATTATCCAGTTTGAAAGAGAGAAAAAAAATTAAAAACTGAAGAGTGCCTGTGGGACCCTTGAGAAAATATCAAAAGACATGTCATCAGTCTT
This sequence comes from Muntiacus reevesi, assembly GCF_963930625.1. Classification (NCBI taxonomy): domain Eukaryota; kingdom Metazoa; phylum Chordata; class Mammalia; order Artiodactyla; family Cervidae; genus Muntiacus; species Muntiacus reevesi. The sequence goes on from NC_089263.1 coordinate 2,015,673, forward strand.
CAAGAAGAAGAGGAGAAAGTGCACTGCAGAAAAAGTGTTTGATGAAATAATGGCTGAAAACTTAGCAAATCTGGTGAGAGACATAGCCCCAAAGATTCAAGAAACTTAGCAAATACCAGAGTAAAAATCAAAAGAAATCCATGGCCAAACATGGGCATCATCATAACGAAGCTGCCTAAAACTAAAGAAAAACACTGGAAAGCAGCCAGATTCATTAGCTATGATTCAAATGACTGCTGATTTCTCACTAGGTACCTTGGTGAAATAAGACATTCTCTGATGAAGAAAAGCAGGAGCATTTGCCATCAGTGGACCTACTCTAAAAAACAGATAAAGTAAGGGAGTTTGGGATGGGCTTGTATACACTGCTGTATTTAAAATGGACATCCAACAAGGACCTATTGTATAGCACATGGAACTCTGCGCAGTGTTATGTGACAGCGTGGATGGGAGGGGCATTTGGGGAAAATGTATGTGTGTACATGTACGGCTGAGTCCCTTTTCTGTTCACCTGAAACTGTCACAACATTGTTTATTAATCAGCTGTACCCCAGTACAAAATTTTTAAAAATAGAAGGACATTCCCCCTAGGAAAGGGGAATTGTGCCACAAGGGAACTTGAAACAATGGAAATGTAAGAAGAGCAGCAAAAACTGTAAATATATTTATGTAAATATAATCTAACTTAAGTAAATATAACGGACCATTCTTTTCCTGTTGGTGTCTTTAAAATATGCTTTTAGATTGAAAGGGAAAAGTATATATCATCTGATGAGGATTTCAATATATGCAACTGTAATAGATAAGATACCTACAACATTAGGGGGAAGAGTTGAGGGAAACGTGGAGTGATAAGATTTCTTCATTCCACTGATTGGAATGAAGTAGACTGACAACTTATATATGCATAGTATAAGTCTAGTAAATACACTAAAAAAGTTAAGTGATGTCAAAACATAAGATAAATTAAAATAGAATACTAAAAAAATGTTCAAATATCTCAAAAGAAGGATAAAATAAGGAATGGAAACATAAAAAACAGAATAATAAGAAAACAAAAGATAAAATAGAAGACCTGAATCCAAATATATTGATAATTAGAATAAATGTAAATGATCTAAGCATACCAGTTAAAAGTAATTGTCTGAATATATGAAAACATGACCTATTGTCCAAATGTAATGCCACATTATATTACAATGCTTCATTTCAAACGTAATGCTACAGGTAGATTAATAACTGAAGGATCAAACAAAGCATGCTATGCAAACAGAAATCAAAATATATGGAATGACTATTTGGGGCCAGAATAAATTATTTCAGGCTTTTCAGGTCATTCAATCTCTGCAGTCTCAACACTGCCATTATAGCATGAACACAGCCTAAGACTGTATATAAAAACACAGAGAAGGCTGTGTTCAAATACACCACCACAGAAACAGGTAGTAGGCTGGACTTGAGGCATAGGCAGTTTTCCAATTCTTATTATAGAAGAAGTAAACTACCATCTCTCAACAGGAGCTAAATGATCCACCAGCCAACATTACAGAGCATACATTCTTTACATGTGCGTATGAACATTCACCAAGAAAGACCACACCCTGGGTCATACAAAATGAATATAAAAGAATAAAAATTATAAAAAGCACAATCTACACAATGGAATATTACTCAGTCATAAAAAGGAACACATTTGAGTCAGTTCTGATGAGTTGCTGAACCTAGAACTTATTATACAGAGTGAAGTGAGTCAGAAAGAGAAAGATAAATATCATACTCTAATGCACATATATGGAATCTAGAAAAGTGGTTTAGAAGAATTTATTTACAGGGCAACAATGGAGAAACAGATATAGAGAATAGACTTATGGACATGGGGAGAGGGGAGGAGAGGGTGAGATATATAGAAAGAGTAACATGGAAACCTACATTACTATATGTAAAATAGACAGCCAACAGGAATTTGCTGCATGTCTCAGGAAACTCAAACAGGGGCTCAGTATCAACCTAGAGGCATAGGATGGGGAGAGAGATGGGAGGGAGGCTCAAAAGGGAGAGGATATATGTACACCTATGGCTGATTCATGTTGAGGTTTGACAGAAAACAGCAAAATTCTGTAAAGCAATTATCTGTCAATAAAAAAAAAATTTTTAAAACAACAAAAAAAGCATATTCTATGACAAGAATGGACAGAAATCAACAGAATAAGTGTAAAATAGAAATCAGTAACAGAAAGCCAATAGGAAAACACCAAACACTTGGAAATTAAACAAAATCAGTTCAGTTCAATTGCTCAGGCATGTCCAAATCTTTGTGACCCTGTGGACCACAGCACATCAGGCTTCCCTGTCCATCACCAACTCCCGGAACTTACTCAAATTCATGTCCATAGATTCGGTGATGCCATCCAGCCATCTCATCTTCTGTCATCCCCTTCTCCTCTTGCCCTCAATCTTTCCCAGCATCAGGATCTTTTCCAGTGAGTCAGTTCTTTGCATCAGGTGGCCAGAGTATTGGGAGTTTCAGCTTCAGCATCAGTCCTCCCAATGAACACCCAGGACTGATCTCCTTTAGGATGGACGGGTTGGATCTCCTTGCAGTCTAAGGGACTCTCAAGAGTCTTCTCCAACACCACAGCTCAAAAGCATCAATTCTTCAGTGCTCAGCTTTCTTTATAGTCCAACTCTCACATCTATTCATGACTACTAGAAAAACCATAGCTTTGACTAGACAGATCTTTCTTGGCAAAGTAATGACTCTGCTTTTTAATATGCTGTCTAGGTTTGTCATAGCTTTTCTTCCCAGAAACAAATGTCTTTTAATTTCATGGTTGCAATCACCATCTACAGTGATTTTGGAGCCCCCAAAATAAAGTCTGTCACTATTTCCATTGTTTCCCTATCTATTTACCATGATGTGATGGAACTGGATGCCATGATCTTAGTTTTCTGAATGTTGCGTTTTAAGCCAACATTTTCACTCTCCTCTTTCACTTCTCTCTGCCATAAGGGTTGTGTCATCTGCATATCTGAGGTTATTGATATTTTTCCCAGAAATCTTGATTCCAGCTTGTGCTTAATCCAGCCCAGCAATTCTCATGATGTACTCTGCATATAAGTTAAATAAGCAGGGTAACAATATACAGCCTTGATGTACTCCTTTTCCAATTTGGGGCCAGTTTTAGTTCTAAATGTTTCTTCTTGACCTGCACACAGATTTCTCAGGAGGCAGGTCAGGTGGTCTGGTATTCCCATCTCTTTCAGAATTTTCTACAGTTTGCTGTGATCTACACAGTCAAATGCTTTGGTGCAGTCAATAAAGCAGAAGTAGACATCTTTCTGGAATTCTCTTGCTTTTTCAATGATCCAACAGATGTTAGCAATTTGATCTCTGGTTCCTCTGTCTTTTCTAAATCCAGCTTGAACATATGGAAGTCCTTGGTTCACATACTGCTGAAGCCTTGCTTGGAGAATTTTGAGTATTACTTTGCTATCATGTGAGATGAGTGCAATTTTGCGGTAGTTTGAGCATTCTTTGGGATTGCCTTTCTTTGAGATTGGAATGAAAACGGACCTTTTCCAGCCCTGTGGCCACTGCTGAGTTTTCCAGATTTGCTGGCATATTGAGTGCAGCACTTTCACAGCAAAATCTTTTAGGATTTGAAATACTCAACTGGAATTCCATCACCTCCACTAGCTTTGTTTGTAATGATGTTTCCTAAGGCCCATGTTTGCATTCTAGGATGTCTGGCTCGAGGTGAGTGATCACACCATCGTGGTTATCTGGGTCATGAATATCTTTTTTGTATAGTTCTTCTGTGTATTTTTGCCACCTCTTCTTAATATCTTCTGCTTCTGTTAGATCTGTACAATTTCTGTCCTTTATTGAGCCCATCTTTGCATAAAATGTTCCCTTGCTATCTCTGATTTTCTTGAAGAGATCTCTAGTCTTCCCCAGTCTGTTGTTTTCCTCTATTTCTTTGCATTGATTACTGAAGAAGGCTTCCTTATCTCTCCTTGCTATTCTTTGGAACTCTGCCTTCAGATGGGCACATCTTTCCTTTTCTCCCTTGTCTTTAGCTTCTCTTCTTTTCTCAGCTATTTGTAAGGCCTCCTCAGACAACCATTTTGCCTTTTTGCATTTCTTTTCCATGGGGATTGTCTTGATCCCTGTCTCCTGTACAATGTCATGAACCTCTTTCCATAGTTCTTCAGACACTCTGTCTATCAGATCTAATCCCTTGAAACTGTTTCTCACTTCCACTGTATAACTGTAAGGGATTTGATTTAGGTCATTCCTGAATGGTCTAGTGGTTTTCTCTACTTTCTTCAATTTAAGTCTGATTTTGGCAATAAGGAGCTCATGAATTGAGTCACAGTCAGCTCCTGGTCTTATTTTTCCAGACTGTATAGAGCTTCTTCATCTTTAGCTGCAAAGAATTTGCAGTTTTGACCATCTGGTGATGTCCATATGTAGAGTCTTCTCTTGTGTTGTTGGAAGAGGGTGTTTGCTATGACCAGTGCATTCTCTTGGCAAAACTCTGTTAGCTTTTGACCTGTTTCATTCTGTACTCCAAGGCCAAATGTGCTTGTTACTCCAGGTAGCTCTTGACTTCCTACTTTTGCATTCCAGTCCCCTATAATGAAAAGGACATCTTTTTTGGGTGTTAGTTCTAGAAGGTCTTGTAAGTCTTCATAGGACCATTCAACTTCAGCTTCTTTAGCACTCTTGGTCAGGGCATAGATTTGGATTACTGTGATATTGAATGGTTTGCCTTGGAAATGAACGGAGATCATTCTGTCATTTTTGAGACTGTATCCAAGTACTGCATTTTGGACTCTTTTGTTGACTATGATGGCTTCTAACGGATTTCTTCTAAGGGATTCTTGCCCACAGTAGTAGATATAATGGTCATCTGAGTTAAATTCACCCATTACAGTCCATTTTAGTTCACTAACTCCTAAAATGTCAGTGTTCACTCTTGCCATCTCATGTTTGACCACTTCCAATTTCATGGTCCTAACATTCCAGATTCCTGTGCAGTAGTGCTCTTTATAGCACTGAACTTTACTTTTCCATTATGAGTCATCCACAATTGGGTGTTGTTTTTGCTTTGGCTCTGTCTCTTCATCCTTTCTGGAGTTACTTCTCCACTGATCTCCAGGAGTATATTGGGCACCTACAGACTTGGGGACTGTTCATCCTTCAGTGTCCTATCTTTTTGCCTTTTCAGACTGTTTATGGCGCTCTCAAGGCAAGAATACTGAAGTGGTTTGCCATTTCCTTCTCCAGAGGACCACATTTTGTCAGAATGCTCCACCATGACCTGTCAATCTTGGGTGGTCCCACACAGTGTTCTCATAGCTTCATTGAGTTAGACAAGGCTTGGTTATTTTTAATAGATTGGTTAATCAGATTAGTTAGTTTTCTGTGATTTTGGCTTTCCTTCCATCTGCCCTCTGATGGAGATAGATAAGAGGCTTATGGAAGGTTTCTGATTGCAGAGACTGACTGAGGGGGAAACTGGGTCTTGTTGTGATGGGCAGGGCCATGCTCAGTAAATCTTTAATCCAGTTCTGTTGATGGGGCACTGAGAGCAGCAATGCCTACATGGGACCTTTTGAAGGAGGCGCCATTATCTTCATTACCTCCACCATAGTTTGGCCTCAGGTCAAACAACATGGAGGGGACACAGCCCCACCCATCAGCAGAAAATTGGATTAAAGATTAAACAAAATACTGCCTATTTTAAGACTTATTTAAAAACTCACAAGACAGCATGGTATTGAAGAAGGGATAGATACACCTATGGAACATAATAGAAATCTAAAAATAGACACACAACAAGTAGGAGCAATTGATTTTCAACAAAGGTGTAAAGTCAATTTAGTGGTGAAAAGACAAACTGTCCACAAACAGCTGCATGGCCAGCTACATGCAGAAAAATACAGTTTGATATAAACCTCATACATTACACAAAATTCTACACAAAACAGATTGTATCTAAAGCTCAGATGCTACACTATAAACCTCTTAGGAGAAAACAAAGGTGAAAACTCTGTGATAAGGCACATCTTAAGTGTAACACCTACAGGCATGATCCATAAAGGCTGGAAGAGTCACTAGACCTGTGGGAAGAGACCCACCCTATACATGGGGGAATTTCGGTCAACAGAGGTGAGGAATGAAAACCCAAGTGCTGCTGGGGCATTAGTGAGATAACACGTGCTGTCTTAGGAATGCTAATGACGAATGGACAGCTACCCTCGCTCCATGAGAGCTCATGAGATACTCTCTGATACTGCTGGCTGGATACAGCTCAGGAAAAAGCTGGTTGAACTCTGAATTATAAAGCTCAGACATGTTCCTGAGAAGTCCCAGCAAATCCCACATTTTCCAAGACAATAAGAAACAACACAGGTACAAACAGAGGCAAAGAATAAAGGCCCACCTCACAGCAAGTGCCAGAAATGGAAGGCATTCCTTCCCGCTCCTCTCTGGGGCTGGCGGGGTGTGGAGTTGCCCGGGCAAAGCAGGCTCCCTAACATCCACCCACCTGGGATTCGGCATTCAGGGTGATGACTTCCTCATCATGGTCCAGAAGTTTGCAGGCATGAGCAATGTTAATGGCTGTTTCCTGTTTGTCGCCAGTGAGAACCCAAATCTGCAGACCTGCTTGACGCAGTTTAGCAATGGTTTCGGGGACTCCATCCTGCAGGCGGTCTTCAATCCCCGTGGCACCTGCTCAAAAGTACCAGTGTAGGTGAGGCCCTGCTTCTGGGCCCCTGCCCTGACCAGCATGAATACTACACTCCAGCTCAGCAGAGTTGCTGGCCCCGCCCTGCAGACTGGACCCTGCTGAGGTCCATCATCTCTGGAAGAACTGGGGTGATTCCTCATTCAGGATATGGGGGTACCTTCACCAGCTTTTGACTCCATACAATAGGGACAGCTGGGAGCACTAAACATTAATTCGCTGGACATTGAACTGAACACCTCCAAGGCTTCCTAACATGCAGTGAACTTTTAACTTTATAGGTAGCTTGGAAATAACGCTTGTGGGGAGATGGTGAGAATGACCATACCCCGAGGGATGAAAAGTTTTCAAGCTTATCCATCCTGCAGAAAGCTTCTAGTAAATGAGACCACAGTGATGGCTCTCAACAGTGTTTACCATTAGCTGTTGAAACAGATCACAGAGGCCCATTATTTCTTGAAAGCAATATTATCCTGAATATGCTTTTTCCACAAACATAAAAATTAAGGAGCAGATTTTTCCCATGCAAGTCTCAGTATGTTAGGAAAAATATACCACTTAATGCAGAAAAGTGTTCTCTAGACCAGCCTGTTTTTTCCTGTTTCCAGCTTGGTGAGATGGTCTCCATCTTTCTTTTAAGAAGTGCAGCATGAGGCCTCCTTGTTAGCCTTGCCTTTCTCTTATATACATGCTGTTCCCTGTGCTGGGATGCTGCTATGGACTAAAATGTTTGTGTCCCTCCTAAAAGTCCATAGGTTGATGCCCCAATCCCCAGGGTAATGGCATTAGCAGGTGGGGCCTTTGGGAGGCAATTAGGTCATGAGAGTGAGCCCTTGTGAATGGGATTAGTGCCTTTATATTAAAAGATATGAGAGAGTTGACTTTTATGTATTAAAGGCAGCCCTGTCTGAGTTCAACAGATTCTGATTGTTCCTGGGATGGAGGGACCATTTTAAGCATCAGTTGCTGAGAAACCTTGCTTCTGATCTCTATTTTTGGTGGGAAAGCAGGGTTTTAGGGGAGGAAAGTCTGACACGGTTCCTAGCAGGGTGGCACAGGGAATGACCCAAAGACTGACGAGAGAGGAGACTTCAATGGAGCACAGCCCCGCCCGGGGGTGTGCTAGTGTCAGACCGGATGTTGTGTTGTTTAGTCACTAAGTCGTGTCTGACAGTGTTGCAACCCTCTGGACTGTAGCCCACCAGGCTCCTCTGTCCGTGGGATTTCCCAGGCAAGAATACTGGAGTGGGTTGTCACTTCCTTCTCCAGGGGATCTTCCAGACCCACGATCCAACCTGCGTCTCCTGTGTTGCAGGTGGATTCTTTATTGCTGGGCCACAAGGGAAGCCCAGTGTCACACCAGCGGGGTATTTAATGAAGTCGAGTGTGTGCAGAGCTGCTGCGGACTAGAGCCAGGGTACCTCTCTGCCCAGGATGCTGCAAACTCCACCCCGCCCTACAGGACACCAGCCAGCTCAAGAACATAATTACCCAACAAATGCAGATTCGTCTCCAGGCGAATGGCAGACTGAAAGAGGAGCTCCTCCCGGTTGTCCAGGGCGGATTCTGCTTCCAAGTGGCTCTGCAGCCAACAGGCATACTCTTCCTTACTCAGAACCTGGGTGAGACCTGCTGATGAGCGCATGGGCCGCACCCCGCTGCTGGCTCTGCCCCTCCGTGGAGCTGCCTACTCACCCTCTTAGCAATGCACAGGGTGCGCAGGCCCTCCACTGCATACAAGTTGAGGTAATTCTGGGTCTCGCTGCGGATCTTCATTTGATGCCTTCCTCTGGCGTCATCTAAGTTGGAAATAGGAGCAGAAAAAAAAAATGAGTGAGAACAACAGAGCGCAGTGGAATGCCCTGGTTCCCTCAGACACCGGGCCTGCTGGAATCTGTCTGCAGTGACGGTCACTGCTGAGGTTTCCACGGCTGAGAGCTCAGCACCATCAGGGTCTAGTTGGGAACTCTTCCCATCCGGGAGAGAAAAGAGCTGCATTTTCAAGTCTGAATGGCGGCCCACTCCAGTATTCTTGCCTGGAGAAGTCCACAAATGGAGGAGCCTGGTGGGCTAGCATCCACGGGGCCGCAAAGAGTCGGACACAACTGAGCGACTAACACAACACAACAACAACACAAAGCAACCATGCTCAGAGAGACAGCAAATAGAAAGCTGGTTGCTAGGGGCTGGGGGAGGAGGGGAGGAAGGAGCTATACAGAGCTTCAGTTTTGCAAGATGAAAATTCCTGGAGATCTGCTGCACACCAATGTGAATATACTCAACACTACTGAACCTACACTTAAAACTGATTAAGATGGTAAACTAATGCTATGTTGTTGTTTTTTAACCATAATTTTGAAGAAGGTAATAAATTAGCTATCAGCTAGTAAGAGATTTTCAAACACTCACCCTTTCCTGTTTCCTGAAGATCCAGGTGCAGAACAGACCTGGCTGTTTATTACCAGACTGCAGAAGTGCTAACCCTGAGCCTTACCACTGTGGAATCCATGGCAAAGTGACATACACCTTCTTAACTCCAATGTGTTCTGGGGTTAATAATTGTTAGTGAGAAGTCAGAAGACACTTTAGTTTTTGTGTGATAAAAGAATGAGTGTGTTTTGGAGTCAGTGGCCCTCCCCATTCTGTCTCACTGTAGCTGGCTGCAACTGGAATGCTGGCCAGAATTTTGTTCCAATTAATTAGGCAGGAATGTCACAGGAGCAACCTTTCATTATGATTTACTCCAACAACCTCCAGTAAGAGGTGCCCAGAAAACATCTGCACCACTAGATTTAGCAAGCATCTGTTTTACTACTTGTCAATAGTATACACGTTCAGCATAGAACTTAAAGTTAGATGTTATTTTAAAAAGAACCTCATCAGACTTCTGGATCAAGATGGCAGAGTAGAAGGATGTATGCTCATCTCCTCCTGTGAGAGCACCCAAATTGCAACTAGCTGTTGAACAACCATTGACAGGAGGATGCTGGAACCTGCTAAAAAAAGATACCCCACATCCAAAGACAAAGAAGAAGCCGCAGTGAAATGGTAGCAGGGGAGCAATCACAATAAAATCAAATCCCCTACCTGCCAGGTGGGTGACCCACAAACTAGAGAACAATAATATCATAGAAGTTCTCTCACTGCTGTGAAGGTTCTGAACCCCACATCAGGTTTCCCAGCCTGGGGATCTGACAAAGGGACTGGGGATCCCCACAGAATCTGACCTTGGAGGCCAGCAGGATTTGACTATAGGACTTGCACAAGACTGGGGGAAACAGAGACTCCAGTCTTAGAGAGCACAAACAAAATCTTGCATGCACCAAGACACAGGGGAAAGGAGCAGTGACCCTACAGGGGACTGAACCAAGACTACCTGCTAGTGTCTGAGGGTCTCCTGTGGAGACATGGGTCAGCAGCGGCTCCCCCCAGGGCTAGGGGCACTAGCAGCATCAGGCCAGGAAGGGCCCCCTTGGCGTGAACCCACTTGGAGTTCTCTGTTAACCCTACCATGGACCCGTAAAGCCGAGGGCTGGGTTACCTCAGGCCAAACAACTACCAGGGAGGGAGTGAAACCCCATCCATGGGCAGATAATTCGATTACAGCTTTACAGAACAAGGCCTTGCCCACCAGAGCAAGACCCAGTTTTTCCCACCACCAGTCCCACCCATCAGGAAGCTTATACAAGCCTCAGCCTCCTCCATCAGAGGGCAGACAGAAGAAGCAAGAAGCACAGAAACACAGTAACTGAAACAAAATCCACATCACAGAAAGTTAAATCAGCATGAAAAGGCAGAAAGTTACATCCCAGATGAAGGGACAAGATAAAACCCCAGAAAAACAACTAAATAAAGTAGAAACAGGCAACCTTCCAGAAAAAGAATTCTGAGTAATGATGGTGAAGATGATGCAGGATCTTGGGAAAACAATGGAGGCAAAGATCGAGCAGATGGAAGAAATGTTTACCAAACACCTAGAAGAACTAAAGAACAAACAAACAGGGATGAATAATATGCTAGAAGGAATCAAGAGCATAATAACTGAGGCAGAAGAATGGGAAAATGACCTGGAGGACAGAAAGGTGGAAATCACTGCCGCAGAACAGAATATAGAAAAAAGAATGAAAAAAAAAAATGCTGACAGTCTAAGAGACCTCTGGGACAGCATTAAATGCACCAACATTTGCAGTACAGGGGTCCCAGTAGGAGAAGAGAAAAAGGACCTGAGAAAATACGTGAAGAGGTAATAGCTGAAAACATCCCTAACATGGGAAAGGAAACAGTCAACCAAGTCCAGGAAGCACAGAGAGTCCCAGGCAGGATGAACCCAAGGATGAACACACCAAGACACACAGTAATCAAACTGACAAAAATTAAAGGCAAATACAAAATATTAAATGCAATAGCGGAGAAATGACAAATAACGTACAAGGGGAACTCCCTTCAAGATACCAGCTGATTTCTGAACAGAAACTCGACAAGCCAGAAGGGAAAGGCACGATATATTTAAAGTGATGAAAGGAAAGAACCTACAATCAAGAATACTCTACCCAGCAAGACTCTTGTTCAAATTTGATGGAGAAAATGAAAACTTTCCAGACAAGCAAAAGTTAAGACAATTTAGCATCAGAAGTGCGCCAGCTGCAACGGACTACGCAGAAGCATGGCTGTGAGGAGCTACCCCTCGCCCAAAGTCAGGGGCAGTGACCAAGAGCGCCAGGCTGCGATGGCACAGCAGTGGCCGAGAGGAACTACCCCAAGCCCGAGGTCAGGGGCTGCGGCCGAGAGGAGCAACCCCATGTCCAAGGTAAGAAGCAGCGGCTGTGCTTTGTTAGAGCAGCCGTAAAGAGATACCCCACATCCAAGGTAAGAGAAACCCAAGTGAGACGGTAAGTGTTGTGAGAGGGCATCAAAGGGCAGAAACACTGAAACCATAATCACAGGAAACTAGCCAATCTGATCACACAGGCGACAGTCTTGTCTAACTCAATTAAAATAAGCCATGCTCTGTGGGGCCACCAAAGACATACAGGTCACGGTGGAAAGGTCTGACAGAACGTGGTCCACTGTAGAAAGGAATGGCAAACCACTTCAGTATTCTTGCCCTGAGGACCCCATGAACAGTATGAAAAGGCAAAATGATAGGATATTGAAAGAGGAACTCCCCAGGTGGGCAGGTGCCCAATATGCTACTGCAGATCAGTGGAGAAATAACTCCAGAAAGAATGAAGGAATGGAGTCAAAGAAAAACAATATTCAGCTGTGGATGTGACTGGTGATAGAAGCAAGGTCCAATGCTGTAAAGAGCAATATTGCATAGGAACCTGGAATGTTAGGTCCATGAATCATGGCAAATTGGAAGTGGTCAAACAGGAGATGGCAAGAGTGAATGTCGACATTCTAGGAATCAGCAAACTAAAATGGACTGGAACGGGAGAATTTAACTCAGATGACCATTATATCTACTACTGTGGGCAGGAATCCCTTAGAAGAAATGGAGTGGCCATCATGGTCAACAAAAGAGTCCAAAATGCAGTACTTGGATGCAATCTCAAAAATGACAGAATGATCTCTGTTCGTTTCCAAGGCAAACCATTCAATATCACAGTAATCCAAGCCTATGCCCCAACCAGTAACGCTGAAGAAGCTGAAGTTGAATGGTTCTAAGAAGAACTACAAGACCTTTTAGAACTAACACCCAAAAAAGATATCCTTTTCATTATAGGGGACTGGAATGTAAAAGTAAGAAGTCAAGAAACACCTGGAGTAACAGGCAAATTCAGTCTTGGAGTATGGAATGAAGCAGGGCAAAGGCTAATAGAGTTTTGCCAAGAGAACGCATTGGTCATAGCAAACACCCTCTTCCAACAATACAAGAGAAGACTCTACACGTGGACATCACCAGATGGGCAACATCAAAATCAGACTGATTATATTCTTGGCGGCTAAAGATGGAGCTCTATACAGTCAGCAAAAACAAGACCGGGAGCTGACTGTGGCTCAGATCATGAACTCCTTATTGCCAAATTCAGACTTAAACTAAAGAAAGTAGGGAAGACCACTAGACCATTCAGGTATGACCTAAATCAAATCCCTTATGACTATACAGTGGAAGTGAGAAATAGGTTTAAGGGACTAGACCTGATAGAGTGCCTGATGAACTATGGAAGGAGGTTCATGACATTGTACAGGAGACAGGGGTCAAGACCATCCCCATGGAAAAGAAATGCAAAAAGGCAAAATGGTTGTCTGAGGAGGCCTTACAAATAGCTGAGAAAAGAAGAGAAGTGAAAAGCAAAGGAGAAAAGGAAAGATATTCCCATTTGAATGCAGAGTTTCAAAGAATAGCAAGGAGAGATAAGAAAGCCTTCTTCAGTGATCAATGCAAAGAAATAGAGGAAAACAATAGAATGGGAAAGACTAGAGATGTCTTCAAGAAAATTAGAGATACCAAGGGAACATTTCATACAAGGATGGGATCGATAAAGGACAGAAATCATATGGACCTAACAGAAGCAGAAGATATCAAGAAGAGGTGGCAAGAATACACAGAAGAACTGTACAAAAAAGATCTTCATGACCCAGATAATCATGACAGTGTGATCACTCACCTAGATCCAGACATCCTGGAAAGTGAAGTCAAGTGGGCCTTAGAAAGCATCACTTTGAACAACGCTAGTAGAGATGATGGAATTCCAGTTTCAGCATCCTGAAAGATGATGCTGTGAAAGTGGAGGTGATGGAATTCCAGTTTCAGCATCCTGAAAGATGATGTTGTGAAACTGTTGCACTCAATATGCCAGCAAATTTGGAAAACTCAGCAGTGGCCACAGGACTGGAAAAGGTCAGTTTTCATTCCAATCCCAAAGAGTGCTCAAACTACTGTACAATTATACTCATCTCACACGCTAGTAAAGTAATGCTCAAAATTCTCCAAGCCAGGCTTCAGCAATACGTGAACCGTGAACTTCCAGATGTTCAAGCTGGTTTTAGAAAAGGCAGAGGAACCAGAGATCAAATTGCCAACATCTGCTGGATCATCGAAAAAGCAAGAGAGTTCCAGAAAAACATCTATTTCTGCTTTATTGACTACGCCAAATCCTTCGACTGTGTGGATCACAATAAACTGGAAAATTCTGAAAGAGATGGGCATACCAGACCACCTGACCTGCCTCTTGAGAAACCTGTATGCAGGTCAGGAAGCAACAGTTAGAACTGGACATGGAACAACAGACTGGTTTCAAATAGGAAAAGGAGTACACCAAGGCTGTATATTGTTACCCTGCTTATTTAACTTATATGCCGAGTACATCATGAGAAATGCTGGGCAGGAAGAAGCACAAGCTGGAATAAAGATTGCCAGGAGAAATGCCAATAACCTCAGATATGCAGATGACACCACCCTTATGTCAGAAAGCGAAGAGGAACTAAAAAGCCTCTTGATGAAAGTAAAAGAGGAGAGTGAAAAAGTTGGCTTAAAGCTCAACATTCAGAAAACTAAGATCATGGCATCTGGTCCCACCACTTCATGGGAAATAGATGGGGAAACAGCAGAAACAGTGTCAGACTTTATTTTTTGGGCCCCAACTCACTGCAGATGGTGATTGCAGCCATGAAATTAAAAGATGCTTACTCCTTGGAAGGAAAGTTATGACCAACCTAGACAGCATATTAAAAAGCAGAGAAATTACTTTGCCAACAAAGGTTTGTCTAGTCAAGGCTCTGTTTTTTGCAATGGTCATGTACGGATGTGAGAGTTGGACTGTGAAGAAAGCTGAGGGCCGAAGAATTGATGCTTTTGAACTGTGGTGTTGGAGAAGACTCTTGAGAGTCCCTTGGACTGCAAGGAGATCCAACCAGTCCATCCTAAAGGAGATCAGTCCTGGGTGTTCATTGGAAGGACTGATGCTGAAGCTGAAAGTCCAATACTTTGGCCACCTGATGCGAAGAGTTGACTCATTGGAAAAGATCCTGATGCTGGGAGGGATTGGGAGCAGGAGGAGAAGAGGATGACAGAAGATGAGATGGCTGGATGGCATCACCGACTCAATGGACATGAGTTTGAGTAAACTCAGGGAGTTGGTGATGGACAGGGAGGCCTGGCGTGCTGAGGATTCATGGGGTCACAGAGTCGGACAGGACTGAGCGAGTGAACTGAACTTATAGCAAATGCTAAAGGAATTTCTCTAGGCAGGAAACACAAGACATGGAAAAGACCTACACAAGATAAACCCAAAACAATTAAGAAAACACTAATAAGATCATACATATCAATAATTATCTTAAATGTAAATGGATTAAATGTACCAACCAAAAGACACAAACTGGCTGGGCGGATGAAAACTTTTATGTACATGCATGCATTTATCACATCACTCTGTTTGATGCCTCAAACTGTATGTAATTATTTTATATTGTTAAGTTAATCATGTTTATATTGTTAATTTAATCATTCCAGCAAATATATATATTAAGAAAAAATTAAGATAAAATAAAAATTTTTTGTCTGGCTATTGATTATGATAACTGATACATCTTTCACTATTTTGATTTAGTAACTATCTCACTTAACACCACTGTATTATAATTGGTCAACAGAAAAATAATAGAACTCTATATCACCAAAACTATCATTTAATAGAAAAACCTGTAATCACCTTTTAAAATCCAGATGCATATCATAATTATCTTGAAATTTTTCAAAAAATACAAATGGTCAGGTATTGGTTTTTTTTCTTCCAGAGCTCCAGATACGTTTCCAGTGAGCAGTCATGTTTAAAAACAACTCAGCTATACGATGATATTTTACTTTTATCCAGTTTACTTTTTCTATTTTATATTTAGTGCTGCCATTTCATTTAGTTTATGTTTTCCAATTTCTCCATCTCTTCTTTTTGTGTGTTCTTTTCAGGCCTTTATCAAGTATAGTAGAAAAGCTTTTGTATACATATATATAAATAATATGTATAATATACATATTTTAGAAAACCTCCAATTTTTGCCTAACTAAAAAATGTACAACATTTTGATTGCACTTGTTTGGCTTAGTATTAATAGAATGCTAGATTTCTAACTAAAAAAAATAGATATGCAACAAGCAACAAAGGTTTACTCTATAGCACAGGGAACTATAGCCAATATCTTATAATAGCCTATAATGGAAAATAATTTCAAAAATAATATATGTGTATATGTATAACTGAATCACCTTGCTGTGCACTTGAAACACTGTAACTCAACTATATTTCAATAAATATATATATTAAGAAAAAATTAAAATAAAAAATAAAAAGAAACTCATCGTATTTTTGGCTATTTTTAATACCACGTGTTGAAATGAGCATTTCACATAACAAAACCTCATAAAGAGTAATCAATTTATAACAGAAAAAAATTTTATCATCCTAAAAACACAAGGTGTTTACTTATATATGGAAATCCTTTTGAATTTCTGAAAGTCAGATGTTTTACTTAAAGGCTTGATCATATAGAAAGCATATGCAGAACATTTTAAAGAAAATGCTTTAAGTGTCTAGAACTTAAAATTCTTTCATGATCTATTTACAGAAATAGTTTTCAAAAGACTAATAATATAATAGTCTATGGTTTACAGTATTATTTTGCAGTGTTTGCATACTGATTCATAGAATACAATATTTTCCACAATGGAAAATACTATTTGACTTGCCTTTAAAACTATCTGAACTTTATTTTGTTTCATTAGTTGAGGATCTGTGCAAGGTAGATCTACATAAATGTCCTAATTTATACAGTGGTTTAGAAGACTTTTGCTATAATAATGAGAGAAACTTGTCAGATGGGTAAAATCTAGATAATTCTACATACTCTGAGGAATCCATGCCATGGTTGCCCTTGCTTGTAAATATGTGGAATGTTTCTAACTGCCTATAGGCTTGTGTTCAAACTCAATACTGCATTTACTAGTATATTTGTTTCATTAGTAGGCTAGTGGGCTTCCTGGTGGCTCAGATGGTAAAGCGTCTGTCTGCAATGCTGGAGACCCGGGTTTGATCCCTGGGTTGGGAAGATCCCCTGGAGAAGGAAATGGCAACCCACTCCAGTATTCTTGCCTGGAAAATCCCATGGACAGAGGAGCCTGGTAGGCTACAGTCCATGGGGTCTCAAAGAGTCGGACACGACTGAACGACTTTACTTTACTACCTGATGTTTAAGATAATGTTGGATGAATACAGTTAACACTACTGGAAGAAAAAAAAAAGAAATTTAGGACTTCCCTGGCAGTTTGGTGGTTGAGAATCTGCCTGCTTGGGGAAAGCTGACTGTAAGCCCAGTCAGCTCTCTGATATAGGACCTGGGAGAACACTCTTAACCTTCTAGATCTGTGCTCTCCATGGAGAAGACAGTCCCCTTAACAGACCAAAGACTGGTCCCCTGGAAGAAAAAATCATATTACAAATAAAGCACAGATATATGTACATAAATGTATATACACATATATGTGTATGTACATACAAATATATGTACATAAATATATAGGATATCCATGGCATTAAAATGTCATGGAGGAATAGTCAGAAAAGAATATATCTAAAAAGACTCCTTAAGGGGGCAATAATGAGAAAAGAATGAAAAAAGGAAAACCCTGCCTACATTGCTTGGCTTAGGAATATAAATCTCCTGAGAAGATGACACTGAACGTCATGTTAATCTTGAATAACTCTTGTTATTCACTCCTGTAAACTCCATTTACTCCTCTTATTGTGACAGTATTATTCCAGATTCTGACTATCATTTGAGCAAAGACATGTCTAACCGAGACTCTGGAATTAACACTAAGGAAGTACTTGAGCTGTCCAGAGGGCGAGGGGAAGCCTGCACACCAGGGAAGGAGCAGAGGGCAGGGCCTGTGATGCTGCTGTTAGCTACAGCCGTCCAAACAAAACGAGAGTGGGAGAAGGCAGGGTGGGCCCTGGGGACCCAGGACGCCCTGGACGGGGGTGAGGTCACACACCACGCAGGCTGAAGGCCACCCAGCCCAGCAGGGAGACATGGTGACTGCCGGGCTTGCCCATCCCTCCTCCGAGACACCTGCCCTCGGAGGAGGGTGGAGTCATCACAGCATTGCCATACAAAGTGACACCTGGACTGAGCCTCAGGCAAGCGAATCTTAAGAAGAAGGAACCAGAGGGAAGGGAAAGGATCCAGCTTATACTTTATACCCGGAACACACCAGGCACTGTGCTGGAGCCTGGACAGGGGTTCCTGGGAGGTTAGCATCCTGATTTCCTTTGTACAGATGGGAAAAGAGGCACAGGGAGAGTGACATGTCCAGGGTCACCCCAGCCCATAATGTAGACTTGGGATTTGAACAGCGATCTGTAGGTAACCGGTGGGTGGAGTCCCTGGCTTGCCACCCGATCCCACACGATGTACTGCCAGGGCAGGTGAGATGCAGCCACATCCTGTGAATTTGGCACAGTGCCCATCCACAGTCAGCTTAGCCTCCATGTGCCTTTTATGTAAAAGTGTTGTGAGCTCTCTGAAGGTGGTACTGGACACTCATATGCCCCCCTCACTTTGTCATCTGCGCAAAGTAGAGCAGCCTGGCCATATAAAGGACTGCTCCATACCCCGCTCACCCCACTCCCAAAGTGAAAGCTGAATGATTTATGCACAATGTCAAGGTGTCACTGATAACTTCAGGACCACCTCAGAGTTATCCCTTTTCTTGAAAAACCACTGGGGGCTCTGAACATCCTAAATCTTAAATTGCCTGGCATCTGTATGTAGCTATGACCTATCCAAACCTATGTGAAGGGCACACTGCTTGGAAATTCCCAGAGGAAGGCAGAGATCCACATAAACTGCTTATTTTTCAGGTGCCCCCTTCAATGCCATGGTATGGGCACCATCATGCTTTGACCCATTTGCTCCACGGTGCAATGGATGGGAGGCTCTGTTTCTCGTCTGTGGTTAATTACTCCCAGAGACCCACAGGAGGAGGCTGGTGCAAACAGGAAGGCTACACTGGGGCTGAAGGACCACGTGGAGAGGTCTGGGAAGCTCCTCTGCAAGTTGTCTGCTAAACAAAGTTCCACCTTCTATAACAGTGGTTTCTGAACTACTCTTTTTCAACCTCAATGTTACATGGAAGTCTAGTGTTGCAGGGAAGAGTCAATTCTAGCTTCACCTTGGAACTACTTCTTTGACTTGCTTTTTGTTGCTTTTGCTGTTAAAATCATACATAATGGCCTGCCTCCAGAGGACCCTGCCCCTCTGTCTGACTGGTAAACTAAACTGTCTTTATTCAGCTCAAGAGAGATAATCTGACCCTGCCCAGCGGTGAATGGATGCAAGGAAAAAGAGATTAACATATCCCTTCCCAGATACTGGCCATTCCCAGAGACTCTTTGCAAGACTAATGGCCCTTCATACTTCACTTCTTCTCCTCTCTCTCTCTATTCTGCCTTTTGACTTTAGTTCCTTACTGCTTCTCTCTCTGGTTCTATAAAAGAACCTGGCATCCAGGCCCTGCAACACAGTTATTTTGAGACATTAGTCTGCCATCTTCTCGGTCTGCCAGCTTTCTGAATAAAGTCATATTCCTTGCCTCCACATCTCCTCTCTTGCATTTACTGGCCTGTCACGCGGTGAGCAGAGCAAGGTCGGACTCAGTCAAACTAGTATAAAAGAAGCCAAGATGGAACTTCTTGGCCCAAAGTCGTCCGGAGGCCAGCAGCCCCCACTGCAGGCTGAAGTCACTCCACAGATGGATAAAAATCATGGCCAGGGCCTCACATGTGCCCCAGGTCCAGGCAAGGAGAGGCAGAAAGGAGCCTTTTGGGGCTTCTAGTCTAAACGTTCTTAATCTTCATCCCCAGAGTCAGACCTGATGCAGGACCTCACCCGCAGGAATTTCAGACCTCAGAGAACTTCTGAGGCAAGTTCAGGCTCCAAAGCGCCCCATCTGCTGGACCCTCCCCCACCCTCCATTCTAGCCCAAACCCTTGAGCGCAGTAAAAGGCCACCCAGTGGGGAGGGGCTGGTTTCTCGGGAACCCCCGCAGCGGGGAGCTGCCTGCGGGGTGCAGGTACCTGTGGAGCAGGGCAGCAGGAGGTCCATGACCACCGAGTCAGCGCCCTTGGTGTACACGTTGATCTCGTCCGTGAGGGGGTGCCTGATCACCACCGACATCCTCTTGCGGATGGAGTCGAAGCCCAGCGTGTGCAGGAGCTCGAAGGTGAGCCTGCCCAGGTGCGGCAGCTCCACCGACACCTGGTCGTGCAGCCGGCCCACGAGGGCGCAGCTGTAGGCGCGGGCGGCGTGCACCAGCGCCGCCTCGTCTGGACTCTCGGCCTCGTAGCGCAGCTCCGGCCTGGGCTCCGGCCCCGTGGCGGAGTGCTCTGCAGTCCAGCCATCCGCCGCGCTGCTGTAGCCGTTGCTGGCGAGGTGTGGGGCCCCAGCGCCCAGCCTCTCCTCCAGCCTCAGCAGCGTGTCGTCGTTGGCCAGCGTGGACAGGAGGCCGGCCTTGGGGGCGGACTTGGCGGCCACGCTCGCGCTCCCGACGCTGCTGCCGCCCAAAGTCAGGCGACTGGGTGTGAACCTCCGGAGGAAATCTTCGATGGTCTTCACCGGGGACTTGAGCTCGA
Organism: Muntiacus reevesi; assembly: GCF_963930625.1. NCBI lineage: Eukaryota > Metazoa > Chordata > Mammalia > Artiodactyla > Cervidae > Muntiacus > Muntiacus reevesi. The sequence goes on from NC_089263.1 coordinate 2,036,062, forward strand.
AGCGCACCCTCACCTGGCAGGGCAGCAATCAGAAGGTAGGTGAGGCATCTCCCCAGAGGCCTCACCCCACTCCCACAGGGCTGCCCTCCACTTCCCCGGGGGGTGCTGAACGTGGATTTTCTACTTCCCCCTGAAAACTGCAACCAGAGCCAGTATGCCTTCCTTGAGACCACCTCTTGGCTCTCCAGGGCACCTCAACACAGGTCCTGCCGCATGCATTCTTTCAGAATGTGACTGACTGTAGCGTAGGCACTGGGTGGCCCGTGATGCTCAAGACTAGACTTTGGGACTGTCCCCTCATGGCAGTTCTCTTGCTTTTCAGAAACTTCCCAGAAGTGGGCCTGCCACTGCCTGGAATAAGCCTTGCCTTTTTTTTTTTTTTTTTTCCAATTAAAAAATTCATTTAACAAAATTTATACATTCTTTTGGAATTACGTCCATAAAAAATTTAAGTTTACACAAAATCTCCCAAACCCCAAAGAATCTTTCCTAGAGACACGTTCACATGCAGTCTGAGGAGTCTGCTCCCTGCATGGAGCTCATGCATATGTGACCGTGGGCACAACACTGTTCAGTCACATTGGAGTTTCTCTTACTTATTCGGTAACTTCAACACCTGGGTCAGTCAAGTAGGGTCTAGGCTAGAAACCAGACGCCTCTTCAGCACAGTGCTCCAGAGGAGCTGAAGAGGGTGGAGGAAGGGCCCGGGGGATGCGGAGGCTGCTGAGAGCTGATCTCCAGCAGGAAGTGGCCCATCCAGGGCAGGCGGCACAAGCCTGTGGTCTCTCAGTGGGAAAGCCCGTGTGCTTGAGACCCACTGGGCCCCTGGGGCTTCTCCAAGTGAGTGAGGTGTGAGCAGAGCCTGGAGGGGTCCCACTGCTGCCAAACATGCTGCTGCCGCTGCCGCAGACAGGCAAGAGGTCCCTGTTCTCCCTTTGTCACCCCCCAGCGGCTTCACCAGCAGAACCTGCTGGCAGGGCTGAACTGAGGAAGGGGCCTGGGAGAGTCGGGGGCGACGTCAGGAGACAGGCCTATGGCGTGCGCTCGCCCAGGAACCTTCACATGTGTCCACTTAGAGCTGCTTGGCTGTACACGCTCAGCCATGCTTAGGTGCACCCTCCCTCTGGGTCCACCTGGAGGAGTGCTTGGCTTAAAGAGGCGCCTTTCACACATGAAACGTTCCTCTCTTTGGAGAAAATCTTGATGTTACCCCAAGCAAAACCCAACTTGGGTGTTGTTATGTTTCCACCACCTTAAGTAACTTGCCACTGATACTCAACCACTTTGAGAATGCCGGTGTTTTAACAACCTTTATTAGCATCATGGATATTTCCTGTGTGCCAAACCCTACTCTGAGACCTTTCCCCAAATCCCACCGTTGCCCCCACATCCCAGAAGGGGAGTCTGAGACACAGGAGGGGCCTGGCTTATAGTGACGGTGCAAGTCCAGGCAGCTCCTCCCTGGGCCCCAGCCTGTCCTCCACGTTCCGAGGCTCTGGTCAGCACGGAGGCAGCCAGCCCCCAGCCCCGCCCGCCTCGAGCCCCACCTGGACGCTGTGCCCGTCTCACCCCAGGCTCGGTAGCCGTCTCTGTTTGGCCGTCCTCTCCCTCTTGACCACAATCCTGGCATCCGCCCACTATAGTCTGGGGATGTCCCTGCAGAGCTGTGGGGCTGGTGTGCCTTGTCTGAAGCCCTCAGTGCACCCCTGAAAGCTGAGAGTGGTGCACGGTGACCCAGGCTCCCTCTCAGGAAGACAGACACCGCATCCAGGCCCAGGCCTCTCTGGGCTTCCAGGACGGAAGCTCCAGAACTTGCCTTTTGTCGTGGCTGATCCGGGGACGTGACCACCACTGTGTTGCAGATGGTGAGCGCAATGAAGAAGTCGAAAACGTCAGACAGCTCGGGCGAGAGGTGGTCCAGTGGGTGCTCCTGGTGCCTCGCAGAGGCCAGGCATCTGCCACACTCGTGCACCTTCTCCAGCAGCTTCGGGTCGGGTGTTACGTCCTTCTCCTGAGGAGGACACAGAGGCCAGGGGTCAGTCTGACCCAGGGACCGGCCCACTGTTCCTTTGATGCTTGACTATTTAGGGTACCTTGATTTTACCAGAAGCTGTAAACAGGCTTGCACCTCACACATACCCGCCACTTTATAGACAAACTGTATGTCATCTTAATTGTATAAGAATATACACTCTACAAATGAAATGAAATGCACATATTTTTACATATAAGAAGGTACATATGTTCTGTTTATAAAATAATACCTCCAAGAATATATATTACAAAGTAACACATGTTACTCAGACAGATTTGGAAAAATGAGAGAATCATAGGGAAAATGTACCAGGTCTCTATTACACTATCTCATAGTAATATATACTTTTTGAAAAACATGCTTCTCTGCTTTTCCTTCATCTTTTTCTCTATACATTTACATTTTAGTCAAAATACTTTATATGTAAATAGAAGCTCTCATTTCTACAAAGACCTTATATTGCCTCGACTTTACCAGGCCTTTAACAGCCTTTTGAAAACATACTTTTTAACAGCTTCAAAACAGACATGATTTATTTGCCCATTCCTTTATCACTGGGTGTATTGCTTCACTGTTTTATTGATGTAAATGATGCACTGATAAGCTTCTATGCACAAAAGTTCTTCACTAAATCAGTAACTGCCTAGGTCAGAGAGTTGTTGTTTAGTTACCAAGTCATGTCTGACTTTTCTGGAACATTTCAAATATTTCTGACCCGTACTGACTCCAAAACTGGTATCAGGAAAGGCTGGGAGAGATTTCCAGCACGTCTCCCTGCTGCCTGGGGTGGGAGCTCCCTGTCACATACCCCATGCAAACCCACCAACCAGCGACCACGCGTCTAGGTGACCTTGATTCAAACGGCACCTTCTCTATAGGTTTCCAAGGACATAAAAGAGTGAGGCCACCACACGTGAGAACAGATTCTCCCTCACTGAAAGATCTTTCAGAGGTTGTCACTCATGCACTTCTGGAAATTTCCCTACCAGAGAATGGTCCATAAATGTTTGGGCGGCTGACAAGGCAAGGGATGAATTTGGGCTCATCTAATTCAAACTCTTTTTCTTTAACTTGGGTTTTTTTCCAGAGCTGTCATCTTGCCCTGATACTGTATTCATCTCGTAGGGAAGGATGGACTTCCTTTGCTTCCTCCATCCAAGTGGTCACTCGCAGTTCTCAACCTGAGAAGTCTGTGAAGGCGGCTGTGCCAGTGTTTCAGGAAAGATTCCGTGGAGTGGGGAGAAGACACTGTCCAGAAAAACGCTCCCCGACTGAACACAGCAAACCCCCCACGCAAGAGCAGACGCCTTCGGTGAAGAGGGGCGGTCACGGGAGGGCAGGAGGACTCACCATGGGGCTGCTGAAGGCCGTGAGCTCGGTCAGCATGCTGACACGCCGGGCCTCCGTGCGGCTACCCGTGCGCCAGTGCGCCCTGCTGCTCTGGGTCTGGTGGCCCCCGGCACCCCCTCGCAGGGGCAGCGAGCCCCCCCTGGGGACCACCTCCTCCTCCTCTGAGTCTGCCTCCTGGTACCTGGCCAGACGCTGGGCTGTGGAGAGACAGACACCAAGTCACGCTTGGTGGGGAGGCCAGGAGTGAAACTGAGGGATCTGGGCTCCAACGAGGTGCACGCTGGGTGTCCCCAGGCCCGCTCCCCCTTCTCTCTGATGGCGAGACCATGTTTGACAGGGGTTTCCACTGAAGGACGAGCGCCGTTCCCATTTACATGCCCCTCCAGTGAACCCACAGGGCTTACGTTCTCAACTCTAGTTCACAGACGAGAAGATTGGGTCTCAGCTTGTTAAGGCCACAGGATGCAGGGGTGAGGATGTAGCCCAGGCCCACAGGTTGCAAAGCTCAGGTCCCATCCATGACGGCACAGGGGCCGTCCCATCCCACACACAGAAAGTCAGATGTGGGTGGAGTCACACACGGCCCCTCTGTTCAGCAGAGCCCCAGTGTGAATGGGGTGGGTGGGCAGGAGGGCTGGAAGGCCCACAGAGGAGCTGGGCCCTGGGCTTGGACCTTCATCCCGAGACCACTGGGCCACCTGCTCACTGGGACCATCAGGAGAGATCATATGCCTTGAGCGTCTGCCTTGCGGTCAAGTAGAAATAGCAGTTCTCAGGCTGTGTGGAGGGTGCTCTCCTGAGGAGGCTCCTTGCTCACGGTCAGGTGGGGAGTGGGTGCCGTAGTCACCCCATGAGGATGCACACTTCCCACCAGGGAGGCTCACACCCTCCTGGGCTCGCCCAGCGGTGATGAACGCCCCCTAAGCAGCGGGGGACAAACGCCCTCTGAGCTGCCCCCAGCAGGCAGCGCTCTCCTGAGGCCCGTGACCGTGATTCTGTGCTTGAGCCCTAGGGGGCGCCGGGGAGCAAGAGTCCCTGAAGCTGCCAGGGCAGCAGTGAATCAGAGGGAAGTGCACCGCGCTGCTGCTTGCTAACACCGGCTCTCAACATGTCTTCTCAGCTTTACCCGGTTATCTCTGCGTCTTCCATCATGGATGAACAGCATGAGACCATCACAGGGGCCAAAACAAGCAACTACTACGGACCTCCAGGGCAGGCCTGGTGCTGGGTGGCAGCTGGGGGCAGCCTGTGCAAGGGGCTGAGAGAGGCGCCCCCATCTGGGCTCGCCAGGGCATGGGCTGTCATGCAGGCCTGGCCCTGAACTCAGCATCTTCCATGGGAAGACTTTTCTTTCGCGATAAGGAAAGGGATCCAACCAGTCCATCCTAAAGGAGATAAGTCCTGGGTGTTCATTGGAAGGACTGAGGCTGAAGCTGAAACTCCAATACTTTGGCGACCTCATGCAAAGAGTTGACTCATTGGAAAAGACCCTGATGCTGGGAAAGATTGCAGGTGGGAGGAGAAGGGGACGACAGAGGATGAGATGGTTGGATGGCAACAGCCACTCGATGGACATGAGTTTGAGTAAGCTCCAGGAGTTGGTGAGGGACAATGAGGCCTGGTGTACTGCAGTCCATGGGGTCACAGAGAGTCGGACACAACTGAGCGACTGAACTGACTGAAGGAAAGGGAAGTCACCTGCCCATGGATGCCCGGCTGTGTAACTGCCAACCCCAGGATTCCACCTCAGAAGCTCCTGATCCCAGGAAAAGACTCCTGCACACACCGCCCCTGAACCCGTACCTCAGTCACCTGGCGGTGTGGTGCTGAGGGTGGCAGAGAAGGGCAAAGCCAGGACCAGGCATGTCCAACTCCTGGGCATGGACACTACGAGTGTGGTGTCAGCCTCCCGGGGCACACCGGCCTGCCCACGCTCCCATAGCAGTAGTAGATGTTAGCCTGAGAGTGGCCGTCCCTCAGGCCACCACTGATGTGTCCGTGTTGTGTGAGTGGGCAGCGGTGGCCTTGGGTCCTTAGGGACGATGGGAATGAGAGGCAGCTGACACTTGACTCTGGTCCTGCACTGTCACCAGGACACGACGTAGAGAGGGATGTTCCTAAGGTCTGTGTGGCCAGTTCAAGTACACGTGAGCTGGGCTTACTGCTCAGAGCCAAACTGACCTGAATTCATTTTACTAACTGATCTGAGATGTTAGACCATGGCAGCACCCACAGAGGGAGACCTTGGCCCTGAGGGTCACTGATCATTGCTCTTCTTTAAAAACACACTTCAGATACACCTGGCTGTTTCTACCTTCCCCGGCAATGCGTTCCTGTGTCTTCTGGGGTGATGGACCGCTCTGGTTTTATGGTAAGCATCTGACAACTCACAACCTTCTGTAATCTTACTTGGAATTCTGCCCACAGAGCCCCAGTTCCAATTTAACAGCTGACTTTACACCTGGTCCTCTGAGTCCTTCACAACCAGGCTGAGTTCTGCTTTTAGGACTCCAAGCTGTTCTGCACAAGTCCGAGGAGTCAGGGAAGGGGCAAGCCAGAGAAAGAGGCAGGTGGGTAGATGGGACACTGTTCCTGACCATTTATCACTGGGTGGCAAATAAAACATTAAACAAATTGGATATGTTCCTATGCCTTCTATAAGCTTCCATAAGCCTCTTATCCTTATCCATTAGAGGGCAGACAGAGTTAAAACCACAGTCACAGAAAACTAACCAAACTGATCACATGGACCACAGTCTTGTCTAGCTGAAGAAAACTATGAGCCAGACTGCTAGGGCCACCCAAGACGGACAGGTCATGGTAGAGAGCTCTGACAAAATGTGGTCCACTGGAGAAGGGAATGGCAAACCACTTCAGTATTCTTGCCTTGAGAACCCCATGAACAGTCTGAAAAGGCAAAAAGATAAGACACTGAAAGATGAACTCCCCAGGTTGGTAGGTTCCCAGTATGCTACTGGAGAAGAGTGGAGAAATAACTCCAGAAAGAATGAAGAGATGGAGCCAAAGTGAAAACAACACCCACTCGTGGATGTAACTGGTGATGGAAGTAAAGTCTGATGCTGTAAAGAGCAATACTGCATAGGAACCTAGAATGTTAGGTCCATGAATTAAGGTAAATTGGAAGTAGTCAAACAGGAGATGACAAGAGTGAACACTGACATTTTAGGAATCAGTGAACTAAAATGGACTGGAATGGCTGAATTTAACTCAGATGACCATTATAATTACTACTGTGGCCAGGAATCCCTTAGAAAAAATGGACTAGTCATCATGGTCAACAGTAGAGTCTGAAATGCAGTAGGTGGATGCAATCTCAAAAATGAGCAAATGATCTCTGTTCATTTCCAAGGCAAACCATTCAATATCACAGCAATCCAAGTTTATGCCCTGACCAATAATGCTGAAGAAGCTAAAGTTGAAAGGTTCTTAGAAGACCTACAAAACGTTCTAGAACTAACACCCCCAAAAAAGTCCTCTTCACTACAGGGGACTGGAATGCAAAAGTATGAAGTCAAGAGCTACCTAGAGTAACAGGCAAATTTGGCCTTGGAATACAAAACAAAGCTGGTCAGGGGTTAACAGAGTTTTCCAAGAGAACACCATCTTCCAACAACACAAGAGACAACCCTACACATGGACATGACCAGATGGTCAACACCAAAATCAGATCGATTATATTCTTTGCAGCCAAAGATGGAGAAGCTCTATACAGTCAGCAAAAACAAAATCGGGAGCTGACTGTGGCTCAGATCATGAACTCCTTATTGCCAAAGTCAGACTTAAGTTGAAGAAAGCAGGGAAAACCACTAGACCATTCAGGTATGACCTAAATCAAATCCCTTACAGTGGAAGTAACAAATATATTCAAGGTATTAGACATGAAAGACAGAGTGCCTGAAGAACTATAGAAAGAGGTTTGTGACATTGTACAGGAGGCAGTGATCAAGACCATCTCCAAGAAAAAGAAATGTAGAAAGGCAAAATGGTTGTCTGAGGAGGCCTTAGAAATATAGCTGAGAAAAGAAGAGAAGCTAAAGGCAAAGGAGAAAAGGAAAGATATACCCATTTGAATGCAGAGTTCCAAAGAATAGCAAGCAGAGATAAGAAAGCCTTCCTCAGCGATCACTGCAAAGAAATAGAGGAAAACAATAGAATGGAAAAGACTAGAGATCTCTTCAAGAAAATTAGAGATACCAAGAGAACATTTCATGCAAAGATGAGTACAATAAAGGACAGAAATGGTAGGGACCTAACAGAAGCAGAAGATATTAAGAAGAGGTGGCAAGAACACACATAAGAATTGTACAAAAAAGATCTTCATGACTCAGATAATCACGATGGTGTGATCACTCACCTAGAGCCAGACATCCTGAAATGGGAAGTCAAGGGTTCCTAAGCCTTTCTAAGGCTTTCTAAGGCTTCCTGGGTCTTAGGAAGCATCACTACAAACAAAGCTAGTGGAGGTGATGGAATTTCAGTTGACCTATTTTAAATCCTAAAAGATGTTACTGTGAAAGTGCTGCACTCCATATGCCAGCAAATTTGGAAAACTCAGCAGTGATCACAGGACTGGAAAAGGTCAGTTTTCATTCCAATCCCAAAGAAAGGCAATGCTAAAAAATGCTCAAAGTACCACACAATTGCACTCATCTCACATGCTAGTAAAGTAATGCTCAAAATTCTCCAAGCCAGGCTTCAACAGTACATGAACTGTGAGCTTCCAGATGTTCAAGTCAGATTTAGAAAAGGCAGAGGAACCAGAGATCAAATTGCCAACATCCACTGGACCATCAAAAAAGCAAGAGAGTTCCAGAAAAACATCTGCTTTTGCTTCCTTGACTACACCAAAGCCTTTGACTGTGTGGATCACAACAAACTGTAGAAAATTCTGAAAGGGGAATACCAGACCATCTTACCTGCCTGCTGAGAAATCTGTATGCAGGTCAAGAAGCAACAGTTAGAAAAGGACATGGAACAACGCAATGTTCCCAAATCGGGAGAGGAGTACACCAAGGCTATATCTTGTCACCCTGCTTATTTAACTTATATGCAGAGTACATCATGCGAAATGCCAGGCTGGAAGAAGCATAAGCTGGAATCAAGATTGCCAGGAGAAATATCATTTACCTCAGATATGCAGATGACACCACCCTTATGGCAGAAAGTCAAGAGGAACTAAACAGCTTCTTGATGAAAGTGAAAGAGAAGCGTGAAAAAGTTGTCTTAAAACTCAACATTCAGAAAACCAAGATCATGGCATCTGGTCCCATCACTTCATGGCAAATAGATGGGGAAACAGTGGCTGACTTTATTTTTTGGGGCTCCAAAATCACTGCAGATGGTGACTGCAGCCACAAAACTAAAAGATGCTTGCTCCTTGGAAGAAAAGCTATAACCAATCTAGACAGCACGTTAAAAAGCAGAGAGGAAAAAAAAAAAAAAAAAGCAGAGCGATTACTTTGCCAACAAAGGTCCATCTAGTCAAGTTTATGGTTTTTCCAGTAGTCATGAATGGATGTGAGAGCTGGACTATAAAGAAAGTTGAGTGCTGAAGGACTGATGCTTTTGAACTGTGTTGTTAGAGAAGAGTCTTGAGTCCCCTGGACTGCAAGGAGACCCAACCAGTCCACCCTAAAGGAAATCAGTCCTGAATATTCAAGCTGAAACTCCAACACTTTGGCCACCTGATATGAAGAACTGACTCACTGGAAAAAAAACCCCGATCCCGGGAAAGGTTGAAGGCAGGAGGAGAAGGGGATGACAGAGGATGAGGTCGTTGGATGGCATCACCAAATCTATGGACATGAGTTTGAATAAATTCTGGGAGTTGGTGTCAGACAGGGAAGCCTGGCGTGCTGCAGTCCATGGGGTTGCAAAGAGTCGGACACAACTCAGTGACTGAACTGAGTTATGCCTTCTGTTTATGTGATTCATTTTAACATGAAGAATATGAGGGATATCATGATAATTCTTGATTTTATAAAAGTCACAAAAATCTCATGCTTCCAACAGATCTTTGCCACCAAATGCCCCTAAAGAACAGCTTCCTATGCCTCCATGTTGTCCCCCTGTTCTGTATTTGCTTCTGTTTCTGTGGCAGGATTTGTTTGATGTTCTGAAATGCCATTCCAAGGATGAAGGGGAGTCCTGCTTGCAGAGCAGGTGCCCCCTCTCTGGGAGGCATGATGGCCCCAGAGACACTTCTGTGGCCATGGGGATTCTCTCCTGATTCAGATGGGTGGTGGGCTGCAGTCCCTCCTCGACACAGGAAGCAGATGACTCCCCTGTGCATTCAGAGGGGATGGAGGGAAGCAACCAAGGATGAGAAAGCAGGTGGGAGGAGGAACTGGTTGCCCAAATTCCAAATAGAGGTGACAGTTCTCTCTGGAACATTGTATTTCATTGGAAAGAACATAGCATAGACTGCCCAATACCCTGCTAAGCATTTTCAGCTGATAACAAGGAAATCGATGGGTGGCAAAGAAAACATCTCTTTGCTTCTTGGTATGAGAGAGATCGAGTGCCTCTGATGTGAGTTCCTCAAAGTTTTCCTCCTTAGTTCTGCTTGTCTGGCAGAAAATGAGTGTTTAAGCAGATGCCCACCACACCATACAGTGCAGGGAGCAGGGTGCCATCAGCAGTGAAGAGAGGGCTTTTCTGTAAATGCTGGTCCAGAGTTGCTTTGACAGCCTTTCTGTTTTATTCTTCCCCCAAAATCATCAATCCCTGAAGCACTGTGTGTGTGTGTGTATACACGCACACACAAGCACACAGGCATGCAGCTCTGATAGCTCTCTTGTCCTGCCCAGATGGGAGCTCTGTCCCCAGACTCACCATTTGCATCATGAGAATACTCTATGCCAGACACAGTGCATCTTCGGAAGACCATCTTATTCTCAGTTAAAGTGCCCGTCTTATCTGAGAAGATATACTGTATCTGCCCTAGGTCTTCCGTGATGTTCAGAGCCCGGCACTGTAGTTGCGAGTCTGTTTCCTCGTCGTATAGTTCTATGTCCTGGTTAATGAAGTACACTTGGCACACTTTAACAATTTCAATAGAAACGTACAACGAAATAGGGATCAAAACCTAGGAGACACAAAACACAGAGAATGAACGGCGGTGAGGACCTGTGAACCGGGGGTGTTGTTTTCAATTTAAATGACAAATAACTATAACTGCAAGTAAGCAGGGACTATACTGTACCTTTCAGAGCTTAAACAGGCTGGCTTAGAGTCAGTATTGTTAGACTATTAGAGTATTGGCAAAGAGTTTAAACTAGGGCAGCCTATGGTGCCACAGAGAGGAAATCCACTATCATGTCTGGAAGCATGGAAACCAGGGCTTGTATAGAAGCAAGCATTTTCATATTACTAAGCTGCACGTGAGAGAAGCTAGGGAAGGAGAGAGAGAAACAAAACACATGGCACAGTCAGAGTCCTGAAAAGCAAAGTCACCTCGCACCCAGGCTGAGCCGGGGCTCCCGATGGTAGGAGCTGCCCGTGCCGCAGACACACCCCACCGTTCAGGAGAGACAGTCTTTTCAGAGGCGGGTTCTGTGCTGGAGGACAGTCTCTGTGATCTTGTACAGTACAGAGCAGAGGCAAGAGGCTTTGAGAAGAACAGTCACAGTTATGCTTTGACAATTCAAGAATAACGTTCATAACATCAACGTTCAATTTTGTCCTTATTTGTGGAGTAACCGTATTATGCTGATACTTACGGGTTCATACTATCACATTCTGACTAACTGGGTTCTTTGGGTAACTTAAGCATATGTAAATGCAACACCTACTACAGTACTAACTCAAGGCTAGAACAAAATTTGCATTCATAAAGGAGACTAATTTGGAAAGTTAAATAAGACTATTGCCTGCAGTGTAAAGCACATGTAAAAAAGATAGTAGAGCCCGCCTTTAAGGCAAAGGCTAAACCTTCTGTTCACTCTGTCTCCCTAAGGAGGGTGGCAGAGATGCTGGCTGTCCCCGCCACTCCCACAGGCCTATGGGACATAGTTTCTCAGTTAATGATGGGAACTTGTTCGGGAGGCATGGGAACTAATGATAACAGCAATAATAATAACCAGTGCTGCAAACTGCAATGTGATATCCTGAACCGACTCCTGGAAGAGAAAAGGCACATCAGTGGAAAGACAAGTAGAAGCTAAATAACGTCAGGAATCTTGTTTGTGGCAGGGTCTTAAAGCTGGTTTCTCAGTTTTGACAGAGTACCATGGAAATGTAATACAGTCACGTTAGGACACACTTGGTGAGGGGCACGTGAGAACTCTCTGTACTATTTTTTGTAACTAGTCTGTTGATCTTAAAATTATTCTAAAATAAAACATGGGCTTTTCAAAGAAGTAATTGAGTGAAAAAAACACTGATCAGAAACCCAACCCCTCAGAACCTAAGAATCTTAAGAACAGTAAAGGAGAATTTTAACTTGAAAGGTACCCCAGAAAAGGTCCTTTAGATAAGCTAGGTGGAACACAAAAGGCAACAGATTCATCAGGTGAATCTGTGCTCCTCCCAGATGCAGAATCTGTAGGAAGCTCTTAGAGACTATGGTGATTTGAAGTTCTCACCAGAAAGGTAAAGCAACTAGCAGACGGAACTTAGTATTGTTACCTGCAAAACTATTATCATTGTCAAAAACGAGTAAACTGCAGCTGGGACTGGGGATAATGAGGTGCCATCAGACTCAGGGACATCAAATAATGATTTCTTCTCTTGATAGCGCTGCACCCACAGTCCGTGTCCTGTAGCAAAATTCAAAGGGAAATGTCATTCACCCAGTAGAGAAATAAGAGTAGTGCTAGTCCAAATTACAGCAACACTTTTAAGACTGTCACTCAACACAAGCACACCAGGCTTTGTGAGCCCGACTGGCCGCCAAGAAAGCAAAGCCCATGGTACTGTTGGCACCATGATCAGAGTGCTGGAAGGCAGGCCCTGGGACTGGGACTCTGCCCCGGACCTTCCCCGTCGCTGGCACCAAACAGCACATGGTCACGACGCAGGAACTGGGTGTGTGCGGGCAGCTGCCAGTGAGAACCCCAGAGATGAGTTTCCCAGCGAGTGTCTCACAACACACCAGTAGGCTCTGAACACTGAATACTGCCTGTTGTCCGTTCTTGGAGATTCAAAATTCACATCTCACAGACTGAGAACCAGTGAAGTTGCTCAGTCGCATCTGACTCTTTGGGATTCCATGGACTGTAGCCTACCAGACTCCTCCACCCAGGGAATTCTCCAGGCAAGGGTACTGGAGTGGGTTGCTACTTCTTTCTTCAGGGGATCTTCCTGACCCAGGGATCAAACCCAGGTCTCCCGCATTGCAGGCAGACGTTTTACCATCTGAGCCACAAGGGAAGTTCGACAGACTGAGAAGCCAACGGCAACACACATGATCTCACCATGCCCAGCTGATGACAGAGCCCTTTCATGCCCACAAACCTGTGCCTTTCACAGGCTCTGAGACCCATCACACCTGGGCATGGTGGCAGCTGAGCAGGGGCACGATGATCATTTGCCCGGAGGTGCCATGTGCTTTCCTGCCAGGCGCCCCCAGGCAGGTGAGGTCTGGAGGCCACGTGAGGCCGCAGGTGCCAGAGTCCACTCTCAGCCTAATTGCTAGCCCCTTCTAGAATCTAAATAACGCTTGCCCTGTTTTCCCAGAGTCCCTATTAGTAGAATTTGTGCTTCTACTGCTCTTATCCCTGCTATCAGAAGGTTAGTATCACTTTTTCCACTGGAATCATAGTAGATGTGATTAGGCTGTCCTTCCACCAAAGAAGTTGCCAATTCCAAAAACACCGCTTTGCCAAGCTCATGCATTGAGGTGTCTCCACGTGGCCTCACTGGGACAAACACCCCATGTCCCAGCCCAGGACAGACGTGTGTAAATTAGAGCACCAGGTCAGGAGGAGACAGGCAGCCTGGTGGGCGTGCCTGGGGGCCGCCAAGCAGTGCCCACTCCTCACGGCCCTCCGAGGAGACGTACCGATGGCTGAGAACAGAGACATGCAGATGAGGAGGAGGACACACCAGAGCACGTCGCAGTTCATCTGCCTCTCCAGCTGGCTGCGCTTGTAGCGGGGGCCACTGTTGTTCAGCAGAGCCTTGGTCTCGTGTCCTGCGGGGCAGACAGAGCACAGCGATGCATCAGGGCCAGCGGGGACGGACGGACTGAAGGAGGCTGCCATCCAGCAATCCGCAAGGGACAAGCTCAGTCAGAAAACCTGGCTCCACAGTTCATCTCAAATGTGGGGCAATGCAGAGAAAGAAATAGGCTAACATGCTAAGAACACTCCTGGTCCAGATATTAAACATTTTGCTTCTTTCTGTTCTCCTGGTTTTCTGCAATGGGTTTATGCTACTTTGATAATCAGGAACAGAATGAAACAATCGGGGAGCCATGTCCAGGAATACCCAGCCCAATGTGGCAAGCCAGCACTTGTCCCAGATGGGTGACACGCAGCACCCACCTGCATAGATGACAATACCGACGACGGCTTCCGTGTTTCGGAGGGTGCAGCCTCGAAGCAGCAGATTTTCTTTGTAGAGTCCAGCCTTTTTGCCATTGTCATGTATGCTGTCAGGGAACAGTTGGCATGGGTCAGGAGGGTGCTCAGGACTCAAGCAGTACCACCAGGGAAGGCAGGCCCAGACTGGGAGCTGGAGAGGGGAGGGGCAGAGGGGCCCAGTGGGTCTCCGCAAGAGCGGAGGTGGGCTATACAAACTGCTAGAAGCCTCCCCAGAGCCTGATGTTTGTTCATTTACTTTGCCCATGGGCTTTGTTGAATAATAAGAAACATATAATTTCGTCTCTGCTCCTCGTTCCTGACACAGGGCTCCTAACACCTTTGTAAACAGGAGTGCTAGAATAACCTTTTATTCTAATATTTAGCCCCAGTACCTGGCATAGAGCTCCCCAAATTCTTGTAATTTCCTAAGTGATAAGAGCACTAGGAATATCCACTGTTCTGATACTTGGTCTTTGAGTCTGGCTGTTCTCGACACACAGGACTGAGCCTGTCACCCGTGGGATCTGATACTCTCCCCGCGTGGTGTCAGAACTGAGCTAGACTGTGGGACAGCCGGCTGATGTCACAGGATTGCCTGGTGTGGGAAAGACCCACACGTCAGAATTGGAAGCAGGACCACTGTAGGCTTGTCACCACAGAGACTGGCCACAGCTAGAGAGGGCAGAGCCCGAACCGGGGCCCAAGGTGGGAAGCTTGCCTAGGAAGACCCTACCCTCGGCCTGCTCTCCACAGGGAACTCTGCTCCTCACCCGTGCACCTCATGTTGTCACAAAGTGCAAGTATTTCTCAAGAAAAAGGGATCACGCTGGTTTCAACAATAGTGTCAACATTCAGTTCTTCTTATAAAAAGTCGTTAGAAACACCAACATGTTAAATTTGATGTGATAGATTCCATAAGACAATTTTGTACATTTGGCTTACTGGGCTTCCCAGGTGGCTCAGTGGTAAAGAATCCATCTGTCAATGCAAGCAGATATCAAGGTGTGGGTTCGATCCCTGGATCGGGAAGATCCCCTGGAGGAGGAAATGGCAACCCTCTCTAGTATTCCTGCCTGAAGAATCCCATGAATGCAGGACCCTGGCGGGCTACAGTCCACAGAGTCGCAGTCAGACATGCCAAGTGACAGGGCATGAGCTATTTATATTCAGAGACTACAGAAAACTCAAGCAACTGCTTTTTAAATAAATTTTCTTGACCTATTAATGGCAGGCACACCCTCAGCCCTGTTGGCCAAGACTGTCCTATGCTAGGGCCTTTCTGGCGTGGACGGGGTCCTAGGAGCCTGATGTGGATGGGGTCCACGTGGACGGGGTCCTAGGAGCCTGATGTGGATGGGGTCCACGTGAACGGGGTCCTAGGAGCCTGATGTGGATGGGGTTCCAGGAGCCTGATGAATGGGTCACAAGGGGAGGCCCTGGAAGCTTCCAGAACTCGAGCAGGAGCGCAGCCTGACCTCCATCAATCAGGCAGTAGCCCCTGCCTTCCACGAAGTTACCCGCTCACAGCCTAGGTGGACAGGCCTCTCCAGCCCTCCTGCCCACCCCCAGCCCCATCTCCGTTTCTCAGGTCCTGAGGCCAATCAAAGACCCCTGCAGGTACCATCCCTCCCATAGCTCCTAACACAGTGCCCACTGACCAGGAACAGAGCTGGTCTGGAGAGGAACGAGGTGAAAAGGAGCCCGTAAGGTGTTTCCTGGAGGAAACAGCACTTACTGCCACTTTAGTCCCTGGTCACCTGCACAAGGGACGTGTCAAACACAACCCACCTTCTACACAACCAGGGAAATCAGAATATTTCACAGTGAAGAAAAGAAGCTAAACAATAAAGATAAGGCCAAAGCACAAGCTGGGGGACACATTTCCTGCAAACCTGGTTATTTACCATCACAGCATCAGTTTCTGCAGAACTCATGCAAAATAACATGCAGGCCCATGGGCAACCAACCCTGTGTAATACCCCCTTTGTGGCAATTCCAGAACACAGTACATTTTCACTTTAAAAAGAGATTCAAGACTTGAGACCTCAGTGCCAGCTAAGGCGTCAAGACACCCGCACGCGGGAGAGATCACACACAAAACCCAGCTCCGCCGCCACAGTTCTCTCTGCAACGGCCAGGCACGGAGAGCGCTCCTCAGGACAGCAGCCGAGGACACGTCATGCAAACCAGACCAGTCAGGTGTACTCAGAACAAGAGATGAACTCAATGAAACAAGAGAAAGGCCTTTACTCCATTAAGCTTCCTTTGACATGACCTACAGCTTTTAGCAACTACTGTGCTTTCTAATGAGACCAAGTCAGACCAGAGCTGATCTCGGCGGGTTCCCCGGCCTGTTTACGGCTCCCGGCCGCACACACTGACGATGAGGACTGTGCTCTGAGCGGTGCTGCTGCGTCAGAAGGGGAGAAAGGCTGGAGAACAGCACCACCTCGCACGTGCTCGGTAGCAAAAGGGTTGCCTTGGTCACCGGAGGGAGGAAGTCCCTGCCGAGGGCAGCAGGGCCCACCAGGCCCCGGGCGGACTCTGGGAAGATGCATACGCCAGTATGAGCCCAGCACACTGACCTCAGCAGCTCTTTTTTATGGGCTGACGTGCGTTCTCCCCCAGAATTCATTTCTTTAGGTCCTAACCCCAGTATCTCAGAATATTGCACCCGGAGTCAGGTCTTTAAAGAGGCGATTAAGTTAAAATGAGGGCATATGGCTGGGCCCTACCCCCACATGCCTGCTGTCTCTATAAGAGGAGGAGATTCGGACGCAGAGTCAGACAAACACAGAGGTGAAGGCGGTGTGGGGATACAGGGAGACGGTGGGCCTCTGAACGCTCCGGAGAGGGGACCCGGGAGACGCCAGTCCTGCCGACACTTGGATCGCGGGCTTCCAGCCTCCAGAACCATGAGACAGTATGTTTCTGGTGTTTAAGCTGCCCGGTCCACGTTAGCCCGAGCAGACGGACACATCCTTTAATGTTTAATCTGAGCCATGCAGAAGAGCTCTTGGTTGGCGGCCAGCATCCTGAGGTCCCCTGTGGTCACGTGGGCAGGGACCCCAGAATCCGCTTCACGGAGAACTTAGGACAAGAAACAGGGCCCAGCTTTACAGCTGGAAATGGAACCTTGAATCAGAAGACAAAACCAAATAACCTCTCTGCTTTATTCATTCTTTAGGAGTAAGTGAAAATGGTTAACCAGTGGCTTCAAAGGCCACCATCACTCTGCTGTGGAGCTACTGGGCAAGCGGAGTGGGGTGCCCTGCATGGCCAGAGTCTACATTCACAGCAACCCTCTGGGCTGCCAGGGCCCAGCGGAAGATGTGGGCAGTGGTGGTATTTCCAGCTCCTCTCTGAGGATTTCGTAAGTGCTTCACTAAAGGGATGGGGCTTCCCAGCTGTCACAGTAGTAAGAATCCACTTGCAGTGCAGGAGACGCATGAGAAGTGGGTTTGGTCCCTGGGTCGGGAAGATCCCCGGGAGAAGGAAATGGCAACCCACTCCAGTATTCTTGCCTGGACAATCCTATGGACAGAGAAGCCTGGCGGCCTACGGTCATGGGGTTGCAAAGAGTCAGACAAGACTGAGCAACTCAGCACACACGCACAGCTAAAGGGACTGCATTCAGGTCAATGAGCAGGGGCTTCCCTGTGGCTTAGCGATAAAGAACCCGCCTGCCAATGCAGAAGACACAGGTGTGATCCCCGACCCAGGAAGATGCCACATGCCGCAGAGCAACTAAACCCCTGTGTCACAGCTACTGAGTCTGAGTGCTCTAGAGCCTGTGGTCTGTGACAGGAGAAGCCGCTGAGTGAGGTGTCCACAGAGCGCAGCTAGAGAGAAGCTCCCCTCCTCCAAACTGAAGGGAAGCCTGCACGGCAGTGAGACCCAGCACAGCCAAAACTAAATAAATAAATAGAGTTATAAAAGCCAGTGGCCGTTAAAGCACACTGGAGTCATGAGGCGCTTGATGTTTTTATTTTAACAGCCTGAACTATGTTTCATATGCTGTGAAATTCATCCACTTAACGTGTACAGCTCAGGTTTTTGGTGTATTCACAGAGTTTTTCAGTAATCCCCACCAGCTAATTTTAGAATGCTTTCATCAGAAAGAAACCCTATACCCATTGGCAGTCACTCCCCATTCCTCCCCCACGTCCAACCCTGGCAAACCACGAATCCACGTTTTGCCTCTAAAGATGTTCCTACTGCGGGCATTTTACATCAATGGGACCACACAGTATGGCTGACCCCACCCTCTGGCACGAAGCTCTGATTCACATCGTGTCTTTCACCCCATTGTCAGCCACCGTTCTTCCCAGAATTTGATGGAAGCCAGGGTTCAGAAACACAGGGCAACTTTCCTAAAGGGAAGGGGAAGAGCTGGGATTCTGTCTGGGGACAGACAGAATTCTGTCTTGGTACACTCTCAAGCAAGGTTAGTTCTCCAGCTACAAACAGCTAAGGTTTCACGTTTGGATTAAGAGTGAAACCCACTGGCCTCCTAGTGGCCTGAATGGGGTTACAGGATGGCAGCTGAGGCAGGGCTGAAGGCGGGCCACCAGGGGCAGGCAGCGAGAGCCAGCAAACCAGGGAACTGGCTCTGCAGCTGCTCTGGCCCTGAGGCTAAGCTGTAGCTCTCCCGCCCAGGGCAGCCCCAAGCCTGAGCGTCAGGACCAGAGGCAGGCAGAAGCCCACTCTCTCCCTTCTGCTTGGTGGAGGGCTCAGGACCTGGAGGAGGACTCAGGACCTGGAGGAGGGCTCAGGACCTGGGCCCAGGCCCCTCTACGGGGGCCTGCTCAGTCGCCTACCCCTCCCCAGCACTATTTCTGCAGACCTCCCCCGGAGTCACAGAGGGAGGTGTTTTCAACACACCACCGCCAACAGCCAGCTCCAGAGCCCTGGCTGGACAGGCCTGTCCATGAGAGGGGCCCGTCTGCACCCTGACATCCTTGTAGCAAATCCCAATACTGCCCAGTAGAGAGAGCAAGGCACAGCTGCAGGGGTGGTCTAAGCACTCAAGACCTGAGTGGCCCAGGCTCTGGTGGAAGCCACGGGCAGGACAGCCTGTTGGGAAAAGTAAGAAAAACACGATATGGCTGGACCAGAGAGGGGAGGCCCCTCCCCCGGGCAGCACCAGCGAGGAGGACGCAGGAGCGCCAGCTGGAGGCGACCGTCTGGGTAGGCGAGTCGGCCTGGCTGTGGGCGCGGCACCGTCCGCTGGAGGCGTCTTCCCAGGAAAGGCCGCTGGGCGCGTCGTGCTGGCGGTGCTCGGACTGCAGGTGGGTGAGCGCCGCAGGACACCCCCTCCTGGGTTACCGCAGTCCCCGCCTGGGGAGGTCCCCTGGAGATCTCTAGCTGGGCCTTTGTTATTTCTCTCCCTACCAAGTGTCCCTCTTCTTTTTTCGAGGCTTTCATTCCCGACTTGGCCCTTCCTTTTCCAGACCCACTTCTAGAAAGAGTGGTTGAAACAGAAGTCCTCCTCCGCCCCGTCATCAGCCCCCACAGCGGGGCCCTCCCTCCCGGGCTCCCGCAGAGTCCAGTGCACGGGCGCCTTCCTCTCGACCCGGGCTCCTGTGCTTCTCCCACCGCACTGCCCTTGGACGAGCACCCGGGCCCCTGCTCCCAGCTGTGGGAACCGCTGTCTGGACCCTGTCCTCTCGTTCCCTCTGACCCTGACCCACGGTGCTCTGCTGTCTCTCCATCTTCAAACACAACCTGCAGACAGAGGCTCCTCAAACCCGTAATTCAGCCCCTACTCCCCGAACTCCTATCATATGCATTTTTTCTATCCGCTGGGTCATTCCACCAGATGAACTTGCTCATCAGCTCCTCATGTGCAGGGAATCCCAACTCCCATCTCTCCTCCACCAGTCTTCCCTGTTCCTCACATAGGAGACAAGCCCTCCTGCCGGCCTGCTCGTCCGCTGGATCTTCCTCCCCAGGGAGTATTCGAGTCCTCTGCTGGGCCTCCCTGCTAACTGGGCTGTGTCCCTGCTCTATCGTATGACAGCATTAACCCAGAAGCAATAACCGTAATAGTGGCCAATGTTTATTAAGCACCCACCCTTCTGAAAGCTTTCCACAGACTAAACTGATAAGCTTTGCACCCATGACACAAGGGCCTCCTGGATTCTCCCCATTCTACAGATGAATAGAGTAGAGTAGTTCACTGGCACTGTCTTGCTGGAAAGCGTGGGCTCCAGAGTCTGCCAGCCTCAGTACAAGCCAGATGTAGTGAATATCCCTGTTTAACAGAGGTATTAAAAGCAGAGATACTTTGCCAACAAAAGTTCACATAGTCAAAGCTGTGGTTTTTCCAGGAGTCATGTATGGATGTGAGAGTTGGACCAGTAAGAAGGCTAAGTGCCCAAGAATTGATGCTTTTGAACTATGGTGTTGGAGAAGACTCTTGAGTGTCCCTTGGATGGCAAGGAGATAATACCAGTCAATCTTAAAGGAAATAAACCCTGAATATTCACTGGAAGGGCTGATGCTGAAGCTGACGCTCCAATACTTTGGCCACCTGATGCAAAGAACTGACTCATTGGAAAAGAGCCTGATGCTAGGAAAGACTGAAGGCAGGAGGAGAAGGGGACGACAGAGGATGAGATGGTTGGTTGGCATCACTGAGTTTGAGCAAGCTTCTGGAGATGGTGAAGGACAGGGAAGCCTGGCATGCTGCAGTCCATGGGGTTGCAGAGAGTCAGACATGACTGAGTGACAGAACAACCAACAAACACAGAGGGAGCTCCCGAGGGCAGAACCGAGAGCTGCTGATTCGGGGCTGACATCCCTCCAGCTCTAGTCCATCTGGGGCAGGCAACAAGTGTGTGGGGGTGGTCTGACCACAGGCGCCTGACGCCCCGCACAGCAGGAGGGGACTGGCCACAACGCAGCCTGAGAAGGAGGTCAGAGTTGTCACCAAAAGCTACCCATCAACAAGAATACCCACAGAACGTTCTCCCTAGAGGCTGCCCCCACCTCCTTCACTTCAGGGTTTGCTCTGTTCTGCCCACCGGGTCCTGGAGATTTTGGGGTTATGCCAAGGATGGTGTACAAAGTCTGGGGCTAGAGGTGGGCAGTGCACACAGGGGCTGGGGAACCCACAGAAGAGCACTTTCAGATGGAGGCCTGAGTATCTGCCCCCAAATTTTACAGCTGACATTTTAGGAGTTTTCTTATGAATTTTACCCTCCTTTAACCAGTTCCTTTAAGGGGTGACCTAACACTTCCAAGTTCTGGTTGATACTCAGGCAAGAACAGGCAAGCACTGGGAGTTTCAGCAGGCGTGAACATCTCCTGCCCTCCATGGTGCATTTTTCATTCACCGACTCTCCCATCGCTCCCAACAAGATGGGGAGCCCACTACGTGCACACAGGCAATGATGCTGGATGTGTCAGGAAAGCAGAAGACTCAAACTCATGCCAAAAGCTCCTGCAGTGGAGCCCTTCCAGGAGCAGAGCTCCAGCTCCACCCACGTGTCTGTGGCGACTACGCTGTGCCTCGTCCTCTAAGCAGCATCGCGAGGAGCTGGCCCCGCAGAGCTAACCGTCTGCAGGAGGCCCCAGCTCCCCGTATCACATCTGTGGCCCCCAGGCTTGGTTCACATAGCTGCCCCCCGGCAGGGCGTCCCCACCAGTAGCAGCTCCACAAGTCCATGTGCCCCCCTGTTCTCTCCCACCTCCCTTTTCCCCACACCCCGTCCACGGCCTGCACAACTATTAACACGATTATGGGAATTTCCAACCATTTGCAGAAGTACAAGGGTGGCCCTTACTTCCCCCGGACAGCCCCCAGCCCAACTTCAACTAGTACCACCAGGCAGCTGATCCCATGTCATTCATCTACCTTTCTTGTCTCTCTGTTTTGAAGCAAGGAGCTGGACTATTTATTTAACATGCTTGAGGACTTTTAATTTTGTTTATGTCTCTGTGTTCCCCTGACTACAGTGAAATAAACAAGATGGAAGGCATTTCTTTGTATTCAGTTCACTGCATTATCCCCAGATCCTTAAGAAGGGCCTAGCACACAGCAGTCAGCAAATACTTGTTCAATGGCTGAGAGTATGAACGAAGGCATGAACTCCCAGGCAGGCTCCTTCTGCCTGGCGTCTGTGCTTCCATTTAAGGGGCACATGCAATCACCGTGTTTCTCACCCCCCACCTTCCCAGGTTGCTGGACGGAGGGAATCTGACCAGCGTCCACAGCCGACAGGCTCTTGTTGAGCAGCCCCGTGAGCTCAGGGACAGGGCGACAGTCCTGAAAGGCTGCACTCACACACAGACGCACATGGTGTTATACTATACACCCTGGGCCATCGAACAACATGGGTGTGAGCTGTGTGATTCCACTTATTCGCAGGATTTTTTTCAGTAAACACAGTATTACACCATCTAAGTTTGGCTAAATCCACAGACGCAGACCTGCAGATCCAGAGGGCAGACTATGGGACTTAAAAATCTGTGGTTTTGGTACCCTGGCAGGTCCTGGGATCAATCCACCAAGGACACTAGCAGGGTTGGCACCCCACACCGCAAGCTGCTCAAGGGTCGACTGTACACACTCACATCGTTTGTCAAACAGAAGGGTAAGCCCAGGCAGAGGTCTGATACTCACATGCACCCACGGAACCTACTCAGGTCGTTGTTGGGCTTCTCACACTCGATTATGCTGGTGAACGTCAAAGGATTGAATTCCGAGACCTAAAATAATAGCACGTACACATTAGAGAGATCTGGGGTCAGCCTTGTCCATCTAAGTCACTTGCTTCTCAGTCTCCCATCTACAGCGGCAGCATTTCATGAAGGTCTCTGCATTTTAACCTGTGCACGAGCACACGCGCGCGCGCACACACACACACACACACACACACACACACACACACAGTGCTTGGCCTGTGCATTTTTGTTTCTATGGTGAATGACAGCTGTCAGTGAGCCCACAGGACTGTAGCTTTAATACAAATTAAGCACATATGGTAGAAGAGGGCAGGGAGGAGTTGAGTTTCTTGAGACAGATCAGCACCTTCCAACTTTCTACACGGATTCGGAGAAGCAGATTCCATCTGAAAAACAGGAGCTTAGAATAAAAATATCATTTCCTCAACATGCTCTAAAAATTCTTCACAGATATCTGGGGGCAAACATTTAAATGATCAGTGTGTAAGCCAATAATTTCTTTATCCTTCTGCTTGATGAAAAAGTGAGAGCTCTCAGAGCCTGGCACCAAGAGGTGAAGCGAGGCCTGGCTCGTGTGGAGAGATGCGTGCGGAGAGGGAAAGGGCGAGAAGGGTGGGTGGCAGGGAGTGAACGAGAGACACGGGGGACACACCTCCAGTGTAAACTAGGGAGGACCATCTGCAGATTTTTAAAACCAGCTTGCTTTGATCAGACTGGCCATTCTCTTTCATCCATCAAGCGTCACCACGTGGTTAAAAAAAAGATGTGTCTTGGCTCATGCAAGCATAGCATCACAAAAAAAGGGTAACTGGTTAAACATCAGAGGGATGGTGGAAACACTGGTGACCCCCTCCCAGGTAACGGTTACTCCAGCACAACAGCACCCCCCCCCCCACTTGGCAGAGAAGCTGGCTGTGAAGGTAATGACTCAAAAGTTAGCCCAGCTGTTTTCCAAGGTGTCACGGACATTACAAGACCTCACTACATAGTAGTAGCTTGATTCCATAGCTGAAAAGAAAGCGCTGCTTTAAGACTCTTCTTGAAGTTTCATTAGCTGTGGGTACCTCTCTCCGTGGACTGAAATGCCCTCTGGCTCTGCTCCAGAGTACGGCTATGCTTGGAGGAGTGTGTTTATTTCAGGCCTTGTGGATCCTCCTGAAGCCAGGCGGTTGCCTTTTCCAGGACAGGCCTCTGCAGATGCAACGCCCAGGACGGGTGAGCTCCCCAGCACACCAGGGTTATTCTTGGCAGACAGGGAGGGCGGACTTAAAATACTCTGTCTCTGTTTATGATTCTTTCTCTCGAAGAAAAATGTAATGTGCATGGCTCAGAGACTAGAACATTCTGTCTCTGGAGCGTCAGAGCTGCATTTGTAACCTTCTACCAATAAGCCTGTGCCCTGGGGAATGTGTGTGCCCAGGGCATGGGATGCCTGCTTTTGTCTGCTTGTTGGGGAGGGTTTTTAGAACTGGAGGGATCTGTAGAGACTGTTCTGGGTTCAACTGTGTCTCCTCACTCCCAACCCCAGAACCCATATGTTGAAGTCCTAATCCCCAGTACCTCAGAATGTGACTGTATTTGGACATAGGGTCTTTACAAAGGTGAGTAAGGTAGAATGGGATCATTAAGGTGAGCCCTTGTCCCACATGCAATCTGCCTGGTGCTAGCGTGTGGACATGCATGCGCACACACACACACACACACGCACACACTGAGGGATGACTGTGAAAAGAAAAGGAGACACCCATCTACAAACCAGGGAGAGGCGCTTCAAACAGAACAACGCTGTGAACACCCTGACCTTGGACTTGGTGGCCTCCAGCACTACGAGAAAATAAATTTGTTGTTCAGGCCACTCTGTAGCCCTAACAAACCAATATAATATAGAGTCCATCTTTGAGTATCCCGTTTTAAAAGGGTTTTGTGTCTGGAGCACATCTTTTGGATAAGAAAATTCTACTTACCCTGATTGTTTCCACCTTAACTGGCAATCTCTTAATACCTCCATGTAAGAAATATATTTATTTCATTTACCAATCCACTTCCTGCTAAACTGGGTTCAAGCTGGTGCCCAAGTCATCCATCAGCCAAGCTTCTGTTGACCCAGCCCCAAAGCAAGGAGAGAAGGTACAGTCCACCATTCTATGCCAAGCTTGCTAACTCCATATTCTTAATATGGGGAAGGTGAAAAAGTTTTGGAGATGGATGGTGGGGGTCACTGCACAAGACTCTGAAGGTGCTTAATATCACAGAATTGCACATTCAAAAATGGCTAAAATGGGGGAATTCGCTGGAGGTCCTGCACTTTCACTGTGGGGGCGTGACAGGGTACTAAGACCCCACAAGCCCGTGGCGTGGCCAGAAGACAAAAAGTTCAATGTAACAAAGACGCTCTACCTTAAAAATAAAAATGACGAAAAGGGTAAATTCTGTATTATGTATGTTTTACCACAATAAAAAGTTAAAAAAAAGCAAATATAAACAAACACTGAGAACTGACTGTGAATAAAGAGATGAATCATCAAGTAGCACCTAGCTCAGAAATCCAGGAATTTCAGCACAAACGTGGAGAGCCTCATGCTTAAGTCACCCTAGGGCACCTCTACACATCACTGGTATCGTTATCATCCCCATCAAGTCACAGCTGCAGTGCTCTGACAGCTCACCACCCCTCACAGCACCACGAGGAGGTCCGTGTTCAAACCACTTTTAATGTGGGGTGATGTAGGACCATGCCCGTGGTCACGTGGCCGGGGGTGACTGAGGGGGGCTCCTCAGTGTCTCAGACATCCAGCTCAGCAGCCTCGCCAAGACTGCCTTGCGCTAATAAGAAAAAATGGTGTAGATATGTATATGTATAAAGATTATATATATATATATGTATAAGCCAAAAAGTGTACAATTGGTTTGAGAGAAACTGCCAAACAAACATGTCTTAAAGTTTTAATGTTTTCAAAGACATGTGTCAATTAAATGTACCCCCTTCCCATCTTCAGCAATGGCCTTGAAATGCAGAGTTAGCACCATTCACTCAAAACTGTAGCAGAAAAAATCAGGCGCCCTAGGATCTACTCCTGGTTCTTCTGATTAAGAACTGTGGGCCTCCTGGCATTTAGACTCGGCTCTCAAGGTCTCTGGAGACCTATGGAATCACAGGTCCATGACTGCGGAGGTGATTCTAACCCCCACCACCACCCTCCCCCCACACACTGCAGCAGCCTCAGCGCTGGGGGCACTGCAGGAGCAGCCTGGTCAGCAGGGGTCCCGGCCACAGCCCTTGGCCACCCGATCCTCGTGGCTGGGCCCGGCGTGCCCACGCCTCTGCCAAGGGTGATGTCATCGCTCACTGCAGTCTCCACATCCCAGCAAGCACCTCGCTGGCAGGAAAATGCGCATGGTTTCTACTGCAAACATTTTCCAAGCTTCTTTGGACCAAGTGATTTGACCTCATCAGGTGGAAAGGGAGGCAGGGCAGCGATGTGGGGAGAGCCCTGGGCCCTGCCTCTGAACTCGCCTTTCCCTAGAAACGGGGGCAGCGGAGAGCCTGGTGAGCCTGCTCACCCGGGGGGCGGGCCTCCCCCTCCCCACAGATGCTCCTGTGTGCCCGGATGCCTGGAGCCCTCTCAGGCCGACCAGCTACCTCCCGGGCCGCGCTCCGGGTCAACCCCACAGGGGAGCCAGAGTCTGACTCAGCAGTGCCCAGAGCAGTCACTGAATGAATGACTGATTCATCAGGAAAATTCTCTTATCAATACTGTGCTTCCTACTTGCATAAATGAATTACTAAAGAGTATTCCATACAAGGAAACATGAACATCTTCCACCTGCAAACAGGAGCACTGAGGTCTGCAAAAGGGCGTGTATAGTCCACTGAAGCAGGCACATAGTGTTTTATCATAAAAGCAGATCTTTAGACAGTTTACATTGCTTAGCAGTCGGGATGAGTGCCTGTCCCAGCAGGAGCCCCGCCTGGCTCTCACCATGGAGATGCTGGAGTGAGGATGTGTGCCCTGGTTTCTGGGCAATGTGGTCCCAAAGGAGGCAGCGGAGAGGGCACACGGAGCCCAGAGACCACACGCGGGCACTCAGGGGAGAGGGAGGGCACACGGAGCCCAGACGCAGGCACTCAGGGGAGAGGGCACAGGGAGCCCAGACGCGGGCACTCAGGGGAGAGGGAGGGCACATGGAGCCCAGACGCGGGCACTCAGGGGAGAGGGGACACGGAGCCCAGACGCGGGCACTCAGGGGAGAGGGGACACGGAGCCCAGAGCCCAGACGCGGGCACTCAGGGGAGAGGGAGGGCACACGGAGCCCAGACGAGGGCACTGAGGGGAGAGGGAGGGCACACGGAGCCCAGACGCGGGCACTCAGGGGAGAGGGAGGGCACACGGAGCCCAGACGCGGGCACTCAGGGGAGAGGGAGGGCACACGGAGCCCAGACGCGGGCACTCAGGGGAGAGGGAGGGCACACGGAGCCCAGACGCGGGCACTCAGGGGAGAGGGAGGGCACACGGAGCCCAGACGCGGGCACTCAGGGGAGAGGGAGGGCACACGGAGCCCAGATGTGGCACTCAGGGGAGAGGGAGGGCACACGGAGCCCAGACGCGGGCACTCAGGGGAGAGGGAGGGCACACGGAGCCCAGACGCGGGCACTCAGGGGAGAGGGAGGGCACACGGAGCCCAGACGCGGGCACTCAGGGGAGAGGGAGGGCACACGGAGCCCAGACGCGGGCACTCAGGGGAGAGGGCACACGGAGCCCAGACGTGGCACTCAGGGGAGAGGGCACACGGAGCCCAGAGCCCAGACGCGGGCACTCAGGGGAGAGGGCACACGGAGCCCAGAGCCCAGACGCGGGCACTCAGGGGAGAGGGAGGGCACACGGAGCCCAGACGAGGGCACTGAGGGGAGAGGGAGGGCACACGGAGCCCAGACGAGGGCACTGAGGGGAGAGGGCACACGGAGCTCAGACGCGGGCACTCAGGGGAGAGGGAGGGCACACGGAGCCCAGACGCGGGCACTCAGGGGAGAGGGAGGGCACACGGAGCCCAGACGCGGGCACTCAGGGGAGAGGGAGGGCACACGGAGCCCAGACGCGGGCACTCAGGGGAGAGGGCACACGGAGCCCAGACGTGGCACTCAGGGGAGAGGGCACACGGAGCCCAGAGCCCAGACGCGGGCACTCAGGGGAGAGGGAGGGCACACGGAGCCCAGACGAGGGCACTGAGGGGAGAGGGAGGGCACACGGAGCCCAGACGCGGGCACTCAGGGGAGAGGGCACACGGAGCTCAGACGCGGGCACTCAGGGGAGAGGGAGGGCACACGGAGCCCAGACGAGGGCACTGAGGGGAGAGGGCACACGGAGCTCAGACGCGGGCACTCAGGGGAGAGGGAGGGCACACGGAGCCCAGACGCGGGCACTCAGGGGAGAGGGAGGGCACACGGAGCCCAGATGTGGCACTCAGGGGAGAGGGAGGGCACACGGAGCCCAGACGCGGGCACTCAGGGGAGAGGGAGGGCACACGGAGCCCAGACGCGGGCACTCAGGGGAGAGGGAGGGCACACGGAGCCCAGACGCGGGCACTCAGGGGAGAGGGAGGGCACACGGAGCCCAGACGCGGGCACTCAGGGGAGAGGGCACACGGAGCCCAGACGTGGCACTCAGGGGAGAGGGCACACGGAGCCCAGAGCCCAGACGCGGGCACTCAGGGGAGAGGGCACACGGAGCCCAGAGCCCAGACGCGGGCACTCAGGGGAGAGGGAGGGCACACGGAGCCCAGACGAGGGCACTGAGGGGAGAGGGAGGGCACACGGAGCCCAGACGAGGGCACTGAGGGGAGAGGGCACACGGAGCTCAGACGCGGGCACTCAGGGGAGAGGGAGGGCACACGGAGCCCAGACGCGGGCACTCAGGGGAGAGGGAGGGCACACGGAGCCCAGACGCGGGCACTCAGGGGAGAGGGAGGGCACACGGAGCCCAGACGCGGGCACTCAGGGGAGAGGGCACACGGAGCCCAGACGTGGCACTCAGGGGAGAGGGCACACGGAGCCCAGAGCCCAGACGCGGGCACTCAGGGGAGAGGGAGGGCACACGGAGCCCAGACGAGGGCACTGAGGGGAGAGGGAGGGCACACGGAGCCCAGACGCGGGCACTCAGGGGAGAGGGCACACGGAGCTCAGACGCGGGCACTCAGGGGAGAGGGAGGGCACACGGAGCCCAGACGAGGGCACTGAGGGGAGAGGGCACACGGAGCTCAGACGCGGGCACTCAGGGGAGAGGGAGGGCACACGGAGCCCAGACGCGGGCATTCAGGGGAGAGGGAGGGCACACGGAGCCCAGACGCGGGCACTCAGGGGAGAGGGAGGGCACACGGAGCCCAGACGCGGGCACTCAGGGGAGAGGGCACACGGAGCCCAGACGTGGCACTCAGGGGAGAGGGCACACGGAGCCCAGAGCCCAGACGCGGGCACTCAGGGGAGAGGGAGGGCACACGGAGCCCAGACGAGGGCACTGAGGGGAGAGGGAGGGCACACGGAGCCCAGACGCGGGCACTCAGGGGAGAGGGCACACGGAGCTCAGACGCGGGCACTCAGGGGAGAGGGAGGGCACACGGAGCCCAGACGCGGGCACTCAGGGGAGAGGGAGGGCACACGGAGCCCAGACGCGGGCACTCAGGGGAGAGGGCACACGGAGCCCAGACGTGGCACTCAGGGGAGAGGGCACACGGAGCCCAGAGCCCAGACGCGGGCACTCAGGGGAGAGGGAGGGCACACGGAGCCCAGACGAGGGCACTGAGGGGAGAGGGAGGGCACACGGAGCCCAGACGAGGGCACTGAGGGGAGAGGGCACACGGAGCTCAGACGCGGGCACTCAGGGGAGAGGGAGGGCACACGGAGCCCAGACGCGGGCACTCAGGGGAGAGGGAGGGCACACGGAGCCCAGACGTGGGCACTCAGGGGAGAGGGAGGGCACACGGAGCCCAGACGCGGGCACTCAGGGGAGAGGGAGGGCACACGGAGCCCAGACGCGGGCACTCAGGGGAGAGGGCACACGGAGCCCAGAGCCCAGACGCGGGCACTCAGGGGAGAGGGAGGGCACACGGAGCCCAGACGAGGGCACTGAGGGGAGAGGGAGGGCACACGGAGCCCAGACGCGGGCACTCAGGGGAGAGGGAGGGCACACGGAGCTCAGACGCGGGCACTCAGGAGAGAGGGAGGGCACACGGAGCTCAGACGCGGGCACTCAGGGGAGAGGGAGGGCACACGGAGCCCAGACGCGGGCACTCAGGGGAGAGGGAGGGCACACGGAGCCCAGACGCGGGCACTCAGGGGAGAGGGAGGGCACACGGAGCCCAGACGCGGGCACTCAGGGGAGAGGGAGGGCACACGGAGCCCAGACGCGGGCACTCAGGGGAGGGGGAGGGCACACGGAGCCCAGACGCGGGCACTCAGGGGAGAGGGAGGGCACACGGAGCCCAGACGCGGGCACTCAGGGGAGAGGGAGGGCACACGGAGCCCAGACGCGGACACTCAGGGGAGAGGGCACACGGAGCCCAGAGCCCAGACGCGGGCACTCAGGGGAGAGGGAGGGCACACGGAGCCCAGACGCGGGCACTCAGGGGAGAGGGAGGGCACACGGAGCCCAGACGCGGGCACTCAGGGGAGAGGGAGGGCACACGGAGCCCAGATGTGGCACTCAGGGGAGAGGGAGGGCACACGGAGCCCAGACGCGGGCACTCAGGGGAGAGGGCACACGGAGCCCAGATGTGGCACTCAGGGGAGAGGGAGGGCACACGGAGCCCAGACATGGGCACTCAGGGGAGAGGGCACACGGAGCCCAGAGCCCAGACGCGGGCACTCAGGGGAGAGAGAGGGCACACGAAGCCCAGACGTGGCACTCAGGGGAGAGGGCACACGGAGCCCAGACGTGGGCACTCAGGGGAGAGGGAGGGCACAGGGAGCCCAGATGTGGCACTCAGGGGAGAGGGAGGGCACACGGAGCCCAGACACGGGCACTCAGGGGAGAGGGAGGGCACACGGAGCCCAGACGTGGCACTCAGGGGAGAGGGAGGACACACGGAGCCCAGACGCAGGCACTCAGGGGAGAGGGAGGGCACACGGAGCCCAGACGGGGGCACTCAGGGGAGAGGGAGGGCACACGGAGCCCAGATGTGGCACTCAGGGGAGAGGGAGGGCACACGGAGCCCAGACACGGGCACTCAGGGGAGAGGGCACACGGAGCCCAGAGCCCAGACGCGGGCACTCAGGGGAGAGGGAGGGCACACGGAGCCCAGAGCCCAGACGCGGGCACTCAGGGGAGAGGGAGGGCACACGAAGCCCAGACGTGGCACTCAGGGGAGAGGGCACACGGAGCCCAGACGTGTGCACTCAGGGGAGAGGGAGGGCACAGGGAGCCCAGATGTGGCACTCAGGGGAGAGGGAGGGCACACGGAGCCCAGACACGGGCACTCAGGGGAGAGGGCACACGGAGCCCAGACGCGGGCACTCAGGGGACAGGGAGGGCACACGGAGCCCAGACGTGGCACTCAGGGGAGAGGGAGGACACACGGAGCCCAGACGCGGGCACTCAGGGGAGACGGAGGGCACAGGGAGCCCAGACGCGGGCACTCAGGGGAGAGGGCACACGGAGCCCAGAGCCCAGACGCGGGCACTCAGGGGAGAGGGAGGGCACACGGAGCCCAGACGCGGGCACTCAGGGGAGAGGGAGGGCACACGGAGCCCAGACGCGGGCACTCAGGGGAGAGGGAGGGCACACGGAGCCCAGACACGGGCACTCAGGGGAGAGGGAGGGCACACGGAGCCCAGACGTGGCACTCAGGGGAGAGGGAGGACACACGGAGCCCAGATGTGGCACTCAGGGCAGAGGGCACATGGATCCCGGAGCCCAGACGCAGGCGCACGTACAAGGCTCCCTGTTTCTCTGACCTGGGCCTCTGTCCTGAAGATGCCGTTTGTGCTCTGTGTCCTGTCACCAACCTCCTGCACACAAGGGGGTCCCCTCCACCTCCAGCTCCAACATCACCGCCCCGCGGTGGCTTCCAAGGCTTGTCCGACTATATGGCTGCTGCCCAGCAGGGCGAGGTCCGCACCTCCACGCAGCAGCCGCGTTCTGCCCAGGCCTCCGCAGCGACC
This sequence comes from Muntiacus reevesi, assembly GCF_963930625.1. Taxonomy (NCBI): domain Eukaryota; kingdom Metazoa; phylum Chordata; class Mammalia; order Artiodactyla; family Cervidae; genus Muntiacus; species Muntiacus reevesi. The sequence goes on from NC_089263.1 coordinate 2,067,836, forward strand.
CTCCCGGCTGCCCCCACACCTCCCAGCAGCCATTCCTACAGCCGGGCCCGGGGCAGGCCCACCCCTTCCCACGGGGCCTTCCATGCCCTCCGCCAGACTCCACCTGGCTACTCGCCCCTTCGCTCCAGCAGGTGAGGGTCCCTGGCCGAGGCTGGGCCGGCCAGTGCTGCTGCCCTGCACTTGTGTGTCCCTCCAACACCAGCTCCTCCCCGAGACCTCGGGTTCTCTGAGGACAGTTCTGTTTCCTCCACGCTAGCACAGGGTCTGGGGAACACACGGTCCAGGGGTGACAGATGCTGCTTCAGGGATCTCACGTATCACAAACTTCCAGACAGACCCAGCGCTCCTGCTGAGTCCTTGGAGGCCTGGACCCCTTGCCTACCAGCTATCCTGCAGCTGGTGTTAAGGCAGATGGGGCTGGTAGGAGGCCTGGGAGCACCTCTCTGTGTACTGAAAAGCCATCCCTCTTCTACAAGTGTGAATATACAAGTGTAGAAGTGAAATACTTCTACAAGAATTTCAGTTAGAAGCAATACCAAAAGACTTCTTCAGAGCCTATAATCTGGCTGCTTCCTTGTTGACAATGGGTGAACAATACCTGCATTAATTCAGGCAAAGCGTTTAACCCAAATGAATGAATAATTAAGCCAGTTCTTGTTTTCCATTTTCAGTACCGGTCAGTGCTTCGGGCATTCAAGAGAGGGCAGACAGCCCAATATTGAATGAGGGAATGAATGAATGAATTTACTTATTTACTGCAAAGACTGGATTGCCAAATCAATAGTTTCAATCAGCCTGAAATGAGAAAGAAATTGTCTACCACAGTGTCCTCTGGCACACAGCAGGATCACCCTGATGGATCAGTTTTTATTAAATAACTAAAAACCTGAATGAAACCAAAGACACTCTGGTCCTAGGGGCAGGAGAAGTCAAATGTATGATTCTAACAAAAGAATCTTCTCTCCAATTTGTTTCATATATTCAGTGTAACACTGGGAGTTTATGCCCAATACAAACAGAAACAACAGAAATGATCACAAAACACGTTAGCTAATCTGTGGAGAGGGCAATGGCACCTCACTCCAGTACTCTTGCCTGGAAAATCCCATGGACAGAGGAGCCTGGTAGACTGCAGTCCATGGGGTCACTAAGAGTCGGACATGACTGAGCGGCTTCACTTTCAATTTTCACTTTCATGTGCTGGAGAAGGAAATGGCAACCCACTCCAGTGTTCTTGCCTGGAGAATCCCAGGGACGGGGGAGCCTGGTGGGCTGCTGTCTGTTGGGGTCGCACAGAGTCGGATACAACTGAAATGACTTAGCAGCAGCTAATCTGTGATGGCAGCAGTGTGACCGTATCACTGAACACGTCCCAGACACATAAGTGCATAGGGAGGCTGGAACATCGGCCCATGAGGGACCCTGGACGGCGGGCGGTCCCACATGCAGCAGCTGTTCTGAGGCCACCCCAGTGTCCCCAGGGAAACAAATGACAGCAGACAGGCGTCAGGGCCTCAGTGGGCCTCTCAGGAAGCTCCCTGAGAGCTGATAAACACCTGATTCAGGCCTGTCTGGGCCTCTGCCTTCTTTTTCTAATTGCAAATTTTCCTGCCACAAGTACCTGCACTGAGATCAAGGGGACCTCCTTTTGTCTTTCAAAGACATGAAGGCTTTTGGGAAGCCTTTCATTTGTTAAATCTGACTTAAAAGTGCAAGAGTCAGTCCCCCCTTCCTTCCCCCCTTTCATCCTTTGTTCCCTTGCCTCCTTGCTGGTTCACATTCAAAAAGCCTCAAAGCTTTAGGCCAAGTGGCAGAGGCTCAGAGTGCTGGGTTTGAGTCTGAATTCTCAAAATCAAAAGCCTTTGTTTCCCTCTCACCACAAATGCTCCATGCAGTCACTGTAGGCTGTCACTGCCATCAGAGGCTGCGTTTCTTCTCCTATCAAATGTGTTAAGAGTATCTAAGGGCTGGCTATGCCTTCAGACACTTAAGCAATAGAGTTGCTTTTATAGAAAACCAACTTCAAAACCTAAATGAGGGTTGTTCTTTAAAATAGCCCTCTTAAAAGAAACTGTATGTAATTCAGCATGGTTCTACCACATAAAACACATCTGACTCAGCACTGCTGAGGTGATCTGTTCTGCCGGCTGACAGGCTAGTCTGATTTTCCAACGTGGACTGAAAAAAATGCACAACCTAGAAGTTGAGTTGTTGCTGTTCAGTTGCAAAGTCATGTCCAACTCTTTGCAACCCAATGGACTGTAGCATACCGGCTCTGTCTTTCACTATTTTCCAGAGCTTGCTCAAATTCATGTCCATTGAATCGGTGATGCCATCCAACCATCCCATCCTCTGCCGTCCCCTTCTCCTCCCACCTTCAATCTTCCCCAGCTTCAGGGTCTTTTCCAATGAGTCAGCTTTTCGCATCAGGTGGACCAATTATTGCAGCTTCAGCTTCAGCATCAGGCCTTCCAATGAATATTCACGACTGATTTCCTTTAGGATGGACTGGTTGGATCTCCTTGCAGTCCAAGGGACTGTCAAGAGTCTTCTCCAACACCACAGTTCAAAATCATCAATTCTTCAGCGCTCAGCCTTCTTTATGGTCCAACTCTCACATCCATATATGACTAATGGAAAAACCATAGCTTTGACTAGATGGACCTTTGCTGGCAAAGAGATGTCTCTGTTTTTTAATATGCTGTCTCGGTTTGTCATAGCTGCAAGTGTCTTTTAATTTCATGGCTGCAGTCATGGTCTGCAGTGATTTTAGAGCCCCCAAAATAACATCTGTCACTGCTTCCACTTTTTCTATTTGCTGTGAGATAGGACTGGATGTGATGATCTTAGTTTTTTGAATGTTGAGTTTCAAGCCAGCTTTTTCATGCCTCTCACCCTCATCAAGAGGCTCTTTAGTTCCTCTGCACTTTTTGCCATTACAGTGGTATTATCTGCAAATCTGCAGTTGTTGATATTTCTCCTGGCAATCATGATTCCAGCTTGTGACTCATCCAGCCCAGAATTTTGCAAAAGTTGAGTTATGGTTTAAGCAGCAGATAGTCTGAAGACTTTAAGGCTAGGACACAGCATCTCAGATAACGCTGAGAAACTTTTCTGAAGAGGTGGAGTAGGGAGGCCAGGAATTATAGTAGTTTTTGCAATAAAAGAGTCAGAACATCAAAAGAAAACCAGAAATCTCAAGTTAAGGAATTTAGTGCTTTTCTATGTGCGGGAAAAATACAAGCATCTGGGCTCACTGAAATCGTTGCTGAGATACGCACCTCAGCTCAGCATCCTGGGCTCTCCCACGCTGAGGCTTCCTCGCAGGGCACCCGTGGGGTGGACACGGGGGTGGCCGCAGGGCAAGCACTGCTTTCGTCCTGGGTTCCCTTGGGTCTGCCACCCTCGGGTAATGGCTTGCTGGTTGCACCAGCCCTTTGTTTACTGGCACGGCAGGTGATATCTTTCATCCACACCGACCACGGCCCTCCTGTCCCTCTTTCATCACCGTAGGTGACGGGTGATGTAAGGCACTCACCCCTCACAGGGCAGCATGCAGGGAACCGAAGCCCGGGGCGCATTTACAACCAAGTGGGTCCTGAGGGTGGCTCCCACGCAGAACCATGTTAGCAGAGAGTCATACTGCTGGTGTTAAAGAAAATCAGGATGGAGGACATAAAAAGAGGCCAGCTCAGGAGCCCTTGCACTAACCTGGGAAATGACCTAAAGGGCAGCAGAAATGTAGAATTCTAAAGCACAACCAGACCAGTACACACACTGGAGTTCGTGAAAAAAAAATAAAACAAAGTCCAACTTGAAAGACTGGCAATATGGACCAAATGTCCAGCTTGGAGCAAACAGAAACACAGGCCAAAATATTAAAAACATCTGCCCAAAGGTGTCACAGATTAAACAAAAAGGTGAAGCAGAATCAAATCTAGAAAAAAGATGAAAAGGTGGGGAGTTGAGACTGATCTTTGGGGCCTCTTTTTCCTCGGGGCAGTCTCTGGTCTCAAGTGGAGCTAGTGATACTGGTGGTGAGCGGAGGGCCTGAGGCAGTTTCCTCCTCCGGCTGGAACAATGTGCTCTTCCAGATCTGGAGATCACATGTTGGATAGGGGCCTCACTGAGCTAAAGACCAGAGGGCTGTGATCCTTCTAGAGGCTCCAGGAGAAAAGCTGCCGCTGCCCTCCTTCCAGCTTCCAGAGGCCACCTCTAATCCTATATGCACAGCTTCCTTCCGTTTTCAAAGTCAGCACCTGGGGACGGAGTATTTCTCACACCCGTGTCTGACTTCACTGTCCTGTACTTCTAAAGCCTCCTGTGAATATGAGGAGCCTGCCTCAACAGTTTAGGATAATTAGCAATACTGTCCCCACCTCAGGGACAGCTGATTAACCACTTTAATTCTATTTGCAACTTTAATTTCCCTTTGTCCTGTAACACAACATTATCCCAGGTTAAGGGGATTAAGATGGGGGCATCTCTTGGGGGCTATTTTTCTGCTACCACAGAATTTGCCAAGAGAAGGGCATGGATCCCCAGAGAAAGAGAATGAACCAGAAGAAAGAGTGAGCCTTTATGCAAACTACTCCCCAGGTTAGAGTCAACTGGGTGGCCCAGAAAATATCAACACGTAGCATTGGATTAAGGTCATTCCACATTGCTGGAACTCCTAGATAATGAATAAAACAGAGTCTCACTTAAAAAAAAATATATATATATATATATATAGATAGATAGATAGATAGATAGATAGATAGATATAAAACACTAGTCCTCAAATGATTTATAAAAACAAATTCCCAAATCCCCAAATACAATGTCAGACACATACTCAGAGATAACCAATCATAACACAAGACAAGGCATCATGCCATAAGAACCAACATAAACAAGACTAGGATCAGGCTCATAGGGATTTCAAATTACCACACTTGCAATGATCCTGAAGCTAAAAATAGTTACCAGATGATCCAGCAATCCCACTCGCAGACATATATCTGGAGAAAGCTATAATTCAAAAATATACATGCACCCCAATGTTCACAGCAGCATTATTTATTAATAAAATAGCTAAGACATGTAAGCAACCTAAGTGTCCATCAGCAGATGAATGGATAAAGCAGATGGGGTCATACATACAATGGAATATTACTCAGCCATTAAAAAAGAACAGAATAATGTCATCTGTAGCAATATGGATGGATCTGGAGATTATCATACTAAGTGAAGTAAGTTAGAACTCCTAGATAATGAATAAAACAGAGTCTCACTTAAAAACACAAATACCATATAATATTGCTTGTATGTGAAATATAAAAAAAGAAAAATATACAAATGAACTCATTTACGAAACAGAGACTCACAGAAACAGAAAACAAACTTAGAGTTACCAAAGGGGAAAGGATGAGATAAATGAGGAGTTTAGGATTAAAATATACTCACTACAATATATAAAATAGATAACCAACAAGGACAGAGACAGGGCACCATACTCAATATCATTAAATCAATACCTGGTAACATAGACATGAAAGAGAAAGAGGAGAATGAAAAAGTTGGCTGAAAACTCAACATTCAGAAAACTAAAATCATGGCATCCAGTCCCATCACTTAATGGCAAACAGATGGGGAAATAATGGAAACAATGACAGACTTTAGTTTTTTAGGCTCTAAAATCACTGCAGATGGTGATTGCAGCCATGAAATTAAAAGACGCCTGCCCCTTGGGAGAAAAGCTATGGCCAACCTAGACAGCATATTAAAAAGCAGAGACATTACTTTGCTGACAAAGGTCCACTAGTCAAACTATGGTTTTTCCAGTAGTCATGAATAGATGTGAGAGTTGGACTATAAAGAAAGCTGAGCACTGAAGAATTGATGCTTTTGAACTGTGGTGTTGGAGAAGACTCTCGAGAGTCCCTTGGACTGCAAGGAGATCCAACCAGTCCATCCTAAAGGAAACCCATCCTGAATATTTATCGGAAGGACTGATGCTAAAGCTGAAACTCCAATACTTTGGCCACCTGATGCGAAGAACTGACTCATTGGAAAATGCCCTGATGCTGGGGAAGATTGAAGGTGGGAGGAGAAGGGGACAACAGAGGAAGAGATGGTTGAATGGCATCACCGACTCAATGGACATGAGTTTGAGCAAGCTCCGAGAATTGGTGATGGATGGGGAGGCCTGGCATGCTGCAGTCCATGGAGTCACAGAGACAGGTATGACGCAGTGACTGAAATGAAGTGAACATAGACATGTCTTTGGAACCATCGATAATACTTCTGTTGGACCTAGGTTTCAGTTCAGTTGCTCAGTCGTGTCCGACTCTTTGCGACCCCATGAATCACAGCACGCCAGGCCTCCCTGTCCATCACCAACTCCCGAAGTTTACTCAAACTCAAGTTCATCGAGTCGGTGATGCCATCCAGCCATCTCATCCTCTATCATCCCCTTCTCCTGCCGCCAATCCCTCCCAGCATCAGGGTCTTTTCTAATGAGTCAACTCTTCGCATGAGGTGGACAAAGTACTGGAGTTTCAGTTTCAGCATCAGTCCTTCCAATGAACATCCAGGGCTGATCTCCTTTAGGATGGACTGGTTGGATCTTCTTGCAGTCCAAGGGACTCTCGAGAGTCTTCTCCAACACCATAGTTCAAAAGCATCAATTTTCGGCACTCAGCTTTCTTCACAGCCCAACTCTCACATCCATACATGACCGCTGGAAAAACCATAGCCTTGACTAGACGGACCTTTATTGGCAAAGTCATATCTCTGCTTTTTAATATGCTGTCTAGGTTGGTCATAACTTTCCTTCCAAGGAGTAAGCGTCTTTTAATTTCATGGCTGCAATCACCATCTGCAGTGATTTTGGACCCCCAAAAAATAAAATCTGACACTGTTTCCACTGTTTCCCCATCTATTCCCCATGAAGTGATGGGACCAGAGGCCTTGATCTTAGTTTTATGAATATTGAGCTTTAAGCTAACTTTTTCACTCTCCTCTTTCACTTTCCTAGGTTTACTGGAGGTCAAATAAGACTGTAATTTGTTACAAATTTGTCAACAAGAAATGTCCCTCATTATGGAAAATACTTCAGAGAAACTAAGATGTGTTTTCAGTAGAAGAAGGTATGAGAAAAATATTTAAAAGTTTTATGCATGATTAGGATTTTCTAAAATTGGATTACAATTAGTTGGATAAATGGATTTTGTTAGGAATGACATAGCCATATGAAAACTGGTTAGAACCAACTAGATCCAAGATAGTGGAATTGACTTCAGAGCCAACTAGGTCCAAGATGGTGGAGTTGAATTTCACTGGACCTCGAGCCTTGGTGTATATGCCCATGGTGACATAGCAGCAAGCTAAGTGATACACCCATCAGCACTGACTAAACGTGACCAAATATTCTAAACACTTTTGATTGATTTTTTTGACAAAACTTCCTAAATCGTGTTCTGTTGAAGTTCTTTTGAGCTCTAGCTAACTTTGGGATGCCTCAGAGGGTCGCTGAAACATCCCAAAGAGAAATATTAAACTAATTGTATTTATTTGATTGGTTATATTATAAGGGAAATATTATCAAACGAATAATATATCCTCTCAAGTTATAATGTATGGTAAATGTTACAAATATAGATATTCTAGAAGTTATACGCAGATCCTAACATTCTGATATGTCCTGGCAGTCTAATGGGAAACCTGATGACTTCACAAAAGTCAACAAAAGGACTTAATGAACCAGTGAAGATGCTTATAACTTTTATGGTTTCTAGCTGAAAAAATTACAGGTTTGAATCTGTGTTTTCCAGGAGTAGGGAAAACCTTCCCCTGAAACTAATTATGACAGTAACTTGATAAAATTACTCCTTGGAAGGAAAGTTATGACCAACCTAGACAGCATATTAAAAAGCAGAGACATGACTTTGCCAACAAAGGTCTGTCTAGTCAAGGCTATGGTTTTTCCAGTGGGCATGTATGGATATGAGTGTTGGACTGTGAAAAAAGCTGAGCACCGAAGAATTGATACTTTTGAACTGTGGTATTGGAGAAAACTCTCGAGAGTCCCTTGGACTGCAAGAAGATCCAACCGGTCCATCCTAAAGGAGATCAGTCCTGGGTGTTCATTGGAAGGGTTGTTGTTGATGCTGAAACTCCAATAATTTGGCCACCTGATGCAAAGAGCTGACTCACTGGAAAAGACCCTGATGCTGGGAAAGATTGAGGGAAGGAGGAGAAGGGGATGACAGAGGATGAGATGACTGGATGGCATCATCGACTCGATGGACATGGGTTTGGGTGGACTCCGGGAGTTGGTGATGGACAAGGAGGCCTGGTGTGCTGTGGTTCATGGGGTTGCAAAGAGTCGGACACAACTGAGTGACTGAACTGAACTGAACTGATACGTTATAAACAAATTGAAACAGCTATATTTTCTCTCTATCTGACTCCTCCAGAGATTGGAAACTCTTAGGTTTCCAGTAACTTTTATCAGATGAGTTAGGAAGGTTATCTCACAAATAGGTATAGAAAACTCAAGGAATTTTTGAAACTTTGGAAAGGGAAGAATTCACCTAGATTTGTTAGGAGAAATCAGTGATAAGCCTTTGGCATGACTTTCCCAGCTTTGTTTTATTTTAAAAGTTCAGTCTGAATCTCTATAAAAGTTTCAGCAAAGCAAAAAGTCTATGATCAATTATGGCTATACAAATCACCAGGCCAAATTTATTGAGAGCAGACCCATTTTGCAAACAAACTACCCTTAATATGGTTATATTTGATAAAAATTAGGGTAATTTTAGGAAGAAAAAGATGTTTCAATAAATGTTAAACCCCAGTTTGTTAATGGAGGTTTGTATCTAGTAAGACTCATTTCTTGGATAGTTCTTTGCTGTTATGCAATATTAATGTTAGATTTAGTTGAATTCTTAAAGAACACCCTAAGTTTGTTTCTGAAGCTTATCTTAGTAATCTATCTTTGGACGAAGAACAGATGCCTTCTGACCTGCAGCCAGGACTGGAAAAGGATATGATTTAAGGGCCTGTCTCCAGCCTGGATGGGAGGGCCTTTCTATCAGGTGCTCTCACTGGCTCCTTCACAGTGAGATTGACGGGAAACTGACTCTTAGATTAATTCCCACTTCCAAAGGCCCTTACACTGGGCTAGTCTATAGAGAGGACAGCTGACCTGATCTCACCATAAAATGACACCCAGAGGAGAAACTGCACTACACCAGGATGAGAAGACAACATCAGAGAGAGACAGTTTGCCCAGGATGTTGCACCTGATTCATACGACCATTTATAATGTTTTCTCAACTTCTTGGACCTTTGCATATAAATCAAAAGCTTTTCTATCCTAGGCCTGATCCTATGCTACTTTTAGAAATCAATCCAATTACTTTTGTCTAGTTCTGGGTTCCTTGGTGAACTTCTCTACTCTAAGGCTCAAACTAGCTAGCCCTGAGAAAATTTATTTAAAAAGAAAAATGATAGTCATATTCAGGTCACTATTGATATTACTAGATGGGATCCCCTCACCTTGTCAATGCCTACTCTGACTCTGGCCATAAATTTGAGTTTTCTTCTATTTCTCAAGCTCAATCAGAGCAACAAGCAAAGTTTCAGTAAAGGAAAAAATCACCCACAATTACGGGATGGATTTATATAGATAACACCAGGCTATGGTAATTTAGTTTCAAAGCCTCCTCTATGTTGGAAACAATTAAATCATACTAAGGATAATCAGTCTAGTAACACTAGAAAATCGGGCTATATGCGTTATAGACAGTGCCAGTATATAATTTCTCTGGAAGATAAAGATTCAAACAGAATAGACTAAGTCAGAGGACCTGAGATATACTGGGCTACATCTGATGGAAGTTCTTAGCTTAATTTTACTTATGACTTTACTAATACTGCTTGCTATGTTATTTGTACTTCACCTGTTTTACAAAGTTGCTGTTTCTTACACTGACAAATGTGTGATTGAGACTTCTGATAAAATAATATATAGTTCCATATGAGATTGATGATGGTAAAGGTGTAACTCTAGATATGGGAAGAAGCAACAAGAAGGAATGTTTTCCTGGACCAAGAGGCTAGTAAGACAGGTAGTTCAGAGAATTTTGGATACTGCTTTATGGCCTAGTCCAGTAACAGCACATTGAGTGGCCTGTCAGCAAAATCTTTGCCAGACTTAAGAATGGACATTCTCAGCACCATGGGAAGAAATGGTCATGAAATGTCCCCCTTAAAATCATGGTCAAGTTTAATCAAGAAGGGGGCCTGCCAACTGAAAACTGACACTTGCCATCTACATCTACAAAGATTAAATCATGGCCACTGAAGCTGCTGACCTTCAACTCCCCTGAAAGGAGTTAGGGTGGAAATCAGGAATGAGGCACTCTGTGCTCTGGGAAAAACTGGCAGAACAGGCCTTCAGGTAGTTAGGTCTTTTTAGGAGAAGATTTTATGACTCCCAATTCTTGTATCTTGTCATACTTAGAGAAACACTGACATCATTAATGGTGATGTCTGCTTCGGCTATTAAGGAGAATTTTACAATTAAAAGTCAAAATAGAGTAGCTATGGTTCAGACATCCAAGGAAATAACTAGGTGATGCTAGGGGTGTACTTTCAGACTAGCAATACTCGTCTGCTAAAAACTTGTATTGCTAAAACTTGCTTTCTGAGTTGTGTCAGGCTTGGATGCCACAGACATTCTCAAAACAATGTCTGCAGGCAACTGGTAACTGCAGCCTTACTTTTTATAAAACTAGGCAACTGGTTACAAGTCTCTCCAAAGTGCCAGGTCCAGATTGGGTTTCATGCCTATTCTTCTGAAAATAAATGAGATTTATTTTGTCTATTAAGATTCTGGACTTTCCTTGTGGCTCAGCTGGTAAAGAACCTACCTGCAATGTGGGAGACCTGGGTTTGATCCCTGGGTTGGGTACATCCCCTGGAGATCCCTGGGTTCAATCCCTGGGTTGGGAAGATCCCCTGGAGGAGGGAAAGACTACCCACTCCAGTATTCTGGTCTGGAGAATTCCATGGACTGTATAGGCCGTGGGGTCACAAAGAGTCAGACACGACTGAGAGACTTTCACTTATTTCACTTACTTTCACTTATTAAGATTCCAGTTGTCACTCCTCCAACTACTTCTAATTGGGTCTATTACACCAAAATGGCAGACCAAGAGATTGAGATTTTAATCATATAAGACTCGGATCTACGACTTGGAATTCAGGAATACTTCCAATTCAGTGTCTGTTCTTCAAACTCTATGCCTCATTTTGACAGGAAGTTATCAGAGTCATAGTTGCCCAGGTCCCTGAATTAAAACTGAGCAGGACTCCGTAGAGATCTGGAGTACAGATCCCTTCTGCTTTCCCTGTTTCTTGTTTCTAGGTTATATGCTTCATCCAGCCTCTTTGACCTGAGGCCCAAAGGGCAGATTCAAACAGTTCCTGATCAGGGAAGGGAGGGATACAGAAACAGAAGAAGCAATCAAATGGTGGTACAGCCTTAAGGCAGGGTCCTGGTTCCTACTCAAGAAATATGCATAACAATATCCTTGAATCTTTCTGCTGAAGAGGAGGCCCCAGGTGGAGGATGGTAACTTCAGGCTGAGCACAAGATTCCTGGAGCCTCTGTTGCCTCACCACCAACCAATGAGAAGAAAGTCACACACCCTGCAACCCTCATCCCAAATGTTACTTTTTGCTTCTGGGGCCCAGTGATGACCATCCTGTTAGGCCTCCTGTTTGGCCCCTGTCTATTTCATCTCTGACAGAGGGCAACAGTTTCAAGCTAAAACCTTTTCTCACAAGGGTGAATGCAGGTTTCAGGCACAGAATACCTCAACTTAGATCAGGTAGAGAGAGACTACTGCTCTGCTAGGCAGGCCTACGCCCATGCACAGCAGGAAGAAGTTACAGAAGAAAGAGACCTCCATCCCAGTTCCCAGTCTCTAGGGAAGTGGGGTGGGGGGGAGGCGCGAGTTGTTAGGGGAAACATGGGGATAAATCTTCCTGATCTTACATTTGCTAATGAATTCTTAGATATGATAACAAAAGAACAAGCAAGAGACAAAAAGATGGATAAAATGGACTTCATCAAAATTTTAAAATTTGTGAATGAAAGAACATTACCATTGAACTGAAAAGACAACCTACAGAGTAAAAGAAAGTATTTGCAATCATACATCTGATAAATATTTAATATCCAGAATATGCAATGAACTCTTAAAACTGGAAAACAAAAATAATCACCTAATTAAAAAATGGGCAAAGAATTTGAGCAGACAACTATCCACAGAATATATACAAAGGGTCAATAAGCACATTAAAAGATGCTTAATATCACTAGTCATTAGGAAGATGGAAATCAAAAGCTCAATGCAATACCACTTCACACCTACTAAGATGGCTATCATTTTTTTTTAAAGGAAAACAACAAATATTGGCAAAGATCTAGAGAAATTGGAATCCCTATACATTTCTGTTGAGAATGTAAAATTTGCAGTCACTGTGGAAAAAGTTTGGTGGTTCCTCAGAAATCTAAACATAGAATTACCATGTGTGTGTGCTTGTGCTCAGTTCTGTCAGGCTCTTTGTGACCCCATGGACTGCAGCCTGTCATGCTCCTCTGTCAGTATAATTACCACATGGCCTGGCAATTCCACATCTAAATATAAACCCAAAAGAAATGAAAACACAGACAGACAAATACTAGTACACCACTGTTCACTGTAGCCAAACAGCAGAAACAACCCAAGTGACATCAGCAAATGAACAAACTGTGCTATATGTTGAATACAAACAATGGAATAGTACACAGTCATAAAAAGGAATTAATTCAGATATATACTACAATACGGATGAAACTTGAAACATAACAGTAAGTCAAGTAAATGACAGAAAAGGACAGATACTGTATTAGTCCATTAACACAAAATATATAGAATTAGAATAGGTAAATTATAAAGGCAGAAGACAGATAAAAGTTTCCAGGGACTGGGGGCATAGCACGGTACAGCTTAATGGTTACAGAGCTCCGTCTGGGGTAATGAAGAGTTTTGGAACTAGATAGTGATGATGTTTGTAGAGCACTAAATGAAATTTATGCCATTAAACTGTACATTTAAAAATGGCAAAAATGACACTTTTATGTTATACATATTTTGGCATAAGTAAAAAAAAAATACTGGCTGACACTCACCACAAAAAATGTGGAGGAACCAGAATTCTAACACACACTCATGTGGACACAAAATGGTACAGTCACTTGGGAAAGCAATTAGTAGTCAGCAATTCTCAGAGAAGTTAAACATATACCTACCACAAAATCCTGCCACTCCACTCCTGCATATTTTATTTATCTAAGAAAAACGAAAGCGCATTTCCATACAAAGACCCAAATGTGAGTTTTCACACCACCTTGATTTGTAACTACCAAAAACCATAAACAAATCAAATGTCTATCGGCAGAGGAATGCATCAAGGTATCTAGTTTACACACATCCACATAAAGGAACACTGCCGGCAATGCAGAGACAAATCATTATTGCACAGCAACTTGGATCAATCTCAAAATATCTGCACCAGGAGGAAAAGGCCAGAAACAAAGTACACAATTTATGATTCCATTTGCAATTCTCTAGGAAAATCCAAAATGATCAATAATGACTAAAAGATTAATGCTGGTCCAGAAACTCAGGGAGGGATGGGAAAGAGAGACTACAACTTCGAGGACTGACGATGTGTCCACTAACGTGACTGTGGTGATCATTTCCCTGGTATATACATATGTTGTGAAAACTTAAATTGTTCACTTTAAATGTGTGCAATATATTATATGTTATATGTTATAACATAACACATATATAATATATATATATAACATATATGTTATAACATAATATACTATATGTTGATTGCACCTCAGTAAAGCGGTTTTTGAAATGAAAGGGCAGAGTTTACAACTGATAATTAAATAGCAAATACTGGGAATTTCTTTTCCTAGTGGCATATTAATTTTGTCTACTTTTTAACTTTTTGAATGAGTCTTAGATCAGTTCAGTCGCTCAGTCATCTCCGGCTCTTTGCGACCCCATGAATTGCAGCATGCCAGGCCTCCCTGTCTATCACCAACTCCCAGAGCTTACTCAAACCCATGTTCATCAAGTTGGTGATGCCATACAACCATCTCATCCTCTGTCGTCCCCTTCTCCTCCTGCCCCCAATCTCTCCCAGCATCAGGGCTTTTTCCAATGAGTCAATTCTTCATCTGCATATCTGAGGTTATTGATATTTCTCCCGGCAATCTTGATTCCAGCTTGGGCTTCTTCCAGCCCAGCGTTTCTCATGATGTACTCTGCATATAAGTTAAATTAGCAGCCTTGATGTACTCCTTTCCCGATTTGGAACGAGTCTGTTGGTCCATGTCCAGTTCTAACTGTTGCTTCCTGACCTGCATATAGGCTTCTCAAGAGGCAAGTCAGGTGGTCTGGTATTCCCATCTCTTTCAGCATTTTCCACAGTTTATTGTGATCCACACAGTCGAAGGATTTGGCGTAGTCAATAAAGCAGAAATAGATGCTTTTCTGGAACTCCCTTGCTTTTTCGATGATCCAGCGGATGTTCGAAATTTGATCTCTGGTTCCTCTGCCTTTTCTAAAACCAGCTTGAACATCTGGAAGTTCATGGTTCACGTATTGCTGAAGCTTGACTTGGAGACTTTTGAGCATTACTTTACTAGCGTGTGAGATGAGTGCAATTGTGCGGTAGTTTGAGCATTCTTTGGCATTGCCTTTCTTAGGGACTGGAACGAAAACTGACCTTTTCCAGTCCTGTGGCCACTGCTGAGTTTTCCAAACTTGCTGGCATTTTGAGTGCAGCACTTTCACAGCATCATCTTTCAGGATTTGAAATAGCTCAACTGAAATTCCATCACATCCACTAGCTTTGTTCATAGTGATGCTTTCTGAGGCCCACTTGACTTCACATTCCAGGATGTCTGGTTCTAGGTGAGTGATCACACCACTGTGATTATCTGGGTTGTGAAGATCTTTTTTGTACAGTTCTTCTGTGTATTCTTGCCACCTCTTCTTGATATCTTCTGCTTCTGTGAGGTCCATACCGTTTCTGTCCTTTATCGAACCCATCTTTGCATGAAATATTCCCTTGATATCACTAATTTTCTTGAAGAGATCTCTAGTCTTTCCCATTCTGTTGTTTTCCTCTATTTCTTTGCATTGATCGCTGAGGAAGTCTTTCCTATCTCTTCTGGCTGTTCTTTGGAACTCTGCACTCAAATGGGAATATCCTTCCTTTTCTCCTTCGCTTTTCACTTCTCTTCTTTTCACAGCTATTTGTAAGGCCTCCTCAGACAACCATTTTGCCTTTTTGCATTTCTTTTCCATGGGGATGGTCTTGATCCCTGTCTCCTGTACAATGTCATGAACCTCCATCCATAGTGCATCAGGCTCTCTGTCTATCAGATCTAGTCCCTTATATCTATCTCTCACTTCCACTGTATAGTCATAAGGGATTTGATTTAGGTCATACCTGAATGGTCTAGTGGTCTTACCTACTTTCTTCAGTTTAAGTCTGAATTTGGCAATGACGAGTTCATGATCTGAGCCACAGTCAGCTCCTGGTCTTGTTTTTGCTGAGTGTTTAGAGCTTCTCTATCTTTAGCTGCAAGGAATATAATCAATCTGATTTTGGTGTTGACCATCTGGTGATGTCCATGTGTAGACTCTTCTCTTTTGTTGGAAGAGGGTGTTTGCTATGACCAGTGCGTTCTCTCGGCAAAACTCTATTAGCCTTTGCCCTGCTTCATTCCATACTCCAAGGCCAAATATGCCTGTTACTCCAGGTGTTTCTTGACTTCCCACTTTTGCATTCCAGTCCCCTATAATGAAAAGGACATATTTTTTGGGTGTTAGTTCTAAAAGGTCTTTTAGGTCTTCATAGAACTGTTCAACTTCAGCCTTCTTCAGCATTACTGGTTGGGGCATAGGCTTGGATTACTGAATGGTTTGCCTTGGAAACGAACAGAGATCATTCTGTCATTTTTGAGATTGCAACCAAGTACTGCATTTTGGACTCTTTTATTGATCATGATGGCTACTCCATTTCTTCTAAGGGATTCCTGCCCACAGTAGTAGATATAATGGTCATCTGAGTTAGATTCACCCATTCCTGTCCATTTTAGTTCGCTGATTCCTAGAATGTCAACATTCACTCTTGCCATCTCCTGTTTGACCACTTCCAATTTGCCTTGATTCATGGACCTAACATTCCAGGTTCCTATGCAATGTTGCTCTTTACAGCATCAAATCTTGCTTCTATCACCAGTCACATCCACAACTGGGTATTGTTTTTGCTTTGGCTTCATCCTTTCATTCTTTCTGGAGTTACTTCTCCACTGATCTCCAGTAGCATATTGGGCACCTACCGACCTGGGGAGCTCCTCTTTCAGTACCCCATGATTCTGCCTTTTCATACTGTTCGTGGGGTTCTCAAGGCAAGAATACTGAAGTGGTTTGCCATTCCCTTCTCCAGTGGACCACAGTCTGTCAGACCTCTCCACCATGACCCGACCGTCTTGGGTGGCCCCACCCAGCATGGCTTAGTTTCACTGAGTTAGACAAGACTGTGGTCCTGTGATCAGATTGGCTCATTTTCTGTGATTATGGTTTTAGTGTGTCTGCCCTCTGATGCCCTGTCACAACACTACCATCTCACTTGGGTTTCTCTTACCTTGGACGTGGGGTATCTCTTCACGGCTGCTCCATCAAAGCGCAGCTGCTGCTCCTTACCTTGGACGAAGTGTATCTTCTCAGGGCCGCCCCTCCCAACCTTGAACGTGGAGTAGCTCCTCTCGGCCCTCCTGCGCCCGCGCAGCCACCACTACTTGGAGGTGGGGTTGCTCCTCCTGGCTGCCGCCCCTGACCTCGGGCATGAGGTACCTCCTCTCGGGCGCGCCCCTGACCTGGGGCCTGTGGTAGCTCCTCTTGGCTGCCGCCCCTCATCTCGGGCATGGGTTAGCTCCTCTTGGCGGCGGGGTAGCTCCTCTCGGCCGCCTCCCCTGACCTCTGAAGTGGGGGAGCTCCCCTCGGCCGCCACCCCTGACCTCGGAAGTCGGCAGCTCCTCTGCATTGCTCCTGTGCTGTCACAGCCTGGCGCTCTCAGTCGCCACCCCTGACCTTGGGCAATGACCTTGGGCAAGCTCCTCATGGCCACGCTTCTGCGAGGTCCCTCGAAGCCGGCGCGCTTCTGCGCTGTCCGTCGAGTAGGTAAAAATAACCACGTAATCAGTTGCCTGTCCTTTAGGTTCTATACTGTCATCTGACTTCTCTAAGGATACTTTTCATTTTAGGAAAAGAGAAACTTATTTCTGAAAGAAAATAACTACACTTACTTCATTCTCCAACAAAATGAACCTGCCCCAATCAAGGGCTTTACTTTTACAAGCCTAAGTTGCCAGTACATGGACTTCTTGAAAGAAATTATTTCTAAATTTCATATATATCCATTAATATATATTTGTTTTTCTCTTTTTCATTTATTTTTATTAGTTGGAGGCTAATTAGCAGCAGTGGAGATGTAGACATAGAGAAGAGACTTTTGGACACAGTGGGGGTGTGAGAAAGTGGGATGACTTGAGAGAGTAGCATTGAAACATACACATTATCATATGTAAAGTAGATAGCCAGTAGGAATTGGCTGTATGACACAGGGACTCCAGAACTGGCACTCAGCAACAACCTAGAGGTGTAGGATGGGGAGAGGTTTAAGAAGGAGGGGGCATATGTGTACTTATGGCTGATTCATGTGATGTATGATCCTCCAGTTAAAAATAAAATTTAATTTAACAAAAAAAAGAAAAGAAATTATTTTCACTGAGACTTGGCATCATTTCAATTCTAGATCATTGATTTAACATGAGCGTGCTTGTTTGCTTCTTGAATATCAGTGGTAAGCATGACGCGTCCCAGACGGCCACGTACGGTCAGGCCCCCTCGGCAACTCCCTGTCCCTGGGCCCCAGGACTCACTGCCTCCAGGACCAGCTCTCCAGCCTCCTTGAAGCATCGTGCTACCCGCGCCGCCATCCCCAGCTTCAGCCTACTCTCCGCATCCCTCCAAACCTGCCTGTAACCGGGGGCTTAGCTCAGCTCCCGCTCACTTCTGACCCTCAAGCACACCCACAGGGCCCCTGGTCGATCGCAGACCTGCTTGGCACCCAAATAGCACCCTTCCTTTTGCTGAGGACGTGCAGTGTGCCGGGAACCAGGTCTTAATTTGTCTCCAGTTCCTGCAACAGCATGACCAGGGGAGCATTTTTCACCCACGTGGCACAGATGAAGAAACGGGGACGCCCACTGGCATGGAGCTGGCCCCGCAGAGTGAGGCGGGACGTCCAGCCTCTTCAAAGCACCATCCCCTCCACATGCTCCTTTTTGCCCCCGAGGTCAGTGGGGTGAAGGGCTCAAAGGGGTGAAGACAGGGGGCCCCGGTGACGAGGAACAGCTGTGCCACGCGTGCTGCTCTCACACACCTCCTCCACGCCTCTGCCCCAGCAACACTAGTGTCAGAGCCGTCCGCTCCTCCACCACGCAGGTCGACAGCAGCAGCCTCGGGGCTTATACTGAGGCACACACTTAATGGGCTAGCAACACTCACTCTCCTTCTGACCATAATCCTCGTCAGGTGGAAAAACCTGAGCAAGAGAAAGAATCCTCTTCCTTCCCCAAGGATCTGAAGTCAGACAGCAATTCTCCTCCCTGCTCCACCCGGCCCTGGGGGCAGTAGGCGCACTTCTGGATCTTTCCTCCAGGGCGTAGGACGGAAACGCTCAGCTCCCGCTGAGCAGTCAGCTGGTGGTGCAAGGCCGTTAATTCCCGCCAGGTTCCCTCACATGCACAGCCAGGTAGCGAATCTGGTTCCTCTAGATCAAAGCCAAGGAGAGGTGCAAAGCAGAAGGAAGACGGGGTGCCTGGCACTCAGACACACGTCCTCTTTTGCAGGCAGCTGATCACAGGTCTCCAATCGCTCCTGTCACAGACACATATGGTCCACCAGTGACAAGGACGCCAGTGCTCACACTGGCTCTCTACCAGCATTGGCCTCCAGCGAGATTCACTGCACGGCAGCAAGGAGGACCAGAAGTGCTGTGGAGACTCCTTTATAATCTCACCCTGAAATGTTTATCCTCTGTATTCTATGATGCCCCTAAGGCATTAGAACAGTCTAATTTGCCCCACACAACAGCAATGATTCAACCCATTACATAGAATTGAACTTGTAAGTAAACTGACAAGCATATATAGCCATTTGCAGGCAGTGGTCACCAACGAGGGGGGGTGACCTAGTTTGGGAAGCAGTGACCCCGCTGGGAGGACAAAGGACTGGCAGTGTCCACATGGGAACCCCAAGGCTCTGCTGCACCAGCTGAGTGCCTGCCAGCAGATCACAGCATCTTTCCAGGATTCTGCTTCAGTCAGGTGAAGCGGGCATGACGGTAACACTGCCTCATGGCTGAGAATGAACAGGGCATCACGTGTGAGTGGTCACCCTGTAAGCAAGGCAGTGGAGGCCCATGGGGGTCCAGCCAAGGCAGCCCTCCCGGAGGGGAGATGGCACATGGAGTGGCAGGGCCCCAGAAGAAACCCTGCAGAGGCTCCCAGGCCTTCCTTTCTGGAGGCGGCTCCCGAGGCATCCACGGTGCCCCTCCTGTGGGTACGAAACCCTCTGGGCCACCAGGGCCCTTGCATTCAGTGCTATCCCTACCCGTCCTCTGCCGTGAGCAGCACAGCCCACCGCTGGGGCTGACAGCACTGGCCCCGAGCCTGGGGCTTCCGAAGTGGCCCAGGGGCTCCCGCCCGCAGCCGCCACACCAGGGAGCACACGCCGCTGGCTTCTTTATGCAGGTGTGTGTCGCCCCATGTTTAACTTAAATCTCCCCCGCCCAGGTCTACCTTCCGCTGCTCTGTTCCTGACAAAGCTGGGCCTCTGACTGGCATAAGGAGGCAGGTGAGGCCTGTCTCGACCAGAGGCCAGGGCTGGGCAGGTCAGGCCTCGCATCGCACTCTGAGCGGCAACGGGCTGCAGCGTCCCTTGTTGCAGCTGCTGTCTTTGTTAAACGGGAGAAGCGATCGACCCAAACCCCGTGGGTCACTGAGGGTCACCTGAGAGGCCACGCTGGGGGCCTGGCACCCAGCAAACGCACCTGTGGGCGCTGGAGCTGGACGGGTCACGCCCAGGGCACAGCTGCCTGCCCATTCCTGTTGCCTCTCCACCCACAGCACTGTAGGCTCCCTGCCCTTTGTCACAGAAGGCAGTCTCAGGGCAGGGGCAAGAGGGGCTTCGGAGACCTCAGAGTCCAGTGATGCCCACTTCTAAATGGCTTTGGGGAAAGTGACTTGGTGAAGGTCTTGAGAACACGTCACGCGCCCACACCCCTCCCGCCGGCGTCACTGAACCCTGAATCTGCAGGTAGAGCCCTAACAGTTCCCAGCACGTGAGGCCAGCATCCTCCCTTCCTCTGTAGGGTAACTGCCAACAGCTGCAATATGTGAAAAAGGACTCCTTCTAAAAACTGGGTCTTCCCCTCAGAAGCATGTAGCCTTGCCCTGTGAGGGGGTCAGGAGCAGCCCCTGGGATGCTGGTTGTGTCCAGCCCTCTCCTGTGCTCTTGAAGCGGGGAGGCAGGGATGCAGGGCTGCATCCCAGACCCACAGGCCTGGACTCCACACTGCACCCAGGGCTCCACAGAGGCCCACACAACCCCTGCCAGCACTCAGCTCTCCAGCTTTCTCCTGCTGCTCTGGACTCACTGAGCCCAAAGTAATGCTTCCCATTTGGGACAGACATGTTGGGTCTATTATGAGGCTCTTCTGCACACAGAGGCCCACAGGGGCTGCACCTGCCCCCCTCAGAGGCCTTCCAGGGCAGCCACGGGCAGGGCCAGGAGGGAAGGAGGCCCTGATGGGGCGCCCATCTTGCCGGTGCTGAAACTGAGGCCTGAGAGACCCCATGAGCCCCTTGGGTCACCAGCCAGGAGGTGCAGAACCCAAAGCTTGCTCCCCACAGCGCTCCCTGCAGCCCAGCCTGCCCAGGCCGCCTTCGTGGACCAACTGCCCACAGCATGCTCCTTCCCAGCCCCTCTGAGGACCGTGGCCCCTCCTAAAGCAGGGCTCTCCTCTGAGTCAGAAGACAGGGTGGGGAGAGCCAGCCACCACCCGTCAGGTGAAAAGCTGGCGTGTCAGGAAGACACACACTGCTTCACAGGCCACGGAAGGTCAGCGTCACTTCTACTCCATGGACTGAGGGGCTGGAGCCTGCAGTCGACCACCCCAGCCCTGCCCGCCTCGCCTGTAACTGGGTTTTCCTTAGAGAGTCTTGGGGAACAGGGCAAGCAGGGCTGACACACGCAGAGGAGCGCAGGCCTGGGGTCGCCCCTGAGGAGTGCGGGCAGGGCGGGAGGGCGGGGGGCGCCAGGCCGGGAGAGTAGGCGGCACCTCGGCTGCCTCAGTCAGGCCGCAGCCTCCTCGTGTGACAAAACACCTGGCCATGGTTTCGCCAAAACATCAAAGCAGCAGAACTCACACCAATCAAACCTTGAGTGGAGCCCCCAGATACAAGCGTGCGTGCACACCTCTGTCTCCTGTATCTGTGCATTTGTACAGACAGACATACAGACAAACACGCCGCGCATTCTGCCCCTGGCTTCTTGGCATCAGCAGTTTCCTTAGCCCGGCTGCTCCACCAGACAGCACACTCTAGTCGGGTATCTGGACCATGATCAGCTTCCTTCCTGAGGTTCTGGCCTGGGGAGCTGTCCCTTAACTTCTCTGCGATGCCCCAAAGTGCCTGCTTTGCCACGGGCTTTCGAGAGGAGTGCCAGGGTGAGGGCTGCAAGGTCACCTGGCTGTGACTCCCGCTCCTGCACCGCAGCCGCCGCCGCGCCCAGGGCCGACCTCAGGGGAGAGACGTGACGGACCCGCTGTCGCACCCGGAAGATGCGAGCGGGCCCGCCAGGCACCACTGGGGGAGCGTGGGTTCAGCCCCCGCAGGCCAAGCGCAGGAGCCGCAGAGGTGCAGGAAGGGGCTGCAGGGCCGGCCGTGAGCCAGGACGAGGCCACCCAGTCCCTGGACCCGCCGCCTCCTCTGCGAGAGAGGAAGGCAGTGTTCTCATCTCAGGGCCCTGGGAACCTCGGGGAGCACAGAGCAGCCCAGTGGCTCCCTCCAAGCCCAGGCAGGCAGAGTGCTGGGGGTCCCGTGCACCCCCGGGGGGGTCCGAGTCACCAGAGTAGAAAGTGTGGGAAGTGGTTCAGTGCTGGCAAAGTGCGCTGTGGAGACCACCGCCCCAGGCACGTCGCTGGCAGAGTTCCCAGTTCTGAGAGCCCCCGTGGAGGGGAGGGGAGTTGCTCTCTTTCAGAGGCACGTATTCAGGACAGACCCGACAGGACAGTCTGCGCGCATGCACGCGAAGGGCCCTGGGTGCCCCCATGGAAGGGACACCTTGTGAGGGGCTGCCTCCCAGCAGGAGTCGGGCCTGGCGCTACAGAAGCTTCAGGCCAGGGCGGCTCTCTGCCCTCAGGAAGGGTCAGTCCAGTGGGCACCGCAGGCGCTAGCAGAGACGGCCGGGATGTGGCCGGCCTGGGACTGGGTGCAGTGTGAAGGGGCTGTGACGTGGGGGGCAGAGGGCTCCTCGGGGTCGCGAGAAGGAGGGATGTCCAGGCCGCCTGCTCCTGCCACAGCAACTCAGCACGGACCTTCTCTCTGAAAGGTGCAGTTAGTGGAACAAACAGCTGCCTCTGCTTAGAATAAAAGCAAATGTCTTTTTCTTTTTTTTTTTTGCCTGTCAAGCCACAGGAGTGGAGTCAGAAGCACATGCTCCAAACCCGGCAGAAAACCCAGCTGGGCCCTGTATGGTGGTGCCACCGTGGGACCCCAGACTCACCTTGCCCAACCCGAGCATGGCCACGCTGCCCCCAACCCCAACCCAGAGGCTGCACAAAGCGCAGCCCAGGCCTCCTCATCCAGAACCTTCCCCACCACCACCTGGGCTCCCCGGGGGCAGCCCTGCACCCCGCCTGCCCTCTGCCCGCGCTAAGCCAAGAGACAGGGCCACGCTGTGTGCCACATGGGGATCTGGGTGCCACAGGGGTCCCCGCACCTCCCTCGAGAGAATCAGGAGCGGCAGTGACTGAGAGGCTTGGCACACACTGAGCGCTGGGGGAGAGCCTGCTGGGGCCACCACGCAGGGTTGGGCGGGCTCCTTACGGGAAGGGTCACAGCTCTCTGACCACTGACCATTGGCCCCGGTCCCGGGACCTGCGGGGGCCAGCCCAGAATCCCCTGTCCACAGGTGGGCAGGCAGCCGTCATGGATTCCCAGCTTCCCGGGGGCACGGTGTGCAGGATGGCGCCCCTCCCTGAATCTGAGTCCCCTCGAGCCTCTGGTCTCTCTGGGACTTGAGAGGAAAGTCCTACCCAAGCTCCAGGTCCCCGCCCCACAGACACAACTTCCCTGCGCACCTCAGCCTGCAGAGCCTGCCCACAGGGTCCACGCAGGGCGCCACACTCAGGACCCTGCAGGGGGTCTCAAGGGCTGAAGGCGGATATCCCTCAGTCTCGCCCTTGCAGCCTCACAAAGTCTGTCCTCATAAGACTTCCCGCCTGATGGTCAAGGTTCCAGAATGCTCGACCAAGGCCGGATGACTGCAACAGCCGTTTGAAGTTCCTTGCAAAACAAACCTAGATCTGCAGGCCTTTGAAGCTGCCCTTCTTTACCACCCTAAAGGACTCACATCTAATCACCCCAGCAGGAGGAGCTGCTGAAAAGTCACTTGTCACAAGCACGTGAGAGTAAATTTTTTCCTTTTTTCTCAGACACAAGACTCGCACAAAGATATTTCTGTTTGCGTTAGCATTAGGTGTGTGTGTGCGTACGACAAAGAATGATTTTGAAGCTTAGGCCCAGTTCTAAACTTACGAAAACCCACACAGATGTAGCTCAGAGCCCGCTCTCTGGAAGAGAGAGGAGGATTCCTGGTCGTTAGCAAAGATACACTTTTAGAGGGGGCAGTGGGGAGCAGGGGGAAGGCATCCAGTCACAGCTGCTACCTAGCAAGCAGCTCCACTGGAAACCAACAAACTTCTGCCTGACCTCAGCTGGGTGACAACACCCATCAGTCCCGCTAGGTCGAATCCCAGTGTCTTCTGCAGCACAGGTTACTCATCGGCACCACTGGGAATGCCGCGGTATATCTCAATATGGTTTAAACCCAGTTTAGATGTCCAGAGCATGGGTTCATCCACACCTAAACGGGTGACAGTGCAGCTCAGCTCCCCTCCCCTTACAGACAGATCCCCCTGCAAGTTAGACAGGCTGGGGCCTGGGACCCTTTGCTGCAGTGCCTGCACCTGAACAAATGCCTCCTTAAGCTACAAAATATCAAGAAACTGTAAGTTACAAAAATAACTGTGTGCATGCACAGTTGGGACAAATTATGGACAAGATGCAAAAAGACCAAACAAAAAAACAAAAAACCCCACCAATCAACTGCCACACCTAAAGAGCCAGCAGCAAAACACGGGGTTGGGACAAAAGCAGGGTGCTGTTCCTGCCCCCTGCACACAGCACCACCACGGGGTGGGCAAACCACCTGTGCTACCACTTCAGCCTGAACCCTGGACACAACCCCCCCACCCCCCCCGACACAGGAACCGACATACTGGGCCCAGCTTGCCCTGCACCCGTCAGTGGTCTGGTGTCTGGCCTCTTTTAATTTCTCTTGACTGGGGAACCCCGATGACCCTGCAGAGGTGGATGTGGACCCTGCTCTGTCCTCATGCATGGGGGGCCAGACGCTCAGAAGCACTCTCACCAGTGCAGGAACCTAGCACTGCCTTCCACAGAGGAGCCCACACAGACGGAAGGCTTTATATAACTTCCCCTATAATTCTTGCTGAAATGAGGAACTAGACTCTTTTTTAAAAATAAACCACATTTAATTAATCACAAATTCTTATTGATCTTGCTCTTTAAATATTTCCTAAGTATAACTGGTCTTATTCATCTCCACAATTACTGTTCTATTTTTAGGCCATTACCATTTCTTTACTAGATTATTGCAATATTTCCCTATTGGTTTCCTTGCTTTTTTAAAAAAAAATTTATTTTAATTGGAGGCTAATTACTTTACAATATTGTGGTGGTTTTGCCATACACTGACATGAATCAGCCATGGGTGTACATGTTTTCCCCATCCTGAACCCCCCTTCCATCTCCCTCCCCATCCCATCCCTCAGGGTCATCACAGGGAACCAGCTTTGAGCACCCTGTCTCATGCATCAAACTTGGATTGGTGATCTGTTCAACATATGATAATATACATGTTTCAATACTATTCTCTCAAATCATCCCACCTCTGCCTTCTCTCTCAGAGTCCAAAAGTCTGTTTTTATATCTGTGTCTCTTTTGCTGTCTTGCATACAGGGTCATCATTACCATCTTTCTAAATTCCATATATATATATGTGTTAATGTATATGTATTAGTGTTTTTCTTTCTGACTTACTTCACTTTGTATAATAGGCTCTAGTTTCATCCACCTCATTAGAACTCAAATGTTTCTTTTTAATAGCGGAGAAATATTCCATGGTGTATATGTACCACAGCTTTCTTATCTATTCGTCTGCCAATGGACATCTAGGTTGCTTCCATGTCCTGGCTATTGTAAACAGTGCTGTGATGAACATTGGGGTGCATGTGTCTCTTTCAATTCTGGTTTCCTCAGTGTGTATGCCCAGAAGTGGGATTGCTGGGTCATATGACAGTTCTATTTCCAGTTTTTAAAGGAATCTCCACACTGTTCTCTGTAGTGGCTGTACCAGTTTGCATTCCCACCAACAGTGTAAGAGGGCTCCCTTTTCTCCACACCCTCTCCAGCATTTATTGTTTGTAGACTTTTGGATAGCAGCCATTCTGACCAGCATGAGATAGTACTTCATTGTGGTTTTGATTTTCATTTCTCTGATAATGAGTGATGTTGAGCATCTTTTCATGTGTTTGTTAGTCATCTGTTTGTCTTCTTTGGAGAAGTGTCTGTTTAGTTCCTTGGCCAATTTTTTGATTGGGTCATTTATTTTTCTGGAATTGAGCTGCATGAGCTGCTTCTATATTTTTGAGATTAATTCTTTGTCAGTTGCTTCGTTTGCTATTATTTTCTCCCATTCTGAAGACTGTCTTTTCACCTTGCTTATCGTTTCCTTCCTTGTGCAAAAGCTTTTAAGTTTAATTAGGTCCCATTTGTTTATTTTTGCTTTTATTTGAAATGAGGAACTAGACGCTTAAACATTCAGAAACAAAAGGAGGCTAACACAAATTCAAATGCTGTGGCAACTGGTCTCATGTTGTGGGAGCAGGGACCTTCCTCTTGTCAGGAGCTCTTCTCAGAAAACAAGGAAAGGGAGAGACCGCAGGTATGACACCCCATCAAGAAACAGCCTGCCTCACCGCGCACTGTGCAGAGATGGGGCTGCCTGGGCACCCACTGCCTGATGTACTCAGGGAACAGAGATGCCCGACAATCAGACTGAAAATCCCAGGCTCCTCAGGAGTGAGCTCCTATAGGTCAACACGCTGCTGGAACACTACATTTCAGTCCAGGAAAGAATCTTTTAATCCTCTCCTCGAAGATAGTCAAAAGTGGTAACTTGGACATGCTCAGATCATCTTGCTTTATTCTTTGGGACACACACTTTGCACACACACACTCTCAGACACATACACATGCCTACACACACACACACATGCCTACATACACATTCATATTCACTTATGAGGAGGAACTTATAACAAATGGAAATATCTCACATTGCCAGCTCCTGCTGGTAAAGAAATTCCTGCTCCAGAAACACACACACACAGCCTCAAACTTTTTTCAATCACTGATGTAATTCAACTACATTTAGAAAAACTGAAAATAGATTATTTTTTCAATGAAAACACACAAAGAAACTTCACATTGTACACCACCATAAAGAGAACAAAAACCTTATAGCTTTAGTTATCGTTTTCCTAGAATAATAACTACTTCCAACCAAACAAAAAACACAAATTTAAATGAAGACAATGTTGAAGTTTTTATATACTGTAATAAGATCTTTTATGATTAATCCTCCACATAAGCATTATGTTATCAATTTCCTGGCATTCACCTGTTTTCATTAAGATTACAGTGCTTCACTCTCTGTAAAGTCTGCTTTGTTAGACCACAGGTTCAAGTTAAAAAATACATGGCAAAGTCACCAGGATTAGAAACCAAAGCATCTTATTATACAACCAAATTGACATTCCCCATTAATCAAATACAGTTGATACTGTAAAACATGGTGTGTCTCAGATAATTATATTACCTACCTAACTGAATTGCTTTGAATATCCATACTTGCTAGAATTAAAATTTGAGTCCAAATATAGTTATTCTCAAAATAATTTTCTTTCTCAAAGTCTTTCCTCTTACCTATTTAATATTCTTTAACAAAAGTATGTGCTTGTTAAATTTGAGAATAAAAATGTCTCACAGTACATATATACAATGGAATATTGCTCAGCCATTAAAAAGAATGAAATAATACCATTTGCAACAACATGGATGGACCCAGAAATTGTCATACTAAGTGAAGTCAGACAGAGAAGGACAAATATCATACAACATCCCTTATATGTATGGAATCTAAAAAGAAATGACACAAATCACTCACTTACAAAACAGAAAGGGACTCAGAGAACAAACTTACAGTTGCCAGCATAAACGATGGGCAGAGAGATAGTTAGGGAGTTTGGGATGGACATGGACACACTGCTATACTTAAAATGGATAACCAGCAAGGACCTACTGTACAGCACATGGAATTCCACTCAGTGTTATGTGGCAGCCTGGATGGGAGGGGAGTTTGGGGAGAATGGATACTTGTATATGTATGGCTGAGTTCCCTTCACAGTTCACTTGAAGCTATCACAATATTTATCAGCTACAGCCTAATACAAAATAAAAAGTTTTCAAAAAAATAAAGCTCAACTTATAGACAAGCATTAAAAAAAAAAAGTCCCATAGAATATATTATGAGCTTAATGTACACTTCATGGTAAAAGAAAACCATGAATCTTTTTGTTAAGGCTTGACATCAACTGATCCAATTAACACATCCAGCCAGCTGTCTTTGTTTTCCACTTTGATGACAGACAGTTTCCTTCTTCAGTCTCACAGCAGAGAATGTAGCTAATTTGAAGACTATTGGAAAAGCTTAGGAAAAAGAAATTTTGTTGCAAGAACTATATCACAAACCACCTTTTCACCCCTAGTTTTCCTACCGTAGAGATAATTTGGGGAGCATGTGTAGGTAGAAACAAAAAATATTAATTTTGCTTCGTCATATTTGGAATTTTGGATACCCTCCTCAGCTCCTGAATTTTATCAAGTAGCTTAGGGGAGGACTGCCTCTCCCTCCTAAAGGAGACTCAGCTTTGCCACTGCCTGAGAGAGCCTGGCACCCAATGCTGGTGGGATTTTAGACGCATCTATGTGCATAAGTGGAAGGAAAGCCACATCACTGACTTAGGATTAGGATCCGTGCCCGTCTGGACATCGGGGGGAGGACGGATACATGTATATTTAACTATGTGTATACTTAAAAAGCACTACTTTTTAAGGTAGTGCTTCTCAGACTTTCCAGCCTAGGAAATTCCACACTGATGTCATCAAGAGCACGTGCCAGGCACACATGCACACACATATGCACACACCCACACACGCCTGGGCAGAGCGAACTTGGGCAGGCTCGTGGGTTCAGCTCTTCCTACAGCTCTCGCAATCAGCGCTCCACACTGCAGGAAGCAGATGGCCCCGTGGGTGTGAGCAATGATCCCACAGGTCCATCCAAGAGACAAACCAGAGGAATGTTTTTTCCCAGGAAACTAGCCTACATGAAGTCCCCTCCTGGACAGCCCCTCCCTGATTCCAATATGCCTTCTGTGCCTCGGGGCTCCACCCTCTGCCAAACTCCACCACCGGGCACGTGGGGCCCCCGACTGCTGCTTTATCCCCGATAGTAGCTCTGGTCCACCTCTGCGCGATTTCCTTATTCACCACGAGGGGAAGGAGGTTTGCCTGTTTTGATGGGTGCCTAGAATGGCATTTAACATATAGTAGGTGCTCAGTAAATGTTTGCTAAAAGACTGAAACATCACAAAAGTGAGCCTGTAAAAAAAAATGATCGCTGTGAAATTATCAGCCTAAGGAATTTCTCGTTTTGCCGAACTGACTGTGCAAATATCACAGATGCAGTTGCACAGGCAGGACTGCAAGACCTGGATGAACGTGCGAGATGGAGGGACAGATGCCCAGAACAGATGGGGCTGGAGCAGTCCATGCGGCCAGAGCCAGGGGCGCCAGACTCTCCCGAGTCAAGCGGCGGAGGAGCGGGCCTTGGTAGAATCTCCTGACTTCCCGTTCTGTTTCTTGTCTATAAAAACGTACAACATCATTACCTCACAATTTATATTTTAAAATATGTTTTGGAAATGTTTGCACCACTATGAACGGGAGAGGCACGGTAAGGTCTGACTCCCAGGAAGCTGGAACATGTGAGTTGCTGGGACAGCTCATGGTCAGCCTTGGAGTCCCTTTTATTTTGTGGATAATCCCAATTTGACAGTTTGACCCAAACTTCTTTTTTTTTTTTTTTCATTTTTCATTTTTGGTTTGCAGGATCTTAGTTCCCCAGCCAGGGAATGAACCACCGGGCTCTCTGCAGTGAAAGCATGGAGTCCTAACCACAAGGGAACTTCCATGACCCCAACATTAAACCAAATGTTTATTTTGAAGTGCCAATACCTACACTTCGTTCTCCAGAGCTGAGACGCCTGGGTGGCTGGAGGTGTCTGGGCGCTCTGTCCTTTCACCCGGGGATCTGGGCAGGCCACACGTGCACCACCCCGCCTCACTCCCATCATGCTGGGCTTCCAGCCTCTGAATTTTGTACGATTTGGCGAACATTCTTCAGTAAATACAATGTTGTGTCCACCTCTGAGACATCATCTGACCTGTGTCACTGCCTAAAACACTCTCTGGCTCCCAGACCCTCCCATCCTCGCCTTCAGAATGCGGTTCACGGCCTCTTTCTGGAGGCCTCCTCGGCCTTCTGGAAGGCCCTTTCCCAGCCGGTCCCCTCAAGGGCGTCTCCTCGCTGCTCAGTGCCGAGCATCTGCTGGCGAGCAGGCCTGGGTCCTCTCGGGGCCAGGCCCACCACCTTAGATGCCCAGACCCTATGGCGTGTGGACCACTTCCCTCTTTCTCGGTGTCCTTCCTGGCAAACAAGCTCTTCATAAACGACTTCAGAAACTGGAAGGGGTGGGAAGAGGAGCCACTCTCTCATCGTCAGCAAGGATGAGGGAGGCGCCAGCCGTCCACTCAGTGCACTTGTCCTCCAGGACTCTCAGCTCGGGGGACAAGGGCTCCTGCTCTGCTGCCCCCTGCACCCCGTCCTGAGCCCCTCTCATGCACAGGCCTGGGACCCCCAGGGCTGCTGTCCAGAAAGTCACTTGTGGCAGTCGCTCACGGCAGCAGCAGGAGTCACACACAGAGGGGGGCATCCCCAGCACCCGACTCCACCAGCACTTGCCCTGGCATCGTGAAGTCATCATGCCCAGCACCTCTCAGTGATGGCACCTGTCCCAGCATCCCAAAGGCATCATGCCCAGCATCTCTCAGCAGATGGCACCTGACCCAGCATCCCAAAGGCATAATGCCCAGCACCTCTCAGCAGATGGCACCTGCCCTGGCATCTCAAACTCATCATGCCCAGCACCTCTCAGTGGATGGCACCTGCTTCGGCATCCCAAAGGCATCATGCCCAGCACCTCTCAGCGTTGGCACCTGCCCCAGCATCCTAAAGTTACCATGCCCAACACCTCTCAGTGGAAGGCTTCCCTACCCCCGTGAGGGCTGACCCCCTGGGACAGCCCTCAGTAGCTTTCCTACCATCCCACGAGGGACAGCCACGAACTTGGCCAGGAGAACAAGGCTCGGCTTCAGGGCCTCTTCTCTGGACGCTGTCTCAGCCCCAGGCCACTGGCTATTCTGTCAGCTCTTCTGCATTCTGGGGAGTCACTTTACTTCTTACTATGCAACCCCCATGGGGAATTCTTTCTTTACATCAAACTTGCCCTAAATCAGGTGTGGTTTCTGTCTCCTCACTAGACCTCGGGGTGGATGCACCCAGACCCTGCATGATAGTCAAGGCCCTCTCTTATTCTTCACCTAAGTTTTTCAAATAGCTCTAATTTAAACTCCCCTAGGGGCCTCCACTTCTAACAGAGCTGTCATCAATGTGGGACTATATTACTGTGTATTGGACAGGAATACGCTTTTCACCTGCCTGAGACGCCAGCTGACTCCATCCATGAAAATCTCACCTCAATACACAGGACTGAAATGTTCCTGGCATTGTAGTGTTACAGCTGAACCTTGGTTTTCCAAATGTCAGGTTTCCATGGGGCAGTTCATATGTTTCAGAATAATATTGCATAAAGAAAAATTCAGGTACCAGAAAAATGCCTCTGGACATTAGGAAAAGAAGGGGTGAAAAAAACAGAAAGGAGAAGAAATACACTAATAATAGGGACTAGAGTGTGCATATTGAGAATCTGGGTGCTAATAAAGAATGTTTTTTTAATATATCAAAATGGTTCAGGTTCCTAATTTTGGCCGTTTTGATCAGGTTAAGGCTCAGCTCCACTAGCCTTCTCAGGAACACACAAGTCCTATGCAGGTAGGTCAAGGATGCATCTGTCTGTGGCCATCCTGGAATTTCAACATCCAATTCATCTTACAAATTACACATTTGTACAAAGCACCAGCGAGCAGTAAGGTGTTCCAGCTTTCGTTTGGGAAAAAAGTGGGTTGAGAAGGCTTTTAGATATTACTGGGTGTAGCAGCTGAACAAACCAGATGATAGGAAACAAGAAAGTCACTCGGGAGAGCTGACCAAGGAGATGCACCTACCTGGTTCTGCCCCTCTTGCCATCTAAACAGATCCATTCTGCTCTCCAGTTCTGCAGTTTTACCAGATCATCCCACAGTGTCTGAGCTTTCATCCATTAGATACTCAGGTGCGTCCGTTTATGTTACACACACCTTCTGCACACACTGGCTGCTCCGCCAGAATGGAGCTGGAGGCTGTGTGGTCACTGCCTCCCTCCAACCCAAGCCCATCCTTGCTGACCTCAGGGGTGGTTACCATGCTGGGCTGGACCCTGGAGAGGGCTGGGGAACTGCGGGCTTTGGGGACCTGGGTTAGGCCCAGGAGTCAGGTGGCCTCAGAGCAGAGGAACACGGGGCAGGGGAAGCTCGACCTTCGCACTTACTACCAAACCCTGTAGTACGATCAATGCGGAAGCTAAAGTGCACTGGACAGGCCAGTGCTGGGCCCCGAGGGTCCCCAGCGAGCCCTGCCATCAACTCCTCTGACCTGGGAGGAGACAATCCCGTTTTAAAAAATACCATTTTTAATGTTTATGTATGCTTTGCCTCATTGTAAGAAAGATCTGAAGCAACTCACAAAACCATTCTTGGCACAAAAGGAGCCTGAAACAAGGAAATCAGGGCGGTGGATGGAAGCAACGGCACAACGGTCTGGACATGGTGAGGAAGTCAGGGTCCGCAGGAGGTGAGCGAGCGCCAGGCTCAGAAAGTCCTGCCACCTGGGCCAGTGGGGGCCCCAGGGTGTGGGGGCCGTCTGGCCCTTTGCAAGTGTGTCGAGGTGGGCACAGCTACCAAGGGCAAAGGGCCCGGACACTCACAGCAGAAGCCAGGGATGCCTCCAGGCCACCCTGCACGATGAACACTGCACCGCAGATACCAACAGTGCCCCAGGGACACCCCAGGCTATAAAAGATGCCAGCTGCTCCAGAACCCCTCAGTGCTGACTCTAAGGCCTGGCTCCCCTGTAGGGGCTCACGAAGACAGGGCAACAACAGAGGAAGAGACAGGTCCCCCCATGCCCCACAGTGGCGGCCTTCCTGAAACGCAGGAGCGCATCATCTCAGGCGCTTCTTAAACCTTCCTTCCTTGATGGCGAGGCCCACATGCACAGACAGGCAGTGCAGTGTCAGAATAAGGGCCGCCGAGATCCTGATCACGCTCCCTGCCGGTCCTTGGGGTCGGCACCCTGTCTCCTCTGCACAGAGCTGGGGGCCGACAGAGAAGGGAGCCTCCTGAAGGCTGAGTTTTCAGCCACCAGCTACTGGTGGGTACTGGGGCTGGGCCCGGGCCCCCGTTCTACCTCCCAGTCCTCACAGGCCGAGCATTTCTGAGCTGGACTGACGCTCCTCCCAGACAGGATCCAGTCAGAGACGGTGACACAGATGGACACAGGTGGATACGGGTGAATCCAGACACACCCCTGAGGACAGGAATTCCTAAAGCTACATGCTTCGGCCAGGTCACTACTTCTGCTGTGTCAGAACAAGAGTAACAGGAGGATGAGCGCCAACAGTCGGCCAGGCCCAAGTGTTCCCAGTAGTCCCCGCACCCAGGTAGTCACGGCTCCCGCGGGCGGTGGGCCACCGACCCTGGGCCCCACCCCAGGTGCAGACCTGCTCTCACAGGAAGTGAAGACTCAGGCCCTCGGCCCCACCCCAGGCGTAGACCTGCTCTCACAGGAAGCCAAGGCTCAGACCCTGGGCCCCACCCCAGGCGTGGACCTGCTCTCACAGGACGCCAAGGCTCAGACCCTGGGCCCCACCCCAGAGGCAGAGCTGCTCTCACAGGAAGTGAATGCTCAGGCCCTCGGCCCCACCCCAGGCGTAGACCTGCTCTCACAGGAAGCCAAGGCTCAGACCCTGGGCCCCACCCCAGGCGCGGACCGGCTCTCACAGGAAGTGAAGGCTCAGGCCCTTGGCCCCACCCCACGCGTGGACCTGCTCTCACAGGAAGCGAAGGCTCAGGCCCTTGGCCCCACCCCAGGCGTGGACCTGCTCTCACAGGAAGCCAAGGCTCAGACCCTCGGCCCCACCCCACGCGTGGACCTGCTCTCACAAGAAGTGAATGCTCAGGCCCTCGGCCCCACCCCAGGCGTGGACCTGCTCTCACCGGAAGTGAACGCTTAGGCCCTCGGCCCCACCCCAGACGTAGACCTGCTCTCACAGGAAGCCAAGGCTCAGACCCTGGGCCCCACCCCACGCATGGACCTGCTCTCACAGGAAGTGAATACTCAGGCCCTCGGCCCAACCCCAGGCGTAGACCTGCTCTCACAGGAAGCCAAGGCTCAGACCCTGGGCCCCACCCCAGGCGAGGACCTGCTCTCACAGGAAGCCAAGGCTCAGACCCTGGGCCCCACCCCAGAGGCAGAGCTGCTCTCACAGGAAGTGAATGCTCAGGCCCTCGGCCCCACCCCAGGCGTGGACCTGCTCTCACAGGAAGTGAATGCTCAGGCCCTCGGCCCCACCCCAGGCGTGGACCTGCTCTCACAGGAAGTGAATGCTCAGGCCCTCGGCCCCTCCCCAGGCGTGGACCTGCTCTCACAAGAAGTAAATGCTCAGGCCCTTGGCCCCACCCCAGGCGTGGACCTGCTCTCACTGGAAGTGAACGCTCAGGCCCTCGGCCCCACCCCAGGCGTAGACCTGCTCTTACAGGAAGCGAAGGCTCAGACCCTGGGCCCCACCCCAGGCGCAGACCTGCTCTCACAGGAAGCCAAGGCTCAGACCCTGGGCCCCACCCCAGGCGTGGACCTGCTCTCACAAGAAGTGAATGCTCAGGCCCTTGGGCCCACCCCAGGCGTGGACCTGCTCTCACCGGAAGTGAACGCTCAGGCCCTCGGCCCCACCCCAGGCATAGACCTGCTCTCACAGGAAGCGAAGGCTCAGGCCCTTGGCCCCACCCCAGGCGTGGACCTGCTCTCACAGGAAGCCAAGGCTCAGACCCTGGGCCCCACCCCAGGCGTGGACCTGCTCTCACAGGAAGCCAAGGCTCAGACCCTGGGCCGCACCGCAGGTGTGCACCTGTTCTCACAGGAAGTGAAGGCTCAGGCCCTCGGCCCCACCCCAGGCGCAGACCTGCTCTCACAGGAAGCCAAGGCTCAGACCCTGGGCCCCACCCCAGAGGTGGAGCTGCTCTCACAGGAAGCGAATGCGCCCAGAGGCATGGAGGCCCATGCAGGAGACAGGTGGCACAAGGTTCCCGGACGCGCCAGGTCACTTACAAGCTCAGAGAAGCCTCGGACCACCTGGCGCCGCTTCAGGTTGGTCTCCCCGTCCAGGTTGGCCGTCTCGATGTGGCACAGCCCATCGGGGTCGCTGGAGGACAGCAGCAGGATGTCTGCGGGGATGGTCTCATTGCAGCGGAGGCGCACGAAGTCTCCCACGCGGATTTCTTTCCAGAACCGGTTCACGTACTGCTTCTCCTCCCTGGCAAAGACACGGCCGTTAACAAGGCTGGCGGAGCTCAACTGAGGCCTCATCTGGGTGGCGGGCACACGCAGCTCGGTGAACACTCTGTGCCACCCTCTGGCATGTGGAAAATTTCCATAATAAAAAGTGCTGAGGACCCCCTGCTGGCACAGCAGGTAAAAATCCGCCTGCCAATGCAGGGAACACGGGTTCAATCCCTGGTCCAAGAAGATCCCACATGCCACAGAGCAACCTAGGCCAGTGCGCCATGACCAAGTTTTCTGTGCTCTACAAGAACCCCATGTACCGCAATGAAGAACACCTCCCCTTCCCACAGACGCAACTACAGAAAGTCTGCACATAGCAACAAAGACCCAGGGCGACCAAAAATTATTTATTTTGAAAAGAGAAGCATTTAAAAAGAAGATTCCTGAAGGCCACATCCAGCGTAACTCCAATTACATGAAATATCTAGAACAGGCATCTATAGCAATAGAATATGGATTTGTGGTTGCCACCGTCTAGGGGTTAGGGAGATGAGAAGTTATTTACTGGGTACAGTTTTCCATTTGGGGTGATTAAAACATTCTGGAACTAGATAGTGGTCATGGTTGCACAACTCTGAACACACAAAATGCCACTTAATTGTTCACCTTAAAATGATTAAACTGGGGACTTCCCTGGTGGTCCAGTGGTTAGGACTCAGCACTTTCCCTGCAGAGGCTGCATGTTCAGTCCATGGTCAAGGAACTGGGATCCCACTGCCATTACCTGGTCAAAATTAATTACTTAATTAAAAAAATAAAATGACTAAATTTTCCACTCCTAGGTATGTACCTCTAAAGAACTAAAATCAGGGACTTGTATAGATATTTGCCTACCCATGTTCATAGCAGCATTACTCCCTATAGCATAAAGGTAGAAACAACCCAAATGCCCAACAATAGATGAAGAGATGAGCAAAAATCCACATGAAGTGAAGTGAAGTAAAAGTCACTCAGTCCTGTCCCACTCTTTGTGACCTCACAGACTATACAACCTATGGAATTCTCCAGGCCAGAATACTTGAGTGAGTAGCCCTTCCTTCCCCAGGGAATCTTCCAAACCCAGGGATTGAACCCAGGTCTTCCACATTGCAGGTGGATTTACCAGCTGAGCCACAAAGGAATATAGTGGAATATTATTCAGCCATGAAAAGGAAGGAAATTCTGACTCATTACAAAATGGATGAACTTGGAGGTCATTATGCCAAGTGAAATAAGTCAGTCATGAAAGGACAACTATTACACAATCTCACTTTTGTGAGGTCCCAACACAAGACAAAGTCACAGAGACAGATAGTAGAATCTCTGCACCATCTGCAGGATGGAGCCCCCACAAACGGATCCTCCCCATGTCACTCAAGATGAACTGGATAATCAATCAGAACACTGCCACCACAGTCAGCTTTCAGCATCTGTTAGTTACCACTGGTTACCAGATACCAGCGAGAAAACATTATGTGTATGTTTCTGCTTAGATTTTTTACTCTGGAAAATTAAGCTCATTAATCCTACAAAGGACATTTTAAGAGTTTGTTGGAGGCAGTCTTGTTCACATTTATAAATAAGCAGAGAACCAAGACTCTATCTCAAGATGTCATTCTACATGAGGAAACTGCATCAAAAAACCCTCTGGGCTATATTGTCAGGAAAATAAAGAGCCCTAAAACACATTCCACTTGCACCCTCACTCTCTCACTGGCCCCCATCTCATAACGTGACCTTCATCAGCTGAGCTCCCAGAGATCAATTCAGCAGTGAGTCTGGGTCTCACCCGACTCCTGAACTCTGGCGACCAGTCCTGAGTGTCAGACTTCTATTTTATTCTGAGGGCACCCATGGCAAATGCCCAGGGGCTCCTAGCATCAGCTGATCCAGGTGCTGAAAACTAAAGAAGCTGTTGTAAAGCTTCTGTTTTCTTGCATTCCTCTAATTCATGAGCACAGTCGTTTGGTTGCTACAGAACCAACAAAAACAAATTAGATACAACTTTGTCCTCAAAACTAAATGCAAGGCGTACACGCAAATATTAAAAGAGGAAGAAAGGTAATGTAATTTTATCAAACATGATGTGTATTCAAATAATACTTGACCAGCTTATCTAAATTGTAAGATATTATTTTGCAATTTATGAAACTCATTTCTTGCTATTTTTTGTACATGTTTATTACTTGTTCTTAATGGCTTTTACTTTTGGAAACATGACTTTGTTGAAATAAAAAAAAGTAAAAACCAAATGCAAGACCAAAGCACTAGACAGCGCCCCCTGGGGGTTGTGGCCTGCAGTCCCTCCAAGGCCAGGAGGCTGTTCAGATGAGCGTCTCCCAGCTGGACAGTCCGCCAGCCCGCCCAAGGGCACTGCTCGCTCGCTGTCACAGTCTGACCGCCTTCCAATGGACTGAGAGATGAAACATCACCTAACTGTTCCTGTTTTCTCTTCTGAAGGTCAGACTTTGACTTTCTACCATTAGAAACATTCTAACATTAGCTCCTTGGTATTTCTTCCTCCTCAGGACCCTTTGTCGGCTACCCACAGAAGGCACAGAGGCAGCTGAAGGGCCTGTGTCCTTCCCTGGAGAAAGTATCCAGAAGCTATGTCCCTGTGCTGTCCCCGAGGCAACAGTACACTCTCAGCGAGCTGGACAGCCGAGGGTGACAGAAGCTGCCAGGAGACCGGGTCCCTGCCCTGGGGATGGCGGGGGTGGGACCACCAATGCAGGGAGGCGGGGCAGGACCCCGTTCGGCTCAGTTTATCTTCACCACACTCCATTTACAGAACTCATCAAACATGAAGTCAGTGTCCATCTGCCTTGAAATCTTAGAACATTAGCTTGCCCACTGCAGCAGAGCACATCTTTAAAACAGCAACTTCTCAAAGTTACTGTGGAGGCTCTGAGTCTGGAGGAGCCCTCACCACCCCTGCCCTGGAAACAGCAACGGTGAGACCTCTGCCCGTCCTGGCAGGAGCAGCCCCCACACCTCCAAGCATGAATGCAAGGCGAGCAGCAGGCCACTCTGGGCCTGAAGGAGAGAGGCCCTGCAGCTCACAGGGACCCAGGAAACCCAGGCTCAGGAGGCACCTGGGGCCGAACATGGCACAGAGCCCCTTCTCCTCGGCAGACCAAGACTCCTCGTGCAAGCCCCACAGCCCCGCCGACTGCTCCAGCGGGAGCTCCAGCACCAAGCCTGCACCCCACGCTGACCTGGTTAACATCCCTGCCTGTGCCACTCTTACTCATTTTCATTATAGGTATATCATGTAGTAACATACACTGTATATCGTATACACCATGTTACACATTACACGTGTACATCTACACATATATAACAGGTACAATACATATAACATACATATTATATGTAAGTAGCCCCAGCATCTCTATTTGGACATACAGTTGTTAAAAGAAGTGACTGAGTCTAAATGAGTTCACAGGGCAGGGCCCCAGTCCAACAGCAAGCACTTCTAAAAGGGGGCGATACGAGG
Source organism: Muntiacus reevesi (assembly GCF_963930625.1). Classification (NCBI taxonomy): domain Eukaryota; kingdom Metazoa; phylum Chordata; class Mammalia; order Artiodactyla; family Cervidae; genus Muntiacus; species Muntiacus reevesi. The sequence goes on from NC_089263.1 coordinate 2,106,839, forward strand.
GATGCCTGTGCGGGGGACCACATGAGCACACGGCGAGACCACCGTGGGCAAGCCAAGGAGAGGCCTCGGGAGACAGGCCTCGGTCCTGTCAGCGCCTTATCTGGGACATCCAGCTCCAGACAGAACAAGAATAAACTTCTGGTGTGTGAGCCGCCCCGCCTGTGCGCTGTCACAGCAGCGCGAGCCGACCAGCACCTGACAACGTCCATTCCCTGACTCCCGCTGGGGGGCCCCCAGCCGGGAGAGCAGGAAGGGGGGCAGCAGGGGCCAGGGGACTCCGGGCGTCGCCCCGGGAGCCTCCTGCACAGGCTTGCGCCCCACAGACCCCTCTGTCCACACGAGAAGCACTGCAGGGAAGACAGAAATGAACCCCAGTGATACAGCCTCCTAAGAGCACTGATGCCAGAAGCAGCAGCTAGATGCTTTAGGACCGGCTTCTGTTTCCTCAGGTCACGGCGGATGCTGTCTAGGCTGGACAGGACACGCAACCACCCTTCTGTACACCTTCTGTACACTTCTCACGAGTGTACACCACCCATGGGCACCCTGCGAACTCCTGAATTCTAACCTCCACCAGGCAGGCACCTGCACTCTGCCAGGGGCCAGGGGATCCACCCGAGACACAAGGTTTAGACACTATGCATCTGCTTGTGAAGTGAAAGTCAAGTCACTCAGTCATGTCTGACTCTTTGCGACCACATGGACTGTAGCCTACCAGGCTTCTACATCGATGGGATTTTCCAGGCAAGAGTACCCTTTAACAAGCGGCCCCCTGTGCAGTGTGCCCGATGATACTCCTTCTGAGTACAGGGGCTGCCTTGTCTGCTGGCAGGATTCTGAGACGACCCTCAGCCCTGGTGGACGTGCCCTGCTGGTCCTCCCGAGTCAACTGGGGCACCTGTACACTGGACCTCAAGCAGAGATGGTGAGTCAGACACGAAACTGCAGCAAGCAGCGGAGGGGCCGCATGGCCAGAGCCAGGGGGGCGCTGGCGTTCAGCCAGCAAGAGCAGGGGCCAGGCTGACCAGTACCCGAGCGAAACTCCACCAAGGATCTAGTGAGCCTGGAGGAGGACCAGGCCTCAGACAAGATGTGGACTAACACCCGGACCACAGCAGGCGAGGTCCAGGGCAGAGCACCCGGCCAGCACGCGCCTGCATCCTGCTCCCGGAAACTCTAACAGCACACAGCAGAGTTGTCTCCAGTTGCTGAGTTTATAGTAACTCGTCACACAGCAGGAGAAAGCTAATGCAGACAATCCCCTTCTTCTGCACAGAAGCAGGAGTGGAGACGGCTCCCTGCCCGGGGGCGCGGTCCTCGCAGGGTGCAGCCAACTAGAAAACCACACTCAGCTTCAGAATACACATATCTGAGAAAAAGAAGGAGCTGCCAGGGGAGCCCAACTGAAAAAAAGACTATCTCACAGGAAAAGAATGCAGAGCAAGACTGCTTAAAATCCAACCACAGTGAAAGGAGTCCAACAGAGGGTATGCATAACACATCAGAATGTGGGGAAACCTGAAAACATGTAGTCCACATCATCCCATTACAGTCGCGAGGTGGGACCCTCCACAGGAATGACAACCACCCTTCCGATCTGCTGAGTGCCAGGTGTCCTGAGGGGTCTGCCCCCAAGGGTTCAAGAGTTCAAGGGCCACTGGTGGGAAACAGTGTGATTCTTCTGAGATGGGGCAGGGAGTTGCGGCAGGGGACCGAGCTGAAAGGGGGCCTGAGTCTTCAAGGGACGCACTGCCGCTGGTTTTTCTGCACCAAAGCCCTCAACTCTTGGCCTCTTATTTGCTCAGCTGTAAAGTGAAAGTGTTAAATAATTTCCAAGATCTGTTCTATGATTAGCTTTCCTCTTCTGGGAAAATCAGTTAACCCTGTTTATTATTAGTCCTGCTGAGCTTTGCAGTTCTTATCTGAGCCTTTTTTGTGCAAAACAGTACAAAGCAGGGGTGAAGAAATAAGGAAATATTAAAGTGACTAGCGACAAATTTTATTTAAAGACATGCAGTAAACAAAATTCTAAGCTCACTTCATCATTTTTGATCTGTTGTTTAGGCTGATAATCTATTTATTTGTACTAGTTGTGTTTTTAAGGTTACTAAGAAAGTAATTCCAATAAGAGGAGATAACTGAGTTACAGGATTTACAGGAATTATTTTAAGCAGTTGAAAAGCATGTTGTTGCCTGAAGATGCTTTGTTACCTTCGTGTAGCTCTTTGGATTCAAGGACTCCTGCTCAGAAACATTCTGTTAATAATTTATGCTTTGAAATGTATCAGAACTCCCACCAGTTCAGCCTCACTCACGGTCCCTCTCCAGTTGTGGTCCTGTCTCTGCAATGGCTAAGGTTTTTCAACAGCGTATTTATAAATCTCTTCAACTGTAATGTGCAAAACAAATCTGACTCCATAGTGGATCTGTTTCTTTAACTTTTGTATTCTATTGCTTTTGCTTCAAGTTAACCACTAAACAGACGTTGCCTGTAAGCTTAAATGATAAATAATGGCCCACCTCTGGAAACCCTGCTTCCCAGATAGTGAGCATTAAGCTAAAATACCTTTGTTTAACTCACAGGAAACATCCTGACTAGGCCCACCTGTGAATGACTGCAGGGAGAAAGAGACAAACACCTCCTCTCCAGAGACTGACTGGGACCAGGAAATGTTTGACTTCACATCCTCATTTAGTGTAAAAGAAGCCTCAACTCTAACTCAGGCAAAATGGTTCTTTGGGGCAGGAGTCCGCCACCTTCTTGGTCTGCCCGCTTTGCAAATAACAGCAATTCATTTCTCAATTTGATGGCCTGTCCTGTGGCAAGCAGTATGAGCTTGGACTTAGTAACAATGTAGAGAAGGAATAAAACCAAACTGATAAAGTTTTTTTAAAAGGCACTGGTAGGAATTGAGGGAACTTTACTTTGATCTTTACTGTGTTGTTTTCAAATGGATTTGCATTTAAGTTATTAGACTACCATTTTTCCTAACAGCAAGAGAATATTGTTTGTTTGTTTGTTTGTTTGTTTGTTTGTTTAAGGTGACAATAGATGCCACATTTGAGAAACCAGTTAACACCCCTGGTGACCCACTGCCCCTCCGTGTACAAGGACAGTCCTGACAAAAACTGGGCTGTCACTGTCCTGCTCTCCAACCCGCCTATGGATTTATGAACATACGCGTCCTCCTGGCTGGAAGGAGGAGGGAGGGGACGATGAATGTCCACTTCTGACTCCACCCATAGCAGGTGACTCCTCCCTTGTAACGTGACACAACCATTCCAGTTGGAGCCAGGAGGCAGGCTGCCCACTGTTCTAAACATCTCCATGAAATACCCATGCCACATGCATGGAGCCCACTTCCCAGGACATCTTACTGTTGGAGATGCCTGCCTCTTCCACTTCTCAGTAATTTAGGAAATGAATGAGAAGTCTGTAATGCTTATAACTTGGATACATATTTGACTTTCTGATACATTGTCTGACTTTATATGGCCTTATCTTACCATATACTTTCTCATGTTCAAGAAATACTGGCTTTAATTCAATTGCATATACTTTTCACAACCACACATGGGAACTCCCCACCTCCTTCCCACCTCACCATGCTCACATGCTGCTCATGGGCTGGCGATGGGGGTTCAGGGGTAGAGAAGCACATCTTACTCACCTCCCTTGATGTTCCCCTCCCCTAAACTTGTCTCTTCCTGAACAAGACCAGCCAATGAAGAAATGTGTCTTGGGTTTGGATGGGCAGGAAAGAATGAGGAAGCAAAAGAAGAGATGGGAGGTTTTTAAGATTTGAGCCTATCCACTTGAAAACAAGGGATTAAAGAGGAAAGTACAATTCTCTCACTTGTGTTTTAAGTACAATTCAAGGCTGAGAGGAAGAACACTTGTTTTGATTAGGCAATCTGGGAGTACCTCCTGGAAGAGGGGGCATCTAAATTTATCTCCTGAAGGATGAAAAAAATCTTAGGGTAACCCATACCCCACCCCAAGAGGACTACTTATACTAAAGAGTAGAATTTAGGGAGAGGCTAGAAGGGCAGTGACCAAACCAAAGCTAAGGCAGGGGATAGCAAAAGAGATCATGAGACTTGGGACACAGAAACAGGAAAGAAAGATCTGGTGAGGGAGTTTGATTGTACAAGCGATGGCTGGACACCACAAATGATTAGAAGAGTCAGTCACGGGGTGTCCAGCCTTGGTGGCTGAAACGTGGCAACCAGTGACCTCACCTTGGCGTGGGCGTGCTATGGGATGGAACACAGTCCAACTGGGAGCAATTCCGAGTCCAAAGTGCTGGTGGGCATGGGGGCAGGCTGGTGGGAGATGCTCTGAAGACCAAGGTAGATAGACAGGCCCTCGGGGTTCTCGTGTGAAGGTGACAGGACCCCCGCCCATGGGAGCCGTCAGGGCAATTACAAGGGAGAGAGCTGGCTAGAAAGAAACAGTGATAAGTAAGCTAGGACAGGAGTGACAAGGGAGGGAATGTCCATCAGGGGAAGCCAGTAGGGGGGTGGGAGGGCGGGCAGGGCAGAAGGAGGGGGATGGAAGCCCAGGGATGAACATGAACCCAAGATCCCGGAGCCCACCCACTGCCACTGGGCAGGGGTCCAGAGGCTGCACCGTCCACTGCCAAGTGATCGCACCTGGACAAACAATCACCAAATGTGTGCTCATGATCGCTGTATTTTTCTTTCCCTTTTTGCACCTCAACCTCCAGTGGCACACACTTGAATATGGCATAGCCCCTAAGATCAAAGGCCACCCTGGTCCTTCTTGCTCCCCATCTGAACCTGTTTACCACTCAAGCATGTTTCCTGCCTGGCTAAGGGAGAGTTCAGTCTCTTGAAAGCTGGGGAAATGTTTGCCAGAAGTGGGCCACCTCCACAAGGTTCACAAATGCTTAATGGCTTGGGACAAGGCTTTCAGCCAACAGCAGCTGGAGGCCGAGACCAGGTTTCCATCAGCACCAACATATCAGCATCGTGTTAACAACAGAACAGCAGGATGGGAGGTGAGCCCCCACCAAGTGCAGCCCTCACCAGGAGCAGACAGCATGCAGGGCACTTATTAACACACACAGTCCTCACTCAGAATATAGTAAGTCCTAATACTCTCTCATGGATGGAGAGACCGGCCTGTCCAAAGTCACACCCAGAAAGAGGCACAGTGAGGATCACATCTGCCCAACTCCAGGGCCCTGGAGGCCTCGGGAGGTCTGGTTTTAAAAATACACCCAATTGTGTGGCCTGCTTGCGTGTGTGCTAAGTCGCTTCAGTCGTGTCCAACTTTTTGCCACTCTATGGACCAGAGCCCGCCAGGGATTCTCCAGGCAAGAATACTAAAGTGGGTTGCCATGCCCTCTTTGAGGCAATCTTCCCAATCCTGGGATCGAACCCGTGTCTCCTGCACTGCAGACAGATTCTTTACCCACTGAGTCACCTGGGAAGCCCAATCGGGTGGCTTAAGGAAAACAATTTGGCAAAATTATATGCCAAAAGCTCATCTTTTTTTTCCCTTTTAAATTATACAGCACAGAAACCAATATGATCTGAAAATACTGGGTTGTCCAAAAGGTTAAGATTGCATTATGACAGCTGTCATATTAGCATGCAATTTAAAAAAAAAGCTTATCAAAACTGATTTTTCATGTAGCCATTTTAATAATGAATATGGAAGAAAAAAAGCAACTTTTCTGGCACTTTGTTATTTCAAGAAAGGTAAAAATGCAACTGAAATGCTAAAAGAAGAAAGATTTGTGCAGTATATGAAAGAGGTGCTATGACTGATCAAACACGTCAGAAGTTGCTGGTGAAGTTTTGTGCTGGAGCTTTCTCGCTGGATGATGTGCCATGGTCAGATAGACCAGTTGAAGCTGACGGAGCTTAAATCAATGAGAACCCCAAGAACAATCAATGTTATACCATGTGCGAGAGAAGCTGACATACTCAAAATATCCAAATCAAGTGTTGAAAATCATTTACAACAGCATGGTTATGTTCATCTCTTTGATGTCTGAGTTCCGCATAAGTTAATAAAAAAAATCTTGACCATATTTCTGCATGCGATTCTGTACTTAATGGTACCAAAAATGTTCGTTTTAAAACAAATTGTGACAGGCAATGAAAAGTGGATACTTCACAGTACTGTGAAATGGAAGAGACCATGGGGCTAGCAAAATGAATCACCACCAAAGGCCGATTATGATTCATCCAAAGAAGGTGATGTTGTGCATATGGAGGGATTGGAAGGCAGTCCTCTATTACAAGCTCCTTCCAGAAAACCAAATGATTAATCCCAAGAAGTACTGTTCCGAATCTGACCAACTGAAGACAGCACTCGAATAAAAGTGTCCAGAAATAGTTAAGAGAAAATGCATAATCTTCCATCAGGGTAACACAAAACTGCATGTTTCTTTGATGACCAGGCAAAAATTTTTACAGCTTGGCTGGGAAATTCTGATTCATTTGCAGTATTCACCAGACGTTGCACTTTCTGATGTTCATTTATTTCAGTCTTTATAAAATTCTCTTAATGGAAACAATTTCAATTCCCTGGACGACTGTAAAAGGCACTTGCAACAGTTCTTTGCTCAGAAAGAAAAGGTTTTGGGAAGACGGAATTATGACATTGTCTGAAAAACAGCAGAAAAAGTAGTGGAGCAAAATGGTGAAGACTTTCAATAGAGGTCGTGGTGAAAATGAAAAATGTGTCTTTTGTTTTTAGTTAAAAAATCAAAGGAACTTTTTGGCCAACACAATAAAATATTGTTATGCTTGAAAGGGGGTGGACAGGCAGATGGTTTCAGACGCATGTGGTGTCTGACCACCCCGCCCAGTGACATTTCAGTCTATCTGCCAAAACACCTGCCTATTTGCAAACAACCTGTGGGGCCATGTCCAAAGTCAAAAGTCACAAAGTTGTTGTCTTGGCTAAAACTGGGCAGAGTGCCTCAATGAGCCTGGGCAAACGGAGGGGTGGCTGGGTCCTCAATGTGGCTGGTGGGCAGGACCCCCTGTGCCTCCCATGGGGCTGAGGGCAGCGGGCAGGCTGGGACCAGAGCTGGGGAGAGGCTCACTCTCACGGCTCCGGAAGACGTGGCGGCTCTGACAGGCACTCCTGCCCTGGACAGGGCACACCTCGCACACTTGGCAGTGAGGCTATGGACTGCGGACCAACAGGCCTCTTTCAAATCGGGCAGCTCCCCAGTGTGCGTCTCTTCTGCACAAAGCCGCCCACCCTTTTTAGCAAAATCCCTCCCTCAAAAATACTTGCACATGGTACCAAGCAGCTCGTTCCTTAAGGATCTAGCTAATTGTGACACCTGGCACCGGGCCAGGGTCTCTACAGAGGGTGACCAGGCGCACATCCTTCATCACGGAAGAAAGGACTCCCCCAGTAAGAGGTGCAGCAGGAAGCAAGGCCTGGGGGCAGGCCCACAGTTGGAGTTTTGTGTGATTTTGGTGTGATTTTCTCCCTACTATTACTTTTAAAGGGATTTTTTTTTTAACTAATAAAATCAGATACACTACAAATGAACAGAAAAGTTACATTTAACATTTAGCTTGTTGTTTGTAACTAAAGCAAGAGCTGGGATTTTGTTTCGTTAACTTAGAAAAATGCAACTGCTCAGGGCAGTTAAGGAGTGGGGTGCGGTACAGGCAGTGCTCAGTGTAGAGTCACAGAGAAACTAAGGCATGTGGCTCGCAGCATCCCGTGTGAGGCGCTGACACGGAACAGCCCCTGTAAAGAGAACGCTGTCTCCAAATGTCAGACCGCCTCAGATCTCTCCACTTACCACATACATCTCCTACTGCTGAAATATCCCCTGTGTAAGAAAGGCAAGTTCCAATTAAGGTTGTGCTTTATTTACTAAGCCAACAGAAATAGAGTTGGCCAGAAATGTCATCATGCATGCACGCAGTTGAATACATGTTCTTTTCCTCCAAATGGTTCAAGGTCGAGGTAGAATCAAATGTAAAGTATCTAGAAGGTCCACAGAACACATTTTCAAGAAAAAGAGAAGACAAGAGAACTAACCAAACACGCAATCCAACTAGACTGACGTCTCCCAACCATGGCCCTACTTCGGTACTTCTTCGGCTCTCAAAGGAGAAAGCTACTTAACACTTTTTAAAGCTTTTTTAAGCAACAGAATGAACGAGCAAACAGGATGAAGCAAGTCATCAATGGGAGGTTCACAGCAAGAGATCCAAGAATCTCATGGAATAATTGTGCCAAGGCCTGGTGCCTTGAGGATAAGAAAACCTTACCTGGATTCATTATTCAGATTGTGGAAAAATGAGGCAGTGGGGGAGAGCGTGCACTGGGGCCTGGAGGAAGAGAGACAGACGATTTTCACAGCACTTTAAAAAGACTCCTCAAAATTCTGAAATTACCCCAAATCTATTATAGACTCTTTATGAGACAAGTCTGGAGCCTGGGACCCTCTGCTGCAGTACCTGCACCTGGACAAATGTCTCCTTGAGCTACAAAATAAAAGCAACTATAAGGGACTAAAAATAACCACATACATGCAGTTAGGACAAATTATGGACAAGATATAAAAAGACAAAAAAACCCCACAACTGCCACTTTCAAAGAGCCAGGAGCAAAGGCAGGGGGTGGGAGTAAAGGTGGGCAAACCACCTAAGACACCCCTTTAGCCAGACTCCTGAACACACCATATAAACAGCCAGCCTGCCACTTCCCTGCTGCTGCTAAGTCACTTCAGTCGTGTCCGACTCTGTGCGACCCCATAGACGGCAGCCCACCAGGCTCCCCCGTCCCTGGGATTCTCCAGGCAAGAACACTGGAGTGGGTTGCCATTTCCTTCTCCAATGCATGAAAGTGAAAAGTGAAAGTGAAGTCGCTCAGTTGTGTCCGCCCCTTAGTGACCCCATGGACTGCAGTCTACCAGGCTCCTCCATCCATGGGATTTTCCAGTCAAGAGTACTGAAGTGGGGTGCCATTGCCTTCTCTGGCCGCTCCCCTAGTGGGGCCCAATAAAGTCTTTGCTGAATTCCCTGTCTGGCCTTGGATCAATTTCTATTGATCAAGGAGGCCAAGAACCCTGTTGGATAACAATTACACAACAGGCAGAGAAGGGAAGAGCCCAGAATGAGAGAGACAATGGCTTCAAAGCTTCAGCTCCCCTGGCGTCTGGGGCCAGACTGTTCCTTCCACAGAGGGCCGTCTACACAGAGGCCCTCACCACAGAGCCCATCAGCCCAGCTCCTCCGGGAGGATGCCACCCAGGTGGAGGACCAGTGCTTTCGGGCACCCGGATGGGCATGCAGGAAAATGGGTTATTAAGTAAACCCTTACAGAACCAGCATATTTTGAAAACCATGTGGGTGAGGACTCAGCACTGAAGTAAAAGTGGCAAACTCTGCCTCAGGAACATGACCCAAATCTGTTGCGTAACGTCCAGAATGTGTCCTTCCCACCCTAAACCAAAACAGCTGCTCCTTCGGTGAGACATGCTAATGGATTTGGAATTCCATACTAAACGTCAGAGGATGCTGGCTGTTCTCACCCCAGATTCCAGGGCCTCTGGCTTCTTTAGAATGAAGATTGCTGACTTTCCCAGTCCACACCGGAGTATGCTGGGGCCATGCGATCATTCATTGCAATGTCACACTGCATACCCAGAAGGAAGGAATTTTCCCAGGGGATGTGCCAGCTTGTGACAGCCAAGTGATGCCTAAAACAATGAGACCACTTAGGAACCTCTTAACTCAACCTCTTGAGTTACAAAACTTTTTTTGGACAAATTATTTCTATTGCAGTCTTTTCTGAGTTTCATGAGAGAGTCTCAAAATAGCTCAGGAGACATCAGGCCATGGGGAGCAAGACTCTTCATCTCAAAATAATACTGCCCACTTGTAAAGCATGTAGAACACTTTGGGGGAACCTGTAGAGTTTCCAAGGTCATTTCTTCTACATTAATTCACTGGTTGGTATGACATTCTCACAAATGGGCAAACTGTCTACATTCTTTCAGCTGATGCCTTAAAGCTGGGAGAGGTCTGGTGTTTTTAAAAAATTTTTCCAAAGAGGCTGCAACAATCCATATTTCTCCATTGGTACCCAAGAGTACCTGCCCCCTCGTTTCTGCAAATAGCAGCTGCTGCTTTCTCTTTCTTTGCAGCCTCCAGTCTAATAGGCAGACAGGATATGTTACCTTTTTACAGCTCCTGCGTGACTCCCATAACCTGCTCTTCTGGGGATTAACTGCCTATTTTCCAGCTGTTTTTTTTATCCTTGACAACTTAATTTGTGAGAGCTTTTGTATTAAAACTATTAACCCCTTTTCTTTTACCTCGAAAACAATTTTCTCTAACAACTTTTAAAAAATGTTTGCTTGTGTATATTTTGTCATATAAGTTTTAATTTTTATATAGTTAAAATACAGTGTGAGTTTTCTAGGCCTGTTGAGAAAGTCCCCCATGCTTCTAGACTGGACACACTACTTGTTCAGTTTTAATGAGTGAATACAGTGTTCTTTTCTTTTTTAATATTCAAGTGTTCAAACAAACTGATCTTCATTTTTATACAGTACAATCTGAGGGTCCCAAGGCCGTTTCCTCCAGTCAGACAACTGGATAAATGCTGTTTACTAAACAATCCTTTCCCACTGAACTTAATGCCCACTCTGCAATTCTCACATGTAATGCCATGTGTCAGGGCTTCATCCTATCTTTGTCCTGTTCACACTCTGACACTGGGATCCACTGCACAGTGTGCGGGGTCAGCACCCCCCGGGAGCCGCCCTCGCCTGCGTGGAGGCAGCCCCCTGGCAGGCCCTGGCTGGCGTGCTGGTGATGCCGCGTGCTTCCTGCCCTGCCTGTACCCTGCGGGTCACAGACAGCTTCAGGCTGCAGCCCCAGTTCCACCAACCACGCGAGAAGCCCCTCCTGCTTCATCTTTCTAAAAACATCTTGGAACTTCCCTGGTGGTCCAGGGGTCAGGACTCTGCTCCTGATGCAAGGGACGCAGGTTTGTTCCCTGGTCAGGGACTAGGATCCCACATGCCAGGCGGCAAATGAATAAATAAAGTCTTGGCTATATCAGGGCATTATAAACTCTAAGGCCATTTTATTCAATTCCAAGAGAATCTTGCAGGCAGACTCACTCACACACATACCCACCCTCTTCTTGGAGAACTCACACTCCCACCCATGGCTCAGGAAGCCTCCTGCTGGCTTATTGAATACATCCTTCAAAGAGATACTGCCATTGTCTTCATGCAGGTTTTGAGCCCTTCTTGTGCAGTTCACTCCTAGGTACTTTCACAGAACTTGTTCCTATTTTCAGCTCTATCCTGCCCAGTTCCCCTCTGAAGGTTCACTGCTCCCTGAGCTACGGTGAGTCATTCCTTGTGGTCCCAAGCCTTCCTCAGCAGCTGTTTCTCTGGGTATGAGTTCCCTCTGCTCAAACCACCTCCCTTTCTGTGGTCACTAGGCCCCTGTGAAGGAACAGTCACTGTTCTTGGTTAGTGTGTTTGGGCTCTGCTCTACTTGCTAAAATGACGGCAGATCCTCATTGCGGACAGTGAGGCAGGCCCCAGGAGAGCAGGGGGCACGAAGCTCCCTCCAGGCTCCTCCCAGCCTCAGGGTGAGTGAGAACCAGCCTGGGGCCAGTGTCAGGGCATCCTGCACACACCAACACCACCGTTCCGCTGAGGGCCCACAGCCCCGCAGGCTCAGGCTTTCTCCAAGACGTGCTGCCCTGTGGGGCCCACTCAGGGCTCGTGGACGCTCTTCTCCAAGTGCCTACAGAGAGCCTGGGCCACTCTCCATGGACCCAGATGGACCCACGCTGGTCCAGGCACACAGAGGCCCGTGGCCACCCAGCCAGCATGCAGGTTGAATGGCAGACGCATTTGATTTCAGGTCCCTGTTTGCCCAGAGCTCCTACTTCCTCTGAATCTTGAATATGAGAAGACTTTATTCACAACAAGTCCCCTCATCTGACATTCTGAGGGGACTACGGGCTGGAGAAGTTTTTCCACCCGCTGGGGTATGGTGTCGGGGGTGTCTGCTCCCACTGCATTGCTGGGAGTCCTCCCAGGGCTTATGGAGAAGCACTGACCTTCGGGTCATTCCCTGACCAACACCATGGCGAGTTCTCCCGCCAAGGAGAATGAGGAATCACACAAGCAACCTCTTCTCATATAAAGTTCTCCTAAAAAGCATCGCAGTAACATTTCTCCACAATGTTATTTATTGCAGACGTCCCTCAGTCATGGCAAGCGCAGTAAGTGACCTCAACCAAACTCTGTCCTTCAGAAGACTCAGCCCCTGAACAGAAGGGGTGTTAAAATATGGACTGAACTACTCTCCAGTGACATTTCGTTTGATGCCGTCTGTGTGATGAAGACACCTCTGCAACTCACAGGTTGGGAGTCCGATCCAGTTGCCTCCAGTAAGGGCACAGTAATGGCGGTAGTAACCTCAGGAAACTGATTTCACCCAGTAATTTTCTGAGAATGATCAACAGTGCTGGAATTCAGAACAGACTTAACCCCCGGCTCAAGCAACGCATAGTGAGCTCAGCCGTGCCGACGGTCCCCTTCTCCTTGTGCCTCGGGTGCAGGGCCCTGTCCCCAGATGTGCTTGCAGTGCCCTGAGAGGACAGGCCGCTCCCACTTTAAGAACAAAGATGCTGAGAGCCAAAGGGGGTGAAGCCAACGCCCCGAGATTCACCACTGGAAGAGCGAAGAGCTGCTCTAAACCACACAGAGAACGGAAGCTTGAAGCGAAAGTAACCTGTGCTTTCCAGTTTAAGGTTATTAGGAGCAAAAATGCCAAGAAATGGGAATTACAAAACTAAATGGCACAAATGATAAGAATCCACCCGCCAATGTAGGAGACGCAAGAGATCCAAGTTCGACCCCTGGGTTGGGAAGATTCCCTGAAGAGGGCATGGCAGCCCACTCCAGTATTCTTGCCTGGAGAATCCCATCAAGAGACAAGCCTGGAGGGCTATAGTCCATGGGGTCGCAAAGAGACACACACACACACGCACACACACACACACATCTCGTCTATCTTCACTTAGGAAAATTTTTCTTTCTCTTCTTTGGGAAATTGAGTAGGTTACGTGTTACATTCAGAATATCTTTTGATGCTACACAAACGCACAAAGTTAAGAAGCACACCCCCTCCAAGGAGCTGAACCTGCCGGGGGTCCCCCCACCTCAGCAGGTCCTCAGCGTCACATGGCTGAGCTCGCTCCAGGAGGCCAAGTGCCTCAGAGTGACCCCCACAGGCCACGCTGCATAAGGACCGCCGGCTGGCCCAGTCCTGAACATGCAACTGTGGTGGCTTTGTGCTTCCAACGGAGCTTCCTGAGATGAGGAGTCTTCCCTCAACCCACCTCAGCGATTTGGGGTCGAAAGGGCTTGTAAATAGGAACAGAAATCACTTTAACGTTTTTGGATTTCTGCTTATGCCTCTAACAATCTAAATACCATTGAATTCGATTTCTGATTTTGGCTTTAGTAATACATCATTATCTTTACAGCTATTAATAGTAATACTTATTTTCTCAAAGAGTGCCACATAAGACTAATATTACTGCCCAATATTACCGGAAATGTTTCTTTAGCCATGTTATTCCTTAAGTGAAGTCACATGTCATGAAATCCACTGAGAAAAATTTGACCTGTGGAAAGGGTTTGTGATGGAGCCAAAGAACAGGCACAAAGAACAGTGTCACAGGCTCCTTCACGCACATGGCCACGTCCACGGCCGTCAGACCCCACACATGCATATGGCCACATCCGGCAGGCAGGGCTCCCACGGCAGGGTGGGGGCTCTGACCCTGCACGTGTGAGCCTGGTTCACCTCAGAGAGGGTCTGCACTCACCCTTCTGCAGACGGCCCTGGTTCTCTCCATGTGCCCCCTGGCCTGGCGGGCATCCTGGGTGTGGCTGCAGCTACATGTGCCCTGCACAGGCGTCCTCTACCGGGAACCCGCCTGCTGCCCCTGAGATGTGCCAGCTGGGCCTCAGGACAATGCCCTCCTGGGTGGAAAGGGCTGCAGCACTCACTCAAACTCACCTTGGACAGGAGCCTCACTACCAGTGGCTTTGAAACTTTAGTAACTCAGAAATGTCATTTTTCAGAAAAAAATTCACAGGGTACACCCATGTGAATCAGGCTTCTTGCCAGCATGAGCAGCTGCCAGGAAAGCTGGGACAGGCACCCCCAGGCCCAGAGATGCCTCTCAGCAGGTCACTGTCAGGAGAAGGGCCGACCTGCCGCCCGTGTCTGCGGACGTCCCTCAGCAGGCCACGGGCACAAAGGCAGCAGCTCAGGACACAGCAGGTTCCCATCAGCAGGAGGAGAAAGGCTTTACTCCTTCCCACAGAATGCGATTCCCATCTGGGAAGAGACCTTCCAGGTCTCCTGGGTCACAGGGGACTGGATGACCAACACCCACCAAGAGAACAGTCTCCAGATCATGGGGGCAAAATCCCATTCAGCGGGCATGTCCTGCCACTAGCTGCCACCCGCCCCAGGCCTACCGAGGGCCCCCCCCAGACCCTGCAGCGATGTCAGCACAGACCGTCAGCACGCACGGGGCACCTGTCAGGCAGACCCCTGCAACGCTGGGGGGACTTCCTACGTGTCCGAATACAATTCACTTTATTTCACACACCACTGCATGGCTATTTTAACCATATCTCACCTTACTGAACTCTTTACTTTTCAGTTTTATTTTATTCCTAGTATTTCAACAACAGCAGAGCCTATGTGCTTTTACAGAAGTAGAGTCCACACTTGTGATCTGAGTATCTGAGTAACTTGATGACACACCATCCTCACACTGCCCCCTTAGAGCTTTGGCCACACACAGGAGGGTGTAGGGCGTCACACTGGGTTAAGGGAAAAGGTGTCCCCTCTTAGGGAACTTATTTTAACAAAAGAAAACTCTTTGGGATGACAGCCTCCCCTCAGCCACAGAGGGCAGTCCCGTGAGTGCCGCGACCCCAGGGGGCACAGAGGTGCTCTGGGGGCATCTGGCCACACATACCATCCTGCGCACACCGGGATCTTAGGCCACTCAGCCAGCAGCACCCAGACCCCAGGGTCAGCATCTCGCGTTACCCCACCAGGTGCGCATCTGAGCCCGGGTCCTCATCTGCAGAGGAGGGACGACAGTGACGATGCTCGTGGCGTGGGGCTGGAGAGTGGGTGTGGGACTGAACTCAGCCCCGCAGGGCGAAAGTCTCCAGAGGAGCCTCGGAGTGCCGGCTCAGACTCACCTCCCGGGCAGCCAACGCCTCTCACCCTTAGTTCCCCATGCATCAGGCCTCAATGTGCTCATTTTAAAAGGAACAGCTTGCTTCTAAGGAAATCACACCTTTCTGCTCTATAAAGCACCCTGCCACTGCTGCACCTACGGCGAACCCAGCTGCGGTCCTTTTGCACCACCAGGTGGAAGAGGCACCTCCAACAGCCATGGGGAACGCCCCCTTACTGACCTCTGAACCTCACATGCTGGACACAGGGGCCACGCGGCAGCGCACTCCATCCCTGGCGAGCAGCACCACTTGCCCTGGGCCAAAGGCTGAGAGCCTCCCTGTGTTCCAAAGGGAGGGATCTCAGGCACACTCATACCAGCACCGGGAACGCGTGCGCCACATGACCAGGGCGCGTGGCTGACCCTGGCTAGTACCACACACAAAGGCGTCTTTGTTCATCAGCGAGACTTTCAAAGTTATTTTCCTGTTTCAAGTCAGTAAGATGTTGCTTTTGGGCCAAGAGTTATTTGGGAACTCTTCATCTGGATGCTTGTCTTCTGAGAACAGAACAGAAATCGGGCAAAGTGCACCACACAGACGTCTCATATGCCCATCTCTGCAGCTCAGGCCATGCTGTTCTAACACTGCAACAGGGAGCTGGGCTCTGCTCCTTGACCACCAGCCTGGGAACAGGGCTCACTGCACCCAGGGCTGTGTGGACACCCTGAGTCACAGCCTGGGAGCAAGAAGCAGTTTCTTCTGGCAGCAGTAACATGTCAACACGGACAAAGTGGCTTAAAGTCACACAAATTTATCACCTTACAGTCCTGGAGGTCAGAATCCCAGCACTGGGCTCACTGAGCCAGAGCCGAGGCATCAGCAGGGCCACCTCCCTCTCTGGAGGCTCCTGGAGTGAACCTGTCTCCCTGCCTTTTCCAGTCCCCAGGGCCACTCCCTCCTTGGCCTGTGACCTCTCCTCCACCCTCAAGGCCAAGTGGCATCACTGAGTTCCATCTCTCTGACTCTCTCCTGACTTTTTCTTCCACCTTAGGATACCTGGGATTATAACGGGTCCACCCAGAAAAGCCAAGATAATCTCATCTGCAGGTCATCTGATGAGCCACCTTAACTCTGCTGTGCCCTGAAAGTACCCACAGGTCCTGAGGACTATAAGGTGGATGAGCTGGGTCCTAAAGCAAATGCTTTATGCTGCCTGAAGCAAATCACCAACAGGCGTCAGGTAAAAGTGCATTTTATATGTGAGGGGACTTCCCTGGTGGCTCAGATGGTAAAGCGTCTGCCTACAACTCGGGAGGCCTGGGTTTGATCCCTGGGTTGGGAAGATCCCCTGGAGAAGGAAATGGCAATCCCCTCCAGTACTCTTTTCCTGGAGAATCCCATGTATGGGGGATCCTGGTAGGCTACAGTCCATGGGGTTGCAAAGAGCTGAACATGACTGAAAGACTTCACTTTAAATGTGAGGAGGGTGCGGCCACTATTCAGTGGGATGTGTCCGGAAGTCAGCTCACACCTGACGCCCTCATGGCCAAGGGACCATGTGAGGGGGACAGCTCGTGACACAAGGCAAGACCAAGCCATAGGAACACATCCTCCCCTGACCCTGGACACAGCAGCCTGGGGTCAGAGGGGAGTCAGTGGTGTGGGAAGGTGACCGGGCCACACCTCTGTCACCTGCGCGTCCCCTCCACTTCCTGTCCCTCAGGTACATCTGCCGCATGGTCCCTCGAACCCTGTACTACACCAGATCCACTGGGTAACCTTCCTTTCAGTCGCTCACTGGCTCGTTCACTCCCCGTGTCTGCTGGCTCTGCTGCACTCTGTGTGAGGGGACGAGGCACGACGGAGCGAGGGGCCCGCGATGCCCTCATGGCCTATGGTGTCTGCGTGCTTCCTCTCTGCTCCTCAGACACGAGGACTGCATCCCTAGAGCAACGTGTCCGCCCGGGGGAGTTCCTGAGAGTGCTGCTGCTGCTGCTAAGTCACTTCAGTCGTGTCTGACTCTGTGTGACCCCATAGACGGCAGCCCACCAGGCTCCTCTGTCCCTGGGATTCCTCAGGCAAGAACACTGGAGTGGGTTGCCATTTCCTTCTCCAATGCATGAAAGTGAAAAGTGAAAGTGAAGTCACTCAGTCGTGTCCGACCCTTAGCGACCCCATGGACCACAGCCCACCAAGCTCCTCTGTCCATGAGATTCTCCAGGCAAGAGTACTGGAGTGCGGTGCCGTTGCCATGAAACCCACACAAACAGCCCAAGCTGCTCAGCCTCAGAGAGTCAGTGGGAATAAGGATTTGGCCAAAATGTATCCCCTGGTGGGTGAAGCTCAGTCCCCACTCCCAAGGGCCCTTGTCACCAGCACCTATTCCATAAAGATGTGACCCTCAGGTTCCGAAGTGCTGCCGTCCTGCCTGCAAGGCCAAGACAGCCCACAGTGAGCACAGCAGGTGTGCTCAGCAAACCCAGCAGTGACTCGGAAAGCCCAGGGACGAAGCGCACTCAGCCTGGACCACACGAGGTGATTCCCAGACCTCCACGGTCCTGGCTTCGGCAAGTGCAGACTGGGGGGCGCAGACCGCCCGGATGTGAACCCACGTGTGCCTCAACAGCACCCACACGGCCGCTCTGTCTTCACGCCGCCCTGCCCGAGATGTGGGTGAGTGGGACGTGTGTGGTGTGTCTGCAGGTGTGGGGGGTGCACACGCCTGCACGTGGATGGGTACACACAGACATACACATAAAGGACAGCTGGCATGTGCAGAAGTCGAATAGAAAGAGCCCAAGATCTACAAAGACTGAAGTGTTCAAACCTACCTCTGTCTCCACTGAGTGTGTGCTCCTGGATAAGCCACCCGACTACTATGAACGTGAATGTAAGTCATATTATCTGTAAAATATGGCTAATGACACAGGCAAGTCACCTCTCAGAACTGTCCTCGGGAATCAAACCAGATTTTTTCCAGTACACACTTTTGAATATTAAATATATAGAGTTAAAAAAAATGTTTGTAAACAGTTAATAATACATGTGGTATATCCTTTAGAACTATGTTATAAAAACACCAGCAATTTTAAGTACTGGCTTTTTAGATTAGCTCAAATTGTAGTACATCTTGGGTTTGGAAAGCAGAAAGGTGAAAACAGGGGGAAAGTAAAGTTCTCTTTTGAAATCTTATCAGGCACCTGCAGCAGGTGCGGCAAGCTAATGGGATGAGATGCGGGGAAAAGTCCCGAGGAAACCAAGCTCCACGCCCACGCACAGACCCACAGGACCTGCTGGGCGTCCGCTCGGTGGGGCTGCTCCAGCCAGTTGAGAGCAGCCATGTCATCCCCAGGACTCAGTGCAGCTGCAACCCGCCAACACCCCACACACACTGACCCCGGGGCCCCCGCTGCACCGCCCTGAGCTCCAGCAAAAGAGATGCTGCCTCCCTAACAAAGAGCATTCTCTCATAATGTTTCAATAGTAGCATTCACCAAAAAATGACCCTACCCCCTGCAGCACACCCAGGATGTACTTCTGTGCTATTTTCCGGTTAGAACAGCAATGAACTGCCTACTTATAGATTGTGATGGGAAATACAACGCATGAACATAAGAGCAGGTGCCAGATAAAAGTCAAAGTCTTATAGCTTAACACCCATGGGCTGTGTCCCACTCGAGCACCTCCTGGGACCACAGACTGGAGGTTTACGTGGCCCTTCTGGGGCAGAACACAACAAATGCTAAATCCACAGGTCACAAAAGGAAGGCTGGACTACCACCTTTCCCAAACTCGCTGAGCTCTAGGAATGGGCAAATATTTCACAATTTGCTTCAGGAAAAGCTTCTACCTTTACTAAAAAGAAAAGAAGAGAACCTGAAAAACAATTCCCAAGCAGAGACTGGAGGGAAAGGTATTTCAGAATCAAAGATGAAAAGCATGTCTGCTAATTGTTTCAAATAGCTTTCCCAAGACACCTGAATTCTTAGAAAATCCCTTTACTGATTTGAGAAGAAGTAACTGAAAACTGCCGAACATAATTATCTTCTAATTATTTAATAATACAGAAGGAACAGCCGGCCTGACACACTAAGCCCTCCCCCCACCAAGAAAGGCCCTGACCACAATCCAGGAGAACTGCAGGAACAGAACGTGTTCTCTCATTGCATCTAAATGGCCCCATTTCCACCGCAGCCCACCCTTGAAGATGTCCACGTCTCCATCAGACAGACAGGGAGGTAAGCTTTCAGGAGGTAACAGAAGGCGGGCAGAGGAGAAGTGCTCAGGAGTTTCAAAGAAGAGCCACTTCGTGTGTGAGACCAGGAAATCACCCACTACTTGTTTCTTCACGCAGTGGAATCTTCACATATTTCAGGAAGAATCGGCCCAAATGCCATCTTCTCTCCCTGACTGAGCACCTCCAGAAACTCGAGGGGACCAGGAGCCTGGGCTCGGAGCACCCACAGCAGGCAGGGCCGGCTCCTCGCCTACTGCAGCCGTGGGCACAGGGCAGGCTGCCCGCAGGCTCCTCACCCTCCGGCCGGCCGCAGGCACAGTGCAGGCTGGCCCTTGGGCTGCCGACCCCTCACCCCGCCAGGGCCTGGCCTCTCTTGGGGCGGAGTTGGCTTTGCTGATGGACGGATGAATGCTTTGAGAGTCTTGCAGCGGTCAAGCCTTCCTTGTGTGATGGTTTTAAATGAAGCCCTAATTAACCAAATATTTTAAAGAGAAAAACTCTTACTGGTGCCAGCAGGGACTCTGAAGTGACGTCTTCACAAGTTTGCTAATAGTGAGGACGAAGGTGAAAAGTGCAACTGAATGATTTCTTTGAGGAAGACCACAGTAGAACATACTAGCAAGAAAAAAAGCAGTATGCAATCACTATTTAAATAATACTGAAAGTTCAATGTGTTCTATTTACTTTCCCATATGCCAAATATATCAGCAGGCTGAGAGCAGACAGTCCCTAAGTTAACTGCTGGATTCCCTGCTGCACTACATGAACAAGGCCTTCGTTTCACAATGTGAAAATAACTCCACCACGAGTCACCACTGGGTGGCAAGGTTACTTCCCAGTGCTAGGGTCTGTTCTCACTGTAGCATCTGCTTTCTTCGAGCTATCACTGTGGTCTGACTGTGCTACAGGGAATTCTGAATGAAGCAGCTAGGTATAAATTAATGGTGAAATGAGCAAAAAATGGATGAGAGACTGTCCCCACTATCCAAAAGCAGGGTATTCCTATGCGTCCTTTCCTGACCCGAAATGGAATAAATGAATAAGCAACTACCTTAAGACATAAATTTTCAAAAAGTGGGGGATACCTATACTGCAGCACAACTGATCCCACCATCTCCCATGGAAACATTCTCCTGTTTGCCTCCTGATCCCCAGACGAGAAGACGGCTTGTATAAGGAACTAGCGACTCCCAACTCAGGCATTTTTATGCCAGGATTTTCCCTTATTGGGTTACCAGCCTGAAACTATGGTATTTTTATGCCAAATGCTATCTATTCTTTGGGGGAACCTAGGAGAAGTTTCTTGGGTGAGCTGGCATTTGGCTGCAGGATTAAAGGCGGGGGGATTCACGAGCACTCACATCAGCTCAGACTTTCCTGGGTTTGGGGAAGATGGATGTGTGGGAGGACGTGAAATGCTCGCTGACGGGCCGTGCGGTGTGGCTGTGCAGAGAGGGGACAGTGGGCAACAATGTCCTTACAGAAGGCGAGGCAGGGGCAGGGAAGGGAGGTGTGACGGCTGCGTGGGAGTGCTCCTGCTCGTGTCCTCTGAAGCCTGAGCCCCGCACAAGCTTCCTGGGCACTGAGACAGTCTGCACTCTGAAAGTAAGAGCACCTGGGGCAGCCAAAGATGGGAGAGTGGGGAGCAGGGAAGTGGGACCACCCCCCAAGAGAGCCTCGCTGAGTGTGGGACGGGGTTGGCCCCACGTCACAGTGGAGGAGCCCCCAAGACATGCAGTTCAGGAGGCGGGCTGTAAGGCCGGCACCTCCCACACAGAGTCTAGCGGGAGCAGGATGGAGGGTATCAGGGACCATCGCTGCAAGACAGAGGGGTGAGGACTCGTACTTCACTCTGACTTTCTCAAAATTATGACATTTCTTTTAAAACCAAAGACAAGAAAAAAAAAGTCAAATGAGCAACAAACTGTGAGAACTCCATCCACTTCACAAATGTGCTGTGAGTTAACATTAATACAGGGCAGATTTATAAAAGAATGGCTTTTTTTTTCATGGTAAAGTCTATCTTCAAGTAGGACATAATTAAATATCTGCTTTCAACATTTTTATTTGTACTCATTTTCCCTTCCTTCTTGGGAAACCCTCAGACTCACTCACAGTTCCACAGATGTACCACATGTGGAGAACAGTGCTCATCACACGGATGTGAAGAGGCAGGAAGACATCTCGATGACCTCCATTCATATTTAACTTGAGCAGCACATTCTAATTTAAGCATGAGGAAAGTGAAGGCATTAGTCACTCAGTCGTGTCTGACTCAGCGACCCCACGGATTCTAGCCCACTAGGCTCCTCTATCCATGGAACTCTCCAGGCAAGAATACTGGAGTGGGTTGCCATGCCCTCCTCCAGGGGATCTTCCTGACCCAGGGATTGAACCTAGGTCTCCCGCATTGCAAGCGGATTCTTTACCGTCTAAGCCACCAGCGAAGCCCGAGGACTTCTTGCTAAAAATCCTGAAATAGAAATGAGAAGAGGAGACCAGGCACTCGGCCCTCTTTCCCACGGCCTGCATTCTCAGTTCTGGCATCACTGGGCTGCTACCTGGGCGGTTAGATCTGGACTGCCCTGGGGTCACCCACACTGCAGATTGTATGCACTTCAAGTAGATCTAGGACATGTACGGTAAACCCCTGATTCAAGAAATTAATTTTTGAATTATTTTTTTCCCCAAAATGACAATGTGTATTTAGAGTCTAGTCTTCAAAGTCAGGTTTATCAACTAGAGATGAAGGCTCAATGGCAGTTTCCCCAACACTAATTCCCTGTGATCCCTGTTAAGTGTTACGGTGTGGGAGGTGCTGAGAAATTGGAGGGTGAGGGCCAGAAAATCATTCCTGAGCTCATCCCCTGCACAACTTCTAATGAGACCTGCTGCCAAAAGTCCAAGGGCCCGGTTCACGTTTCCATAACTTCCTGTCTGTGCTCACCCAACAGGACAGCCGGGGGCTGCCTGGAGCTGGAGGGCAGGGAGGGAATATCACCAAATGGAAGACTCAAGCCTGATGTGTGTGTGCTGCTTGGGATTCAGAGCTGCTCGCAGGCAGTTCAGGGACAGACCAGTCCACTCACCTGCATATTTTATGGTTTCTTCAAGTGAAAGATGTTCTGGGAAATGCATATGTGTCTGTGTGTGTGTGTGTGTGTTATTTGTTTGCTTTCAAAGTGTAACAATGCCAACAGAGCTCTCAGCACAGACTGTTTTGCAAGTTAAAAATACATGATGGGGACTTCCCTGGTGGTCCAGTGGTGAAGAATCTGCCTTCCAATGCAGGGGATGCAGATTCGATCCCTGATCGGGAAACTAAGGTCCCACCTGCCAGGGGGCAACAAAGCCCGTGTGCCCATGCACCACAGTGAAGGTCCCATATGTTGCAGCTAAGACCCAATGCAGCCAAAAACAAAAAAGTAAATACTTTTAAAAAATACATGATGAAAGATGACCAAAGAAAACAGCAGCCAATCTAAACTCAATTTCTATGTCCACGGGGCTTTACATGCCTACAGCAAGCAATGTTTGTGCCAGTCTGAAAACAGCTCAAACAGTCCTGGCCAGGGCTTACGAGGCAGGGTCTACTGGGCTCAGATGGAAAAGCCTTCCACAGAAAGTACTATTCCTGGGATCCAGGGGGCAACCCCTGGTGGTCAGCAATTCTTCCTTAAAGCCAGGGAGGTGAGTCCTACAAAGACGCACCACAATTACGTCTGGAAGCCGAGCGCAGTACAGTCCTCTCTTTAACCGCAGCCTCACAGAAGCAGAGAAGAAGCAATGGTCCTGACCTGAAGTCACTGGAAGGCCTGATGCTGAAGCTGAAACTCCAATACTTTGGCCACCTGATGTGAAGAACTGACTCATTGGAAAAGACCCTGATGCTGGGAAAGATTGAGGGCAGGAGGAGAAGGGGACAACACAGGATTAGATGGTTGGATGGCATTACTGACTCAATAGACATAAGCTTGGGTAAATAAACTCCGGGAGTTGGTGGTGGGCAAGGAGGCCTGAAGTGCTGCAGTCCATGGGGTCGCAAAGAATCGGACGTGACTGAACCACTGAACTGAACCCGCAGTCAGAAGTTTCCTAGCCGTGATGACAGTGAGTGTCTATACGAGGTAGAGGACCTATGTCATCCAGTAGGTGTCAGAGGGCCCTGAGACCACCTCAGCAGGAATTTCACTTCTCTGTGTTAATTACAACCCATTAACACCCTGAGGCCACCAGGCAGTGGGGTCCAGTGAGATTAGCTCCCAGACGGGTCAGTTTGTGTGGGATCCGGGAACTGGGGAAGGTCAGCATCAGGGACACTATATGGACCCGGAGCAGAGCTGCTGGGCCGTCCCAAGCAGATGAGGACCACCCGGGCTCTTGCAGGCTCTCTGCGGACACAGGGCTGGTGACAAAGAGGGAGAGGGCCGGAGGAAGACTCTGCTGACTGGCCAGGTCCTGGGCAGAGAGAGCGAAGTGTCCCCCCAAGACACAAGGCAGGGCTGGGAGAAGAAAGGAAGGGCAGAAACTGAGAGAGGCAGGAGATGGAGACAGAGAGGGGACAGACAGGAGGAAGACAATCCTCACGGCGGGGCTGCTGGACGGAGCCCCCCAGTGACTCGCCCCCGAGGGCCCACGCCAGCTCCAAAAGGCAGGATGGCACCCACCACCACCACTCCTACTTCTCAAGTGTGTGGCAAGACCAAAGCACCAGTGGGAAAAACCCCTGAAGTTCTATAAGAAAGAAAATCAAAAAGCACTTGAGAGACTGTGGAGAGGAGGAGACACAGGGACACGGAGACATCACAGGCGTCGGGAATGCAGGGAGAGTGCACACGGGTCCTGGACGCACCTCGGCCGGAGGAACGCGCCAGCCTCTGCGGGCCTGCCCAGGCCTGGGGAAACCGAGGCCCGGGCTGGGAGGTGCCGATCGCACGGGCGCACAGCACCGCGCGGGGCGCCTCTGCAGCAGACACGCGCGCCCAGCACGCAGAGCAAACCGCTACAGGAGGCAGCATGACAGCCAGAGTGCCCACCCGGTCTGCTCAGAGACTGACACCCAGGGGGCAGCGTGAAAAACACCGTTCTCTCAGTTTCTGACTGTCCTCTAATGCAGAGCATGCTATCAACCACACTTAAAGAACCGAGTCAGGAAACAGGAACCTCACTCAGCTTCTTACCACATTAAACACTTCTGTAGTTTGGATATCATGCCCTGTGCTGAGTACAAAGCTCAATGTGTTCCTGCTTTGAAATGTAGAGTGTTATGTTCTACTGTTGCTACACAATCACTTTGAGGAAACATTACTATAAAAATAAATAAGCTTCTTTATCCATTCAAAGGGAGGGAAAATAACAAGGAAGCCCTAAGCACACCCACAAACCTTTTCCAAGAACACTTGTATTTGTCCCCAGGTTGGCAAGAATGCTTTGCTAAAGATATCAAAGCCTTTTGATTTATCTACAATCAATCTGACTTGAACACTGAGGAAAAAATACTCATTCTGTTCCACTTTAAATTAAAACAAGCTATTTTTTAAATACTGGGCTGTCTTTATTTTTCTTTGAACACAGGGGAATATGCTGCTCTGAGACCTTGTACTATTTATTCTCTGGCTGTGGAACAGCAGCAAAACACACTATTAATCTCTGCACTGGAATTTTACAAAAGACAAAGTATAATTCCATTTCCAAACATGATCATCCACTTCTGCTTCTTACCAAGTGGAATAAAGGTATAGTATTTACTCTCCTGTTGGAAACAAAGAAGCAGCTGAGACAAAATACAGTTTTAAAAACTGGTTTTCAGGCACTGGACAGAAAGAAGCTGTGAGAAGGGAACCGTCAAGGTGAGCCCCACGCTTGCCCACTTTATTGTCTGAAGGGTGGCGCTGCAGACAGGGTGGGGAACCAGGCAGAGACCTTGGTCTCCCCAGGGAAGTGGGGGACAGAGCTGAGGGTCCCAGGAGAGAGAGGCAGGGGCAGTGTGAGGGCAGAGCGCAGAGCGGGCTGCCCAGAGGCCAGCTGCTCGGGAGGCCAATGGAATGTCCCGAGGCTTCCGCGAAGGAAGTGACCCAGGGCCAGCGAAAGAACTACCTGGAAAAAAGCGGGGAAAGATTTCTGAGAAGCTTCAAGTGGTCCAGGAACAGTCCTTGCTGCCACCAGCTAGGGTAAGAAAGTCTTAGTTCAGAAAGTACAAAAGTATCCCACGGCTTGTAAAATAAGATTCACAACACGACCTGGTGAAAAACCACCGGCATGCAAAGAAGGAGAAAAATAAAACCAGGCACAAAGATAAAAACCAAGCAATGAAATCAGACACAGAAATGATACAGATGATAGAATGAGCAGGACATTAACACAGCTGTGGTAACTAATCTCTTCTTCAAGAAGCCAGAGGAAAGATGAAATTGTTAAGAAGACATTTGGAACATATTTTAAAAATAAGGACCCAAATCAAATTCTAGACTTGAAAACTATAGTCTGACATGAAAAGACCACTGGATGAGATTAATGGCAGATCCCACATCATAAAAGAAAAAAATTAATGAACCCAAAGACACAGAAATAGAAACTATACAATGAAAAAAAAAAGACGGGAGGGTATAAAAAAGAGCACCAGTTAGCTCTGGGAAACTTATGGGGTGGTTTAGTCGCTAAGTCGTGTCTGACTTGCTGAAACTTATAGTTGCCTGAAATAGAGTCGGGGCAGGGTGGGGAAGACAGAGAAAAACAAATGAAGAACTAACAATCAAACACTGTCCACATTTGATGAAAATTATAACTCACAGGTTCAAAACACTAGATAAACCCCAAACACAAGAAACAAGAAGAAAACAATACCCCAGACAAATCTATTCAACTGCTTAAAAGGCAGTGACAGAATCATAAAAACAGAGAAAAATTACATTATGTACAATGATAAGCTTGTCTTTGCAAACACTGAAGCAAGAAAAGACAGTGAAACAACACTTTCAAGGTATTGAAAGAAAAAAACTGTCCATCTATAATGTGTGAAAACATATCTTGAAAACAAAAAAGAAATGAAGACTTTTGCAGACTTAGAAAAGTGGAAAGAGCCCATCTCAGGCAGATCTACACTGTCGGAAAGGAAACAGAAACCCTTCGGGCAGAAGGGCCATCAGGCCGGGTGAAAACCGGCTTGCACAGAAGCAGTGCCCGTGGGCTGGTCCACAGTGACCGCCTGAACAGCAACTCCTCCGGGTGTGCCGTCCGAATCCTCATCTGCCCTCTTCCTCCGCACCACCCTCACCAACCCAGGCCTCATTTTCCTGTGAATTTTTTTAAGCGCCTCTGGAAAATACATATTTCCCTGTAGTCCCTGAGGCTTCCACATCTTCATACTGGGGGAAGGGAGTCTGTTACTTCAAAAGATAAATGAATAAGCCTTCTGAAATGTAAAAAAGCCACCATGGAACTACTAAACCCTTGGAACTATTTTTGGCCTGAGAATGCATTTTGTGTATAAAAGGAGGAAACTTCTGTATTTCCAAATTTGAGGAAAGACAGTAGATAAAGGCAGAGCCAGCACACAGCCTGGCATTGCAAAGTTTCTCAGAGTCTGCAACTACTGTTTAAAAGTTAAACATCTGTGACAAATATCTCCACAGGTGGTGTGCGGTGTATACATCCCAAACGCAGTGTCCACCTGGCTTGTGTAGAACAGTATGTAAGAAGGTTCTCTCAAGGAGCTAGAAGGTCTTTTCAAAAAAAAAAGGATATTCCAATGAAATTTTCTGCTGCTTGCTAAAATCAACTTGATGACATTGAACTCTCTCCACCCTTGACATTAAACCAGTGGGCACTCAGAAGTTAAATACCATACAACACAGGCCGCTGTGCTCCACCAAAACAAAAACGGAAATGAATGCCTATTCACCTAAACCAATCAACCAAGGTTACTGATCAGTTGAGATGATCAATATGCAAAATGATTGAACATAACCTTGAATTCCAAACCAGGAGAAATCTGTGTGGCATACCACGGAGGGGACCAAGAGAGGTGACAAGACAGCCACACACTGCAGCCCCTCTGCACATGCAGACCCGTTTCCTCGTTTCATAATGACACTGGCCTCTCCTCGCATCAAGGAGGGGTTGTGGCTCTGCAACCCGCTCCAGGTTCTCCTCTGGACTCTTCTAAAATAGCATCTACAGGGTGAACGCCAGTTCCATGGGAGTGCCAAGGTCTCAAACCTTGGACAACAATAACCACTGCCCTCAGCGGTCAAAAAGAGATTTATAAAAAGACGTTTATAAAAATGTCAATGTCTACTTTGTCAGGAAATGCAGTCAGTACTACCTGAATGGGAACCAGAGGTCAGCTGGCCACTGCAGCGCAGAGCCATCCGTCACAGCATCTGGGGGCCTGCAGGCTTGGCACCTCCCGGGGAAACATCCTCCTCCTGGGCATTCCCCTCCGCCCCGCCGACCAGCTCCCCTCACGCTCAGGAGTGGCCGGGCAGGAAGATGATGGAAAAATCAATGCACCAACTCTGCTATCTATTAGCAGATGCTCTTTACATTGCAGAATCCTTGATGGCAAAGAATCTTAGCGCTCACGTCTTCCAACCCTCACCCAACACACCAGGTCATCTCTCCTGGTTATTACAGGACATGGACCAAAACTAAACTCAGGAGTGAATTCTGCAAACATCCTTTATTAAGCTTACTGTAATGATCAGATACTCTACACATGTGAAAATACCTTTTTCCATGAAAGCGATAGTATGTCTGAAACATTAAGAGGCTGGTTTTATTTATTTATTTAGAGGAAAATGTTAACTTTATCAAGAAACGAGCTTCCCTGCTGAGAATAACACATTTTGTTTTACACAGTCTGTTTACCTTTATGCTTTAAATTGATCATTTCAGTTCCAACTCTTGCAAATGTAAGCAAACTTTACCTTTCCAATTGTAGCCAGACAATTTGAGGCTTACTCTGACATTTGTGTCTTATGGAAGGAGTTTTAAGATAAGAAGGGAAATTATGTAAATCTTTTTAACCAGAAATTTCCATCATGGGGGATCTAGAATAACTAAAGTAAATAACTTACAAAAAAACTTAAAATATTTCTAAAAGTGAGATATACCTGTTCCTTCATTATCAATCATTATTAAAATTTAGAATTTAAAATGTTTGAAGTTGGTGAACAGACCTTGCAGAGCAATAAAATTTATGATGAATAAAATGACTAGATCTTACGTCGCTTTTCTGGTTTCGCTTTGAAAACAAAAGGGGAAAAATACGAAAAACCAAATGAACTCAAAGTTTTTCCTTTCTGACCGTGCCTAAAGAATATAAAAATAAGGGCTTCCCTGGTAGCTCAGTTGGTAAAGAATCCACCTGCAATGCAGCAGACCCCAGTTTGATCCCTGGGTTGGGAAGATCTACCGGAGAAGGGAAAGGCTACCCACTCCAGTATTCTAGCCTGGAGAATTCCATGGACGGTATACTCCATGGGGTTGGACACGACTGAGTGACTTTCACTTCAAAGAATAAATTGGTTTTACATAAGACAAAAGTTCAAATTTATGTTAATGGTGGGCACAATAAGAATGAATTAAATACAGATTTTCCTTAAAAATACAAGTTTTTAAAGAATATACATTGGTATTATATTTTCAAAAATACTGCCATGCTTTTATTATCTATTTAAAAGGTAACCATCAACCATGCTACAGATTTGTTTACTTCTCTCACTAACCTGCTACATCAGCTATTGTGTTTCACACTTCTGAAGTGATGTGGCATTACAAACATCTTTTAAAATAAGAAAAATTGGTATTTTTTGTATTATCCATATGGATTTTTGAGATGTGAAAAGATTTAAGCTATCCACATTTTAAAGCATCATTCTCATTAGAAGCAGAAGAGCCTACTATAAAAATGGGTGTGAGAATTTCTGTTGTAGCTTCCACCTTAGAATTTGATAATCTATAGGGATCACTAGTCTATGTAATCTATCACATAATGCAATCTTCCCTCACTCTTTTAACAAACAATGAAGTCCATATCCCATTGGAAAGTAAATCCTTATCTATATAGATTAGCTTAACAGATCAATTTCCAACTTTGAAAGCATGAAGACTATTAAAATGAAAATACTATTAATTTTGGGAAATGAAATTGCACTTAACATAATCTTACAAAACTGTCTAAAAACAATTGATAAAATAATTTACTTTGCAAGAACAACTGCCCAAATGCATACACACTATCAGTTCTTTCTTCTCCCCAAACTCTCTAAATCCACCCAGGTTATAGCCAGAATGACACTGTTCATTGCTGTGGTTCAACTATCAGTTTACCTCATCATAGACGGAAATCCAGGTGGGTGTACATTATTTAATCTTTCCCAGGGTCAGAGTCCTTATCTCTAAAATGAGAACAAGACCAAATAGGGCTCTTTAGAAGAAGGATGCTAAAGAATTTGAAGGGTATTCTTTTATTTATAATTAAATGAAACACTACGGTAAGGATAAAGTTCTACCTGTAATGTACATTCCATTAGATGGAATAACATACTCATTTTTGCTTTTCACTGTAAATTAGGCAAAGTCACTGGATCTTGAAGAATTCTTCCAGGTGTCCTCCTATAGGGTTAGTGCCTTTACACAGGCATTCCTCTCCTTAAGAGTCAGAAATTCAAAATTCAATATGTCAAATGCTTAAACTTAAGTGACTGAACTAATTGTTTCCAAATATAATATTTTTTCAAGGAGTAACTATATAATTTATTCAGAGCACAAAAAAATATTGTTTGAATTAATTAAGCTATCACTGATCCTTAATTTCTATAAGGTAATCAGCAAAAAAAAAAAAAAAAAAAAAAGTTGCTACAGCATAACATAGTGCACAATCCAAACAGTCCAATGAATTTATTCTACACATCAGAACTATGGAAAGACTAATGCTGAAGCTGAAGCTCCAGTACTTCGGCCACCTGATGTAAAGAGCTGATTCACTGGAAAAGACCCTGATGCTGGGAAATTTTGAGGGCAGGAGGAGAAGGGGACGACAGAGGATGAGATGGTTGGATGGCATCACTGATTCAACGGACATGAGTTTGGGCAAGCTCTCGGAGATAGTGAAGGACAGAGAAGCCTGGCGTGCTGCAGTCCATGGGGTCACAAAGAGCCAGAGAAAACTTAGCAACTGCACAAGAGCTTTAAAAGTAACCACATGGCAATAAGCAAAATTTAAACTGATTCCTTTTCTGATCTTTTCCTATGTCAAAAAAAATTTTAAATAGCTACTTACTTAATTACATTTCAGAGGTTGGCAAACTTCTACTGCAAGGGACGTGAGAGTAAATTTGTTAGGCTTTGCAGGCTGTAGGATCTCTTTCCCATCAACTCAACTCTGCCACAGGAGTACAAAACAGTCACAGACAACATGTAACTTGCAAACGGTACTCAAAGAGAGTTGGATTAGCTATACAAATATTAGACTAGAAAACTTAAAACAAAAATTGGTACTAAAGATAAAGGATATTTTATAATGATAAAAAGGTTAATTTGTCACAAAGTCATACAATAATAAATTTAAACCCTCCTAACTACAAGGCCCAAAACTCATGAAGCAAAAACTGACAGAAATGAAGGATGAAATAGACAAATAGTTAAGAGTTGGAGACTCCAACACCTTATTTCAATAATCAACAGAACTACCAGAAAATCAGTAAGGAAATAGAAGATTTGACAATAGTATAAATGAACTAGATCTCTAAGACAACTACACGCCACCCAACAATAGCAGGATACACATCTGCCCAATGCATGTGGGATGCTCTACAGCACTGATCATAGACCAGGCCATGAGACAAGACTCAGTTCATTCAAAGGATAGATATCATACCAACTGTGTTTTCTAATCACAATGGAATGAACTTAGAAATCAATAACAGATGCAAAGTTGGAAAACACAAACATATGTGGACATTAAATAATATATTCCTCGTTTTTACTTAAGGACAGTTGACTTACACTGTTCTGTTAGTTTTAGTTACACAGCAAAGTTATTCAGTTTTATATATATATTCATATTTTTCATATTCTTTTCCATTATAGGTCATTATAAGATTCTGAATATAGTTTCCTGTGCTATACAATATGTCCTTGATGTTTATCCCTTTTATATACAGTAGTGTGCATATGTTAATCCCAAACTCTTAATTTATCCCTCCCCTTCCTTCCCCCTTTGGTAACTATAGCTTGTTTTCTGTGACTGTGAGTCTTTCTGTTTTGCAAACAAGTTCATTTCTATCACATTTTAGATACCAAATGTAAGTGATATCATATGATATTTGTCTTTCTCTGTCTGATTTACTTAGTATGACAACCTCTAGGTTCATCCATGTTGTTGTAAGTGGCATATTTCATTCTTTTTATGGCTGAATATATTTCATTGTGTATATACACCACATCTTCCTTATCCATTCATCTGAAGCAACATTTAGGTTGCTTCCATGTCTTGCATGCCTGCTAAGTTGCTTCCATCATGTTTGGCTCTTTGCGATCCTATAGACAGTAGCCTGCAAGGCTCTTCTGTCCATGAGATTTTCCAGGCAAGAACACTGGAGTGGGTTGCCGCACCCTCCTCCGGCGGATCTTCCCAACCCAGGAATTGAATCTGTGTTGTGTACCTTTTGCCTTCTGCATTGGCAGGTAGGTTCTTTACCACTAGGGCCATGTAGTAAGTGCCTCAGCTATTGTAAAGAACGCTGCTATGAACATGAGGGTGCATGGATCTTTTCAAATTAGTTTTCTCCAGAACGTTCTGCCTATAATGTCTTCTAGGAGCTTTATCATGTGGTGGTGGTTGTTCAATCACTCAGTCATGGCTGGCTCCTTGCAACCCCATGGACTGCAGCATGCCAGGCTCCCCTGTCATCACCAGCTCCTGGAGTTCACCCAAATTTATGGCCATTGAGTCGGTGATACCATTCAAACATCTCATCGTCTGTTCCCCCCTTCTCCTCCTGCCTTCAGTCGTTCCCAGCATCAGGGTCTTTCCCAATGAGTTGACTCTTTTTGCATCAAGCGGCCAAAATACTGGAGTTTCAGCTTCAGCATCAGTCCTTCCAATGAATATTCATGTCATGTCTTATATTTAACTCTTTAAGCCATTTTGAGTTCATTTTTGTATAAGAAGGAAGGGAGTGTTCTAACTCCATTGATATACATGAAGAAACTGTCTTTTCTCCACTGTATATTGTTGCCTTTCCTGTGGAAGATGAGATGATTGTATGGGTTTGGGTTTATTTCTGGGTTCTTTATTGTTCCATTGATCCTTACATCTGATTTTGAGCCAATACCACGTTGTTTTGATTACTGCAGCTGAAGTATTGTCTGAAATCTAGAACTGCTATGCCCCCAGCTTTGTTCTTTTTTCTCAGAATTGCTTTGGTAATTCTGGGTCTTTTGTGGTTCCATATAAATTTAGATTGATTGCTATAGTTCTAGGAAAACTTTCGTGGATAATTTAATAGAGATCACATTAAATCTCTAGACTGCTTTGGGTAGTATGGCCATTTTAATATTGATTCTTTCAACCCAAGAGCATGGGCTATATTTCCATTTCTTTGAATCATGTTCATTTTTCTTTATTAATGTCCTATAGTTCTCAGCATAGAAGTCTTTGACTTCCTTGGTCACATCTATTCAGAAGTAGTTTTTTACATGATCTAAAAAGGGATTTTTTTCCTTCCTCTTTCTGATGCCTCATTAGTGACCAAAAAAAAGCAACGGATTTCTGTGTTTTAATCTTGTATCCTACTACCTTGCAGAATTTATCAGTTCCAATAGCTTCTGCTGGAGTGTTTAGTTTTCTATATATAGCATGTCATCTGCATATGACAACTTTACCTATTCTCTTCCAATATGGATACCTTTCTCTTTTTCTTGTCTGACTGCTGTGGCTAGGATTTCCAATAGCATGCTAAACACAAGTAGTAAGACTGGGCATAGCTGTCTTTTCCAGATTTTAGCAGGAAGGATTTCAGCTTTTCACTGTTGAGTATTATTTTGGCTATAAGTTTCTCATAGCTTTAATTTTCAATAGCTTTAACTACATTGAGATATGTTCCCTCTAAACCCACTTTGACAAGAGTTTTACCATACAAACACATACATGTGTGCACATGAGTAAAAACGGGGCACCCAGTAAAATAGTCTTAAATAAGTGAGGTAATGGTTAATGAGCATTCTGCCATTATTTGTTCTTTAAAATATACTGTATTTGGGGAGGCAGGTATATGCCCTTCAAGGGTCCAGTGTGCAGCCGGGCTCTTGCTTCTGTGGACCCTGTGGAGTTCACACTCTAAGGGCCAGGGCCGGGGGGTGCGGGGGGTGCCACAAACCACGAAAGGTCCAAACAGGCAGCGTGTGCATGCGGTGAGAGGGGTCGGGATAAACAGAGCCGCGGCAGGGAGGGCTCCGCGAGGACGTAATCCTGGAACCTGGAAGCAGGCCCAGCCCGGCAGCCGACGCAGGCTGTGTGGTCAGACGTTGGTGGGGGATGAGGACAGGATGGGGAGGCAGCGGCCGGGGGAGAGGGCCGCAAGGGGCGCCAGGGCTTCCTTGGGGGCGGGAGAGGCGGGGGGCTTCTGTACAGAGGCCTGCGAGGTCGGCAGGTTCTGCAGCATCACTGACGAGCTGCCGGGCGGAGGGTGTGTGCTGTGCGCCAAGGCCAGAGGCGGAGGGCGGCGCAGAGAGGGAAACCCGCGGGGCCGGGGACCCATCCATCAGGTGAGGGGCGCAGAGAGGGAAACCCGTGGGGCCGGGGCCGGGACTGCCCATGAAGCAGAGGCGCACGAGGGAGCACGAGGGAGCCCCGCCCCGCCCACGGCGCAGTTGCACGGGGGTCTTAACTGCCGCTGAGGGGGGGCCTGTGGGCAGCGCCCGGCTCCAAGTTCTGATCCCACCCCCCCCTCGTCACCTCAGCTCAGCACACGTCCCCAGGTGCCACACCTCTGCTCTGCTCACGGGTATCATTCTACGGCCCGGTCCACTTCTCTCTTCGTGGGTTGAGGGTCCCCGGTCCTCTAAGAACTCTAAGCCTATAATTTTCCCACACCCAGGAAGGCAAGACACTGTAAGATTATCTCTTTTTGTTTTAACTGTGCTTCAGTCACCAAGTTGTGTGGCCCCATGGACTGCAGCACACCAGGCCTCCCTGGCCCCCACCATCACCCAAGTTTGCCCAAGTTCATGTCCATTGCATTGGTGAGGTTCTCCAGCCATCTCATCCTCTGTCATCCTCTTCTCAGTCTGCCTTCAATCTTTCCCAGCATCAGAGTCTTTTCCAATGAACCAGCTCTTCGGATCAGGTGGCCGAAGTACTGGACTTCAGCTTCAGCAACAGTCCTCCCAATGAGTATTCAGGGTTGATTTCCTTTAGGATGGACTGGTTGGATCTCTAGGCAGCCCAAGGGACTCTCAGGAGTCTTCTCCAGGACCACAGTTCAAAAGTGTCAGTTCTTCAGCGCTCTGCCTTCTTTATGGTCCAGCTCTTACGCTTTTGAAAAAACTAGCTATGGAAGCTTGTCACCTGGTAAGACCTTCAGTATCTAAGAGCTTATAAGAGTCAACATTTTAAATCTAAGGAATCCACTCCCTCAGATGTAAAAAAGATACCAGAGAACAATGAGCCAGGCTGACAGTGCTCTCAGAGGAGCATCTACCCTCCTCCAGCTTCAAGGGCTCCCCCTGTGCCAGACTGCCTGCATCCAAGCAACCAGCAAAATCACTTGAAGCCAAACTCTAATTGGGTGCATGACGAATCCACAGTGAAATACAACCAGACTGTCCCCCGCCCACGAACCCTACTTCCTGCAGACAGGCTGCATCCTTGGCCCGACCCACCACCTCCAGGGTGTCTGGACATCTGGGGGCCCTGCCCACACCCACCCCGCTCCGGAAGCCCCGCTCATTCCAAAGCTACGTGTGGCTCTGGCTGTGGGGACCCACCCATATAAGGTACAAACTGCAGTTACACACAGCTGGGTCATGACTATAACTGCAGTGAGTTCCATGTGTTTATACACCCTCCAAAAGACGCCAGACTTATTCATGGACACAGTTAATCTCCTTGATGACATTTTCCAGGGGATGCTGTGGGCAGGCACCTCCTAACAGGGGAGGGAACCACTTTCGGGAGTTCTCTAGAAACACACGTCAGTGTGTAGAGATGCGAAAGCAAAGCTGACCCAGCAACATCCTCGAAATACTTGGCAATCAGAGTGTCTTCAAGGATTTTTTCCCAAATACCATATGGATTAAAGTACCGCGTTTTCTGAGTTTCTATTTATCTACAAGCTCTGAGCCATATGACATGCCAGGCATGGTGCCAGGCGTGAGGAGCCAAGAACTCTCAGGCAGACTCTCCCTGCACTGACAGAGGCTCCTGTAGGCTCCGCCTCAGGCCTGCTCCGGTGAAGACCCAGAATACAAGCACTGGCAGGGATCTCCAAAGAGCCACACCACACTCAGCTCTTCACAACTCATGCCTCACCACCCCAGGGCTTCCCTGGTGGCTCAGAAGGTAAAGAATCCACCTGCAGTGCAGGAGACCCAGGTTCGATCCCTGGGTTGGGAAGATCCCCCGGAGAAGGAAATGGCAACCCACTCCATTATTCCTACCTGGAGAATCCCATGGACAGAGGGGCCTGGCGGGCTAGAGACCATGGGGTTGCCAAGAGTTGGATATGACTGAGTGACAAAGCATTCACACATTCATCACTCAGATGGAATCCTTTGCAAACAAAAACCAACAAACCCTGCCAACAGAGACTTACAAGTGTCAGTGAGTGACTATGGCGATTATGCTGTGGAAAACAGTGTTCTCAAAGCCACGTCCGCCCAGAACCTCAGAGCCTGACGTTATTTGGAAGTGGGTCTTTGTGAGCTAACATGAGGCCACACTGGAATAAGGTGGGCACTGATCCACTGACTGCCGTCCTTTGTAAAGGAAACAAAGACGCAGAGACTCACACAGGGAGGAGACAGCCCTGGAAAGATGAAGACAAAAGCTGCAGCTGTGCAGCTACAAAAAAGGCAAACCACGGATGGCCGGCAGCCACGAGGAGCTGCAGGGGCAAGGCCTTCCCTGGAGGCTTCCGTGGGAGCCTGGCACGCTGACAGCTGTTTCATGCCTCTGGCCCCTGAATGTCAGGGGGTGCGTTTTCACCGTTTTAAGCCACCCAGTTCGTGTCCAGACTCTGCAGCCACGGTACAGAGCTGTGCGCACTTCCCAGGAGGACAGAGCCTGTTTCCGCAGGTACCGATGTCACAGGGGACACCAGGTCCCTCGGGGGATCCCACCCCCGCACCCCTGCAGCCCAGCTTGCCGACGGGCAGATTCCACTACTTGTTTCACGATCATGGGAACTGCTTCATATGGGTTCCAGGGTTCTTCCAAGCACGTTTCCTTTGCATCAGTCACTCTTTCATACACTACATGTAAAGCGGGAAGTAAAACAAAAACAGGCACCCAGTAGTCTACCTAGAGAGAGGAAATTAAGAGTGCAAAGCACATGGGCATGATGGCTATGCGCTTCTAAGACCTCACTGATGGG
This sequence comes from Muntiacus reevesi, assembly GCF_963930625.1. NCBI lineage: Eukaryota > Metazoa > Chordata > Mammalia > Artiodactyla > Cervidae > Muntiacus > Muntiacus reevesi. The sequence continues at coordinate 2,143,942 of NC_089263.1, forward strand.
ACAGCCGTGTCTCTAGAGAACAGAATTCTAGTCTCACAGCAGCCCAGGCGGACGGCTAAAGGCCAGTTCAGGCTGACTTTCCTGTGGGAGCCCCAATTTTATTCTCTGAAGAGTCAGTTGCCAGTGGAGTACTGCTACATTTCTTTCCACTTCGGAGTCAAAACTTAAAACAAATAAAGAGAGGCCCCTGTTCCATGGCCTCCTTGATCCCCATGGGGGCAGCAAGCACCCAAAGTGGCCCCTGCCACGTCAGGGCAGGGACATGGCTCTCAGTCACCAGCACAGGCAGCTGCTTCCTGAGCTTCGAGAGTCAGTGCAGCCTCTAAGGCATGAGCACGATCCAGAATACTGGGTTCAAGTCCACCCCGCCCTCCCTCCCCCCCAGTCTCTTCTCACCTCCTTCCTCGAAACGCCTTACATTATTCCGGCCCCACCTTTCCCACTGCATCACTTCACATCTGCCTCTCTTTTTGCACCTTCTGCTAATTCTATTCCCTTTCTAACTTCCCTCTAGAGGGCTGTCTGAACCAGCAACCCCGTAAGCGTGGTGGCAAAAGAAACACGCCCTGACCACAGAGGTGGCAGTGCCAACGTTAAAAAAGCAGCGTTTAACATTTGTGGTGTGGGCTGAACCTCTGAAGACATCACTAACACAAGACAACCAAGTTCAGACACATCTCATTAAGCTTGAACCTATCTATTCAAACACTGAGACAACCTCAAGGCCCCATGCAAACCCCACTTCCACCCAGAAGTCTTCTCAGGCAGTGCCGCCAGGGCTGATCATCCTCCCCGTCCTCTCAGACGTGTGCCAGGAACTGTCTCACCTACACTGGAAGTATTAGTTCACAGGGGCTGGTCTCCATAGCAACCCTAGGAAACAGGTACCATCATAATCCCTGACACTCAGAGGAGAGTGAGGGCAGAGTCACTTGCAAAGGACCACACATCTAACAAAGCCATCTCTGTGAGCACCTGTACCTCTGGCTCGGCTGTAAGCCTCTTAAAGACAGAGGGCAATGTTTCACCCTCATGTCCACAGAGCGCCTGGAACAGAGCTTTGTATGTGCAGATAATGATGCTGACTTGAGGGACAAAAAGGAAAGGGATAAACTGCAATGCTCTTTAAGCTCTAAGATCTAGGAACTGTGCACCTTCACAGGCAGTTGGGTGGAAGTCACCTGTCATCTCCCAGTTGGTAGTGGGGAGAGGGGCGGACTTCTAGGAAACAGCTGAGGATGGGGGGCAGGCTTTGGGCAAACTGAAGGGGGAATCACAGAGCAGGCCTGGTTAAAAGGGGAGCCAGGCAGGAGGGAAGCTGGGCAGGGAGGGCTGGACTAGGTGACGACGCTCTTGGAAGGAAGAGCCTGGCAGGGGCACTGCCCGAGGGCAGTGTGGGGGTCAGAAGGGAGGAGACAGCTGCGGGCACCAGTGTTCCGGTGCCCACGCTCCAACCCAGCAGGCGGCAGCACCAAACGCACAGGTGGCGAGTCTGGTGCAGCTGGTGGAGGACAGGGCATTAGGACGTGAACCTCTAACAAGTTCCAAGGGGATGTCGATGATGCTGGCCCAGGGACCACACTCTGAAACCACTGCTCTGGGGGGTTCTAGCCGTAGCTGCGGCAGAACTTATCGCAGTGTTTCTGTGACACACAGCACCAGGCTTTGTCATTATGCTGCAAATTCAGCCAAGCTGAAACTGTGTCTGCTTATGTCTCTGAATGCAAACACTACAGATCCAGCTGCCTTCCAGAGTTGCCACTGCCTTCCTTAATAGACCTCATTCTAGTCTGTCATCAGAAGAATAAACCAGTGGGAAGCAAGCTTGTTTTCCACTGATAATCCTTACAGGAGACCCAACACTTGCGATGGTTGCAAACCAGGGCACTAAAGGGGGAGTGGAGAAGAGGAAAAAATCACCTAGGGAAGCAAATACTCTCAGAAAAAGCATCTCTCCAGTGACTGAACAGTCTCCCCAGGAGGGCTCACCACCCCCCAGAGAGCTAAGAGAGGTAATTTGAATGAATTAATGCACTTCACTCACTTAATGTATACAGAACTAAGACTCATCATATTAAAAACTCAAACATATTGAGTTTTTTAACTTCAATAAATCTCCTTAGATATGAAATGGCCTTCAACTTTGAGAAAAATGGTGGTTATAGAAAAGAATTATTTTGTCATTCAGTTACCCTTAAGTAAAATTTACTGAGTGTAAGAAAATATATAAAAGTACTAAGATGCAATAAAGGACAGAAATAGTATGGACCTAACAGAAGCAGAAGATATTAAGAAGTAGCATGAATACACAGAAGAACTATACAAAAAAGGTATTAATGACCCAGACAGCCACGATGGTGTAATCACTCATCTAGAGCCAGACATCCTGGAGTGCAAAGTCAAGTGGGCCTTAGGAAGCATTGCTACGAACAAAGCTAGTGGAGGTGATGGAATTCCAGCTAAGCTATTTCAAATCCTAAAAGATGACGCTGTTTAAGTGCTACACTCGATACGTCAGCAAATTTCAAAAACCCAGCAGTGGCCACAGGACTGGAAAAGGTCAGTTTTCATTCCAGTCCCAAAGCAGGGCAATGCCAAAGAATGTTCAAATTACTGCACAATTGCACTCATTTCACAAGCCAGCAAGGGCATGCTCAAGGTCATTCTTCAAGCTAGGCTTCAACATTTCATGAACTGAGAACTTCCAGATGTACAAGATGGATTTAGAAAAGGCAGAGGAAACAGAGATCAAATTGCCAACATCCGCTGGATCATAGAAAATGCAAGGGAATTCCAGGAAAATGTCTATTTCTGCTTCATTGACTATGCTAAAGCCTTTGACTGTATAGATCACAGCAAACTGTGGAAAATTCCTAAAGAGATTGGAAAACAAGATCACCTTACCTGCCTCCTGAGAAACCTGTATGCAGGTCAAGAAGCAACAGTTAGAACCAGACATGGAACAGCGGACTGGTTCAAAGTTGGGAAAGGAGTACATCAAGGCTGTAGTCACCCTCCTCATTTAACTTATATGCAGAGTACATCATGCAAAAATGCCAGGCTGGATAATGCACAAGCTGGAATCAAGATTGACAGAAGTATCAATAACCTCAGATGACATCACCCTTATGGCAGAAAGCAAAGAGGAACTAAAAAGCCTCTTGGTGAAAGTGAGAGGACAGTGAAAAAACTGGCTTAAAACTCAACATTCAAAAAACGAAGATCATGGCATCTGGTCCCATCACTTCATGGCAAATAGATGGGGCAAAAAATGGAAACAGTGACTTTATTTTCTTTGGGCTCCAAAATCACTGTGGATGGTGACTGCAGCCATGAAATTAAAAGATGCTTGCTATCTGGAAGAAAAGCTATGATAAACCTAGACAGTATATTAAAAAGCAGAGACATCACTTTGCCAACAAAGGTCTATATAGTCAAAGCTATGGTTTTTTCAGTAGTCATGTATGGATGTGAGAGTTGGACTATAAAGAAAGCTGAGTGCTAAAGAATTGATGCTTTTGAACTGTGTTGCTGGAGAAGACTCTTCAGAGTCCCTTGGATGGCAAGGAGATCCAACCAGTACATCCTAAAGGAAATCAGTCGTGAATATTCATTGGAAGGACTGATGCTGAAGCTGAAGCTCTGATACTTTGCCCACCTGATGTGAAGAACTGACTCATTGGAAAAGACCGTGATGCTGGGCAAGATTGAAGGCAGGAGGAGAAGGGGATGACAGAGGATGAGATGGTTGGATGGCATCACCGATACAATGGACATGACTTTAAGAAACCCTGAGAGACAGTGAAGGACAGAGAAGCCTGGTGTGCTACAGTCCATGGGATCGCAAAGAGTCAGACACGACTGAGCAACTAAACAACAACTAAAATACTGCTTGAAGAAGGGTGGATGGATATAAGCAATAAAAAAGAAGAAACCTGATGATGTCAAAGGCCAGATGGCGCACATGTTTAACTTTCCTGGGTAGGCATCAGAGAAGCAGACAGGTCATCTTCACTCTACATCCAGGATCCATGTCTTGTGGGAAGGTCCTTTCACTTTGTTCCAGGTTTCCTGAAGTTTGGTAGGTTGGCCTGATTCAGACATAACAGAAACTGGGAGACTCATTTCTCAGTGTGAAACCAACACACTCCAAGTGCTTACAACTCAGCGATAAGATTCTCAGAGGCCTACCGGACAACTTGGAACATACTCTTCTTCTCATGTCAAGTCAGCTGCCCGCAGCAGGCATGCGTGGAACACACGCCCAGGACCCCAGACAAGTTCGACTCCCGCACAAGCCTCAGTTTCTTTCCTGAGCCAGAGCCTGGAAGCAGCAGTTCCAGACAGGCCTGTGACAGAGTCACTTCCCCAGCAGACCCAGGCCTGGCTTGGGTGACACATTCCCAAGCCACAGTGTGAAAGCTCAAGGCAGCTCTGGCTTGAAGCAAATGATACAGAGTTCCAAAGAGCCTTGGGCTCAGCCCTGTGCTTAAGGCTGCCCTTCAATCTCCATTCTAGCACAAATAATAGTTTTAAAAATTATTTTATTGAAGTATAGTTAATTAATAATGTGTTAATTTCTGCTGTACAGAAGGTGATTGAGTTATACATACATACATATACATATATAAATATATATATATATACTTTTTCCTATTTTTTCCATCATGGTTTATCACTGGATGCCAAATACAGTCCTTTTATACAGTTCATGAGGTTCTTATAGCAAGTATACTGGGGAGGTTTGCCATTCCCTCCTCCAGTCAATCTTAAGGGAGATAAACCCTGAATACTCATTGGAACGGCGGATACGGACGTCGAAACTCCAGCATTTTGGTCATCTGATGCGAACAGCTGACTCATTGGAAAAGTCCCTGATGCTGGGAAAGATTGAGGGCAGAAGGAGAAGAGGGCATCAGAGGATGAGATGGCTGGATGGCATCACCGATGCAATGAACATGAACTTGGGCAAACGTCAGAAGATGGTGAGGGAGAGAGAGGCCTGGCCTGCTGCAGTCCATGGGGTCACAGAGAGTCGGACACGACTGGGCGACTGAACAACAACTGCTATACAGTAGGATCTTGCTATTTATCCATTCAATATATAATGGTTATTTATCCATTTAATGTATAATGGTTTGCATCTGCTAACCCCAAATTCCCAATCCCTCCCTCCCCCTCCAGAAAATCTTTTAATCCAACAACAGGGGTTGTTACTAAAACACAGGTCAAGTTTCAATTTTCTGCAGCTTTAAATGCCTCTGCAATGGTGTCCCTTGAGGCCTCTTCAGGGAAGCGTCCCTTTGAAAGTTAATACTCTTAATTAATGATATTGTGTGCGGCGCTTCCTTAAAACCTATTTCCCCTGAGCAAACAGGGAAATGGTGGGCAGGCCTCCAAGATGTTCTAGAAGTAGCCTTTCTTTACAGTTAGCAATCAAGATACTTTGGGAGGCATTTCCTATTAAGAACTTTCTCCCCTTTCCATAGGACTGTGAAACACCAGTCCATGTTCAGGACATCTTTTCTCCTGGGAGTGAATGTCTCTGGCTGAAAGCTTGTTAATTTTAGGAACGTCCCAAGCAGTGAGGTATTCATCTGCAGTATATATGTTAAAAATGCGTATTTACTTAGGTGTCAACTGTGACAAACAATGTGTTTTTACCGAAAACCCATTATTTTTAGAAGACACTGGTTGTCCCTCAGCATACCGTCACAATCATGATCTCAAAGGCAAATGGCAGGACACCCCCAGGACTGAGACACGGCTAATAAGCAACTCCAGGGTGTGTGCAATACTGCAGCCCTTCCAACGGCATTATCCGTAACAGTAAGATAAGAGGGCACTGAGATAAAACTCTAGGAGCTATTTCCAGGCATTAATTGAAGCTAATATCCCTAAGTGGTTCATATTTTTCTTCTAACCAGAGAACTAAGTCACCTCAAAGTCAGGTCTGGAATAAGAGCAAGATTCTTTGTCCTTGAAAAGTGAAAGTGCAAGTCGCTCAGTCGTGTCTGACTCTTTGTAACCCCATGGACTATATAGTCCATGGAGTTCTCCAGGCCAGAATACTGAAGTGGGCAGCCTTTGCCTTCTCTAGCGGATCTTCCCAACCCAGGGATCAAACCCAGGCCTCCTGCATTGCAGCTGGATTCTTTACCAGCTGAGTCACAAGGGCAGCCCAAGAACACTGGAGTGGCTAGCATATCCCCACCCCTCCCAGGGGATCTTTCCAATGCAGGAATCGAACAGGGGTCTCCTGCATTGCACAAGAGTTCTTTACCAACTGAGCTATCAGGGAAGTCCAAATTTATTAGTTACTCACACGCGGTAGACAGCTGTATGCACACCTGTCAGAGAAGCTGATCCCCGGGTGCTCCGTCTCTGCTGGGACGCACACCGCTGGACACCGCCCGGAGGAGGCAGCACGTCCCTCCCTCCCCTGCGGCGGCAGAGCAACCGAGGGTCAGGGCCTCCTGCGGCCGAGGTCCGGCAGCCTCTCGGCCCACAGCTCATGTCCTAGGAATACTGGGTTTCTGTGTCTCTCTTCCATATTTAATAATCATAGTCAGTCAGTCAGTCAGTTCAGTCGCTCAGTCATGTCCAACTCTTTGCGACCCCATGAATCGCAGCATGACAGGCCTCCCTGTCCATCACCAACTCCCAGAGTTCACTCAAACTCATGCCCATCGAGTCAGTGATGCCATCCAGCCATCTCATCCTCTGTCGTCCCCTTCTCCTCCTGCCCCCAATCCCTCCCAGCATCAGGGTCTTTTCCAATGAGTCAACTCTTCGCATGAGGTGGCCAAAGTATTGGAGTTTCAGCTTCAGCATCAACCCTTCCAATGAACACCCAGGACTGATCTCCTTTAGGACGGACTGGTTGGATCTCCTTGCAGTCCAAAGGACTCTCAAGAGTCTTCTCCAACACCACAATTCAAAAGCATCAATTTTTCGGCGCTCAGCTTTCCTCACAGTCCAACTCTCACATCCATACATGACCACTGGAAAAACCATAGCCTTGACCAAACGGACCTTTGTTTGCAAAGTAATGTCTCTGCTTTTTAATATACTATGTAGGTTAGTCATAACTTTCCTTCCAAGGAGTAAGCGTCTTTTAATTTCATGGCTGCAATCACCATCTGCAGCGATTTTGGAGCCCCCAAAAATAAAGTCTGACACTATTTCCACTGTCTCCCCATCTATTTCCCATGAAGTGATGGGACCAGATGCCATAGTACTTAATAACAAAATAATCATTTTCAAACTTTTTATCTTAAAATAATAATAGAGTCACAAGAAATTGCAAAGAAATGTAGACGGAGGGCCCATGCCCCTTTCAGTCAGCCTCCCCGTGTTAAGAGCCTGAGTTCCTGCATAGCCAGAATACAACACCGGAACGAGGAAACTCACAAGGGTATAACCGACAGAGCTTACGCAGGTTTCACCAGTTTTAAGTGCTCTGGTGGGTGTATGAGTACTTCTGTGTGATTTTCCAATTGTAACCTCTTACAAACACATCAAGACACCAGACCCCCTCAAGCTACCTCTTTGTAGTCACATACACCCTCCCCATTCCTAACCCCTGACAACCTCTAATCTGTTCCATAATTATGTTATTTCACAAATGGTGCATAAATGGGATCGTGCAGCATGTTTCCTTCTGAAATCAGCTTTTAGCACTCCATAAAATGTTCTTAAGGCCCTTTCAAGTAGTTCATACCATTTTACTGCTGAGTAGCATTCCAAGGTGTGGATGGACCACAGTTTAAATATTCACTCACTAAACATCTGGGTTATTTCCAGTTTGGGCTATTATGAATAAAGCTTGTACTTTCATACATAATAATTCATAATAAAGGTACACTTGTGTACAGGTTTCTCTGTGAAAATAAGCTCTCATTTCTCTGGGGTAAGTGCCCAAGAAAAATGGGACCATAAAGAAATTCTATTTATGGTTTTCAGGACTCTTTCCCAAAGTGGGTGTTGTTTTACAATCCCACCAGCAATACTTGAAAGATCCGGTTTCTCTACATTTGGTGTTATCACCATTTTTGTTTTTGCCATTCTGGCAGATGTGCAGTAATATCTCCTGGTGGTCTGAATGTGCATTTCTCTATTATCTAAGAATGTTGAACATTTTCCATGTGCGTATCTGCTCCATGTACATTACTGCCGTCTGTATATCTTCTCCAGCGAAATATCTCCTCAAGTTCTGCCCACTTTAAATCAGATTTTTTAATGTTCAATTTTTGGAGCTCTTCGTGTGTTCTGAACACAAGTGCTTTGTTGAGTATGTGATTTGCAAACATTCTCTCCCAGTCTATAATCTGTCTTCTCTTTTTCTTAACACGGTCTTTCTCACAGCAAATGTTTTTAATTTTGATTAGGTCCAATTTATCAACTTCTCCTTTTATGGATGATGCTCTTGGTATCAAGTCCAAGAATTTTCTGCCTAGTCCTAGGTACTGAAAAAAATCTTTTTAATATTTTCTTCTAAAAGCTTTACAGTTTCACATTTAAATCTATGACTGTTTTGGAATAAATTTTTGCCTGAGGTGTAAGGTTTAGAGTTTTTTCCTTTGTGTTTTATTTCTTTTTTTTTAACCTATGGCTATTGAATTGTTCCTGCACAGTTTCTTAAAAGGCTGTAATTCCTCCATTGAATTGCTTTTGGTTCTTTGTCAAAAATTAACTGGACATATTTGTGTGAGTCTGAGATCTCTACTCTGTTCCTTTGGTGACTATCGCTTTGCCAATAACCAAACTATCTTGAATTCTGTAGCTCTACAGCAAACAGTGATATTGGGAAGAGTGATTCTTCCCATTTTATTCTTTTTCAAAACTGTCCTGGCTATTCTACAACCTGGTTTTTCTATGTAAATATCAGAATAAGCTTCACTGAGATTTTGATAGGAATTGTGTTAAATCTAAAGATAAATATAGGTATAACTGCTATCTCTATTATGGTGCTTCCTTCAGTCCATGAGCATGGTATGTCTCCACGTTTACCCAGATCTCTTTTCATTTCTTTCATTAGCACTCTGCAATTTTTAGTATACAGATGTTGTATGAGCTTTGTTAAATTTATATCAAAGCACTTCATTTTCTTTGGAGAAATTATAAATGGTATTGTGCTTATGATTTCAGTTTCTACTTGTTCATGGTCAGTATGTAGAAATATAATTGATTTGTATATGTTTGTCTTACATGCTGCAATCTTAATGAGTTCTAAGACACAGTTTTGTTGTTTATTGGGTGTGGTTTGATTTGGTTTCGGTAGTACTGTTGTTCAGTTGCCCAGTTGTGTCTTACTCTTTGTGACCCCATGGACTGCAGCACGCCAGGCCTCTCTGTCCCTCACCATCTCCCAGAGTTTGCTCAAGTTCATGTCCATTGCATCAGTGATGCCATCCAACCATCTCATCCTCTGATGCCCTCTTCTTCTGCCCTCAATCTTTCCCAGCATGAGAGACTTTTCCGATGAGTTGGCTGTTTGCAATAGATGACCAAGATACTGGAGTTTCAGCTTCAGCATCAGCCCTTCCAATGATCAGAGTTGATTTCCCTTAAGATTGACTGGTTTGATCTCCTTGCAGTCCAAGGAACTCTCGGTAGTCTTCTCCAACACCACAGTTCAAAGGCATCAATTCTTCAGTGCTCCGCTTTCTTTATGATCCAGCTCTTACAACTGTTCGTGACACTGGGAAGACCACAGCCTTGACTATACAGACCTTTGTCAACAGAGGAATGTCTCTGCTTTTCAGCACACTATCTAGGTTTGTCATAGCTTTCCTGTCAAGAAGCAAACATCTTCTAATTTCATGGCTACAGTCACTATCCACAGTGATTTTAGAGTCCAAGAAGAGGAAATCTGTCATTACTTCCACCTTCTCCTCCTCTATTTGCCATGAAGTAACGGGACCAGATGCAATGATCTTAGTTTTTTTTAACATTTAGTTTTAAGCTGGCTCTTTCACTTTCCTCCTTCACCCTCATCAAGAGGCTCTTTAGCTCTTCTCTTTCTGCCATTATAGTGGTATCATCCATATATCTGAGGTTGTTGATGGTTTTCCTGCCTATATTGATTCCAGCTTGTAACTTATTCAGCCTGGCACTTCTCATGATGTGCTCAGCATACAGATTAAACAAACAGGTGATGGCAGTCAGCCCTGTGGTACTCCTTTCTCAATCTTGAACCAATCAGTTGTTCTATGTTCCATCGGGGTTCTAACTGTTGCTTCTTGACCCACATACATGGTTCTCAGGAGACAGGTAAGATGGTCTGTTATTCCCATCTCTTGAAGAGCTTTCCACAGTTTATTATTACATAGTCAAAAGCTTTGGCATAGTCAATGAAACAGAGGTAGATGTTTTTCTGGAATTCCATAGCTTTCTCTATGATCCAGCAAATATTGAATTCAATCTCTAGTTCCTCTTCCTTTTCTAAATCCAGCTTGGACATCTGGAATTTCTTGGTTTGCATAATGCTGAACCCTAGCATGCAAGATTTTAAGCTTAACCTTACTAGCACGGGAGAGGAGTACAACTGTCCGATGGTTAGCACATTCTTTAGTACTGCCCTTCTTGGGAACTGGGATGAGGATTGACCTCATCCCATTTGGTAGTATATCCCTTAGTATTTTCTACATAGATAATTACATTTTCTGCAAATTAAGTTTTATTATTTCTTTCCAACCTGTATGCATTCTGCTTCTTGAATCTTATTGCATTGTCAAGAACTTCTAGTACTGTATCAAGTAAGAGTGATGAAGCAGGCATTCTTGTCCTCATTCTTTGGAGGGGGGGCATCAGTATTTCACTGTGGGTATGATGCTAACTCTGGGATTTTTGTATGTGGGATAAGAGAGTGGAAGGACCTCACTGGGTTGATTCCCGCTAGTGCGGGTGAGTAGCTTGGCTCTCCTTATATGACCAGGTGAAGAACAGGGTGTGTGCCAACACCGCGCTGTGCCAACACTGCTCCCGCAGTGCCTTCACGTGCCTTGTGTGGGGTGGGGCTCACCTAGGTCTCCACTGGGCTCACCTTTGGGCAAACAGAGCCTTTTTCATTTTGTCTATACTTGTTGGCAGCTCCAGTTACAGGAATCTCCATGCCCAGGCTGAACGTACATGGGCAATAAAAGGGAGACCTGGAGAATACACTGAGAATTCACATTCTTCAAGCTCTTAGGTCCCCAGCCAGTCTGTCTTCTTTCAGCTTCTATTGTTGTCTGTTGAATTATTTCTAGGATTTGATTGCAGGAGATGAATTAGGAAAAGTGAATCCACACCATTGTGTTCTGGAACCAGAAATCTCTGTTTTTCAATTTTTTTTTTTTTTCATAATTAATGAACAGTGAGAAACTAATACATCAATTTAGTTGTATTTTGGGGATATTTCTATAAGAAACACATCATTTCCATATTGTAATGAACAGAATTTACATAATATATATACATAATTAACGTCAATAGTCTTTAAGGCCTCATACACAAACGTCATCTCTGATTTTATAAGGTTTCTTTTACAGCTAAAGTCTAACTCTATTATCAAGTAGTTTTATTTAACTCTTAAAATTGCCTTCCTCTACCATCCAGAATTTCAAAATCTAGTGCTCTAAACAGCTGCAGGTGGTGCAAGTTTAAAGTTGGATTGGAGGTACAAAATAAAACTGTGCAAAATCTTGTTCACACACCCCGCTCCACACTCACGCCAGAAAGCAGGTGTGAACCCGAGGGGCAGAAGGCTCACCCCTACCCACAGCAGCCCTCAGTGTGGCCCAGGCGTCCAAGTCGTTCCTCACCACCCACACCCACATCAGCATGTGCAGAGGAGTCCAGTGGGCCACGTCTTTGCAGACGTCTATTTCAGAACAGAAAACTGGAGACAGAAGGAAACTCTCTTCCAAGTGAGCAGACAGAAATGTGATTAAATGGCAGGGAAGGGAATACCTTATCTAAGAAGCTGATGAACTTTGCCACTGCATAGACTGATGTTCCCAACTCAGTGCCCAGATGTGGGGCAGAAAAGAGATGCTCCTTTCTATCCCAGGGGGCTGGGGGGGGGGGGTGTGGATATGTGTGATATTTGCATCCCCTATAACAACAAATACACGCAAGCACACACACATGTGTGTGCACATCAGCTCTTTTAGGCAGCTGTGAATGAAGACAGCTTCTTTGAACATGCTTTCCTAAGCCCTGACCCCATAGGTCCCCATCTACTCAGATTTCATGCCGGTATCCAGAGTAGAAAAGGCCCTTCGAGGATGTTCAAGAACCACCCACCCCCCACGTTATACTCCCAGGTCTGAGCTCTCACAGTCTGCCACGTCAAGGCCACAGCTCCTACCACAGACCCAAGAATTCCAGAAGCGATTTCTGGATGTCCTTTCTGGCTGATACCAGAAACTCTAAGCTCACTCACCTCCTCCGTCCTGGGCCTTAGGGCACGGTTTTGAAGTATTTGTCTAAAACAACAATATAACGCCCTCTGCCAAATATGATCAAGCCCACCACACTAGAAACATGTTCAAGACAAATCCAGTGAGGGTGACACCTGACTTTACTGCCAATGAGATAAAATGAAGGCACTAAAATGTGAGAAACACAAGCCACAGAGCACACAGGGATGAAAAACGCCTTTGCCGCACACGCTAATAGCGTGTTTGCTGTTTCCCATTGGTCACACGTCACAACATTACAATTTGAATGCTTTCAAATATGGAGAGACTTTTCCATTCAGTGAAAATGACCTTGAGATAAAACAAGAAGAAAAGGCAGAGAAATACCCAACAGGTAAAGGAACATAAAAAATGCCCACCAAGTCAAACAAAAGAGGAAGGTGATAGGGAATCTACCTGAAAAAGAATTTAGAATAATGATAATAAAAATGATCCAAAATCTTGAAAACAAAATGGAGTTACAGATAAATAGCCTGGAGACAAAGATTGAAAAGATGCAAGAAATGTTTAATAAGGACCTAGAAGAAATAAAAAAAGTCAATTAAAAATGAATAAAGCAATAAATGAGATCAAAAACACTCTGGAGGGAAGCAACAGTAGAATAACGGAGACAGAAGATAGGATAAGTGAGGTAGAAGATAAAATGGTGGAAATAAATGAAGCAGAGAGGAAAAAAAAAAAAGAATCAAAAGAAATGAGGACAACCTCAGGGACCTCTGGGACAATGTGAAACGCCCCAACATTCGAATCATAGGAGTCCCAGAAGAAGAAGACAAAAAGAAAGGCCATGAGAAAACACTCGAGGAGATAATAGCTGAAAACTTCCCTAAAATGGGGAAGGAAATTGCCACCCAAGTCCAAGAATCCCAGAGAATCCCAAACAGGATAAACCCAAGGCAAAACACCCCAAGACACATATTAATCAAATTAACAAAGATCAAACACAAAGAACAAATATTAAAAGCAGCAAGGGAGGAACAACAAATAAAAAAAATCTCAGTTTCTCTGTACATCCCACCTCTAGTCAGTTGGACCCTCTACAAAAAGGAGGATTAATAAACTCCAACTTTAAGTTAAATTATGATGGGACTTTTAAAGGGTCTAAACTGGGGATCCTGATAAGGGTAATGAAGCTTAAGAGATATTTTTCTACGCATCCACATCCCTAATATATTTGTTTTTATGATTTCCTATTTTAAAAGGAATATATTAATTTCTAAGGTAATCAAAAAGGAAAATAAGCTGTTCTCTTTTTAAAAAACACTTATGTTTCTAAGAACTTTGGAGAGGTAGGTAAAGTGAGAAGTTACTTATTAGTAAAAGAAGGTTAAAAGCAGCCTCTTTCAAAGGGGCTTCACAATCACGCAGTGAGGATGCCACCACAGCCCACCCGTCCACTCACCATGCTCCCTACTCCCTGGACTCTTATTGCGGGCGGGGTCCCTGTCCAGGCCTGACCGCCCCACAGTGGGATGCGTGAGGACGCGCAGGCATGCAGGCCCGCTCCTGCAGCAAAGCCACCAGCGCTGTGGACCTGCAGCCTCCTCCTCTGGCGACAGGCTCAGCCCATCTGTAAAACGAGACATGGAACTGCGCAGGGATGGTGTGACAGCCTCGCGGACACAGGACCATCTCAGCCCCTCCCCGTCTTCAGCGAGATTCCAGGTCCACTGGGCTCTCCTCGCCTTCTCCAGGCACCAGTCACCACAAGCCCCTGATGTGACCAAAAGGGACACAGTCCAGAACAAGGGCCCCTTCAAAGGGGCAAAAGTGACCCAGGAGAAAGCCCCCAATGCAGGGAGATGGGGGGCCTCCATGTGATGGAGTGGAACTCACCGAGCAAGACCTTGGTCGGTGACTCTCAGGGGTTGTCAGACGCCCGGTTTCTGACCTCAGGGAACCACTGTGAACAGGTAGGGGGACTGCACACCAGTAGAGAGAAGAGTGAAACAGGTGACAGAGGTGGCTAGGCCCACCCAAGCCTGTGAAGTTTGGAGGCCCTTCTCGCGCTGACGGCAGACGCCACCCCGCGGAGCGGCGACAGTGACCCGTGCTGCGGTGAGCCCGCAGCTGTGCGGGGCAGCAGGCAGAGCCCTCTGCAGCAGAGAGGGGTCTCCAGCTCAAAGACAAAAGGCGGGCTCTCACCTCGGCACCACATATACTAAAACTGGGATGACCAGAGAAGATCAGCATGGCCCCTGCACAAGGATGACATGCAAATCTGTGAAGCGTTCCATTTCTTTTTTAATACATATATAAAAAAAAAAAAGATAAAGGGTGTGATGATATGCAGGCGACAGAACCAAGAGGAAACAGCGGACCCAGGACAAGCTCACAGCAGCACTCCAAGCCTGCAGGTGTGCTGTGGGCAGACAGGTGTGACTGTGGGCATGTGGGCCAGGCTCCTGGAGACCTGTCTGTTGGAGCACCACCTGAAGGGAAGGGGCTGAAGCGGTCTCCTTAGTTCACAGGAACACACAAAAGCCAACGATGGGAAAAAGTCCTGCAGCTCCTGCTACCCTGACTGCACCATCCTGGATACATGAAAACAGCCGCTGGAAACCAGGGCATCCAAACGAAATGCATGCAAAATGCCCCCATGAAAGTCAAGCACAAGATGCTCAAGCACATCCTTATACAGCCATGTTTTTACAGCAGGAATACTCACAAAAACCTAAAGGCAGAAGCGACCCAACCAGCTGAATGAAAGAACACCATGGGGTCTACACATACGCCCCTCAACATCACTCAGCCTCAAAAGGAAGGGTGTTCTGATACAGGCTACAATATGGATGAACCCTGAAGACATTACACTAAAGTGAAATAGTGAAGTCGCTCAGTTGTGTCCGACTCTTTGCGATACTGTGGACTGTAGCCCACCAGGTTCCTCCATCCATGGGATTCTCCAGGCAAGAATACTGGAGTGGGTTGCCATTTCCTTCTTCAGGGGATGTTCCCGACCCAGGGCTTGAACCCAGGTCTCCCACATTGCAGGCAGATACTTTAACCTCTGAGCCACCAGGGAAGCCCAATAAGCCAGACACAAAAGGACAAACACTGTATGATTTCATTCATGAGAGGTCAAAGAGACAGAAAGTAGACTGGTGGGTTACCAGGGATGCAGGAGGTGGGAATGAGTTATTGTTTAATGAGGCGAATTTCAGTTCGGGAAGATGAAAAAATTCTGTAGGTAGTAATGATGGTTGCACAACAATGTGAATGTAATCAACGCCACTGAACTGTATACTTAAAAATAGTTAAAACGATAAACGTTGTATGTATTTCATCACAATAAAAGCGCTTTTTAAGGGTAAAGCACAGAAAAAAGAACACTGGAGGGCAGGTGGCTGGTGCCCAAGCAGCATGGCTCAGACGGCCCAGTGTCGTCTGGCAAGCCGTCTGCACTCCAGGAAGTGGACGCAGCCAGACACCCAGCATCTCATGGGCCACAACTACCAGACAGACCCCACAGAGCATACGCGGATGGACTGTCCCTCTGTGGGGCCTGAGGCTCTTTGAAGCTCCCTAAATGGACCTCAATAAATTCGAGAAATCCCAAGAATGAACTGGACTGTGAATCTGAACGCGTGTGATGCTCTCAAGTGAACTAAGACAGACAGGAGGCCACCTGAGGAAGCTCCCCGCAGTGCTCACGCACAAAAGCACACCATCACTGGGGGCAGAAAACATCACAGTCTTTATTTTAATCGCTATTTACCTTACTACTATACATCCATTCATTTATGTATTACTGTGTTGCATTGCCTGTCTATGATTTATACATTAATAAGTCTACCTTCGGTACACACAGACAAGTGTTTGCTACTTGTTAAGGGTGTGAGATCAAAAACGTTTGGAGATTACTGCTCAAATGAACCAACTATACTAAAAAGAACATCCATTACAACATTTAAACTTTTCTACAAAAGCATATGTGCTCTTGGTCATTAACCTTTGGTAAATTCTGGGTCCTGGCATGTGTCAGGATAACTCTCTGGTTTCAGACACTTTCTCAAAAACCTGAAATAACTAAACAGCTGAAGCCTGACCCATACCCTACACAAGATGAAAGTGGCCCTGGGTACTCATATAGGGTAGCACGTTGCCAGCAAATGGTTGGTGGCCCTTGGTAGCATCACCTGGGATCCAGGGCCAGCTGTCCGCCCCACCTCCCCCCACCCCGCCCGGTTATATCCCCTCTGAGCCGAGACCTCCCCTTCTGGGCTACCATTTCCTGAGAGTGTCATTGAAGAATTCATCAGTACTGCACTGCCAGAGCTGGCTGGCAACTTCCCACACAAACTCATAAAAACTCTGAAAAGTATACAGTGCTAGAGACATGTGCAATGTCTTATAACTAAATATTTCAACTGAAAAAATAAATAAGTAAACACGTATTTTCCATTCTACCATGTCTTCATGCCGCACTCAGCAAATGTGGAATTCTCAGATATTCTCAGTGATTCAAATGGCTGCAGATGTTTTCACCTGAAACTAGATAAATCAGTAACAACATACAAAATGCTGTGGTTCAAGAACCTGGTATTTGCCAGATCCTCCCGTCCAAAGGAATGCATTCATTTCCTGGGGCAGCTGTAACAAATCACCAGGACTCAGTGGCCTGAATCAACACCAAAGTGTTATCTTACAGTTCTAGAGGTCAGGAGTCTGACCCGGGTCTCACGGGGACAAAACCAAAGTCTTGGGAGGGCTGTGCTCCAGCGGGAGGGTGAGGCAGGCACAGTGCCTTTGCGTTTCCAGCCCCCAGAGGTCACCTATCTCCTCAGGCCGGGGTTCACCCCTCCATCATCAAAGCGAACAGCAGCAAGTCGGATTCTTCAAACACTGCAACCCCCCCCCCGCCCTCTCCTTCTAGGACTGGTGACGAGACTAAGGGCTCACCCCAATCATCAGAAAGACTCTCCACATCCTAAGGTCAGCCGATTAGCAACCTTAAATCACGTCTGCAACCCACCTTCATTCTCTTGCACCATGTAGCCTAGATTCTCCCAATCAGGATGTAGCCATCTCTAGGGGGCTGTTAGTCTACCAACAGGCGTTTATTGTGAAGATACTCAGGTATCCTGGGAAGGAGTCCACGCGTCAGATCAGAGATGCTGAGGCCCCGTCACCGCAAGGACGGTGAGGCCTGGCCGCCGCCCGAGCTGCCCCGAGCGCAGGGCAGAGCACGTGCAGGGCGGCAGGGCTCAGGGCAGGGGCTCCTGCTGCGCGGGTGAAGAGCACAGGGGGGAGTGCTCCCCAGGCCCTGGAGAAAAGGGCCGGGGGTGGGGGCTGCACGCGCGGGCCAGGGGCCTCCGCACAGGGGCCAGCGCTGCGGCTCAGCACGCCGGCGCACGTAATGTCGGGATTCACCAAGAGGTCCCCAGAGGCGAGAGCACAGGAGAGGCGGGGACCGAGCAGGACTAAGTATTTCAGGAGAAGTCAAGCACACTTGGCAAGGAAGTTAAAGGCGGCCAGAGACAGTGGCTGCAGGGAGACCGGCTTTAAGGCAGGGTCTCTGCTATTCAGGGGTGGAGGCTAGCAGACCAGGAGACACTGCCAGTGGAAAAGGACTTTACCTCTCACAGTTCCCAAGAGGAGGAGCCATGGGGAAAGCACCGGGGAAGTCAAGAGGCAGAGGAGCGAGGGGGAAACACAGCAAGAGCCTTCACTGTGGTTTCCGTGGGAAGGGCAGAGCCAGGCAGGGAAACCAGCCTCAGGAACATCACTGGCTCTGGGACGTAGGTCCCCAGCCGACTGCTACCAGGCTGGCGGCCCTGAGCATGGCAGCCTGATAACAGGGTGTGCAGAGGAACTCCTCGGTGGTCCAGTGGCTGAGAATCCATCCTGCAATGCAAGGGATGTGGGTTTGACGTCTCATCAGGGAACTAAGATTCCCAAATGCCGTGGAGCAACTAAAGCCACATGCCGTGACCAGAGAGTCCGTGCACCGCCAGGAAAGGTCCCAGATGAGGCAACCAAGACCCTGTGGGCCTCAGCTAAGAGCCCGTCAAATAAATCAACAGTTATTCTTGAAAAGGGCGTGCAGAGCGTGGGCTCTGGATCGTTACTTTGCAAACTGAAGACACACTCACAGCCCAGTCTCTGGCTCTAGGAACTGGCTGATCCAGAGGAACCACCGCCCTCAGAGGGCACAGGGCCCCATGTCAAGGCTGCTGCATGCGGTCAATAAAACGACAAGCAGTCAATAAAAAGACAAAGACAGCACAGGCCCGGAGGCGGAGGGAGGTCGCCGCCCGCAGTGGCGGGGGTCAGACTGGGGGGGGCCCGCCCACAGCACTGTGCAGGAGCTCCCGTGAAGGCACAGAGGAATCCACGAGACAGAGGGGACAGAGTCAGGCCAGAAGCAGGGCGCCCCGGCGAGCGTGCACAAAGGCAGAGGACAGTCCAGCCGCAGAGCCCAGGCTCGGCCGGGTGGCGGGGAGGGGGGGGAAGGGCCAGAGCGCAGGCATGGGGCGGCCTGCAGAGACGGCGACATGGCAGCCAGACCCACGGAGTGAGCCAGACTGTCTGCCCCACCTACAGCAACAGTTTTTCTTTCTTAAAAAAAACACTGTAAGTGGAAAATGTGACTATGCCAGGGAATGGTCCCACACATCTGATCTGACTAAAATGTATCACAGCAAAATACAGACAGAAAATAAAAGAAGGATAACTGCAGTACGAAAGGTGAGGGCCCAGGTAATCACCAATCAGTCACGAGAAGCAAGACATATCTACTAAACTACCATACCATTTAACACAAGTACTCTTTCAGAAAGTAAACACATGCCATGTGTACCCTGAGGCTGTTAAATGAAGAGAGAACAAACCACTTGGACACATTTACAGATGGCTTCTTTGCTCAAAAAGACAAAAGCTGAGAGCATCCCAAAAGGACACTGCTTCCCTCCCAACAGCTCACTCTTTGCCTGCTTTTTCTTTTTGTCTCAGATTCACTCCAAGCTTTCTGAGTAACAGGTTTCCTGAGCCACTGGGCCTGAAGACAACCAGGTCAGAGAGAGTGGACAGACTCTGTGACTGAAATGAAAATGATTTCCCACTTGGCCGAGAGCATGGGGCAAGGCCCGTCTGCGTGTCTGCCCGGAGCTGGAGGAACAGCAGGACTGGGAAGGGGCCGCGCCCTCAGCACACACCCGGGACACCCTCCTCTGCCCGCTCACCGTCTGGATGGGACCCCGCCTCTGAGCACCACCCAAAGGAGGCTGGCAGGACAGGAAGGCTGGGCAGCTCAGGACAGACCCATGGCCGTACACCGTGCCCCATCCCCATCGGGCAGACGCCACCAAGAGTGCCAAGGTCCCATCTGACAAAGGAGGGAACTTGGAACCCAAACTAAACTCTCCTGAACTTGCTTTTCTTTAGCTGTCAGAGGAGCACACAAAAACACGGGGTGGGACAGAAAAGGCCTGAAAAGTGCCTGCTCACAGCTGGAGCTTCCTCCCATTTCATTAAGCTCTCATGTACTGGAGTCCTTTAGGGACAGAAGTTTCCATCAGAAAAGCACTGATAAGGCAAAGAAGAAACACAGGCAGGGAGGCAGGGGAGTGGGGTGCTCAGGGACCCAGAGGGCTCTGGAAGGGGCAGACTTTGAAGACCCAGCCAACCTTCCTGTCTTTGCATACCCTGAGGCCTTTCTAGGAAAGTCACTTTCTGAAACAGGGAAACCTGATGCAGAAGAAAAAGCTAGGCACATCCTGAGCTAACTGGATGTTCCTATCCTTCTAAGCTCTGGGATGTCAGAAAGGGCCATAAAGTCCTCTTCTTCCTGCAAGCATGTCACTGGAGAAAGCCACAGTGGCTGCTAAAGACTTGTTCTCCTTTTGAGAACCAAGGACCTACTGTAATTGCTGCTGTTTTGTTTTGTTTTTTATTCAAGGGTTGATAAGCAAAAATGAGAAATTCAAAGACATCACCAAATAGGTCAACAAATTTAATTCATTTGATGTCTTTAACAATTTTTTAAAGGGTTTGTTACTACAGCCAATGGACTTATATACTGCCTTTGAATTATTATTCTAAACAAATAATGCCTTAACATCACAATGTCCCTATAGGGCTTCTTCAGTGAACTGCATTTCTAAGAAGATACCTGAGTCACCAGGGGCGTCCCAAAATTACCAGGGGTCCATGAAGTTAGCAATAGGAGTCCACAAGCTACTTTCAGTATTTGAACATGCTTTCAAAAATTGGTCCATTGACCGACGATAAAACTACACAGACTAAATGATGAAGGTGTTTGTTTTGACTAAAAGTATATCTACTTCAGTGTAAAATATCATTAAGAAAAATTTTTTGAAGAATGTATACATGTATATGAAACTGAATACAACATGGTAAATCAATTAAAACAAAAAAGAAAATTTTGACCAAAAGATCTTAGCAACAATGATCATCAGCAGCAGTTGTAACAACTGTAACACTGAAAGAGAAAGTCACTGGGTCCTGTCCGACTCTTTGCGACCCCGTGGACTATACAGTCCATGGAATCCTCCAGGCCAGAATACTGGAGTGGGTAGCCTTTCCCTTCTCCAGGGGATCTTCCCAGCCCAGGGATGAAACCCAGGGTCTCCCGCATCGCAGGCGGATTCTTCACCACTGAGCCACCAGGGAAGCCCAACTGTAACACTGAGCTGCCCGCCTGCCCGGCCTTGGCCCTGCCCTTTCACGCAGTGTCTCATCTGCTCCTCACCGGAGACCAGCAGCCACTGTCCGCCCTCTTGTTTAAAGCAGGAGACTGGGCCAGACAGATGCACCTGCCCAGCATTTTACTGCTAGCAAGGGACTCACCTCATTAAGGGTGCTTCAGTTGCCTCTGATTGAATTTAAATGGGCAAAGGAATTCATTACTACCTAATGAAAATAGTTTGCTGGGCAAAGTACTTCAACATACATTATCCCCAATGGAAGAATAACCAGAGGGTATACTGGGGGCAATGTGTACTAACTGTGCCCTGGGAAAATCCACGATAAGTAAACACAGAAAGCCAAGTATATTCTAAAAATCCAAAGACCAAAATAGCTTCTCCATTTTCCTGTAAAGTCTCAGTGCACTATATATAGCAAGGTAAGTCTTGTGCAAATCAGGACTTTGGGCTCCCTCCTTAGCGAAATTCGGCAAGAAGCTGGACCACCCACTGTGAAGGGAGGGACCCTGGTAGATACACGGGTCCCCTGAATCTTCCCAAGTCAAGGAATCTGGAAATGTGAATAGGTTTTGTCTTTAAAACACCCCCCAGGGCTTCCCTGGTAGTCAGTGGTTAAAGAATCCACCTGCCAGTGCAGGAGACACAGGTTCGATCCCCCACCCAGGAAGATACCACGACCATGGCGCAGCTAAGCCCATGCACCCCAACTGCCGAGCCTGTGCTCTGACACCCAGGAGCCATAACTGCTGAAGCCTGCGTGCCTTACAGCCTGCGCCCCGCACCCAAGACGAGCCACTGCAGTAAGAAGCCCACACACCACAGCTAACAAGCAGCCCTGGCTCTCCACAAGTGGAGAAAGGCCATGAAAGCAATGAAGACCCAGCAGAGCCGAAAGTAAAGTAAATAAAGAAAATTATTTTTAAAAATGTCTTCCAAAAGTGCTTTTCAATGAAGGCCTGACTGGTCTTGGGGACAGAGTGGGTCTTTACGGCGATGGGCTATCCAGAATAAGGCAAGGGCATCGCTTTCCATTCACCACCCTGGCCCAGGAACACCAGGTCCTAGGAAAACTGGCAGTCACTGTGATAATGGAATATTTGCAAACACGTCCCACAAATGAGACACCTGACTTCTTCCAGAAAGGATGAAAACTGCAGAATAGACAATCACCAAAATGAAAGACCATCAGATGAGGATCCAGCCAGACCACAGCGCAACAAAACAAAACAGACATATTGAGCATCTAAAGTCACTCAGTTTAGTTCACTCGCTCAGTCGTGTCTGACTCTTTGCGACCCCACGGACTGCAGCACGCCAGGCCTCCCTGTCCATTACCAACTCCCGGAGTTTACTCAAACTCATGTCCACTGAGTCAGTGATGCCATCCAACCATCTCATCCTATGCTGTCCCCTTCCCCTTCCACCCTCAATCATTCCCAGCATCAGAGTCTTTTCAAATGAGTCAGTTCTTCACATCAGGTGGCCAAATATTGGAGTTTCAGCTTCAGAATCAGTCCTTCCAATGCATATTCAGGACTGATTTCCTTTAGGATGGACTGGTTGGATCTCCTTGCAGTCCAAGGGATTCTCAAGAGTCTTCTCCAACACCACAGTTCAAAAGCATCAATTCTTCAGTGCTCAGCTTTCTTTATATTTCAGCTCTTACATCCATACTGAAAGCTATCAAAGAATTGTATTAAAAATAATAAGACCACTAATAAAATTTTTAAATGGAGAAAAAAAACCTTAATAGATATTTTCTCAAAGATATACAAATAGCGATAAACACATGAAAAGTTGCTTGACATCACTAATCATCAGGGAAATGCAAATCAAAACCACTATGAGATTATCACCTCACACCTGTTAGAATGACTATTATCAAAAAAAGACAAAGAGTGATAACAAGTGGTGAGGATGAAGACAAAAAGGAAATTTTGTACAATGTGGTAGGAGTGTAAATTGGTGCATCCACTGTGGAAAACAGTATGGAAGTTCCTCAAAAAATAAAAGATAGAGCTACCACATGAGCTAAGAATTCCACTTTGGGGAATATTAACAAAGGAAATGAAAACACTATGTCAAAGAAACTTCTGCACCCTTATGCTCATACCCCTACCTTGATGCTTTTGAGCTGTGGTGCTGCAGAAGACTCTTGTGAGTCCCTTGGACTGCAAGGAGACCAAACCTGTCAATCCTAAAAGAAATCAACCCTAAATATTCACTGGAAGGATTGATGCTTAAGGTGAGGCTGACTCATTGGAAAAGACCGTGATGCTGAGAAAGACTGAAGGCAGGAGAGGAAGGGGATGACAGAGGAGGAGGGATGGTTGGATGGCATCACCAACTCAATGGATATGAGTTTGAGCAAATTCTGGGAGATGGTGAAGGACAGTGAAACCTGGGGTGCTGCAGGTCATGAAGTTGCAAAGAGTAGGACATGACTGAGCAACTGAACAACAACAGCAAATGTTCACAGCAGCATTATTTACAATTGCCAAAATATGCAAATAGCCTATGTCTACCAATGAATGGACAAAGAAGAAGTGGTACATATACACAAT
The DNA here is from genome assembly GCF_963930625.1 of Muntiacus reevesi. Taxonomy (NCBI): domain Eukaryota; kingdom Metazoa; phylum Chordata; class Mammalia; order Artiodactyla; family Cervidae; genus Muntiacus; species Muntiacus reevesi. Next base: position 2,167,642 of record NC_089263.1, read on the forward strand.
GGAATACCACTCAGTCATAAAAATAGGAATCCTGCCATTTGCAATAACAAAAATGGACCATGAGGGTATTATGCTAAATGAAATGTCAGACAAAGAAATACAAACACTGTATGAACTCACATGTGGAATCTGAAAAAAAAAAAAAGAAAACTCATAGTAGGAGAGATCAGATTAGTGGTTATCAGAGGTGTGGGTGGGGGAAATGGATTAAGGTGATCAAAGTTTCCAGTTATGAGACAAATAAGTACTGGGAATATAGTGATAACATGATGACTACAGTTAGCACTGCTGTATTTTGGCATATTTGAAAGTTGCTCAGAGAGTAAATTCTAAGAGTTCTCAACATAGGAAAAAAAATTTTTTGCTTTTTTTTTATATCTATATGAGATGATGAATGGGGTCACAAAGAGTCAGACACAGCTGAGTGACTGAAATGAACTGAACTGAGATGATGGATACTAATTAAACTTATTATGGTAATTATTTCACAATATATGTAAATAAAATTATGCTGTACACCTTAAACTTACACAGGGTTGTATTTCAATTATATCTCAATAAACTGGAAAAAAAAAATAACAAGTCCTCTTTGGATGGAGAAGTGTGGTTTAAGACTGAGCTTGTAGATAGAAGAAGAAAGAACTACAATCCTGCAGACTCCAGAACAAAAACCACAATCAGAGACAGTTACACAAAATGAAACGGCAAAGAATTATGTTCCAAATGAAGAAACCAGATAAAACTCCAGAAAAACAACTAATAAAGTGGAGCCAGGAAAACTTCCAGAAAAAGAATTCAGAATAATGATAGTGAAAATGATCCAGGACCTAGAAAAAGAATGGAGAAGATGTAAGAAATGTTCACCAAAGACCTAGAAGAACTGAAGAACAAACAGATGAGCAATACACTGAAGGAATCAACAGGAGGCTTACCGAGGCGGAAGAACATATAAACGACCTGGGGGACAGAATGGTGGCAATCACGGCCACAGAACAGAATATAGAAAAAAGAAGGAAAGAAATGGAAACAGCCTGAGAGACCTCTGGACAACATCAAAAGCACAACATTCACATTATAGGGGTCCCAGAAGGAGAAGAGAGAGGGAAAGGACCTGAGAAAATATTTGAAGAGATAAGAGCTGAAAACTTCCCAAACATGGGAAAGGAAATAGTTAACCAAGTCCAGGAAGCACAAAGTCCCAGGCAGGATGAACCCAAGGAGGAGCACACCGAGACACATAGTAATCAAACTGACAAAAATTAAAGACAAATACAAAATATTAAAAGCAGCAAGGGAAAAACGACAAATAACATACAAGGGAACTCCCAACAGGATATCAGCTCATTTCTCAACAGAAAACTCTACAAGCCCGACGGGAATATTTAAAGTGATGAAAGGGAAGAAACTACAACCAAGAATACTCTACCCAGCAAGCCTCTCCTTCAGATTTGATGGAGGAATCAAAAGCTTTCCAGACAAGCAAAAGTTAAGAGAACCCAGCACCACCAAACTAGCTTTACAACAAATGCTAAAGGAACTTCTCTAGGCAGGAAGCACAAGAGAAGGAAAAGACCTACAGAAAATAAACCCAAAACAATTAAGAAAATGGTAATAGGATCTTACATATCAATAATTGCTTTAAAAAATGGATTAAACGTATCAACCAAAAAACAGACTGGTTGGTGGATGAAAACATGCGCATGTGTGCACTTCCACTTACCACATCACTCTGCTTGACCCCTCCTCTAAATTGTATGTAAGTATTTTATATTGCTAAGTTACTAATATTCCCATTATGGCTTGCAATTATAATTATCTTTTACTTTTTATCTGACCATTGATTGTGAAAAACTGATAAGTATCTTTTACTATTATGATTATGTAACTATTACTCAATACCATTTTATCATGATTGGTCAACAGAAAAATAATAGAACTGTATACCATCAAAACTAGGATCGAATAGAAAAACCTGTAATCCCTTTTTAAAATCCAGATGCATATCAGAATATCTTGAAATTTTTTGAAAAATACAAATGCTCAAGTATTGCTTTTTTTCTCCAGAGCTCCAGATATGTTTCCAGCGAGCAGTCATGTTTAAAAACAACTAGACTATATGATGATCTTCTACTTTTATATAGCTTGTTTCACTTTTTATATTTCATAATCAGGGCTCTTATTCATTTAGTTTATGTTCTCTGATTTCTCCATCTCTTTTTTTTTTTTTTTGATGTTCTTTCTCAAGACTTTATCAAGTGTAATAGAAAAGCTTTAGTATACATATATATAAATATGTATAATTTATATATTTTACAAAACGTGTGGATTTTTTGCCTAACTAAAAAAATTATGACATTTGATTCCACTTGTTTGTCTTAGTATGAATAGAATGCTAAATTTCTAATTAAAAAATAGATATGCAAGAAGCAACAAAGGTTTACCATATAGCATAGGGAACTATAGTCAATATTTTGATGGAAAATAATTTCAAAAATAATATATGTGTATTTGTAAAACTAAATCACCTTGCTGTGTACCCAAAACATTGTAAATCAACTATACTTCAATAATATATATATATATATTTTTTAATTTAGTTTAATAACTTTGTGCTGATGTTAATTTCTTAGTTTTGACCACTGTAACACAGCTAAGTGAAACATTAAAGTGAGAGGAATGTTGGTTCAGGATATACTACTTTTGCAACTTGTCTATAAAGTATAAAAGTATTTCAAAATAAAAAGTTTATAAACATTTTAGAAAGCCAATTAGTTCCCATTGGAAGATGTGAGTGATCCAAATCAAACATCTCTCTCTATGAGCTATACCACTAGAAAACCAGATAGTAGATGAAGGGAAGTATCTTTTCATGAATGTATCATGAATAATCTTTAATAAATGAAAGAATTAGGCCCACCATCATTTCATAGCCTCCAGCAAATTAATGGAGGTAGCCAATAATAACCATGGCTGCTGACATCACAAAAAGATGGACCAAAGAACTCTATGTTCCTCATGAGGGAAGGGCACCACCTATAGGTGCAGTTTTGATCGCTCCTCCTCAAAAATCAAAACTCATGAAACTCTGATAAAGCATCAAGACCCACTTACCCCCTCAGAAGAATTACAGTAGAAAGGAATATGTTACACGATCCATAGAAATCAGCAATATTCAAGCTATGGGAAGATCTCCAGGATAAATAACTCAGTTTCTTCAAATATATTTTTCAAAAGGAAAAATAAATAAGTTGCAAGGGGAAGAAGAGAGAGAGAGAGAAAGAGAGAAAGGGAATTTTAGTGGAGGATACCAGAGTAAAGGAGATCTAAGAGACAGATCAGCCAATTGCAATGAGACCTGATTCAAACATACAAATTGAAAAAAGAAATACGGCATTTATGAGACAAGTGGAAACTTGAACACAGGTTTGGTATTTAATAATATTAAGGAACTTAAATTAATTCTTTAGGTATGATAATGGCATTATAGTTTAGGTTCTTTTTAAAGTTGTAGCTTTTCTAAAAATAAATGCTGAAATATTACAGAAGAAATGTCCTGAAGTCTGGAATGTGCTTCACTATAAAAGGGGACAAGGGAGTGAGCGGGATACAGATAGACAGTACTGTCATGACGTGCTAACTATTAAACTAGGTGACGGAGACAGAAACGTTCCTTATCTACGCACTACTCTGTACCTGTGTGAATAGAATGCAAATGGAACTCAATAACAAAAAAACATTGGAGGAAGTCACCAACATGTGGGAATTAAAACACTCCTAAATAAAATGAGTCAAAGAAGAAATCATCAGGGAAATTAGAAAATACTTTGAGATGAATTAAATTTTCAAGTTTTTTTCTTCTTAAATTAAGCATACTGCTCTTGCAGGTGGAGATGGCGAGTACAAGCGAACCATGAACTCAGAGTCACAGCAGGATGAGTCTGGACTCAGGCCATGGCTCTGCCATCTCCCAGCAGGCAGCCCTAAGGCAGCTATCAAGCCCTGAAGCTCAGTTTCCTCACCTATGAAATGAAGGTGTGAAAACAGGACCATCAGGAGGTTACGATGGAACTGCACACTAAAGCACTTGGCTCGCACTGACAAGTATAAAAAGAATCTTCCCATGAACAAGACTATCTCCGGAGGGCAAACAAGTTTCTAGGGAAAGAGCGGTTCTTTTTCTATAATTGGACCCCATTTATGATAAAAAAAAAAAAAAGTATCAAAAGAAAAATTATTTCCAAAAACCATGTAATGTCCAAATATTCCTCAAGTGTCCCCCCACCTAGCACACCAGACAGATGTCCCTGCTTCAAGAAGACTTATGTTGTTCTGGCGCATCCCTGTCCCTCGGGGCCTTGTACTGGTATCCCCGCTTCTTCAAATATTTTGTTCCAAATAAGACAAAGGTGCTGTGCTTCCCAGGGGCAAAACTTTTCTGCTGTTGGTGAGGAAGAGGCTGGACTCTCCAGGCAAGGGAGGAAAGGCAGGTTGAGACAAGATAAACAAACGGACAGAAACAATGGGGAAACTTGGTCTGGTCCCTTTCAGGATCTTCTGAAAAAACAAGCCGTGAAGCCCCGGGTAAGCAGGCTGAACAGGTGACCCTGGTGAGCTGGGAAAGCCAAGTGAGAGTCAAAGGAAACGGATGGGACAAAGTTAAATTCTAAGAGAAGCGTGAGGGCATGCCCTGACGGTTTCCCCAAAAGATGATGGCAAGACAGCAAAGGGCCAGAGCCCCAGAAGCTCAAAACCTTCAGGGAAAAGTCACCACGGGCTAATTCAGGCAGAAATGCTGCTGCTGCGTCATCCTGGAGGCAGACACTGAGAGGTGCCCAGGTTTGAGTCATCACAAAGCGTGGAGAAGCAAAAGGGAAAACGTTACCCAAGAACGCAGGCGGGGCGGGCACAAGGTGGGGGCCACAGGATAAAGGTGCCCGCTGCTCCAGGTCCTCAGGATCAGGGTCATGAGGGGCGTGTGGACCTGAGCCAGGACTCACTGGCACGTTAGAAATGGAGTGCAAGTGAGGCAGGGGCTTGTGCAGAGTTTGGGTCTGCCCGGGACTCCCCGTCAGGCAGCGCTCCGCTGAGGCTCACTCCGTTCCCAGCAGCACAGACGACGTTTGCTCCTTTTAATGGGAGACCCCCTCGCTCTGAGGCTGAACAGGTGGGTAAGCACTGGAACCCCCGGCTTCCGCTCATCCCCTCTTTTGGGCAAATGCCCTCTCGGGAATGTTTCTTCTCCAGTGTCCCCCGACCTCTCCTCTGACCACAGGCTCTGCCTTCCCTCCACGAGAACCCAGCCTGGTCCCCCGGTCCCTCCCCTGATCACAGGCTCTGCCTTCCCTCCACAAGCACTCCCACGTTCCCCCGGTCCCTCCTCTGACCACATTCCCTCTACATTCCCCCCACACTCCCCCAACTCCTCCTCTCATCACAGGCTCTGCCTTCCCTCCACAAGAACCCCCACATCCCCCGACCCCTCCTCTGATCACAGGTCTGCCTTCCCTCCACAAGGACCCCCACCCTGTCCCCCGACCCCTCCTCTGATCACAGGCTCTGCCTTCCCTCCATGAGGACCCCCACATCCCCCGACCCCTCCTCTGATCACAGGTCTGCCTTCCCTCCACGAGAACCCCCGCCATTCCCCAAACCCTCCTCTGATCACAGGTCTGCCTTCCCTCCACGAGAACCCCCGCCATTCCCCAAACCCTCCTCTGATCACAGGCTCTGCCTTCCCTCCACAAGGACCCCCACCCTGTCCCCCGACCCCTCCTCTGACCACAGGCTCTGCCTTTCCTCCATGAGGACCCCCACATTCCCCCGACCCCTCCTCTGATCACAGGTCTGCCTTCCCTCCATGAGGACCCCCACATTCCCCCGACCCCTCCTGTGATCAGACTCTGCCTTCCCTCCACGAGAACCCCCACATTCCCGCAACCCCTCCTCTGATTATAGGCTCTGCCTTCCCTCCACAAGGACTCCCGCCATTCCCCCAACCCCTCCTCTGATCACAGGATCTGCCTTCCCTCCACGAGAACCCCCGCCATTCCCCAACCCCTCCCCTGATCACAGGTCTGCCTTCCCTCCATGAGGACCCCCACATTCCCCCAACCCCTCCTCTGATCACAGGCTCTGCCTTCCCTCCATGAGGACCCCCACATCCCCCTGGCCCCTCCCCTGATCACAGGTCTGCCTTCCCTCCACTAGGACCCCCACATTCCCCCGACCCCTCCTGTGATCACAGGCTCTGCCTTCCCTCCACAAGAACCCCCACCCTCCTGGCCGGCTCTTGGCTCCCGTCCCTGCCCCTCCGCAGCCCCCCCAGCCTTGCGCCCTGCGGTCACTTGCTGCCCCCTCACCCCAGCCCAGGTGGCACTAGGCCTGTCCCCTCTGGAGGCTCACTCAGGCCTGGAGGCTAAAGGGCAGTCCAAGCCCTACAGCAAACCTGAGCCCTACAGCAAGAGAAACCAGACAGAACAGGGATGGGACTATCACCCCCTTCTTTCCTCCTGTGCCCGGAAGGAGATGGCTTCGCCAGCCAGCCGTCACCCTCACAGTAAGGTCTGTGTGACCAAAAAGGACTTTGGTGTCTGCCCCATCCCGCAGCCGACTGACCTTCCCCGGGGCCGGGGCCACAGGCAGGACCTGAGCCCCAAGCATCAGCCTCTGTGCTCTCGTTCTGCTGCTGCGGCTCAGGAGGGTTTTCCCAAACCCAGCCTGAGATCCAGATGACGCCATGGGCTCAGGCCACGGAATCAGGACCTCTGTGCCAGTCTGTGTGCACAAGCCCAGCCGTGCTGGGGTCACCAGTGCTCCCACCTCCAGGGGCTCAGCAGCTCAGGGTCAGGGAGTGGGAGGGGAGGAACGGGAACCTGCACTGCCAGCAAGCCTAACGCGGGGTTCCCACAGAGAAGGCACCCAAGGGCTCCGTAATGGGGACATGTGTGTGCGCTCAGTCATTTCCAACTCTCTGCGAGCCTTTGGACTGCAGCCTGCCAGGTTCCTCTGTCCATGGGATTGTCCAGGCAAGAGTACTGGAGTGGGTTCCCACTCCCTTCTCCAGAGCATTTTCCCAACCCAGGGATTGAACCCACATCTCCTGCGTAGCAGGTGGATTCTTTACCGCTGAGCCATCAAGGAAGACCCTGATATGGGGACATACCACATAAATAATGGTACAAATAATTAATTCACTGCACACTGCAGTCAGGACACACGGGGCATCCCAGAGAAGCCACCATCCAGAGACAGGCTTCCCCAACTCAAGCCTGCTCTCGCTGCACTGACACCGTTTACAGAAGGCCCGCTCCACGTCCACCAGAGCAATGACATGGCAGAGGACAGATCCCACCTGCACACCGCGTCGGGTCACTGTCTCTGTGGCTACCAGAGACCCTGAACACACTCCGGCCTGATGACGGGGAGGACGGGGAGGTGCAGACATCCACTGACTCACAGCCCAGGACTGAAAACACCCATCCCAGACTTTCTGGGCCCGAAGGAGTTTCTCCTGCAGACGGCCTCCTCTGTGCGCACATCTGACACCATCTCACACCCACAGAACCTCCCCAGGAAGAAGGCCCATTCTCTCCCCAGAAAAGCATTCACGGAATTTAACTTGGGAGCTGGGAGGCGCTGGGGCCTGAAAGCACCGTTGTCCCCGAGGCCTCCCCACCACCCAGGCCGGGGAGAGAAGGTGGACAGGCAGGTCCACGGGGAAGTGGAAGGGTTCCAAATTCCAGGAAGTGTTTCGAGGTCACGGAGGCCAGATTGCTGTGGGGTTTCACTAGGGGGGGATGCGGGGGGTCCTGGGCATGTTAGGGGTGACGGTAGTTATAAGGGTCAATTGACTTTGTCAGCTGAAAATAAACAGTTTCCTGAGGCCTAAGTATTTCTAAAAAGGAGGCTACAGGAGTAGCAGCTGAGGAAGAACAGAAGTGGCATGTGTGTAAAGACAGAACCTGGGGCCCACCGGTCCCGCGGAGTACACTGCAGTATACAGAGCACACAGCAGGCTGGCACCCACCGAGGCCTCCGGGCAAGGGTGCCCCTCCCTCCTCAGCTGCACGGGGAACAGGAGCCAGGAAACCCCTGGCTGACTCGCCAGCGGGCACCCCTGACAGCAAGCAGGCGGGCCGTGACAGAAGCATCACCTCTGTGCTCATTAAATACTCAGACCCCCAGACCCAGACCCGGATGAGTCAGTCAGATGTGTTTGGATGGAGCCTGAGAAATCTTGGTTGGTTAAGTTTTTTTAATTCACATTGTTAAATTGTTATTTTTAATAAGCTTTTCAGGCGATTCTTATATAACTTTAAGAAACATAAGCACTAGAATACTGTAAAAGCTATGAAGTTGAGAAGACCTGGGTCAAATTTTAGTAGTACTACACAGAAATCTGTGGACTCGGGCAAGTTACTTAACTTCTCTGAATTGCTGTTCACTCACATGTAAAACAAGGGTAATTTGTAAAACAACAATCAATGTTGCCGGGAGGGTCAGAGTTACTCAAAGGCATCCTTGGAAACTAACCTAAGAGGCAGGAATAACCAGGAGAGTAGAAGGGGCTTCCTGGGGGCTGACCAAGCCTAACGGCCTTCGCCTCCGGAGACCCGACCTGCCCGGACGCCAAGGCTGGAGCACAGGCAGCAGCAGGGAAACGGGCTCAGCTCTGGACGGGAGCGAGGTCATCTGCCTTCCGGACGGGTGTGGCCGTGAGGCGGACTCTAACACCCGACGCCGCTCCGAGATGCGGCTGCGGCCAAGCGGCTCTCGGGGTCTGGGAGTGTAGGGAGCGAAGAGCCAGCAGCGTCCCGGACAGGTCTCTGCTGGGGGTCCAAAGCTTGAGGGAGGTGCAGGGAGAGAGAAGGAGCAAGAAGCCAGAGAAGTACACTCCCTGGGACTAACTGCGCACAAGGCTCGAAAAACTCCGCAAGGTCTCCGTCTTTCCATCTGGAAACGGGTTAATGTTTTAAAACTATGCAGTCAGCCCCGCGGGATGGCAGCCGGCTGGGTGGCCGGCTCTCGGCTCACAAAGGGAATGGACGCCGCTGCCCTTTTATCTGATGTGTGCCTGGCATGTCAGAACTTGGTGGTTTCACTCTGCTGTCCCGAGAGAAGATGTTTTCTGAAACCGAGCTTTACATTCCTGTGTAGGTTGTTTAAGTCGCTCACCTCCCTGGCCCTCAGAGCCTGGACAAGATTGGAGGCTGGGACTTGAAGCTGGGGCGCCAGGGAATTTCCCTCCTTTTTACTAAAAGCAGGAGCCGCGGGGGACAAGGGCGCCCGGCGGCTGCGGGAGGCCAGCCCGGGGATCGCTAGGCTCCGACGCGACGTCTGAGGGACACTCAGGGACCACGGACCCCCAGGCCCGTACCTCTGCGAGGGCTTCCAGGTCTCCGCGCCCAGGTCCGCAGGGTCCCCGCGTGGGCCGCGGCCCCCCGAGGCTCGACCCTCCGCCCGCCCGGAATGAAGCGGCCGCCCCTGGTCTCCCGCCCCGCGCCGCGCGCTCGGCCCACCTGCTGAAGACGAGGCATCCCAGGTGGTTGATCTCGTGGTCGGAGCGGTGGCGGCTGTAGTCCTCCCACAGGTCCTTGAAGGCTGTGACCGCCAGGATGAAGAGCACGGGCGCCAGCGCCAGGCCGGGCTGGAAGGCGTTCACCGTGGGCACGAAGTTAAGCAGCGCGATGAACACGAAGTACACGTTGGCCAGACGGTGGAACTGCTCGAACAGGTTCTTGGGCAGGAAGGACAGCAGAGTGTACTTGGTGGTCTTGAGCCGGTTGTCCGCCAGGTGCTGGGCGCCCCCGCGCAGCCGGCGCCGCGGCGCGCCCTTGCCCGCCGGCTCCTCGGCGCCCGGAGGCGGCTGTAGGTTGGAGCACACGGTGCGCGTCCAGCCCTCCCGGCGCCGCCGCCGTCCCGGGGGCCCGGGCTCCTCGGCGGCCGCCGCCGGCTCCCGCTCCATGGCCGCGTGTCGCCGCGTCCGGCTGCTCCGTCGCTCGCGCCCGCCTCCTAGGTGATCATCGCCGGCGGCCGGGGCGCGGCGGCGCGGGCTCCCCGCCTGCGGGACGCACGGGAGCGCGGTCAGCGGGCGCCCCGCCCCGCCCCGCCCCGCCCGCCGCCCGGGCCCCGCGCCCTCGCGCCCTCGCGCCCGCCTCGGCCTTTCCGCCCGGACACCCCCGGCCCCGCCCCGCGCCCCGCCTGGGACCCCGCGGAGAGCGGGAAACCAAAAGCCCAAGCCGAGGTGGAAACTTCGGAGCGGCTTAGTTTCGTTTCCGGAAACATCAGCGCGGGCCCCGGCCCGGCAAGCGCGCCCGCCCCCGGGGAGACGGGAGACCGCGGCGTGTGGAAGGCACCGCGGCCCGCCAGGAGTGGGTCTGGGGGACCCGGCTGGGACCGCCTCCTGGAGCCAGCTAGAATCACAAGGCACATGGGCCAGAGCATACCGATGCTCGGAGTTTTAAATCTCATTTACCGAGGACATCTGTTTCCGCGACCCCGAGGGGATTCTTCTTTGCCTGGACAACTCCTCGCTACCCTGCCCTTTTACACTAACCTCTTGGGTTAACTAGACTGAACCTTCATGACCATCGCTGCCTTTCCTTACTTCCCTAAATAGGATTCTTTTTTTCCCCCGTTAATTGAAGGGAGGAATATTTCGCTGAGCAAAGGCAGGCTGGTTTGCTCTATTTCAGTCTCTTTTCCTTTCTGGTAAACCGTGAGGGCGAAAATACACCTTCTGTGCTCTGGCCCTGAAGTGGCCTCTCCGACCCGGAGGACGACGGGGCGTTGGTTGCTGGGGGTGATGGGCGGGGGTGGCAGGAGGCTGTGGCAGAAGTGCCTGGAGTGGCAGCTGGCGCAGAGGGCGCCCTGCAGGACCCCGGGCGTCAGCGAGGGCCGCGCGGGCGGGGCGCGCCAGCAGAAGGTCCGGTGCGTCCCAAGCGGGCAAGCCCGCAGGTCAGCATCGGCCCTGACTCTCTTGTCTTCCCCTTTAAAAGTACAAGTGTGAGAAGCAGGGATTTCTTGCCCAGCAGACCATTGCTGGAAATTCAAGTGAGACTGTTAGGGGAAGCACAGTGATTGAAACCGCCCACCCTGGCCAGGCACCCTAATAGTCACCATGTGCATGAGTTGTTTTACCACAGGAGGTCCTGGTAAGGAGCAGAGAACGAATAAGCCTCCACCAACCAGAAGAGTTCAGGGAAAGGTCAAAAGGAGACACCACCTGTCCGACCACCTCCCAGAATCCTTCTCGCTGGCATCCATCTTGGCTGAACAAGACGTGGACCACAAGGAAGGACTGAGTCAGAATGATTCGCTGAAGACCCCCGGGAAACTAACTAATCCCATCACCATAAAACCCCAGACTGAGAGTCATGTGACAGAGCTGTTCTCCTGGGTCCCCTCACCCTCCTGCTCTCCCCCCGGGCGCCCTTTGCCAATAAAGTCTCTTGCTTTGTCATCAGATGGGTCTACTCGGACAACTCATTTTTGGGTGTTAGACAAGAGCCCAGTTTCAGGCCCTGGAAGGGGTCCCCTTTCCTACAACAAGACGAGCACGTTTGGGTGCTGCCTGTCTGGACTCAGGGAACTGTTCGCCTCCTCCTCCTCCTCCTGCAAGCCAGCGCCTCATGTCTCTCCCTGCGCTGGAGCGCTCTGTCATCTCCCAGGGGACCAACTCAGCAGCCTGGCCTGGCCTGGGTCCCTCCCTTGCGTGCCTGCTGACAAGTCACTTTCTTGGCTTTGCGTAAATCACTTACCTCTTCCCCATGCCCCTCTCTCTGGATGGTCCTCACCTCTGTACCCTGGCCTACACCCCATCCAGCCAGGCCAGGGGCTCACACCTCTACTTAGGGAACCTTGGCACGGAGCACAGTCTTTACTAGAATCCAGCTTGAGGGAGGTACTAAGAAAGTCTGTGTCACAGATCAAGGCTCTTCCCTCCCTCCATTCCTGGGAGTACTGGGTAGATGTGTAGAGGCCCAGATTAAAGTTTGACTGAAATGCCTGCATTTTCCAGGAAAGAAATCAGATCTCACAGTGGGCCAGTGTCATCTCAAATTGTCAGCCCACCAAGAACCACAGTTTCCCTGGTCTCCAGCGATTAACTCACAGATCCACATGTTCCTCCATCCCCCAGCTTGCCGAGGTCCCAGAGCCTGCTGGCCCTCTCCACTTCCCAGCCCTCCCGGGGCCTTAGAGTGGGTCTCTCTGCTTTCTAGTCTCCAGGCTACAGTCAGTCCCCAGGGGGCCAAAACAGTTACTTGTCCTCCTTGACTACTTTGCTTTATTTCCTTACCTGGGAGCTTACAGAGTCAAAGGCTGGCTCCTCAGGCAGAGGTTCCTCGAGGCCCTTAGGGGAACTGGCACCAACTTGCTGGTTTGACTCTTCCCCGCCCTCGTCCCCAACCAGGCCCAAGGGAGAGGTCTCCTTACCCTCCTCAGAACAGGCCTTCTTCATCCCCATCTACATTCCACTCTAAGGTTCCAAGCTTCTGTGAGTCACACTGCTCCCGAGGCCTGGAACCTCTCCCCACCTCTCTTCATCAATCCCATTTCAGTATTTCCACTAAGGCCTAGGTCATGTGGTCTTCTGGAAGGTTTCCACACTGTGTGACCCAATGAACCTCATGGAATTACTTCTGTTCTGACATATGTGCAGTGGTATATAAGCTTCTCTTAGGTGGCTCTGTAGGAGTTTTGGGCTCAGATGTCTTCTGTCAGCTAAAGTCTCAGACTCTCAGCTTCCTAGGCCAGGATGAGGCTTGGATGGACTCCTGGAATGGCCATCTGGATCCCTGAGCTTTAAGGAGGCCCTGCTGTTGGCCCCTGGAAAGTGGCTTTCATTGTCCCCACTCAGCAAATACTTCATCACCTTGTGTGTGCCTGGCATTGTTCTAGACACTGAAGCCACAGGGGAGAATTGACTCATGAATCTAACATTCTAGTAGAAGAGGAAGTGTGATACTGTGATGGTACCATGGATGGCATCACCGATGGAACGGACATGAACTTAGGCAAACTTTGGGAGATGGTGAGGAACGGGGAGGCCTGGCGTGCTACAACAACAAGACAACACCATTTGTTCTTTGTCTCCATTTCTGGCACAGAGTTTCTAAATCCCTTGGAATTTCCTTAGTGATAAGAGCTATAAATGTGTCTTGATATCCATAACAAGCCCCTTTCAACCCGACCTGGGTTGATGTTAAGTGACTTTTGGAAAGACCCTGAGGATGGAGGCTGGTTGCCAGGGAACCATCCATGTGGTTAGAAGTCGGAACTTTCAGCCCTACCCCCTGACTCCTGGGGAGGGGAGGGAGCCTGGGGGTTGAATCAGTCACCAATAACCTCAGGTTTTAATCATGACTCTGTAATGAAACCGCCATAAAAGCCCAAAGGACTGGGATTGGGGAGCTTCAAAGACAGTGATCATGTGATTCTGGGAGCATCGAGGGCTCTAAAAGGGCGTGGATCAGTGCTTCCTCCACACCTTGCCCCATGCCTCTTCCACCTGGCTATTCCTGAGTTATATCTGATTATAATAAGTTGGTAATTAGTAAGTAAAATGTTTTCCTGAGTTCTGTGAGCCACTCTAGCAAATCAACTGAACTGCCCGTCTACGGCTAGAATCTGCAGCTGAGCGCTTGTCAGAAGCACAGCTGACAAACAGGAACTTGGATTGGAGCCTGAAGTGCGGGCAGTCTTATGAAACTCAGCCCTTGCCCTGTGGGATCACACACTCCCTCCAGGCAGATGGTGTCAGAATTGAGTGAACTATCGGACACCTGGCTGGTATCACAAAACCCCACCCCGCACACGTGTATTGGAATTCGTATCCAATGACAGAGGCAGCCCCTAAAGAAGACTCCAGCACACAGCTAAGCCCTGCTCTCAGGAACACTGGGTGCTCCCGGGGAGTTCCCACAAGGCGGCACGGGATGTGGTGAGCACAGCGAGCCCGCAGGACGTGTGCTTGGCTCCCCGCAGCTAGGGCTGGCAGGCGGCCTTCCCCAGGCAGCCCCGAGGAGAGGCAAGGAAGGAAGCCGCGCGGCTGTCTGGGGGAGGAGACACCAATTGCAGCAAGAGTGGGTTCCAGGCCCGCAGGTGGGCCTGGCGAAGGGGCCCGGGGCTGGGCTGCTGCGGGCCCTGAGGCCCTGGTGAGAAGTGGAACGGGCAGGAGCCCCATGGGACTGGGTTCAGCTTTGCAAAGATCATTGGCATTTGTGTGAGGAGGATGCAGAGAGGTGGAAGCAGCAGAGAGGCTGTCAGAGGCCATGGCAGTGACCTTGGAGGTGGCCCTGGTGGGAGTGGCCAAGGTGGAGGCTGCGACGTGGCTGCTCAGGCAAGTGGGCTCTGCTGGTGGCCTGGGTGGGGTCTGAAAGGGAGAAGGGAGTCGGGGCGTGCAGCTGGAAGCCTGAGCTTCTGAGGCAGGAGGAGAGCCGTAGCGGGCGGTGCTGTAGGTGGCCACCCTTCCCGGGAACCGGGGTTCAGTAGGCAGGTGACCGGGTGCACGGGGCCCAGCTCAGCAGAAGGCTCAGCCAGGACGTCAGGTCTCAGAGGAGCTGCGGGTGGACAGCGAGGCCGGGCCTGGACTTTTGGAGGGGGTGGATTTCTCCGCATTTGCTTCAAGGGCAGCAGGAAGTCACAGAGTCCCCCAAGCAGAGACATGAAATAAGAGTCTGGTTTTCCCTTTTGAAAGGTGGAAGATGGGTTAGGAGCCCCCAGAGAGCAGGCAGGACAGTGGATTCACTAGGAAGTGGCTTAGGCCCAGGCAGTGGGGGGACAGCAGAAAAAGAGCAAGTGTGTCTTCTGGGTGGAACTGATTGATTGGCCGAGAGGTTGGATGTTTGGATGAGGAAAGTGAGGTGAACCAAGAGTAACCCTTAAGAGTTTAGTTATTAATCACCTGGGGATGAGAGGGAGGAGAATATGCCACTTTGACACATTGGCTATTTTGAATTAAAGTTACTTGAGAAATAGTCATTACAAGAAGGACATGCTGACACCTGAAATCAGGAAATATCGCATGTGAAGACAACCTCCTTGGAACATGAATGACTGAGCAACAGCAACAAGTAGCCAGGTTGAGCATCTTTGCATGTGTCTCTAGACCATCTGTACATCTTCTCTGCAGAAAGATACATATGGATCTTCTGCCTACATTTTTATTGGATTGTTTGTTGTTTTTATATTGAGCTCTATGAACTGCTTGTATATTTTGGAAATTAATCTCTTGTGGGTTACATGTTTTCTTAAGAAAACATTTTGAATACATTAATCAGCCCCAGAAGATCTTGAAATTGTCCTCAGAAATCCATCCTTTGAAAGCACTCAAAGAAGAATATTTAACAGACAAACTCTGCTGAAACTTCAAAACAGATTAACTTTTATTCATAATATAGTATAGAAAAAAATGCTAACATCTTTTAAATTTGTTCAACAAGGCTAGAGTGTGAAGCCAAGTAGTACTTAGGAGGCATTACTACAAACAAACCATTACTGAAAACAAAGCTAGGGGATGTGATGGAACTACAGCTGAGCTATTACAAATCCTAGCAAACTTGGAAAACTTTGCAGTAGCCACAAGACTGGAAGAGGTCAGTTTTCATTCCAATCCTGAAGAAAGGCAATGCTAAAGAATGCTCAAACTATCTCACGGTTGTGCCCATTTCACATGCTAGCAAGGTAACACTCAAAATCCTTCAAGCTAGACTTTAGCAGTATATGAACCAAAAACGTCCAGATGTACAAGCTAGATTTTAAAAAGGCAGAGGAACCAGAGGTCAAGTTGCCCATATCTTTTGGATCATAAAAAGAGCAAGGGCATTCTGGAAATACATCTGCTTCATTGACTATGCTAAAATTTTGACTGTGTGAATCACAACAAACTGTGTAAAATTCTTAAAGAGATGGGAATACCAGACCATCCCTGTCTCCTGCGATACCTGTATCAGGTCAAGAAGAAACAGAACTGAGCATGGAACAACTGACTGGTTCAAAATTGGAAAAAGAGTACAACAGGGCTATACGTTGTCAGCCTGCTTATTTAACTTATATGCAGAGTGCATTGGGTGATATGCCAGACTGGATGAATCCCAAGCTGGAATCAAGGTTGCCAGGAAAAATAACAATCCCAGATATGCAGATGATACCACTCCAATGGCTGAAAGCAAAGAGGAATCAAAGAGCATCTTGATAAACATGAAAGAGGAGAGTGAAAATGGATTAAAACTCAACTTTCAAAAAACTAAGATCATGGCATCTGGTACCATCACTTCATGGCAAAAAGATGAGGAAAAAGAGGAAACAGTGATAAATTTTATTTTCTTGTGCTCCAAAATCACTGCAGGTGGTGACTACAGCCATGAAATTAAAAGACTCTTTCTCCTTGGAAGAAAAGCTGTTACAAAACCTAGGTAGTGCAGAACAAATCAGAGATATCACTTTGCCAACAAAGGTCCATATAGTCAAAGCTGTGTGAGAGTTGGACCATAAAGAAGGCTGAGTGGGGAAGAATTGATGCTTTCAAATTGTAGTGTTGGAGAAGACTCTTGAGAGTCCCTTGGACTGCAAAGAGATCAAACCAGAAAATTCTAAAGGAATATTCACTGGAAGGACTGATGCTGAAGCTAAAACTCCAATACTTTGGCCACCTGATGTGAAGAGCTGACTCATTGGAAAAGACCCTCATGCTGGTAGAGATTGAGGGCAGGAGGAAAAGGGGACAACAGAGGAAGAGATGGTTGGATGGCATCACCAACTCAATGGACAAGAGTGTGACTAACCTCTAAGAGATAGTGAAGGACAGGAAAGCCTGGCCTGCTGCACTCCATGGGGTCAGAAAGAGTCATGACTTAGAGACCAAACAGCGAAATAAGGCTAGCAAAAGAGGTTAAAATCAGAAAGTAGAATTGCAAAGGAACTATCTGTAGTTTATTTACAGTTTACTGCCCTATAGTACTGGGCTTTGCAGGTGGCACTAATGGTAAAGAACCTACCTGCCATTGCAGGAGATGTGGGGTTTAATCCCCGAGTGGGGAAGATCCCCTGAGTAGGAGCATAGCAACCCAGTCCAGCATTCTTGCCTGGAGAAATCCATGGACAGAGGAGTCTGGTGGGCTATGGTTCACAGCATTGCAAAGAGTTGGACACGACTGTATATATGTATGAATACACCTTATAGTACTGGCTATAGGTATAAACATTGGAAAAGAAAAAGGCATAGTTTATCATCTTTGCAACATTACAGTTTATACCCAAAAGAACAGTTAGTAATATGGCCAACTGCTAGATAAAAACATACAATCAGTAGGTTTGTCGTGTACAAGTAAAAGCCAATTAGAAAATGTTATGAATCACCAATGGACATCATCTTTAGGATAAATATAAGATACCTAATGAAAAATATGAAGACCTGCAAGAACTTTTACAACTAACACCCAAAAGAGACATCCTCTTCATCATAAGGGATGGGAATGCAAAATTAGGAAGTCAAGAGCTACCTGGAGTAACAGGCAAATTTGGCCTTGGAGTACAAAATGAAGCAGGTCATAGGCTAACAGAGTTTGCCAAAAGAATACACTGGTCATAGCAAACATCCTCTTCCAGCAACAAAAGAGAAGACTCTACACATGGACATCACCAGATGGTCAACACCAAAATCAGATTGATTATATTCTTTGCAGCCAAAGATGGAGAAGCTCTATACAGTCAGCAAAACAAGGCTGGGAGCTGACTGGGGCTCAGATCATGAACTCCTTATTGCTAAATTCAGACTTAAATTGAAGAAAGTAGGGAAAACCAGTAGACCGTTCAGGTATGACCTAAATCAAATACCTTATGATTATACAGTGAGAGTGACAAATAGATTCAAGGGATTAGATCTGATAGACAGAGTGCCTGATGAACTATGGATGGAGGTTCATAACATTATACAGGAAGCTGTAATCAAAACCATCCCCAAGAAAAAGAAATGCAAAAAGGCAAAATGATTGTCTGAGGAGGCTTCACAAATATCTGAGAAAAGAAAAGAAACTAAAGGCAAAGGAGAAAAGGAAAGATGGCTTTTGAATGTAGAGTTCCAAAGAATAGAATGGAGAGATAAGAAAGCCTTCCTCAGTGATCAATGCAAATAAATAGAAGAAAACAATAGAAATGGGAAAGACTAGAGATTGCTTCAAGAAAATTAGAGATACCAAGCCAAGATTTCACGCAAAGATGAGCAAAATAAAGGACAGAAATGGTATGGACCTAACAAGCAGAAGATATTAAGAAGAGCTGGCAAGAATACACAGAAGAACTATACAAAAAAGATCTTCATGACACAGATAACCGCAATAATGTGATCACTCACCTAGAGCCAGACATCCTGGAATGCGAAGTCAAGTGGCCCTTAGGAAGCATCACTACGAACAAAGCTAGTGGATGTGATGGAATTCCCGTTGAGCTATTTCAAATCCTGAAAGATGATGCTGTGAAAGTGCTGCACTCAATATGCCAGAAAATTTGGGAAACTCAGCAGTGGCCACAAAACTGGAAAAGGTCACTTTTCATTACAATCCAGAAGAAAGGCAATGACAAAGAATGTTCAAACTGCCGCACAGTTGCACCCATCTCACAGGCTAGTAAAGTAATGCTCAAAATTCTCCAAGCCAGGCTTCAACAGTATGTGAACTGAGAACTTCCAGATGTTCAAGCTGGATTTAGAAAAGGCAGAGGAACCAGAGATCAAATTGCTAAAATCTGCTGGGTCATTGAAAATGCAAGAGAATTCCAGAAAAACATCTATTTCTGCTTTATTGATTATGCCAAAGCCTTGGACTGTGTGGATCACAACAAATTGTGGAAAATTCTGAAAGAGATGGGAATACCAGACCACCTTACCTGCCTCCTGAAAAATCTGTATGCAGGTCAAGAAGCAACAGTTAGAATTGGACATGGAACAAGTTCCAAATTGGGAAAGGAGTACATCAAGGTTGTATATTGTCACCCTGCTTATTTAACTTATATGCAGAGTACTTCATCAGAGAAGGCAATGGCTACCCACTTCAGTACTCTTGCCTGGAAGATTCCATGGATGGAGGAGCCTGGTGGGCTGCAGTCCACGGGGTCGCGAAGAGTCAGACACGACTGAAGTGACTTAGCAGCAGCAGCAGCAGCAGATTACTTCATGAGAAATGCTGGGCTGGATGAAGCACAAGCTGGAATCAAGATTGCCGGGAGAAATATCAATAACCTCAGATATGCAGATGACACCACCCTTATGGCAGAAAGTGAAGAGGAACTATAAAGCTTCTTGATGAAAGTGAAAGAGGAGAGTGAAAAAGTTGACTTAAAGCTCAACATTCAGAAAACTAAGATCATGGCATCTGGTCTCATCATTTCATGGGAAATAGATGGGGAAACAGTGGAAACAGTGTCAGACTTTATTTCTGGGGGCTCGAAAATCACTGCAGATGGTGATTGCAGCCATGAAATTAAAAGATGCTTACTCCTTGGAAGAAACTTATGACCAACCTAGACAGCATATTTAAAAGCAGAGACATTACTTTGCCAACAAAAGTCCATCTAGTCAAGGCTATGGTTTTTCCAGTGATCATGTATGGATGTGAGAGTTGGACTGTGAAGAAAACTGAGCACCAAAAAATTGATGCTTTTGAACTGTAGTATTGGAGAAGACTCCTGAGAGTCCCTTGGACTGCAAGGAGATCCAACCTGTCAATCCTAAAGGAAATCAGTCCTGAATATTCATTGGAAGGACTGATGCTGAAGCTCAGACTCTAACACTTTGGCCACCTGGTGGAAGAACTGACTCATTGGAAAAGACCTTGATGCTGGGAAAGATTGAAGGCAGGAGGAGAAGGGGATGACAGAGGATGAGGTGGTTGAATGGCATCACCGACGTGATGGACTTGAGTTTGATCAAACTCTGGGAGTTGGTGATGGACAGGGAGTCCTGGCGTGCTGCAGTCCATGGGGTTGCAAAGAGTTGGACATGACTGAGTGACTGAACTGAACTGAACTGAACTGAATGAAAGATATTAAAAGTCAGCTTGAAATGTAAGCAAATATGTGTAAGAAACCCCAACAAAAGCAGCAGTAATGGATAACCTTTGGGGAGCAGATAACACCTGCTCAGCATGTTCTGCTCACTTTATAGACTTTATCTCCATCCTCCTGCCCTGAGGCAGAAGGATTTTCATCCCCATATTAATGATGAAGAACATGTGAACATGTGGCTAGTCAATGTGACCTTTTACTGAGGTGATAAAGAAAGATCTGAATAAATATAGAAGTATGACATATACCTTGGTGCACCTCTCAAATTAACCTGCTGATTTTGTGCATATTCCAAACTAATACCAAGTGGATTTGCTTTTTTTCCCCCCAACTTGACAAATTGGAGATAAGTAACTGAAGTAATCTGAAGAACTGACTCATTGGGAAAGACCCTGATGCTGGAAAGATTGAAGGCAGGAGGAGAAGGGGATGACAGAGGGTGAGATGGTTGGATGGCATCATTGACTTGATGGACATGAGTTTGAGCAAGCTCTGGGAGTTGGTGATGGACAGGGAAGCCTGTTATGCTGCAGTCCATAGGGTTGCAAAGAGTTGGACACAGTGAGTGACTGAACTGAACTGAAGAATAAATGATTATAAATATAAAAAATTTTAGAGATAAGAAATTAATAACCTATTACATTGACAAAAGTTAAAAAGTCAAACAATTAGGGCTTTTGAGGATGTGAATGAAACTTTTTTTAATCAGTATTTTTAAAATTGAAGTATACCATTTTATGCTAATGGTAAAGAATCCGCCTGCCAACGCAGGAAATGTAAGAGGCATGGGTTCTATCCCTGAGTCAGAAAGACCCCCTGGAGGAAGACATAGCAACCCGCTCCAATATTCTTGCCTGGAGAATCCCATGGACAGAGGAGCCTGATAGGGTCATAAGGTTGCAAAGAGTTGGGCACTAATGAAGTGACTTAGCATGCATGCATGCATACTTAATTTGCAATATTGTGTTAGTTTCAAGTATACAGCAAAGAGATTCAGTTATATGTTTATATTCTTTTTCTGATTCATTTCCATTTAAAAGTTATTACAAGATATTTAACATAGTTCCCTGTGCCATTTCTAGGTCCATCCTTATTTTTGCAAATGGCATTATAATCAGTCTTTTTTATGGCTAATATTCCATTATATATATGTACCATATCTCCTTTATGCATTCATCTGTCAATGGACATTTAGGGTTAGCAATATTTGGTTGCTTTCTACTGTAAATAGGACTGCAATGAAAATCAGGGTGCAAGTGTCTTTTTGAATTAGAATTTTCTGCAGATATAGACACAGGAGTGAGATTGCTCGATTGTATGCTATTCTTAGTCAGTCAATCATGTCTGACTCTTTGCGATCCCATGGACTGTAGCCCACCAGGCTCTTCTGTCCATGGGGATTATCGAGGCAAGAATACTGGAGAGGGTTGCCATGCCCTCCTCCAAGGGATCTTCTCAACCCAGGAATTGATCCCAGGTTTCCCACATTGCAAATGATTCTTTATTATCTGAGCCACCAGGGAACCCCAAGAATACTGGAGTGGGTAATCTATCCCTTCCCCAGGGGATCTTCCTGACCCAGGAATCACACTGAGTTCTCCTGCATTGCAGGTGGATTCTTTACCAGCTGAGCTACCAGGGAAGCCCATGGTAACTCTATTTTTAGTTTTTTAAGAATATCCATACTGTTCTCCATAATGCATGCACCAATTTACATTCCCACCAACAGTGTAGTAGGGTTCCCTTTTCTCCATATTCTCTCTAGAAGGAACTGTTAAACATCACCTGTGGACTTATATATTGGAACATCCACTTTGATTAGTGATTTGGTATTTCATCTGGAATTTTCACATTCAAAATTCTTATACCTCAGCACCCTGATCTCTAAGAATCTGTCTAAAAATAAAACATTGCTAGTGAACATTTCATTAGTAAATGGTGTCTTTGTTCACAATCAGAGCAACATGTTCCACCACTGACTGTGGACAGTAATATAGCCACAAAGTGAAAAACAGCAGGGCTAAGAAAATAAATAAGCTGCAGATACATGAAAAAAGGTGGAGGAGTCTTTGAAGCCTACTGTTAAGGGAAATAGTAGGTTCTAGAAGACTGAATACAGAACATCACTGCTTTTACAGAGCAAAAATATGAGTGATACTGAGCAAAATTATTGCTTGGCACATTTTATATGTAATAAAGCAATTTCTTAGAAAACTAAACAAGTGCTTACCCTGCAGTTCAGCAATTTCCCTCCTAGGCACTTATCCCCAGTAAATTAATACTTGCATTCACATAAAACCTGCACACAAATGTTCACAGCAGCAACTTTGTTCATAATAGCTGGAAAGTGGAAGCAAACCAAGTTCCTATAACAGGTGATGGATAAACGAATGACAGTACATCTGCACCATGGATTTAATTGCTCAGCAATGAAAGAAATGAGCTACTTATGCACATAACTGTTTGGATGGATCTCAAGAGAATCATGTTTAGTGAAAAAAGGGCAAATCTCTAAAAGGTACACACTGATGTTTGGGCCTTTTGAGTAGGATCTCCCCCATTCTTCTTGCTCAGCTCTGCAATAAACCTTTCTCTGCTCAAAAAAAAAAAAAAAAAAGTTATATACTGTGTGATTCCATTCCATTTTTGAGATGATGAAATTCTGGAGATGGAGAACCAATGTAGTTGCCAGTAGTTTGGGAGGCAGGAAGAAGGACAGTGGCTTTGGCTAGAAAAGGGTATCCATAGGGGTCCTTGTGATGCACCTATCCTGCATCTTGACTGTAGCAGTGGAAACATGAATCTACATGTGCAACTTTCCACTGGAAAAACCCTGATGCTGGAAAGGCTGAAGGCAGGAGGAGAAGCGGACAATAGAGGATGAGATGGTTGGATGGCATCACCAACTCAATGGACATGGGTTTGGGTAGACTGAGGGTTGGTGACGGAAGGGAAGTCCTGGCATGCTGCAGTCCATGGGGTCGTAAAGAGTCAGACAGGACTGAGTGACTGAACTGAACTGAACTGAACAGAATGCATGCAATGAAATAGTATAGAATTAAATACACATACATACATGCACACACATGAGTATGTGTAAAACATGAATGCATGGGGAACTTTGAATAAAGTTAATGAATTTTATTCATGTTAATTTTCTGGTTGTGATATTGTACCATAGTTATATAAGATGTTAATACTGAAGAGTATAGTAGAACTTCCTGTATTATTTTCTTACAGTTGTTTTGCTTTCTCAGTTTCTGTTTTTTAACTTTTACAATACAAAGATCTGAACTAAATGTATCAATTTGCTGAGACTGTTATGAAAAGTACCCCAACCCAGGGTACAGAAATACATGGTACTATCCCCCAGTCTGACTGAAAGTCTAGCACTGAGGGTCTGCAAGGCTGGCTCCGTCCGAGAGCTGTGAGGGGAACTCCGACCCTGGCCTCCCCCAGCTGCTGCAGGCATTCTGGCCATCTCTGACATTCCTTGTCTTAGAGAGCTCTGCTTTCATCTTCCCATGGTGTTCTCTTTGTGTGCATGTCTGTCTCCAAACTTCCCCTTTTTATAAAGACGGAAGTCATACTGGGATAGGGACACCTTCTTTAGTATGACTTCATCTTAACTAATTAGACTGTGACGACTATTTTCAAATTAGGTTACATTCTGTGTTACTGTGAGTTATGGCTTCAGCATTTAAATTAGGGGTGGGGATGGAGGACACAATGTAACCCATAGCAACCCTGAAGAGGTGAGACCAGTTAATTATTTACTGAGTAAATGCTTGCTTTGACTGGGCAATAAGAGGATGGGCAGGCAATGAAGAAAGAAATTTTACCTTATAGATTAACCAAATTCATGTTTGGATAAATAGCATATCATCTTTATGATAGATAATAAATTGACTGGTCATTAGATCCAGATAGATAATAGGTTGACTGATCAAAGAAAAGTGTAAGTGTTAGTCACTCAGTCGTGTCCAACTCTTTGCGATCCCATGGGCTGTAGCCTGCCAGGCTCCCCTGTCCATGGAATTCTCCAGGCACAGAATACTGGAATGGGTTGCCATTCCCTTCTCTAGAGGGTCTTCCTGACGCAGGGACTGAACCCAGGTCTCCCACATTCAGGATCTCAATTCAGATACAGAAAGTAATATCTGCTTTACTAGTGTAGGAATTGTTGAGAGGAAAATGTCTTATAAGAGAACTGCTTTCCCAACAAGGCCTGAGTCCTCTTATGATTAATCTAAAAATCAACCAGTCCATGCAGAAAACTGTTTCATAAAGTGAATAAATAATTATTAAGCACCTCCTATGTATCACACACTGTGATAACCATGAAGATTACAAGGACACATTGTGCTTCTTAAAGTGTGTTCTGGATTAACTGGTTCACTGTTAATTAGACAAAACCTGTTCAATGAAGAAAGCAAGTTGACATAACATTTTCTTCCTAATTTTGTTGCAGACAAGCAACAAACAGTGGTTGATATACTACTTGACAAACGCTGGAATGGGGCTTTGTCCCCTGAAGACCCTGTTGAACAGGGAGACAAACGCCAGTGCATCATCTCCTTCCAGCCACGTTCAAATGCTACAGCTGAAGTTTCTCTTCCACACCCACTGCTGCCCCTGCAGGTACCAAAAACCTCACCTCTGTTTTGGAAGAACACATATGTGCCCCGTGCCACTGAACAGCATTTTGCTCTTTGCCTGGATGTATTGACTTGCTATTCTCAATTGCTATCATAACTTTCCCCACAGAGTGTTTTTCCTTATGTCCAACTATGAAGTTGAGCTTGCTCAGAGCTGTCCTAGCAGACTTTCTTTCCTGTTCAATAGCACAGGTCATGTGTATGTCCTTCCAAAACAGAGGTGAGTTTTTTTTTTTTTTTTTTTTTTATTTTATTAGTTGGAGGCCAATTACTTCACAAAGAGGTGAGGTTTTTGACACCTACGGAGGAAGCAGTAGATGTGGAAGAAAAAACCTCAACCATGGTATTTGAATGTGAAATGAAAATTTTACTGGATGAGCTTAACAGAAGATTGACAATGACAGAAGTATTCTCAGCACATATAGAGGTGGCTAAATATAAATTATCCTGATCTGAATAACAGGGAAAAATATATTCTAAAAGTAAGTACAGTGTCATTAATCTTTAGGACAATATTCAGTGACCTAATATATGTGTAACTGGAGTTTCAGAAAATGACAGAAAGAAAATAGGGCAAGAAAAATATTTGAGAAAATGTTGGCCAGATATTTCCCAAATTTGGTACAAGCATAAGCTTCCATAAGCTTACAAGATGCTCAGAAAACTCTAGGCAGGAGGTGTAAAAGAAAATATAACTAGGCATCAGAGTTAAACTGAAAATCAAGAAAAAAAGATTCTAAAATCTTGAAAGCAGCCAGAGAAAAACACGCATTACAAATAGAGGTATGATATGAAAGACAGATACTTCTCTTTAGAAAAATGGAGACCAGGAGATAAATATTCTAAAACACTGGAAGGAAAAAAAAAAAACAAAACACCCTCAATTCAGAATTCTATATCCAGCAGAAATCTGTCAAAATATAAGGGAAATAAACAGAGTTTAAGATAAACAAAAGCCTAAAGAATTCATTACTGGCTCACCTGAATTAAAAGAGAGAGAAACTAAAAGGAATTTTTCAGCCTAAAGGGAAGTGAACCAAATGGAAATCCAAATCAGCAGAAGGCAATGAAAAATATTGGATATAATAAATGCAAAATGCTCGAGACTCCATAATAGTCTTCATTTCTTAATATCTTTAAAAGGCAAACTATTGTTTAAGCAAACCTGATACCAACTTATTGTGAAGTTTATAACTTAAGTGAATTTAAAATATATGACAACAATAGCACAGAAAAGAGACATTAAATGGAATTACATTATCACTACAAACTTCCAGGTATTAAAAGAGTGATGAGGAAACTGCAAATAACTTTATGCAGTATAGTCAACAGATTAGATGAAATGAAAAGTTTCCTTGAAAAACAATTTTCCCAAACTAAAACAAGATGAATAAGAAATCCAAATATGTCTGTATAAATTGAAGAAAGGTATTAAGTTCTCATAAAGAAAACTCCAGGCCCAAGTGGTACAACTGCATGCTCACCAGGAAGGCTCGCATGAAAGGCATCGCCAGCATAACGCGAGCTGAGGGTGGGGGCAGCTAGACTCTCCACCATCGCTGGAGGGGGTGCAAAACCAGGTCAACCACTTTGGAATAATACTTGATCATTTTCTAAAATTAATTTATTTTTTATTGAAGGATAATTGCTTTACAGAATTTTTTGTTTTCTTCAAATCTCAACATGAATCAGTCATAGGTATGCATATGCATAGTTTCATGTAGAGTTTGGCAACTCTAACCCTGGGCATTTACTCTAAAGAGATGAGAATACGTGCACACAAAAAAAGACTTGTTGATTAAAACTTTATTCAAAATAGCTAAAAAGTGGAAAACCTCACAATGTGATATATGATGGAATACAGTTCCATGTGATGGAACAGTCGTCAGCCTCTGCCCCTGGCTGTGGTCTCTGGGGTCTTTTACACTTCACCCTCCCAATCTGACATCTTTGCTCTGCTTTGTTAGCAGGCTTAGCACTTGCATCTCCAGCCTTCTGCTTCCCAATCACACAGCGAATGTGTGCTGACTGCAGCCCTTTCAGAGGGAGCATAGGCTGCTGCTAATCTTTCTGGATGCCTTACAGGGGGACAAAATCTGTCAGTGATACCTGTCCTCACTGTAACATTAGATGCAATATGTTGGATTCTTCTGCAATAACTTGTAGATTTCTAAGCATTTCCATTGGGTTCTGTGAGTCTTCTTAGCAATCAAACTCTGTTTAACAGTCACTGTCAGTAAAGTAAGTTAAATCAGGTTTCCTAAGGACCTCTGAATACACTGACATTCAAGTCAATCTTTTAATTTATTTATTTATTTTAGTGCTATTAACTAACTGACAGAATAATGAGCTGGATCCATAGCATCCTCCTCTGATGGCCAATCTGGTATTTTTGTTTTATTTCATAATGAACTCATGGATGTCAACATATCTGATGTTGTTCAATCACTGCAGATGGCATTTGGTTCGTGAGGATTCTTCAGACTGATTTCTGAGTCTTTTTAATGTAACTCCAGTTGTGCTCGGCAGTTTCCCTCATCTCCTGGATAATATGTCACTCCAGACTCATCTCGTACATTTCCTACCTTAGCCCTGGAGTGACCATTTCTCCAAAGAACCTTGATGGTGCAGTGAGGTGTGGGAAGTGATACTCGGCCGCTGCAGCCTCTGTCCACTGCTGCTGCAGCAGTTGCTGCACTCATTTCCTTGCCTGCAGGCTGAGTCGTTTCAGTCATGACAGACTCCTTGAGAACCGGAGGACCAAGGTCCGCCAGGCTCCTCTGTCCATGGGATTCTCCAGGCAAGAATACTGGAGTGAGTTGCCATGCCCTCCTCCAGGAGATCTTCCTGACCCAGGGATCAAACCCACATCTCTTATGTCTCCTTTTATTTCCTTAATATGCAGCTATAAAAATATCTTTCATATCTTTATGCAGAAAAGAAAGGTACATTCATTAGGAATGGAAAATAAGAAAAATGGCTATTGGCACATTGATCAAAGAAATTGAGCAACAGATAGAAATAAAAAAAGCAGTTATGTCACAGACATCAGAAGGTTTATTTTTTATTCTTAGTTAATTATAATATGCTCAAAAGAAGCATTTAAAATTAAGGTATGCAACCTTCTCCAGAAAGACTAATCAATGCACAACATTTACTTCAGATCTTTGTTTTTTAAAGGTTAACAAAGAGAAACTTTGAGAAAGTAAAACAAAAGTAAGAGGTCAGGGAGAGCCAGAGTTGGCTACCAATTCTACAGGTTCTACCTCAGAATACAGCTTAACACAGCCCTCCTCACCCATGCCATCCTTGCGCAGCGTCCTTGCCCAAGCCGTCTTTTCTCGTTGAAGATGCCGCCTTAGCCTCCTGCTGCCAGATGGCCCAGAAACCACCACTCTGGTCTATTTTCCACAGAAAGATCTTTGTGTGTTAGATGAAGTTACCACTCTATTTGAGACCCTCTATTGACTTCACAGAGACCTTCCATGGTGGGGGAAGCCCAATAGCATGCTTTCGGTTGTCTTCACAGCCCCACGCCACACCTGTGCTCCTGGCTCACATCTGCACACGCAGCTCTGGCAGCGAACGCACTGAGCCCGCTGAGTGTCAGCTTCACGTGCGCTGTTCCCTGGCGGGATCGTCCCTTCACCTGCACCTCCGCCTGCCTGAGCCCCTCTGCAGCCTCTCTAGTCACTCTCCTGGGTTTACTTCAAAGCCCTCTTTGTCACCTGGCATCGTGGTCTGTGCGCTGCTTCTGTTTGTGTGTCCTTTCCGCACCGCCCCCTGCCTATTTGAACATAAAGTCTGTGCAGACAGGAGGCTGAAATCTCTGTGTGATGTTCATGGCTATAACTCGGGCACCTAGAACCATGACAGGCACAGAGTATGCTGTCAATAAATATTTGCCGAGTGAATAAGAGAGACAGTTGGAAAAAGGCATGAGAAGCTGTTAAACACACACATGTGTGTGCAAACACACTTACACAGACACATCAACGTGATGCGGTTCGTCAGAGGATGGAGAGATAGCTGAACAGACACAGAGGTGTGACAGTCTGAATAAAAGGGGGAAAGTCAAGACAGGAAGAAGCCCGTGAGAGAAGGTCTGAAGGAGCTCCCTGCACCCCGTGCCCCTTGGCCAGGCGCTGTGGCCTCTCCTCCCGCCTCCTCCTCTTGGCTCTGGTGTCTGTGTCAAGCCTGTGATGGATTGTGCAAGAGCAATGACTTTTCATCATGAGCTTCCCTGAGGTCTCTACCAGATGGTTTTCTCTGCCACAAAAGTCTGTTTGGAAACACAAGTGCTAGGTTTTTGTTGACCTTCTGGCCACTGTCCCCGAGCTGGTAAGACAAGACTCTCCGGGTTGCTGCTGAAATGGGACAAGGGGCATGAGAAAAGACACCCCGGTTAACACCAACACACTATCTTACTAGGCAGACACCCTGGTTAATATCAACATGCTATCTCACCACACAGATGCCCCGGATAACATCAACAAGCTATCTAACAGGCAGACGCCCTGGTTAATATCAACACGCTATCTCACCAGGCAGACGCCCTCGTTAATATCAACATGCTATCCCACCATGCGGACGCCATGGTTAACACCAACACGCTATCTCACCATGCAGACATCCTGGTTAACATCAACACGCTATCTCACCATGCGGACGCTCTGGTTAACATCAAGATGGCATCTCACCATGCAGACGCCCTGGTTAGCAGCAATATATTATCTCACCATGTAGGTATTGTTAGGAAGTAAATGGTTTGCTCCTTCGCATCCGTCAGGAAAGGCAAAGAGCACGGCAGTACGGGAGATGGCGGGGGGGAGGGAAACGTGGGACATTGGAACAACACGCGTGAGGGGAATTCAAAACCTCCCATGGAGTCCATCCGCGCCCCTTCCCCATAACCCTCGTTTTGTTCCCTTCCTGCTCAGTCTTGCCCCATTTCCCTCTTCCGTGCTGCAGCTGGGAGCTCTGTCTTGCTTGGGGAAGTGTTTTAAGTGCAGGGTAAGGGGTGTGGGGCCTACTTACATACACGCTAGGGAGCCAGCTTCCATGGCGCTTGAAAGCCTACTATTTTTATCTTTATATATATTTTAATGTATTAGTTATACATTTCTTTTTGTTGCCTTAACATGCATTTTTGTGACTAGTAGCCATTTTTCCTATTGGTTCTCATCATTCCGACACTCACTACCCTCTTGCTTTGCCCACTGTTGATTTCTCAGCTAGCTTCTTTCTTTTGATGCTTTAAAGCTGGCTTTGGTGCTTATTTCCTTCTTTTTGGAACATTTTCCATACCTTAACCAGATTTCTTAAATACCTAATTTCTAATTTGCACTTAATATTTCCTAATGTTTACTGTTTCAGGTTTTAGAAAGCTGAGTTCACCGTTGGTTATCTTGTGGTTTGCTGTACCTCTTGGTGATTCCAGTGCCTTATCATTTTTAACCTTAGTTCACTATATTTTTGTTTTGAAGATACACATCTCCCGGGGTCCAGCCCCAGCAGGATCCAGGGGAACCCTCAGGATGAACGGCGTCGGCGAATGAGAGAGAGAGTGAGACAAAGCTTGGGGACTAAGTCTGAAGTTATTTTTGCACGGCTCCTTTATGCCCTTAACAACATCTCTGGGGGAAGAGCACATTGCTTACACACAGGTCATCTCAAAACATTACAACTTGACCTTCAACAGAAACTGGATGTCACCCACATACTTTTTCGTTCACAAGAGTCTTTCTTATCATTTGGCCTTCGGGCCTGCTAACATTTTATGACTTGCACCTGGTGTGACTTAAGCAACTTCAGTAGCCGACCCTGTTTTTCTTATAATTAATCTATTTTCTTTCTAATAAGCGTCATCTCTATGGGAACTAGATAGGATTACATTTTTTACAGAACAGAAATGTGAAGGACTGCAAAAACAGCAGATAGGGCACAAAACAGGCTCTTAGTCTAAAAGTTAACCACCTGCAAGAAGTCGCCAGCTAATCTCTATCTAAAGTATTTTCTATCAGGCACATTTGTGGCTACAATATTTGTGGAGCTTTTCTCACCCCGCGGAGGGACCTATGCTTAATAGTTTCTTTTGTTAGCGTACTGTGCTTAGGACGTTTAGAACAATCAAGAGCATTTTGTGCAATGAGATCACACATTTATCAAACAAGCCAGAATGCCAGCAAAATGTTTGAATGGAAGCATTTCCTTCATCTCTGGCCCCTTCATAGGGCAGCAGCATCCAGGAGATTTATTAATTAGGGTTTTAAGTTGGTCCTCATTCAGTGAAAGAGGAGCAGGAGAGCTCTCGGCAGGCAACACAAGAATCTGCAACAGGGCAAACAAGAACAACAGCAGAAAATGGGGGGTGGGGGTGGGAAACAGGGTGGGGTAGAGGCCGAGGCCAACCTGGAGGGTCCCTTATCCTAGACGGCCTTGCCTGTCAGATTTTTTCCTCATGACCTCGTCATGGATGGGGTCCCGGGCGGCCTTGCCTGCCCAGTATTTTCTTCATGAACTTGTCATGGGCGGGACCCCCCATAACGGCTCCCGGCACACATCCTTTCTATCTGGGGGGAGGTGGGTGGGCTTTGGTGTATGATTCTTTCTCTAAGTCAGAACTGTGGATCTTCTTGGTCTTCTAGAATGAGAATGAGGGTTTGTGGTACATCCAAAGTCATCTCCTTGCCTGTGTCCTCTCTCTGCTCCCTTCCAAGTGTGAAGGTAGAGTTCATCCTGAGAAACTGCTGCAGAGATAGAAGCTCACAGAGGAAGATCCCAGGTTTGGTATCTTTTTAGTCAGCCACCCTCCTACGGGTTAGGATCAACCAACTTGGACCAAATGACCAGCAAGGTTAATTGCTGCCCCACAGTCCTAGACACTGAGCATGAAGAGCTTTCATCTTGGATGGAAGAAGGCAGATTTTATTACACCTTTAGAATCCTTCTTACATCTTCAGTGCAGAGAAGTATGTGCTAGTTCATCTGGCCAAGATATATATATATATTTTTTAATGAGTTAGATGGGAATTTTCTACAGGATGATAAAATTGTTACCTTCAATTTACTTCTCTTGAGTTTGGGAAGAAATGAAGGATTAGGTAGCATAAGGGAAATGTGTTTAGGCTAGCATGGAAGTATCTACTCATACCAGTTACAAATCGGGTGGACCAAGCTCTGAGCCAAGCCAGATTTTACAGGGATTAAAAGTCTTGCAATGGTGAAACTATGTGGCTGGCATTTTAATGTAACATACCTCCCACATGAGTAACAGTTAACAATTTCCCTAATACTTGTTATTTATAAACACAATCCCCCTTAGTTCTCTTTATTTACAAGGTTGCTTTCTGGTGCAAAAGGACTGGAACGTGTATTTTGTTGTGACATGACATCTAACAGTCCTGCTGAATTTCTGGCACCCTTGCCCCATGAGCAGTGCTGCCTAGGGACACAGAAACAGACTTGGGGGATGTGAAGTGCTGAGAAGGCAAGAGGTATCTCAAACTATAGCAACAACATTCACGTGGCTGCTAGCAGGCAGCCAGGGACGATGCCAGCTGAAGTGGAGGCCGCCTATGGAAGCCTGAAGGGCTGCCAGACTCATAAATTTAAAGAGTGCAAAAGAATTGTGATGGCAACAAAATATTTCTCTGTAATGCAGCCAGGTGTAAGTCTTATACAACAATGCCTTTCAAAGTTTAGAAACATCCAGTATTCCCAAATAGAAGGCAAGGGCCTGAACCAGCGTGGGCCACCTTCAGGTTCTTGCTTCAATAGTAGGAAACTTGTCTATTGACCTTTCTCCATGGCTAATCTGAGGAACAAGGCAGGGGTAGTATTTAAGATTTTATGATGAAAAATTATTTAAATCAATACGGAAGTCAGGAGAATAATTTAACCACCCTGACACAGCCACTGCCCAGAGTTCTCCTTCCTTTTTATCATTTCAGGTATACAGAGTATATTCAATCCTGCTACTTTGACGTGTGGACTATTTCTGGTCCTTTGCTGCAATGAATACCCTTTTGCCTACCTCTTTTCACATTTTTGCAACTGTGTCTTCAAGTTAGATTCTGAGAAGTGTGACTGTAGAATCAAGAGTAAATACATATGTCATTTTGCTCCAGATTGCCAAATTTCCCTGTATTGCATTACATCCCGAATATTTGAGAGGGCGCCCTTCCTCATGGTCGTCCCAGCAATTTGTGGTCAATCTTTTGGATTTTTGTCAACTTGGTAGATGAGAAATGGTATCTCAATTTCATTTTCTTTGGACTTCCCTGGTGGTACAGCGGATAAACATCTGCCTGCCAGTGCAGAGGACACAGGTTTGATCCCTGGTCTGGGAAGATCTTACATGCCACAAGCAACTAAGCCGGTGTGCCAGAACTACGGGGCCTGCGTGCTGAAGCTGCTGGAGCCCTGTGCCCAGAGCACGGGCGCTGCAACAAGGAGCCGCCACAGTGGGGAAGCCTGTGCCCGCAGCAGAGGCCCAGCACCATCAAACGATAGTAACAGTTTAAAGGTATCTCAGTGATTAAAACTGCTTAAAATTGAAGTCTAGTGGATTTACAGTGCTGTCCAGCAAAGTGACTCAGTGCACATAAAGCAAGTAAGTCCCTACATTAAATGTTTAAGTCGTGAACTTTCAAAGACAGGAACACGCGCGTCATCAGCGTCAGGCGGGAGTGACACTGAGCGCGCTCCGCCTCCTGTTGCTGGCGACCCTTCAGCTCTAGCGTCTCCCACCTCCTCTCCCTCCCGCAGTCACTAACTCTTCTTGCCTGTTCATTTGATGCTGCCCCCTGCATACCAGTTGTTGTACTGTTGTACTTTTCAAGGCACTGTACTGTAAAATTAGAAATGCTTTCTCTATTTTCAGTGTTTGTTTTTTATGTATTATTTACATGAAAAGTATTGTGAAACTGTTACAGTACAGTACTAGATAGCTGATTGTGTTAGCTGGGCACCTAGGCTAATTTTGTTGGACTCACAAATGTGCTCTTGGAACTGAACTCATTCATATGTAGGGGAGTTACTCTGTATATACACATTCCTTTGTTTAAACATTATTTTTCATTATGGTTTATCATAGGTTATTCAATACAGTTCTCTGTGCTATATAACAGGACCTTGCTGCTTCCTGTCAACTTAGTTTTCATTTGTATTTCTCCTAGTTTTTTCTTTTGTTCAGAATTAAGAGATCTTAAATGCTTGTACACTGACAATTTATGATTTCTTCTCCTATTTAAAGATTGTATTGGCAAAAGCAGGGAATGGCAATAGGTCCTAAGGGATGAATTGTTGGGACTTGAACACTAGGTTGAAAAAGTTTCTGCAGTTGAATCCAGATTAAACTATACTAAATGTTCCATGATCAACTAGGGAAGTCTAGTTTGAGTGAGGTAAAGACACTGGTGGTGTGTTTGCCTAATCTGCACTGCTCCTATTAGAAACAACTCCTGCTTAGGTTGGAATCAGAGCAATAAGAAAAGTTCCTTCTGTTTGAAAATAAATCTCTTGGTTTGAAGAAAGATTATATTATATATTCACCATAGTTTTAGAGTTGTATGTTTCAACTTTCCTAATTCACTGAAATTGATCATGTTTATATGATAAACACAGTTTCTTGTAGAGAAATACAGATTGATGATATAAGTGAAATCTTGAACTTGAATGTCAACATTTATCTCAATCTAAATAATATTTACATTAGTTATTTTAACTCAACTACCTACAATTCAAACCTTATTAATAACCTGTTCTCAAAATATGTTATTTGCATGTCTTTTCCAAATTCTTTTTTTTAAAATTGAGATATAGTTGACATATAATGCTATATTAGCTTCAGGTGAATAACATAATGATTTTATATTTGTATATATTATAAAATGATCATCACTGTAAGTCGAGTTAACATCTATCATCAAATATAATTACATTTTTTTGTAAACTTTTGAGGTATATTCTTCACAGCTTTCAACTATGCAATACAGTGTTATTGACATAGTCACCATGTCGTGTATCATACCCCCAAGGCTTGTATATTGTGTAACAGGAAGTTTGTGTCTGTTGACCCGCTTCACCCATCTCACCACCATTACCCTCCACACACACACATTCCCTGTATCTCTCCTTTCTGAGTGAAGTTGGCATCCTTTCACATGTGCTGTGTGCTAAGTTGCTTTAGCCCTGTCTGACTCTTTGCACCCTTATGGACTGCTCGGGCTGCTCTGTCCATGGGATTCTCCGGGCAAGAATACTGGAGTGCATTGCCATCTTCTCCTCCAGGGATTTTTCCCAACCTAGGGATTGAACCTGCATCTCTTGTCTCCTGCACTGGCAGGCAGATTCTTTATCACTAGCACCACCTGGGAAGCCCATCTTTTCGTATGGTTAAGGGCTCTTTTCACTCTTTATATATCTTGGTTTTTCATAAGGTTTTTGGTATCTTCTTTCATTGCTTCTACATTTTTAATTTTGAGTGATAATTGGGGAGGTTTTCTTACTCCAGGTGATAAAGAGATTTACTCTTTTTCTCTTTGAGAACTTAAATAGTTTGAAAACTCTACATGTAAATTTCTGTTACATGTAATATAGTCTGGTGTAGAGAGTGAGGCATAGGTTCCATTTTACTTGTTTAAATAGCTATCCAGTTATCCAGCTGTCACAACATTTGAGAATTCTTCTACTTACTGACTTATGAAGTCATTTTTATTCTCTATTTTTCCATTTGCCCTTAGTTCTGCTTTATATTGAATATATATAGCCCCTTGGTTCAGGACTT
Source organism: Muntiacus reevesi (assembly GCF_963930625.1). Classification (NCBI taxonomy): domain Eukaryota; kingdom Metazoa; phylum Chordata; class Mammalia; order Artiodactyla; family Cervidae; genus Muntiacus; species Muntiacus reevesi. Next base: position 2,203,147 of record NC_089263.1, read on the forward strand.
TATGCTGATTTATTGGTCTGCTGCCCTTTCATTTTCCTATACCACCCTACTTTAAAGAAGGAAGCTTTACAATATTAGCTTGGTCCAAATATAATTGCAGTTTTGGACCATGACTTTTAAATCATTATAGCTAGGCCCAAACACATCTTTATTAGTCAAAATAGGAACCATTACAATCAACATATTTTTGCCAATGAGAAATAAACTTGTTTATTTCTGTAGCATAAAAATCCATGCTTCTGGATTCAAAGAACTCTTGGAAAGCATTTTATGCCTCCTGATGGTTGTGGAAGTGTTTTCCCTGCAGAAAGTTTTCAAAATACTTGTAGAAGTGGTAGTTGGTTGGTGAGAGGTCAGGAGAAATGGCAGATGAGGCAAAACTTCCTAGACCAATGCGTTCAACTTTTGAAGTGTTGCTTGTGTGACATGCATTCAGGCGTTGTCATAGAGAACTGGACCCTTTCTGTTGACCAATGTTGCCTGCAGGCATTGCAGTTTTCAGTGCATCTCATTGATTTGCTGAGCATACTTCTCAGATGTAATAGTTTTGCTGGGACTTAGAAAGCTGCAATGGATCAGATGGGCAGCAGATCACCAAACTGCGATTGTGACCATTTTTTTGCTCCAAGTTTAGCTTTGGGAAGGGCTTTGGAGCTTCTTCTCTGTCCAACCACTGAGCTGGTCATCACTGGTTGTTATATAAAATCCAGTTTTCATCACACACCACAGTCTGATCAAGAAATGATTCACTGTTGCTGCATAGAACAAGAGAAGACAACACTTAAAACAATGTTCTTTTTTTTTTTTTTTTAATTTTTGGTCAGCTGATGAGGCACCCACTTATCAAGCCTTTCCAACTTTCCAATTTTCTTGAAATGCCAAACAACCATAGTATGATTGACATTGAGTTCTTTGGCAACTTCTTGTGTAGTTGAAAGAGGATCAGCTTTGATGATTGCTCTCATTTGGTCACTGTCAACCTCTGATGGCTGGCCACTATGCTCCTCATCTTCAAGGCTATCCTGTTCTTTGCAAGACTTCTTGAGCCACCACTACGTTTGTTAGCAGTTCCTGGGCCAAATGCACTGTTGATGTTGCAAATTGTCTCCACTACATTATGATCCATTTTGAACTCAAATAAGAAAATTGCTCAAATTTGCTTTTTATCTAACATCATTTCCTTAGTCTAAAATACATGTCAAATAAACAGCAAGTAATGGTGGCTCAGACAGTAGAGAATCTGCCTGCAATGCAGGAAACAGGAGTTCGATCCCTGGGTGGGGAAGATCCCCTGGAGAAAGGCATGGCAACCCACTCCAGTATTTTTGCCTGGAGAATCCCATGGACAGAGGGGTCTGGTCGGCTACAGAGGAGTCAAAGTGGTCTCAAAAGAGTCAGAGACAAGTTAGCGACTAAACAACAACAATTTCAGATAGATTGAGCTATTCTTTATTGTTTTAGTTAAAAACAATATTTAAAATGTCACCAACAATTCAGAGTCCTTTGAGCATCATACCCAAAGTTCTCATGGTACAAGCCCAAAGTAGGACAAATAGTTTTGACTTCTTTAAAAGAAACTTAAATGACTAAATTTATATCTGACTTGGGTTCTTTACAATAATGTAACGATTCTACAGAATTAGGCCCTCAGAATGCAGAATTTGTGAGCCGATCCGGGTGCCAAAAAGGTATTTATTTTTCCATGTTAAATCCTAATTCTCTTTTAATATGATTAAAAACTATATATTTTTTTGGAAATGCCATCTTTTATACCTTAAAATTCTCAGGGTCCTTTTTTTTCCCCAAAAGGAATCCACTTTTATTTATTTATTTTTTGCTTTTGTAGAGTTAGAGAAAAATATGTCCTTTTTAATCCCTTGCTCTCCTAGGAGAAAATACAGTGCTTCAGATGGTAAACATTTATTGTACTTTACTCTAAGATCTGCTACTTAATGGACATAAAGGCACACATTTCATTAGAAACTGTAATAAGTAAATCACTGCCTGACTTGGAACTGTTTTCCAGGCTGATGGTGACCAAGTGAGCACTGTGTGCCGTTCCTGCTGATGGACACTGCTCGTTTGGGGGGGTGGGTAGGGAGGACACAGGGCTGCCCATCTGTGCCCTCGGCTCCTGGCCTGTGCTGGAGGATGGGATAGGGTAGAGAGCAGCGGACAGAGAGAGAAATGAAACACCGTGACTGGAAAAAGAAGAGAAGCTACATCTTAATTCAAGCACTAGGAAGTCAAATCAAAATGATATAAGTTTCACTTGGTCATTGCTACCATCAGTTCATCTCAGTTCAGTCGCTCAGTAGTGTCCGACTCTTTGAGAATCGCAGCACAACAGGCCTCCCTGTCCATCACCAACTCCCGGAGTTTACCCAAACCCAGGTCCATTTACCCAAACCCATGTCCATTTACCCAAACCCATGTCCATTCGGTGATGCCATCCAACCATCTCATCCTCTGTCATCCCCTTCTCCTGCTTCAATATTTCCCAGCATCAGGGTCTTCTCCAGTGAGGCAACTCTTCACATGAGGTGGCCAAAGTATTGGAGTTTCAGCTTCATCATCAGCCGTTCCAATGAACACTCAGGACTGATCTCCTTTAGGATGGACTGGTTGGATCTCCTTGCAGTCCAAGGGACTCTCAAGAGTTTTCTCCAACACAACAGTTCAAAAGCATCAATTCTTCAGTGCTCAGCTTTCTTTATACTCCAACTCTTACATCCATACATGACCACTGGAAAAACTATAGCCTTGACTAGATGGACCTTTGTTGACAAAATAATGTCTCTGCTTTTTAATATGCTATCTAGGTTGGTCATAACTTTCCTTCCAAGGAGTAGGTGTCTTTTAATTTCACGGCTGCATTCACCATCTGCAGTGATTTTGGAGCCCCCCAAAATAAAGTCAGCCACTGTTTCCACTGTCTCCCCATCTATTTCCCATGAAGTGATAGGACCAGATGCCATGATCTTAGTTTTCTGAATGTTGTGCTTTAAGTCAACTTTTTCACTCTTTTCCTTCACTTTCATCAAGAGGCTCAAGAGGTTCTTGAGTTCTTCTTCACTTTCTTCCATAAGGGTGGTGTCATCTGCGTATCTGAGGTTACAGATATTTCTCCCAGCAATCTTGATTCCAGCTTGTGCTTCTTCCAGCCCAGAGTTTCTCATGATGTACTCTGCATATAAGTTAAATAAGCAGGGTAACAATATACAGCCTTGACATACTCCTTTTCCTATTTGGAACCAGTCTGTTGTTCCATGTCCAGTTCTAACTGTTGCTTCCTGACCTGTATACAGGTTTCTCAAGAGGCAGGTCAGGTGTCTGGTATTCCCATCTTTTTCAGAATTTTCCACAGTTTATTGTGATTCACACAGTCAAAGGCTTTGACATAGTCAATAAAGCAGAAATAGATGGTTTTCTGGAACTCTCTTGGTTTTTTGATGATCCAGTGGATGTTGGCAATTTGATCTCTGGTTCATCTGCCTTTTCTAAAACAGTTTGAACATCTGGAAGTTCATGGTTCATGTATTGCTGAAGCCTGTTTTGGAGAATCTTGAGCATTACTTTACTAGCGTGTGAGATGAGTGCAATTGTGCGGTAGTTTGAGCAGTCTTTGGGATTGTCTTTCTCAGGGATTGGAATGAAAACTGACCTTTTCCAGTCCTGTGGCCACTGCTGAGTTTTCCAAATTGGTTGGCATATTGAGTGCAGCACTTTCACAGCATCGTCTTTCAGGATTTGAAGTTGAAGTAGTTCAACTGGAATTCCATTACCTCCACTAGCTTTGTTCATGGTGATGCTTCCTAAGGCCCACTTGACTTCACATTCCAGGATGTCTGGCTCTGGGTGAGTGTGAGTGATCACACCATCATGATTATCTGGGTCATGAAGATCTTTTTTGTATAGTTCTGTGTATTCTTGTCACCTCTTCTTAATATCTTCTGCTTCTGTTAGGTCCATACAATTTCTGTCCTTTATTGAGCCCATCTTTGCATGAAATGTTCCCTTGGTATCTCTAATTTTCTTGAAGAGATCTCTAGTCATTCCCATTCTATTGTTTTCCTCTATTTCTTTGGATTGATCACTGAGGAAGGCTTTCTTATCTCTCCTTGCTATTCTTTGGAACTCTGGATTCAAATGGGTATATCTTTCCTTTTCTCCTTTGCTTTTGCTTCTCTTCTTTTCACAGCTATTTGTAAGGCCTCCTCAGGCAACCATTTTGCTTTTTTACGTTTCTTTTTCTTGGGGATGGTCTTGATTCCTGTCTCCTGTACAATGTCATGAACCTCCATCCATAGTTCATCAGGCACTCTGTGTATCAGATCTAGCCCCTTAAATCTATTTCTCACTTCCACTGTATAATCATAAGGGATTTGATTTAGGTCATACCTGAATTGTCTAGTGGTTTTCTCCACTTTCTTCAATTTCAGTCTGAATTTGGCAATAAGGAGTTCATGATCCAAGCCACACTCAGCTCCCAGTCTTGTTTTTGCTGACTTATAGAACTTCTCCATCTTTGGCCGCAAGGAGTATAATCAGTATGATTTTGGTGTTGACCATCTGGTGATGTCCCTGTGTAGAGTCTTCTCCTGTGTTGTTGGAATAGGGTGTTTGCTATGACCAGTATATAGGAGAGCAACTGACTTTTGTGTATTAGCTTTGTATCTTGCCACCTTTCTGCAATCACTTACTTTTACAGGAGTAGTTTTCTCAATTCTGTCAGAATTTCCACATAGATGATAATGTCATCTGCAAACAAAGACAGTTTATTTCTTTGTTCCAACCTGTAGTTTCTTTTCTTGTATTATTGTTCTAATTAGAACTCTAGTGTGTTGTTGAAAAACACAGTGAGAGGGAACAGCCTTGCCTTGTTCCTTGTCTCAATGGGAAAGCTTCTAGTTTCTCCCCACTAAATATAGTATTTGTTGTGGATTTTTGGTAGATGTTCTTCGGTAGATGTTCAGTTGCAGAACTTTTCCTCTATTCCTAGTTCACTGAGAATTTTTTTTTTTTTTTTTTAATCATGAGTAGTGTTGGTGTTTGTCAAATGCTTTCTCTGCATCTATTGATATCACACAAGTTTTTCTTCTTTATCTCTTGGTGTGAGGAATTACATTAATTGATTTTCTAGTGTTGGAACCAGTCTTGACTACCTGGGATAAATCCCACTTGGTCATGGTATATAGTTATCTTTATATATTGTTATATCTGAAGAAGCATTATCATTTTTATTGCTGTTATTATATGTAACAAACATTGTATCAGTGGATCAGGAGAACAATGATTAGGAGAGCCAGTAGCCCTCAGAGACTGAGTCCAGTGTACCGTAGTGAAGAGTAGAAGCAATGTAACAGAGTGAGGACACTTCACTCTAAATCAACAGACAAACGTGTGTATTTAAAAATGTTAGAGCAGAGTACTGAGAAGCTGTTTTCTGTTGGAAAAGAATTTTGAAAAGCCTTCAGGATCTGCGCTCAAGCTCCACCAAAACTTTCCTGCAGGGAGAGCAGCCTCCCCTGGTCTCATTCTCAGCCTCGGGGGCAGTGGAGCAGGAGCGCACTCAGGGGTGGACAGAAGCTGGCCGGGATGCCTGTGACCTACGAAACCAGGGTCCCATACGTGGTACAGGGGACTGGGCTATTCTGGCACCCCTGCGCCCCGTGGTCTGAGGAGGATGCCCTGGTGTTCCTCGTGGAACCCGGCTTTGTTCACAGTGTAGACTCACCAGGGGTGGGGGCAGGGGAGGTCATAGGATTTGAAAAAGAGAAATGGATAACTCAATTTTCCCTAAAAGTTCATTAAAATATGAAATGCAGTGACAGAAAATATGAGTTGGAAACAAACAGTTCCATATTATTGTAGTTTTTTTATAGTTCCATGTTCCTGTATTTGTGTCAGAAGGAAATACTCTTGATTCTCAGAATACTGATTCTCAGAATCCCCACACTCAATGTGAGTTCCCTTTCCCCTTTTTCCTTCCTTCCTTCTTCCCTGTCTCTGACAAAATCATGATTTCTAGACATTTTTTAAACTGACATCCATATTATTATGATGTATTTCATCTTTCAGCTCCATGACAGGATCAAAGAAAGAAGGGTGTATTTTGAAACAACCTCCCTTCTCTTTTGAAGAGCTACATACTGACAGCTTAAATCAAGGTCATTCTTTTCCTTTGAAATTTATCAAGATGAACTCTGACCCATCTGCTCTGATATTCCAAATCAGCTTTCTTTTCCAACCACTGACCTTCATGTTAGATCAGAAAGGAAAAGTTTTTCCATTTCATCTTAATCACTTGATTTATCACCAATTGATGTCTTCTCATCTTTCAAAGTAGAGTAAGATCCGTTCTGTGTATGGCTTCAGTTTTGTACTCAGCATTCAGAGGTTACTTCAAAACCTTTGGAAATACCATGGAAGTCTGCCTCATGATGAAGATGCTATTCTTATCAAGTCTCTAAGAGTAGATGAGTGTTAGTAACACTGTGGCTATTTGTTTCTTCTGCACAGAAAATGAAGATGCCTATTACCAAGAACAGGTATTTAAGGAAGATTACTTGGTTCTGAATAGAAGCGAGGTGCCATCACGGGCACACCATCACACTGTTATCTGACATTTCAGCAGATGAAAATGTCAGAGTGTGGAGAAGAGAAAGTTTTATCGCAGGGCCACCCAAGAACAGCTGGCTTATGCCTCCGCAAACTCCAAACTTCTGAAGAGTTTCAGCAAAGCATTTTAACAGACAAGGTGAGGGAGGGGTGTGGTGAGTTGTTGCAAACTTCTTGGTATGGGAATCCTTTGTCCTTGCAGCTTTCCCTTAGGTCAGGTCATGAGGTTCCTGTAAACCTCCAACAAGACAAATATTATTCTCTGCTTTACAACTTTTTATTTCTATATGAATAGAAAACATTATATCCTTAAGGGTCAGAGTCTTGAGAATGGGTTACCCTGTATATTTCAGGAAAGAGGCAACATTCTTTTAGTGATTAACTTGAAGCAGGAGCAATAGAATACAAAGTTTAGGGTAAAAGAAGCCAACCTAATATGGAGTCAGATTTGTTCTTCCTCGTTATACTAATGCACTTAGACAAGCGCACGCACATGCGTGCGAGTGAGGGTGATGCACACCCCAGGCAGATGGCCTCTCTGTCCAAACAACCAGCCAACCCACCAAAGGCCCGGTGGCCACTCTTTCCTTTACATCCGGTGTAGTTCTAACGCACCTGGGGAGTTTTCCTCAGAATGGCAGATCAGCAATTGCAAATTATCTGAGCGTGTGAGAGATGGGTATTCTGCTGAAAAGACTGACAGCAAGATGCCTGCCATCCAAGGAGGCATCAGCCAGGATGACCTGGGAAGTTTGTCAGGAAGATCCAAGTGGCACTAAGCCCGAGTCCCTTTGTGAAGACCTCGATTGCCCTCATGCTCCACTGTCTCATGAAGACGCTGCCTGGGTGGTTCAGCTTGAACTCCACCACTTGAGAGGCTGCAGCCCAGGGCCACCAGCAGACATTCCCCACCCCAGCCCCACGGGATCAGGAGCTGGGCTATGCTGGTACCTCAGGGGCTTCTTCTTGCTCCGCTTGGTCCTCTGCTGCACTTTACCACTTACTTATCCAGTCAAGCTAGGAGAGAGGGGCTGCTCTTCCCTCTCTACACAGCTGGAGGAGCGCGACTGACTCTCCCAAGGCCAATAAGTAACAGAGGAGGGTCAAACCCAGACCACCCATCTCCAGGAGCCCGGTTCCCTGAAGCTAGCCTGAGCCTTGCCATCAGATGACCAGGTGCCCTTGCTGAAGTCCTGAACTCATCCTGACCTACTGAATCAGAATATCTGACAATGGGGCCTGGGTTCTGCTCCCCTTGAGAAAGCAGGGCAACCCCTCACACCTATTCCATGAGAACGCCCAGTCCTCAGGTGGCATCTATGTCCAGGTCTCCATGCTGTCCGTCTTGAGAGGAGGTGGTGACAGCCTTGGCAGGATGTGACGAGGTTGTTGCCGCAGGTGTGGCCCAGGCAGCTTGCCCCTCCTGCGGGAGTTCCACTGAAAGGACAGAAAAGACAGTTTTGAAAAGTAAGAAAATACATAAATGCAGGAACTCAGGGAAGGAGGTGTCAGTGGGCTGTGAATTTTGAGGCAATCTTGAGAGAGAGAATGCAGGTAGGGTCAGATTGTTTGGGCAAGAAGATCTAAGTAGTAGTAGCTGGAGGTCAGCAGGCACCGTCCCCACCAGAGGGGAGGAGACAGCAGGGTCTCCAGGTGCAGAGGCAGCGGGCTCCAGAGGATCATTCCATGGGATCACAGTGGCGTTGGGGCCTTGCTTTCTACCTTTTGCTGCTAAACAACGAGGCTGGGGGCCCTTAGCTGAGGCCTTGGTCCTGCCAGGCTCTTGGTGAGCGCAAAGATCAGCCCTTCTGGGACCGGCTGCAACAGCCTGCACACCAGCACCTGAGGCCAGCCGGCCTGGAGGGTCTGCCCTGCCCACCTCCACCTGTACTAACCCCGAAGGCCTCCCTGCAGGGGAAACCCCACGGGTGAGGAGAACTACCAACTGCAGAGAAAGTGAATGAGCTGATTACGCAGGACAGAGAAGCCAAAAAGCTGGAGAAAATACATAGACGATTGTGTGTAATTGGATACAACTATTAATTCAGTGCATGTGTATATGTTGTACGAATACTGTATGTACATAGTTTGATCCCTGGGTCTGGAAGATCCCCTGGAGAAGGAAATGGCAATCCACTCCAGTATTCTTGCCTGGAGAATCCCATGGACGGAGGAGCCTGGTGGGCTACAGTTCACGGGGTCGCAAAGAGTCGGACACGACTGAGCGACTTCATTTCAATGTGTGTATATGTATACACATACATATATAATATGTAATATATAGAAAACTAAGGCATAAATCACACATATGCATATAGTATAATCACATGCGTGCATTAAATATACATGCATGTTGCATATACATACACATAGAATGCATATGTAACTGTTATAGGAAGATACAGCTTTAAAATGACAATAGATTGCTATGAAAAAGGATCATGGGAGACTGTGAATGAGTCCTTGGAATTTAGAAACATTGAAAATAAAAGATGAGTATAATACATTAATAATAAAAGATGAGGATAATACAAGGGGTGGAGGAAATGGCTGAATACCAAGTTGCAGATCTGGAAGCCAGCACTGAGGAGATCTCTGAGGATTTACAGCAAAACGAAGTAAAGGCTGATCCCTCTGAAGACCTGAAAACCACAAACCAGTGGTCGCCCCTCGGAGTGTGGTTGGAGGAAGGAAGGAAAGACTTTGGCTTTGACTGTGGGCCCTACTGAATAACGTGATTTCTTCCTTGCCCACATGCAGACGTTGCTTAATAAAAATGATGGATTAAACGTGCATGCTGCCTTGGAGACGGCTGGGAGGTTCTGAACAGGAATGTTCACTCACACCTGACGCTGTTCTTCTGGGCTCTCGCTGAACTGCAGACAGGGCTCAGATCTCGCTGAGCGGCTCCCTCCAACACCTCTATCGCCAGAGCTCCGGTTCCTGTTCTCCAGTCTCTCCAGTCTCGGGACTGCTGCCTCTGGCGCGTGGCCTGACAGAGGCGGGAGGAGATCCACCTCCGACTCTCGGCGGGGAGGCAGCCTGCTCAGTGTGGACGGCCCGGGTGGAGAGTGGACAGCCCGCATCTGTGCGGACCCAGCTGCGCTCTCACAGCCGGCGCTGGGGCCCAGGCCGCAGGGGCCTCGGGAGGGGCGGAGGGCAGGCTGGCGGCAGACTGTGCAGGGCGTGTGTGCACTTGGGCTTGCTCCTCCTCTCCACCGCCAGGTGACACGCGGGGGCCGCGCAGGCTCTGAGTGCCTGCAGCGTCCAACACCCACGGGACGTCTTTGTTTTCAAGCGGGAAGGACGGCCTGCCCTCAGGCACGTCGTCAGCCTTGGCCCTGGCAGGTGCTGGAGACTAGTGAGGCCGCGTGGGGTGGGCGGGGCTCCGAGGCGGTCACCCAGGGGGGTCGGTGCACCTGTTCTGAAGGCCCCCTCCCCCCGGGGCGGGGCCACGCGGGGGACACTGCACCGGCTGCCACTCCGCATCTGTGTGACGCGGCGTGACATGACGCGGAGTTGGCCAATGTAATCATCTCACTCTGAGTTAGTTAAAAGGGGATCACTCTGGGTGGGCATGACCGAATCAAGTCAGTCCATAAGTAAGAATAGGCTTCCTTTGTGTCTCAGCTGGTAAAGACTCCACCTGCGATGCGGGAGACCTGGGTTTGATCCCTGGGTTGGGAAGATCCCCTGGAGAAGGGAAAGGATACCCACTCCAGTATTCTGGCCTGGAGAATTCACAAACAGTCGGACATGACTGAGCGACTTTCACCTTCATAAATAAGGAAGCAGTTCTGCTGGCCCTGGAGAAGTCGGCTCCATACCTTGACTGGAGGGGCTGCCTGGCTCAGACCTGACAGCGACCTCTGGGAGCTGAGTGACCGCAGCGGACATCAGCAAGAGTATGCAGATCTCAGTCTCACAGTCACAGGGAAGTGAGTTCTCCTGAGAACCAGGCAGCTTGGAAGAGAACTCCAGCCCTAGGTGAGACCACAGTCCATGCTGACACCTTCATCTCAGCCTGCTGACCCCTGAGCAGAAGACCTGCTAACTGTGTCCAGAACCCTGGTTCACCAAAGCTGAGAAATGACCTGTAGGTGTCATTCTGAGTGGCTAAGTGTACAGTAGCTTGTTGTCCCACAAGGAGAAGTGAAGGTCGGAGGGGAGGCCCAGCACATCATGGGAGCTTAAGAGTTGGTTCCTTCAGCTCAAGAGGAATCAGATATGAGGTGGAGCCACCGAGGTGGCCACATGTGCCAAGGGGTCATCTCTGAGGGCAGCCCCTCAGGGAGGGACTCCCCCCAACCCAGCACCGCTGCTCTGTGGTCTTCAGGAACTAGCTCGCCTCTTATAGACTCTCTTGCTATCTACGAAATGCAGAGAAGCACAGCCCTCCCCCAGAGTCCTTAGCTCCAGACGCAGTGCTCTGCCTGGAGGGTGCTCAGGAAACTCTGGAGCATCATTATTCTAGTCCAAAGGGTCACTGGAGCACCCTGGATGCGACCACCGAACATCCTGACTGCCCGTGTCCCAGGGGCCTGGCTCTGAGCAGGGGTGGACATGTGATGCCCTTTCCCAGGGCCAGTGGCAGGGCTGGTGCGGGGCGAGCATGGGGGCCAGCAGTCACTGTGAAGGACAAGGTGAAACAGTTCCAGGGAAGATACCCCAGTTGACAGGAAGAGGGTAAGGTCAGGGCGGATCCTCGAGAACACGAGGGTACATCACAGGGCAGGCAGAAGGGCTGGGCCCAAAGAGGCGACTGGGTGCAAAGCCCGTGGCCACCCCCAGGGGCGGGCGCTCAGGCTGGCCCGTGACGGGCTCGCAGTTAGGACCTCCACACGGAGGACGCTACTGGCCTGGCTGCCCATGGTGGCCACGTGCGAAGAGACTGAAACTCAGTAAAACAAAGAAAGCAGAGCCAACTCCTACTCCAAAACCTCAGAGAGGAAAACGGCAGGTCAGTGGGGTCAGCAGCGGGAGTGTGCTGGGCGGGCTATCTGCACTCGGATCCAGCAGTAACAGACTAGACTCCCATTAGAGGGGCAAGGACAGGCTTTCCTCAGGAACACGCTGTGGTCACAGGGAAAGAGCCCAGAGTGAACTGAGCTCCATGTCTATCAGCTTGGAGGTGACAGCATTTTAAAGGCAGGATGAGGGAAGGCACAGGCAGAGGGGGTGCTGAGGGAGGAGGGGGTAGGGGGAGGGAGGGGACCCTCAGGAGGGGCAGGTTACAGGAGTGGGGAAGGAGGGCCGTCCTGTGACCCCCTGGGGGTCAGCCAGCCTCCATCACAGTTAGGCTCCCGCAGACACAGGGCCCTACCCGCAGGATGGACCAAGCAGCGCATTCCTTTGCCTGGGTTTTCTCAGGCGGGCAGGTTGGGGAAGGGCCCAGGGCTAACCCGGGGAGGCAGCGTGGCTGTGGGAAACTAGGTCAGTCTTCTCAAGGCTTCATAGGTGGCGGCCGGCGGAGGCCAAGTCCACACGGAGGTTCATGGGGCCTGGCTAGAGCTGGTGAGGAAGGAACACTTGTTCAGAGCAGGTCCCACCCGGTACTGCACAGTCCTGACCGGCTCCAGGGGGCCTTCCAGGCTCATCACCAGAGAGCCTGAGACCCTGGCCTGCAGGGTCACAGCACACGCTCGCCAAGAGCTCAAACAGCCCGAGAAACACCGGTGCTGAGGCGGGCTGCTTACCGTCAACGCAGCCTCCAGGCTCCCCCCAGCTCTTGCTGTCTGTCCTCCTTTTCACCACAGAGTGGGGCTCCCCGCTGGCCCCGGGCCCTTCCCGCGTGAGGCTCCCCCCCACCCCCACCACGGGCCCTTCTTGCAGGAGGCTCAACCCCCCCAACATGGGATGCTCCCCGCCCCCCACCCCCACCCCCGGCCCCCCGCGCCCTTCCCGTGGGAGGCTCCCCCGCAGGCCCCAGGAGCCTGGCCCGCCCAGTGCTGAGGGCTGCAGCCACACTCTCTGAGGGCCTGGCAGGCTGACCTGCACGTGGGGTGCAGAGTGACCTGGCCCAAGTGCGTTCTCTTCATTTGTTAACTCCATTCGTGATGTTAGAAATACTCCTGGCAGAAAAAAGTAAGTGACCTTTAGGTAAAAAAAACCAAAAACAAAAACAAAAAACCAAAAAAACCGCCAAATCATCACTTTGTAAGGAAAGAAGGTGTGTATCTTACAGATCCTGCCGTATATCCATGTGCACCATATACATGTGAAATATCAAACTGCAGGTGAGCCAGCTGGGAAGCTGATCCAAATTTGGCAGGATCAGATAGAAGAGGATAAATATTTTATCTTTGTTTATATGGACACACTTTATCAGCTTGTAGGTTACAGCATAAGAGGTTTTTTTTTTCCCCCCTTCTGGAAAACAAACATTAAGGTTAGTATATTTCCCAAAGTCAATAAATTATAAAACATATTTGTCAGTTCATTCAGTTGCATGTAGCTAATTCCCATTGCTTGGATGAAGTAATTAGGTTTCCCATTAGTTTTGTTATTTGTTACTCAGTCCACTGGTATTATCTAAAGGCTATGAGAAATTCATATTTGTTTTTAAAAGGGAAGGTTAAAGATCTGATTACAATTCTTCTTGGCAAAGGAGCTTAACCTTTCAAGATAACAATATTATAACATTATATCAGGACATGTACAAATTTTAGAAACTTTATATAACTTCTAGAATATCTATATTAGTAACATTTACTATACAATATAACCTAATATACAATATATTCATTTGACAATACTTCCCATGTAATTTAACATAACAATGAAACTTTCTTTCTTTGGGATGTTTCAGGAGCCCTTTGAAGCCTCCCAAAGTTAGCTAGAAGCCAAAAGAACTTCAACAGAATTGATTTAGGAAGTTTTGTACCACCCCCCCCCCAAAAAAAAAAATATCAAAAGGGTCTAGAACACTCGGTCAGATAGGAGCACTGGTCACCGTAAAACAGTAGTTACTCACTTACTCAAAGTACCAACAAAAGATTTCAAAGGCAAATACAGAACTAATAGCTTAAAAGGTAAAGAAACTTAAAATCTGTTATTAAAGGCAGTTCAACATTTTGAGAAAACTTGTCTTCTTAACAGAGAAGAAAGCCAAATTCAAGTTTTGCCCCAGCTTACTTTCAAGAATTCATTTACTAAATTAAGCTTCATCCAATCTCAGACTGACCATACACAAAACTCTTTTTATTCAAAACATGTATGACACTTTCCTACTGTATAGTGAAATGTTTTATTATTTTCAGCAGTTTTAATTAAATATTTAAATTAGAATCCCCAATTTTAAAAGCCAAGAAGTAATAGTTACCAAAATCTAGAGAGTTTATTTTAGATAATTTTGAGAACATAATTATTCCTATAGAGTTTATAAAAAATCTCTTATCTCACTTACTTTACTTACTTACTCATTTACTTTAAAGTTTCAACATACCAAGTTATTTTTCCTGCTGAAAAATTTGCAACAGATATAACTAGATTTCACTTAACTTCTATTAAACCTAGGTGCAGTGAAAGTCTTTTATTTAATGTCGATGACTCTAAAGACAGGTGTATATCAATTAGATCAAAAAACTTAAATATTTTGATACTAGGTATTAATGTAATACTGAATATTTCCCAGTTCGCATGAATCTGAAACCAGTTTAGCTTAATTTCTCTTGTATTTAGAATTGTTTGATTTGCAGTCTCCTGTTTGGGTGGGATCCCTGCACAGCAGCCCCTCTCTAATCCTTACCAACAGCCCAAGGGCCCACATGAGCCTCCTAGGAAGCTGAAGAATGGCTTACAATCAGGTCATCTGAGGTGGTGATTGGCCACCTGGTGCAAAGAACTGACTCATTGGAAAGACCCTGATGCTGGGAAAGATTGAAGGCGGGAGGAGAAGGGGACAACAAAGGATGAGATGGCTGGATGGCATTACTGACTTGATGGACATGAGTTTGAGCAAACTCCAGGAGTTGGTAATGGACAGGGAAGCCTGGCGTGCTGCAGTCCACGGGGTTGCAAAAAGTCGGTCACGACTGAGTGAGTGAATGGAACTGAAGTGAACTTTTCTTTAAGCCAATTAAATAGAGTTCACTTATAAATTAGCCTCAGCAACCCAAAGGCAAAGACATATACAAACACAGAGAAACAGGGATACCTCATGTTCTTATTTCAAAATTTCAGCCCTGAGTCAGGTACAGCAATGTAAAACCCACCAGTTTACAAAAGAAGTTGGATTAAAATTAGGTTTCTGGCAAATGGAACAAACGAAGCTTACTTTTCTAGATGGCTAAATAGTTACAGAAAAGAGACTTAGGATTCCTATTTACCCTTGACTTGTCCCTTTCTAAACTACTTTGCCCTTTTTTTCAAAATTTGCATTTTAAAAAAATGGCAGAGGTGAAGATTCGTGAGGAGACCAGATAGGCCACTTGTGTCTCAAAGATGCAGGCAAGTTTCTCCTAGGATGACTTTGTTTCCTTCTCCAGGGTTTCCATGAGTACTGTTTGTAGGCTTAAAGTGTCCTCCGGTGGGACTCTAATGTCAAACTGTTCTGGCAAAAAAATTACTTGAGCATTTAATTTACAAAGGATCTTGTCCCAAAAGGGACTGGATACTCTGACATATATAAGAAGCTATATTTCAGGGTGAGGTCCCCTTGTTGGCATTCTAGAGGTTGTAAGAACAAACAGTTTTGAACTTCTCCATAAACTCTCATTACCAGAATAGACTGAGATGTTTTCTGTGCCACTTTGGTGTTTACCACACAATATGTGGCATTTGTACCTATTAGGAAGTTAGTCAACTTGCTCCTCACTGTCTGTTACCCGAGGCTCCTTAGGGGAAATTAGAATTGGATGCTTCAAGTCCAAGGCAGTCCCTCGGCCTCTAACAGGACGTTGGCACAAGGGAAATTGCCCTGCTGCAGAAGTGGTTCCTGCTCAAACTGGGGGCCCTGCTGGGCCTTAGGTGGTGACATTAAACCCGGTCTCTGTGCTCCAGGGTTAACATAGAAACTTCTATTCAGTTCCCACAGGTAGGTGAAACAGGAGGTGAAAGGAGTGAATGCGTTCACATGGAGGGTGGCAGCTGGGACAAGCGCTGGTGTGGCCTGCTTGCTCAGCAGCAGGCCGGGGTTTAAAATCTGAAGCAGTATGTCCCACTCTCACTTCCTCCCTCTTCCCCTTGTCAAGCAGCTTCCCCTTCGGGTTTCCTTTCAGACTGCTGCCCCATAAAGTGGCAGCCCTCTGACTTCTTTTCCTCCTGATGTAATAGCGTAAACACTCTACATACGGACTCTCATCTCTTTTCCCTACTCTTTTGCAAAACACTTCTAATTGTGAGATCATATATTAATTTAGTGAACCATTCAGGGGCCATCACTCTTCTGATCCTAACACCATTTTACAATAGTATATCATGTCTCTTAGTCAAAAGTTCATGGCTATTTTGCCCGTTTATTTCATATACTCCTCAAAGGGCTCTCCTTTGGGGTAGATGGAGTATTTCCCATTTTTATAAGTTTGTTGTTTAGCTGCTAAGTCGTATCTGACTCTTTTGTGATTCCGTGGACTGAAGCTCACCAGCCTCCTCTGTCCATGAACTCTTCAGGCAAGAGTACTGGGGTGAGTTGCTATTTCCTTCTCCAGGGGATCTTCCCAAGCCAGGGATCAAACTTGCATCTCCTGCATTGCAAGTGGATTCTTTACTGCTGAGTCCTATAAACAGGGAAGCCCTATTTTTAAGTTTAATAATACTGAAAGAAAAAAGACAAGCACATTCCAACCCCCAAAGCACAAACATATTCTAACATTGATGTATCACAAAATCAAAACCAAAACCAGAACACCAGTTCCCAAATCAGGTAGAATACAACAACAATTCCTTGCTCCAACAGGGTGCCCCAATCAAACAAATTGGCTTGTACCAAACTGAGACAAAAACCTTTCATTCCTGGTGTGGACATTAGAGAGACTTACCCTACCAAATTGAGCCTGTCAACTCATAGAAATTTGTTGGTTCTTTGCTTCAACTGCCAAGCACTGAAATAGCTGGTGCCACATCAGGGAATTTTGAAGAGGAGGTCCTTAGGATAAATGGTTCCAGCAGCTGACACTAAGAATTAATAATACTGAATTCAGAATGTCCTGACTAAGACCCTTGACTCAGCTTATAGGGGCAGCACCAGCAGCAACAGCTTCATGCATGTGAGCAGGAAAGAAGCCTCTGGCAGGCTTCAGGGTCTTTATCAGCTATTGAAGGGTGATATTTTCTTTTATTTACATTTTTTTTATTGAAATACAGTTGACTTACAAGTTGTGTTGGTTTCTGCTGTATAGCAAAGTGATTCAGTTACACACACACACACACACACACTCACACACACTCTCACACACACTCACGCACACATTCACACACTCTCACACACACTCACACACATACACACACGTCTTTCTCATATTCATTTCCATTATAGTTTATCACAGAATATTGAATGTAGTTTTTTCAGCTTTCATATTGACTGGAACCCCCTGACCAGGCCAGGGTCCATAGTAAACATTTGCATGAGTAAACAGTAGGTCCTGGTAAGGAATATGGAACTAACAAGCCACCACCAACTGGAGGAATTCATGAAAAGTCCAAAGAAGACAGGAGACGCCATTCCATATGTCCCAGCAAATTCCCAGAATCATCCTCGCTGGAGCCCGTCTTAGTTGGGGGATGTGTCACCACCAGGAAGGACCCTACGTCAGAACGACTGGCTGGAGACAAGCTGGAAACCGATTCCACCACCCTGAAGCCCGAGACTGCGATCACATGGCAGAGCGGTTCTCCCGGCTTCCCTTTCTCTCCTGTTCTCCACCTGCGTACCCTTCCCAGGGAAGCCTCTCGCCTGTTAACAGGAGCGTCCCCTTGGACAGTACATTTCTGAGTGTTAGACAAGCCTCGGGCCCTCAAAGGGGTTCCCCTCCCTGCAACAGTTCCCTGTGCCATCCAGTAGGACCTTGCTGTCTCTCCATCCTATACCGAATAATTTGCATCAGCTAATCCCAAATTCCCAATCCATCCTCTCCTCTCCTCTCTCCCCCTTGACAACCACATGTCTGTTCTCTATGTCTGTCAGTTTGTTTCATAGATAGGATCATTTGTGTCATATATTAGACTCCACATATAGATGACATAGAAGGCAATGGCAGCCCACTCCAGTACTCTTGCCTGGAAAATCCCAGGGATGGAGGAGCCAGGTAGGCTGCAGTCCATGGGATCACTAAGAATTGGACACAACTGACTTCACTTTCACTTTCACATCATAGATGATATTATATTGTATTTATCTTTCTCCTTCTGACTTACTTTACATAGCATGAGAATCTTTAGGTCCACCCATGTTCTTGCAAATGGCATTATTTCATTACTTTTTATGGCTGAGTAAATTGTATATATGTACCACATCTCCTTTATCCATTCATCTGTCCATGGACATTTGGGTCATTTCCATGTCTTGGATATTATAAATAGGGCTGCTTTGAATATAGGGGTGCATGTATTTTTTGAATTACAATTTCATCCATATATATGCCTCAGAGGGGATTACTGAGTCATATTGTTGTTCAGTCACCAAGTCGTGTCCGTCTCTTTGCAACTCCATGGACTACAGCACACCAGGCTTCCCTGTTCTTCACCATCTCATGGAGTTTTCTCAAACTCATGTCTATCACGTTGGTGATGCCATCCAACCACCTCATCCTCTGTCATCCCCTTCTCCTCCTGCCTTCAATTTTTTCCAGCATCAGTCTTTTCCAGTGAGTTGGCTCTTCATGTCAGGTGGCCAAATATTGGAGCTTCAGATTCAGCATCAGTCCTTCCAATGAGTATTCAGGGTTGATTTTCTTTGGGATTCACTGGTCTTATCTCCTTGCTGTCCAAGGGACTCTCAAGAGTCTTCTTCAGCACCACAATTCGAAAGTATAAACTTTTTGGCTCTAAACCTTCTTTAGGATCCAACTCTCACATCCGTACATGACTACTGGAAAAACCATAGCTTTGACTATACAGACCTTTATCAACAAAGTGGTATTTCTGCTTTTCAATATGCTGTATAGGTTTGTCAAAGCTTTTCTTCCAAGGAGCAAGTGTCTTTTAATTTCATGGCTGCAGTCACTGTCCACAGTGATTTTGGAGCCCAACAAGATAAATTCTGGTACTGTTTCCCTTGTTTCCCCATCTATTTGCCTTGAAGTGATGGGATCAGATGACATGATCTTTATTTTCTGAATGTTGAGTTGTTAAGCCAGCTTTTTCACTCTCCTCTTTCACCTTCATCAAGAGTCTCTTTAGTTCCTCGTCGTTTTCTGCTATTATAGTGGTATCATCTGGATATCTGAGGTTGTTGATCATTCTCCTGGCAATCTTGATCCCAGCTTATGCTTCATCCAGCCTGGCATTTCACATGATATATTCTACATAGACGTTAAATAAGCAGGGTGACAATATACAGCCTTGATGTACTCCTTTGCCAATTTTGAACGAGTCCATTGTTCCATGTCTGGTTCTAACTGCTGCTTCTTGACCTGCATACAGGTCCCTCAGGAGGTTGGTAAGGTGGTCTCTGGTATTCCCCTCTCTAAGAGTTTTCCACAGTTTGTTGTGATCCTCACAAAGTCTTTAACATAGTCAATGAAGGAGAAGTAGTTTTTTTGTTTTTAATTCTCTTGCTTTCTCTATGAGCCAATGGATGTCGGCAATTTGATCTCTGGTTCCTCTGCCTTTTCTAAATCCAGCTTGAAAATCTGGAAGTTCACAGTTCATAAACTGCTGAAGCCTAGCTTGAAGGATTTGGGGCATAACTTTGCCAGAATGTGAAATGAATACAATTGTGTGGTAGTTTGAGCGTTCTTTGGCATTGCCCTTCTTTAGGATTGAATGGAAACTGAACTTTTCAGTTCTGTGGCCACTGCTATGTTTTTCAAATTTGCTGGCATACTGAATGCAGCACTTTAACAGCATCATCTTTCAGGATTTGAAATAGCTCAGCTGGAGTCACTTCACCTCCACTAGCTTTGTTCATAGCGATGCTTCCTAAGGACCACTTGACTTCACACTCAAGGATGTCTGGCTCTTGGTGAGTGATTACATCATCGTGATTATCTGGGTCATTAAGACCTGTTTTGTACAGTCCTTCTGTGTATTCTTGCCACCTCTTCTTAACCTCTTATGCTTTTGTTAAGTTCTTACTATTTCTGTCCTTTATTGTGCCCATGTTTGCATGAAATATTCCCTTGGTATCTTCAATTTTCTGTAGATGATATGGTAACTCTGTTTAGTTTTTTCAGTTCAGTTCAGTTCAGTCACTCAGTCGTGTCCAACTCTTTGCAACCCCATGGACTGCAGCACGCCAGGCCTCCCTGTCCACCATCAACTCCTGGAGTTTACCCAAACTCATGTCCATTGAATCAGTGATGCCATCCAACCATGTCATCCTCTGTCATCCCCTTCTCCTCCTGCCTTCAATCTTTCCCAGCATCAGGGTCTTTTCAAATGAGTCAGCTCTTTTCCTCAGGTGGCCAAAGTTTTTAAGGAACCTCTATACCTTTTTCCATAAAGGTTGTACCAATTAACACTCCCACCAACAGTGTAAGAGGGTTCCATTTCCTCCACACCCTATTCAACATTGGTTATTTATAGATTTTTTTACTGATGGCTATTCTGACTGGTATGAGGTGGTACCTTATAGTTTTGATTTGTGAAAGATAATATGTTAGATGGGTCTATGACTACGTCTCACTATCATTATATATTTTTTCTTTTCCCTTATATTTTTTCTGATTTTTGCTTTATATATCTGTTTCTTTGTTATTAAGGTGTCAAATGGTTTATGATGTCTAACTTCCTGGTGAATTGTACCTTTTATCATTAAAAATATTCATCTTTGTTTCATTTAAAATACACAAATAAATTAAAAATATTTCAGATGGGTCTTTGGTTTAGTTTTACACTTTTATATATAACTGGACATGGGTGAGTGACACACCCTCCTCTGCTACATGGGGGAGGTGTCGTGGAAGGAGATGCTGGAGTGACAGCTACAGGGGCTGCGGCATGGAGACCTGGCCAAGAAGTTTCATAGTGTACATAACTTATGGAATTGTTACCTTACAACCGTCTGCACCTCTGCCTTCCTCAGAAAGGTACTGCTTACCCCCAGTGCAAACAGCTTTGGAAAGGAAAGAGTTTTTTGCAGGAAACCTCCCTTGTCAGGAAGCCTGTCTTCTTGTTCCTTTAGCAGAGCTGTATTGTAATTAATCTTAAACCAGCACCCTCCTCCCCAGTCACGCTCTACTCCTCTGAGGCCCCGGCACATCTTCCAGATCTTGTGATTATGCAGCACCTTGCCTTACTTGCTGGTTTTTTCTCTAGACCAAAGAAGTAGAAATGAAGAATAGGTATTTAACAGATGACCACATCTTTTCCCTAGCTTTCCCTTCAGTAATATTGTGAACAAATTGAACTAGATGGCATCTAATGAAAAATCACAAGAAGTTGACAACCCGCTTACCAGCGTATACACAGTGGGGGTGGTGATGACTGTGACCCCCATCTCAATGATTAACTGAGATGCTTCTCTTTTTCCTTTTAAGAATGTTCATGGCTGAGCAGAATCTTTAGAAGCTATTTCTGGGGAACTCTGAGTCCACCATCTCCCCTAGATTGCTGGCATTTTGATTAAAAGCCACTCTTCTTTCTACCAGTATTGTCTCTCTTGTGTATCGATTTTTGGGTGGCCAGCAGCCAGACCTAATTTGGTAATGCCAGGGTTAATTTAAAGGCCTCTGAGAAGAGGGAGCAGACTGGTGCAGGTTGAAAGCGTTTGTCACTCAGTCGTGTCTGACTCTTTGAGACCCCATGGGCTATAGCTGCCAGACTCCTCTGTCCATGAAATTCTCCAGGCAAGAATACTAGAGTGGGTGGCCATTCCCTTCTCCAGGGGATCTTCTAGACCCAGGGATTGAACCTGGGTCCCCCCACATTGCAGGCATATGAATTTGAAGGAGGAGGGAAGAAGGTAAGTTTTATCCAAAAAAATTTCAGTAGAAATCAAGGAAAATGCTGAATATTCCTACTACTAGTGAATAGAAAACACACAAAAGGTAAAAAGGATTCTGACAAATATAAAGAAATTTCTATTCAAATATAAAAATGCAAATAAGAAAGATAAGCATCTTGCCGACTGTCAAATACTAATGGGGAAAAATGAGACAAGAGCCAGCACTATCTAGGAGTATAGGAAAGATAAAGCAGTAACTTCATATCCTGCTTGTGTGGTCGTAGATCATTAAAAGATTATATTTCTGCAGAGCAATTTGGCAAAATGGATCAAGTATCGTACAAATGTTTACCCTTTAAAGTGATATTTCACTTCTAGGCATTTATCTACAAAAATAAAGCACATGTAAGTCTTTTTCTACAAGGATTTTAATTTTAAAATCATTTATTGATCATAAAAATTGTCCTTACTGGCCACTCCTGCCTTTTGAGATGACCTAACTCTGTTTATGGAGTGTGTTTCTAATTAAATCAATTTCTTATCTGTCACTTTGTCTCTCACTGAGTTCTTTCTGTGAGGAGGCACCAAGAACCTGAGCTTCATTAAGTCCTGAAACCAGGACTCAGTTAAACCGATCTCAGTTAAAGGCCCATGGGCTCCTGTCCCAATCTGAGTTTCAGCGGGAGAGCCACAGAGGGACAGTGATAAAGCCAGAAATGATGAGAGTTAGGTCTTGGTCCTAGACGGGCTTGTGTGATGCCATGAGACAGGAGTACAGGGGAGGATTCTCTGCCGATGTCTGCCTACTTTCATCGGGCTAGTCAACCCTACATGTTTCAGGGCTCTGATTGGAAACCTAGGTCCGGACGAGAAGAATGATGACAATTGGCATAGTTATCTGTAGAAAGATGGTGTTCATGGTTATGCTTAGGTACAGTCTATAGCAGGTCCAAAACAGAATTACTGCTTCCGGCTTTGATAATCTATACTCCTCTCCTTGACTCGAGTTTTTTCCTCCTATCATTGTATGTTCATTTCTTTCTTTTTCTTAGCCCCAGAAGACCTGTGTGGCTGACAAGATCTACTTTAGATTTGACAAGTGCTGACCCCTTATCTACAGCTTATAGCTAGACCAACTCCCACTCACTGTCAGCACTGCTAGGGATGCACTCTGTGTCAGCCCTTTGCAACAACTTTTTGGACACTAATCCTTGGTTGGGAGACTGCCTTGGCAGAGATGGCATCTAAAATCATAAGTGCAAATCTTGGCCAAAGTGCATGGCTGGAGACGTCATCTCAGACTCGGGTCTAAAATGCACCAGGCTGTACCAGACCTGGCCAGTGCCCTTCTGGGCCATATACTCTGGGGCTGGGAAGGTTTCAGACAGCAGGAATTAAAAAGTGTAGGGGGGAACCAATGTGTTATATAATCAGGTGTGTCCACAATGAGTTAGGAAATTTAAAATGGAGTGAATTACTCGATGTTCAAATTTTTATTTCCCTGTATCTAGGCAATGGAACCCGGAAGGAATTTAAGATTTGTGTAGTTTGGAGGGATAACTCTAGGAAAGAAATAGAGGCATCTGAGCTGCCTGGTCCCACGGGACCAGGCAGTGCCCAGGTGGGGCATGAGGACACTTCTGAGACAAACCCCTCATGGTATTACCAGGGGAGAGAGACTGATGGGATCAGGCGATTAACTGTTTAACAGAAAGTATGGAAACTGTGCACCTCAGATTGGGGCTTGAACCCAGCCAAAACCCTGATTTACATTTGAGTCCATGATCTTTTAATTAGAATCACTCACCTGGTATCTGGGCTTCCCAGGTGGTAAAGAACCCACCTGCCAATGCAGGAGATATTAAGAGATGAGGGTTTGATCCCTGAGTCAGGAAGATCCCCTGGAGGAGGGCATGACAATCTACTCCAGTACAGTTGCCTAGAGAATCCCATGGATAGAGAAGCCAGATGGACTATAGTCCATAGGGTTGAAAAGAGTGGGACATGACTCATGCCAGAAGCTCAGCTTGAATCCAACCTCTTGAAACTGGTGGGTTTTACATTGCTGTACTTGATTCAGGGCTGAAATGTTTAAATAAGAACTTTCAAGCAGCTGTGTTTGTGAGATTGTATGTATCTATGTGTGTTGTAGATGTATGGTATTAGCAAAGCTAATTTGTATAAAAAAGCTCTACTTAATTGACTTTTGAAAAAAGGAAGTGCTTATATAAGTACTCAGGAATATAAAACTGGCCAGAATGAATTTCAGGTTTGTATTATTTAGGAAATATTCAACACTAAATTAATATCTGGTGTTGAAGGTGGTGTAAGCTTGTTGCTCTGATTAATACAGACATGTCTGTAGAGTCTTGCATAATAATTATGTTGTACCTAAGTTTATTAGAACTTATATCTATTGCAAATTTGTCAGCAAGAAAACTAACTCAATATTACTAAAAAAAAAAACAAAACTTCTAAGGAACGTGAAATGAATGTTTTCAGTAAAAGAAGATGTGAATAATAATAATAATAATAAAAACTTTAAAAAAGAGTTGTGCATGATCAGGACTTTCTAAGATTGGATTAAATCTGTTAATAATTAGGTAAATGAATTTTGTCAGGAATGGGCTAACACAAGGATTTGATTTCTTCCTCAAAAGTATTCTTGAAATGCTGCTTTTGACAACAGATTGTGTGAGTTTCTTTACCTTTAAGTAATTTGTATTTACTTTTGAGATCTCTGATAACTTTGAGAAATAAGTTATTGTTTCACAGTGACCGATGATCTTATTTGACCAAATGTTTAAAAAATTTTTGACAAACTTCCCAAATATCAAATTTTAATTTAAGTTCTTTTGGTTTTCAGCTAATTTTGGGATGCTTTAGAGGGTCCCTGAGGCATCTCAGAGAAATATCTAACCAGGATTATTTGGTATGGTAAGTTAAATGTAATCGTTTGTAATTTTGGTTATAGTGTCAACTAAAAAAGATGCACAACTTGAGAGTTGTGAGTTAAGTTTTATTTGGGGTAAAATGAGGACTGTAGTCTGGGAGACAGCATCCCAGATAGCTCTGAGAGAGTGCTCCAAAGTGGCCATTGGGAAAGGTCACTATATAAGGTTTTGGTGAAAAGGGAGTTCAATGCCATGAAACACTATTTTACAAAAGACTTTTTGTTAGTCATGAGGATCTGATGTCACCATGAAGGGATTTAGTGCTTCTCTAAATATGAGGAGATACAAGGATTGAGATCAAAGTATCTGTTCCTAAAAACATCCAACCATCTAAAGACCTGTCCCACCAGATTCCCTGGACCACAGAGTGCCTCACTCCACCCTGAACTCCCTCAGGGGTTTTCGAAGGTCAACAGCTATAGCAGCATGGGGTTCAGTCTCCATAGAGGCAGATGGCAAATGCCATTGTTGTTCAGTCATTGGCAATGCTCTTAGTAAGCGCCAATTTGTAGTTGACAACTGTAACCAAGTTTTTTTATTAGCTACACTGTAATCAGATGTTTAACCATGTCTTTCATTCTTTTGTCATTTATAGATCATTATTTTTGTACTCTGATGCTGTTACAAGAAAGTGCTGCATCATCAAGGAGATTCATAGAAAGGCTATATAAGCAGTTACAAGCTGTTTCACCTCAACAGGAAGGTTGTGTGAGTACTCCAACTCATACTGATTTAAAACAAGGAGATGTTCTGCCCCTGCAGCCCTGGATGAGGCATCTAGAATTTTATTCCCTGACGGCCTGGTTGATGCCCCTGCTCAGACTTGAAGCAGTTCCAGGAGATGTACTGTCACCCTTCTGCTTTCCATAAGAATATGGGAGTAAAACTTCTCAGGGGGGAACAACACAGGAGGGAAGGGGGTTGGCCACAACCTTGAACAGAATGACATTGCCCAAAGACATGACCCAAACAGATTAGAACAAAACAGATCCAAGATGGCAGACCAGTCAGCTTCCACTGTAACTTGAGCCTCAGCATATGCTCATTGTAACAATCAGCTAAGACATACCCACTGGCACCATGACAGTTCCAAAACTGACCATAAAAGTAAAAAGTGGGCAGTAGCCCAATTCCTTTGAATCCCCAAATAGTTGGAATACTCCTCCCACTCATTAGCCTGTGAAATTACCCACCCCTATAAAAACTGACAGCCCCATAGCCTGGTGCTGCTCTTGCTTTCTGAGATGGCCCTCACTTTGTTTGCAGAATGTGCTTCTCTCTAAATAAATTCACTTCTTACCTATCAAAAAAAATTGCCCTTACCATAACCATTACTTAAATTGAAATAGTAAATTTATTAGGAAATTCATCAGATGGATATTATCCATCCATTTTCAATCTGCATTCTGGGAAAAGTTTAATGACATGGCAGTAATGCTGCCATAAATTATGTACAAAGAAT
Organism: Muntiacus reevesi; assembly: GCF_963930625.1. NCBI lineage: Eukaryota > Metazoa > Chordata > Mammalia > Artiodactyla > Cervidae > Muntiacus > Muntiacus reevesi. The sequence goes on from NC_089263.1 coordinate 2,229,227, forward strand.
GAGATCCAAAATCTTGCATACAACACACACCTCATTAAGAGATGAAAAAATCAGGTCCTTGGATTTCCTCTCATCAGTATTTTCTAAATATCCTGAAGAGAACACATTTATAATCTAGTAAAATTACAGATGTTCTTCTTAAGGGAGAAAGAAGAAACTTTACCCTATTAATGGTAAAATGTAACTGAACATGACAATGTTGCTTATAATAAAATGATGTTCTTTTCTGGGCTTGATCTAGCTTGCAGAATTCCTTCTGAAATGTGGCCTTCAGAGTCTACCATGACTCTCCAGGTTTGGCTGGCCCCTGGGTGTATGGGAAGATTGGATAGAATTAAAGAATGTCAGAATCATCTAGATTGACAGCTTCCCTCACACTGGCATCCTGGTAGCATTTATCCATTCATCCTCATTTGATTTTCTATGAGGGCCCTTCAGTCATGTGAAAGCAGCTGTCCTGCCCACTACCTTTATTTTTCAGGGGCTGGGATACCCTATAGGCTCTGTCATGTTGTCGAAAGGTATTTTCTCTTCTCAAAAGCAGTGTCTAATTCTTTCTGCCATTCCCCTTATGAATGGATGCTCTCACAATCTTGGACACATGCATCTCTGCTCTGATCTGATGATGCCAGGTGTCGACTACAGTGGGCACAGAAAGGCTTTGCTGGTACCCAGCACGAAGGGAGAGCCCCTCTATCTCATCCCTGGAGGTGACACCCTGCCTGGGTTCTGCAGTGGGATCACATGGGCCTGTGCAGACTTCAACCCAGAGCAGTTTGCTAGGGTCCAGGGCAGCCTGAGTGGACCCCCTACTGGCAGACAGACACTTCACTGTCCCTGTGCTTCTAGACTCCCTGACCCTTCCGTCCTGCAACGCCATCAGGCTCTCTTCCTTAGATGTGGTTCTCCACCTGTTACCCTGCAGGGTCTCCCAGCCTGTGCGATTGTGTCCAAACTGCCTCCCAATTCATGGCATTGCTTTGACCCAGCTCCCAGGAGCTTCACTTTCCTGCCTACCCTTTCCTGCTTGGTGGCCACATGGGCAGTGGTTCACCCCTGGGTAGTGGGTGGCTTGACAGCACACTTCTCCCGTTATCCTACCAAACTACCGGTGGACACTCAGTTTCACGGTTTATGTGGCTGCAGAAAGGTACTCAGACTCACCTGGGCCGGGCCTCCCGGCATCACAGTGCCTCTGCCCAGTGAGGCTCCCACATGGGGACCCCACACCTAGTGGGGAACCACAGCCGGTGCTTGAATTCTAAAACTAAGTGGGAAGAAAAGAGGTTGTTGGTGTGCATTTATGATGAATCTGACAAATGAAAAAATTCCTACAGGTAAGTGAACTTAAATCGGCAATAAAGAAAGTATCTACCTATTCTATGAGGGAAACACACACTTCTTTTGTCTTCACGTCAAGTTGACTGTGGCCAGAGGTACAAAGACACCTTTTCCATACCAGTGGAAGACTTTCTCAGTGAATCTAGAAGTGAAAGGAAGAGTCCAAAGATCTTACCTTGTACCTGCACCTCTTCAGGATTTCTGTCAAAGCATTTGATCCTTGCCAATCCTGGGGTCCCACATGCCCCAGCAGTGTCAGTTCATGCCCCAGCAAACTCAAAATGTTTGCATCAGGAATGCAGCTTTCACACCTGGGAAGTACTTCCACTGGCAAGGAATTGGATGATTGAGGGAGAAGGTTAAATACTGGCCAAATCTTCAGAGCACAAAAGTGACTTTCTTTGACAGTTCTCAGAGCATTCCAGAGTTCTAGGAAATTTCAGTTCTTAAAATACAAGGACTCCTTTGGCCTTTGGAGCACGTGCCTGCCTTGGGGACTGAGAAGGTAGGGAGTGAGTGTCTGAAATCTGTAAGGTTGCAGTTGACTTTTCCTTACATGGGCTGCTAAAACCAGCACTTGCTTGGTGCCCCTGCAGGGGAATGTGCTGCAAGTCCCTCACAGAACTCTCTTGTTTCCCAGTCTCAAAGGGAGTTTGTCTTGGCGTAGAGTGGCTTGTCTGACACGATGTACTGGCTGTCTTATTCCCGAGTGTTAGCTGAGCACTGCACCAGTAAAGTCAACATGGGGCTCCCTGCCCCGCTCAGGGCTGGTGCTCGGTCCCAGGACCAACCTGCAGGCCTCTTGGCCGCACCAACGCCTCCTCTTACTCCTTCAACCTTCAGCTGTTGGAAAGACTAACCCTGTTATAGAGTCTGAGCTTGTACTGCTCACATACAATTGGTCTATATATGGAGAGATGAGGTGCTGGGACAGTGAACACAATGAGTAACGACTGTATTCAGGAAGCTGGGAGACTGAGAAGATGGTGGACCCCTGTCCCAAAGAACCATCTCACCTGAGTGAGTTTGGTTCCTGGTATCTTTTATGGAACAAAGAGAGGGAGGTGAGGAAGTGAAGTTAAAAAGGCTGTAAGTTGTAGCAAATATTTCCTGGTTTCTGCCAGACTCCAGACAAGATGTGTTAATGTGTTCATTTCTTCTTTCCGGCAGCCATTCTCATGTGGAACCGGTCAGGATGTTTCCTGTAAGCTATCCATTATTCTTGCCTAGTAAAATCCCATGGACAGAGGAGCCTGGCAGGCTACAGTTCATAAGGTCACAAAGAGTCAGAAACAACTGAATGACTGAGCACACATGCACAAGATAAAGAATTTTTTCAAACTTTTAATTTTATATTGGAGTATATCTGATTACCAGTGTTGTGGTAGTTTCAGGTGGACAACAAAGGGACTTAGCCATACATGTACATGTATCCATTCTCCCCCAAACTCCCCTTTACTCCAGGCTGCCACATAACATTAAGTAGAGTGCCCCATGCTATACAGTAGATCCATGTTGGTTATTCACTTTACATAGGACAGTGAAACAAAGGTATTTTAGCTTAACACTCAGCCATGGGAGTCAGTGTTCCTGAAGATGAGCAATTAGGGGCACTTTAAACTGTAGGTCACCTCCCTTTAGCAATTGACCTGTAGCAAAAGCAATAGAACACAAAGCCTAAAGTCAAAGAAGTGAGTTCACTGTGGAGTCAGACCTGCTCTTCCCATCACTAACCCACCAGACTTAGGAGTCAGCACAGGCCTTCCCAGGCCTGAGCAGTTGCTGAGGTGCTCTCACTGTCGACGCTCACATTGGCCTGAAGAGTGATGGACCTTTCCTGGCAGTGCGCCCCTCGGAGGAGCCGGGGGCGTATCCTCCTGCCCACACCTGGATGAGGAGGTGGGTGGTGTCGGCCTCTCATCCGCGCGCCCCCAGAACACAGCCCTCCCAGCGGCCCTCTCCTGCCCGCCGCTCCCATTCCTCCAGGTGGCGGCCCTCCTTCACAGAGACAGACGCCCAGGGCAGCGGCACAGCGCCCGGTCAGCGGGCCTCACTCTGCCCCAGGTGCTGCAGCGCGTGTCGTCTGAAGGACGGGCAATGGCCCGTGTCCTGTGCTGCCGCCGCCTGTGGACACAGCCGCTTCCGGCCGCCCGCCTGCCTCAGGCCTGAGCCCGAGGCTGCCCCTCCCGGCCCGGCCTTCCTCCGCCCCCGCTGCGTCCCTCCGTGGCTCCCACCCTCTCAAGCCGGGCGCAGCCAGCCGCCCGCGTCTCTCCGCAGCGGCCTTCCGGTCTCCCTGGAAGCTGATCCTCCTCTCTTTGGGGCGCTGGTTGACTCGGCCGGCAGCAGGCGTGCTTTCGCGCACATTAATTAGCATGGAGCAGGGGACCCAATCTTTGCCCACCTTCTAAGCCCTGCGGGAGGCTGCAGAGAGCTCTGAGCTTTGCTGACGGCCTCTGACAGGCAGACACGACTTGAAGGCAGAGGCGTATCTGTGCTCCTGAACACCGAGAGCAGGACGCCGCGGTAGGGGCGGGGGCAGCGCGCGTAGCCGGGGTTTCCTTTTCCCCTCAGGGAGCCCAGCGGCGCGGCGTGCGGAGTGGGCAATGGCGCCCCCTCGCGGTGCGCGCGCAGCCTGCAGGGCCAGCCGCGGGACAAGGCCTGTGGAAAAGGAGTCAGAGAACGCAGTCTCGCGTGACTTCCTTTTGCTGTAAACTGTACACATAGCTTAACCTCCAAACACCGCCTTGCTTTTCATTTTGATTCCTTTCCTGGACTTTCAATAAATATATAAATTTTGTCATGTATCTAGCCCTATTTTACACATTTTCCTGCATGTCTTACTAAAAGAAGAAAGCTGCTGACGTTTCTAAAATGAAATCACTCTTCACCTTTCAGTCATTTACCACCTAGACAGTAACAACTACCTTTCTTATTTTATGGAAAAAATCGCTTACAGAAAAATCTTTCCCCCCCCTCAGTTTGTATTTGATACAAGAAATAAGAAAGCTGTGTGTCTAAACCTAACAGTTGATCATCAAGCACTTGAGGTGTTTAAGAAAAACAAGGCTGAGGTGTAGGCTGCCTAGCTGGCAGGAGAAGAATGGGCTCCCGGAATTCAGGGAGGCGCTGTGGGCGTGGATACAGAGGAAAGACTTGAGGGAGATGATGCCCCCAAGTCTGATTATCACCCAAGAAGGGGGCGGCAGGGCTGGCAGCAAGCAAGGCAGAGAATAGAGCTTGGACTTTAAAACAGGTCACTGCTTTGAATTTCATTCAGGAGGCAAAGTATATACCCAGCCCATTGCCAGCAGTCTTCTCACCTACATTTTTCAGCCACTTAATTAATAAAGATAGTTCTAATATTCATGCAGTAAAGGAATTAAATTCTATATAATGTGTTTTGTAGATTAGACACAAATATGTGCTCATTAAATTTATTTCTAATAATAGGACACACTCAGCGAAGGAAGGCTTCTTTCCGGAAGCCTGCATTTGCAGTGGGAAGATTTAGAAAACAGACGAGACCTACTCTGGCTCTGGGAATTCTCTAAGAATCCAGGGAGGCAGCTAGAGGGTTTGACATCTTGATGACATGACCATTTTTCAAATGTTCCAGAGAACATTCACTGGCATTTTAAATGTATAACTCATGTGCGTCATGATTCCATTTCCCTTAAAACCCCTGACTTTCCCACGAACAATTTCTCTTCATAAAAATAAATTGAACTTGACATCCTACAAGTAAGAACAACACAATGTTCTGTGCCAGTGTGAGATGCCGTCATGGAAAAGTTTGTGGTCTAATAGAGCTTTTGACGTGGAAGAGCTATCATTTGGACATTTACAAATGGAATGCAGTACCATAGAAGATTGAGCTTTTACCATTCTCACAAAAGGAAAAAGGTAGCCCCTATTTTTCCCAGTTCTGTCTGTATATGTTATAGCATCATGGTACCAAAATTTAGTCCAGTAAATTTATTGGGAAATGTATTTTAGCGACAAATGCAAAGAGCTTTGTAGAGACTGAAAATAATAAGTCAAACTGGGTGGGAGGTTAATGCAGTTTAGCCAATCAGCAGTATAAATGTCCTGTGTTTCTCCAGTGCTGATTCTAATTCCCCAAACAGTCTCATCTTTCTTTTTTTCTCTGAGGCAACCAAATCCTTTTTGTTTGAAATGGCTTGGATCTAGAAAGGTCAGACAGGTCAGTCTCACTGCCTCTACCAGCCACCCCCACCCCACTGAGTACCTCCACATAAGCTGGCATCACCTTTCTTTGTCCTGGGTCCAGGTCCCTTAGCTGCCTCCTGAGTTCTCTTAAGAACACTTTTAGACGAAATAAAGATCTGTCTTCTGTCTATGTGTATTATTGCTAGATATCTACAGATCATCTCTAGACTAATATAAAATAATTCAAAAGTATCCTTGGGTGGTATTTTTTATGGGTAAACTAGTTAAAGCTACTAAAAAAAAAAGTACAACCCTGATATTTGCTCTAGTATCTAGAATGTTTGGTTTGGACATGTTCCGTGATTTTAAACACCAGGCCTCTCTATAGCATAACTTCTTAAATCATTTTTACAGTTTCTTCCTGAACACTCTAGTCACGCGCCCCATTTTCTAGTGATTTTGTAACAAATGAATTATTATGCTCATAGCATTCAGTTCCCGGTAATCAAAAACTTACAACTCAGCAGGCATCTTGGTAGACCTACAGGACATAAGTATGGACCAACCCCCAGTCCCCGTCAGAAGCTATATCTTGAAGCATCTTTAGAAACCACGTGTGCTGCCTCACAGGTTCTGATCTAGGTTTTCTCTCTGTGGTTGGCATCTGAGTTCTTTGAAGAGGGTTTTCTGAGGGCTCTTAGTTGATTGCAAAAGAGCCCGGGGTGAATCTGCACCTAAAAGTCTGCTGTATTCTTCATCTGGCACAGAATTCAGAGCCAGCTGGAAAGGCAGGTAAGGAGGTCACACCGGAGTGTTTGAGGAACTGAGAAGCAGGCTCCCCTTTATACAGCCAAGGCTCTGTTTGCCGGGGAAACACTCCCTGGAGGAGGTTTAGGGGTCCTGCTCCCGCTTAAGGCCAGCTACGGTGTGCTTCTTCCCTGTGAAAATGAAGAGAAAAGAGGGGTCTCCTGTAGGTTTGCTGATTCTAGGCCATATTCACACTCTAAGTGGAGATCTCTGAGTAATGCTTTTATGAAAAAAAATTACTTACTTAAAAAATTTCTGGTAAAATGGATGTAACAAAATATACCATTTAAACAAATTTATTTTACTGAGGTATAGTTGATTTACAGTGTTGTGTTAATTTCTGCTTATAGCAAATCAATTCAGTTATATATATACATATATATAAAACATATTCTTTCTCATAATTTTATATTCTTTTCCACTATGGTTTATCACAGGATATTGAATATAGTTCCATGTGCTATAGAGGAGGATCTCATTTTGTATTCATGCTTTATATAATAATTTGCATCTGCTAATTCCCAATTTCCAATCCATCCCTTCTCTACCCCTAGCCCCCAGTTTTTCATTTTTAAGTGTGCAGCTCATTGGCATTAAGTACCTACACATTGTTTTGCCACCATCACCACCATCCATCCATAGAACTTTTCATTTGGCAGAACTGAAACTCCATACATGTTAAACACTACGTCCCCACCCCAACTCGCCCAGCCCCTTCACCCACCAGTGACCTCCTGCCTCTATGGGTTCAGCTACTGCAGGTACCCCAGAGAAGTGGGATCACACAAGATTTGTCTTCTTGTGACTGGCTTATTTCAGTTAGCATAGTATCTTCCAGGCTCATCTGTGTTGTAGCATGTGTCAGAATTTCCTTCCTTTTAAAGCTGAATGGTATCCTACTCATGGATAGATCACATTTTATTTTTTTGCGGATGGATATTTGAGTTGTTTCCACCTTTCAGCTATTGTGAATAATGCTGCTTTGAACACGAGTGTATAAGTGTCTGTTTGAGTTGTTGCTTTCAGTCCTATTGGATATATACTGAGAAGGAGAATTACTGAGTCACGTGGTAATTTTATTTTTCATTTCTTGAGAAATTGCCATCCCAGAATATTTCTGCTTTCACAGCTGCTTACATCCTTCACTTTTCCCCCTGCTTTCAACTGGACTCACTGAATGTGTTCTACCCGTGACAAGGACACCAGCTTTAGTCATGAACGAAATTTGCTATGTTAACCACCAACATCTATGCTTTTTAGGAAGTCGTTTTCTTAAGGGCACTACGTTGAAAGTATTTAATTCTCAAAGTGAATACTGCCAGTTAAATAGCACAGAGGTGACTCCAGTTTCTTTAGAGTTGTTTCAAACTTCTTCCTAATTTGGGGAAAAGATTAAAATTTTTTTTTTTTTTAATTTTGGCCAACACTAAATTTACAGAGCCAAGAGGTGCGCAGCTCTTGGGATGTGCACCTTCTTGGATCTGTCTAGATCCTCAGTGTGACCTTCAAGTGACTGAGGAAAAACTGTAACCCATTGTTTCCTTACTTCAGGCAGTGGAGACACTTTGTGAAGTCCTTTGCAGTGGTCCCCAGCCTTTTTGGCACCAAGGACTGGTTTCATGGAAGACAATGGGTTTCTTAAAGTGGCTCAGCTGATAAAGAATTGCCTGCAATGTGGGAGGCCTGGGTTTGATCCCTGGGTTGGGAAGCTCCCCTGGAGAAGGGAATGGTTACCCATCCAGTATTCTGGCCTGGAGAATTCAATGGACTGTATGGTCCATGGGGTTTGAAAGAGTCAGACGCGACTGAGTGACTTTCACTTAACTTAAGGGAGGGATGGGGGATGGTTTTGGGATGATGATTCAAACGCATTACATTTATTGTGCCCTTTATTTCTAATCTAATGCTTCTGCTGATCTGATACGAGTTACTGGACCCTGGCTGGAGGTTGGGGACTCCTGCTTTATAGCACAGAGTAGTCTTAGGCGATCTTCACAAACATCCCATGGAGTGGGGTGGGAGGGCAAAATATTTCCTCCCACTTAAAAAAAAAAATGTTTGTTTTTTTTTAAAGAGCGTTTCAAACGGTAACAAAATTAAAATAGTGTCAATCATCTCTGTTACCCTGCTTTGGCAACTTTGCCATCCTGCTTCATCCATCTTCATTCATCTTTCCCACTCCTTTTTTTTCCCCCAGAACCTCAAGAAAACAAATCCCAGACATCATGTCGTTTCACCAATAAACATTGCAAAGTGTATTTCTAATCCACAAGAACATAATTTTTTGTTTGTTATTTTTCCCCATATAGTTGCCTTGTTCAATGAAATTAGCAACAGTTCCTGAATATTTTCTTATGTGCATTCTGTAATGAAAATGCGATGCCTTGGGAGTGCCTTTTACCATTCAATTGTTCAAATGTGAGTCTAAAAAGAGAACCAGATGCGGACTGGGTTGTTATATTTCTAATCACTGAGGGAGGGTGAAATCCTCCCTTATCTTTCTTGAGTTATTGTGGCTGGTCTAATATACAGAATGGGTTAAAGAAGAAAAAGAAACATATAATTCATAGGAATGGAGGGTTCTAATGCAGCCCTAAGTAGTCAAACTAGGCAGCGTTTTTACTTTTTAGACCAAGAAATAATAAATTTCTGAGGTATCAACAGAACAAAGAAATGTAGGTTTTGGATGCCCAATTAGAAACAGATTAAAGAATTAACAAGATTTGCTTATTATTGAGACAGTCTGAGCACACATTGGGAAAGAAATTCCCAGACATAAAGCTCTGTAGAAAGGAGTGAATTTATTAAGAACAAAGAACAGAGATAAAGTGGGCACTGTGAGTGCAGCGGGCAGACAACTCCTGACAGTCCAGGGAGAGTTGACTGTTTTTGTGGGTTAATAGCCAATTTTCATAGCCTTAAGACAAAGAAAATTCCTGCTGATCGTTGGTGTTAGGTGATTGGTTGGGGGCACTATAGGGTGTTTCCTGGAGTGGGCATCTTTGCCTAACTGGGAGTCAGGAATCTTGTTAGTGATGACCAGGGAGCTTTTGGCAATGGTGCACAGGGGCTCAGTAAGCTTTGGAGGTGACCTTGACTCTGGGCTCTGCTTCTGTGGCCTTGGTGCAAAGCCTCCTACCTGTGACCTTGGGGCAGGACTCAACCCTTATTATATAGGCTTCTGGGCTGGTTGCCACTTTGGTGATAAGAACCGGAAATCTCTTTGGTGATAAGGGTGTCTTCCTACCTCCAGAAGCAGGCAGTCCCCCTTTCATAAGAGAAATTTATTTCTTGCTCTCAAGAAATAAAATGGAGAGGAAGATCAGAGCATCCCTTTTCAATAGGTCATTTCTTAAGTAACTTTAAAAAAATTTAGAATTCCTTTTTTAAAAGATTTTTATTAATTGAAGTCTAGTAGATTTACAATATTGTGTTAGTTTCAGCTATACAGCAAAGTGATACAGATATGTGTGTAGTGTTTATACATAAATATATGTGTATATCAGTTCAGTTCAGTTCAGTCACTCAGTTGTGTCCGACTCTGCGACCTCATGGACCGCAGCATGCCAGGCCTCCCTGTCCATCACCAACTGCCGGAGTCCACCCAAACTCATGTCCATTGAGTCAGTGATGCCATCCAACCATCTCATCCTCTGTCGCCCCCTTCTCCTCCTGCCTTCAATCTTTCTGAGCAGGGTCTTTTCAAATGAGTTAGCTCTTCGCATCCAGTGGCCAAAGTACTGGAGTTTCAGCTTCAACGTCAGTCCTTCCAATGAGTATTCAGGACTGATCTTCTTTAGGATGGACTGGTTGGATCTCCTTGCTGTCCAAGGGACTTTCAAGAGTCTTCTCCAACACCGCAGTTCAAAAGCATCAATTCTTCAGTGCTCAGCTTTCTTCACAGTCCAACTCTCACATCCATACATGACTACTGGAAAAACCATAGCCTTGAGAAGACGGACTTTTGTTGTCAAAGTAATGTCTCTGCTTTGTAATATGCTGTCTAGATTGGTCATAACTTTCCTTCCAAGGAGTAAGCGTCTTTTAATTTCATGGCTGCAATCACCATCTGCAGTGATTTTGAAGCCCCCCAAAATAAAGTCAGCCACTGTTTCCACTGTTTCCCATGAAGTGATGGGACCAGATGCCATGATCTTAGTTTTCTGAATGTTCAATTTTAAGCCAACTTTTTCACTCTCCTTTTTCACTTTCATCAAGAGGCTTTTGAGTTCTTCTTCACTTTCTGCCATAAGGGTGGTGTCATCTGCATATCTGAAGTTATTGATACTTCTACTGGCAATCTTGATTCCAGCTTGTGCTTCATCCAGCCTAGCATTTCTTATGATGTACTCTGCATATAAGTTAAATAAGCAGGGTGACAATATACAGCCTTGATGTACTCTTTTTCCTACTTGGAACCAGTGTGTTGTTCCATGTCCAGTTCTAACTGTTGCTTCCTGACCTGAATACAGATTTCTCAGGAGGCAGGTCAGGTGGTCTGGCATTCCCGTCTTTTTCAGAATTCTCTACAGTTTCTTGTGATCCACACAGTCAAAGGCTTTGGCATAGTCAATAAAGCAGAAATAAATGTTTTTCTGGAACTCTCTTGCTTTTTCAATGATCCAGCAGATACTGGCAATTTGATCTCTGGTTCCTCTGCCTTTTCTAAAACCAGCCTGAACATCTGGAAGTTCATGGTTCACGTATTGCTGAAGCCTGGCTTGGAGAACTTTGAGCATTACTTTACTAGCGTGTGAGATGAGTGCAACTGTGTGGTAGTTTGAGCACTCTTTGGGATTCCCCTTCTTTGGGATTGGAATGAAAACTGACTGTTTCAAGTCTTGTGGCCACTGCTGAGTTTTCCAAATTTTCTGACATATTGATTGCTGCACTTTCACAGCATCTTCTTTTAGGATTTGAAATATGTGTATATATATATTTATAATTTTCAGATTCTTTTCCCACACAGGTTTTTACAAAATATTGACTACCTATCTGTGTGCTATATAGTAGATCCTTGTTGTTTACCTATTTTATATATAATAACATTTAAGTAGCTTAGATTCAAAATAATCGATGTGCCATTGGGGCAGCCTATGCTGGGCCCCAACATCACCCTGTTTTGTTTGTCTTTTTTTTTTTTTTTTAAAGCAGATTTTATTTTTTAGAAAAGTTTTAGATTAACAGGAAAATTGGCCATAACTTACAGAGAACTCCTGTATGCTCCTGTTCTTGGTCCCCCCTTTTATTCACATGCTACATCAGTGTGATATAATCGAAGATTAATGAACCAGCATCGACACATGTATTAGTCAGTGTTGTTCAGAGAAATAGAGCCAATAGCATGTCTTTATCTCTCTCTGTTTCCTCTTTTTAACTGGAGTATAGTTGATGTATATCAGGGCTTACCTGGTAGCTGAGATGGTAAAGAATCTGCCTGCAATGCAGGAAATCCAGGTTTGATCCCTGGGTTGGGAGGATTCCCTGAAGAAGGGACTGGCTACCCACTCCAGTACTCTTGCCTGGAGAATTCCATGGACAGAGGAGCCTGGCAGGCTATAGTCCATGGAGTCACAAAGAGTCAGACACAACTGAGTGACATTTTTTTATAGTTGATGTACAGTATAAGTTGCAAGTGTACAATACAGTGATTCACATTTTTTACAGGCTATACTGCCCTTATAATTTTTATGAAAGATTGACTATATTTACTCTGTTGTGCCATATAGCCTAGTAACTTATTTTATACCTAGTAGTTTATCCATTCTAATTCCCAACCGCCTATTTTGTCCTTTGCCACTGATAACCACTATTTTGTTCTGTGTATCTCTGAGTCTGCTTCTTTTTTGTTATATTCACTAGTTTGTTGTAATTTTTAGGTTCCACATATAAGTTTTTGTTGTAATTGTTCAGTCATCAAGTCATTTCCAACTCTTGGCAGCCCCATGGACTGCAGCATGCCAGACTTCCCTGTCCCTCACTATCTCCCTAAGTTTAACCAAGTTCATGTCCATTGAATCAGTGATGCCATCCAACCATTTCATCCTCTGTCACCCTCTTGTCCTTCAGCCTTCAATCTTTCCCAGTATCAGGGTCTTTTCCAATGACTTGTTTCTTTGCATAGGGTGGCCAAAGTATAAAAGCTTCAGCTTCAACATCAGTCCTTCCAATGAGTATTCAGGGTTGATTTCCTTTAAGATTGACTGGTTTGACCTCTTTGCTGTCCGAGGGACTCTCAACAGTCTTCTCCAGCTCCACAGTTTAAAAGGATTAATTATTTTGGCACTCTGCCTTCTTTATGGTCCAGAACTCACATCCGTACATGACCACTGGAAAGATCATAGCCTTGACTATACATACCTTTGTTGGTAAAATGATGTCTTTGCTTTTGAATGCACTGTCTAGATTTGTCTAAGCAAGACTTCAACAGTAATTGAACCGAGAACTTCCAGATGTTCAACCTGAATTTAGAAAAGGCAGTGGAACCAGAGATCAAATTGCCAACATCCGTTGGATCATTGAGAAACCAGAAAAGCATCTACCTCTGCTTTATTGACTTTGCCAAAGCCTTTGACTGTGTGGCTTACAAGAAACTGTGGAAAATTCTGAAAGAGATGGGAATACCAGACCACCTTACCTGACTCCTGAGAAATCTGTATGCAGGTCAAGAAGAAACAGAATTGGACATGAAACAATGGACTGGTTCCAAATTGGGAAAGGAGTATGCTAAGGCCGTATATTGTCACCCTGCTTATTTAACTCATATGCAGAGTACATCATGTGAAATGCCACACTGGATGCAGAAGAGCTGGAATCAAGATTGCCAGTAAAAATATCAATAACCTCAGATACGCAGATAACACCCCCTTATGGCAGAAAATAAAGAAGAACCAAAGAGTCTCTTGATGAAAGTGAAAAAGGAGAGTGAAAAAGTTGGCATAAAACTCAACATTCAGAAAACTAAGATCATGGCATCCCCATCACTTCATGGCAAGTAGATGGGGAAACAATGGACATAGTGACAGACTTTATTTACCTGGGCTCCAAAATCACTGCACATGGTGACTGCGGTCTTGAATTAAAAGACGCTTACTCCTTGGAAGGAAAGTTATGACCAACCTAGACAGCATATTAAAAAGCAGAGACATTACTTTGCCAACAAAGGTCCAGTAGTCATGTATGAATGTGAGAGTTGAACTATAAAAATGCTGAACACTGAAGAATTGATGCTTTTGAACTGTGGTGTTGGAGGACTCTTGAGAGTCTCTTGGACTGCAAGGAGTTCAAACCAGTCAGTCCTAAAGGAAATCAGTCCTGGATATTCATTGGAAGGACTGATGCTGAAGCTGAAGCTCCAAAACATTGGCTGCTTGATGCAAAGAACTGACCTATTGGAAAGATTGAAGGCAGGAGGAGAATAGGATGACAGATGATGAATTGGTTGGATGGCATCAAAGACTTGATGGACATGATTTTGAGCAAGCTCTGGGAGTTGATGATGGACAAGGAGGCCTGGTGTGCTGCAGTCCATGGGGTTTCAAAGAGTTGGACACAACTGAGTGACTGAGTTAAACTGAACTGAACTGACTTGCTGCCAAGAAGCAATCCTCTTCTAATTTTGTGGTGGCTGTCACCATCTATAGTGATTTTAGAGCCTAAGAAGAGGAAATCTGTCACTGCTTCCACATTTTCTCCTTCTATTTGCCATGAAGTGATGGAACCAGATGCCATGATCTTATTTTTTTTAATATTGAGTTTTAAGCTGGCTTTTTCACTCTCCTCTTATCTTTATCAAGAGGCTCTTTAGTTCCTCTTTGCTTTCTGCCGTTAAAGTGGTATCATCCACATATATGAGGTTGTTGATATTTCTCCTAGCAATCTTGATTCCAGTTTATAACTCATTCAGCTTGGCATTTCACATGATGTGCTCTACATATTTTTCTGGAATTCCCTTACTTTCTCTATGATCCAGCGAATGTTGGCAATTTAATCTCTGGTTCCTCGGCCTTTTCTAAACCCAACTTGAACATCAGGAAGTTCTCATTTCACATAATGATGAAGCCTAGCTTGAAGGATTTTGAACATGACCTTACCAGCATGGGAGTTGAGTGTAACTGTCCAGTAGTTTGTACATTATTTAGTACTGCCCTTCTTGGGAACTGGGAAGAGGATTGACCTTTTCCAGTCCTGTGGTCACTGGTGGGTTTTCCAAATTTACTGACATATTGAGTGCAGCACTTTAATAGTATCATCTTTTAGGATTTTAAATAGCTATACTGAAATTCCATCACCTCCACTAGCTTTAATGTTATATTGGACACATTCCAACCTGGAGGGCTCATCTTTCCGTGTAATATATTTTTGCTTTTTTATACAGTTCTTGAGGTTCTCACAGCAAGTATGCTCGAGTGGTTTGCCATTCCCTCCTCCAGTGGATCATGGTTTGTCAGAACTCTCCGCATGACCCATCTGTCTTGAGTGGCCCTGCACGGCATGGCTCATAGCTTCATTGAGTTATGCAGGCCACTTTGCCATGATAAGGCAGTGATCCACGAAGGGATATAAGTAGTATCACATTATTTGTATTTCTCTGTCTGATTTATTTCACTTAGTATAAAACTTTCCAACTCCATGCATGTTGTTGCAAATAAAAATTTCATTCTTTTTTATGAGCTGAGTAGTATTTCACTGTATGTGCATCTCTCTCTCTCTATCTATCACGTCGTCTTTATCTGATCATTTGTTGAAGGACACTTAGGTTGCTTCCATACTTTAGCAAGTATAAACAGTCCTGCTATGAATATTGGGGTGCATGAATGTTTTTGAATTAGTGTTTTTGTTTTTTTAGCATATATTTTCAGGAATGGAATTGCTGGATCATGTATTAAGTCTATGTGTAGTTTTCGGAGAATCGTACATACTATTTTCCACAGTGACTGCACCAATTTACATTCCCACCAGCAGTGTAGGAGTGTTCCCTTTTCTCTACGTTATCACCAAAATTTCTTAATTGTGTGCTTTGATGATAGCCATTCTAACAGGTGTGAGGTGGCATCTCTTTGTGGCTTTGATTTGCATTTTGATGATTATCAGTGATGTTTGACATCTTTTTGTTTCTTGTTTGTTTGGTAGGGAAGTGATTTCTCCAAGTGCTAGATGTACTACTCTTTCTCACAATTTCCTGGATGCAAGTCAACATCAAAACAAACAAACAAAAATGCTTCTTGTTTCTTCTTTGCAGTATGACATGGAAATAACCTAGTCAAAAGTGGGAGCATAGCTTCAGAAATAGCTTAAAATGTGCTTTCCTCTCCTTAAACTCGTTAATGTCTTCTTTCTTCAAAAAGCAGCAAGAAATGTCATTTACATTTGTGTCAGCTATGATTGGAGAAATTCATTTACCTCATTAAAGGCATTAGAGTTACATTCTATCAACCAAGGCAGCTTCTTGTATTGAAACAGAGAATTTTTCATTTCTAAAGCTATTGGTAGCACATGTCTTATTATTGGTGTAGCAAATGGAAGGATCTCATAATCCTCTTAGTTCTTTAAGCTGTGGATATGGTCCACTTGTTACTGTGAAATAAATTTTTAACCAAAAAAAAAAAAAAAAAAACCCCAAAAGTTTTTCTCAAACAACATTAAAAAAGAAAGAAATGGAACAGACTAGAGGGTATCAGAGTACATCATGTACTAATCTACTCGGTCTGCAATAGCAAAGTACCACAGACTGGGTGGCTTAAGCAGCAGGCGTTTGTGATCTAACAGCTCTGGGGGCTGGAAGTCTGAGTTGGCAGGGTGGGTTCCTCTGAGACTTCTCTCCTTGGCTCATAGACTGTTGTCTTCTTGTGTCCTCGTGGTCTCTCCGAGCCTTGTCTGTGTCCTGATCTCTTCTGTGGGTGCCAGTCAGATCACATTAGGGCCCACACTAATGACCTCACTTAATTTAATCATCTCTTTAATTGTTTCCAAGTTTTAATACATTCTGAGGTACCATGGTTAGGAACTCAAATTTTTGGAGATCTCAATTCAGCCCATAATATGCCATGTCGTGTCTTTTTGGTGAAGCTTTGCCTTAAATACATGTGTGTTGATTGGATTGCAATTAAAGCATATTTCCTATTGTATAGGACTTGCTTTTTAAAAACACGGGCTTGGTGATTCACAGGTAGGATGCCCTGCCTAGGCCTCATTCTCCCTGGGATGTGGTAGAGATTGCAGGATCTAGAAGCCTGTGAGGAAGGGTATGAGTGAGTTACAAGATGAACAGTTTGCACTTCTCATACTCTGTCACCTGATTGTTGCTGTTTGCCTTCAGTTGACAGTAACATCCAGGTTCTTGACAACTTCCTGGGGTTGTGGGACTGAGGGCCCACTTCCTTGCTCATCACTGGTCTCATCACCCTTAACTCCTACAAACTGCTCTCAGGTCCTGGCTGAATGCCCCCCTGCACATCAGCAACCAGAGCCTCTTCTGGTAAATCCCCTCTGTGGTTTTCTCTTCTGCCTTTAAGAGCATGTGTGATGAGACCAGGTCCACCAGGGCAGTCTCTCTTTGTATAAATTTAGAATCATTGAGTTAGTAACCTTAACTACATCTGCGCAATCCCTTTTGCATGTAGCTATTCTATCATGTTCACCATCTCAGTGATGCAGGGGGAAGTCTGGGGGCCATTTTAGATTCTGCTTAGCACAGGCCCAGAGCCTGTGAGCTGACCAGAGAACTTGCATTTGGTCATACAGATGCTAACCATTTGTGTTCAGGGGAGGTGATCATGCTGAAGGCTTGAGTGGGCTTTGTTTTTGTTTGGTCCCATTAGGACATTAGCCAATTTTGTCTCTAACTTGGCAAACTCATTTCAGTGGCACTTTTTCTCCTTCCCTCCTGAGGGATGGTCTAGACCTCGTGCCATGAACCCTTTGACTCACTCTACTATCCTGCTGGATCCTTTAGTGCTGAGCAGACAAAGCTCTGACACACATCTGTTCTAAATTTGTGTGGAGTCATGGGTTTCGCTTTTTGACAGGGCAATTCAGTTTTCCAGGAGGCCTGAACCTGCAGCTTCTGAGGCTTTCTATTCCCTCTTTTTCCTTCCATAAACCTCCAGCTGACTGAGTTCTCTTGTAGCTCTGCCTTTTGAACAAAACGGTATAAAGATCCACCTCAAGCATGGCTTTCTGTCATTAAAAGTTTGCACAATGAGTGACCCTTTAAGAAGGAAACTGGTGAAATGTATTCTGCCACGTGTGGGAGTTTTTGGAGCAGGTGATGGGAAAGTTGAGCAAAGGGAAAGTGACACGTCACACAGACAGGGCTTGCATGTCCTTCCCTCTGGGTCAAGCTGGTGGGCGAAGCTGGTGGGCGAAGCTGGTGGGCAGAGAGGGCACGGCTGGGCCAACGTCTGGATGACCAGCTGTGGAACTTTCCAACCACAGACAATCTCCAGACCACACTAAGAACTTTTCTTACCTGTGAAGTGAGGGAGACTGCCTGCAGCCCCATCCCTGGGCCAAAGCAGACCATGTGAGGTAGCAGGTAAGTACTCTTGCTCTCTGGCCTGGGAGAGAATACAGTGACTCAGCCACACCACCAGTCTACCTCTAGCAGGGCCTTTGTCACCACCCAAGCCAGAGACCCAGTGTGCCCAACTGGAGCAGTCGAGATCAACATTCGCGGGCCCTGCTGTGAGGGTCCACTCTGGGATGTCCCTGGTAACCCAGCTTTACCTCAAATGCAGGCAGAATCTATGGTTCTTGTGCAGGGGGATGTTCCCCTCACCACCAACAATTCTGACACCAGCTGAGTATCCTGCAATTCAACTCAATTCTGATACCGTGGGAAGTCTTGGAGACAGAACTAGATCCTATAGGTTAAAGTCTCAGTCCTGCAAGACCACCCCCACCTCCAGTGCCAATTCCATGTCTAGGTTGTCACTTGTGTTTTGGACTGGTTGTAAATCAGAGATTTTAGGACCCCTTCCTTGGGGGATAGCTAGAGTAGCTCACAGAACTCAGAGAAACCTTTTACTTACTAGACCACCATTGATTATAAAAGGATTTAACTTAGGAACTTAACCAGATGGAAGAGATGCAGAGGGTGAGGTACGGGGAAGCACAGCACTCTCTGCCCCCTCCAGGAAGCTCTCCAGCTTCATTCTTCTGGGTTTTTTGGAGGTTTCCCCCCCACGCCCCTCAAAAAAAAAAAAAAAAAAAAAAAAAACCCATTGATTAAATCACTGGACATTGGCAATATATTCACCTCTGTCTCCTCTGCTTCCCTCGAGGTGAGGAGGGTGTTCTTTTAAAATAAAGGACAGGGAAGCCTGGATTGTTGCAGTCCCTGGGGTCACAAAGAGTCAGATGCAACTTAGTGACTGAACAACAGCAATCTTATGGTTGGTTCCTTTGGTGATCAGCCATCATCCTTGGGGCTTTCTGAAAGTCACTCATTAACATAATAAAATATACCTTTATGATGCTTTTCACTTGGGAAATTCTAAGGGTTTTAAGAGTTCTGTACCGAAAACAGAGATGAAGACTAAATTATTTTATCATTACAAATCACAATATCACACCTATCTCCTGGGACTTCCCCCATATCACTAGAAGTACTTTGAGACATGGCCTATATAAAAAAAAGGGAATTCACTCACTTCCCATTTGACAGGGCTCACCTTCTGAATTCTGGTCCTGAGGATATTTCTTTTCTTCCCTGGACCGCAGAGTCCATGAACACATGCTTGGTATAGGAAGTAGTGGGAACCAGGGCTAGTGGGAGCTGCATGGAGGAGAGTCTTGAAGGCTGAGTTAAGGTGGTTAGGTTTTCCTGTGCCTACAGGGGACCTACAGATGGCTTTTGGGAAGGCAAATGAAATGATTGGATTAGCGAAGCAGAGAGAAAGTGTGAAGGCCTGGCTAGAGGTATAAGAAGGAGTTGATTTGAGAGATTCTGGGGGAAAAAATTGTCTATTGGACTGGATTTCCTATGGGAAATTGGTCTTGAATGTTCATTGTAAGTTCTGATGCTGAGGCTGAAACTCCAATACTTTGGCCACCTGATGTGAAGAACTGACTCCTTGGAAAAGACCCCGATGCTGGGAAAGATTGAAGGTGGGAGGAGAAGGGGACAACACAGGATGAGATGGTTGGATAGCATTGCTGACTTGATGGACATGAGTTTGAGCAAGTTCTGGGAGGTGGTGATGAACAAGGAAGCCTAGAGTGCTTCAATCCATGGGGTTGCAGAGAATCAGACACGACTGAGTGACTGAACAGAACTGATTGGGCTGGAAACTCCTTATACATATGTCAAGGGACAGAGGAGATAGAAAACGATGCTGGGGCTTGGTGCTTAAGAATGGAAGCTCAGGAATAGGAAAATTGGTAAAAAAAAAAAAAAATACAGCTTTGGACTGTAAGTTATAAGCCAAATAAAAAGAGTACTGGTGATACTAGCTAACATAGCTAGGCACTAGGATTCTAGAAATCCTGCGAGGTCGGATGCTTCAGCTCCGGCTGTCCTGCTGGCTTGTGTGGGGCAGGAAGAAGCCCTTTGCACCGTGGATCTCCCCTGCCACCCCCGTGTCGCTGGCCACAATCCTTCCCACACACTCTGTGCCTGTGGCTACAGGACAGCAGCTGGCCTGGCTCTTTCTGACCTTCTCTGATGCCTTCTCTGGGCACCTTGACGTCTTTCTCACTGTGTCTAAATGGGGGTCCTCCCCACCTTGCTGTGTATCTGAAATGCTTTCCTGGGGAGGTTCTAGTCACAGTCAGGGTTTCAGCCGCTGTGTATCTGGCAGTGACGTCCAGATGGAAGCCTTCGGTCAGCACCCTTCCTCCTGGTTTACGCTGAGGAACCCCATCAGCAAAACGCCAAACTCACACTTCAAATGGGACAAGCTCTCAAAGGAATTTGTCATTGTTTCTCTCTAAACCTACCTTTCTCACTGCATGACTGGGACTATTTCCCTCTATTTCAGTTTCACTTGGCCCCAGTGTTTCTCCAGGTAACACCTCTCTCCACCCATGCTCTTACCTGGCAGAGACCCCTCAGGATGGCTGCCGCAGACCTGCCAGGCTCTGCCACAGGCTTGGGCAAGTCCTCTCATGTAGCCTCCTACCGAAAAAACTCCGGAATGGATTTCTTTTGCCTACAATTGTTGTTGTTGTTTAGTCACTCAGTCATGTCTGACTCTTTGCGATCCCATGGGCTGTAGCCCGCCAGGCTCCTCTGTCTATGGGATTCTCCAGGAAAGAAATACTGGAGTGAGTTGCCATGCCCTCCTCCAGGCCATCTTCCCAACCCAGGGATCAAACCCATGTCTCTTGCATTAGCAGGTGGATTCTTTACCAATGAGTCACTAGGAGAGCCCTTTGCCTACAATAGTGATCCTCAACTAGGGCACGATTCCCCCAGGGGAAGCTTGGCAGTGTCTGGAGACATTTCTGGGGGCAGAGTTGCTGGTGGGTGGAATCCAGGGATGCTGATGAACAAGCTCCAATGCACCCCCTCCATCTACCATGCCACAATCATCTGGACCAAATAGCAATAGCGTTGAGGTTGGGCAATCCTCACCTAGAACAAAGCCGGCAGGGTGCCCAAGGCCCTGGCTTACTGTGATCTGACCACACCTTTGCACCTGTTCCTCTGATGTTGCCTCTTACAACTGGAAACACGGATTTGCTCATAGTTCCCTTGAGTGGGTGCCTTCTCCGTCCTTTCCCTTGCCTTTGCTCTGCTGTCTCCTCTGCTTTTCTTGTCCCCTACCCTGGTGTGCTGCGGTCCATGGGGTCACAAAGAGTCGGACACGACCGAGCAACTGAACTGAACTGAACTGACTTTCCTTCCCTCACACCCGCTCTTTGCATCAGTTATGCCTCCAGCATCCTTTGAGTTTCACGGCAAGCTGTCTTCCCGCATGAGGTGGTATCTGGCACTCCGGTTCCCCAGCTTGCATGCAGGTTTTGAGGCCCCTTCTACTCTCTCATATGCTCTGTACAAATATGCATTTTTGCTCTCTGTGTACTATGTTCCAACTAAACTGTGAGATTCTTTGTGATGGGATTACGCCTCTCACAAACCTAGTGTGTCTCTTATACGAGGCATATAGCGGGCATTCAAAATGTAGATTAGACCTATTGATTTCAGTTCAGCAATGAATCTGTGAATAAACGAATGAAAGAAGTGAATGAAACCCTCTATTTCAGCATTTATGCTCAGAACATTTTCTACTTTATGGTACTGATGCCCCAAGAGTGGGCAACTTCCTTTAAATAAGTAAATAACAGCAACTTAAATTAGAAATCACTACTTTATTTTTAATGAAAATGTGTGATGCTTGTCAAGCTGTAAGACATTTAATTCAATATTATCATAGTTTATTAAATTGTCAAGCACATGGAAGCTGTTGGGAGGGATAACATACAAATGAAATGAAGTGTGACCAACTTGGAAATGTTGAATGATTTTTCTACATCTTTATAAATCATTATAGCTCTTGGAGCTTCTGTGATAATGAAAGACGCTTGGGTTCCAGGGCACAGGTCAGTCCTGCAGGCAGTCAGGTATGTGGTTCTGAACAAAGCTGTCCTTCTAGTTGTCAGTGTCCTCACTTAAGATGAGGTCTTTGCAATACTTAAGACTCCTGATGTTTTTTATTTTATTAAATCCAAAGATTCTTATTAAACACATTGCTTTTCTATGCATGAATCTATTTGTGCAGGGGCTTTTGTGTATTCTCCAATTTCTATAAGTTGTAGGTAGAGATGGAAAGGATGTGTGATTTAATCAAGCAACACAGGCATAAGTTGGTGTGAGAGGCATCCTACTGAGAGAAAATTAATGGGTTATTGTGCAGGGGTCACTGTATTGTCGAACCCAAGTTCAAGATGCCTGATTACAGCTGAGGCCAAACAAGCCCAGTTTGGAGCAGAGAAAGGTTTATTGTAATGAAACAGGAAGCGGGCAGAGCACAGCTTTTAAAAAAATGATACAGCCCGAGGACACAACATAAACTGATTAGAACTAAATGGATCCCAGATGGCAGACCAGTGACCCCCATTGTAACACACCCGCAAACTGTGACACACACAGGTGCCGTGATAGTTCCAAGGCCAACCGTAAAGGCCAGAAAGTGGGCAGTGGCCCAATTCCTGGAGATTCTCATCCCTTCTCCAAAATAACTGGAATACGTAGCCCACTCCTTAGCCTGTGAAATTACCCATCTCTATAAAAACTGACAGCCTGGTATCCTGGAGCCTCTCTTGCCTTCTAAGACGGACTACATTGGCTACAGAGGGTGCTTCTCCTCTGAATAAACCGTCTTTCACCCTACTATGGCTGGCTCTGGAATTCTTTCCTGTGCAAAGCCAAGAACCCACACTTGCAGCCATTCCAGGAACTCAGACATGACCTGGGATGTGACCATCCTCTTGCACCCCACTGTATTTCCTGCAACAACAGGACCAAGCAAGGAGAACAGGTGCCTCATCCTCAAATAGCTCAAACTCTCCACTGGTTTTCAGGGAAGAATTTATACAGCAACATTTGAAGAGGGCTGCAGGGTGTACGGTTTTCTTCTGATTGGGTGGAGGTGAGGCAATAGGGCAGTGCTCCAGGAATCTTGTGCTCAGCCTGAAGTTACTGTCCTTCACTGGATGGGGGCCTTAGTTCATACAGAAGAACTCAGAGATTTGTATCAGCTTGATATGTATAACCCTTGAGGAGGGGCGACCAGGACCCTGCCAGATTGCTGAACTATTGTTTCTTGACTGCCTTTCCTTTATCTCTGCACTCCCCCACTCCTCTAATTATTCAAATCTGCCCTTTGGAACTCAGGAAAGGTCTAGGAGGCAGAAACTTTTTCCCTACAAACAAGAAATGGGGGACATGGAAGGGCATTTATAAGGGGAAGGTCCTGTGG
Organism: Muntiacus reevesi; assembly: GCF_963930625.1. NCBI lineage: Eukaryota > Metazoa > Chordata > Mammalia > Artiodactyla > Cervidae > Muntiacus > Muntiacus reevesi. Next base: position 2,252,470 of record NC_089263.1, read on the forward strand.
GGTCTTGCTGGGTTTCAGTTCCCTCTTTTCTTTGATACTCCTCAGTCTTGACAGGGTTCTGGGTCAGGAAAACAAAGGGAAAACAGTTTTGGATAGACAGGTTGATCATAAACTTGGCAGAGGAGCTTGGTTTTAACCAAGCAGCCAGGGACAAAACCCATCTGACTCACAAAAGGAGAAACCAGCAGTGTCTCTGTATGTGGCCAGCTGGATTGAACACACCCATCGATAAGGTCAGAGGAACTTCCCAGGCTCTAGGAGCTTCAGTAGCCATGCCTGGTCTTCCTCTGGACAGAGGTGGCTTGCCTGGACAGAGAACCAGAGAGAGTGGGATCTGAGGGCTCGGTGCTGGACTCCAGGTCTGAATTGAATACGGTTACATGCTATCTCCTGGTGTCTGTTGTGTCAGGACAAAGAAGTTTCCCTCTAGCCTTCTAGGTTCTTTTGGCTGGTCTGAGATAACCAGTTTTTGACATGAGCCCGATTAACAGAAGAAAGTCAAACAAAAATTCAGTACTATGTGAACATGGGAGAGACTCAGGAAAACTAAGTAACTCCAAAATGGCCAAAATCCACCATTAAGTATGACCTTAAATACTATCTTCAGCTAAAGACAAAACAGATATTAAGAGTGGGGAGAGTCAGTTATAGGAGGGACCAGGAAAAGCAGAGTAAACCGGGGTGATTGTGATGCAGCTTTAGGTCACCACATTGATTAGCAGTTTTGAGACTTAGGCATCCTCCTCTTCCAGGTACTGGGAGGTACACATTCTTAAGGAACGGGGATTGCCTTTACAAATGTACATTGCTTCCCAACTAGCTCAAATAGCAAAGAATCTGCCTGCAATATCAGAGACTTGGGTTCCATCCCTGGGTCGGGAAGATCCCCTGGAGGAGGGCATGGCAACCCACTCCAGTATTCTTGCCTGGAGAATCCTATGGACAGAGGAGCCTGGTGGACTACAGTTCATGGGGTAGCAAAGAGTCTGACATGACTGAGTGACTAACACATGCACACCTCTTCCAGGTACTGGGAGGTACACACCCTTAAGGAACGGGATTGCCTTTACAAACGTACATGTTTCTTACAAAAAGATAATTCTTATTTGGTTTCAATGCTCAGTATTTGTTAGAAAAAATAACCAGTTTAAAATAATTAATCGTCAGCAGACACACTTTGGGGTAACAAATTCTGCTCCCCTACAACCTCCTTGTGGTGATGAACTCAGGTGGCCTTGGATTGCAATGGCTTTAAGCAGGATTTTGCTTCCTGGCTAGAGATTGAAGTCAGAGAGTGCTAAATCCTAGCCACTAGACTACCAGGGACAGTAGCCAGGGACAAAGCCCTGACCCATCAGCTTTGTAGAAATGAATTTCCATAAATAGAAGTAAAGTAGTGAATACAGACTGTGTTAATTAGCAGGAAAAAGAGTACTTGTGAATAGATTCCCAAGTTGGGCTCAGAGAATCATATGCGCGTGGTAGTTTGAATCACTTGTGTGAGGCATCTCTTCTGGGTTTCCTTTGGCCATTCATCTTGCTTTGCCTGATTCTGAGTCTATTTGGTTTGTCTTGGGGTCCTACTGGGTCTGCGCATCTCTTAGCCAAGTTGGACTCTAGTGAAGAGGCCTCTGGGTAGGTTGACATCACCTAGTCTGGGGTGGTGCTCCCTCCCCTTTTGGCCCCTGAGAAGCCTTTCAGCTCATAGGTAGTTGGCAAGGTCTTCTTGACTTGAGCATGAGGAATATGTGGTCCCTCTATTTTTGGCCTGGGCAAGACTCAGCTCCCTTCTGCTATTATATTTTGTCTGGGAGTATCTGTTTACAGGGGACAAAGTCCAACTGCTCGGCCTGGGCCCTATCTATCGCCTCCCTCCGGAGCAAAAGTAGAAGAATGGAGAATCTTGACACTGCTCCCACACCCCTGTGTGCCATCGGGGCATCGATAAGTAGGCATGAACCAGTCCAGGGGTCACTGGACTCAGGTGAGTGGGAGCCCGACACTAGCCACAGGCACAGGCCTACATTAGGACCTGGGACCTTCATGGCTGATTTGTCAGCCACAAGGTGAGCTTCTGCATTTGAAAAAAATGGGAGCATTTAGTCCACAATATCTGATGTTTACAGTCATTATAATTTTAAATCAAGCCCAGTGTTAATGTTTTTAAAGCAATGTTGTTAAAGCAACTAAGTGAAATTTGTAGTGTTTATTTTACATCCTAATCTGCTGATAGTTAAACAAGTTTTACTGGATTTTTCTGAACCAAAAAAAGACACATCTTATAAGTCAAGGGGTGATGATGTAAGTGATTCCAAAGATGTGAAGATAACACCCATGCCTGCCCCTGAGACCTGAAGGATTTCCTGATGGCGCAGTGGATAAGAATTTGCCTGCCAATGAAGGGGACACGGGTTTGATTCCTGATCTGGGAATATTCCACATGCCTCAGAGCAGCTAAACCCATGTGCCACAGCCATGGAGACTGTCCTCCAAAACAAAGAAGGAACTGCAGTGAGAAGCCCATGCACCACAGTGAAAAGTAGCCCCACAACTAAAAAAAGCTTGCCCAAAGCAGTGGAGACCCAGTGCACCCAAATCAATTATGATCTCTGTTTATTTCAATAGCTGTGCTTCAAGAGCTATGCAGTGTACAACCGCCCTGACAGCTTTGACTTGACCAGAGGAAAGTCCTTACACAGGTGAGACCTGGAGGTGTCCGTCTGAAAGTTACCTTTGCTTCGTTACTGTGCTGAAGTCTCCATGGGCGGTAGAGGTTGGGATTTGTACTCTGGCTGGGCACAATCCCTGCTGTGTCCAGAGAAGCTTAGAAGACTGGGTGTGGCTACCTGCTTCTGGAAATCTTTGTTCCTTTCCTAGATCTATCCCAGGCTTTTTTCATTGAGAAAATTTTACTTTCTTCTCCAAAATTTCAGACAACTTCAGTAATGTATCATTGACTAAAAAAAAGATGCACAACGTGAGAGCTGTGAGTTAAGTTCTACTTGGGGTGATATGAGGCCCACAGCCTGGGAGACAGAGCCACAGATAACTCTGAGAAACTGCTCCAGAGAGGTAGTGGGGGAAGGTCAATATACATAATTTTGGTGAAGGGAGAGTTCGATGTGATCAAGCACTTACCTTACAAAAGATTTTCTGGTAGCTACAAGGAGCTGATGTCACCATGAAGGGGTTGAGTGCTTTTCTAGACATAAGGATATGCAAGGGTTGGGATCATGAAACCAGTTCCTAAAATATATCTAACTCTCTAAAGACCTGTTCCACCAGTTTTCCTGAAAATGTCTAAAATATCTAACTATCTAAAGACCTGTCCCACCAGATTCCCTGGAGCACAGGGTGCCTCATTCTCCTCACTGAACTCCCTGCAGAGCATGTCAAAGGTCAACAGCTGTAGCAGCACAGGATTTAATCTCTGCAGAGGCAGATGGCAGATATCCTTGGCAGGCACCAATTTGTAGTTGACAGTGTTTAAGGACAGAGAGATTGATTAGAACAATGCACCTGATTTTCTATCCTCTCCAGTTTCCATGCTTTTTGCAGCTCCTACCACCAAGAAATGGAGTCCATTTTCTGTCTCTGGGAATTTTTTTAGTGTATATTGGCTGGTAGAATGCAGGGGAAGTAAAAACATGTCCATTTTGACTCTAGATTTCAAGGGGCCTTGTGTGCTTCTCCCTTGGGGCCCTGCAGAGTCTAGGCTGGTCTGACAGGTGGCGGGAGACCAGGGCCTCCATCAGCCCTACTGAGCTCACAGCCTTCCCGCTCCCAGAGCTTGTTCCTCCCTAAACAAACAGCCACATTGGGCCGAGTCTGAGCTAGTCAGAACTGACCAGCTGACCGGAAGACTCCAGAACAGTCATCAAGTTGTTCTCAGCCCTTAAGTTGGGTGATAATTTAGTAGAATCTGTGAATGATATAAAGGTCAAGGTGATAGACTCAAGATAATTCTTTTTATGATATAATAGCATGAAAGCTGATTGCAAATACTAGTATTACATGCTGATGTGTGATAGTTATTGAATAGGAAAGTTCTGCCAAGAATGTTTAAACTTTGGGGCAAATTCTGAGTGTTTCTTAAGATAAGAAGCCAATTTGGTTCCACTTTTTCCATGGTGTGATTTGGAGTACCAGATCTGCTTGCTTGTCTGTTATCCTCAGGATTTTCAATGATTCTAGTATGTAGTCTTTGGCAAGGAAGGATGGTAATGTGAATTTCTACACCAAACAAGATTGATGGGCAGAAGTGAAAGAGAAGTGAGAAAGATAGAATTAGCAAATTAAAATACAGGATACCCAGCACATTTGAATTTGTGTTGATAAAAAACAACTCTTAGTAGAAGTATGCCCCAAATATTGCATAGGGCATACTTAACGTTATATATATGGAGCTTCCCTGGTGACTCAGTGGTAAAGAATCTGCCTGCCAATGTAGGAGATGCAGCTTTAACCCCTGGGTCAGGAAGATCCCCTGGAGAAGGAAATAGAAACCCACTTCAGTATTCTTGCCTGGGAAATCCCATGGACAGAGGAGCCTAATGGGCTACAGTCCATGGAGTTGCAAAGAGTCAAACACTAGTGAATGACTGAGAACTTGTGTGTGCACATTATATATATATCTCACCTGTGATTTCCACTTTTCCCTGCATGGTTGTTGTAACTCTCATGGATAACACTGGAGTAAGTGATGGGTGTCTGTCCCAGAACAGAGGATGTCTGCTGAGGGGTCCACTGTACACATTGGTTAAGTTCATTCAAATAGAGACTGAGGTCTAGAATCATGATGGAGGGGAAAGTGGAGTGAGAAGGAAATTAATCTGTGCCCTGTAGTAAGGCTAGAACCGAACAGGGTTTCCAGAAAGAACCCCTGACAAGAATCAGGAAAAAATTCACACACATGCACACCCATGTGCATGTTTGCTCCTCCCATGTTGTTTCATGCCTCTTTTAAACTCATACCAACTTCTGCCCCCTCTTCACTTTCCCATGTTCGCAACTTTGTAAATTCAATATTCAGTAGCATATTCCTTTTTCATGATATGTAATGAAAAGAGGGGAAGAAGACTTCATTGAATTTGAAATGAAGGGCTTTCTAAAGGGCTTCTCAGGTGGTGCAGTGGTAATGAATTCTCCTGACACAAGAGAGGCAAGTTTGATCCCTGGGTCAGGAAGATCCCCTGGAGGTGGAAATATCAACCCACTCTAGTAGTCTTGCCTGGACAATTCCATGGATGGAGGTGCCTGGTGGGCTACAGTCCATGGGGTTGCAAAGAACCAAACACGACTTAGCAACTGAGTTTGCACGCACCCTTTCCAAAGGCAAATGTGATGGCTAATGTAGATTTGCAGGTGAGCAATCAGATGCTTCCTTGGAGACAGGTATATTTTCCACACAGACAGCAGATTCTTCAGATGATGTATGCACATACACATATATACTTTTGTGAGAATGTGCATGTAATACAAAGACTTAATTTTTGTGGCTTAGAGCATATGAACAGAGTTCTTGTACTGAACATAAGTTCATCACTCTTAATTCTCCATTTTGATATTGCTCTGGAAAAACATTGTAAGGTCTTTAAAAATGGTATATCTGTTCTCTGAGGTGAAGTACGCAGTGAAAAACTTATCTCAGCTACACATTTTTACTAGTGGCTCTAGACTCATCTCCACTGGCTAGAAGAAATGCTAGGTTCCCACAAGGAACGGCCCTATGACACCATGCAAGGGTATGTATTAAGGACACTCCTGATCCCTCCCCCAAGGGACCTACGGCCATTTGCTTAGGAAGCTGTCCACTGGGGAACTGATGTACCCAGACTGTACCTGCTCCCCGGGCCACCTGCATCCTGTGACTCGTTTATAGAAGGTGCAATGTCCTGGCTCTCTTGCCTCAAGCTCGGCAGGGCTAGCCCAGCTTCCGTCCACTGAGGTGTTACAGTTCAATCACCCCTGTGCCCCATCCTACCCCTTCCTTTCAGGAAGAGAGTCCTGAAAGTCATCCCCATAAATGTGCTGTTCGTGGCTCTCAGAGCCTCTTTCTCAGGGACTCTGACCTTGTGAGCATGTCACCACATTTCTGTAGATGCAGTGAGGGACTCTCACTTGGATTTGTTCCAACTGCAAGTGTAGCTTCCCTTTGTTGTATCTGGTCACCGAATGGCATTGTGTGTGCGGGTTAGTTGCCCGGTTGTGTCCAGTTCTTTGTGACCCCACAGACAGTAGCTCCACAGACTCCTCTGTTCATGGGATTCTCCAGGCAATATTGAAGTGGGTAGCCATTCTGTTCTCTAGGAGATCTTCCCAACCCAGGAATCAAACCTGGGTCTCCCACATTGCAGGCAGATTCTTTACCATCTGAGCCACCAGGTATTTATTCACCACCCTGTTGATGACAGAGGACAAGATGGTTGGAAAGCACCACCAACTCAGTAGACATGAGTTTGAGCCAACTCCAGGAGATGGTGAAGGACATGGAAGCCTGGCGGGCCACAGTCCATGGGGTTGCAAAGAGTCAGACATGACAGAGCGACTGAACAACACTTGACTCAGAGGAGTGCTATGCAGTAGACGTGTGATGAGCTAAAAATCAATCAATTCTCTGCCCTGCCTGTCTATTTCCGTATGGTCAGTGTCTAACCATTCTCAAGAGCCCTGGCTAACAGAAGCTGCAAACACATCTTCGGCTTTGTGAAATATATTTACTACTGTTTTACCTCATCTCTAAAGGGAGAACTGGGACAGGAATAGAGGGAGGAGTAAACATCTCCTTCCCAGATGTCAGCAGACACTTCTCTGCTACTTGAATTAAACGTCTCTCCTCTGTGGATAAAGACAAACTGTGCCCCCACTGTCGGCAGGGAGAATGGAGTGGGGCTGTGTTCTTGGTGGTGGGGCGTGTTGCCTTCCTCAAGGTAGTGGGTGGTATGGTGGTGATAAGTATTTTCTCTTGGTGTCTAGGCAATATCCAAGATTTAGCATCTGCCTAGCATTCCCAAATTCTCTGTTATGCATTCAGTTTCTACTGGACACATAACTGGCTATCATGGATATTTCTCACTCAACATCTTCCCCAGTAAACTCAGTCCCTTCTCTCCTAATTGCCATCCTTGCTTGCCCTATATTCCTCACCTTGGTTATTAACATCTTGTATCCCGTCTATCATGATGAGGTCTGGAAATTACTCTCGACCCCATCCTCTTCATATCTTTCTACCAACCTCCAACTAGTTAGTTGTCTGATCCTTTTGACCCCTTCTCTCAAATATCTCTAAAATAAATCCCCTGCATGCTATTGCAGAGCAATTATAGATTTTAGGGCCTTTTTCTCTTATGCTTTGATGATTGAAAGAGTCTGATTTGGCCAGTTTACTCCCTTGCAACTCTTCTGTCACTCCTCTACTAGAATAATCTTTCTAGAAAGCAGATCTGATTATGTTGTCTTCTGGTTTGTTATTGAGTGGTGACATGGACCCTCACCACTGATGGTTCAGCAAGGTGATTTTCTAAATGTGATCCACAGAGCGGGGAGCAAGTCATCTTTTTTCCATTGAGATTCTGACCTTGAAGAAAGTTATTCTTGCCTTGGGAGAGTTTGGAAACTACTGTGATGCAACACTGACTACTTGTATTTCTCCCAAACACTTCAAGTTGCTTCACAAGAATTTTCTCTTGTGCAAGGATGGATCCTTTCTGTTTGAAATCCTTGACCATTTTTTTACAACTGGATAGGTCACCAATTATATTTCAAAACAGAGCTTGGAATTTGCCTCATCTTTGAAATCTTCCTGAACCAAAGGGCACAGCCCACTCAGAGGCCACTTTAATTTTATCTTCTACCATTTGGAGTTGAGAAGTTGCCTCTTTAAACTCTGCAAATCCATTACTTTTTATATTCTATTTTCTTTTAATCCTGCTTGCAAGTGAGCCCATTTTTTCCTGAGCTCATATTTTTTTTTCCATGAAAACATTATAAATGAAACCTATAATAAGTGGTGCAGACTACTAGTGTTCTGTTTTCCAACCTCTTCCCCCTGGGTTATATTTGTCTTATGATCCAGCTTCTAGATTATTGTAGGCAGTGGTTTTACCAGCTATTTTGCCACTGCATTATACAGACTGTGATACTTCTGGCTTCCAGTAATAGTTTTCTCACAAGCATGCTGCCTAGCACTGAAGGACAGAGTCACATATTGTAAATCTTTCATGAAACATCAATCCTGGTACTAATTTTTTGTGTTGGCATAATAGGTTAAGTTATGCCACGGTCACAGCTCCAGGATGTCATGGCTGAAAAAAGCAGACATGTGTTTCTCTCTCACTCTATATGCCTGCTCTTGGCTGGGGCTCTCCTTCACATCATTGTCACTTTGGTCTGCAGGCTGAAAGGATGTGCTGTCTGGAGGGTGGATGGTTTCCATGGCAAGAGCCCACTGCAAATCCCACCTCAGTCCTTAAAGCTTCTGCCCAGAAAAGACACACCTTGCTTCTGCTTACACTTTGGGGTTCAAAGCCTGCTGCATGACCACACAGCACCCCAAGGAGGTGGGAATGCAGTCCTCCTCTGGAGTGGGGACTCTCTGATGACCTGCACTCATGGCCACTATGACTGATAGCTCACTGATGCTTGAGACTATGGAAGAATTTGCTCCTGAACCGTTTGGACCTAGCGACATTTTGTGAGACATGTCTTTGGCTTCCTTTCCAATAGTTTCTAAGGTTACAAATTCATTCATATGTTTAATCTATTCCAAATAAACTCAGTAATTTATGTATTTTCTTTTAAAAATATCTCCAAATTGTTAGATTCTTTTTGGTTCACTATAAATTATGATTTGGAATTTATTAATCCTATTTCTAGTTTATCTAGCATTGCCATTAACCTTTTGAAAAATATGTTTAAACATATTTTTCTATCAACATTAAGAAGTAATGTTAAGAGAGCTCTCACAGTTGCAGAAGGAATGTCTAGCTGCTTTACAAAACATTCCCCCAGTTTCTCAAAATGATGAATGAAGAGTTACCACATGACCCAGCAATTTCTCTTCTAGGTGTTGTACTAAGAGATTTGAATAATCTGTCCACACAAAAACTCGTGTACAAATATTCAAGGAAATGCTATTCCTAGTAGACCAAAAGTGGGGATGACTGAAGTGTCCATCAAGTGATGGAAGAATAAACAAAATGTGGTTTCTCCATGTGATGGAGTATCATTTGCTTTAAAGAGGAATGAAATACTGACACATGCTACTGAAGTTCAGTATGCTGAACTTCAAACATTAACCAGAAACCATGAACATTGACTAAAATAATCAGATGGAATGGACCACATAATGTATGGTTCAGTTTATATTAAATGTTCCAAATAGGCAGATCCACAGTAACAGAAAGAAGATTGGAGATTGCGAGGGGCTGGGGAGAGGTGGGTAGAGAGACACACATTTACAAATGTGTGTGTTGTTCCTTTTCACAGTGATAAATGTTCTGGGATTAGTGATGATGATTACACATGTCTATAAATATAATAAAAACCTGTTGAATTATATGCTTTAAAAGGGTGAACTTTATGATACATGATTTATGTCTCAGTAAAGCTATTATTTGAGGAAGAGAAGTAATCAGATCTGTAAGCTTTGTATCTTGAGCAAGACAAGACCTTTAAACACTTCCTGGCCCCTCTCCTTGGGTTTCTCCCAGGGGCTGTTCCTTGCCATTCAGTTCTACAGGGATCACGTCATTAGCCATTGCAGGAGTTGTCCCTGAAAGGAGTTCAGGACCAGAAACAGGATGAAGTATGCTGTGTTTTTGGATAAAGGAGCCCCTACGTGATTAAGATGTATATCTAAAGAAGAATTTTAGTGACCCCAAATTCCTGCATCTTCCCCCACACAGAAAAGCACTAAAATTGTTAACCTGGGATGTCTGTTCTGTGTGATTAATAGTAATCTTTTGCCAAGATGTATGCTTGACCACATCCAGCCAGGTGCATCCCAGCCAAAAGAATGTGTGTATATACTGGCTCCTCCTCTGTCTCTTCCGAGCAGTCCTGGGAGCTGCTGGGTGGCTGTCTCCCATGCTACAGTCCTCAGTGTGTGCAGAGCGGTTCTCAGCCACCCAGTCGTGTCTTTACAGCCCCGTGGACTGCAGCTCACCAGGCTCCTCTGTCCCTGGAATTTTCCAGGCAAGAATACTGCAGTGGGTTGCCATTTCCCACTCCAGGGGGTCTTCTCGACCCAGGGATCACACCCATGGCTCTTCTGTTCCCTGCACTGGCAGGCAGATTCTTTACCACTGTGCCACCTGGGAATCCCACAGTCTCAGAAAGTTCCTTAAACAAAACTTAAACACATTGTGCACTTCTTAATTTCAGTTGACTGGGTTTCCCACCTACACTGGCCCTGACTCACATCATCCTTCCCATCAAGTTCACAGCCTTGCAAGGTGAAGAAGGCTGTCAGATTTCAAGTCCAGGCTATGTATCCAACGACAGCTACAAATTTCAAGGTATTGTTGGTGAAGACATATGGAGAAACCAAAGAAAGAATGCCAATTTTAGGGTCTTTGCTGTTACATATTCCTTAAAGCCACGATTCACCAGGGCAAATGTCAAGGGTCCACTTTGTGGTTGTTTATACTTGTTGTAAACAAGGGAAAGTGTTATTCTCTGAGATTTTCAACAGAACAGAGGGGAAATATGAAGAGGACAATATGATGTTTGAAAAATCAAATTTCAACTATTAATATCATTGCTTTCATTTATGCTCTTCATTTAGGTGTCCCAGATAAACCAAAGGACAGCATGGCTATTTCTGTTTGTCAAAAGGGCTCATGGGTCAAAGTGCTTTATTTCAGTTGCATTTGGTCTGTCTAGATAACACACTTCCAGGGTATGGGGTCATGTCTACTGTGTCCTCCACTGGAGTCCTGGAAAGCAGGAAATATACTGATGACACAGCCTTGGTTTCCTCAACTGTGAATGCTGAGGACAGACATCTCCTTCACAGCAACCAACAATGTGGTTGATTTAAATGAGAATGGGCTTCCCTCATAGCTCCTCATTTTGGTAAAGAATCTGCCTGCAGTGCAGAAGACCCCGGTTTGATTCCTGGGTTGGGAAGACCTGCTGGAGAAGGAATAGGCTACCCACTACAGTATTCTTGGGCTTCCCATATGGCTCAGTTGGTAAAGAATCTGCCTGCAATGTGGGAGATCTGGGTTCAATCCCTGGGTTGGGAAGATCCCCTGCAGAAGGGAAAGGTTACTCACTCCAGTTTTCTGGCCTGGAGAATTCCATGGACTTAATAGTCCATGGGGTCACAAAGAGTCAGACACGACTGAGTGACTCTCAGTTTCACTAAATGAGAATATCCAAGAGGATGCATACCAAGTCCCCGAGTCTGACCCTGTGGTTTCAGTGACAAGTCTTCACTGATAAGAAAACCAAAGAGGAAACGGTTGAGGACATGGAGTCTGCGGTGGAGCACTCGCTGCCACTAGAGCTCCAGCGCGTGTGGCAAGGCAGGCACGTGGCCAGATCCCTGCAGAGCAACCGCACACCAGGCGGGGTCAGCCTGCCCTGTGACAGGAGCTGAGCCCTGTGGCCGTGAAAGCCACAGCCACTGCGACTGCACGGGCCCTGAGCCCTGAGATCCTTGGTCGCCGTCATGAGGGTCTCTCCATAGTCCATCCTGGAGGAGGATGTGGCTGAGCCCATTGCAGCCAATTCAGGTCATTCTTCGGGATGAGGAGGATCCAGGCCAGTGTGGACAAACCTGGGCTCCCATTGAGCACTTTCTTGCTGTTTGGTTCATGGACTATACGGCTGCCTGCCAGAGTTAGGAATGAAAATGCTGGACACTGCATTATTACATTTGAGTTTCAGATAAATGACAAATAATGTTTTAGGACGTTGATAGCTTATGGTGAACAGTGTTGGATTTGTGATCTCCAAAGCAGATTTAGCTTCGGGACCAGGGGCCAGGCTTGATCACTCAAGAGCTTTAGTATAGCAGTTTTATTAAAGTGAAAAGGGCCAGAGGAAGCCTCTGACATAGACATCAGAAGGGGACAGACAGTGCCCCCCCGTCTGTCTTTAGCAAGCTGTTTTATGTCTGTTAGAAAGCTATTAATCAGATAAGATAGACACCTCGAGGCTGAGGGAGTCTCACCAGGCCCCTCTCCCACAATACGCATTTTTGAGATAGGATGGCACCAGGTGTGTCATGCCCCAACCGTAAAACAACTGATATGAATACTGGTTTGTTGAGCTATTATCAGCCCAAGGTTTGAGAAAAGAAAAAAAAGTTAGTCTTAGGTGGAACCATTTTGAAGAAAGGCAAATTCCAAAGCAAATACATAGTTTCATTAACATAGCTTAAGAAAAACATTTCCATAAGAAAAACACATTGTTAGTTCAAGGTTTGAGAAAAGTTAAGTTCAGGTGGAACCAGGTGTCATCAGGGCAACACAGAATTTTAAGAGAAAAAAATCTGACACTTGCAGCCTTTTCCTTCCATTTGGAGGCCCCTGGCCTTCCTGCCTGTTACCCTCTCAATGTCCCAAATATTTCAAATTTAACTGGGTGTCTTGTATTTTATCTGGCAAAACTAACTGGCTGATATTTCAATATCAGAGATAACATAAGAATCACAGAGTTAAATGGGACTTTTAGAGTTTATTTACTAACTGTGTCACTTTACTCAAAACATATCTGAACAGAGATAAGTAGGAATAGATCCTACCCCTCTTAACAGCTCTTTTACTTCAAGGAAATTCTTACTTCTATCTTAAGTTCACTTTTATGATGTTGTTATTATTTTCTAAGTTTTTGTATCTCAGTTTATTTATCTGTAAAATGGGAATATTAACACCCACTTCCTTGATTTGATGTGAACCTTGAAATAAATTACAGTATACAGAGTGCCTAGCACAATATCTGGCACATAGCAAATGATCAAAACATTTTAGACCCCCTCCATATGTTAGGGGAAGCCCACTGACTGAAACTGCCCACCCTGGCCAGGCATGAGCTGTTTTATGGCAGGAGGTTCTGGTAAGGAACTGGGAACTAATAAGCCACCACCAACTGGAAGAGTTCGGGAAAGGTCAAATCGAGACACCACATGTCCAACCACCTCCCAGAATCCTTCTCACTGGCATCCACCTTGGCTGAACAAGGCTGCACCACCAGGCAGGACTCTGAGTCAGAATGATTGGCTAAAAACAACCCAGAAACTAATCCCGTCACTGTAAAACCCGAGACTGCAAGCCTCGTGGCAGAGCTGTTCTCCTGGGTTCTCTTACCCTCCTGGCTCTCCACCTGGGAGCCCTTTCCCAATAAAATCTCCTGCTTTGTCAGCATGTGTGTCTCCTCGAGGAATTCATTTCTGAGTGTTAGAAGAAGAGCCCACTACTGGGCCCTGGAAGGGGTCTCCTTTCCTGCAACACATCCTTTAGGTTCTTGCACTGAAGTTAGCAATATCATTAAAATAAATCAGTAAAAACATAACCTCCATCCCCTCCAATTCTCTTGTGATATTGCTAATCCTTGTGTGTGTGAGCATGTCTGTGTTCATGTACATGTGTGAGCATACGCACATGTGGGTGTGTATGCTTGTGCATTCATGTGTATAAGTCTCTGCACACACGGTGTGCATGTTTATGCATGTATGTGTGTGTGTACGCACGCACACACACACACAGCTGAGCTCCACCCCTCTGCAGAACAAAGAAGCTTGCAGACTTGGATTAGGCCCTGCGCTGTGTTCATCTTGTCTTCTGCCATTAGTGAGCGCTGGTGAGTCACAGGGTCTGGCAGAAAGGGACACTCTGTAACAGTCTCAGAGGATAGGAGTTGAGTTTAAAAAAGACCTATTTATTCAGAACTCTTAAGCTAGACCTGTTCAGAAAATGAAAGGTAGGATGACAAAAAAATTCCAAATGATAGTTTTAAAGACAAGAATATTGTGTTTCTTGCATCTTAGCTTATAATTTACTGAACTAAAATGTCAGTCACTATAAATGCATGTGATCACTGTTTTCAAAGTGCTTGAACATTCTAAAAAGAGAAATGATGGGAGCACTCATAAACAACTCATGCCAGGAGTCTGTTTACAAGGAATTTTATTTTGCATGCTGAGATGTGGCTACTACCAAATTTGATAGAAGTTATCTATCCACCCAATTTCATGGCAAGCTCCCTAACTTGTTCTCAGGAACAGCAAGGTGGTCTGTTAATATTCTGTTTCCCTTGGTTTAGGTCCAAGATTAAGATTTTGATGCAGCTGAATGGAAAGAACCTTCTTCAGGTTTTTAATCCATGTTAATCATTTTCCCTGAAGAACAGAAAAGAGCGATATCAATCATTGACTGGTTGCTATTGATTTTCCAGCTCTTTCTGTGTCTTCCAGTGCCCTAGGAGGGATGTACGCCCTCAGGATTTCCTTTTCTCCCCACCTCTTGATTAAGTTAGATTTAAAATAAGTGAGTACCTTTCTTCTAATTCAAATGTGATGTTTCTGCTTTGAATTTCTGCAAAGGCAATTCTTCATTCCCCCTGCACAGACTGTGGTCTCAATGTCTCTTCTCTCCTGGAATTATAATATTTAAATAACATTTTGAAAGTCTTTATTTACTAAATTCAATATCTATCATCTCTGAATCTATTTATTTTGACCCTCCCCACTCCAGTTTTGGATTATATTTTCCTGCTTCTTTGTATATTTAGTATTTTGTTATTGTATGCTGAATATTGTGTATATTCTTGTGTGAGTCTGAATTATGCTGATTTCCTTTAAAGAGTGTTGAATTTTGTTCTTAAAAGCAGTCAATTTAGTAGCAGCTAAACATCATCCACTGGGGTCTGGTTCTGAGCTTTATAAAGATAGGCCAGGTCTAGAGAAGCAGAGCTAGAGCAGGGCTTCTCAACAGTGGCGTGATTGAATTCTGGACTCAACTCTTTATTGAGGGGGCTTGTCCCAGCTTCCCTACTCTCTACTCAGCTAGATACAAGTAGCATCCTCACAGTTGTGACAACCAAAAATAACTCTAAATATTGCTAAGTGTCCCTGAGGAGACAAAACTGCCCCTGGTTGAGTATCACAAAGCTAGAGGAACACCACACCATAGTAACTGCTACACTTCAGTAACCTTTTTGGGTTCTCAGTGGAATGCTTGAAATGTATAGCAGACCTACTGCTCTGGATGCTGGAACTTTAAAGTCTCCATTCAGCTCACAAGCCCCAGCAGTTGTTCCCTGAGAGGCCTCAAGGAGGTCTCATTCTATGGAAGATCTGCTTAATGTTTGGCCAAAAATTCAGGGGATCCCTCAGACAGACATATAGAGTTTTCTCTCTGTGAAGCTCCCTGCCCCCCCCATATTTTGCTCTGCAGATATTATTCTCCTTAGCAGCTTGCAATTCAACTTTCTCTTTGTGCTTTACCCTTCTCCCTAAAGTTTGAAAATGGCCCCAAGCAGAAAGCTTGAATACATATAGAGCTCAATCCTTGAATTTCTCTTCTCTTAAGGATCAGAGCCCTTTGTGAATTTCTATTCAGGCCTGAAAACAGAAGTTTCATATACCTTGTCCATTTTTATAACTCTTTCCAGTGGAAATTAAGTCTGATAATCATGATTCCATCTTGGGAAGTTACTGGACTGTCTCTTCACTCTAATACTATGTTTTTCAACTGATGATTAATTATTTAAAAGGACACAGTTACTCTCATGCATAAAGAGAGAAAGATGCCAGACAAAAAGAACATATAACTGAAAAAAAATCCAATATTTCATACATTTGAAGTACTTTCAATGAACATTTAAAGAGGACATTTAAACCTCTTTATTTAAAATTTCTTTTGACTAACTCAGGAACTGGCAATGTATTATAACATAATTGTCATCTGTGTGCCATGGAATTGAGTTCTTTTCAACTATTTGTCAAATACTTATCACTACAGAAAACAGATCATCTGATAATTCAAACCTATTTTCTAAGAAATTGAGAGCCAATGAAGGCTTCACAGGACCACATGGAGGGTAAGTCTCAGAGCTGGATGTTGAAGTCAGATTTCTTTCTCATCTGCTCCTCTGATCAGTTAACCAGACTTGTACCTTGGACCTCTGAAATCCTCTCCCTACCCACAAATCCGTTTAGTTGCCAAGTTGTGTCCGACTCTTCTCAACCCCATGGACTGCAGCATGCCAGGCTTCCGTGTCCCTCACCATCTCCCAGAGTTTGCCTCTGGATATAAAAGGGGAAGAGCTTGGAGTCTCCTCTTTGTTCCTTTTTAGGTTGTTTCAATATACTTTCTATAACAAAGAGATCTTTTGCTATAATGGTATAATGGAAAGCACTTTGGAAGATGAGTGATATGGATTCCATCCTTAGTGTGATGGTTCCATGATTGGGTAAATGATTGATTTATTACTCTGGATTTCAGTTTCCTCACACCTAAAATAAGGAACTGAATTACATAATTTCTAGTGTTCCTACCAGTTCTAACACCCAATAGCTTATTTGGCTTATGTTTACTTCTTTGAAAAAGATAATAAAAGTGAAAGGAAATGAGTATTGTTTTTTTCCTGTGACTCAATAAGTAAACAGGTGTGTGTGTGTGTGTGTGTGTGTGTGTGTGTGTGCTTGAAAGTCTGTATATGTGTTTTGGGAAGAATAAGGAGGGAGTGTTAGCAGCATTATGGAATTTTTAAGGATAATTTGGGATGTGCTTAAGAAAGCTGACAGCATGTAATGTTTAGTGAAACTATTAGGACAGTAAACCGTCATGGCCAAGAGAAGCTATGATATTTTCCCCTTTGAAACTTACACGATTTGCTAAAATGTCTGCTTATTAAAACTATGGCTTTTGTATTTTTCCTTTCTGCTTTCAGGAAAGAAACACATTTTTAAACACCTTGAGTTCTTAGGGAAATATACTGTGTAGTGCTATGTCATGTTTAAAAATACATTTAAAACCCTTTTTAGGCATCTCCTTTATGTTCTTTTGCCTTGTGCTGGGTTACCTTGCACATAAATAGTAGATCATATTGATAACACTGGTGAGGTTAGAAGTGCTGAAAGTGAAGTTAGGGCAAGAAGCAGAAGCAGTGCAATTGAAATAGAAGACTTAAAGATAAAATATAAAAGAAATATTCCCTTTGTATCTTGGTGTTTCATTTATAAGTTATTTCCCCAAGCACTTCCAGTAGATATAACTCTGTGACTCCCATATTCAGCCTGGCAGTTAATATAAGCTTGTCTTCTTCATTGTACAGGGATAGATTTATTGAGCTGATAATATTTGCTCACCCTACTTTTCAGTGATGATTTATTTAAACTCTCCAACTAATTTAAATTTAATAAAAAAGGAACTTTGCATGTTGCTTTATTGAAATTAGATTCATCATCTCCAAAAACACTGCAGTATTCAAGATTAGTGCAAAAGTGGCAATAAACTGTTACTGGATTTAATTAAAAACAACAAATCATTTGGTCAGTGGTAATGGATGTTACAAACAACCCATTAGGTGCATGGCTATTTAAGGAGCCAATATTTTAATCTCAAAATATCTGATTAGACCAGATCATGAAGCTGATGACTCTTCAATAAAACAGTGGCTTTCCTTTGATGTCAGGACCATGAAGGCTGGCTGGCAGGAGGGGTGAGGGGGATGGAGTTGGTTTGTGCTGCCCTTTAATTGCAGCGTTAGAGAAAAAAACAGAAAATAAAACCCAGGATGCATTTTTTCTGGATGAAGTTCAGTAACATAAGGGATTTTCTGGGGAAGCCATTTCCTACTAATTATAGAATGTGCCCAGAGCTCTCCATGGTAACATGAAGCTTTCACTCAGCTCTGTTATACAGGGCAGGCAGCAGAAAAGAGTGCTGAACTTCTGTGCAGCTATTCATAGCAAGACGGTCATTCATCTCTCCTTGGAATTTTCACAGCCTCAAAGGCACTCTTCTTGTCCCCTTCCTCTCTCCTCCTCCGTTGGCTCAGAAAATAGCTCAGGATTTGATTATCTCAAGAATGAGCAGAGTGAAGGACGCGGTGAAGGAGGGAAACTGCTCACCCATGTAAAATGGCCTTAAGAGGAATATCTCATTTTGAAATTAATGGGATCTTTAGACTGTTTGAACTAATAGGTGCTTCTTCAAATCCTGAAGAGAAAATTTATAATGTCCATAGAAGTGTCTTAGAAACCATACTTTGTATATGTGTGTGTAAAATAGATGTGCATTCTAGATACATAAAATACTTACCCATACATAGTGCATATACACATATGCATTATACACAAATGTAGACTGATTATTTTATGTAGGTTGGGTTTTACAGAGAAGTTTTGCTAATGCAGCTCAGGCAGATTGGCCCATGGGCACGGAAGACCTTCTTGCAGCAGCTTTCAGCAAGCTCTGTCCAGAACACATCCTTCCGGGCAGGTGCCTCAGAGGGGCCTAGGAGGGTACGTGAGAACTGTCCGCAAGTCCCAGGCACCTCCCAGGGCTCACCTTTTCCTACCCCTCGTGACCTTTAGGCATCATGTGACACTGTTTTCCCATATTTTTTAATCTGCCTGACAAAAGCTTAATTGCGAGTGTCTTAGTATCAGCTGACTCGTAACCTCCTTGGGGATACCTGCTTTAGAATAATACATCATTGTAGAAGACACGGTATCATGTGTTTTAGGACATTTTGGCCCTCTTCCTTCAGCTAGATCTCCAGTGGGAACACAGGAGAAACAGACCCCACAGCACATCTCCTGCTGGATCAACTGGTTTCAAAGTCAGAGTTCCTTCCTAAGATGTAAACTGGAGGGATTTGTATCCCAAGTTTTTTCCTACAGAGCTACACACTTTTAAGTGAATATCACTGACTGTAAAGGTTAGCAGTTAAAATGGAAAGGATGTGTGAATTTTGCCAGCCTACCTGTTTACTCTATGGAGGTGGAAATAGGTAACTTAATATTAGGATGCAACTGTTAATGTAAATCTGAAAGAAAAATGGAAGATTGGTGTTTGCAGGAAGCTTTTTGTTAATGCCAAGAGTTTGTAGCAAAGGCACAGTTCCCTTTTTTGCTCGGGCTGGGTAATTACAGATAGTGAATTACAACAGAGTCCTCAAGCAGGCCTGAAATTGATGGTGAGGATTCAGAGGGTAGCATTTGACATTCATGGATTTCTAAATGTACAGAGTGCATTCAGCATCCGATATTGCTCAAACAGTACTTTTTATTTCTCTTTTGTAGCTTCAGGTTTGGAATTTTGTTTACACCTCCTGACAAATGTAATATTCCAAGAGTAGAACATTACAGGCTCAATGACAGGAAATACCAAGGAGAATGAGCCATGAACACGGACTCTTGACAGCAACAGAATAGAAGACACATACATAGCACACGGAGAGAAGAGCCGTCCTGAGGAGGGAATAGGTTTTGGTCCAGGAGCCAGGCTTTGCAGAGTTTCCTTTGCTGCAGGTTCACACTCCCTGTAAGCTGGAGGTCTCAAGAGCCGCCTGTTAAGTGGCTCAGAGCTGGAGGGGAGGGGAATTAGGCTTCGCTCTGGGTGAGGACAGGGCCTTTGGGTTGGAAGAGCCCTTCTTTGCTTCCAGAGGGTACTTCAGACTCTGAGAGACCGTGAGGCTTTGAAGTCCATCAGATTTCTCCGTTCACAAAAGTTGGAGTGCTTAGGAAATAGCCTCCCCTGCCTGCTCCCTTACTTTTCCCTCCTCTCCACTATCGGTGGGAGGGCTGACCCTCTTGGAGAGAAGGCTTTGCACTCACGTGTGATGGACCCACTCCAGCAGTGGAACTGTCACCAGCATGTGGGTGTGGAAGGTCAAAAAGGTCACCAAAAGGGTCTCAAACGTCACTGTGCTTATATGAGGTGGGGACCCGCGCCGCCTCCAGGCAGGCTTCAACTCCTCCACGCTCAAGACCCGGCTCCGCGCGTCTCAGGCTCCGCGTGTTCCGCGGTGATCCGGGCAGTGTAGACTGTGGTGCAGGGCAGATGAGGCACAACTGAGGTAGAGTATGCATGCAAACGTGAAAACACAGGAAGTCCATCAAGAACCAGAACCGAATGGAGGCTGTTTTGCGGTGAGAGGAGTGAAGGGGAGGGAAGGAGAGAATAGGAAGAGAAAGTGTGAGAAAGACAGTTTTCTTGTGCTTTTCTCTCTGTTGTCCTCCCCCCGCCTCCTCCCTCCCTTTCCTGTCCTCCCCCGCTCGGCCCTCCACCCATCCTCTTCTCCGTTTTCTTCCTCTGTCTTCTCCTCCTCCTCCCCCCATCTCCTTGAGATGAGAGAAGCTGAGCGCAAGTTTGCAAATGCAGGCCAGCAGGATGGAAATGGCTTGGTACTGACCCGGGCTCCATCCGCCTGGAGGGCCGCAGAGCTTGATGGTGAGCAGCCTTCTCCTGATTTCGGAGTGATCTCATCCAGTGATCACTTCCTGAGCATGTTATCTGCCGTAGGTAAATTTTGCCTGCACATGTGAAAGGGCTTACAAACACCGTTTGGCCACAGCAGAACCTAGAGCATCCGTGAGTTCACCTGGTCAGTATTTCCTTGGTATCTGCTATGCCAACGTCCACTGCGGAGATTAAAAAAGGAAAATTAAAAAACATATTTTGATTTGAAACAAATAGACTGCAGATATTTCTCCAGAAAAAAGAATTATTCAGGATGAGCAGAGAACTGTAACTTGAAGTCTGCAACAATGGAGAGCCTTGCTGAAGCCCCTTACAAGGGAAAGAGAACTCTTTTATAGGAGAAAAGCAGTTTGGGGGTGCCACCCCTGTACAGAGACGCTGCGGCTTCTCATTGGCTGCATCCTCGCGGTAAGGAAGACGGGTCTTTCTTGCTGTTGGCCTCTGCTATTGCGCAGGGTGTGAGAGCATCCCTTGCTGGTCTCCTGACTCTATTCAGTTGAGATTTCTGTTTGTTAATATTTTACAATAGATGCTAACCTGAAGGAAACTTTGGTTTGGAGAGAGAACTTCCTGCCTGACTACCTTCCACACCTGTTGTTTTATTTCATTGTGTTTTCCTTTTGCCCCTGATTAACTTGCCAACCTACGTGTTAAGCTCAAGGGTGATGAAGATTCCTACAGCAGCATCAAGCTCTCACATCCAGGCTCAGCTCTGGGGAGGCTGACAGGAGGCAGGGCTGGGTAGGGTGATTTCTCAAGAAAATTCCTAGGGGAAGTAAAATAAGGATTAAGTTTATCAATGCACATCTTTTGCCCGAGATTTGCAGATACCCTGAGAAACATAATTACTTTTAATTGCTTTTCACTGAATCCTTGAATTCCTGTTGGAACCTAAAAAGAGAAGCACTGAGATCAAAACAAGACCTTTCCCTAAACGACCTATTTGAAACCATATTAAAAATTGTATTAGCACATGTCTGAGGACAGCCAGCTTGCTGATGGTGATAATTTGTACTCAGCAGACTTAATCTGCTTGAGAAATCTCCCGACTGGACGGTCTTGGAAATAAAGGTCAAATACGTCTCTCTCAGTTTATGACTAAACATTTGGCAGCATTTACCCAGATTTTACTGCCCTCAGTGCACAAAAATGTATCCATTTGACTACTTTCCCTGTGCAAATTATACTATATAATCTTGTTTTTGTTTTCTAAATGGTTCCAACAGAATGATCCAGAGTACTTAAGCTTATCACTGAAAGTATTGGTTCATGACATGCAAAAATATGAACCTCCATTTCACACAAAGAAACAAGTAATTGCTAAGCACATCAAGGAAACATGTAAACAGTTCAGTTACTTCTTGATATCTAAAGCACTAACTAATGGACCAACTTATTCAACCTCAAAGGAAGGAAAAGAAAAAAACAAATGTTTTGAGGCAAAAAAGAAATTAGTTTCATTTTTTTCCCCTCAATTAAGATAGATTAGCTTTATCAAGATTTAAGAATCTTTTGGAAATATTGGATGCCATTTCTCACACATAATTTAATATATTTAAGTTTCCAAACTTAATTCCAATTTGTTTGGGGGAGTTACTCTTAGATCTTTGATACAAAGTTAGGCTTGTCTGTGATTTCATATTATATATAGATTTGATAATTTTCTTAAATAAGAATTAAAATAAAATGTAAAGGTAAGGATGGGGGTAAGAGGAAGACTATGGTTGATCAAGTTGAAATGTATTAATTTGAAATGGCCTGTACCTCTTATGAAAGGCATATAATATTCAAGATTCTGTTTCTTTGTACCAAAACCAGGGACTCTGTATCAAACATATTGTCACAGTAATACTATGTAAAAAGCAAAAAAAAATCTCAGGAGTGCACAATAGATGTTTGTGCCTGTTGTGTCTGGGATTAGTTTTGCAGGTTGCTAGGGGGCTTTGCTGTCTTGGTTGAGCTTGCTAACAATCTCAGGGTCATCTGGGGGCTGAGACGTGGAGACTGGACGTGGCAGGTTAACTGAGGTGACTGGGCTCACGCCGCATGGCCCTTATCCTCCGTCAGGCTACGCTGGGCAATTTTTCCTGGTCCTGCTACTAGCAAAAGAGATTAAGTGGAAACACACGAAGATTCTTCAAACTTAGCGTCAGATTTGGCACATCACACTTTCACTCTGTGGACTAACTGCCTCTCAAGACTAGTGCAGATTCAAGGGTTGGGGAATAGACATTGCTCTTTTAGTGAGGGGAGCTTCAAAGTCACGTGACAGAGTGTAAATGAAAAAGGGAGTGAAGAACTGAGTCTTTAAGGCAATGAATTTACACAGCCTGTTATTAAGGAGTCGGGTCAGGGCTGTGGCCTGAAAGGAGGCCCGTGTGAAGCACTAAAGGCGTTAGGTGGAGAGAGGAGGGCCTCTGCCAGGGCCTCAGGCTCTAGGTGGGCTTCAAAAATGACCCACGTTAGCTTTTTGTTAGTGTCTAGTATTTTCACAGTAAGCGTTTTTGCTGTAGACATCTTTGCCACAAGCATTTTTATTACAAATATTTTTGCCACATAACTGAGTGGTCATATGGCAATTTTGCCATAAAAGATAATGTTGACAGTCTGGCTTCACTTTTCCATTGATGCAGTGCTCCCATTTGTGCATCACATAAATCTTCAGTCTCATAATGGTCTGCACAGGGGCGAGTGGGTGTGGCAGTCTAGACTAATGGCTGGCAGCTATGCATATCAACTTGATAGAAAATAGAGTGATAGAACTTACTGGAAGTGTGAAATAAGAGCGTAGATCAGATTGCATACTAGACCAGAAAATGATAGCATGTAAGTCTACAAATCTTTTGGTGATTAGAAGGTACAACACTGAACTCACATTTCCTATGAAACTTTGGAACATCTATCACCTTGACAATGTGCCAATATAAATTAAACAATAGTGCAGAAGGTTTTTTCAAGGCAATGCAAAACTCAGTTTACAAATATGGATCTTTTGATAGAAAATTGATACTTCTTTTAATAAAGGAGAAATTATAGCAAAAAGAAAATGTGCAATTCTAAATGAAATGATAAATCAATAGGCAGATAAATTATAAAATACTATGAAAGAAAGACTTAGAAGACAAGTGTTTAGGTAAACTCACAAAATATAATCAGTTATTTGTACAGTTTTGCCACAAATCTACCCACATTTTAAATGTATTTGAATATTTTTACAATATTTTAAATTTTTCTCTTCATTTCTCATTTTATTATATCCTTTTATAGTCCCTCTTTTATTTTTTGTAATTTCATCTTTTATGGAAAAATTGCCTTATGGCCTATTAGTTACAAGGTGAAAGTGCTTGCAGTGAAAATGCTTGTGGCAAAGATGATTACAAGGAAAGAAACTAGAACCATTACAATGGTCTCCTTATTGAACCCTGTCATTTTTGATGTTAGATAAAGTATATACTATTCAAGGACAGATTTTTTTCCTCAATAATGTTTGCATTTTTAGAGGAAAAAAGTCCACAATGGCAGATGTCATTTGCTGCCTCTTTTTCTCACCTATTTTTATTTTTGTATCATGTTTAGTGGACTTGTTACCTGAAAGTGTCCTGGATGAGACCACTGAACGGGCCTGGTTAAGGCAGACTTGTAGAGAACCAGTAGATTCCACCGTTAGAGAGGCAGTGTCCACACTAAGAAGCATGGCCCTTGCTTGCCACAGACTGATCCATTGACTTAGCTGGACAAGAGTGAAACAGGAGGCGGGCAAACTGGGAGCCAGTCTTGCCTGATGTTAGAACGCCTCTGAGTTCTGGCTCTAAAACCTACTAACAGACTTCCCTGGTGGCTCGGTGGTGAAGAATCCACCTGCCAATGCAGGAGATACAGGTTTGATCACGGGTCCAGGAAGATCCCACGTGCCGCAGAGCAACAAAGCCCCAGCGCCACAACTGTGGAGACTGCTTTAGAGTCTGGGAGCCACGGCTACTGGAACTGCGGCTGCCTAGAGCTGGCTCTGCCACAAGAGAAGCTGTCGCAGTGAGAAGCTCAAGCACCACAGCTACAGAGTAGCCCCTGCTCGCTGCAACTAGAGAAAGCCCTGGCAGCAAGGAAGACCCAGCACAGCCAAAAATAAAACAAATAAATAAAGAAAATCATTAAAAAAAAAGAATAAAGCCTACTAGTTGCAGCGACTTAAGCCAAGTTCCCTAATATCTCGGTGCCTCTGTTTCCTCATCTTTCAAAGGAAACTAGTTCTACTTTATGGGATTGTTTGGAAGTCAGTGCAATAATAAAAATAAAGCATTTAACAGTGTGGGTGCATCAAAAGCAAGACTTCTGTTATCTGCTTGTCGTCTGCTGCTCTCTGGTTGGTTGGAGTTGGAGGAGGGGCATAAGACTCTCTGACCAGTGGGTGTAAGTGACAGAAGCACAGTGTGGGTGGGTGGAAATAGGAAGGGAGGGGAGGTGGGAGGTAGTAAAGGTAACTCTGCCGAACTATAGCTGCTGCCCAGGGTTGCCTCTGTTTGCATACACCCACTGTTTCATCTCAAAATTGTGTCCTTCTTTTCTTTCTGCATAGTTATTTAAAATTGAAAACTAAACCTTCCCATATTAAGCATTGAAGCGATCACAGAAGCTATATTAAATAAAGAACAAGTAAGCAACTTAAAAGTATTCATCAGATAGTAATTACTTGTAATCATTTGCCATAAAGTGAAATACATTGTTTGTCAAGAGAACCAAAATTAATTGTATCCCAAATTAGTTTCTATCTTAGGTTGTCAATTTGCTTTCCTTCCTACAAATCTTTTGTGGTTAAAGACATTTTAATACTATTACAAAATAACAGGATTATTGTTCCATCATTACCACATTAATAATAATATTTTAAAATTACTTAGATTCTCTCCCTGAGGAGTGAACTGATTTCTCTCAAATTACAAATGTGTACAATAGTCATTTCCTGACTCAGCAAGTCAGTCAGATAGAAGCATTTTTCACTAAATTCTATAATACAAATTTATTCCAAAGGCAACAGAAGAGATGGTCTGTGATGAAAGCCAAACAACTTTTAGATAAGTGAGTTCAAAGACTTAAGTAAGATGGGATGGATTTCGTATTTTATTAATAATATTTAGTGTTTCTACATAAGTCAAATAGGAAATGATTCCTTGTCTCTTTTGCCATCATCACTCACATTTGGGTGTGGAGAAATATTTTAACTGTTTTAACTGGTGTTTTCAGCTACTGTTACCTTGATGCTTTAACATTTGTCTCACATGTATTTGCTGGACACTCCTTGATCTGCAAAGCCCCATGCCGTGCCTGAGTCCTCCTGCCTTGTCTCCTGCCACCCACATCACCCCTGACCCCCTCCTTAGGGGTTTTCCTCCTACGGTTCATTTTTCGAATGTAAACTAACCTGTCCAGAGTCCACACCCCAAATACCTCTTTTAAGGACTTCACACTCCAGGCCACTATCCCCAGCCCTCATCATTCCAGAGCCAGGTACCAGACAAGTAGGGACCATCCCTATGTCCCAGGGCATTCATGAGTGAGAAGTTGCTTCAGTCGTGCCTGACTCTTTGTGACCCTGTGGATTGCAATCCACCAGACTCCTTTGTCCTTGGGATTCTCCAGGCAGCAATACTGGAGTGGGTTGCTGAGTGGGTTGTTGAGTTGGCAGAGTCTGCTAGTGAGAGTATCTGGTCAGGGAGAATGATTTGGGAAGAGTGACATACTGCATGAATCATCTTCAAGGCCATTGTAAGTTCCAGAAAGTGTCCTGAAACATCACAGAGCTGAGCAAGTGGCCAAATCTCACATGCCTTGGCAAGGTGATTCAGTTCATTTCAGTCACTCAGTTGTGTCCAACTTTTTGTGACTCAATGGACTGCAGCACGCCAGGCTTCCCTGTCTATCACCAACTCCCGGAGGTTACTCAAACTCATGTCCATTGAGTCAGTGATGCCATCCAACCATCTCATCCTCTGTTGTCCCCTTCTCCTCCTGCCTTTAATCTTTCCCAGCATCAGGGTCTTTTCAAAAGAGTTAGTTCTTCACACCAGGTGGCCAAATTATTGGAGTTTCAGCTTCAACTTCAGTCCTTCCAAAGAATATTCAGGACTGATTTCCTTTAGAATGGACAGACTGGATCTCTTTGCAGTCCAATAGACTCTCAAGAGTCTTCTCCAACATCACAGTTCAAACGCATCAATTCTTCATCGCTCAGCTTTCTTCACAGTCCAACTCACACATTCATACATGACCACTGGAAAAACCATAGCCTTAACCAGACAGACCTTTGTTGGCAAAGTAATGTCTCTGCTTTTTAATATGCTATCTAAGTTGGTCATAACTTTCCTTCCAAGGAGTAAGTGTCTTTTAATTTCATGGCTGCAATCATCATCTGCAGTGATTTTGGAGCCCCCAAAAATAAAGTCTGACACTGTTTCCATTGTTTCCCCATCTATTTCCCATGAAGTGATGGGACTAGATGCCATGATCTTAGTTTTCTAAATGTTGAGTTTTAAGCCAACTTTTTCACTCTCCTCTTTCACTTTCATCAAGAGGCTATTTAGCTCCTCTTCACTTTTTGCCACAAGGGTGGTGTCATCTGCATATCTGAGGTTATTGCAAAAGCTGCAATCTTGATTCCAGCTTGTGCTTCCTCCAGCCCAGGGTTTCTCATGATGTACTCTGCATAAAAGTTAAATAAGCAAGGTGACATTATACAATCTTGACATACTCCTTTCCCTATTTGGAACCAGTCTGTTGGTCCATGTCCAGTTCTAACTGTTGCTTCCTGACCTGCATACAGGTTTCTCAAGAGGCAGGTCAGGTGGTCTGGTATTCCCATCTCTTTAAGAATTTTACACAGTTTGTGATGATTCACACAGTCAAAGGCAATGCATAATCAATAAAGCAGAAATAGATATTTTTCTGGAACTCTCTTGCCTTTTTGATAATCCAACAGATGTTGGCAATTTGATCTCTGGTTCCTCTGCTTTTTCTAAATCCAGTTTGAACATCTGGAAGTTCTCAGTTCATGTACTGTTGAAGCCTGGCTTGGAGAATTTTGAGCATTAATTTGCTAGCATGTGAGATGAGTGCAATTGTGCAGTAGTTTGAGCTTTCTTTGGCATAGCCTTTCTTTGGAGCTAGAATGAAAATTGATGTTTTCCAGTCCTGTGTCTATGGCTGGGTTTTCTAAATTTGCTGGCATAATGAGAGCAGCACTTTCACAGCATCATATTTTAGGATTTTAAATAGCTCAAGTGGAATACCATCACCTCCACTAGCTTTGTTTGTAGTGACGCTTCCTAAGGCCCACTTGACTTTGCATTCCAGGATGTCTGGCTCTCATTGAGTGATCACACCATCATGGCAAGATGGTAGCAGGAGTCCAAGATGCCTTACCTACCAAGACTTTTATTTTTGACTACAAGGAGATCCAACCAGTCCACCCTAAAGGAAATCAGTTCTGGGTGTTCATTGGAAGGACTGATGCTGAAGCTGAAACTCCAATACTTTGGCCACTTGATACGAAGAACTGACTCATTTGAAAAGACCCTGATGCTGGGAAAGGTTGAAGACAGAAGGAGAAGGGGATGATAGAGGATGAGATGGTTGGATGGCATCATCAATGAGTTTGAGTAGGCTTTGGGAGTTGGTGATGGACAGGGAGGCCTGGCCTGCTGCAGTCCATGGGGTCGCAAAGAGTTGAACACGACTGAGTGACTGAACTGAACTGAACTGAGGTTTATATTTTATAGGTTGCTTATGTTTAAAGTTATTTATGTCTGGCTTCAGCTCTATGTGAAGAGGCTGAAAGTTAGAACTCTCATTCTCAGAAAAAGAAAAAAGCTAAACAAACTGAAATTGACTTTTTTTCGAAATCAAGACTTTTAAAAGACGAGTCACAGAGCTGAGTTCACAAAGGCAAGCTACTATCCCAAACTGGAGAGACAAGGTGATTCAGAGAATCATATCTGATAGCAGCCAATCTGGAGCAGAAGTCAGAGAAGCCGGTAGTTGGTAGGAGGAGGGAAATTGCTGGAAGTCTCATGTACATCAGCTGGGGAGTTAGAAACTCTGGGGGGGGGGGGGATTCATCTGTGGGGACTCCCACAGTTTGATCAGTTCTACCTTTAGGAGGCCCATAAGATTCTTGCAGTGAAAACCAAAGAAAATCTCATGCTTCAGGCAGGAGGAGGGGAAAAGTAGCCATATGAAATAGGTACAGGGCATTCTCATAGCAAATAACTGCTCTCAAGGGAAACTACTTTATCAGGGTTATTTAATGTAATGTATATATTTAATATAACCTGGCCTGGGGGAAAGGAGTTAAATAATTCAGAACCTTACAGCCTTCTTGTCTCACCTAAGGGAAGGAAAGAAAAATGGCTAAGAAATGTTTCTGAATATCAGAACTCAGTCACTCAAAATCACTAAAGACATAAAATTTACTTATAAGATTATAGAAAGCCTTCCCTCAACAACGTCTTACTCTCACATCAGCAGGATTCCAGGATAATAACAGTGGATTACGAGCAAAAGCACTGCAATATAAATCTATTTAAGAAAATTTTCTTAGGCAAAACAAAGATAAGATGGGAGGGGGAAAAAAAATACCAGAGGAAACTAAAGAAAATTTAAACCTTTGGCACTATCAGTTCAGTTCAGTTGCTCAGTCGTGTCCGACCCTTTCCAACCGCATGAACCATAGCACACCAGGCCATCCTGTCCATCACAAACTCCCGGAGTTTACTCAAACTCATGTCCATCAAGTCGGTGATGCCATCCAGCCATCTCATCCTCTGTCATCTGCTTCTCCTCCTGCCCCCAGTCCCTCCCAGGATCAGGGTCTTTTCCAATGAGTCAACTCTCACATGAGGTGGCCAAAGTATTGGAGTTTCAGCTTCAACATCAGTCCCTCCAATGAACACCCAGGATAAATCTCCTTTAGGAAGGACTGGTTGGATCTCGTTGCAGTCCAAGGGACTCTCAAGGGTCTTCTCCAACACCACAGTTCAAAAACATCGATTTTTTGGCACTCAGCTTTCTTCACAGTTCAACTCTCACATCCATACAAGACTACCGGGAAAACCATAGCCTTGACTAGACAGACCTTTGTTGGCAAAGTAATGTCTCTGCTTTGTAATATGCTATCTAGGTTGGTCATAACTTTCCTTCCAAGGAGTAAGCGTCTTTTAATTTCATGGCTGCAATCTCCATCTGCAATGATTTTGAAGCCCGCAAAAATAAAGTCAGCCACTGTTTCCACTGTTTTCCCATCTATTTCCCATGAAGTGAGGGGACCAGATGCCATGATCTTAGTTTCTGAATGTTGAACTTTAAGCCAACTTTTTCACTCTCCTGTTTCACTTTCATCAAGAGGCTTTTTAGTTCCTCTTCACTTTCTACCATAAAGGTGGTGTCATCTGCATAGCTGAGGTTATTGATATTTCTCCCTGCAATCTTGATTCCAGTTTGTGCTTCTTCCAGCCCAGTGTTTCTCATGATGTGCTCTGCATATAAGTTAAATAAGCAGGGTGACAATATATAGCCTTGACATACTCCTTTTCCTATTTGGAACCAGTCTGTTGTTCCATGTCCAGTTCTAACTGTTGCTTCCTGACCTGCACGCAGGTTTCTCAAGAGGCAGATCAGATGGTTTGGTATTCCCATCTCTTTCAGAATTTTCCACAGTTTATTGTGATCCACACAGTCAAAGGCTTTGGCATAGTCAATAAAACAGAAATAGATGTTTTTCTGGAACTCTCTTGCTTTTTCAATGATCCAGCGGATATTGGCAATTTGGTCTCTGGTTCCTCTGCCTTTTCTAAAATCAGCTTGAACATCTGGATGTTCACAGTTCACATATTGCTGAAGCCTGGCTTGGAGAATTTTGAGCATTACTTTACTAGTGTGTGAGATGAGTGCAATTCTGAGGTAGTTTGAGCATTCTTTGGCGTTGCCTTTCTTAGGAATTGGAATGAAAACTGACCTTTTCCAGTCCTGTGGCCACTGCTGAGTTTTCCAAATTTGCTGACATATTGAGTACAGCACTTTCACAGAATCATCTTTCAGGATTTGAAATAGCTCAACTGGAATTCCATCACATCCACTAGCTTTGCTCATAGTGATGCTTTCTAAGGCCCACTTGACTTCACATTCCAGGATATCTGGCTCTAGGTGAGTGATCACACCATCGTGATTATCTGGGTCATGAAGATCTTTTTTGTACAGTTCTTCTGTGTATTCTTGCCACCTCTTCTTAATATCTTCTGCTTCTGTTAGGTTCATGCCATTTCTGTCCTTTATTGAACCCATATTTGCATGAGATATTCCCTTGGTATCTCTAATTTTCTTGAAGAGATCTCTAGTCTTTCCCATTCTGTTGTTTTCCTCTATTTCTTTGCATTGATCACTGAGGAAGGCTTTCTTATCTCTCCTTGCTATTCTTTGGAACTCTGCATTCAAATGGGAATGTTTTTCCTTTTCTCCTTTGCTTTTCACTTCTTTTCTTTTCACAGCTATTTGTGAGGCCTCCTCAGACAGCCATTTTTCTTTTTTGCCTTTCTTTTCTATGGGGATGGTCTTGATCCCTGTGTCTTGTACAGTGTCACAAACCTCTGCCCATAGTTCTTCAGGCACTCTATCAGATCTAGTCCCTTAAATCTATTTCTCATTTCCACTGTATAGTCATAAAGGATTTGATTTAGGTCATACCTGAATGGTTTAATGGTTTTCCCTACTTTCTTCAGTTTAAGTATGAATTTGGCAATAAGGAGTTCATGATCTGAACCACAGTCAGCTCCTGGTCTTGTTTTTGCTGACTGTATAGAGCTTCTCCATCTTTGGCTGCAAAGAATATAATCAATCTGATTTTGGTGTTGACCATCTGGTGATGTCCATGTATAGAGCCTTCTCTTGTGTTGTTGGAAGAGGGTGTTTGCTCTGACCAGTGTGTTCTCTTGGCAAAATTCTATTAGCCTTTGCCTTGCTTCATTCCGTACTCCAAAGTCAAATTTGCCTGTTACTCCAGGTGTTTCTTTACTTCCTACTTTTGCATTCCAACCCCCTATAATAAATGGACATCTTTTTTTGGGTGCTAGTTCTAAACGGTCAGTCTTGTAGGTCTTCATAGAACCGTTCAACTTCAGCTTCTTCAGTGTTACTGGTTGGGCCATAGGCTTGGTTTACCGTGATATTGAATGTTTTGCCTTCGAAATGAACAGAGATAATTCTGTCGTTTTTGAGATTGCATCCAAGTACTGCATTTTGGACTCTTTTGTTGACCATGATGGCTACTCCATTTCTCCTAAGGGATTCGTGCCCACAGTAGTAGATATAATGGTCATCTGAGTTAAATTCACCCATTCCAGTCCATTTTAATTCGCTGATTCCTAGAATGTCAACATTCACTCTTGCCATCTCCTGTTTGACCACTTCCAATTTGTCTTGATTCATGGACCTAACATTCCAGGTTCTTTACAGCCTTGGACCTTGCTTCTGTCACCAATCACATCCACAACTGGGTATTGTTTTTGCTTTGGCTCCATCCTTTCATTCTTTCTGGAGTTATTTCCCCACTGAACTCCAGTAGCATATTGGGCACCTACCAACCTGGAGAGTTGCTCTTTCAGTATCCTATCATCTTGCCTTTTCATACTGTTCATGGGGTTCTCAAGGCCAGAATACTGAAGTGGTTTGCCATCCCCTTCTCCAGTAGACCACATTCTGTCTACAGCAAACATTGAATAACTAGGTATCTAGTCAGATTAACATAAAACTTCACAATGAGAACCTGATTACCTCAGTTCCTATTACTAGATACAGCATGTCCAGCTCAACAAGAAATTATAAAGTATGCTAGAAGACAAGCACAAACACAATCTGAAGACACAAAGCATGAATTAGAACCAGTTTCCATACAAAAGCAATTTGGAAATTATTAGACTTGGAAATTAAAATGAATATGCAAAATATGTTAAGGTCCTTAATGGAAAAAAGCATGCAACATGTAAGAACAGATAAGTAATGTAAGCAGAGAGATGGAAACTCAAGGAAAGTTTAGAAAGAAAATATTTAAAATTAAAAATACTGCAAAGAAATGAATAATGCCTTTGATGTGATCACCAGTAGAATGGACACAGTTGAGGGAAAAAATCAGTCATCTTGAAGATATGCTGATAGAAACTTCCCAAAATGAAATGAAAAGACAGAAAAGAAAAGAAGAATGTAGAGCAATATCCAAGACCTGTGGGAAAATTATGAAAGATGTAACATACATATCCTTGAAATTTCAGAAGAGAGAAAGGGACAGAAGAAATATTTGGAAGAATAATGCCCAAGCATTTTTCAAAATAAATGACAGACACTAAACAACAGATAATAACAAACTGTGGAAAATTCTTAAAGAGATGGGAGTACCAGATCACCTTACCTGTCTCCCTGAGAAACCTACATGCAGATCAAGAAGCAACAATTAGGACCGGACATGGAACAACAGACTGGATCAAAGTTGGAAAATGAGTACAATAAGGCTGTATATTGTCACTTTGCTTATTTAAATTATATGCGAAGTACATCATGCAAAATGCCAGGTTGGATGAATCACAAGCTAGAATTGAGACTGCGGGGAGACATATCAACAACCTCAGATATGCAGATGATACAATTCAAGTAGCAGAAAGTGAAGAGGAACTAAAGAGACTCTTGATTAAGGTGAAAGAGAAGAGTTAAAAGAGCTGGCTTGAAACTCAAGATTAAAAAAAAACAAAAAAACAAAAAAACCAAAAAACCCTAAGATCATGGCATCTATTCCCACCACTTCATGGGGAAAAAATGGAAGCAGTTACAGATTTTATTTTTTTGGGCTCCAAAATCACTGGAGACAATGACTGCAGCAATGAAATTAAAAGACACTTGGTCCTTGAAAGAAAAGCTATGGTAAACCTAGACAGTGTATTAAAAAGCAGAAACATCACTTTGTGGACAAAGTTCTGTATAGTCAAAGATATGGTTTTTCTAGTAGTCATATATGGATGTGAGAGTTGGACCTTAAAGAAGCTTGAGTGCCAAAGAATTGATACTCTCAAATTGGGGTGCTGAAGAAAACTCTTGCAAGTCTCTTGGGCTAAAATGTAATGAACAGACAACAGTTACAAATGATAACTATTAATCCATACATATAAGTAATCACTTTAAATGTGAGTGGGTTGGTGTGATATAATACCCAATTAAAACACTGAAATTGTCAGAGTGGATTGAAAAAAGACCCACCCTAGCTTGTCTACAATAGTCCAACTTTAAATATAAAAGCACAGATAGATTAGAAGTTAAGAGGTGGAGAAATACATATAATGTTAGCATCAATCAAAAGGAAGTTGGAGTGGCTATATTAAATTTAGACAAAGCAGACTTTAGAGTAAGACAAAAAATTAAAGATAAAATAGAGTGTTGCATCATGGTAGAGGGATCTGTTCCTCCAAGAAACTATGACAACCCTTAATATGCATGCACATGAAAACATAGCATCAAAACACTTGAGAGAAAAACTGATAGAACTGCAAGGGGAAATAGACAAGTCCACTATTATGATTGGAGACATCAACTTGCCTTTCTTACTAATTGATAGAACTAGTAAGCATAAAATCAGCAGGCATATAGTTAGAATGGAAAATACCATTATTCAACTGGATTCATTTGATATTATATCAAACAATATAAGAATATATATTTTCCTCAAATTCACCTAGAATATTCACGAAGATAGACTGTATTCCGGGTCATAAAACACATCTTAGCAAGCATTAGTGATTTTTATTTATCTATTTGTGTCACTTGGGCACTTCTAGTTGTGACACTTGGGCTCCAGAGTGCATGGGCTCAATAGTTGCAGCGGGTGACCTTAGTTGCCTTGCAGCATGTAGGATCTTAGTTCCTTGACCATGGATTGAGCCCATGTCCCTTGAATTGTAAGGCTGATTCTTAGCCACTGACTGCAAGTGAAGTCCCGTACCTTAAGAAATTTAAAGAAGCAGAAATCATACAGTGTACTCTCAGACTGCAAATAAGTTCAACTAGAAATTGATAATAAAGGGATAGCTAGAAAATTCCAAAATATTTGAAGATTAAATAGCACATGGGTCATAGAGGAAGTCTAATACGAATGAAAAGTTTTAAAATATTTCAACTAAGTGAAAATAAAAATATGGCATCAAAATTCATGGACGGCAACAAAGTTATAGCATTCAATGTACTGTATGTTTTAGAAAAAAAATCTAAAATCAGTAATCTAAGCTTTCATCTCAGAAAAATAGAGAAAGAAAAGCAATGTAAATCCAAAGCAAGTAGAAGAATAGAAATTAAAATAAAAAAAATTAGAGCAGTAATCAATGAAATTGAAGCAAGAAAACAATAGGGGAAGTCTGCATTAGTAAAAACTGGTTCTTTCAAAAGATCAGTAACATTGATTTACATCTAACTATGGTGAGTAAGGGAAAAATAGAGTAGACACAAATCACTCATATCTGAAATAAAGGAGAGATCATCAATACTGGTCTCTTCAACAATAAATGAATAGCAAAAGAAGATTATGAAGAACTCTATGTCCACAAATTTGATAATTTAGATAAAATGGGCCATTACCTTGAAAGCCACTAGCCATTAAAATACACAAGGAGAAATAATCTGAATAGGCTTATAGAAAATTATATCATATTTCTCTATCCCTATCTATCTATCTTTATGTCTATAATATAATTACATAAATTATATTCTATTGATTAAAGGAGTTGACTCAATAATTAATAGTCTTAAAATAGAGAAAGCACCAGGTTCAATTGGTTTCACCATAAATTTGACACACATTTAAGGAAGAAGTGGTACTAATTCACTACAATCTCATCCAGAAAATAAAAGCAGAGAGAACATTCCTAATTATTCTATAAAGTCAGCACCACCTTAATATCAAAACCTTTTAAAGTTATCACAAGAAAAGAGCACTACAGACCACTAATTCTCATGAATATAAATATAATACTCCCTAAAAGATTTAATTTAATTTAATTAATAATTTAATTCAAATTTAATTCAATAATTTGTAAAAATAACTATGCAGTAGGACTTACTGATATTTATCTAAGTATACAGGACTGCTCCATCATTTAGGAATCAATTAATGTAATCCATTACACCATTAAGTTAAAGGAAAAATCTCAAATAATCATATCAATCAATCTATTTATGAAAAACATCTGATAAAATCCACACACATTTTAGTAAGCTATGAATAGAGAACTTCAACAAAAAACCCCTAAAGTTAACATCATACTTAATGGTGAGAAAGTAGAGTCTCCTTAGGAACAGCAACAAGGCAAAGATGTCTCCTCTCAACATTTCTCTTCAACATTGTAGTAGAAGTTCTAGCTGATGCAATAAGACAAGAAAACAAAGTAAAAGGTATACAGATTGGAAATGAAGAAATACACGTTTTTGTTCACAAATGACATGATTGTGCATGTTGAAAATCCCAAGTATTGATCAAAAGCTCCTGATATTAATAAGCAATTATAGAAAAACTGAAAGACCCAGAGTAATACACAAAAGTCACCTATCTTTTCACATACCAGTGAGAACTTAAAGCTAACAAAAACAAAGTTATATTTAAAATAAATGTAAAGAACAGACTTTTGGACTCAGTGGGAGAAGGAGAGAGTGGGATGATTTGAGAGAAAAGCTTTGAAACATGTACATTACCAAATGTAAACAGATGACCAGTGCAAATCTGATGCACGAAGCAGGGCACCCAAAACCCTCTCTGATGACCCAGAGGGATGGGGTGAGGAGGGAGGTGGGAGGAGTGTTCAGAATGGGGGTGGGGACTCATGTATACCTGTGGCCGATTCATGTTGATGTATGACAAGCCATCACAATATTGTAAAGCAATTATCCTCCAATTAAAAGAAATTAAATAATTTTAAAAAATGGACAAAATATCTGAACAGATACCTCAACAAAATAAGGTCTTTAAAGAAGTGATAAATTAAAATGAGACCATTAAGGTGGTCCCTAAAACAAGCTGACTGATATCTTTATAAGAGGAGGTTTGGATATACTGTGTATATGCATGGATGAAAACCCTGGAGGACACAGAGAGAAAGTAACTATATGCAATCTAATCAGAGAGGCTTCAGAGGAAACCAAACCTGCCAACAGCTTGATTTTGGACTTTTTAATTTTTTATTTATTTATTTATTTATTTTTAATTTTTCAGTGGGTTTTGTCACACATTGACATGAATCAGCCATGGGGTTACAGGTATTCCCCATCCCGATCCCCCCTCCCACCTCCCTCTCCACCCGATTCCTCTGGGTCTTCCCAGCCCACCAGGCCCGAGCACTTGACTCATGCATCCCACCTGGCTGGTGATCTGTTTCACCACAGATAATATACATGCTGTTCTTTTGAAACATCCCACCCTCACCTTCTCCCACAGAGTTCAAAAGTCTGTTCTGTACTTCTGTGTCTCTTTTTCTGTTTTGCATATAGGGTTATCGTTACCATCTTTCTAAATTCCATATATAGTTTTGTCTCCAGAACTGTGAGAATATATATTTTTCTGTTGTTTAAGCCATCAGTCTGCAAAATTTTGTCATGACAGCCCTAGCAAAGTAATACAATATATAGCTGGCAAAAAGTATGTGAAAGTGTGCTTAAAGTGACAAATTATGAGGGAATTGCTAATTAAAACAACCACCACTACACAATCATTAGCATGGCTAAACCCAAAGCACTGACACTGAATGTTGACAGGGGTGTGGAGCAACAGGGACTCTCACCAAAATGTGCGCACAAGTGTTTACATCAGCGTTAGTTACAACCGCCCCAAATCAGAAGCCCCCAAATGTCTTTCTGTTTGAATTTATTTTTATAGCTTTACAGAGGTATCATTGACATATAACCATGGAATTCACCAGATGGTCAACACTGAAATTAGACTGATTACATTCTTTGCAGACAAAGATGGAGAAGCTCTATACAGTCAACAAAAACAAGACCGGGAGCTGACTGTGGCTCAGATCATGAACTCCTTATTGCAAAATTCAGACTTAAATTGAAGAAAGTAGGGAAAACCATTAAACCATTCAGGTATGACCTAAATCAAATCCCTTATGACTATACAGTGGAAATGAGAAATAGATTTAAAGGACTAGATCTGATAAACAGAGTGCCTGATGAACTATGGACAGAGGTTTGTGACATTGTACAGGAGACAGGGATCAAGACCATCCCCATAGAAAAGAAAGGCAAAAAAGAAAAATGGCTATCTGAGGAGGCCTTACAAATAGCTGTGAAAAGAAGAGAAGCGAAAAGCAACAGAAAAAAGGAAAGACATTCCCATTTGAATGCAGAGTTCCAAAGAATAGCAAGGAGAGATAAGAAAGCCTTCCTCAGTGATCAATGCAAAGAAATAGAGGAAAACAACAGAATGGGAAAGACTAGAGATCTCTTCAAGAAAATTAGAGATACCAAGGGAACATTTCATGCAAGATGGGTTCAATAAAGGACAGAAATGGTATGCACCTAACAGAAGCAGAAGATATTATAAAGAGGTGGCAAGAATACACAGAAGAACTATACAAAAAAGATCTTCATGACCCAGATAATCACGATGGTGTGATCACTCACCTAGAGCCACACATCCTGGAATGTGAAGTCAAGTGAGCCTTAGAAAGCATCACTATGAGCAAAGCTAGTGGATGTGATGGAATTCCAGTTGAGCTATTTCAAATCCTGAAAGATGGTTTTGTGAAAGTGCTGTACTCAATATGCCATCAAATTTGGAAAACTCAGCAGTGGCCACAGGACTGGAAAAGGTCAGTTTTCATTCCAATTCCTAAGAAAGGCAACGCCAAAGAATGCTCAAACTACCTCAGAATTGCACTCATCTCACACACTAGTAAAGTAATGCTCAAAATTCTCCAGGCCAGGCTTCAGCAACATGTGAACCATGAACTTCCAGATGTTCAAGCTGGTTTTAGAAAAGGCAGAGGAACCAGAGATCAAATTGCCAACATCTGTTGGATCATCAAAACAGCAAGAGAGTTCCAGAAAAACATCTATTTCTGTTTTATTGACTATGCCAAAGCCTTTGACTGTGTGGATCACAATAAACTGTGGAATATTCTGAAAGAGATGGAAATACCAGACCACCTGATCTGCCTCTTGAGAAACCTGTATGCAGATCAGGAAGAAACAGTTAGAACTGGACATGGAACAACAGACTGGTTCAAAATAGGAAAAGGAGTATATCAAGGCTATATATTGTCACCCTGCTTCTTTAACTTATATGCAGAGGACATCATGAGAAATGCTGGGCTGAAGGAAGCACAAGCTGGAATCAAGACTGCTGGGAGAAATATCAATAACCTCAGCTATGCAGATGACACCACCTTTATGGTAGAAAGTGAAGAGGAACTAAAAAGCCTCTTGATGAAAGTGAAACAGGAGAGTGAAAAAGTTAGCTTAAAGTTAAACATTCAGAAACTAAGATCATGGCATCTGGTCCCATCACTTCAAGGAAAATAGATGGGGAAATAGTGGAAACAGTATCAGACTTTATTTTTGGGGTCTCCAAAATCATTGCAGATGGAGATTGCAGCCATGAAATTAAAAGATTCTTGCTCCTTGGAAGAAAAGCTATGATCAACCTAGATAGCATATTAAAAAGCAGAGACATTACTTTGCCAACAAAAGACCATCTACTCAAGGCTATGGTTTTTCCAGTAGTCATGTATGGATGTGAGAGTTGGACTGCGAAGAAAGCTGAGCACTGAAGAATTGATGGCTTTGAACTGTGGTGTTGGAGAAGACCCTTGAGTGTCCCTTGGACTGCAAGGAGATCCAACCAGTCCATCCTAAAGGGGATCAGTCCTGGGTGTTCATTGGAGGACTGATGATGAAGCTGAAACTCCACTACTTTGGCCATCTGATGCGAAGAGCTGACTCATTTAAAAAGACCTTGATGCTGGGAGGGGTTGGGGGCAGGAGGAGAAGTGGATGACAGAGGATGAGATGGCTGGATGGCATCACCGACTTGATGGACATGAGTTTCAGTAAACTCCAGGAGCTGGTGATGGACAGGGAGGCCTGGCGTGCTGCGATTCATGGGGTTGCAAAGAGTCGGACACGACTGAGGGACTGAACTGGACTGAAGTGAAGGTATGCAATGTGTTGATTTGATACATTTATATAGTGTAAAATGACTGGCACCATAGTATTGACTAATCCCTCCATCATGTCACATAAGTATCATTCTTTTTTGGTGTGGTGAGAATGGTTAAGACCTACTATTTTAGCAACTTTTGACATAGTATTATTGATTATAATTTCCATGCTCTAAAGTAGATCCTTAGGACTTACTCATTTTTTATCTGAAGTACCTACACTTTGATAAACATCTTCCCATTTCCTCTACTCCCCAGCCATTGGATTCCACCTCTCTACCTTCTGTTTCTATGAGTTCAGGTGTTTTAGATTCTGTATGTAAATGTTTGTATTATTTTTTTCACTATCTGACATCTCATTTTGCCTAATTCCCTCAAGGTTCATTCATGTTTTTACAAGTGGAAGTGAAGTCACTCTGTCATGTCCGACTCTGTGGCCCCATGGACTGTAGCCTAGTAGGCTCCTCCATCCATGGGATTCTGCAGGCAAGAACACTGGAGTGGGTTGCCATTTCCTTCTCCAGGGGATCTTCCTGATCCAGGGATCGAACCCAGGTCTCCCGAATTGCAGGCAGACGCTTTACCATCTGAGCCACCTGGGAAGCCCAACAAGTGCAAGGATATCCTTCTTTCTCTTGACTGAATAATATTCAATTGTATATAAATTTCTTGTCATAGGTGAATAGATAAACAAACTTGGTGCATCTATCTAATGAAATGTTATTCAGTGCTAAGAAGTTACAAGCTATCAAGCCACAAAAAGACATGGTGAATTCTGTCTT
The DNA here is from genome assembly GCF_963930625.1 of Muntiacus reevesi. Classification (NCBI taxonomy): domain Eukaryota; kingdom Metazoa; phylum Chordata; class Mammalia; order Artiodactyla; family Cervidae; genus Muntiacus; species Muntiacus reevesi. The sequence goes on from NC_089263.1 coordinate 2,292,925, forward strand.
AAACACATATTAATAAATGAAAGTAGTCAATCTAGACAGAAGTCAAGTAGATGACTCCAACTACATGATACTAAAAAAAAAAAAAGATAAAACTAAAGATCAAGTTGGACATGGCTGAGCAACTCAATGACTGACTGACTGAAAGATGGGTGATTTCTCTGACTCTCAGGAGTCAGAGAGGTGGAAATGAATAGGTAAATTACGGAGGCTTTTTAGTGTTGTGAAGCTATTCTATATAATATTGTAATGATGAATATTAGACATTATGCATTTTTCAAATCCCATAAACTTTATAGCATGAAGTGAATCTTAAAGTATCAGTTCAGTTCAGTCATTCAGTCATGTCTGACTCTTTGTGAGACCATGGATTGCAGCATACCAGGCATCCCTGTCCATCACCAACTCCTGGAGCTTGCTCAATCTCATGTCTATCGAGTTGATGATGCCATCCAACCATCTCATCCTCTGTCATCCCCTTCTCCTCCTGCCTTCAGTCTTTTCCGAATATCAAGGTCTTTTCTATTGAGTCATTTCTTCGCATCAGGTGGCCAAAGTATTGGAGTTTCAGCTTCAGCATATTCCAATGAATATTCAGGACTGATTTCCTTTAGGATTGACTGGTTTGATCTCCTTGCAGTCCAAGAGACTCTCAAGAGTCTTCTCCAACACCACAGTTCAAAAACATCAGTTCTTCAGTGCTCAGTTTTCTTTATGGTCCAACTTTCGCATCCATACTTGACCACTGCAAAAACTGTAGCTTGACTAGATGGACCTTTGTTGGCAAAGTGATGTCTCTGATTTTTAATATGCTGTCTAGGTTGATCACAGCTTTTCTTCCAAGGAGCAAAGATCTTTTAACTTCATGGCTGCAGTCACCATCTGGAGTGATTGTGGAGCCCCAAAAAAGAAAGTCTGCCACTATTTCCATTTTTCCCCATCTATTTGCCATGAAGTGATGGAACTAGATATTGTGATCTTAGTTTTTTGAAGGTTGAGTTTTAAGCCAGCTTTTTCACTCTCCTCTTTCACTTTCATCAACCAGCCCTTTAATTTCTCCTTGCTTTCTGCCATAAGGATGGTGTTATATGCATTTCTGAGGTTATTGATATTTCTTCCTGCAATCTTAATTCTAGCTTGTGCTTCATCCAGCCCAGCATTTTGCTTGATGTACTCTGCATTGAAGTAAAATAAACAGGGTGACAATACACAGCCTTGATGTACTCCTTTCCCAATTTGGAACCAGTCTGTTGTTCCACGTTCAGTTCTAACTGTTGCTTCTTGACCTGCATACAGATTTTTCAGGAGGCAGATAAGGTGATCTAGTATTCCCATATCTTTAAGAATTTTCCACAGTTTATTGTGATCCACACAGTCAAAGGCTTTGGCGTAGTCAATAAAGCAGAAGTAGATGTTTTTTCTGGAATTTTCTTGCTTTTTCAACGATCCAATGGATGTTGGCAATTTAATCCTTGGTTCCTCTGCCTTTTCTAAATCCAGCTTGAACACCTGTAAGTTCTCAGTTAATATACTATTGAAGCATCTCTTGGAGAATTTTGAGCATTAGTTTACTAGTGTGTGAGATGAGTGCCATTGTGCGGTAGTTTGAACATTCTTTGGCATAGACTTTCTTTGGGGCTGGATGAAAACTGACCTTTTCCAGCACTGTGGCCACTGCTAAGTTTTCCAAATTTGCTGGCATATTAAGTGCAGCAGTTTCACAGCATCATCTTTTAGGATTTTAAATTGCTCAGCTGGAATTCCATCACCTTCATTAGCTTTGTCCTTAGTGATGCTTCCTAAGGCCCACTTGACTTCGCCTTCACATTTTTAAACTATGGGCTATAGTTACTAACAATGTATTGACATTGATTTATTAATTGTAACACATATACAACACTAATACAAAATGTTAAGAATAGGTGAAATTGTGTGTCCACGGTAAAATGTATAGGAGAGCTCTCTGTATGATCGGTTCAATTCTGTATGTCCAAAACTTCTCTAAAAAATAAAGTCTATAAAATTAAAAGTATTTATATAGTTACATGTCAGGGCCAACTATAGCACCAATTTATTTTACCTAGCAAGCTTAAGAAACCAAGAAATGTGCTATACAGAAGAAAATTGTGTTTTTTCACCTCCTGCTTCCTTTAGGGAGGAGGGCTGGGTTGACAAAATATTTTTGAAGTATGTGGGGGAAGAAAACATTCTGGATGACTAAGAATGTCTTCTGCAGGACTACCCTGGTGGTCCAGTGGTTCAGACTTCATGCTTCCACTTCAGGGAGCATGGGTTCATCCCTGGTCAGGGAGCTACATTCTCCACATGCTGCATGCCCCCCACCCCCCCAGGAAAAAAGTCCGAATTTTAAATATTTCCCTCTACCACATCTAGCCTATTAGCTGTTCTTTTTATTAGACTTATTTTTTAGAGCACTTATATGTTCCCAGAAAAATTGAGTGGAAAGTACACAGAGTTCTCATATATCCCTTTCCAATACATACACACAACACTCCCAGTCAATCAACTTTGGCCCCGTGCAGGGAAAGACCAAATGAGCCTAGATGGCCTGGTCAGAATTTCTTGCACCATGGCCTCTCACTCCTGCCCCAGGTCTTGTACACGTTATGTAACAGCTGAAATCACTTGCAGCACTGTGCATGCGCTTCACAAGGTACTCACTTGGCTATAGGTTACTTTGTGCAGTCCCCTGTGTGAGCTTCACCGTGAAAGCCCTGGCTGCTGCTGCATTGAGGCTACACTGGGCAGCGTCATGCTTATGCTGTATGAGGTTTTGCTATGGCTCTCTTATGGCTGCATTATGGTTATGTCGTGGCTCCTGGCACGGCTGCTGCGTCAGCCGGGAGAGAATAAACACGTCTGCGGTTCCTACAGCTCCTTGAGTCTTCTTCCCGCCTTTTAGCTTGCACCTTGCCCACCCTGGGTTCAGCAAACAGTGCAAACAGTATACACAGCGAGACAGTTGGTGTCACAAACAGGATCAGCAATATACCCCCACAGTGATACATTTGTTACAGTCAATGAACTTAACACTGCATATCATCAACACCTTCAAGTCCATAGTTTACATTAGAGTTGATGTTGTACATTTTAGATGTGTTGACAAACAGTAGCATTTATCCACCAAGTCGCTCAGTCGTGTCCGACTCTTAGCGACCCCAAGGACTGTACCCTACCACGCTTCTCGATCCATGGAATTTTCCAGGCAAGAGTATTGGAGTGGTTTGCCATTTCTTTCTCCAGGGGATCTTCCTGACCCAGGGATCGAACCCGGGTCTCCCGCATTGTAGGCAGATGCTTTACAATCTGAGCCACCAGGGAAGTCCCCATTACAGTACATAGACTATTTTTCCTGCCCTAAGAATCCCCTACTCATCCTTCCCTCTCCCCAAACCCTAACAACCAGTGATCTTTTCACTATCTCCATAGTTTTGGCTTCTTTCAGAAGGTCATATGGTGGAATCATATGCAGCCTTTTCATATTACTTTATTTCACTTAATAATATACATTTAAGCCTCCTCCATGGTTTTGTTGCTTCAAAATTTTGGCATTTATGAATAAAGTTGTTATTCATGAGCAAGATTTTGTGTGAACATAAGGTTTCAACTCATTTGTGTAAATGCAAAAGAATATGATTGCTGAATCATATGGGGAGAATATGTTTATTCTTGTAAGAAACTGCAAAACTATTTTAAATCCATTCTGCATTTCTACCAACAATGAGTGACAGTTCTTGCTCCATATCCTTGTCAACATTTGTTGTTGTCAGTGTTTTATATTTTATCCATTTTAATGGCCATGTAGTAGTTTCTTTTTTAATTTGCAATTAAAATTTTTTTCCCATTTATTTTTATTAGTTGGAGGCTAATTACTTTACAATATTGTAGTGGTTTTTGCCATACATTGACATGAATCAGCCATGGATTCTGAAGCCCCTTTCAGAGAGCAGTAGGTTTTAATTTTAATAAAGTTCAACTGATGAATTATTTTTTCATGAATTTTCCATTTGGTATTTTACCTAAAAAGTAACCACCAAACCCAGGATCATCTTTTAATGCAACAGGACCCCATTTGGCCTTGCTGGGACAGAAGTCCATCCCCCACCAAGTTGTCTGCCTGTCTCTTGTTTGTGGAAAAATTTAGCCAAAGTATAAATTTAATAAGAGAAATAAGAAAAAAAAAAAAAAAAAAAGAAGAAGCAAAGGAAAAATAGTCAGATGACAAAGTAATACTAATTTAGCCATTAAACAAAGTCCAGGACTTTTAATTACTTTTCAAGGTTTGTAGATAATATTCTGAGCCATATACTTTGAACTATTTAGCAGTTACTGAAACTCTCACCAGAAGAAGTTAACTACATGATAACCCATCCCTCTGCCTATATGCCCCTGAAACTCCTCTTTAAGAGCTCTTCCCCACAGATCAACAGTGAGGAATTTGTTTTTTTGAGACACGAGTCCTCCTTCTTCCTTGGTTGCCAGCCCTTAAAGAAAGCAATCTTTCCTTTCCTAGCAACACTTGTCTCGTGAGTACTGGCTTTTGAGTGATAAGCAGGTGAATCTTAGTTCAGTAACAATCTGGATTTTCTCCGATGTTATCTTCAAGGAACTTTGTTTTTTTCCCTTTAATTTTTGTTGGGATATAGTTAACTTACAATGTTGTGCTAATTTCAGGTATACAGCAAAGTGAAGCTGTTCTACATGTACCCACTCATTTAGATTCTTTCACCATATAGGCCATTACAGAGTATTGAGTAGAGTCCCTGTCCTATAAAGTAGGTTCTTACTAGTTATCTGTTTTATATATAGTAATGTATACCTGTCCATCCCAACCTTCCAATTTATCCCTCCTCCCTTGTCCTCCAATAACCATAAGTTTATTTTCTATCTCTGAAACTAAATTTCTCTTTTGTAGGTTAAGTTCATTTGTAGTCTTTTTCTAGATTCCACATATAAGTAATATCATATGATATTTGTCTTTCTCTGTCTGACTTAACTTCACTCAATATGACCATCTCTAGGTCCATCCATGTTGCCACAAATAGTATTATTTTATTCTTTTTAAGGCCAGTAACATTTCCATTATATATATGTATGTGTGTGTGTGTATGTATATACATGTGTATATATATATGTGTGTGTGTGTGTGTGTATACACATATATATGTATGTATATATACATACATACATACAAACATATATATATACACCACAACTCCTTTATCCATTCCACTATTGATGAACATTTAGGTAGCTTCCATGTGCTGGCTATTATAAATAGTTCTGCAATGAATTTTGAGGTACACATATCTTTTCAAACAGTTTTCCCTGAACATATGCCCAGGAATGGGGTTGTTGTATCATATGTTAGCTTTGTTTTTAGTTATTAAAAGAGCTTCCATATTGCTCTCCATAGTGGTTGTACCAGTTTACATTCCCACCAACAGTGTAGAAAGGGTTCCCTTTTCTCCATGTCCTCTCTACCATTTGTTGTCTGCAGAATTTTTGATGATGGCAATTCTGATTTGCATTTCTCTAATAATTAGTCACATGAGCATCTTTTCATGTGCTTTTAAACCATCTGTATGTCTTCTTTGGAGAAATGTTTGTTCATATTTTATGTCCATTTTTTGATTGGGTCGTTTGTTTTTTGATATTGAGCTGCATGAATTGTTTGTATACTTTGGCAATTACTCCCCTATCAGTTGCTAATTTTGCAAATTTTTTATGCCACTCTGAGCATGGTCTTTTCATTTTGTTTATGGTTTCCTTTGCTGTGCAAAAGCTTTCAAGTTTAATTAAGTTCCATTTGTTTATTTCTGTTTTTGTTTCCATTACTCTAGGAGGAGGATCAAAAAAAGTCTTGTTGTAATTTATATCAGAGATTGTTCTGCCTATGTTTTCCCCTAAGAGTTTTATAGTATACAGTCTTATATTTAGGGTTTTAATCCATTTTGAGTTTATTTTGTGTATAGTGCTAGAGTGTATACATGTATTTTTCTACATGTATTTTTACATATAGCAGCCCAGTTTTCCCAGCACCACTTATTGAAGAGACTATTTGTTCTTTTCAAGGAGTTTTATAGTTTTGCAACTTACATTTAGGTATATTATCCACTTTAAAGTGATTTTTTGAAAGTATATTTTATCAGTGACTTGGCAAAGACAGATGTGAGCAAGTCACCTATGCACCTGAGACTCTAGGAGGAAATATTTCAAAAGGTGCAGAGAAATGAGGGACACAATCCACGGTAGTAAGCTGACCAGAAAGAGGGAAGCAGTCTACTCTTTAATTCCAGTTCAGTGAAGAGGAGAAAAATAGAAGCATCTAAAGAAACTGAGCATCATGTACTGAGGTTCTCAGTGAACTGAGTTTTGTTTTATTTTTTTAATAAGAACATTTCCTAGATTAGCAACTACCAAAGTGTGTGGAATTATGACTTAGCCTTTTGTAAAGTATTTCCAGGTATCCTTGTAGACAAAGTAGAGCTAGAGGACGATTGGAAGCCAGGATAACAGACATGTGCTGACTGCTGTTTGGATGATGCCCTGGGTCATGGACACAGGGTCATGGTCATTGGATGAGTATCTGTCTTGGGAGGTCCCATTGGTGGGCCTTGGGGCTCAGTCTTATTCTTGGTATTTTTATCCATGATTTAGAAACACTAACATTGAGCACCTCAAATCAAGTTCGTGGTTGAGTGTAATAGATGAAACAAGATTAGAATATATTGATAATTGCTAAAGCTGGAACATGGGTACATAAGGGGCCTATTAAGCTATTCTAACATTTTGCTTATTTGGAATACATATATTTATATAATATACAACATCATATCATAAATTTATATATATTATAAAATTTATGTTATATTATAAATATACAAAATTTTTATATAAATGAATAAATTATATTTATATAATTTATATATATATATAATTTAGAAAAAATTTTCCCTGATCCTGGGAAAGATTGAAGGCAGGAGGAGAAGGAGATGACAGAGGATGAGATGGTTGGATAGCATCACTGACCCAATGGACATGAATTTGAGCAAACTTCAGTAGATGGGAATGACAGGGAAGCCTGGCATACTGCAATCCCTGGGTTCACAAAGAGTTGGACATGACTGAGCAACTGAATAACAAATAAATAATTTAAAAAATCCATCTAGAAGGAGAAAGAAAAGAATTGTTATTATTGCTAGCTGTTCTGTTAACAGATCGCTACATTTTCAAATGAAATATGTTTTTAATTGTTTATCTATGGAATCTAGTTCCTAAACAATCTCATATTAAGATCAGGCCTGAGAGAACTCAGTAAGGGGTAAACATTTGAAAAGTCTGGTATAGGAAAAGCCAAGAACTAGTATCTCCTCTGAGAATGGAAATGCTTTCTTTCCTTCCAGAAACGTACAATTTGGACACAGCTATTAAAGTACACTACTGGGTTGAATTCAGTTCACAGAGAATAGGATGTTCTAGAATATCCTCAAATAAATATTGAAGGACTTAATTGCAACGGAAACCAACAACAAATCATAAGAAACATATAGCCAAGAGAAAATCACATACAGTTAAATGGCGAGGAAAACACATTTGCTTAAATGGCGATGCAATTTGGAGTTGTGTCTTAAGTATTGTACTGTGAAATTTCAATTAGGAGATAAGTGCTGTGAAATGGGCTGTGCTGAAGGACTTTGGCCAGCCATTAGATGCGCACTACAATTTTCCAAGTATGATATCGACTGAGAGAGTTCAGGATGAAAATTGGTGTTTGTTTGGCTTAGAGTGTAAACGTTTTGTTGTCTCTCAGAGTTGCATGCTTTCTATTATGGAGGAGAAGATTGGTGCACCTATTTATAAACTGCAAAAAATGTACAAGATATTGTGTAAAGTGTCAAACTGGAAGTAAAACAAAAAGTGGGAAAATGGAGAAGACAGCACAGTTGAGTTCCTTAAATGAAAAGAAAAGAAAAAGTCTTCATAATGGTCCCCATTCGGATGGGTTTATAATTTAAAACACAAATGCACATTGGAAATCTCTTGTTTTACTGTAGGTAGAAGCATTCCTTAGAAACAGCTGCCTCAGAAATGACTTTGTTTGAGGATGTGGTGGTCTGAAGCGTCTCTGGTTTTGTCTCCTGAAGTATGAGAGGGGAAAGAATGATTTCGTTTCAAGAGTGTTCTTAGAGTTAGTGAATTTAGTTAATATTATGGATCTGTTCCTGTGCTTTGGAATATCAAGATAGGATTGTCTGATGAGACTACCTTTGCCAGCTAATGTTGCAACCATAACTGCCATCTTGCTGGGGATATATTAGAAGGCTATCAAGTTCCATCAAGATAGTCTTGCATCTATAGGCTGGAACCTAGCTTAAGTTTGCTCTCATGGCCCAAAACTTTTGCCAGGAATTAAAAGGTGCTGGAAGTAATTGAAAGTACTGATGCTGAAGCTGAAGCTCTGATACATTGGCCACCAGATATGAAGAATGAACTCATTGGAAAAGACTCTGACGCTGGGAAAAATTGAAGGCAGGAGGAGAAGGGGATGACAGAGGATGAGATGGTTGGATGGCATCATTGACTCGATGGACATGAGTTTGAGCAAGCTCCAGGAGTTTGTGATGGACAGGGAAGCCTGGAGTGCTGCAGTCCATGGGGTCCCAAAGAGTTGGACACAACTGAGTGACTGAACTGAACTGAACTGAGAAAGTGCTGATTAAACAAAGATTATGAACCTGTTACTAATTTCATAAGGAAGAAAATGATGTGGATGGAAATATGGGACTTGAAATCTGAGTTATCTGAGTTCAAATCCAATTCTGTGGCTCAAGAGCTGTGTGAGCTTATGTTGATTTAATTATGTCTTACTGTGCTCAGGCTGCTTTAACAGAATGCCATTGACTGAGTAGCTTAAATACCATTAATTTCTCACCATTCTGGAGTCTGGAAGTCCAGGATCAAAGTGTTGGCTGATTCAGTTCCCAATGAAGACTTTCTTGCAGACAGTTTGCCTTCTCATTGTATCCTCATGTGGTGGAGAAACAAAGGGCTCTGGTATGCTTCTTTTCTCATCAGGGCATTAATTCTATCATGCGTACTCCACCCTCAAGACATAATTATCTCCTAAAGGCCCCACCTCCAAACATTGGGTGTTTGGTTTCAAAATATGAATTTGGGGCACAAATATTCACTCTATAACAATCACTTTTAGCTTCAGTTTTGTAATGGGAATGATAAAAACTACCTTATTAAATTTGATGGAAGTTAAATTCAGTAAAAATATTAGGGTCTGAGGAGAACAAGATGCCAGAGGAGTAGGTGGACGTGGAGTACTTCTCTCTCCATGGATACATCAGGAATATACCTTCAGACTCAGGAGTGCATGACAACACCAGCTGAGAATGGACAGGAGTACCTGACTGGTGGACAAGAATATATAAACCCATGCAAAACTCAGTAGGATGAAGGAAATAGGGGGAAAAACAGGAGTGGTACTAGGACTAGACCTGCCCTCAGTGGGTGGGGGAGCTAAAGCAGGGGTTCAATCCCCACATCGGGGCAATTGTCTGAGTCAGAGGAGAAACATTTAAGGCTATGAGTACACACTGAAGAAACCAGATCTGAAAGAGACACGTGTTCCCAATGTTCATCGCAGCACTGTTTATAATAACCAGGACATGGAAGCAACCTAGATGCCCATCAGCAGATGAATGGATAAGAAAGATGTGGTATGTATACACAATGGAATATTACTTAGCCATTAAAAAGAATACATTTGAATCAGTTCTAATGAGGTGGATGAAACTGGAGCCCATTATACAGAGTGAAATAAGCCAGAAAGAAAAACACCAATACAGTATACTAACACATATATACGGAATTTAGAAAGATGGTAACGATAACCCTGTATGCAAGACAGAAAAAGAGACACAGATGAATAAAACAGACTTTTGGACTCTGTGGGAGAAGGCGAGGGTGGGATGATCTGAGAGAATAGCATTGAAATATGTATATTATCAATTGTGAAACAGATCACCTGTCCAGGTTTGATGCATGAAACAAGTGCTCAGGACTGGTGCACTGGGATGACCCAGAGGGATGGGATGGGGAGGGAGGTGGGAGGGAGGTTCAGGATGGGGAACACATGTACACCCATGGCTGATTCATGTTAATGTATGGCAAAAACCACTACAATATTGTAATTAGCCTCCAACTAATATAAATAAATGAAAAAAAAAAAAAAAAAAAAGGCTGAGAGTAAAACAGCTTATCTATGGCAGCTTAAATGAAATGAGAATCAGACAGTCCTTGCTGCAGCCATATGCACCCTGGACAGGGACGCAGGTCCCCTAGAAGGTGCAGTGACTGGGAGCTGGAGCTTAGGGATTGTGGAGCAATCCCAGGGCGAGGGCTGCTGTTGACTGCAGAGAGACGGACCAAGGGAATGTGAGGGAGGAGACTGTGGTGGGAAATGCCTGTGGAGGAAAGCCAGGCAGCCATGTAAGCAAGACGATACTGCTGAGTCACGTGTAGAGGGTGGAGCCATCACCATTGCCTCTCTCCCCACACGCCAGCATTGGCAGCTGAAGGATAGAGAGGCTGGCTCGTCAAATGCCTGATACACTGAACTACAGAGTAGGACCCTGGTCAGAAGGGCGCCCCTCTATGTGCCTGATGCACCAAACTACAGAGGAGGACCCCAGGCAAGGGAACCCTCTAAGTGCCTGAACAATCGCAGCTATGGACAAAAACCAGCCAAAGAGGCCTTCTGATCATCAGCTAACAGAGACTCTTGCAGGGCCACAACTCCTGTGGCTGAGGCAGTCCGTGTGCCCGCACACTTGGTGCCACAGTGTTCCTGCGATCCAAGCAGCTGCACCGCTTTCATGCTCAACCGCCAATGGGGCAGAGCTTCAACAGACAAAAAAAAAAAAGTCTTGCATCTAGGCACACGGGGTCACTTCAGCTGTGTCCAACTCTTTGTGACCCTATAGACTGTGGCCTGCCAGGCTTCTCTGTCAGGGGGTTTCTCTAGGCAAGGCTACTGAAGTGTATTGGCTAATACTGGTCGCCATACCCTTCTCGAGCACTATGTTTCCTGCTTCCCTAGCCACCAGCTCCCCTGAATACCTGCTGCTGCCAGAACCCCTGCGACCCAAGCAGCTGCACCACCCCTGCACCTGGCTCTCCCTGGGGTAGACCCAAGTCCTCCAGGGCAGGCTCAGGAGCAAACCCCTGTGGATGCCCCACATGCAGAGGTAGAAATAAAGCCACAATTGAAACCCAAGGGCAGTGTGGCTAAGGATGAAGACCCCAAACCTTCCCACCAGCTGTACAAGCTGCAGATTAAATCCACATCATCAACTAGGCAGACTCTGTGTCTATGGAATATATAAAAGGTCATTGAGAGCTCCCACAAAAGGAAACACACTAGTTCTGATAACTGTGGACCTTGGAGGCAAGAACACACAGGAGTAGGACCAGACTGGAATCTGAGCTGCCCCACAACAAGTCCAGAGATCAGCAGTGTTGGAGGGCATCCTAGGGAGGGGAGGTGGACTGTGACTCCCAGTGACAGAAAGGACCCTGACAGCAGTGACTCAAGAAAAACATTCATTTTTCCTATGTTTTGACTTGTTCTGTAGTTACTTTTGGAATTTTCCCCCCTTTTTTGTCTTTTCCTCCCCCTCCCCCCACTCCTGTTGTAATTGTTGATTTTACTGGCCCTATGAAATCTAATCATGCTTTTGGGTTTTTGTTTTTCACTCACACTTTTTATTGTTGTTATAAACCTCTGTCTCTACATTGGGCTGTTGCAGTTCTGTGGAGTCTTCCTTTTTCCTTTCATTTCCTCTTCCTTTTTTTTTTTAATTTTAGTGTTAATTTTTTAAACCTATTTTGATTTTTTCTACATTTATACATTTGTTTGATTTTCCTACTGTCTTTTTCCCTCGCAATTAATTTTTAATATATATAAACATTCTTAATCTACCTCTACTTAACTTTGCATATCTATACTTTCTTTCCTTACTTTCTTTCCTTTCCTCTCAACATATTCGTTAATTTTTGCTTTCATTGCCTTTCCCCCACTTGGCACCTTGCTTTAGTTTTGTTTTCCAGTTTGTGCTTTAGTTAGTTTTGTTCTAAACTGGTAGATATAATTTTTGGTTTCCTTTGCTTGCCTGGTCAACCTATTGTACTTTCTTTTTACTGGCCTGTTTTGATTTTGCTTATGGTTGTATATGTATATTTGTATATTACATTATTTTAATTATTATTTGCCTGATTTTGTAACTGACATTTGTCTGGGGTCCACCTTTGGTTTCTAATCTTTGGGTATTTGTTTTAATCTCACTTACTGCCATAAAACAACAACAACAACAACAACAAAAACCAACAAAAAAACTTGTGGAATCTTTGTTCCTGATCAGAGATCAGGTCCTGAGCCTTTGGAGTGAGAGCACTGACTCCAAGACCCTGGACTACCAGAGAGTTAACCCTAAGGAGTATCAAATAGTGAGAACTCTGACAAAGGAAACCATTTGGATACAAGACCTGGCATCACCCAACCACCAGTAGCACCCTGTGCAGGATGCCTCATCCAAACAACAAATGAAACAAAAATACAAACCCAATCATCAGCAGACAGGATTACCACCTCACTCAGTCTTGCCTATCAGAGGAAAAGCAAAAAACAAAACAAAACAAAACATAAAAACACTCAGCAAATTCTCACCCTATATGACGCTGACACAAACCATCACTGCACCAACCTTAGGAGGGCAGAAGCCAAAAGGAAGCAAGAATTCAAAATTGAAGCCTGAAACTTGAAGAATTCAAACTTTAAGCACAATAATTTAAAAAAAAATCATGAAAAGGCAGAGAAATACTGCACAAATGAAGGAGCAAATTAGAAACACAGAAGCTTAAATAAACAAAAAGGAGATAGGCAAGCTACCTGAAAAAGAATTAATAATAATGATAGTAAAGATGATAAAAAACCTTGAAAGCAGAATGGAGAAAATGCAAGAATTAATTGATAAAGACCTATAAGAATTAAGCAGTAAACATACAAACAACACAATTACTGAATTTAAAAATACTCTAGAAGGAATCAATAGCAGAATAACTGAAGCAGAAGAACGAATCAGTGAGCTGGAAGATAAAATGGTGGAAATAACTTCTGAAGAGCAGAATAAAGTAAAAAGAATGAAAAGAACTGAGGATAATCTCAGAGACCTCTGGGACAATATCAAAAACACCAACATTCGAATTATAGGGGTCTCAGAAGATGAAAAGAAAAAAAGAAAAGAAAAAAGACTATGACAAAATTTTGATGACAGTATAGTTAAAAATTTCCTCAACGTTGAAAAGGAAATAGTCAATCAAGTCCAAGAGGCTCAAAGAGTCCCATACAGGACAAACCCAAGAATAAGCATGCCAAGAGATATACTGATGAAACACAAAGAAAGAATATTAAAAGCTGCAAGGGGAAAGCAACAAGTAACATACAAGGGAAACCCCATATGTTTAACAGCTGAACTTTCTGCAAAAACTCTGCAGGTCAGAAGGGAATGGCAGGATATATTTAAAGCATTGAAAGGGAAAAATCTACAACCAAGATTACTCTACCTGGCAAGGATCTCATCTAAATTGATGGAGAAATAAAAAAGCTTTTCAGACAAGCAAAAGTTAAGAGAAAACAATACCGACAAACCAGCTTTACAGTAAATGTTAAAGGGGCTTACATAGTCAAGAAATATGAGAAGAAAAAGATCTACAAAATAAAACTCTAAACAATTAAGAAAATGGCAATAGGAACATATATATATCAATAATTACTTTTAATGTAAATGGATTAAATGCTCCAACCAAGAGAGACAGACTGACTGAATGGATACAAAAACAAGACTCATATAAACACTGTCTACAAGAAACCCACTTCAGACCTCAAGACACATACAGACTGAAAACAAGAGGGTGGAAATATATATTCCACGCAAATGAGAAGCAAAAGAATGCTGGAGTAGCAATCCTCATACCAGACAAAGTGGACTTTAAAATATAGAATATTATAAGAGATAAGGAAGGACACTACATAATGATAAAGAGATCAATCCAAGAGGAAGACATAACAATTGTAAATATCTATGCACCCAACATAGGAGCACCTCAATACATAAGACAAACACTAACAGACATAAAGGGAGAAATTGACAGCAACACAATATTAGTAGGAGGCTTTAACACTCCACTCATATCAATGGACAGATCATCAAAATAGAAAACTAATAAGGAAACACAAGTCTTAAATGATACATTAGATGAGATGGATCTCATTGATATCTTCAGACATTCCATCCAAATGCAGAAGAATACACCTTCTTCCCCAATGCTCATGGAACATTCTCCAGGATAGACCACATCTTGGGTCACAAATCAAACCTCAGTAAATTTAAGAACATTGAAATCATATCAAGCATCTTTTCTGACTACAACACTATGAGACTAGATATCGACTACAAGAAAAAAAGTGTAAAAACACAAATACATGGAGATTAAACAATACATTTCTAAATAGCCAATAGGTTACTGAAGAAATCAAAAGGGAAATGAAAAAAATTCTAGAAACAAATGACAATGAAAACATGACAATGCAAAACCTATGGGATGCAACAAATGCAGTTCTAAGAGGGAAGTTTATAGCAATATAATCCTACCTCAAGAAACAAGAGAAACTTCTAATAGAGAACCTAACTTTACACCTAAAACAATTGGAAGAAGAAGAACCCCCCCCCCCAAACTAGCAGAAGGAAAGAAATCATAAAGATCAGAGCAGAAATAAATGAAAAAGAAAGGAAAGAAGCAATAGTAAAGATTAATAAAACTAAAACCTGGTTCTTTGAGAAGATAAACAAAATTTACAAACTTTTAGACAGACTCATCAAGCAAGAATCAAATCAATAAAGTTATAAATGAAAAGCAAGAGGTTACAACAGACGATGCAGAAATACAAAGAATTATAAGAGACTATTATGAACAACTATATGGCAATAAAATGGATAATCTGGACGAAATAGACAGATTCTTAGAAAAGTTCAATCTTTCAAGGCTGAACCAGGAAGAAACAGAAATTATGAACAACTTAATTACAAGCACTGAAATTGAAGCTGTGAACAAAAATCTCCCAAGAAACAAAAGCCCAAGGCCAGATGGCTTCACAGGAGATTTCTATCAAACATTTAGAGAAGAGCTAATGCTTATCCTTCTAAAACTTCCAAAAAAAAAAAAAAAATTACAGAGGAAGGAACACATCCAAACTCACTCTATGAAGTCACAATCACCCTGAAACCAAACCAGACAAAGACAACACAAAAAAGAAAATTACAGGCCAATATCACTGATGAATATAGTTTCAAAAGTCCTCAATACAATTTTAGCAAACAGAATTCAACAACATTAAAAAGCTCATACACCATGATCAAGTTGGGTTTATTCCAGGGATGCAAGGATTGTTCAATATACATAAATCAATCAATGTGATACAACAAATTAACAAACTGAAAGATTAAAAACCATATGATAATCTCAATAGATGCAGAAAAAGCCTTTGACAGAATTCAGCACCCATTTATGATTAAAACTTCAAAAAATAGGCATAAAAGGAACTTACCTCAACATAGTAAAGACCATAGATGATAAACTTACAGCAAATCTTATTCTCAATGGTGAAAAACAGAAAGTGTTCCCCCTAAGATCAGGAATAAGACACGGGTGTCCACTTTCACCACTATTATTCATCATAGTTTTGGAAGTCTTAGTTATAGCAATCAGAGACATAAAAGAAATAAAAGGAATCCAGACTGGGAAAGAAGAAGTAAAGCTCTCGCTGTTTGCAGATGACATGATAATTTAGGGAATGATATCTATAGGGAATCCTAAAGATACTATAAGAAAATTACTAGGGCTAATCAGTGAATTTAGCAAAGTTGCAGGATACAAAATCAATATAGAGAAATCACTTGCATTTCTATATACTAACAATGAAAAATCAGAAAGAGAAATTAAGGAATCAGTCCCATTCACCATTGCAATGAAAAGAATTAAATATCTAGGAATAAACTTACCTAAGGAGACAAAAGAGCTGTACACAGAAAATTATGACACTAATGAAAGAAATAAAAAGCAACATAAACAGATGAAGAGATATTCCATATTCCTGCATAGGAAGAATCAGTATTGTTAAAATGACTATACTACCAAATGCAATCTACATATTCAATGCAATCCCTATCAAATTATCAATGGCATTTTTCACAGAACTAGAACAAAAAAATTTCAAAATTCATATGGAAACACAAATGACCCCGAATAACCAAAGAAGACTTGAGAGAGAATAATCGAGCTGGAGGAATCAACCTTCCTGAGTTCAGATTATGCTACAAAGCTACAGTCATTAAGACAGTATGGTACTGGCACAAAAGCAGAAATATAGACCAATGGAACAAGATAGAAAGTCCAGAAATAATCCCATGTACCCTGGATACCTTGTTTTTGACAAAGGAAGCAAGAATATACAACGGGGCAAAGACAGCCTCTTCAGTAAATGGTGCTGGGAAAACTGGACAGCTACATGTAAAAGAATGAAATTAGAAAACTTCCTAACACCATACACAAAGATAAACTCAAAATGGATTAAAGACCTAAATGTAATACCAGAAGCTACAAAACTCTAAGAGGAAAACATAGGCAGAACACTCGATGACATAAATCAAAGCAAGATCCTCTATGACCCACCTCCTAGAGTAACAGAAATAAAAACAAAAGTAAACAAGTGAGACCTGATTAAACTTGAAAGATTTTGCACAGCAAAGGAAACTATAAGCAAGGTGAAAAGACAACCTTCAGAATGGGAGAAAATAATAGCAAATGAAACAACTGACAAAGGATTAATTTCCAAAATATACAAGCAGCTCATACAACTCAATGCAGGAAAAACAAACCACCCAATAAAAAAGTGGGAAAAAGACCTAAACAGACATTTCTCCAAAGACATACAGATGGCTAACAAACACATGAAAAGATGCTCAACATCGCTCTTTATTAGAGAAATACAAATCAAAACTACAATGAGATATCACCTCACACTGGTCAGAATGGCCATCATCAAAAAGTCTACAAACAATAAAAGCTGGAGAGGGTGTGGAGAAACCTGGATGCAGGTGAGGAAGCAACACTTAGAACTGGACATGGAACAACAGACTGGTTCCAAATGGGAAAAGAAGTACGTCAAGGCTGTTTATTGTCACCCTGCTTCTTTAACTTATATGCAGAGTACATCATGAGAAATGCTGGACTGGAAGAAGCACAAGCTGGAATCAAGATTTCCGGGAGAAATATCAATAACCTCAGATATGCAGATGACACCACCCTTATGGCAGAAGGTCAAGAGGAACTAAAAAGCCTCTTGATGAAAGTGGAAGAGGAGAGTGAAAAAGTTGGCTTAAAGCTCAACATTCAGAAAACTAAGATCATGGCATCTGGTCCCATCAATTCATGGGAAATAGATGGGGAACCAGTGAAAGCAATGTCAGACTTTATTTTTGGGGGCTCCAAAATCATTGCAGATGGTGATTGCAGCCATGAAATTAAAAGACACTTACTACTTGGAAGGAAAGTTATGACCAACCTAGAGAGCATGTTAAAAAGCAGAGACATTACTTTGCCAACAAAGGTCCATCTAGTCAAGTCTATGGTTTTTCTAGTGGTCGTGTACGGATGTGAGAGTTGGACTGTGAGGAAAGTTGAGTGCTGAAGAATTGATGTTTTTGAACTGTGGTGTTGGAGAAGATTCTTGAGAGTCCCTTGGACTGCAAGGAGATCCAACAAGTCTATCCTAAAGGAGATCAGTCCTGGGTGTTCATTGGAGGGACTGATGCTGAAGCTGAAACTCCATTACTTTGGCCACCTGATGCGAAGAGTTGACTCACTGGAAAAGACCCTGATGCTGGGAGGGATTGGGGGCAGGAGGAGAAGGGGACGACAGAGGATGAGATGGTTGGATGGCATCACCAACTCGATGGGCATGAGTTTGAGTAAACTCTGGGAGCTGGTGATGAACAGGGAGGCCTGGTGTGCTGCGATTCATGGGGTTGCAAAGAGTTGGACATGACTGAGAGACTGAATGTAACTGAACTGAACTGGACACACTCCAAATGCAGGGCTTCACAAGCTCAGGCTTGTTCAATGCAGCCTGTGTGACATTTTAGCACACAGTGGGGAACAGGGAGCACTGGCTTCGACCTCCTGAAAGGAACTGAATCAGATACATCGATCTGATTAAGATAAGATTAAGATACGATCTGATTAAGATTAAGGGGGTATCATTAAGGTACCCCCTTAATGAAGGGGGTATTTATTTAGCCTGGGAGGTTTACAGGGACAGTACATGATTCAGAAAAAGACACTGTAAAATGTAGATTCTCCAGAACCAAGTGAGAACAACAGTCAGGACAATCACGGATATTTTCAGAGGCTAGACTGGTGCTCACTGCTGTTTTCAAAGCCAAATGTCAATTTTTATTTAGATTTGAATACATTCGCATTTTAGAAAACACAAGGAATAGGGTCGGGCTATATCCTTAATACAGAGAGATGTGAACTCAGACGCATTCGAACAGAATTAACATGGGTCGGCCTTTGCTGGCTTTGAAAGCCTTGGTCTTGTGCTCAAACAAGTGCAATGATGCAGTGCACACACACTCACAGTGCCTCCTGTCCCACATGTTTGGCATACTCAGATCACACACTCACACACATTCTCTAGCCAAGGGCTGGGCAGCACACCCTCGCGGAATGTTTGTGAGGGCATGACATTAGGGTGGAGTCAGTCCACGAGTCAGCCTGCAGCATTTGTGGAGCACAGCCTCTGTGCCAGGACTCGCACTGAGGGCTGAGGGTGTAATGTTGTGTGGACCAGATGTATTCCTCTCTCTGCAGCCTCATAGAGTTACAGGAAGGGCAGGTGTTGAGGAAGTGCTGACACATGACTGGATGCTAGTTACTATCATGTGAGAAAAAGGCACTAAATAATCCGAAGATTTTCCTGAGGAGTTATAAGGCCTTGGTGCTTCAACCAGCAAGAATGTTGAGACAAGAGAGTGTCTTTGTAGAGAACAGACAGAGAAGGGGTCTGGAGGGAGAACAAGCTAGGGTGGTGGACAAGGGGCTCTAGCTGCTGGAACGCTGAACATGGTGGCTGGACACAGCATCTGGATTAATAGCAGCCACCGGACAGGACTCCACACTTTGATTTTGTGGGTTGGCCTCATCTGATGTCCCACTGTAGGCCAGGCTCTTTTTGCAACCAGCAGTGCCCTCTAGCCATGCTTTGGGTTGGGAGTCCTGAAATCTGGACATGGAATGCTTTCTTCCATGAAAGGATGGCCACTGCAGTTGGGAAGATCAAACCAACATAAACAGTGTCATACTGAGGTGGAGACAGATGGACCCATGCGCTGGACAACTGATATTTGTCAAGTGGAGTAAGATTGAAGCCTTGTCCTCACCCAGGCACTCCAAGGACAAGCCTAGTGGCAGAAGTTGAACTCTGCTGAAGTAAAGAAATAAGATGACCACTCCTGAGGTCAAGGAAAACTTCCCTGTCTGCACAAGCCCAGGAAGGCTTCTTGGGAGTCAAAGGGGGAGGCAGCACCACCCCATAGAAAGTGTGGACGTGTTCCCATAGGCTTCTGCGGTGGTATCAGTCTTAGCACAAATTTGTGTACACACCTTGGGGAGGGTCTTGGGACCCAGCAGCTGTGATGATAAAAAAAAGATAATTGGCCAAATGTAAACAAAAATCTGGAGGGAAATATTGTATATATAGGGATTTAAATTACCTCCTCACTGTGCTCCTCATTTAGGACACCAACACTTCTCTCTGGGAGTGTATTTCGGCCCAACTTCTGACTTACATAAACTGTTTCTCTATGTGCTCTCCCATACTGTGCTGTATCTTTATTAATAAACTCTGTACCCATTGTTGTAGTTTTTGCATCCTTGAAACACATTTGCTTTCAAACAGAGTAAGAACCAGGGAAATTTGCTTCCAGCCTCTAGTGCCTGGTGGACTGGAAGCTACTGGGCAGGGAAATAAGATCCTACCTCTAGATTGTTGTCCTTCCAAGAATATTATCTCCCATGCTTCAGTGAGAATAGTTTGAAAATGCCCAAAGCCTACTTTAAAGATATACCTAATATCTGAGTAAACCTGCCTTAACTCATGGTTCCAGCAATGAATTTAGTTCTCTGCCCTCTAGCACCTTCACCCTGAAAAGGAGAATGGATAAGGAGACAGGTCTGGGAATGTGTTGTAATTCATCCCAGTGTTTACCCACCTTCTCTAGAGAGAAGAGGTGCGAGGGGGGCTGAACTCAGAATCCCAGCCCATCAGGAGCACAGCCTCACCCATACTCTGGGCCTGGCTCTCTTCTGCCTCGTTTTATGGCTTTTCCATTATTGCTATGAAAGTAACACATGTTCTGTAAAGGTATTTGGCAAACGCAGAAAAAGTAAAGTAAGAATCATCTGGTCTATTTCTTTTCAGTGCTTTTTTAAAAAATTAAAAAATGTTAAACAAGATAGGATGTACTGTGTATACAATTTTATTTCTCACGTAATCTTCTAACATATTTCCCAAGCTGTTTTCATAACCTGAATATTTATGGTGGCATGACAGTCCACTGAGTGGCACTGCAACCATTTGTAGTTGTTGTTTAGTCACTGAGTTTTGTCTGACTCTTTGCTGACTCCATGGACTGCAGCACGTCAGGCTTCCCTGTCCTTAACTATCTTCCAGAGTTTGCTCAAACTCATGTTCATTGAGCTGATGATGCTGAATAACTATCTTAACCTCTGTTGCCCCTTCTCCTCCTGCCCTCACTCTTTACCAGCATCAGGGTTTTTTCTAGTGAGTCGGCTCTTAGCATCAGACAGCAAAAGTACTGGAGCTTCACCTCTAATATTGATCCCTCTAATGAATACTCAGGGATGATTTCCTTCAGGATTGACTGGTTTGATCTCCTTGCTGTCCAAAGGACTCTCAAGAGTCTTCTCCAGTACCACGATTCAGAAGCATCAGTTCTTCAACACTCAGTCTTCTTTATGGTCCAACTCTCACATTTGTACATAACTACTTGAAAAACTATAGCTTTGGAGAAATGTCTGTTTAGTTCTTTGGCCCATTTTTTGATTGGGTCGTTTATTTTTCTGGAATTGAGCTTCAGGAGTTGCTTGTATATTTTTGAGATTAATCCTTTGTCTGTTTCCTCATTTGTTATTATTTTCTCCCAATCTGAGGGCTGTCTTTTCACCTTACTTATAGTTTCCTTTGTTGTGCAAAAGCTTTTAATTTTCATTAGGTCCCATTTGTTTATTTTTGCTTTTATTTCCAATATTCTGGGAGGTGGGTCATAGAAGATCTTGCTGTGATTTATGTCGGAGAGTGTTTTGCCTATGTTCTCCTCTAGGAGTTTTATAGTTTCTGGTCTTACATTTAGATCTTTAATCCATTTTGAGTTTATTTTTGTGTATGGTGTTAGAAAGTGTTCTAGTTTCATTCTTTTACAAGTGGTTGACCAGTTTTCCCAGCACCACTTGTTAAAGAGATTGTCTTTTTTCCATTGTATATCCTTGCCTCCTTTGTCAAAGATGAGGTGTCCATAGGTTCGTGGATTTATCTCTGGGCTTTCTATTCTGTTCCATTGATCTATATTTCTGTCTTTGTGCCAGTACTATACTGTCTTGATGACTGTGGCTTTGTAGTAGAGTCTGAAGTCAGGCAGGTTGATTCCTCCAGTTCAGAAGACATACAGATGGCTAACAAACACATGAAAAGATGCTCAACATCACTCATCATCAGAGAAATGCAAATCAAAACCACAATGAGATACCATTACACGCCAGTCAGGATGGCTGCTATCCAAAAGTCTACAAGCAATAAATGCTGGAGAGGGTGTGGAGAAAAGGGAACCCTCTTACACTGTTGGTGGGAATGCAAACTAGTACAGCCACTATGGAAAACAGTGTGGATATTTCTTAAAAAACTGGAAATAGAACTGCCATATGACCCAGCAATACCACTTCTAGGCATACACACTGAGGAATCCAGATCTGAAAGAGACACGTGCACCCCAATGTTCATCGCAGCACTGTTTATAATAGCCAGGACATGGAAGCAACCCAGATGCCCATCAACAGATGAATGGATAAGGAAGCTGTGGTACATATACACCATGGAATATTACTCAGCAGTTAAAAAGAATTCATTTGAATCAGTTCTAATGAGATGGATGAAACTGGAGCCCATTATACAGAGTGAAGTAAGCCAGAAAGATAAAGAACATTACAGTATACTAACACATATATACGGAATTTAGATAGATGGTGGCGATAACCCTATATGCAAAACAGAAAAAGAGACACAGAAGTACAGAACAGACTTTTGAACTCTGGGGGAGAACGTGAGGGTGGGATGTTTTGAAAGAACAGCATGTATACTATCTATGGTGAAACGGACCACCAGCCCAGGTGGGATGCATGAGTTAGGTGCTCGGGCCTGGTGCACTGGGAGGACCCAGAGGAGTCGGGTGGAGAGGGAGGTGGGAGGGGGGATCGGGATGGGGAATACGTGTAACTATATGGCTGATTCATGTCAATGTATGACAAAACCCACTGAAATGTTGTAAAGTGATTGGCCTCCAACTAATAAAATAATATTTAAAAAAAAAAAAAAAAAAAAAAACTATAGCTTTGAACCTTTGTTGGCAAAGTGATATCTCTGTTTTTTTAACATGCTGGTTAGATTTATCATAGCTTTCCTTTCCAGGAGCAAACATCTTTTAATTTCATGGCTGCAGTCACCATCTGCAGTGGTTTTGGGACCCCCCAAAATAAAACTTGTCACTGCTTTCACTTTCCCCCCTTCTATTTGTCATGAAGTGATGGGACCAGATGCCAGATCTTGGTTTTTTGAAGGTTGAGTTTTAAGCTGTAACCGTGTAACCATGGTCATTTGTATTGTATAACTTATCTTTTAACCATTGTCTGTGTAATGAAAGGTTTTTCACTGATTTTCTGGGAGGACCACAAATTAACTCAGTATGACATCATGACATGGAGAGCAGGAAGATGATCATCTCAACCAGTTTGTGATTGTGCTTTTCAAACTGTATCCCCACCCTCGGGTTGAGCAAGGCCCTATGAGACCTTCCTAGAACAGACCCCCCCCTAGTCTTTCCTGCCTCTCATCTATAGAAAAATACTAGCCTCCTGGGCATTCCTCAAATGACAAAGAGTGAATTTAATCAGGGAAGTGAGAAAATGCAGCAAGAAAGGAGAACAGTCAAGCAAGACAAAATAATAATACTTTAGCAATTAAGCAAAGTTAAGGACATTTACTTCCTCCTCAAGAACTACAGATAATATTCTGTGCTATGTCCTTTGAGCTGTTTGGCAGATTCTCAAACCCCCACCAAGTTTAAGATGTTAACTGTATGCTGCCCATAGGTGTGGAGACCCCAGATAGGTTGGAACCAGGAAGCTGATGATATTGACTCCTGACTCATCACCAATCAGTGAGAAGATTGTTCACGAGCTGAGCACACACCCCACAACACCGCTCCCTTTACTTGGCCTTTCAAAACCTTCCCCTGAAAGCCATCGAGGAGTTTGGGTCTTTTGAGCACTAGCTCCATGGGCTCCTTGCTTGGCCCCTGCAGCAAACATGGCACCTTCCTTCACTACAAGCTGGTGCCAGGCTTTGTTGTGTGTGGGCACACAGACCCCAGTTTGGTTCATAACAATCCCAACAGTGATTCAGCGGTTCTGATTTCTTCATGAGGCAGTTTGCTATAACACTGGCTATAAAAAACGTTTCCCTCTAAAATTATACTAAAGGACTTCCCTGGTGGTCCAGTGGCTAAGACTTGGCTTTCCAATGCAGGGGGTGTGGGTTCGATCCCTGAATGAGGAGCTAAGTTTCCATATGTCTCACTGTCAGAAAACCAGAACATAAACAACAGAAGCAGTGGTGTAACAAATTCAATAAAGACTTTAAAAATGGTCTGCATCAAGAAAAGAACCTTAAAAAAGAAGATATTGAGTCACTTGTGTTTCTAGAATTAAATCTTTCTGAAATGAAATCTGCTTCTTAATTAACGTATTAACTCTGAAAGAATCTTAACATTTCAAGGTAAAGGTTAATTTTTAATATGTTGCATAGACAGACTCTGGGGAGAAAAGATGAAAAGGAGGTCAGTCCGCCTTATGGCATTTTTTGTGCACCTTGATACACTCCCTCTCTTGGCAGTATGGGAAGAAGCCATCATTTTAGAATGGCCCTATCAAAAATCCCAGATCTAGATAGCACCTATTTTTCTTGCCAGCACAAGTTTTTCTTAAAGGAAATGCATTTATAAACTGAACAATATTAAAATATCTCTTTTTCTTGTTAGCAGCACAGTCTGCTGCCAGAAAGGCTTAAAACACTCTCCTTACAAATAATGCCTGCCTGAATAATTTGGTAATTAATCATGCATAATACCTTAAATTCCACAGGTGGCTGGCTGAAAACCTTCCAGTGATTGCTGTGTTTGGTTGCCAAATATAAATTTCTACTAGTTTGAAGAGTGAGAAAAATGACAGAGTAGTATTTTTACCCATTCTTAATGCTGATCTCAGCCACCAGGGAAGTGTGTGATCTTTACATCCTTCCATTGTCTTGACACCAGCAGTTTTCAGATATCTAATAAATATTAGATTATGGGATCTAGTATAAACAGATAATTTCTCACTTTGACCAACACTCTCAAATAAGAAGAATAAATGCTGTATCAGCCTGCTATGATCTGATTTGGCTCAAAGTATCAGATCAGATCACTCACTTGTTATGATGGTGTTTGTGATAAAAATGGTGGAGGAGTGGTTGTGCTGATGGCAATGATGTTGTTGGTGATGGTGATGTCAGTGATGGTGATGATGATTATGAGGGTGAAGATGGTAATGATGATGCCGAAGGTAGGGGCAGTAATAGTGATAATGATGATGATGGTGATGGTGGTGGTGATGAACATTTTGGATTATACACCAGTTTTTCTCTCCTAATGACTTTTAAAACCTTCACACATATCCATAACAAGGTAGGGATTAATACTCCAGTTTTTAACTTTGTAAAATTAGATTTGATAAAGTCAAAGAAAATTGCCATAGTCACAGATATCCTCCCCCACTCTGATAACTTAGCCCTCTTTCTACAGCTAGCTTAAATGGATATTATTGAATGAAGAACCAAGACTTAAACGAGTATGGTACTCTTAGGAACTGACCTCCATAGAGGTTCTACCTGGGCTTGAGAGTCTACTAGCTCAGTCTTCAGCTTCATGCACACTACTGATTAATCAGAGCAAGTCGCTAGCTAGAAAGAAGAGAGGGAGATTAATCCAGAGAGTTAACCAAAAATAGCCAGGTATCAGGTTCTTAGCTTAAGAGTCTGGGTGGTATTTATGTGATGAGATAGAAGTATTAGCTAATGATTGTGGTAGTCATTTTGCAATATATAAATGTATCAAATCAACAGGTTACTGACTTTATACTTATACAATGTTAGAGGTTAATTATGTCTCTAAAACATGGAGGAGGAGAATATTTGAGGACATTTTAGTCATCTTGCCTAGTCAGGAGGCTACTTTTTTTTTTTTAAATGCTAACAACACTTTGCTTTTAAAGGGCTTGCATGATTAGATTAGCACATTCCCATAATATCTCTTTTAGAATATGAAATATAATTTCAGGAGCATCACCAGAGAGCAAAGTTCTTGGAAGCCATCTTAAAATTCTGCTCACAGAATGGAATAATATATTTGGACCACAAGGAGCACAGCCTGCTTATGGGGCTGCTCTAAATATCCAACCTTTAGTCTTTTCAAATTAAGTAAGGTTTTGGCACCCCTTCCCCTCAAAAAAATCATGTCACATATTGGCATTGTGGGATTGATGAAATAACATTCTGTAACATGCTTGGTCTGTCCATCTTTCTGTTTTTCATGCTTTTCCCCTCCTATTTTAACTCCCCTAACTCTCTCTATAGTCATTTATCCTACTGAATTCCCTTGATCGTGTCTTTTCCTTTTTCTATACTCTTATCACTTTCTAACCAGCAAAGTTACTCCCAGGTGTCATCAACTAAGACTTCTAATTAAATGCCCTTTGAGGAATTCATGTGATGATCTGTAGAGAGCCTCATGGTTGTCCATTTCTCAAGTTCCATCTCTGTATTTGGTCATGACAAGAACAGGGATCAAACATATGGGGATAGTATTGCATTAGTCAAGGACAAGGAAAACTGGCTGTAAGGAAGAGAATAAGTAAAAATTTAGTGTGCTAAGCACAAAGATGTCACAAAGATGTTTATTCCTTCTTAACAAAAAGACCAGGAAACGTGTGTGTGTGTGTGTGTGTGTGTGTGTGTGTATGCCTTTGGCTCCACATGGCTATTCAGGGAGGAAGGTTTCTTCTCTCTTGTTTGCACGCCATCTAGAATTGATCCTTGTTTAGCTGAAGCAGGATTTCAGATATTCCTGAGTTCCAGCTCTTGAGAAAGGGGAAAACTGTGGAGAAAAACACGACAGAGCTTTAAGACTCTGGCTCCTGAGGCACCCTTGGTCATTACCACTCATTCCACTAAAGAATTTAATCCTTGGCTGACTGCAGGGGCATGGGCTGGAGAATGTGTACCTAACTCAATGACCAGATATTTGACTACAACCCTATGAAGAGAGAAAACATGTGTGGATTCTGACACACAGCCTGCATTCTGTGTCACATGTATATTTCTATAACATATTTATAGCGATATAATTCGTATACCACATAATTCACATATATAAAGACTACAGTTCAATGATTCTGGCATATTAAGAAATGTGAAACCATCATAACAATTTTAGAACATATCCCATATCTCACTATATTCAGTAGCAGTCAGTCCCTACAAACTCCCCACTGTCAGCCCCTGGAAATCTCTAAAAATCTCTAGTCTATGCTATAGCTCTATAGGCTTGCCTGTTTTGGACATTTCATGAATGAAGTCATACAATACATGTTTGGTTTCTTTCATTTAGCCTAATGCATTTGAGGTTCATCCATGTGGTAGCCTAAATCAATTTTTTATTACAAAAATATATTCCATTTATATACATATCACACTTTCAGTCATTCATCGATTGATGGACATTTGAGTTGTTTTCATCTTTTTTTTTTCCCCAGGGGGAAGGAAAAGAGTGCAAGGGCTCCCTCGAGCACCCACGTGCCATCATCTTCCCTCTCCCTGCCGCCAGGACCAGAGGGAAGGGATTTTTCATCTTTTTGGCTATTATGAGTAAAAATGTTACATTCATGTAGAAAACATTGTGCAAATGTATTTTCATTTCTCTTGGTTGTATACTGTCCTGGCTTGATACTTTCCCCAAATTCATATTCATCTGGAACCACAGAATACAATCATATTTGAAAGTAAGATCTGTTCAGATGTAATTAATTAAGATGAAGTCATATTGAATTTTTGTTGTTGTTCAGTCACTAAGTCACTGCTGTTCAGTCACTGACTTTTTGTGACCCCATAGACTGCTGCAGCAAGTCAGGCTCCTCTGTCCTCTACTGTCTCCCAGAGTTTGCTCAAACTAATGTTCATTGAGTCAGTGATGTCATCCAGCCAACTCATCCTCCTTTCTCCTCCTGCCTTCAATCTTTCCCAGCATCAGAGTCTTTTCTAATGAGTCGGCTCTTCACATAAGGTGGACAAAGCATTGGAGTTTTAGCTCTAGCATCAATCCTTCCAATGAATATTCAGGGATGATTTTCTTCAGGATTGACTGATTTGATCTTCCCACAGTCCAAGGAACTCTCAAGAGTCTTCTCCAGCACCACAATACTCCAACATCAATTCTTCAGCACTCAGTTCTCTCTGTGGTCCAGTTTTTACTTTTGGACATGATTACTGGAAAAACCATAGCTTTGACTATACACACCTTTGTCAGCAAAGTGATATCTCTGCTTTTCAATATGCTCTCCAGGTTTGTCATCTCTTGATTTGGTGGCTTCAGTCACTGTCTGTAGTGATTTTGTAGCCCAAGAAAAGACAATCTGTCACTGTTTCCACTTTTTCCCTTTTTATTTGCCATGAAGTGATGGGACTAGATTCCATGATCTTAATTTTAATTTTAATTTTTTAGCATCGATCTTCAAGCCAGCTTTTTCACTCTCCTTTTTCACACTCATCAAGAGGTTCTTTAGTTCCTCTTCACTTTCTGCCATTAGAGTGGCATCATCTGCATGTCTGAGATTGCTCATATTTCTATCAGCCAATTTGATTTCAGCTTGTGATTCATCCAACCTGGCATTTCTCATGATGTAATCTGCATATAATAAGATGAGTGACAATATACAGCCTGTCATAATCCTTTCCCATATTGGATTGTGCATGTGCTCAGATAGTCGTGTCCGACTCTGCAAACCCAGGGATTGTAGCCCGCCAGGCTCATCTGCCCATGGGATTTTCCAGGCAAGAATACTGGAGTGGGGTGCCATTTCCTCCTCCAGGGAATCTTCCCAACCCAGGAATCAAACCCACATCTCTTACTTCTCCTGCATTGGCAGGCAGATTCTTTACCATTACTGGATTAGGGTGGGTCTTAAATCCTATGACTGATGTCTGCAAAAGACCATGTGAGGACACAAAGATATTAAAATACAATGAGGAGATAGACATAGATAGAGAATGCTTTCTGCAATTCCTCCTTTCCTCTCCTCTTTCTACTTTATAGGCATTTTGCTTAAATAAATCTCTTACTTCTTGGAGGAGTTGAACTAACACAATTTTCTTTACATTTGTATTATTTTCCCCCTCAATTTTTTTCCCATGCTATTTGTTTATTTATTAAACAACTTGTATTATTTTTTCCTATAATATTTCCCACATCTTTACTTGGGCTGATTGATCCCTTGAGGTGTAGACTCATGTGTTCCTCTCTCTTCAGACTTCCTATCTGGTGGTTTGATTTTATGATCAGAGTGTGTAATAGATGGTACTGTGTACTGCCTATTCCACTAGAGCAGGATGAACATGTCTGATTGTCTGGTTTTTTAGTATTATTTGTGTGTTTATACATGTGAAATTCCATATCCACTTTCACATAATGGTTATCAAATGAAATGATGATCTTAACCTGGCCTCATGATTTCATTGGGTTACAAAATAATCATTTTTATAACGCTATTTTTTTTCTTTTGCCTTTATTAGTTGGAATTCTTCCATAAAGAAGAATTAGCCTCATCAATAATTCGGTCTTGTTGAAATAACAGAACAGGAAAGGAAAGATAAAGGCTTGATTCTTTTGATATGTTGGTTGTCTGAATATTATCTTATACAGACACTATTACAAAAGTTATACACACATTGAGGAAATGGTTGCTTTTTTTTCTTTTTACTATTACTTTTGGCCTCCAAGAATTTTATTGACTTTCAATTGATCCTAGTTTTTATTCTTTTGATGTTCTAATTATCCAATCTTTCATCAATAGGAGACACTTATTGTTGGTTTCTGTGTCTTTTTGATACGATCTCATCTATCTGCTATAAATACTATTGTTCAAGCTTTTTGTGAACATCAGTATTCATTTCTACTGGGTAAACAATCTAAGAATGGAATTGACAATTCATAGGATAAGCAAAGGTTAACTCCACTAAAAAACTGTTAAAGCAATTTCCAAATTCACTCTACCTTATCACTATCTTATCAAAATTCGGTATTATCATTCTTCTTGATTTCATTCTAGTGGGTGTGAAATAATATCCAATGTGGTTTATATTTCACTTCTCTGAAGACAAAAGATATAAAGCTCCATCTTATGTGCTTCTGGCCACTTGTATATCTTCTTTTGTGAAATTTCTTGTCAAGTCTTTGCTTATATTTTAAAACTGGGTAGCTTGTCCTCTTATTATTGGTCTTATTATTGGTCCTCTTATATTGGTCTATATCAGTTCCTGTTAGATATATATATATATATATATATATATATACACGGCAAATATTTCCTCCAGGTATAAGGCTTACCTTTTCAATTTTTCTTTATATATAATCACAATAAGGTGGTTTGTTTATAGATATACACATATAATATTTCTAAAGTTATTTTCCCTTATAGGTTATTACAAGATATTGATTATATTTCCCTGTGCTATGGAGTAAACCTTTGTTGCTGGTTACATATCTATTTTTTTAAATTATAAATCTAGCATTGTATTCATACTAAATCAAACAAATGGAATGAAGATGTCATAAATTTTTTAGTTAGGCAAAAATTCATGTTTTTTAAAAAATATATATATTATACATTTTATTTGTTCATATGTATACTAAAGCTTTTCTACTACATTTTATAAAAGCTTGAGAAAGGGCACTGAAAAAAAAGAAGAGATGGAGAAATTGGAAAACATTAACGAATGGGAGCACAGAATATGAAATAGAAAAAGTGAAACAAGCTAGATAAAACAAAAGATCTTCATATAATCCAGTTGTTTTTAAAATGACTGCTCATTAAAAACACATCTGGAGCCCTGGAGAGAAAAAAAAAGCAATACCTGGGTATTTGTATTTTTCAAAAAATTTCAAGATAATTCTTATATGCATCTGCATTTTAAAAATTGGTTGCTGGTTTTTTATTAAATGTTAGTTTTGATAATATACAGAGTCCTATTGTTTTTCTGTTGACCAACATGGTACAATGGTATTAAGTGAGTAATAGTTACATAATTACAATAATTAAACATCTAATAGATGTTTATCAGCTTTCATAATCAATAGCCAGACCAAAAAAAATAATAATTGCAATTGCAAGCCATAAATGGAACAAGATTAAATTAAGAGTATAAAATAATTACATACAACTTGGGGAATCAAGCAGAGTGGTAAGTGGAAGTGTACATGTTTTCATCTCCCCATCTGTCTTTTGGTTGTGCATTTAATCCATCTATATTTAAGGTAACTATTAATATGTATGATCTTATTACTGTTTTTTTTAATGGTTTTGGATTTATTTTCTGTAGGTCTTTTTCTTCTCTTGTGTTTTCTGCCTGGAGAATTTCCTTTAGCATTTGTTGTAAACCTGGTTTGGTTTTGCTGAATTCTCCTGACTTTTGCTTGTCTGGAAAGCTTTTGATTTCTCCATCAAAACTGAGTGAGAGTCTTGCTGGGTAGAGTATTCTTGGTTGTAGTTTCTTTCCTTTCATCACTTTAAATATATCATGCCAGTCCCTTCTGACTTGTCAAGTTTCTGTTGAGAAAACAGCTAATAGCCTGATAGGTGTTCTCTTGTATGGTATTTGCCATTTCCCCCTAATTATTGCTTTCAATATTTTATCTCTACCTTTAATTTTTGTCAGTTTGATTACTATGTGTCTTCATGTTTATCCATTTGTCTATTCTTCTGCCTCATTTATTCTACTATTGATTCCTTCTAGTGTATTAGCCATCTCTGTTTGTTAGTTCTTGTAGATCTTTGATAAACATTTCTTGCATCTTCTCCACTGTTTTCTCAAGATCCTGGATGATCATTATCATTAATCTGAATTCTTTTCCTGGATGTGGAAATTCTATTTCCACTTCATTTAGTTGTTTTATGGGGTTTTATCTTGCCCCTTTATCTGGGACATAACTTTCTGCTTTTTCATTGTGATTAACTTTCTGTAACATGGTTTTTGTTTTACTTGATGTGGGATTGTTCTTCTTTTGCACTCTGATGGTGGAGGCTAAGAAGGTTGTGTAATGCTTTTTTATTGGAGGGACTGGCAATAGGAAAAATTGGGTCTTCCCTGATAGCACAGTTGGTAAAGAATCCACCTGCAGTGCAGGAGACCCCAGTTTGATTCCTGGGTCAGGAAGATCCCCTGGAGAAGGGATAAGCTACCCACTCCAATATTCTTGGGCTTCCCTTTTGGGTCAGCTGGTAAAGAATTGGCCTGCAATTCAGGAGAAATGGGTTTGATTCTTGGGTTGGGAAGATCCCCTGGAGAAGGAAAAGGCTACCCACCCCAGTATTCTGGCCTGGAGAATTCCATGGACTGTATAGTCCATGGGGTCGCTGAGCGACTTGCACTTTCACTGATGAGCAGGGCTTTGCTCATTGAAACTTTAATCCAATTATCTGCCCATGGATGGGGTTCCACTCCCTCCCTGGTAGTTGTTTGGCCTGAGGTGACCCAGCCCTCGGGTTTACGGGCTCCATGGTAGAGTTAATGGAGAACTCCAAGAGGTTTTATGGCAAGGGGGATCTTCCCTGCCTGATGCTGCTAGTGCCCTCATCCCTGTGGTGAGGCCCTGCTGACTCACACCTCCACAGGAATCCCTCCAACAGCAGCAAGTCGTTTTGGCTCAGTCTCCTGTGGGGTCACTGCTCCTTTCCTCTGGATCTTGGTGCACACAAGATTTTTTTATTTTCTCCAAAACTGGAGTCTGTCTCTCCCAGTCCTGTGGAAGTCCTAAAGTCAAATTCCGCCTTCAAGGCCCTATTCCCTGGGGACTTCTAGTCCTTTTGTTGGATCCCCAGGCTGAGAAACCTGACATGGGGTTCAGAACTTTCACAACAGTGAGAGAACTTCTATGATATTATTGTTCCCAAGTTTGTGGGTCGGCTACCCAGCAGATATGAGATTTGATTTTATCATGATTGTGTTCCTCCTAGCGTCTCATGGGGGCTTCTTCTTTGTCTTTGGATGTAGGGTATCTTTTTTTGTGGGTCACAGCATCCTCATGTCAATGAACAGCTAGCTGTTGAACAACTAGTTGCAATTTTGGTGCTCTCACAGGAGGAGATGGGCACACATCCTTCTACTCTGCCATCTTGAACTGGAAGTCCTCTTTTAAGCTTTTAATGGTCTCCTCCAGTGAACATAATTTTTTAATCATGATGATGCTCAATTAATCATTTTTTAAATGGTTATTATACTTTTGGCCTATCTTGGAATTTTTCCCTTTGATCATACAGATATTCTATTTTCCTTAAGACTTTATATTTTTATCTTTTATTCAGGCCTGTATTTCACCTTCAATCACTTTTTTTTATGTGAATATGCAAATACTCTGGTACTACTGGCAGAAATGAATCTTCTTTCCCCATTGAACTGTCTTAGTATTTTTGCTTTTGCTGCAAATCACTTTGCTGTACACATATAGACCTATTTATGGATTCCCTATTTTGTTCCACTGATATATTTCTACTCTTATGCCAATACTGCTTGGGTTTCTAATGCATCATGGTAAATTATGCCTGTATGTGAGATATTTGCTAAAATTTTGCTTTTTATCCATATTCCTATCTACTGCAAGTTTGTTCCACTTCCTACCTTGTCCCCAGGAATGGAAACTGTCATGCATCTCTTCTCACCTGGGAAGAGTTCTTTCCTTTTTAGAATTTAATTTATTTGTATGTCTCTGAATATTCAGCACCATGGTGGACTTCAAAACAACCACAACCAGGATAACATAGCTTATCTGGAGTTTTTCTGTTTGTTAGTGTGGAGAAAATATTTTTTGTACCTTTCTTCTCTCTGATTGAAAGCAGACTCCAAATAGTAAGTTATATGTGAGAGCTGTAATTTCCACCAGTAGATTGCTCTCAGGGGCAATGAAGGGAAGCAAACAGAACTTGATGGCAGTGTATTCTGAGGGTTATATTTTCCACATAATCTAAGGAATGCATTTTTATTTCATCTCCTTCTAGAAGTGCCACACTAGATCCATGATTATTAGAGTGGAAATCAGCCTGGGGGCAAATTTCCCCAACTATAAAGTTGGACTGGAAGCCTAAACACATTAAATGGAATGAGAGGAATCTTCATTATTTAGCTGGAAAGCAGTATTCTTAATTGAATTTACATAAAGAAAAAAGAAAACAAAGAAAAAATGAAAAAAACTTGTGAAATTTATATTAGTATTTCAGAAAAATAAAAGAATATGTCAACTGGATACTTATACCGAGATCAACTTTGGGGACAATATTTGGCATCTTCAGTTATATTTAAGAAATTATTTTCCCTATGAAACAGGAACAGAAAGTGACAAGCAAAGAAGAGGTCAAGGTCAAAGTGCAGCAGCTCCCTGGTCACCTTAACACCACGTCCTGTTCCCCTGCCTGGGAAGCAGCACCCACCCTTCCCCCTCCCTTGCCCAACTGACTGCTATTTACTTCAAGAACCTGTTTAGATTTCCATATTATGATTTAGGTGTCATCTAATTTATCTATGTGTCAGTGTTCTTCACTAAGCCATATATTCTTTTGGTGTAACAACTGTGTCCTTTTGGCACATCTATTTTCAGCTCCATGCCCATATTAGTCATTTGGTGAGTATTTGCGTATACAAATGATAAGCTGGAAAGACAACAGGAATAGATACATAACTCTCTGGAGGAAGAGATTTGACATTAGAAGAAAGAGAAGTTAATTTTATACCAAAATTCAATAAATCAGAGGCCCATAAAAAGCACTGTCTAATGGCTCACAAGTCAATGCAAAAATCAATGGAATAAAATATGTAACTCTGAATCCTGCAATAAATTCTTAGAGTTTCAAAATTCAATATGGAAAGGATTTTCTAAATCAATGAAGAGTATTGGGCACATTGACTACTTGGAAGAAAAGTGAAACTGAAAGCTTTATTGGATTAAGAGTTTTGGTGTACCATAAATGTTGTATTCTCAAAAAACATAAAAAAATGATGCTGACGGGTTTTCTGAAGTTTTATGCATATTTCAACACAATCTTCAAATGTACAAAAACTATGTAAAGCAGCATTTTTAAAACTCTTCTTAGAACTGAAATCAATGCCTATGCAGCTAAATAAAATGAATATAGATATTTGATCTTTGGTTCCTCTGCTTTTATGAGTCCAACTTGAATGTCTTGAAGTTATCATTTCACATACTGTTGGAACCTCACCTGGAGAATTTTGAGCAACTTTGCTAGCATGTGGCATGAATGCAATCATGCGGTAGTTTGAACAGGAATCAGAGATCAAATTGCCAACATCCGCTGGATTATAGAAAAAGAAAGAGAATTCCAGAAAAACAGCTGCTTCTGCTTTATTGACTATGCCAAAACCTTTGACTGTGTATATCAAAGAAAACTGTGGAAAATTCTTAAAGATTTGCAAATATCAGACCACCTTACCTGCCTCCTGAGAAATCTATATGCAGGTTAAGAAGCAACAGTTAGAACCGGACATGGAACAAAATACTGGTACCAAATTGGGAAAGCAGTACGTCAAGGCTGTATATTGTCACCCTGCTTATTTAACTTATATTTAGAGTACATCACGTGAAATACTGGGCTCGATGAAGCACAAGCTGGAATCCAGATTTCAGGGAGAAATATCAATAACTTCAGATATGCAGATGACAACACTCTTATGGCAGAAATCAAAGAAGAACTGAAGAGCCTCTTGATGAAAGCAAAAGAGGAGAGTGAAAATATTGGCTTATAACTCAACATTCAGAAAACAAACATCATGCCATCCGGTCCCATCACTTCATGGCAAATAGACAGAGAAACAATGGAAACAATAACTTACTTAATTTTCCTGGACTCCAAATCACTGCAGATGGTGACTGCAGTCATGAAATTAAAAGACACCTACTCCTTGGAAGAAAAGCTATGACTAACCTAGAGAGCATATTAAAAAACAGAGATGTTACTGTGCCAACAAAGGTCTATTTAGTCAAGGCTATGGTTTTTCCAGTGGTCATGTATGGATGTGAGAGTTGGACTATAAAGAAAGCTGAGCACTGAAGAATTGGTGCTTTCAAACTGTGGTGTTGGGAAGATTCTTGAGAGTCCCTTAGACTGCAAGTAGATCCAACCAGTCCATCCTAAAGGAGATCAGTCCTGAGTATTCATTGGAAGGACTGATGCTGAAGCTGAAGCTCCAATCATTTGGTCACCTGATATGAAGGACTGACTTATTGGAAAAGACCCTGATGCTGGGAAAGATTGAAGGAGGGAGGAGAAGGAGACAGCAGAGGATGAGATGGTTGGACGGCATCACCAACTTGATGGACATGAGTCTGAGAAAGCTCCAGGAGTTGGTGATGGACAGGAAACTCCTATCCTGGTATGCTGCAATCCATGGGGTTGCAAAGAGTTGGGCACAACTGAGAGACTGAATTGAACTGAATATAGATATAGATAAAATATTCACATTTTACAGGAAATGTATAAATAAATGTTTCTTATATAAAATTAAATTTGAGTATTGAAGTGGAAATATTTTGAATATTCATTTACTACTTTTTGTTTTCCAAACACAAGAGAAGACGCTACACATGGACATCACCAGATGGTCAACACCAAAATCAGATTGATTATATTTTTTGCAACCAAAGATGGAGAAGCTCTATACAGTCAGAAAAAACAAGACTGGAAACTTACTGTGGCTCAGATCATGAACTCTTTATTGCCAAATTCAGAGTTAAATTGAAGAAAGTGGAGAAAACCACTAGACCATTCAGGTATGGCCTAAATCAAATCCCTTATGACTATACAGTAGAAGTGAGAAATAGATTAAGGGATTATATCTGATAGACAGAGTGCCTGATGAATGCCAACTGTCATTGGATGGAGGTCTGTGACATTGTACAGGAGACAGGAATCAAGACCATCCCCAAGAAAAAGAAATGCAAAAAAGCAAAATGTCTGTCTGAGGAAGCCTTAAAAATAGCTGTGAAAAGACAGGGAGTGAAAAGCAAAGGAGAAAAGGAAAAGATACCCATTTGAATATAGAGTTCCAAAGAATGTCAAGGAGAGAAAAGAAAGACTTCCTCAGCGATCAATGCAAAGAAATAGAGGAAAACAATAGAATGGGAAAGACTAGATATCTCTTCAAGAAAATTAGAGATACCAAGGGAACATTTCATGCAAAGACGGGCTCAATAAAGGACAGGATTGGTATGGACCTAACAGAAGCCAAAGATATTAAGAAGAGGTGGCAAGAATACAAAGAACTGTACAAAAAGATCTTCATGACCCAGATAATCACCATGGTGTGATCACTCACCTAGAGCCAGACATCCTAGAATGTGAAATCAAATGGGTCTTAGGAAGCATCACTGCGAACAAAGCTAGTGGAGGTGATGGAATTCAAGTTGAACTATTTCAAATCCGGAAAGATGACACTGAAAGTGCTGCACTCAATATGCCAGCAAATATGGAAAAATATGGAAAAAATACCAGCAAATATGGCAGTGGCCACAGGACTGGAAAAGGTCAGTTTTCATTCCAATCTCAAAGAAAGGCAATGCCAAAAAATGCACAAACTACCACACAATTGCACTCATCTCACACTCTAATAAAGTAATGCTTAAAATTCTCTAAGCTAGGCTTCACCAATAAGTGAACCATGAACTTTCAGTTGTTCAAACTGGTTTTAGAAAAGGCAGAGGAACCAGAGATCAAATTGCCAACATCTGGTGGGTGATCAAAAAAGCAAGAGCGTTCCAGAAAAACATCTATTTCTGCTTTATTGACTATACCAAAGCCCTTGTCTGTGTATCACAATACACTGTGGAAAATTCTGAAAGAGTTGGGCATACCAGACCACCTGACCTGCCTCTTGAGAAACCTGTATGCAGGTCAGGAAGCAACAGTTAGACCTGGACATGGAACAACAAACTGGTTCTAAATAGGAAAAGGAGTACATCAAGGCTCTATATTGTCACCCTGCTTATTTAACTTATATGTAGATTACATCATGAGGAACTCTGGGCTGAAGAAAGCACAGGTGGAATCCAGATTGCCAGGAGAAATATCAATAACCTCAGATATTGCAGATGACACCACCCTTATGGCAGAAAGTGAAGAAGAACTCAAGAGCCTGTTGATGAAAGTGAAAGAAGAGAGTGAAAAAGTTGGCTTAAAGCTCAACATTCAGAAAACTAAGATCATGGCATTCGGTCCCATCACCTCATGGCAAATAGATGGGGAAACAGTGGAAACAGTGACAGACTTTATTTATTTATTTATTTTTTTTGGTTCCAACATCACTGCAGGTGGTGACTGCAGCCATGAAATTAAAAGACACTCCTTGGGGAAAAAGCTATGATCAACCTCTATGCTGATTTCTTCTAGGTCCTTATTAAATATTTCTTGCATCTTCTGAATCTTTGTCTCCAGGTTATTTATCTGTAACTCCATTTTGTTTTCAAGATTTTGGATCATATTTATTATCATTATTCTAAATTCTTTTTCAGGTAGATTCCCTATCTCCTCCTCTTTTGTTTGACTTGGTGGGCATTTTTCATGTTCCTTTACCTGTTGGGTATTCCTCTGCCTTTTCATCTTGTTTAGATTGCTGTGTCTGGAGTGGGCTTTCTGTATTCTGGTGGTCTGTGGTTCCTTTTTATTGTGGAGGTTTCACCCAGTGGGTGGGGTTGGACAATTGGTTTGCAAGGTTTCCTGGTTAGGGAAGCTTGCGTCAGTGTTCTGGTGCATGGAACTGAATTTCTTCTCTCTGGGGTGCAATGGAGTGTCCAGTAATGAGTTTTGAGACGGGTCTATGTGTTAGGTGTGACTTTGTGACTATGTGTTAGGTGTATGTTGATGCTCAGGGCTGTGTTCCTGCGTTGCTGGAGAATTTGCGTGGTATATCTTGCTCTGGAACTTATTGGCTCTTGGGTGGTGGTTGGTTTCAGTATAGGTATGGAGGCTTTTGGATTGTCTCTTATTACTTAATGTTCCCTGTAGTCAGGAGTTTTCTGGTGTTCTCAGGTTTTGGGCTTAAGTCTCCTGCCTCTGGGTTTCAGTTTTATTCTTCCAGTAGTCTCAACACTTCTCCAACTATACAACACTGATAATAAAACTTCTAGGTTAATGGTGAAAAGATCCTCCACCGTGAGGGACACCCAGAGAGGTTCACAGAGTTACATGAAGAAGAGGTGAGGGAGGAGGGAGATAGAGATGAGCAGGAGGAGAAAAAAGGGGGACTCAAGAGGAGAGAGACAGATCTACACAGTTCTCTGTTCCCAAAGTGTTCTCCCTAGCCCAGACACCCACAGAGGTTCACAGAATTGGATTGGGAAGAGAAGGGGGAGGGAAGAAATAAAGGTGTTCTTAGGTAGAAAACGGAGAGTAAAAAGTAGGAGAGAGTAATCAACACACTCCTGAGCAAAAATGGGTACTGAATATTGGATTCTTAAATGTCCAAGTTCAGTTCAGTTCAGTTCAGTTGCTCAGTCGTGTCCGACTCTTTGCAACCCCATGAATCCCAGCATGCCAGGCCTCCCTGTCCATCACCAACTCCCAGAGTTTACTCAAACTCATGCCCATCGAATCGGTGATGCCATCCAGCCATCTCATCCTCTGTCATCCCCTTTTCCTCCTGCCCCCAATCCCTCCCAGAATCAGGGTCTGTTCCAGTGAGTCAGCTCTTCACATGAGGTGGCCCAAAGTATCGGAGTTTCTGCTTCAGCATCAGTCCTTCCAAAGAACACCCAGGACTGATTTCCTTTAGGATGGACTGGTTGGATCTCCTTGCAGTCCAAGGGACTCTCAAGAGTCTTCTCCAACACCACAGTTCAAAAGCATCCATTTTTCGATGCTCAGCTTTCTTCACAGTCCAACTCTCACATCCATACATGACCACTGGAAAAACCATAGCCTTGACCAGACAGAACTTTGTTGGCAAAGTAATGTCTCTGCTTTTTAACATACTCTCTAGGTTGGTCATAACTTTCTTTCCAAGGAGTAAGCATCTTTTAATTTCATGGCTGCAGTCACCATCCGCAGTGATTTTGGAGTCCCAAAAAATAAAGTCTGACACTGTTTCCACTGTCTTCTCATCTATTTCCCATGAGGTGATGGGACCAGATGCCATGATCTTAGTTTTCTGAATGTTAAGCTTTAAGCCAACTTTTTCACTCTCCTCTTTCACTTTCATCAAGAGGCTTTTTAGTTCCTCTTTACTTTCTGCCATAAGAGTGGTGTCATCTGCATATCTGAAGTTATTGATATTTCTCCTGGCAATCTTGATTCCAGCTTGTGCTTCTTCCAGCCCAACATTTCTCATGATGTACTCTGCATATAAGTTAAAGAAGCAGGGTGACAATATACAGCTTTGACATACTCCTTTTCCTATTTGGAACCAGTCTGTTGTTCCATGTCCAGTTCTAACTGTTGCTTCCTGACCTGCACACAGGTTTCTCAAGAGGCAGGTCAGGTGGTCTGGTATTCCCATCTCTTTCAGAATTTTCCACAGTTTATTGTGATCCACACAGTCAAAGGCTTTGGCATAGTCAATAAAGCAGAAATAGATGTTTTTCTGGAACTCTCTTGTTTTTTCGATGATCCAGCAGATGTTGGCAATTTGACCTCTGGTTCCTCTGCCTTTTCTAAAACCAGCTTGAACATCTGGAAATTCACAGTTCACGTAAT
This sequence comes from Muntiacus reevesi, assembly GCF_963930625.1. Lineage (NCBI taxonomy): Eukaryota > Metazoa > Chordata > Mammalia > Artiodactyla > Cervidae > Muntiacus > Muntiacus reevesi. The sequence goes on from NC_089263.1 coordinate 2,333,479, forward strand.
GTTGAAGCCTGGTTTGGAGAATTTTGAGCATTACTTTACTAGTATGTGACACGTGTGCAGTTGTGCAGCAGTTGGAGCATTCTTTGGGACTGCCTTTCCTTGCAATTGGAATGAAAACTGACCTTTTCCAGTCCTGTGGCCCCTGCGGAGTTTTTCAAATTTGCTGGCATGTGGAGTGCAGCACGTTCACAGCATCATCTTTCAGGATTTGAAATAGCTCAACTTGAATTCCATCACATCCACTAGCTTTGCTCATAATGATGCTTTCAAGGCCCACTTGACTTCACATTCAAGGATGTCTGGCTCTAGGTGAGTGATCACACCATCGTGATTATCTGGGTCATGAAGATCTTTTTTGTACTGTTCTTCTGTGTATTCTTGCCACCTCTTCTTAATATCTTTGGCTTCTGTTAGGTCCATACCATTTCTGTCCTTTATCGAACCCATCTTTGCCTGAAATGTTCCCTTGATATCTCTAATTTTCTTGAAGAGATATCTAGTCTTTCCCATTCTGTTGTTTTCCTCTATTTCTTTGCATTTATCACTGAGGAAGGCTTTCTTATCTCTCCTGGCTATTCTTTATATATATATGCCCAAAATGGATATCAAATACTGAAAAACAAGGATTAAAAATTTAGAGTAGATGTTAGACTCTTAAAAATACAATATTAAAAACAAAAACAAAAGCACAAAACTTTTAGAAATATATATGAAGTTCAGTTAAAAAATAGGGCTTCTTTTTTTTATTTTTGGAAGTTTATAGTGAAATGAAAATGAAAATTTAGGAGTAATAGAGGAGTAATAGAGGACTTTAAAAGAAAATAAGAGAAAAAATAAAACAAGAAAAAATGTTTTCCTAATTAAAAAAAAAATAGTAAAAATATATGAATATGAAAATGAAAGTTAAAGAGTAATGGAGGAGTAATAGGGAATTTTAAAAGAAAATAAAAGAGAAAAAATAGAAAAGAAAAGAAAAAAATTTTTAATTAAAAAATTTTAATTTAATTTTTAATTAATTAAATTAATTAAAATTAATTTTATTAATTAAAAAATTTTTAATTTAATATTTAATTTAATTAAAATTTTAATTCAATTTTTAATTAAAAAAATTTAAATTTAATTTAAAAAAAAGTAAAAATGTATCTAGGAATTTCTCTGGAGCTGTTGCGGGCAGTGTGGGTTTGATTCAGTTTCAGATAGCTCCTTGCTCCAGCTACACTTGTCGATATCTATAGGCCCCTTCTGGTGTAGTCGGTATTACCTACAGGGGTTTTAATCTGTTGCACCAGTCCCTTCTGAAGCAGTTCAACTTCTGTTTCCCGGTCTCTTCAGTGTCTAGTTTCCGCCCTGATACAGGAGGCCGGAGGTGGTCTCTTGTTTAGGTTTGCTGGTTCAGTCGCGCTGCGGGGAGGGAGGGGCGCTGCAGACAAATATAGCTCTCAGTGTTCCGGCCACACTGGGTTTGCCCCCACTCACGGGTGTGTGCTTTCCCCGTCTACACTGCTCAGGCTCCCAGCTGCTCTGTATGGAGCGGGCCCTGTGTTGCGTGCGGTTCCAGTTTTCGGGTACTCCACAAAAACGCGGACTCGGTTGGGCCTGCGTTTTCATTTATTTTATTTTATTTTATTTTATTTTATTTTATTTTTTAAATATTATTTTATTAGTTGGAGGCCAATCACTTTACAACATTTCAGTGGGTTTTGTCATACATTGACATGAATCAGCCATATAGTTACACGTATTCCCCATCCCGATCCCCCCTCCCACCTCCCTCCCCACCCGACTCCTCAGGGTCCTCCCAGTGCACCAGGCCCGAGCACCTGACTCATGTATCCCACCTGGGCTGGTGGTCCGTTTCACCATAGATAGCATACATGCTGTTCTTTCAAAACATCCCACCCTCACGTTCTCCCCCAGAGTTCAAAAGTCTGTTCTGTACTTCTGTGTCTCTTTTTCTGTTTTGCATATAGGGTTATCGCCACCATCTATCTAAATTCCGTATATATGTGTTAGTATACTGTAATGTTCTTTATCTTTCTGGCTTACTTCACTCTGTATAGTGGGCTCCAGTTTCATCCATCTCATTAGAACTGATTCAAATGAATTCTTTTTAACGGCTGAGTAATATTCCATGGTGTATATGTACTACAGCTTCCTTATCCATTCATCTGTTGATGGGCATCTGGGTTGCTTCCATGTCCTGGCTATTATAAACAGTGCTGCGATGAACATTGGGGTGCACGTGTCTCTTTCAGATCTGGATTCCTCGGTGTGTATGCCTAGAAGTGGTATTGCTGGGTCATATGGCAGTTCTATTTCCAGTTTTTTAAGAAATCTCCACACTGTTTTCCATAGTGGCTGTACTAGTTTGCATTCCCACCAACAGTGTAAGAGGGTTCCCTTTTCTCCACACCCTCTCCAGCATTTATTGCTTGTAGACTTTTGGATAGCAGCCATCCTGACTGGCGTGTAATGGTACCTCATTGTGGTTTTGATTTGCATTTCTCTGATGATGAGTGATGTTGGGCCTGCGTTTTCTGCCTTCCCCGGCCTGAGCAGCTCAGGCCGCCAGGAGCTTGACGGGCGCACTCTCCCCTGGTGCGGTGCGCCTTATCCCCTCCTCGGGCCCAGCCTCAGTTTCTGTGTGCGCCAGTCGGGTGCATGCGGTTTGTGTCTGTTCTCGGGAGCTGGCCTCTAGCCACGACCCTCCCAGCGGATGTTGACCATCCAGAATCTCAGGAAGTCTTTGGTTAGAAACTGGAGGCCTGTTTGCAGTTTGGTAGGGAGTGCCGTCTCTGGGGCCGAGTTTGCCCCTTTCCCCTCCCCCCGCCTCCTGCCTCCGGCGTCTGCGAACGGCCAGTGTGTTCGGGCCGGTTTATTCTCTCTCTCTCTTGCTCTCCCACAGTTTAAGTTGCTATCTCAGGTTAGCTCCCTCCGATTGCCCTCAGGGCATTCGGCCCGGTCTGGTCCTTACCCTAAGCAATGCTGCCTGCTCCTCTCCGTTTTGCCCCCACTTGCTGGTGGTGGGTGCGGGTGTCTGGGGTACTTTTCTGCTGGGAGTTGCTTTTAGGCATGTAATCTGTGGGTTTTATTTATTTTTCCTCCCAGTTAGGTTGCCCTCCGAGATTTGAAAACTTCCCCCATACCCACTAGTGAGAGAGTTTCCTGGTGTTTGGAAACCTCCTTCACTACGACTCTCTTCCCGGAACGGGTCTCTGTCCCCAGCTCTTTTGTCTCTCTTTTTATCTTTCATATTTTGTCTTACCTCCTTTTGAAGACGATGGGCTGCTTTTCTGGGCGCCTGATGTCTTCTGCTAGGGGTCAGATGTTTTCTGAAGTTTGCCTAGTGTTCAAATGTTCTTTTGATGAATTTGCAGGGGAGAAAGTGGTCTCCCTGTCCTATTCCTCTGCCATCTTGGCTCCTCCCCACTCTACGTTGATCTTATTAAAAAGCAAAGACATTATTTTGCCAACAAAGGTCCATCTAGTCAAGGCTATGGTTTTTTCAGTAGTTATGTATGGATGGGAGAGTTGGACTATAAAGAAAGCTGAGCACCGAAGAATTGATGCTTTTGAACTGTGGTGTTGGAGAAGACTCTTGAGAGTCCCTTGGACTGCAAGGAGATCCAATCAGTCCATCCTAAAGGAGATCAGTCCTGGGTGTTCATTGGAAGGACTGATGCTGAAGGTGAAACTCCAATACTTTGGCCACCTGATGTGAAGAGCTGACTCATTGGAAAAGAGTCAGCTGGGAAATACTGATGGTGGGAGGAGAAGGGGACGACAGAGAATGAGATGCTGGGAAATACTGAAAGTGGGAGGAGAAGGGGACGACAGAGAATGAGATGGTTGGATGGCATCACCGACTTGATGGAGATGAATTTGGGCAGACTCCAGGAGTTGGTGATGGACAGGGAGGCCTGGAGTGCTGTGATTTATGGAGTTGCAAAGAGTCGGACATGACTGGGCAACTGAACTGACCTGAAAAATAAACAATGTTGTTCATTTTTTTCATGTGTTTATTGGCCATCTGTATGTCTTCTTTGGAGAAATATCTCTTTAGGTCTTTAGTCCATTTTTTTGACTGGATTGTTTGTTTTTCTGATATTGAGCTGTATGAGCTGCTTTTACATTTTTGGGATATAACGTTTGTCAATTGTTTAGTTCACAATTATTTTCTCTTATTCTCATGTTGTTGTTCAGCTGCTCAATGTGTCCAACCTTTTGTGACCCCCGTGGACTGCAGCATGCCAGACTTCCCTGTCCTTCACCATCTCCTGGAGCTTGCTCAAACTCATGTCCATGAATTCGATGATATCATCTAAACATCTTATCCTCTGTCATCTCTTTTCCTCCCTACTTCAATCTTTCCCTGCGTCAGGATCTTTTCTAGTAAGTCAGCTCTTCACATCAGGTGGCCAAAGAATTGGAGCTTCAGCTTCAGCATCAGGCCTTCCAATGAATATTCAGGACTGATTTCCTTGGGATTGACTGGTTTGATCTACTTGCTGTCTAAGGGACTCTCAAGAGTCTTCTCCAACACCACAGTTCAAAAGCATCAATTCTTTAGCACTCAGTTTTCTTTATGGTCTAAATCTCACATCATACACGACCACTGGAAAGACCATAGCTTTCATTATATGGATCTCTGAATCAAAGTAATGTCTCTTCTTTTTGATATTCTGCCTAGGGTTGGTCATAACTTGTCTTCCAATGAATAAACATCTTTTAATTCCATGGCTGCAGTCACCATTTGCAGTTATTTGGAGTTCAGGAAAATAAAATCAGTCACTGTTGCCATTATTTCTCCATCTATTTGCCATGAAGTGATGGGACTGAATGCCATGAACTCAGTTTTTTGAATGTTGAATTTTAAGCCAGTTTTTCACTATCTTCTTTCATTTTCACCAAGAGTCTCTCCCATTCCTCTTCGCTCTCTGCCATAAGGGTGGTGTCATCTGCATATCTGAGGTTATTAGTATTTCTCCTGGAAATCTTGATCCTAGCTTGTCCTTCATTCAGCTGGGCATTTCTCATGATGTACTCTGCATATAAGTTAAATAAGCAGGGTGACAGTAAACAGTATTGATGTACTTCTTTCCCAATTTGGAACCAGTTCATTGTTCCATGTCCGATTCTTATTGTTGCCTCTTGACCTGCATACAGGTTTCCCAGGAAGCAAGTGAGATGGTCTGGTAGTCCTATCTCTTTAATTATTTTCTACAGCTTGTTGTGATCCATTCTGAGTGTTTTATTTTCATTTTGTTTAGAGTTTTCTTTGCTGTACTTAAGCTTTTAAGTTTTATTAGGTCACATTTGTTTATTTTTGTTTTTATTTCCTCAATCTAGGAGGTGGGTGAAAGAGAATCTTGCTGTGATTTATGTCAAAGAGGATACTGCTTATGTTTTCCTCTAAGAATTTTACAGTATCCAGACTTACTTTGAATTTATTTTTGTGTATGGTGTTAGGAAGTGTTCTAATTTCATTCTTTTACATGTAGCTGTCCAATTTTCCCAGCACTACTTATTGAAGAGGCTGTCTTTATTCCATTGTATATTCTTGCCTTGTTTGTCAAAGATAAGTTGCTTTTCTATGTATGGGTTTATCTCCCAGCTTTCTATATTGTTCCATTTGTATATATTTCTGTTTTTGTGCCAGTACCATACTGTCCTGATGACTATAGCTTTGTAGTATAGCCTGAAATCAGGGAGGTTGATTCATCCAGCTCCAGTTTTCCTTCTCAAGATTGCCTTCACTATTCAAGCTCTTTTTTATTTATGTACAAATTGTGAACTTTTAGTTATAGTTCTGTGGAAAATGCCTTCACAGGCAAATTTTATCAAATGCTTAGAGGAAAGCTAACATCTTTTCTTCTCAATTTCAAAATTTCAGAGAGAGGAAAAACTCCCAAACTCATTCTACAAGGCCACCAATCACCCTGATACCAGAACCAGACAAAGATATCACAAGAAAAGAAAATTACAGGCCAATATCACTGATGAACATAGATTCAAAAATCCACAACAAAGTTCTAGCAAACAGAATCCAACAACACATAAAAGAACTGTATGTCATGATCAAGTGTGATTTATCCCAGGGATGCAATGATTCCTTAATATATGCAGATCAATCAATGTGAAACATCATATTAATAACAACTGAAAGATAAAAAGCACATGATCATCTCAATAGATGCAGAGAAAACTTTTAACAAAATTCAATACCCACTTATGATAAAAAAAACTCTCCAGAAAATTGGCATAAAAGGAACCCACCTCAACATAATGAAGGCCATATATGAGAAACCTACAGCAAATATTTTATTTTCAATGGTGAAAAACTGGAAGCATTTCCTCTAAGATAAAGAACAAGACAAAGGTGCCCATTCTTACCACTATTATTCAGTGTAGTTTTGGAATTCCTAGCCATAGCAATCAGTGAAGAAAAAGAAATTAAAGGAATTCATACTGGAGAAGAAGAAGCAAAATACTTACTCTTTGTAAATGACATGATACTATACATAGAAAACCCTAAAAATGTCACCAAAAGACTACTAGAGCTAATCAATGACTCTAATAAAGATTCCAGATACAAAATTAATACACAGTAATCCCTTGCATTCCTATGCACTAACAATGAAAAATCAGAAAGAGAAACTAAGGAATCAGTCCCATTCACCACTGCAGCAAAAAGAATAAAATACCTAGAAATAAACCTACCCAAAGAGACAAAAGACCTGTATGCAGAAAACTATAAGACAGTGATGAAAGAAATAAAAAAGAACACAAGCAAATGGTGAGATATATCATGATTTTGGGTTCACTGTATCAATGTTGTGAAAATGACTATACTACCCATAGCAATATAAAGATTCAATGAAATCCCTATCAAATTATCAAGGGCATTTTTCACAGAGCTAGAACAAAAACATTCATTTATTATTAAATATGCAAGATAGAATTTTGTGTGCTGTACTTTTGTAAATGTTTTTCAAAATACATATCTGCAGTAGGATATTTTTTACAGTTACCAAATTGAAAAGGTGCTATTGAAATTTTTAAATAATTTTAATTTCTAAAGTATGTGTTTTCAAATGAAGAATAAGCAGTATATCTCTTTTCTCAAATAAAATATATCTTTACTGTTGTTCAGTCACTGAGTCATGTCCGATTCTTTGTGATCCCATGGATTGCTGTATTCCAGACTTCCCCGTCCTTCACTATCTCCTGGAGTTTGCTCAAATTCATGCCCATTAAGTTGGTGATGCTATTTAACCAATCTCATCCTCTGTCACCCCTTCTCCTCCTGCCCTCAATCTTAATGAGGGTCTTTTCCAATGAATTGGCTCTTTGAATCAGGTGCCAAAGTATTGGAGGTCCAGTTTCAGCACCAGTCCTTCCAATGAATATTTAAGGTTGATTTCTTTTATGATGGACTAGTTTTATTTCCTTGCTGTCCAAGGGACTCCCAATAATTTTCTCCAGCACTACAATTCGAAAACACCAATTCACAAAATTTAAAGTGTGATACTTTCAAATAAATAATAAACAGTGTTGGAACAAATACTGCAACAAAGCCTGCAACATTGGAACAAAGCCTGCAGCATTGGAACAAGCTTAGCCTTATTTCACTTTTTCTTTTTGTTTGTTCATTCATTTAAACATATACTTTAGAACTGCACTTTATCAAAAACCTTTCCCTTCTCTTTTCAGTTCCTGGCTAGCTAAGATTTTTTTACTGTCAGATACTGCAAACTGATTTCTAGAGCATCCACATCCTAAGTGCTCAAGTGTCTACAAATACCCCTGGTGCTTGGTTAAATAACAGAATCACACGAAAATGAAAACTCAAAAACTGAACTTCATAGGGGTGGTTCTGTGCCTTCCAGCACCTTGTACAGCAAACACTGACTCGACTTCTTACCCCCAAATATGTCTCCAGTAGCTGTTGGATCTGCCATGACCACAATGAGTTGCCTGTATTTATTCCAAATAATCGTGTTTACTCTCAACTGTATGTGAAATCATATTGTTTCTTATGCCCAAGCTTGAAAAATTATTTCCCAGTAGACAAAGTGGCTGTCCATTTTAAAATAATGATATTTATTTACAAGGAGCAATCTGACCCAAATCTTCTGCTGGACTCCTTTCCAGCACTCGGCAGCTGTGACCCTGGGAGGTGGTGCTGTGGTTGCCCAGTGTGAGCAGAGAGCCGGTGACATTGTAGGTGGGATTCTGCTCTTGGTTTACTGGGAGGGGCAGGGAGTGGTGCTGCTGGCTCCCCTTCTAAAACGCAATGTGAAAAGCACATGGTGTATATGCAGCATTTGTTTGGTTGTTATTCTTTTATATATTTTTTTGCATTTGTTTTACTTTGCAGTTGTTAAGTCTGTATGCATGGGAAAAAACATAACAACATGAGTTGGGAGTAAAGTAATCAGGTAGTAAAGAGAATGAACACTAAGAACAATGGACCTGGTCAACAGAACTGTGTTGTCAGAGGAGAGACAGTTGTTGGACACCGGGATGCATCACGCAGGGAGTGGAGGGAGTGGGCTTCAGTGAAGAAGGGAAGGTTGCCTTTAGCCACAGCTGGCCTCCATTCTTTAGGCAAGAAGTACAGTCAGCCTTCTTAGTAAGGGTTGTCACAATCAGAGCTCTGATTGAAGATGGGCAACCTACCTACAACAGTTGACAGGGATTGTAGGGACAGAATGTGGACAGTGGGGTCAAGTCAGAAGACTATTATTAGAAGGGGAAAAGGTCTGCATTAGTGGGAATAATCATGACAGGAGGACACGCACAGAAGCGAAGACCACAGAATTGATAGCACTGACCACTGACCAATGTCTTGGACTATGAGATACGAAGAAATTTAAAAGAGGAATCTGAAATTGTGGACGTGGAGAACTGATGGGTGATGGTATTGATTGACTTCAGGGATTGCAAGAAATACACACGCGGGACCAGATAAAGGGGTAGATTTTACAGGACATTCCAGTGGAAATGATAGGGAACTGGAATTCACTGATGGTCTTAGAGCTCATGGGGAAATGGATAGGAGTCAGAGGGCCATTCTGTGAAGAAGTTAAGTAGTGTCCCAGCTTGACCTGATGCAGCTCAGCCTCCTAAGTGCTCAAAGAATGTAAAAGAGAAACATGCCTACTGCACAACAGCATCCCGCCTGACTTGACCGTCCAGACTTACGTTTTCTTTCTTTTTCTTAACAAGTGGTGCTGGGAAAACTGGTTAACCACTTGTAAAAGAATGAAACTAGAACACTTTCTAACACCATACACAAAAATAAACTCAAAATGGATTAAAGATCTAAATGTAAGACCAGAAACTATAAAACTCCTAGAGGAGAACATAAGCAAAACACTCTCTGACATAAATCACAGCAGGATCCTCTATGGCCCACCTCCCAGAATATTGGAGATAAAAGCAAAAATAAACAAATGGGAACTAATTAAATTTAAAAACTTTTGCACAATAAAGGAAACTATAAGCAAGGTGAAAAGACAGCCCTCAGATTGGGAGAAAATAATAGCAAATGAAGCAACAGACAAAGGATTAATCTCAAAAATATACAAGCAACTCCTGCAGCTCAATTCCAGAAAAATAAATGACCCAATCAAAAAATGGGCCAAAGAACTAAACAGACATTTCTCCAAAGAAGACATACAGATGGCTAACAAGCACATGAAAAGATGCTCAACATCATTCATTATCAGAGAAATGCAAATCAAAACCACAATGATGTACCATTACACGCCAGTCAGGATGGCTGCTATCCAAAAGTCTACAAGCAATAAATGCTGGAGAGACTGTGGAGAAAAGGGAACCCTCTTACATTGTTGGTGGGAATGAAAACTAGTACAGCCACTATGGAGCACAGTGTGGAGATTTCTTAAAAAACTGGAAATAGAACTGCCATATGACCCAGCAATACCACTTCTGGGCATACACACTGAGGAAACCAGATCTGAAAGAGACATGTGCACCCCAATGTTCATCGCAGCACTGTTTATAATAGCCAGGACATGGAGGCAACCTAGATGCCCATCAGCAGATGAATGGATAAGGAAGCTGTGGTACATATAAACCATGAAATATTACTCAGCCATTAAAAAGAATCCATTTGAATCAGTTCTAATGAGATGGATGAAACTGGAGCCCATTATACAGAGTGAAGTAAGCCAGAAAGATAAAGACAAATACAGTATACTAACGCGTATATATGGAATTTAGAAAGATGGTTAACAATAACCCTATATGCAAAACAGAAAAAGAGACACAGATGTACAGAACAGACTTTTGAACTCTGTGGGAGAAGGCGAGGGTGGGATATTTCAAGAGAACAGCATGAACATTATCTATAGTGAAAGAGATCACCAGCCCAGGTGGGATGCATGAGACAAGTGCCCGGGCCTGGTGTACTGGGAAGACCCAGAGGAATCGGGTGGAGAGGGAGGTGGAAGGGGGGATCGGGATGGGGAATACATGTAACTCCACTGCTAATTCATGTCAATGTATGACAAAACCCACTGCAATGTTGTGAAATGGTTGGCCTCCAACTAATAAAAATAAATGAAAAAAAAAATAAATAAAAGATATACATGCTCATCCTAGCAAATTTGGAAAGAACAGTTTAGAAATAGGAAAAAAGAAAATTTCTCTGAATCCCACACTTAAAATATTAGCATATTCGTTCTTTCTCTCTTTTGTTTTCCATTTGGTATTTTCAAAACAGTTGGGGAATAATGAATTGGTGAAATGGGTGAAGGTAGATACTTGTGGTTGTAAAATAAGTTCTGGGGATGTAATGTACAGTAAAGTGATGATGGTTAATAACACTATTGCATATTTATAAGTTGCTAAGACAGTAGTTCTTAAAAGATTTCCTCTGTAAGAAAAAAGTCTAACTATGTAGGGTGATGGATGTTAACTAGATTATTGTGATCATTTTGCAATATATACATATACTCATATATCAAATCATTGTGTTTTAAACATGAAACTAATATAATGTTATTTGTCAATTATATCTCAATCATATAGCACAGGGAGCTCAACCCAGTGCTCTGTAACAACCTAGAGGAGTGGTATGGGCCATTCAAGTGGAGGGGCACTTATGTATACTTATGACTGATGCATGTTGTTGTATGGCACAACATTGTAAAGCAATTATTTTTCAATTAAAAATGCTTTAAAATAGGGGAAAAGGGTATAAATAAATAAAATAAAACCTGGAAAACACATACACACACAGTTGCAATGTAGATCATTGTTTATACAATTCTTTGTATTAATTTTTCCACTTATTATAAAGCACAAGTAGCTTCAGTGTTTTAAAGGTCTTGATTACAGTCATGAAGTTAAAAGATGCTTACTCTTTGGAAGGAAAGTTATGACCAACATAGACAACATATTAAAAAGCAGAGATATTATTTTGCCAACAAAGGTCAGTTTAGTCAAGGCTATGGTTTTTCCAGTAGTCATGTATGTGTGTAAGAGTTGGGCTGTAAAGAAATCTGAACGCCGAAGAATTGATTCTTTTGAACTGTGTTGTTGGAGAAAACTCTTGAGAGTCCCTTGGACTGCAAGGAGATCCAACCAGTCCACCTTAAAGGAAATCGGTCCTGAAGTGTTCATTGGAAGGTCTGATGTTGAAACTGAAACTCCAATACTTTGGCCACCTGATATGAAGAGCTGAGTCATTTGAAAAGACCCTGATGCTGGGAAAGATTGAGGACAGGAGGAGAAGGGTATGACAGAGGATGAGATGGTTGGATGGCATCCCCGACTCAATGGAAATGAGTTTGAGCAAGCTCCAGGAGTTGGTGTTGGACAGGGAGGCCTGGAGTGTGCAGCTCATATGGTTGCAAAGAGTCGGACATGAATGAGCAACTGAATTGTACTGTATAAAGGGGAGAGATGATAAAGCAAAAGAAAGAAAGAAAGAAGGAAGAAAAGGAAAAAAGAAGAAAGAGAAATTGCCCTGAATTTGCTTTAGTTTTGCTGCATAATGAAGAACTAATTTTGTCCTAGATTCTAGCATAGAGCTTCTAAAACCCTTGGGATTTCCAAAATGATAAAATGGTCTTTGTTAGTCAGAAATGCATTGAATCACTATGCTATTCCTTTCAAGATGCTAACGAAATTAGGTCCAGGTTGCCCCCTAGGTAACTTCAGGATGGGGGCTTGTCTACATGGAAGACTCAACACATGATTTAAGGGTTGGAACTTTGAGCCAAACCAATCTCCAGGAAATGGAGTAGGGCTGGGGCTTGAGGTCAATCATGTGACTAGTGACTTAATCAATCATGCTTCTGTAATGCAACTCCAGTAACAGCTCTGAACAAAGTGTGAGCACACCGATGTAATGGGAGTGACGTGGCCTGATTTAATGAGAAGGTAAGGAGATTCTTTATCTTCATTTGACTGGGCCTCCTGATTTGCATCCTTTATAATAAAATTGTAATCATAAGGATAGCATTTTCCAGATTTTTGTGAGTCATTCTAGCAAAAGCTTAAGCCTTAGAGGACCACATGGTGACTACCAAATTTATGGCCAGTGATCTAGAAGCACAGGTAGCCTGGGGATGCCTGAAGTGTGCCTGGCATCTGAAGCATGGAGCATTTCTGGGGATCATGCCCTTTCACTTGTGGAATCTGTGCTAACCCTGATAGTTAGTGCCCAAGCTGAATTGTGGCACAACCAGTTGGGTTTCTACCACATTAATCTATTTGAGGAAGGGCCCAGAGGAAGCAAGTTAATATATCAAGTATATCAGGTTTTAAAATACAGTCACAAAAAGAGATTTGTTTTTTATTTCATCAGCTTCCTCCTCCCTCAAAAATGTTCATTTTCTAAGTACAATGGAAGTACACTTTCTCAGGGCAAAAATGCCTTCAAAAATTGCATATTTAAGCACACTGCCTTCAAAATGCTAGTTTCTGTAATGATCTTTGTGCTCATTTATTGTGGCTTGAATTAGGAATTGGATAACTCTATTCAAACAATTAACAACATTCTCAATCTATTAATACTTGATGCTTCAGTTTTCCTTCCTCATGGTTAAAAATAATCTTATAAACCAGAAAATTCAGCAGTGAGGTGTAGAATTACAGTTTCTAAGTTATTACACATTTTTTTTGAAAAACAAATTTTTACTGCTGCAACTCAGTAAGCCTACCCCATATTGACTGAAGGATTGAAAGAGCTTCTTAAATGTGATCTTGTCTGAGGAGTGATTAAATGGTTCCCCTCTCCGAAAGGTCTCAGTTCCTTTTTTGAGTTACTATTTATTGACAGATGTGTTCTTGTGACTGTTTTGCAAGTAAACATTAGTCAGGCTGAAATTTCTTTAAAATATTCACCATGAGTGAGCTACCAATACCATTGCTAAAATTTATGAAAATAATTTAATGCAATACTATTTTAATGAAAATAGAAGCTATTTTCAAGAATGAAGACCAATGTTCTCTGTGTTACTCAAAAGTACCAAGGTGTTATGGACAATTTTAGGTGCTTAATAATAAGAAACATCTTAGATATATATCTGAGTGTATATATGTGTGCTTAGTCACTGAGCGATGTCCAACTCTGCGACCCCATGGACTGTAGCCTGCCAGGCTCCTCTGTCCTTGGGGATTCTTCAGGCAAGAATAGTGGAGTGGGTTGCCATGCTCTCCTCCAGGGGATCTTCCCAACCCAGGGATCGAACCCAGGTCTTCCACATTCTTTCATCCAGGTCTTCCAGATTCTTTACCATCTGAGCAACCAGGGAACTTCCAAACTTGGGGTCTAAGTATAAATACATAGTAACACTATGGATCACAAGTCCCTTGAGTGTCTGTGATCTGACCGATTAGGTTAGTAGTTTCAATTCCCAGGCAGTTACTAAATGGTCAAAGAGACCAGGAAAAGTTTGACCAAGAAAGGCGAATTCGGTCCACATGGCTTGTCGATCTCTGGCTGCTCCTCTGGAGGAGATGTTGCCTCTTGACATTAACAGATTGTTATAATCCCTTGTCAGGGTTTCTGCCATAAGCCCTATGAGGTCACCATGGAACCGCAGATTAGGACACAACTCTTGCTTGGTGCTTTTGTGCATCTCAAACTTTCAATCAGTCTCTCACACAAGCACAATGTAGAGTTAGTAAAGTAAAACAGGAAACGTGTTTACTAGGAGAACAAAGAACTAGAGTTCCAAGCATCCTTACCTTGTCCTGAAGATCCTGGACGAGCCCCCAAGATGAAACCCTGCTGCTACGAGGCATGAACGCCACCAGGATTCGGAGCCTCCGGAGGAGAGGAATTTGATCTGGGGCCAGAGGCAAAGCTTGATCACTCAGGACTTTTTGTGTAGCAAAGTTTTACTAAAGTATAAAAGAGTGTGCAAATGTACATCTATCAAAATATATATACATAGGTAAAATTAGCTATTTCCCTATTTGTAAATAATAATAAACTATTAACTATTTGTAAACCAAGTATTTACAAAGGAAATTATGAAATATCTTTCAAAAATGTAGGAATTTCTTAATAAAAATAAGCTAGAAAAAATAGAGAGAAAATGACATATTTCTGAGAAACAAGACTAAAAAAAGTTGAAGTAAAGTTGATCTACAGTGTTATGTTAATTCACGTATACAGCGCAATGATCTCGTTATTTATATACACATATATATGTGTATCCCCTATAGGAGGACATGGCAACCCACTCCAATATTCTTGCCTGGAAAACCCCATGGACAGTGGAACCTGGCGGGCTATAGTCTATAGGGTCGCACAGAGTCAGACACAACTGAAGCAACTTAACATGCATGCACACATATATGTGTATATATATTCTTTTTCATGAGCTATGCAGTGTGTTCTTGTTTATCTTATATATAGTAGTGAGTATATGTTCATGTCAAACTCCTAATTTATCCCTCCCCCTCTCTTTCCCTTTTGGTAACCATAAGCTTGTTGTCTATGTCTGTCTGTCTCAGTTTTATAAATAAGCTCTTTTGTGTAATTATTTTTAAATTTCACATATAAGTGATATCACGTGATATTTATTTTTCTCTGTCTGACTTCACTTAGCATGATCATATCTCTAAGTCCATCCATGTTGCTTCAAATGGCATTTTTTCTCTCTTTTTTATGGCTGAGTATTATTCAACACCTTCTTTATACAATCATCTGTCAATGGACATTTAGGCTGTTTTGATGTCTTGATTATTGTGAATAGCACTGCTATGAACATTAGGATACACGTGTCTTTTTGAATTGGAGGTTTTCACGGGTATATGCCCAGGAATGGGATTTCTGGATCATATGGTAATTCTACTTTTAGTTTTCTGAGAAACTTCAATACTGTTTTCCACAGTGGCTGCACCAACTTACATTCCCACCAACAGTAAAAGAGCGTTCCCTTTTCTCCAAACTCTCTACAACACTTGTTATTTATAGACCTTTAAATGGTGGCCATTCTGACTGATGTAAGGTGATACCTCATTGTAGTTTTGATTTGCATTTTTCCAATAACTAGCAGCGTTGAGCATCTTTTCATGTGCCTATTGGCCATCTGTATAACTGCCCATTTTTAAGAAATGCATTCCCTCTGGGCTATCAGAACTGTTATACTCTTTTATTTTTTAAATTAATTTTTATTGGAGTATAGTTGCTTTGTGGGCTTCCCCAGTGTCTCAGCAGTAAACAATCTGCCTGCAGTTCAGGAGATGCAGGAGCTGTGGGCTTGATTCCTGGGTTGGGACAAGCCCTTGGAGGAGGAAATGACAACTCACTCCAGTATTCATGCCTGAAGAGTCCCACGGACAGAGAAGCCTGGTGTGCTACAGTCCATGGGGTCGCAAAGAATGCGACATGACTGAATATGAGTATGCATAAGTATAGTTGCTTTACACTCTTGTGGTAGTTTCTATTGTACAGCAAAGTGAATCAGCTACAGGAATACACATATCCCCTCTGTTTTGGATTTCTTTCCAAAGAAAAGTCACCACAGAGCATTGAGTAGAGTTCCTTGAGTTATACAGTAGGTTCTCTATTTTATACATAGTGTTATACTCTTTTTAATGTTTTATTCTCTTGCACCAACAAAGTTACCTATATGAACTATCAAAAAAACGTAGAAAAATAAAACAAGAAGACTAAATCAATACATGCCCCAAATCTCAATATGAACCTGTGGTTGTTTCATGTTTTTGCATCATATTTGTTTCCCTTTTTTCCCCAAAACACACATATTACAAGGTTATCATTGATGAGCTTGGGGGAAGAAGCAAATGATGCCCTATCTCTGAAATAAAAAAGTCCCACCCAGACACTACACTGCCCTTGTAGCCCTCTCTGCCTCCGTCAGACATCCTGCTCTTACTTCTGCATCCGACGTCGTTTGCCTGGGAGGTGTGGCTGTGCCTGGCCTTGAAAGGGAAGAGGTGAGGAACCTGCAGAGGGGAGGTATTTGCTGAATCCTATGGCCTCTCCCAGCAGACCTGGGGAACAGCGTATGTAGGGGGATTGCTGCTGGACAAGGACAGGCCTCTCCCTAGGCACGTTGGGTTTGAAACACAGCTCTTTCCGTGAAGCAAGGCCAGGAGGGACCCTGATTCCTTGGATATGGATAGTTGTAGGTTTTAATTGCCCATCTTTAGAGAAATGTGCTGTTTTTACACTGTATTGGAACAAATAAATTTGTCTCATGATTTGTGTAGCAAATTAAAAGCATTTTCAACAACCATGTCACAGGTCAATCTTTTTCTCTTTGGTTACTTGGTTGGGACTGGGAGGGAACCTTACCCTTCTGTCAATCTGCTCCTGCTTTATTCCACTACCTCCTGAGACATCTCAAAGTTCTGATAATTTCCCTGTTATCTTACTGAAGTCACCTGTAAATAGTAGCTTCTCATCTTATGGAATATACAAAAATTCAACAAATAGATCCTGAATGTGAAATATTTGGAATGTAGCCAGTTTCAGATCAATTATTTAATGAGGTGAGATTCCCTCTTTCAAAGGAAGTCTTTATTTTGGAGCCCAATGTGGAAAGTATATGGGAATCAGAATCCCCGAGATCTATCCAAACTCTGCCTCATCAGTTCTATAACTCTAGAAATGCTGTTTAACCTTTTTGCATCTTGACATCATTAACTTTATTTTATTATTATTATTTTTTTACATCATTAACTTTAAAATGGGTATTGTGTGCTGTGTGTGCTAAGTCACTTCACTTGTATTCAATCCTTTGAGACCCCATGGACCATAGCCCTCCAGACTCCTCTGTCCGTGGGTTCTCCAGGCAAGAATACTGGAAGCCACCATTTTCTCCTGCAGGGGGTTTTCCCGACCCAGGAATGGACCCCACGTCTCTTTGGGGTCCTGCGTTGGCAGGCGGGTTCCTTACCACTAGCACCACTATGCATTCTATCATGGGTGTAATAACTCATCTCAAATGGTTGTAAACTCATGACTTTTTAATGTGCCAACTTGGCTAAGCCGAACTATGTTCCCCAGAATCTCCTTCCCCAGGTGTGTCTCCAGTTACAGGGCATTTTGCACAGTGAGGCAGCAGCTGTGCTGCTACTGCTCTTGGTGTGTTGAGCAGAGATGCACGTGATGACTTAGCCGGCTGTTTCCCTGTGGCCTCCAGCTTGGCACCTGCTCCTCCTGCCCTGATCCTCCCTCAACGTCTCCCTCTCCCAAATCAGGATTGTGTTTAGCTCTACAACAAAGAGTGTCAGCTTCTCCTGCAGGCTATCTGCGTCATCAAAACTGGAGGTCTTTTGATGTTGTAAGATTAGCTCTGCTTAAAAAAAAAATGCCTTGATTTGCAGGATTTGCCAATTCACGTGGTGTAAATACTCTCCTTGCAGATGATTTCACCCTGCCACTGTGGTGTCACTGAATGTGACTCTCAGGAGCTAACATGCACAGGCCCCAGCACACTGCTGCTGATGACAGCCAGTCTGTTTTTGTCAGCTAAAATGCATGCTGTGAGCTCCAGCTTCTCTTCATGCTACATCCATCTTCCCTTCCTACCTGCTCTGGAACTTCAAGTTGCAGTTTAGATGAGAAGACATCAGCCTCTCACAGACTTTTAACCAATTCTCACAATTGCATAAAATTGAATTCCCAAAACAATCCCTGTATATACATGTGCACATGCATAATTCTTAACAGTCTCACATCTCTGATTGAATACAGACCCTTAGCTACTATGAGAAGTTGGAGACAAGTTATGTGAAACCCCCAGAAATAGCAACTGTACACAGGAGACGTTAAAAAACGCTGACTTCCCATGTGGTATATACATATACATGTATATAAGGCATGTCAGTCACCTCAGTTGCTCAGGCATGTCTGAAACTCTGCAACCCCATGGACTGCAGCACGCCAGGCTTCCATGTCCATCATCAACTCCCAGAGCTTGCTCAAACTCATCTCCAGTAAGTCAGTGATGCCATCCAACCATCTCATCCTCTGTCATCCCCTTCTCCTCCTGCCTTCAATCTTTCTCAGCATCAGGGTCTTTTCTACTGAGTCAGTTCTTGACATCAGGTGGCCAAAGTAGCGGGGTTTCAGCTTCAGCATCAGTCCTTCCAATGAATATTAAGGACTGATTTCCTTTAGGATGGACTGGTTGGATCTCCAAGGGACTCTCAGGAGTCTTCTCCAACACTACAGTTCAACAACATCAATTCTTCAGTGCTCAGATTTCTTTATAGTCCAACTCTCACACCCCTACATGGCTATTGGAAAAACCATAGCTTTGACTAGATGGACCTTTGTTGGCAAAGTAATGTCTCTGCTTTTTAATATGCTGTCTAGGTTGGTGAAAGCTTTTCTTCCATGAGCAAGCGTCTTTTAATTTCATGGCTGTAGTAACCATCTGTAGTGATTTTGGAGCCCAAGAAAATAAACTCTGTCACTGTTTCCATTGTTTCCGTATCTATTTGCCACAAAGTGATGGTACTGGATGCCATGATGTTTGTTTTTTGAATGTTGAGTTTTAAGCCAACTTTTTCACTCTCC
Source organism: Muntiacus reevesi (assembly GCF_963930625.1). Taxonomy (NCBI): domain Eukaryota; kingdom Metazoa; phylum Chordata; class Mammalia; order Artiodactyla; family Cervidae; genus Muntiacus; species Muntiacus reevesi. Next base: position 2,352,524 of record NC_089263.1, read on the forward strand.
TCTTTAACCTTCATCAAGAGGCTCTTTAGTTACTGTTTGCTTTCTGCCTTAAGGGTGGCGTTATCTGCATATCTGAGGTTATTGATTTTTCTCTCTGTAATCTTGATTCCAGCGTTTGCTTCATCCAGTCCAGAATTTTGCATGATGTATTCTGCATATAAGTTAAATAGACAGGGTAACAATATACAGCCTTGACATACTCCTATCCCAATTTGGAACCAATCCAATGTTCTGTGTCCAGTTCTAACTGTTGTTTCTTGACCAGCATATAGATTTTTTTAGGAGGCAGTTAAGGTGGTCTGGTATTCCTGTCTCTTAAAGAATTTTCCACAGTTTGTTGTGATCCACATAGTCAAAGGTTTTGGCATAGTCAATAAAGCAGAAGATATTTTGCTGGAAGTCTGTTGCTTTTTCTATGATCCAACAGATGTTGACAATTTGATCTCTGGTTCCTCTGCCTTTTTAAAATCCAACTTGAACATCTGGAAGTTCTTGGTTCATGTACTGCTGATATGTTTATAGGTCCTATATATATATATATATATATATACACACACACACACACACATATATACATATACATATATATGTATACATACATATATATACACGATGAAATATTACTCAGTCATTAAGTTGAATGAAATAATACTATTTGCAGCAGCATGGACGGACCTAGAGATTATTATACTAAGTCAGATAAAGGCAAATATACGATATCACTTTTAAGTGGAATATAATTAAAATGATACAAATGTACTTATTTACAAAAATGCAAATAGACTCACAGACATAGAAAACAAACTTATGGCTACCAAAGGGAGAGACGGGGAGGGATAAAATAAGAATTTGGAATTAACAGATACACATTTCTGTATATAAAATAGATAAACAATAAAGATCTATTGCATAGTGCTGGGAACTATGTTAAATATTTTCAATAACATATAGTGGAGAAAAATCTGAAAAGGAATTTTTAAATGTATTTATTTACATATGCATAACTGAATCACTTCTGTGCACCTGAATCACTGTGAACCAACTATACTTCAATTAAAAAAATGTTGATTTCTGATGGCTATCAAAGACATGAAAAGATGCTCAACATGGCTCATTGTTAGAGAAATGCAAATGAAAACTACAATGAGATATCACCTCATACCAGTCAGAATGGCCAGCATCAAAAAGTCTACAAACAATAAATGCTGGGGAGGGTGTGGAGAAAAGGGAACATTCTTGTACTGTTTGTGTGAATGTCTATTGATACAGCCACTATGGAAGATGGTATGGCGATTCCTTAAAAATCTAGGAATAAGACCACCATATGACCCAGCAATCACACTCCTAGGCTTATACCCTGAGGAAATCAAAATTGAAAAGGACACTTGTATCCCACTGTTCATTGCAGCGTGATTTACAATAGCTAGAACATGGAAGCAACCTAGATGTCCATCAACAGATGAATGGATAAAGAGACTGTGGTACATACACACAGTGGACTATTACTCAGGCATAAAAAGGGACAACTTTGAGTCAGTTCTAATGAGGTGGATGAACCTAGAACCTGTTATGCAGAGTAAAATAAGGCAGAAAGAGAAAGATAAAGATATTCTAACACATATATATGGGATCTAGGAAAATGGTACTGAAGAATTTACTTACAGCACAACAATGGAGAAACAGATTTAGACTTATGGACATGGGGAGAGGGGAGGAGAGGGTGAGATGTATGGAAAGAATAACATGGAAACTTACATTGCCATATGTAAAACAGATAGCCAACGGGGATTTGCTGTATGACTCAGGAAACTCAAACAGGGGCTCTGTACCAACCTAGAGGGGTGGGATGTATAGGGAGATGGGAGGGAGGTTCAAAAGGGAGGGGATATATGTAACCTATGGCTGATTCATGTTGAGGTTTGACAGAAAACAACAAAATTCTGTAAAGCAAGTATCTTCAATAAAAAATAGATTAATTAAAAAAATGTTGATTTCCTTCATAAGCGATTGCCAACTATTTTAAACTTAGTGGTGTGTGCATTTCTTCTACAAATATCATGGAACTCAAAGATATTCATAAAGTACATGGCAATAATGTTCTTTTTATTTCTTTCCTAAGGAAATGAATTATACCAACCAGTACAATCCAATAGAAATGGAATGCAATCCACATATGTAATTTAAAATTTTCTAGTGCCACATTTTAACAAAGCAAAAAAAAGGCAAAATTAATTATAATAATATATTCAATTTAATTCAATATATCCAAAATATTGGACTTCCCAGGTGGCTCAGTGGTAAAGAATTTGCCTGCCAATTTAGGAAGTCCCAGAGATGTGTGTTCAATCCCTGGGCATGAAGATCCCCTGGAGGAGGAAGTGGCAACCCACTCCAGTATTCTTGCCTTGCCTGGAAAATCCCATAGACAGAGGAGCCTGGAGGACTACAGTCCATGGAATCGCAAAGAGTCGGACATGTCTAAGAGACTGAGCACACAAGCAAATTCAAACTATGATTTCAGCATGTGATCCATATAAAGCACTATTAATAAGGTAATTTTAAGCATCTTTTGTACCCACACTTTCATGAGTGATTCTCACACTTCTGTCACATCTTTGTTTCAAACGGTCACATTCAGGACCCAGATTGTGTGTGGGGTTCATGATGCTGTACAATGGAGATGTACACTCGTATCAAATGCAGGTCACATATAAGAAATTTATATCATGTTTAATTATCTGTGTATTTTATCTCAACATAGGCTGCAAAAGTGGTAGGGCCATTCACTCCTGGGATTACTCGGGTTCTTGGTAACTAGTTTTGGGTTACTGGCTTCAGAAGGGCTGCCTCTGCAGCATCATGGGCCATGGAGTCAGGACATCCCCTCATCTCAGCAACGACCCTGCACAGTAATTCCCAAGGTGCATCAGGTCCTCCTGGATGAGGCACAGACCCTGTGGCACTCCAACTCAAATTCCCATTTACCTTAAACAAGCCCTAAAACTGGCTTAAAAAACAAAAACCCCAACTGACTTGAGATTTACATGTGACTTGTTGAGGAAAGGTAGGATACAATCTATACTACCTGGTTTTACCACAATAAATGATAGTACAAATATTTTCCTGATGGCCAGTATAATGTGGGATACAGCGAGAGTATGTCAAGGAACATGTCCCATCCCTGAAGCCCTTCTTTCTGTCAACTTTTTTGTCTGCTGTGCTGTGCTAAGAATACTGGAGTGGGCAGCCCATCCCTTCTCCAGAGGATTTTCTCAACCCAGGAATCAAACTGGGGTCTCCTGCATTGCAGGCAGATTCTTTACCAGCTGAGCTACCAGGGAAGCCCAAAGAACTTGCTAACTTGTCCTATAATATTCTCTGGGCGTGGGCACAATGTTTCAAGTCACAAAATTTGGTGCCAAAAAGAAATCTGATAACTCAGTCTAATCCTTAGTTCAAGTCTGTTACACTTTATGAAACCCCCACTCCAATAATAATGAGAATAATCACTCATCCGTTCAGGGTTTTCTGGTAAATTGAAAATTCCCCTGCCCCTCCTCCTTTGGAGGATGACTGAGTTGGTAGGGGCAATGGCAGGCCCTCTCACACAATCTGCTTCCTGCGCTCCTGACTAGCAGGACTCCTCCCCAGCTTGGGCGCTCACGGAGCATCTTCTACAGGGTCTGATCAAGGCCCTTCTCTGGGAGGTGTCCCTGTTCTTGACTAGGGCCTTCCAGATCCTGGCCTTCAACCTCACACTTGAGTTCCTCCAGGCAAGTGCAGGGAATGTTTGCTGTCTTGCCCACACTCCAGAGAGCTGAGGAACTCCACAGGCCCACTGTGGAGCTGGAGCGGGAATTGTATAGAAGAATGAGGGGTCTTAGTACAGAAGGCCACCCCCTGCCCTCCATCAGTACCTAGCTGTCTCGCTGCCTCCCAATTCCTCTCCATCTCACTTATAAGATCTTGAGCAAGTATTTTCCTGAAACCTTTTTGTCTGTATATGCCTCTGAGGTTGCTTACTATTTCTAAAACTTAAAAGTCAAGAATTTGAAGTCTTTCTGTCCGGAGCTGGCAAAGTGGTTCTCCCAAGCCATAGCAGTCTCCTGCCAGGCCGTAGAGAGGCAGACTACTGCTGACAAATGCAATTATGTAAAGGGACAGGGCCTGTCAGCTCATCATTGGGAGCTACAGCTCTGGGGCATGAAATCAGATGATTCATTCATTTCCACAAAGCAAAGGCTGTGTAAATAACTGAAGATATTTTGGCATTCTAGGACTTCAAAGCTAGATCAGTCACCAAAGCACATAAGACATTTCTCCTCTTTCCCCTGTTCAGTTCAGTTCAGTTCAGTCACTCAGTTGTGCCTGACTCTTTGCAACCCCATGGACTGAAGCACACCATGCTTCCCTGTCCATCACCAACTCCCTGACCTTGTTCAAACTCATGTTGATCAAGTCAGTGATACCATCCTACCATTTCATCCTCTGTCATCCCCTTCTTCCTCCCACCTTCTATCTTTCCCAGCATCAGGGTCTTTGCCAAAGAGTCACCTCTTCGCATCAGGTGGCCAAAGTATTGGAGCTTCAGCTTCAGCATCAGTCCTTCCAATGAATATTCAGAACTGATTTCCTTTAGGATTGATTGATTTGATTTCCATGCAGTCCAAGGGACACTCAAGAGTCTTCTCCAATACCACAGATCAAAATCATCAATTCTTCAATGCTCAGCTTTTTTTTATGGTGCAATTCTCACATCCACACCTGACTACTGGAAAAACCATAGCTTTGACTAGATGGACCTTTGTTGGCAAAGTAATGTCTCTGCATTTTAATATGCTGTCTAGGTTTGTCATAGCTTTTCTTCCACAGGTCAAGTGTTTTTTGAAAATTTCATGACTGCAGTCACCATCTGCAGTGATTTTGGAGCCCAATAAAAATAGTCTGTTGCTGTTTGCATTGTTTTCCCATCTATTTGCCATGAAGAAATGGGACTGGATGCCATGATCTTCATTTTTTGAATGCTGAGTTTGAAGCCAGCTTTTTCACACTCCTCTTCACCTTCATCAAGAGACACTTATTTATTTATTTATTTATTTATTTTTCAGTGGGTTTTGTCATACATTGATATGAATCAGCCATAGAGTTACACGTATTCCCCATCCCGGTCCCCCATCCCACCTCCCTCTCCACCCGATTCCTCTGGGTCTTCCCAGCCCAACAGGCCCGAGCACTTGACTCATGCATCCCACCTGGGCTGGTGATCTGTTTCACCACAGATAATATACATGCTGTTCTTTTGAAACATCCCACCCTCACCTTCTCCCACAGAGTTCAAAAGTCTGTTCTGTACTTCTGCGTCTCTTCTTCTGCCCTGCATATAGGGCCATTGTTACCATCTTTCTAAATTCCGTATATATGTGTTAGTATACTGTAATGTTCTTTATCTTTCTGGCTTACTTCACTCTGTATAATGGGCTCCAGTTTCATCCATCTCATTAGAACTGATTCAAATGAATTCTTTTTAACGGCTGATTAATATTCCATGGTGTATATGTACCACAGCTTCCTTATCCATTCATCTGCTGATGGGCATCTAGGTTGCTTCCATGTCCTGGCTATTATAAACAGTGCTGCGATGAACATTGGGGTGCACGTATCTAAGAGACACTTTAGTTCCTCTTCACTTTCCACCATAAGGTTGGTGTCATCTAAAACTCTGAGGTTACTGACATTTCTCCTGGAAATCTTGATTCCAGCCTGTGCTTCATCCAGCCCGGCATTTCTCATGATGTATTCTGCGTAGAAGTTAAACAAGTAGGGTGACAATACACTGCCTTGACGTACTCCTTTCCCAATTTGGAACCAATCCACTGTTCTATGTCCAGTTCTAACTGTTGCTTCTCTGGCCTGCATACAGATTTCCCAGGAGGCAGGTAAGGTGGTCTGGTATTCCCATCTCTTGAAGAGTTTTCCAATTTGTTGTGATCCACACATTCAAAGGCTTTAGTGTACTTAATGAAGCAGAAGTAGATGTTTTTCTGAAATTCTGTTGCTTTTTCTATAATCTAACATGTTGGCAATTTGATCTCTGGTTCCTCTGCCCTTTCTAACACCAGCTTGAACATCTGGAAATTATCAGTACACATAATGTTGTACCCTAGCCTGGACAATTTTGAGCATTGCTTTGCTAGAATATAAGACGAATGCAATTGTGCAGTAGTTTGAACATTCTTTGGTATTGCCTTTCTTTGGGATTGGAATGAAAACTGACCTTTTCCAGTCCTGTGGCCTCTGCTGAGTTTTCCAAATTTTCTGGCATATTAAGTGCAGCACTTTCACAGCATCATCTTTTAGGATTTGAAATAACTCAACCGAATTTCTATCACCTCCACTAGCTTTGTTTGTAGTGATGCTTCCTAAGGACCACTTGACTTCACTTTCCAGGATGTCTGGCTCTAGGTGAGTGATCACACCATCGTAGTTATCCTGGTTATTAAGATCTTTTTTGTATTAAGATCTTCTGTGTATTGTTGCCACCTTTTCTTAAAATCTTCTGCTTCTGTTAGGTCCATACCATTTGTGTCCTTTATTGTGCCCATCTTTGCATAAAAATGTTCCCTTGGTGCCTCTAATTCTCTTGAAGAGATCTCTAGTCATTCCCATTCAATTGTTCTCCTCTATTTTTTTGAATTTATTACTTCAGTTCAGTTCAGTCACTCAGTCATGTCCAGCTCTTTGAGACCCCATGGACAACAGCACACCTGGCTTCCCTGTGGATAGCCAAGCCTGTTTTTACCCTGAATAGGTGAAACGTACTTAATGACCTCCCATCAAGAAGTGGCAAGCAACCTGGTTCATGAGAAGTGAAGTTGCTTGATCACGGGCAATTTCCTTGAGATTCCATGACATGTAGCTTACCAGGCTGCTCCATTCATGGAATTTTCCAGGCAAGAGTATTGGTGTGGGTTGCCATTTCCTTCTCCAGGGGATCTTCCCAACCCAGGGATCGAACCTGGGTCTCCCCCATGGCAAGCAGACACTTTACCCTCTGAGCCACCAGGGAAGCCCATTTATTACTTAGGAAGGCTTTTTTTTTTTTTTAATCTATCCTTGCTATTCTTGTAACTCTGTGTTCAGATGGATATATGTTTCCTTTTCTCCTTTGCCTTTCATTTCTCTTCTTTTCTCAGCTATTTGTAAGGTTTCCTCAGACAACCATTTTGCTTTTTTTGCATTTCTTCTTCCTAGGGATGGTTTTGATCACCACCTCCTGAACAATGTTCTGAAGCTATGTCCATAGAGCTTCAGCCAGTCTGCCTATCAGATCTTATCTCTGAATCTATTTGTCACTTACACTGTATAATTGTAAGGGATTAGATTTAGGTCATACCTGGATGGTCTAGTTTTCCCTACTTTCTTCAAATTAAGTCTGAATCTGGCAAGAAGGAATTCATGATCTGAGCCATCATCAGCTCCTGGTCATGTTTTTTCCAACTGTATGGAGCCTCTCCATCTTCAGCTGCAAATAATAGAATCAATCTGATTTCAGTATTGACCATTGGGTGATGTCCACGTGTAGAGTTGTCTCTTGTGTTGTTGGAAGAGGATGTTTGCTTTGACCAGTGCATTTTATAGGCAAAACTCTGTCAGCCTTTGCCCCACTTCATTTTGTACTCCAAGACCAAACTTGCCTGTTACTTCAGGTATATCTTGATTCCTACTTTTGCATTCCAGCCCCCTGTGTTGAAAAGGACATCTTTTTTTTGTATTAGTTCTAGAAGGTCTTGTAGGTTTTCATAGAACCATTCTACTTCTGCTTCTTCAGCATTTGTGGTTGGGGCATAGACTTGGATTACTGTGATATTGAATGGCTTGCCTTGGAAACAAACAGAGATCATTCTGTCATTCCTGAGATTGTACCCAAGTACTGCATTTTGAACTCTTTTGTTGACTATGAGGGGTACTCCATTTCTTCTAAGGGATTCTTGCCCACAGTAGTAGATATATGGTCATTTGAATTAAATTACCCCATTTTAGTCCATTTTAGTTCACTAATTCTTAAAATGTCAATTTTCACTCTTGCCATCTCCTGTTTGACCACTTCCAATTTGACTTGATTCATGGACCTAACATTCCAGGTTCCTATGCAATATTGCTCTTTACAGCATCAGACTATACTTTCATCACCAGTCACATCCACAGCTGGGCATTGCCTTTGCTTGGGCTCCATCTCCTCATTCTTTCTGGAACTATTTCCCCACTCTTCTCCAGTAGCATATTGAGCACCTACTGAACTGGAGAGTTCATCTTTCAATGTCATATCTTTTTGCCTTTTCATAATGTTCATGGGGTTCTCAAGGCAAGAATACAGCAGTGATTTGCCATTCCCTTCTCCAGTGGACCACGTTTTGTCAGAACTCTCCACCATGACCTGTCCATCTTCAGTGGCCCTATAGGGCATTGCTCATAGCTTCATTGAGCTAGATAAGGCTCTGATCTATGTGATCAGTTTGGTTATTTTTCTGTGATTGTGGTTGTCATTCTGTCTGCCCTCTGATGGATAAGGATAAGAGGCTTGTGGAAGGTTCTTGATGGGAGGGACTGGCTGTGGCAGAATCTGGGTCTTGCTCTGAAGGGTGGTGGTGCTCAGTAAATATTTAATCCAATTTTCTATTGATTGGTGAGGCTGTGTTCCCTCCCTGTAGTTTGGCCCAAGGCCAAACTATGGTAGGGATAAAGGCAGTAATGATGATCTCCTTCAAATTGGTTTATGTCAGCATGGCTCCCAGGACTGTTGTACTGAGCGTTCCTGAGCCCATGGCTGGTCACCATTGACCCACACCTCCACCAGAGACTTTTGGACACTCACAAGCAAGTCTGCCACTTCTGCTATATTGACTACACCAAAGCCTTTGACTGTGGATCACAAAAAACTGTTGAAAATTCTTCAAGAGATGGGAATACCAGACAACCTTACCTGTCTACTGAGAAATCTGTATTCAGGTCAAGAAGCAACAGTTAGAACTGCACATGGAACAACAGACTGGTTCCAAATTGGGAAAGGAGTACATCAAGGCTGTATATTGTCACCCTGCCTATTTAACTTATATGCAGAGTACATCATACGAAATGCCAGGCTGGATGAAGGACAAGCTGTAATCAAGATAGCAGGGAGAAATATCAATAACCTCAGATATGCAGATGACACCACCCTTATGGCAGGAAGCAAAGAAGATCTAAGGAGCCTCTTGATGAAAGTGAAAGAGGAGAGTGAAAAAGTTGGCTTAAAACTCCACATTCAGAAAACTAAGACCATGGCATCCAGTCCCATCACTTCATGGCAAATACGTGGGGAAACAATGGAAACAATATCAGACTTTATTTTTGGGGGCTCCAAAATCACTATAGATGGTGATTGCAGACATGAAATTAAAAGATGCTTGCGCCTTGGAAGAAAAGCTATGACCAACATAGACAACGTATTAAAAAGCTGAGGCATTACTTTGCCAACAAAGGTCAGTCTAGTCAAAGCTATGGTTTTTCCAGTTGTCATGTATGGATGTGAGAGTTGGACTGTAAAGAAAACTGAGTGCCAAAGAATTGATGCTTTTGAACTGTGGTGTTGGAGAAGACTCTTGAGAGTCCTTTGGACTGCAAGGGGATCCAATCAGTCCATCCCAAAAGAAATCAGTTCTGGATATTCATTGGAAGCTGAAGCTGAAACTCCAGTACTTGGCTACCTGACACAAAGAACTGACTCATTTGAAAAGACTATGATGCTGGGAAAGATTAAAGGCAGGAGGAGAAGGGGACAACAGAGGATGAGATGGTTGGATGCCATCACTGACACAATGGACATGGGTTTGGGTGGACTCTGGGAGTTCGTGATGGAGAGGGAGGTCTGGCGTGCTACAGTCCATGGGGTCACAAGAGTCGGACACGACGAGAGACTGAACTGAACTGAACTGAACTGATGAAAGTCTGGCTCGGTCTTTTGAGGGGTCTCTGCTATTTCCTCTGGGTCCTTGTATACACAAGATTTTGTCTGTGCTCTCAAAAATTCTGTTTCCCCAGTCCTGTGGAATTTCTTTAATCAAATCCCACTGGCCTTCAAAGTCAAATTCTCTGGGGGTTCTCAGTCCCTTTGTGGGATCCCCAGGTCGGGAAGTCTGTTGTGGGCCCTAGAAGTTTTGCAACATTTTGACAACTTCTTTGGTATAATTGTTCTCCAATTTGTGGGTTTTCTCCTTGGTGGCTCTATGGTGGGGCTAATGGTGACCTCCTCCAAGAGGACTGATGCCGCATGCCACACCTCCCAGGTCTGCTGCAGCCAGAGCCCCTGTCCCCGCATCAGGCCACTGCTGACCTGTACCTCTTCAGGTGACCCTCAGGCAGTCAAAGGCCAGTCTGGCTCAGTCTCTTATGGGGCCCCTGGGTCCTGGAGCGCACAAGGTTTTGTTTGAGCTCTTTGAGCACTTCTGACACGTATGCAGTTTGGTTCTAAACACAATTTCTCCCCTCCTGCTATCTTGTTGGGGCTTCTCCTTTGCCCTTGGATGTTGGGCATCTTTTTTGTGGGGATCCTAAATTCTTCTGTTGTTGGTTGTTCAGTGGTTAGTTACAATTTCCAAGTTCTCACAAAAGATGATGAGCACATGTTTTTCTATTCCACCATCTTGTGTGAGCCTACGGTAGCTGCTCCCAAAAATGAGTTCCCCTCTTTGGCCCTCTCAGATCTTCTGATTAGCAAATAAAATGAAGTAAAGGAGATTAGCAGAAGATCAAATGTATTACATGTGCGCTGGAATTCATGTAAGTATGAAGAACTCCAAAGACAGCAAAGTAAGGAAGAGCTGAGGATGCAGGGCATCAGGGGGAAGTAAGGTAATTCACAGAAGATAGAAAGAGTTAATGTTTGTAAACAAGTGTTTCTGGGCCATTCAAACCCAATAGGATTCAGATAGGACTTTGATCAAGTGGGTATTGCTGGGTTTCTCCCTGTTCATTACACCCAATGTTTCATTATAGTTAATTGGAGTGAGGGTGCCTTCTTGGAAGAGGCCTCCTTTCTGAAATTTTTATGTGTGGTTGGGGGAAGTTCAAAGGTTCTTCTTGAATCTTTTGAGTCTTGATTGTTTTCAGCTCAAAATCATCCATGTGCCAGAGTAGCGTCTCTTGGGGCAGCCCTCCCAGAGCCCCAGCACTCCCATAAGATTCTTCAGTAAATTACTTTAAAATGATTTGTATGAATCACACTTTGAAAAGCAATTTCAGAAATATAAGATAAGGTCTACAATAAGTTGAGATATTTAGGCCAAGCAAAGAAAAGAGGCTATTGCAAAGTTTCTGCCTTAACTGAAATAGACCTGGATTTGAAATAAAGGTGATTCACCCAGTGTTCCCCATGAGCAGCAGATTGTGCTGACAGGTCTGCTCCCAGAGATGGTTCCAAGGAACTCAGTTCTCTGAGCGTTCTGTGCTGTCCTGAAACAACAAGTCTTCTGGTGATTATTGCAGGTCACGTTTGGGTTGAGGTTGACCTGACTGTGGGAGCCAGGATACAAAAGTTTTCTTGATGCTTATTTGGTTTTGTAACTCTCACAGAACTTGAGTTTCAAACACCCTCAAAGCTCTGAAGATTATTCCTGGTACCACTTTGATAGTCAGGTAGAATTATTTATCAGCTTAGACAAAGTAAAATAACATTTCATTTGCATATTGTTTCTGATCTGATCCTGCCGTTGTCTTTAGAAATGCTTTCACTTTCCAAGCAATAGTATAATGGTATGCAGAAGGGAAATGTGGGCTGTCATTTGGAGGAATCATTGAAAAGTCCCCAATTCCTGCTGGAACTGCTAAGGATACTCATGGATTTTGTCCAGTCCCAGGTTTGGAGAGCCTGGCTGTTTGTCACAGAGAAGCTGGAGAAGGAGCTGGTGAGGGGCCTGGGAGAGCAGCAGGGCCTGTTTCTTCCTCCTGGAGAATGATAATGTCCAGGGGAGGTCTGCAAAGCTCTCTGTGCCTCTGCAAAGCTGCGTTGTGTTACACAGGCTGCTGCCTTCAGGGGTTTGATCTCATCCTGGAGGAATGAATCCCCGTGTTCCTCATGTTATTTGCTGTGATTCTACAGATGCATCACAAAGAGTTGCACTTCCTATCTGAAAGATTGGAATGGTTGGCGGCCCCTCCCCTGGAGACCGTGAGACCTTTAGTTCTCCTCCTTTGTCATCCCTGGGTGCTTGTCCGGGTTCACACCCACAGAGTGAGGGTGAACACAGTGACCTTGGCTGTGTTCTCCAGGTCAGTGGTCCTGCCCTTGGAGGTTTGGCTAGAAAGCATCTCTCACTGCTGCTTGGGAAGAGGCCACTGTGGTCCAGCTGCTGGCACTCAAGACCCGCCTTGTTACTTTGGTGCCGCTGTGTGGCCGATACCTTTTTTGTCCTGTTTGCTTTATGGAAGTCTGAGCATTCTCCAGTCAGCAGCCTCTGGGCTCCAGGACCTCAGCTGACACCCCCAGCTTGGCATTGATAGAGTGCGGCCATCTCCCCAGACTAGTCTCTGCAAGGATGGCAACAGGGCCTGTGAAGGGCAAATCTGATCACGTCCCCTCCCTGTCCTGGGCCTGTGCACCCCGCTCAGACACCATTCACTCGCCCCCTGTCCTTCTGAGCTCCAAACACCCCAGTCACTCTTTGGCTGCTCTGAGCTGCTGTGCTCCCTGCCTCTGCCCTGCTGTCCCCTTTGGTCCCAACCTTCCCTTCCAGGTGGTCGATTCTTACCAGTTACCTCACCTCAGCTGTGACCAACCTGGCCAGGGCACATCTGCCATCGCCCACTTTCCCAAGCCCCAAGGACTGTCTGGATCACTGCAATAATGTCACACAAGATGGCTCCTGCCCCCTCACTAGTCTGAGGCCTCTGTGAGGAAGAGTCACATCTGTCTTTGTTCACAATTGCTCGCTCAGTAGGTCTGCATAAGCAACCAGTGCCTCAGAGGAAAGAGCCAGTGAACCCCAACACTGCGTCCTTGGGCACACCCTGCTCCTCCGCCCACCCCACACCTGAGAGTGCATGTGTGCATGCTGAGTTGCCTCAGTCGTGTCTGGCTCTTTGCAACCCTGAGGACTGCAGCCCGCCAGGCTCCTCTGACCATGGGATTCTCCAGGCAAGAATACTGTGGTGGGTTGCCATGCCCTCCTCCAGGGGATCTTCCCGACCCAGGGATTGAATTCCTGTCTCTTACATCTCCTGCTTCAGCAGGCAGGTTCTTTACTGCTAGCGTCACCTGGGAAGCCCCTGGGCTTGATCATATATAATTTGTCTAAATCAATTGTACCAGGGTGATGAATACAGAATGAAGATATTTAAGGAATCACACATGATAAAACATATGGGGCCTTCCCTGGACAGACTCCCCCATGTCCTCAGTCTGCCTTTTGTCTGCAGAAAAACTTTAGCCAAAGAATGAATGTAATCAAAGAAGTGAGAAAATGCAGAAGCAAAGGAAAGAAAACAGTCAAACAGGACCAAATAATAATAGTTTGGTCATTAAATAAAGTAAAAACCTTTAGTTTTTTCTCAAGGCTGTAGATAATACTCAACCATATCCTTTGAGCTGTTTTTTAGATACTAAAAGTCACCACCAGCTCAAAAAAGTTATCTACATTATAATCAGACTGTGGCTATGACATGCAAGTGTGCTAAGTCACTTCAGTCTGTGACCTTATAGACCTAAGCTGTCACAATTCTAAGAACTGGTCCCAAGGAAACGGGAAAAAACCAACCCTAGAACTAAAGATCAACTTTACTTAAAACAATGAAAATGACTATGATCAGACCACCACATGTCTGTCAGAACTGATTGTGCTATTGTGCATGTAGCTCTTTCCTCTTCTATATACCTCTGAAACTCCCCTTTATTAATAAAAACTCTTGCCCACTGATTGGCAGGGGCTAGTTCACCTTTGGACATGAATCGCTCTCTCTCCTCATTGCCAGCCTCCAAAATAAAGCAAGCTTTCCTTTCTACCAATATTGCCTAAGTACTGGCTTTCAAGTGGCAAATGGCTGAACCTGAGTTTCAGTAACACAGAATGTTCCGAAGTCATTTGCAGCAAACATTACTGTTGTGCACTGGCTACAATTTCAAATCTGCTTGTTTATGCTTCCTGCTGACCTAAATAGGTCTCTCTGAATGTCTTGAGACACTTGTTTCTGATTAAGCCAGGCCTTTCTTGGTGACAGTGGGGTTCAACCAGGCAGCAGTCTTGGGAAGGAAGGAATATCTGTTTCTGCTTTGGAGAGGCCACTCCTTGTAGGCAGTTGTGCAAGCCATGAGCTCCTCTCTGCTAGCATCCTTCTCTAACTACATGGGACTTTGTCTTTGCATAAGCAGCTGGACGTCAGCTCTTGGTTGGCTAAGCTGACTTTACAAGGACAAACTTGCAGAAAGGTACACCTCAGCTAACTTCGGACTTTATTTCTTTTACCTCCTCTCTGCCTGGAACAACAGTGTAGTTAATCTATTATTGGTTTGAAGTGTGTTATTCCTTTATTGGCTCATTAAGAATCATTATTCTGTATGCTACTGGCTTGTGAAATATTATCGTAAGTTATAATCTAGCAGTGAACCTGTGTTTAATACACTATTGGCAAAAACAAGCTCAATCTTTGAGCATAATTTGACTCAAAACCAAACAGTTATTTAAAAAAAATAAATAACAAAACCAAAAGCAATTTAGTAAAAAAAAAATTCCCCCCAAACAAAATAATTATGCTATTTGACATTATATTTTTAAGATTTTTAAAACCCCCTTCTCCCATCCACATGTGATGGCTGCTATCAGAGTTCAGTCTACACCAACTGTGTGTTTACTGCTGACAATGACGGCATCTTTAGTCCACAGGTGATGGATCTTCACAGTGATAGAGCTGAGGCTTTGTGATGAATGAGCAAGGGAAGCACTGCAAGAGGCAGCAATGCTTTCTGGATAAAAGCAGTTGTTCCAGTGTAGTTATACTAAGTGCTTTTATTGGATTTCAAAAATTTTAAATTAGTAACCCTTGTGGGAGGTACATGACAGCATCACTGAGCAGGGTGTTTGATCAACACCGGACTGACTGTCAGCCACGCTGGCTCACCGTGCCGGTGCCTGGCACATTCATGACAGTCACATTCACTTTTGCACAGGAGCTCGAGACTCTTGTCCTAACACCTCCCTGCTCTCTGTTCTTGGAAGCAAGTGCTGGCTTTACTGAATCTTTCTGTTTTTAAAAATAACCACTGTAACACTGGGCAGTGATTGATAAATCAGTGATATAATAAGGAGATGCTGCCTTATACTTCACTTTCTGATGGTTATCTTAGCAAAGGGGCTTTATGTGGACAATTCTGAGGTGTGTATAGGGTGGATCAAATTCAGATGCAACTCTCCCTGCTGCATGGGTGCTTTTCCCAAATACACGATCCCACCCAGTCTCCATGGCACCCTGGAGCTACAGGGTTTGCTGCACACATTTTTCACGTGTGAAATCTGAGACTTGAACAAGATAGAGAGCTCGCCAAGATCAGGTCTGGCAATTATGTCTTCTGACTAGGAGGCCCACTCTATGTAACTATTCCTTGTAATTTGTGTGTGTGTGTGTGTGTGTGTGTGTGTGTGTGTGTGTGTGTGTGTGTGGAATCCTAAGAGATGCAAGGCCAGCTTCAGCTTTTGCAAATAGTCAAGATAGAAAGTCAGCAGAGGCAGGTAAATCCCGACTTCTTAAACATGCTGTGAGGGTGTTTATGCTCCAAGCAGTGTACAATCTGAGTCCAAGAATTTCCAAGTCAACCACATCAAGAATGCCGTTGGGCAAATCCTTCTCGAATCTTAGTTATTTGTTCAGTATTTGGTGGCATTTGTCTGTTATAATTCGTCAACTGAAAAAGCAAACAACTTGAACTCAGTTGTAGAAAACTGCATCTAGAAAGACCAGCAGAATAAACGTGAAGGAAATGCTGTTGGAAGCCACTAAGCAAGCGATTACAGGAAGAAGAAAGATGAGCTGTGTTTCAGTTTGTGCTGTTGAGCGGTCCTGGGAAATGCCAGTGGCCAATGAGAAATCAAGTTGAAATGCACACTCAGCCAATCAAGTAGCTTATCATATGTGGAAATGTGGGCGAGAGCAAGGGAAGCAGGGCAGGGAGATGCCTGGGGACTCTAAATCTCTGAGACAAGAGAACATGCTGGCTACCAGCAAAGAGCAGGTGGTGTCTGTTGTTGTTCAGTTGCTCGGCTGTGTCTGACTCTTTGTAACTCCATGGATTCTAGCTTGCCAGGCTCCTCTGTCCATGGGATTCTCCAGGCAAGAATACTTGAGTAGGTTGTCATTTCCTTCCTCAGTGAATCTTCTCGACCCAGGAATTGAACCCGCGTCTCTTGCATTGGCAGGCAGATTCTTTACCATTGAGCCACTGGGGATTTTCACAAAGAAATAACCAGCAAAGAGCAGGTATATTTCATCTGAAAATTAGGACAGTCTACAGTGCACTCCAATTGTAAAACACTTCCTTCTTTCTTCGGCAAAACACCCTTTACAATAAAAGGCGATGGACCCCAGATCATCTGCCTCATGTTTTAAGAAATAGAGCTTTAGAGTCTTCCTCCCTCCACCCTCCCTTCCCTCTCTTCACCCTCTGTTCTTCCTTCCATGTGTGTCTTTGGATAGCTCTCCCATTTCTTCTCTCCTTCCCTCCCTCCATACTTCCATTTATTTTTCCATCTATCCACCCACTAGCATACGTTAAAAAAATATCTTTATATGGCCTGTGACGTTCCAGGGACAAGGTTCTGGGAATACAGCCTTGGTCAAAGCATCGTGGCTCCATTCCTCCTGGAGTTTACCGTCTCAGGTGGGTGCAGGTGTGACCAGACCACCAGAGGTCTTCCTGATAAGTGCAGATACACCTCCTTCGCGGAGCTCTGCAGCAGACACTGTGACGTTCCTGCCGCCGCCGCTGCTGCTCCAGGCTGCGCTCACGGAAAGCCTGCAGAGCGCGTCTTGTTTTGAAGACTGCATGTACAGTGACTGACTGAATCCCGGGACAGCCTTATGAGGTTTGCGCTGTCTCACCGTTTAACTACGAGGAAATGGAGCCGCAGGGACACGTGGTGGGTAGGGTCCTAGCTTGTGGCGGAGGGTCACCCCTCTCCCCTCACCTTCTCTCCCCCTGCTCTCCTGGAGCGTCTCTCCTGGCCTGTCTGTGCTGCACGCCACGTCCCCTCCCCAGAGGAATCTGAGGATGCGTGCTTGCTATAGAAAAATTCTGTTTGCTCAAGAAGTTTGGGCCACACTTATAAGAAAATAAAATATTTATTCCTCTGAAACTCATTTTGTCCCTTACTCTTATACATCCCTCCTTTGCCGTCAGCAGAAGTGACTGGAGCAGCAACACGTGTGACTCGTGGGGCAAAGCATCCTGAGAACGGATGATGCCATCTCTCTTGATGAGCAGCCATCTGAGTGCGTTTGCCAGTAGGACTCTGGGTCCTGGGGTGGAGATCTGGGCAGCGTTCCTCCCAGCGCACTGTACGCAGAGAACTGAGGCGACTGAGTGAAAGGACGCCCTCATCCTACAGCCACAGGCCGCAAAGCAAGGAGGAGCTTCTAAGCCTTTTATTTCTAGACAGCTCTCCAAGGCAGTCCTGCTCACAGCATCTCTGGCCTATTACAGCTTGATTTTACCTCCTTCTGTCTTAAGGACAAAGGTCTCTTCTCTGCATGCTTGCAAGTAACTCCCCACTTCTACTGAACTGCTCTCATTTCTAGCTTGTCATCTGCTCAGCACAGATTTCCTGCTCTCTGCCATCAAACTCGAGAGGCTCAGGCTTCCTGATATGCTTTGGTCCTTTCTCCAGCTTGGGCTGTTCATCTTTATTTTCACAGGGATATTCTCCAATGACTAAGCCCCATGGTGACCATTCTCTGTTCTGACCTCCACAGCTACAGAAACTACACTTTCTCAGATCATCTCTGATGCCGTGATCAAATGCTATCAGTTTGTCCATGCTATATTTTTCATATTTGTATCCAGCATTCATTCTGACCTTTGAAAGGTTTTTCCATCCTTGCCTAAACGATGTTACATTTGTGGTCCTGCTTGCATCCTAAGGCACTTTTTGGCCTCTTCTATGTTCCTACTTTTGACTGCAGACATCCCTAGCTCCTCTCTTAGAAACCTCAAACATTCTCACAGCTTTAGCCATTATTTCTATAAACACGATTCCAAAATTCCTATTTCTAGTGTGTCTCCTCTCTACAGCAGCAGCCCTGTTCTTCTCTGTAGTACTTTTAAATTATATCCAAAATAATTACAAACCAACCTTTCATATCAGCCTGCTTCCCTTTCAAGATTCTGTCTCTGAAGGTTGTATCATCCTTTCTCTTGGAGTCACACTTCATTTCTCAAACTCCTTCCCATGGTCTGCATCCCACCCATCTCTCCCTCCCTTGCTGATTTTGCTCCTTGCTTCTGCTTCTTCCTTCCCATTCTCTGCCACCACCCTAACTTCAAGTCTAACTGTCCTCACTTCAAGTTTTTGTTGCAGTCAAATTTTTATTGGTGTTGGGCAGAAATACATTGTCCTCTACCCATCTAGATTCTTCTGGCTGGTTTCAAAATTAAATTGACATGAGACAGATTAACAGAAGAAAATCAAACTTTAGTAACAAGTATATATGTGAGCTTCCCAGGTGGTGCTAGTGGTAAAGAACCTGCCTGTCAATGCAGGAGATACGGGTTCAATCCCTGGGTTGGGATGATCCCCTGGAGGAGGGCATAGCAACCCGCTCCAGTATTGTTGCCTGGAAAATCTCATGGACAGAAGAGCCTGGTAGAATAGAGTCTATAGGGTCGCAAAGAGTTGGACACGACTGAAGCAACTTAGCACGCACATACATGGGAGAGAGTCAGGAAAACTAACTCCCCAAATGATTGAAGCCCTTGCCTTAAATACCATCTTCAGCTAAAGACAGAAAAGAATGTTAGGGGTAGTTGTTTGGGACTTCAAAGGGAAGGAAGGCACTTCACATGAAGATAGAAAAGCATGTGTTTGTTACTTAAATGTTCGCTTGGCCAAGCAGAGACAATGGGAAGCAGAGATGAACTTTAGAAAACAGACTTTACTGGGTTCCTCCCTGTCTCCATGCCTACTGTATACTATACTCATCTATGGTGATAGCTCCCTTCCTGGAACAGGTTCTCTGTCTACATTCTCATTTCTTTTAATATATACAACTTCATTTGTCAATTATATGCAGTTTTAACAAACTGGGAACTGGGAAAATACATGAAGCAAAAATTGATAACATTGAAAAGACAAATACAATTCTACAATAAGAGTTGGAGAAGTCAACATCCCATTCTCAATACTGGATGGAACAACCAGACTGAAGTAAGGAGCTAGAGGACTTTAACAACACAAACCAGGTAGATCTAACAGTCATACACAGAACACTCTATCCAACCACAAAATACTCATTCTTCTTAAGTGCACATGGGTAGTTAAGCAATAAGAGCCAAAAGGTGGAATCAACCCAAGTGTTCACTGACAGATAAATGGATTTAAAACATATATCTTACTAACCCCATATAAATACACACACACAAACAAACTTGAAAGACTATTACATGTGGGAAGTAGACTTATTTTTGAGGTGTCCTACAGGGCACAGCTTGACCACATAGAGAAGGCATAAGGAACTAACTTTTGGCTTAAGGACAGTTGATGGGAAAAATCAAGCAAAAGTAAGAAGGCCACTGCTGTAGCTTTTGTAACGCAAGTCAGGCAATAGGTCCTCTTCAGGGCTTGTTAATCTTATGACAGAATGAGTTAACTGTAATTTTAACATTTCAGAGAATATAAGAGGGAAATTGGATTGATAAAGATGTCTGTCCCCATCTTGTTCCTCCCTCTTCACCCCTCCTCCTTCCCAAAGTTAGTTTCATAGATGGGTAGGTGGGTGGTGGTTGGTTGGACCTTTGATATATTATCAAAATAAAACAAACACCTAAGCCAGTCCCTGTCACATACTAGACACCCAAATATTTGGATGAAGAATGAGTAAAAGCTCATGAAGTGTCTAATGTTACTGTCCTCTGCCTGTATGCTAGCTGCTACAGCCAGATACAGGTGACCTGTATTGACACCAGAGGTATTTTTGCATGTGATGAGTCACTCTTACAATTTCCCACATTTTAAAGAGAAAGAAATCTGGGAAGATATCCAAGTATAACATTGAAAGATCTGGAATTCATTGAGTTGGGTAACTAGGAGGTTCTGTGCTGGTGCTGCTCTTAAAGACATATTTATTATTTTTATTTTTGGTTGCACTGGGTCTTCATCACTGCACATGTCTCTAGCTGTGGCCAGTGGGGGCTTCTCTACAGCTGCAGTGCACCGCCTCTCGGTGCAGTGGCCTCTGTTGTGGAGCACGGGCTCCGGGCCCACAGGCTTCAGTGCTGAGGAACGGGGGTTCAGTAGGTGTGGCATGCTGGCTTAGCTGCTCTGTGGCATGTGGGATCTTCCCGGGCCAGGGATCAAACCTGTGTGCCCTGCATTGGCAGGCTGATTCTTATCCACTGTACCACCAGGGAAGTCCTGTGCTGGTTCCGCTATTGTTTAGAAAGAAAGATGTGGTCTTGCGGTTAGTAAGACAGATGATTGTTGTCATTGCTGTTTAGTTGCTAAGTTATGCCTATTTGTGACCTCACGGACTGCAGCCTGCCAGACTTCTCGATCCATGGGATTTCTCAGGCAAGTATGCTGGAGTGGGTTGCCATGTCCTTCTCCTCTCTATCTACATTCTTTAGTCAGTGAGGAGGAAGGTTTTTGATGCACACTTGAAAACTCTTTCAAGAACACCTTCATTATGCCTATTCCCTTGAAAGTGAAAGCCACTCAGTAGTGTCCAACTCTTTGCAACCCCATAGACTATACAGTCCCTGGAATTCTCCAGGCCAGAATATGGGAGTGGGTAGCCTTTCAATTCTCCAGGGGATCTTCTCAACCCAGGAATCCAACTGGGGTCTCCTGCGTTGCAGGAGGATTCTTTACCAACTGAGCTATCAGAGAAGCCCATTCCCTTACTCATCAGGGAAGCATATTCCCTTACTTAAACACTATTGACTTGCTTGTCATTGCAGGCTCTAGGAAACACGGCCCCAACTCAGAATGCCAAGTACCTCTTCATCAGCCCCCTCTATTCAGCCATGCTGATAAGTTCTCTTGGGCCTTGACATACCCAATACCTGTTCCTACCACCATATCTTTACAAAAAGTTTTTTAAAAAGCTCAATTTTTATTTTATATTGGGGTATAGTTGATTTACCTGGAGAAGGGAATGGCAACCCACCTTATTATTCTTGCCTGGAGAATTCCATGGCCAGAGGACTCTGGTGAGCTGCAGTTCATGGGGTTGCAAGGAGTTGGACATGACTAAGTGACTAACACACAGATACATAATTGATTTAATGGGCTCCCATGTGGCTCAGCAGTAAAGAATCTGCCTGCAATGCAGGAGACATGGGTTCAATCCTTGGGTTGGGAAGATCCCCTGGAGAAGAAAATGGCAACCCACTCCAGTATTCTTGCCTGGAGAATCCACGGACAAAGGAGCCTGGTGGGCTACAGTTCATTGGATTGCAAAGAGTTGGACAGGACTGAATGAGTACAAACAATCATAGTTGGTTTATAATGAGTTAATTTCAAGTGTATAGCAAAGTGATTCAGTTATATATATACTTTTATCCATTCTTTTTCAGATTCTTCTGCCTTAGAGGTTGTTACAGACTACTGAGTAGAGTTCCCTGTGCTATCCAGAAGGTTCTTGTTGATTATCTCTTTTATATATAATAGTGTGTATATTTTAATCCCAAACTCCTAATTTATTCCTCCCCCTACCTTTCCCCTTTGATAACCGTGTTTGTTTTCTAAGTCTGTGAGTCTGTTTCTGTTTTGTAAATAAGTTCATTTGTATAATTTTTTAAGATTCCACATAGAAGCAATGTCATATGATATTTGTCTTTCTCTTTCTGACTTACTTCACTTACTATGATAATCTCTAGGTCCATCCATGTTGCTGTAAATGGCATTACTTCATTCCTTTTATGCCTGAGGAGTATCTCATTGTATATACATACCACATCTTCCTTGTCCATCCATCTGTCAGTGGACACTTAGCTTACTCCCAGTTTGCCTGCATGAAGTGCTTTGCTGCCCTCTATTCCATCAACCAAATCCCACTCATTCTTCAGAGACCACCTGAGGTCTTTCTCCTCCTTCATGAATACTTTCCTCCCTGTTCCAACCACCAGTCATCTCTGAAACATCTTAGAGCAGGAAGTACACTGACTCCCAGATATTTCAGGCTATGACATAAGGCTGAGCTGAAAAGTAGGTATACTCAAGAGTTGGATTAAAAACGTAGTGTCTGTGGGCCTGCTGTGGGCACTGGGAATTTCATTTTTATGGACCTGCCCACAGGATTCTGAGGTGTGTTCAGTATGTAACTCTCAATCTCGTTTATGTTGACTTTCTACAGGTCAGACGTCCTTTACCCACCTAAGGTGTGTAAGCAGCTTCAGGATGGATTGATCACCATGGTGGCATCCTGCTGGAAATACGAGAAGCATGAGAGAGTCACATTTACAAGCAGCCTCCAAATCAACCTTCCCCACACAACCCTTGTTGTTGATCGATAGTCGTGTGCATTCATTCGTTTTTCATTAAGTCCCTCTATTCACTTAACAAGCACATACTGGTCACTGTCAAGGTCCTGGTAAGTAAGGAGGTAAGTCCACTCAGGAGAGGAGAACCCCTGCATCCCATCTGACAAAAGTTTTGCTGCCAGATCAACAGAATGCTATGGGAGCCCGAAGGAGAAAACAGATAGATTTTGGAGAGCCCATACATTCTTCAAAGAAGAGGTGACATGGGTGACACTTGAGCTGGGTGGTAAGGGCTCAACAGGGAGGAAGGAGGGGGCATTCCTAGGAGAAACAAAAGTGTGATAGAGAAGAGCAAAGGTCAGAAGTTGACACTACTTGGAGAGAAAAATGAATGGTGCCAGGTGACTAGAGAGGGTACATGGAGAGATGGTGTTAGGAAATGCAGGCAAGAAGGGGAGGGTCAGTCAGACAGCACTGTGGGAGTTGCTTAAAGGCTCTATATCAGACCTGTGTTCTGGGATCATAAAGCTTGCCATAGTACAGAGAGTAAGAAATAGGGAAGATCCTGTAGATTGAGAACATGACCATGAAGCTGTCACAGGGAACCTGGGGAAGGCAGACAAGACCTCGGTCTTCTCAAGTGTGAGTGAAAATCCACAGGAGAAGGTAGCAGTTGGAGGGACAGCGACTGGTCTCCATTCATCCCAACCAATTCTCTTCTGCTACCTCCCCATCCATCACATTTCTCTCAAGTTGTCAGCCTCAGCCATTGGGTGAATAGTGAGGCTGTTAACCAAGACAAGGGCCAAAAAAGAAGCACAGATTTGTGGCAGAGGAAAGTGGAGAGTGGCCTGAAGGTAACACTGAAGGTAACACTGAAGGTAAGTTGCCTACAAGGCACCCTGATGAGTGCACAGAGCCCAGAAGGGATATGAGAAGTGCATGTGTCAACTTGGAGTCACTGAAAAAGAAGAAATAGTTGGAGCCTTGGGAATGACTGGGGTTTGGACATAACTTTGAGAGAAGGTTGGGATTAGAAAGTTTTGTAAACATTCAGCAAGAAGGAAATGACTGTGCTTGAGTATTATTTTAATTTCTTCTATTTCTTCTGCTTGGGATACTGATGAATAAATGAAGCCCATTAAGACAGAGGGTAGATTAAGTTTATTAAGAGTTTACAAGGTAATTCCCTGATGGTCTGGTGGTTAGGATTCAGCACTTTCATTACTAGGGCCCAGGTTAAATTCTTGGTAGGGGAGCTAAGATCCTACACGCCACCTGGCATGACCCAAAAAGAGAAAAAAAAGAGCTTACAAGTTAAACAATTAGTATCCAAAAAAAAAAAAAAAAAAAGCCATGACAGTGTGAACTAAATGGAAGTGTTGGGTGATAGGAAGGGTGAAAATATCACTGTTCCAGCCTCACTGAATACAGGCCTTCTGAACACAGAATTTGGCATAAGAAACATTATTTGTTATCTATCATTGAAGGAGAGAGGAGATAGAGATTTACTGGAAGTACCAGGAAGATATTATGTGCAAGGAAGAAACTGTTATTTATGATGTAGTGTAGTGATTATATATCCAGAATCTATCATTATAGTGAATTTCATTATCTTTTTACTTGCTATAATTTATTTACCTCCTCAAGAGCTCAACAAATTCTCTCATATTTAAGAAATCTTCATTAAGTAAATAACTATATTTTGCACACCATTTTTAAAATAAGAGTTAAAGTAAGATAAAAAAGAAAAAATACATTTCTTGACTTGCTCAATGTTGCAGGACAGCTTGGAGGATGAATAATAACACAGAAATCTTGGTCTCCCATCAAACATTATTTTTTTAGGTCCCAGTTGCAGGCATTGGTTTATATTAGTTCTTTAAGCTGATTGGAAAGTGCAATGCTTTATATACATTTACTTCACATGAGACTAAATTCTTTAGTATTTATTTGTGGTCCCATACTTTCTGGATTGAAACCTTAGAAAATCTCAGTATTATTTAAATTGATGTTTATCATATGCAGGATAAAAATAATTTGTCTACTAAGACTTAACGTGACGTCAGAGAATCCACGTTATTCCCTAACTCTAGGTTTCTAAGATCTTTAGGTCTTTTGTGAGAAAATGACATAAATATACACTTATCTAGATGTCTTTGATTCCTAACAATTTCTTGTTTCATACCTACCACCATCATACAATAATTAAAAAGCATTCAGTTCAGTTCAGTCACGCAGTCGTGTCTGACTCTTTGCGACCCCCATGAACTGAAGCACACCAGGCTTCCCTGCCTATCACCAACACCCAGACCTTGCTCAAAACATGTCCATCGAGTTGGTGATGCCATTCAACCATATCATCCCCTGTCATTCCCTTCTTCTCCTGCCGTCAATCTTTCCCAGCATCAGGGTCTTTTACAATGAGTCAGTTCTTCACATCAGTTCAGTTCAGTTCAGTCGCTCCGTCATGTCCGACTCTTTGCGACCCCATGGACTGCAGTATGCCAGGCCTTCCTGTCCATCACCAATTCCCAGAGTCCAGCCAAAGCCATGTCCATCGAGTCGATGATGCCATCCAACCATCTCATCCTCTGTCCTCCCCTTCTCCTCCTGCCCTCAATCTTTCCCAGCATCAGGGTCTTTTCAAATGAGTCCGGTCTTCGCATCAGATGGCTAAAGTATTGGAGTTTCAGCTTCAACATCAGTCCTTCCAATGCACACCCAGGACTGATCTCCTTTAGGATGGACTGGTTGGTTCTCCTTGCAGTTCAAGGGATTCTCAAGAGTCTTCTCCAACACCACAGTTCAAAAGCATCAATTCTTCAGCTTTCTTCACAGTCCAACTCTCACATCCGTACATGACCACTGGAAAAACCATAGCTTTGACTAGATGGACCTTTGTCAGCAAATAATGTCTCTGCTTTTTGATATGCTGTGAAGATTGGTCATAGCTTTTCTTCCAAGGAGCAAGCATTCTTTAATTTTGTGGCTGCAATCACCATCTGCAGTGACTTGGAGCCCCCCCAAAATAAAGTCTGACACTGTTTCCCCATCTATTTGCCATGAAGTGATGGGACCGGATGTCATGATCTTCGTTTTTTGAATGTTGAGTTTTAAGCCAACTTTTTCACTCTCCTCTTTCACTTTCATCAAGAGGCTCTTCAGTTCTTCTTTGCTTTCTGCCATAAGGGTGGTGTCATCTGTGTATCTGAGGTTATTGATATTTCTCCCAGCAATCTTGATTCTAGCTTGTCCTTCATCCAGCCTGGCAATTCGCAGGAGGTATTCTGCATGTAAGTTAAATAAGCAGGGTGACAATATACAGCCTTGACATACTCCTTTCCCAATATTTAACCTGTCTGTTGTTCCATGTCCAGTTCTAACTGCTGTTTCTTGACCTGCATACAAATTTCTCAGGAGGCAGATGAGGTTGTCTGGTTTTCCCATCTCTTTAAGAATGTTCTACAATTTGTTGTGATTCACATAGTCAAAGGCTTTGGCATAGTCAATAAAGGAGAAGTAGATGTTTTTCTGGAACTCTGTTACTTTTTCTATGATCCAATGGATGTTGGCATTTTGATCTCTGGTTTCTCAGCCTTTTCTAAATCCAGCTTGAACATCTGGAAGTTCTCAGTTCATGTACTATTGAAGCCTTGCTTGGAGAATTTTGAGTATTACTTTGCTATCATGTGAGATGAGTGCAATTGTGCAATAGTTTGAACATTCTTTGCCATTGCCTTTCTTTGGGACTGGAATGGAAATTGACTTTATACAGTCCTGTGGCCACTTCTGAGTTTTCCAAATTTGCTGGCATACACAACTTCAGTATTCTTGCCTTGAGAACCCCATGAACAGTAGGAAAAGGCAAAAAGATATGACCCTGAAAGATGAACTCCCCAGTTCAGTAGGTGCCCAATATTCTACTGGAGAAGAACTTGAAAGAATGAAGAGACAGAGCCAAAGCAAAAACAATGCCCGGTGTGGATGTGACTGGTGATGAAAGTAAAGTCCAGTGCTGTAAAGAACAATATTGCATAAGAACTTGGAATATTAGGTCCATGAATTAAAACAAACTAGAAGTGGTCAAACAGGAGATGGTAAGAGTGAACATCAACATTTTAAGAATCAGTGAACTAGAATGGACCTGAACGGGTGAATTTAATTCAGATGACCATTATATAGTTCAGATACTTGTGGGCAAGAATCCCATAGAAGAAATAGAGTAGCCCTCGTAGTCAACAAGATTCTGAAATGCAGTCCTGGGTGCAATCTCAAAACCAACAGAATGATTTCATTTCATTTCCAAGGAAATCATTCAATATCACAGTAATATCAGAGTAATCCAAGTCTATGCCCCAACCAGTAATGCTGAAGAAGCTGAAGTTGAATGGTTCAATGAAGACCTACAAGACCTTCTAGAACTAACACCCAAAAAGATGTCCTATTCATCATATGGGACTGGAATGCAAAAGTAGGAAGTCAAGAGATAACTGGTGTAACAGGAAAACTTGGTATTGAAGTACAAAATGAAGCAGGGCCAAGGCTAGCAGAGCTTTGCCAAGAGCACACACTTGTCATAGCAAAAAAGCACTAGTAACATGCAAATGTATGGGGCAAATGTCAGACTAGAATAGACATAATCTAGTCTTAGCCTCTGAAAACCTCTGTATTCAACTGAACAAACATTTGTTGAATATCCACAATGGAAAAGGCATATACTAGATATACTTGGTGATACCCCCAAATGAGTAAGACATAGCCTCCTTCTTCAAGAATCATGCAGTCTGACGTATTATCTACTCATCCCGGCACATTAACTCACCCTAACACAAAAAAGACAGATTATTTGGGAGGGGAACAGAATGTGTGCATACCCATCACTTCATAGATCCTCTTAAGAAGGCTATGAATTAGATGTACATTCTTAGAGATGACGGAGAGTGGGACTGGCCTATCACCCATGCTATCTGTTTCTTTGAGCTTGTTTATGCTACTTAATGAGTATGTCCTAAATGATTAATGTAAGAAAAGCAAAGATCTATAACCATTCTCAAAGAAAAGATCTTGGCTTGCAGGATAAAATTTGTGGATAAACACATACACGCATAGCATGTTTCGGGCTTCCCAGGTGGCGCTAGTGGTATAGAATCCACCTGCCAATGCAGGAGACATAAGAGACATGGGTTCTATCCCTGGGTCCAAAAGATCCCCTGGAGGAGGGCATGGCAACCCACTCCAGTATTCTTGTTTGGAGAATCCTCATTCACAAAGGAGCCTGGCAGGCCATAGTCCAAAGTTTACAAAAAGTCAGACATGACTGGAGAGAGCGAGAGATAGCATGTTTCAATACTTTTGTTAACCTCTTACTTTATGTGACTTTTAAAAATTAATGTTGACCCCAATGGAAGCATCTGCCAGGCAGGCATTTTCACATTAAGTCTTGACAATTAGTTCAGCCCAGACCTCTGATTCCTCTAACTTTTCACAGCAATCAAAAGGCCAACAAAAGCCCTCAGAGAATGCGACTTGACAGAATTTTCTCAAAACTTGCACTTGCTTTCATGTTTCACATTTATTTAAATTATTGCAGACTCCTCCTTTAAAACCTTTGAAGGATTTTTCTGAAATAGCTCTCCCTTCATCCCTGTTTGTCTCCCATGCAGCTTCCCAGGTGGTGCTAGTGGTAAAGAATTCTCTTGCCAATTCAGGGGACACAAGAGACGTGGTTTGATCCCTGGAACAGGAAGATGCCCTGGAGGAGGAAATAGCAGCCCACTCCAGTAGTCTTGCCTGGAAAATTTTATGAACAAAGGAGCCTGGTGGGCTATAGTCCATGGAGCCACAAGCAACTGAGCACATACCTTACTTATTAATTTAGTATTAATGTCTGTGTCAATGTTTGCTGTCTGCAGTTTTTTGTTTAAGTCTTCTTCCACTCCTATTGCTTTTAAATCCCTCTTCAAAAAAAGACTCATCGTCATAATTTTCTGTTTGTAGCAACATAGCTCATTTCCCAGTGTCACAGGACAATGCAAATATTATAGCTAATCTTTAAGAAGGGTCTGGAGAGCAAGAGCTTCAGAGGCATTAAAACAGAACAAGTCCTTGTTTCAAGTGAGAGGATCTAAAATATCACGCAAAAGAACTGATGAACTATGGATGATGATTTGACCTTGAACGACAGCTGAAAAGAAACCACACTGACTTCTGGATGAAGTCTGAGACCTTTTAAAAACAGGACTAGAAACACCAACTCTAACATTTGCCATGAAAGCTCTGGGGTGACATAAACTATATTGAAATCTGCCTCCTGGTCTGTGTATGACAAACTCCTCTGGAAGGGAATTTTGCCACAGGGACTCTTTATATCCTGTATACATCTCCCCAGATGGGGGAAGGTTCAGGCATTCAGGTTATTAGGACAGGAATATTTTTCTCATAGAAAAATGTAAAATCGTCTATGAGTTTGTCTTGAGGAGAAATGTTTACGGAAACTGTCTGCCTATTTTGTGGGTAGAAAAAAATAACTTCATTTGCTTTTGAGACTTTTAAACTCCCTAGCATGGATTTATGAATATTACTCCTACTTTATAGAGAGATGAGCAAAGCATTGAGGAAGCAGACATTTCAAGGACGTGGCAGAAACAGAATCAAAGGAACTCTATTTAGCCCCCTCCCACCTTATTATATCTATCCATCTACCTAGCAAGAGCTGCATAGTTAATAATTTCGCTGAACTGTACACAAAAAGTGAGCTTTCTGTTGTTGCTTCACGTTGTGTGAGGGGATTACACCAGAAGAGGAGTGTGCTGCCCTATATCTTGAACTCCAGTTGCAAGAATGAAGAGGATGGCAGACTTAGGCTTACAAGCAAAGGATTGACTTTATCATGCCCAAGGATCTTATTTTATTCTTGCAGCTACTTTTCTCTGGTGATCAGTTCAGTCTACTGAAGTTCAAGAGCACGTGGTAGGTGAAAACACGTTCATTAGCACAGGGGATGCAAAGCTGGGGAAATGAAATCTCTCCTCTTTTAGACTTGCATCTCAGAATCCTGAGCTACTTCTGGAGGTTAACTTGTATGACCCTAGATTTATGTAGTTACAAGTGTGTGTGTGTGTGTTGTTGTTTTTCTCACTATGTCTTGCAGATTCTTTCATGACCTCATAGGCTACAGCTCGCCAGACTCCTCTGTCCATGGGATTTCCCAGGCAAGAATCCTAGAGTGGGTTGCCATTTCCTTCTCCAGGGGATCTTTCCAACACAGGGATAGGACCTGCATCTTCTACATTGGCAGGTAGATTCTTTACCACTGAGCCACCAGGGAAGCCCTATGTATATCTATATCTATATCTCTATCTATCTATCTATCTATATCTCTATATAAATCTTTATCCAATCATCTGTCTATAGACATTTAGGTTGCCTCCATGGCTTGGCTATTGCAAATAGTGCTTCTATGAACATGGGCATGCAAATAAGTTTGAATTAGAATTTTTTTGACATATGCCCAAGAATGGGATTGCAGGATCATATGTTAACTCTATTTTCAGTTCTTCAAAAAACATCCATACTGTTCTTTATAGAGGCTGAACCAATTTACAATCCAAGCAACAGTTTAGGAGGATTTCTTTTTCTCCACACTCCCTCCAGCACTTATTATTTGTAGACATTTTGATGGTGGTCATTCTGACTTCTATGACACAACTGAGCACACTCTGACTTGTGTGAGGTGATGACACCTCATTGTAGTTTTGGTTTGCATTTCTCTAATAACCTGCTATGTTGAGAATCTTTTAATGTGTCTCTTGGCCATCTGTATGTCTTCTTTGAAAAGTGCCTATTTAGGTCTTCTGCCCATTTCTTGATTGGTTGGTTATTGAGCCATATGAACTGTTTTATATTTTTGAAAATTAAGCCCTTGCTGGTTGCATCATTTGCAAATATTTTCTCCCTCCCAAAAAGGATGTCTTTTTGCTTTGTTCACAGTTTTCTTTGCTGTGCCAAAACTTTTAAGCTTGATTAGGGTCCACTTGTTTATTTTTGCTTTTACTTATATTGCCTTGGGATACAGCATGAGCATTCTAGACCTTCTAGGAAAACTATTCTGGATTTTCCAGATTTGATCTCTTACAAATCTGTCATTTCAGGGAAACCTTAGTTTTATTCATCTTTGATATTTTGATACCCATAAATACACACACACACACACACACACACATACACACAGAGAAATAAATTGTGTGACCTTCCTTCTCACTGCCATGCTTACCTCTGCCTCTAATTTCTTCATTTAAAGATGGACAAAGGGTGGTGGGAAAGCCTAGACTCCTGTTACAGATTCTGCTGTGCTGTCTTAAGAAGTGATGGCCAGGGAGGGAACTCATCAATTATAGATATGTGCCTACATCTTCAAGCAGACTTAGACATAAACACAATAAAATCACTTCTATGGCTAATAAATACTCTGTAGGCAAATTCAACTTCAAATATATCCTCATATTTCACCTAGTTTTCAATGAAAAAATGGGCTTAGGCATAAACAATGAAATTAAGTCTCAGTTAATTCCACTCATTCACTTTGCAGTTTACACTTTGGTGCTTTTTTTCTTCTGTCCACATTATCAGTCTATCAACAGATATATTAATATAAATTTTAGGTTTTCAATCTCTAAATTTTAAAGAAAAGAACCGAGGATCTTGTACATACAATTTACAGGGAAGCCCTGTACCAAAACAGATTCCCTCTAACTTTAGACATTTGTCAAAGTCTTGGGAGTGAAAATGAATGAAGCAGCATTCTCTGCTGTATATAAGAATCCATACTTCAAAAGGCAAATTATGTCCTAGATTTTACTTTTTGATGTCACAAGAATAATTCAAATGCCAAAGATTTTTATGGAATACATGATGCTTTGGCTCTATGTAACTGCACTGTTAGTGTTTGCAAAGGACTGTGGAAAATGAAAAATATTTCACTGAAGAAATGTAATGAAAAATTATTGTAACAATGTCGAAGAAAAACTTCAGTGACTATTTGGGCACTATCTTTAAAAGAGCAGGTGAAAGTATGTTTAATTAATTGGATAGATTTAAAAGCCAGATTTTACATAATCTTTTTTTTAAGGTAAAATTATTCTGTTTGTTAAGATTTTGTTATTTTTTTCTCATGACTCAACCATGAGTTCTCTTGTGGTCAGTTTCTGGCTTCTGCTTTTTATTAAGGCCTTTTGTGCTGGGACAAAAAATTGTTCTTGCTGTTTTTAAGCACACTTTGCTTGGCTGTCAGTAGTAATCAACAAAATATAACAGCAACATTGAAGGACAATGGGCAGAAGTTTGTAACATTGTACAGGAAACAGTGACTAAACCATCCCCAAGAAAAAGAAATGCAAAAAGGCAAAGTGGTTGTCTGAGGAGGCTTTACAAATAGCTGAGAAAACAAGAGAAGTGAAAGGCAAGGGAGAAAGGGAAAGACACACCCAACCGAATGCAGTTTCTGAGAATAGCGTGGAGAGATAAGAAGACCTTCTTAAACAAGTGATTCAAGTAATTAGAAGAAAACAATAGAATGGAAAAGACTATGGATGTCTTCAAGAAAGTTGGAGACATTCAGTGAACATTTTGAGGGCTTCCTTGGTGGTTCAGAGGGTAAAGTATCTGCCTACAATGCAGGAGATGTGGATTCAATCCCTGGGTTGCGAAGATCCTCTGGAGAAGGAAATGGCAACCCACTCCAATACTCTTGCCAGGAAAATCCCACTGATGGAAAAGCCTGGTAGGTCACAAACAGTCGGATACGACTGAGCAACTTCACTTTCACTTCAGGGAACACTTCATGCAAAGATGGGCATG
This sequence comes from Muntiacus reevesi, assembly GCF_963930625.1. Taxonomy (NCBI): domain Eukaryota; kingdom Metazoa; phylum Chordata; class Mammalia; order Artiodactyla; family Cervidae; genus Muntiacus; species Muntiacus reevesi. The sequence goes on from NC_089263.1 coordinate 2,385,096, forward strand.
GTAAAAGAAAGAGTAAGGACCTACCAGAAGCATAAGAGATTAAGAAATGGTGGCAAGAACACACAGAAGAACTAAACAAAAAAGTCACAATGACGTGGATAACCATGATGGTTTGGTCACTCACTTAGAGCCAGACATCCTAGAGAATGAAGTCAAAAGGACCTTAGGGAGCATAACTATGAACAAACCTAGTGGGGGTGATGAAATTCCAGCTGAGCTATTTCAAATCCTAAAAGATGATGCTGTTAAAGTACTGCACGATATGTCAGCAAATTTGGAAAGTTCAGCAGTGGCCACAGGACTGGAAAAGGTCAGCTTTCATTCCAATCCCAAAGAAAGGCAATGCCAAAGAATGTTTGGGGCCTTCCCTATAGCTCAGCTAGTAAAGAATCTGCCTGCAATGCAAGAGGCCCAGGTTTGATCCCTGGGACAGGCAGATCCCCTGGAGTAGGAAATGGCAACTGCTGCACCTTTTGGCTATTATGTCAAGCAGCTATGAGCACGTGTTGTATATATGTTTGCTTAAGAACTTGTTTTCAATTATTCTGGATATATATCTAACAGTAGAATTGTTGAGTCATATGATAATTCCATGTTTAATGTTTTGAGGAACTGGCAAACTGTTTTCCACAGTGGCTGAACATTTTGCATTATCACCAGCAATGTATGATGATTCAATTTCTCCATATCCTTGAGAAAATTGCTATTTTCTTTAAAAAAAAAAAGAATTATTACTCTAGCCATCCTAAAGGGTTTGAAGTAATACCTTACTGTGATTTTAGTTTGCATTTTCTTAATGATCAATGATTTTGAGTATCTTTATATCTGTTAGCTGACCATTTGTAAATCTTCAGAAAAATGTCTATTCAATGTCTATTTATTGCCTATTTAAAAAATTGCTTTGTTTCTGAGTTGCAATAGATCTTTATATATTCTGAGTACTGGACTCTTATCAGATATGTAATTCATTAATATTATGCTCCATTCTGTCCTCCCCCCTTTCATTTTCTTAACAATGTCCTTTGAATTAATTCAAAGTTCAATTTAACTATTTTCATTGTTCTTTCAGTTTTGGTTTCATACCTAAGAATCTGTTGACGAATCTAAATTGTGAAGATTTAATCCTGTAATTTCTTTTGTAAGTTTTGCAGATAAATCTTTTACATCAATTCAGTTCTTTAATCCATTTTGAGTTAGTTTTTGTATATAATGGGAACTAAGGATGTAACTGTGTTCTTTCACATGCAAGTATCCAGCACCATTTGTTGAAAATGGTCTTGACACCTTTGTTGAAACTTAACTGCCCATAAGATCCTTAACTCCTTCTCCTTGATCTCTACTTTTATCCCTATGTCAGTGCCCTGAGGTTTTGGTTACCATAAACTTCCAGTAAATTTAGAAATCAGGAAATGTGAGTCCTCCATCTTTGTTCTTTTTCAATATTGTTTTAGCTACCTGGAGTTCCTTGAAACTCCATATATGTTTGAGTATTGGCTTTTCCATTTCTGTGAAATTGGTCATTGAAGTTTTGATAGGGATTACATTGTATTTATTGGGTGGTATTCAGGGTTCGATCCCTGGGTCAGTAAGACCCTCTGGAGAAGGGAATGGCAATCCACTCCAGTATTCTTGCTTGGAGAATCCCATGGACAGAGAAACCTTCGGGCTACAGTCCATGAGGTTGCGAAGAGTCAGACATGACTGAGCAACTAATGCAACGCATGCATTCTTTGCTGTAAGCTCTGGGAGTTGGTGATGGACAGGGAAGCCTGGTGAGCTACAGTCCACGAGGTCACAAAGGGTCAGACATGACTGAGTGACTGAACTGAACTGATTTCTTGTTGTTGTTCTTGTTCAGTCACTCAGTCATGTCCAACTCTTTCTGACCTCGTGGACTGCAGCTCACCAGGCTTGCCTGGCCTTCATTATCACCCCGAGTTTGCTAAAAAATCAAGTCCACTGAGTTGATGATGCCATCCAATCATTCTCTGTACCACCTTCTCCACCTGCCCTCAACCTTTCCCAGCATCAGGGTCTTTTCCAATGAGTTGGCTCTTCGCATCAGGTGGTCAAAGTATTGGAGCTTCAGCTTCAACATCAGTGCTTCCAGTGCATATTCGGGGTTCATTTCCTTTAGGATGGACTGGTTTGCTCTCTTTGCAGTCCAAGGGACACCCAAGAGTCTTCTCCAGGGCCCACATTTCAAAAGCACCAATTCTTCAGTGCTCAGCTTTCTTTATAGTCCAACTCTCACATTCATACATGACTACTGGAAAAACCATAATTTTGAACAGATGGACCTTTGTTGGCAAAGTAATGTCTCTGCGTTTTTTTTTTTAATTAAAATTTTTTTTCATTTATTTTTATTAGTTGGAGGCTAATTATTTTACAATATTGTAGTGATTTTTGCCATACATTGACATGAATCAGTCATGGATTTACATGTGTTCCCCATCCCAATCCCCCCACCCCCCATCCCTTCCCTCTGTGTCTTCCCAGTGCACCAGCCCTGAGCACTTGTCTCATGCATCCAACCTGGGCTGGTGATCTGTTTCACCCTTGATAGTATACTTGTTTCAATGCTATTCTCTCAGAACATCCCACCCTTGCCTTCTCCCAGAGTCCCAAAGTCTGTTCTATACATCTGTGTCTCTTTTTCTGTTTTGCATATAGGGTTATCGTTACCATCTTTTTAAATTCCATATATATGCGTTAGTATACCATATTGGTCTTTATCTTTCTGGCTTACTTCACTCTGTATAATGGGCTCCAGTTTCATCCATCTCATGTCTCTGCTTTTTAATATGTGATCTAGGTTGGTCATTCCTTTTCTTCCAAGGAGCAAGTGTTTTTTGATTTCATAGCTGCAGCCACCATCTGCAGTGATTTTGGAGCCCAAGAAAATAGTCTGTTGCTGTTTTGGTTGTTTCCCCATCTATTTGCCATGAATGATGGGACCAGATGCCACGAACTTCATCATTTGAATGATGAGTTTTAAGCCAGCATTTTCAATCACCTCTTTCACCTTCATCAAGAGGCTCTTTAGTTCCTCTCTGCTTTGCTTTCTGCCATTGGGTTGGTGTCATCTACATTTCTGAGGTTGTTGATATTTTTCCTGGCAATCTGGATTCCAGCTTATGATTCATCTAGTCCTGTATTTCACATGATGCACTCTGCGTATAAATTAAACAAGCAGGGTGACAATACACAGACTTGATGGACTCCTTTCCCAATTTTGAACCAGTCTGTTTTTCTATGTCCAGTTCTAACTGTTGCTTCTTGATTTGCATACAGACTTCTCAGGAGACAGGTGAGGTAGTCTTGTGTTTGGTATTCCATCTCTTGAAGAATTTTTCATAGTTTGTTGTGATCCAAACAGTCAAAGGCTTTAGCATAGGACAATATTCTGATCTTGACAATATTTGCAACCCATGAATACAGTTTATCTTTCCATTTATTTAGGTCTTCATCAATTTCTTCCAGTAATGCTTTGTAGCTTTCAGTTTAATTATAGCTTTGCTTGGTTAAATATGTTCCTGGATATTATATTCTTGTTTATTTTATTGTAAGTAGAATTGTTTTCTTAATTTTCTTTTCAAACTGTTCATTACTATTATGTCTTTTGGTCTACAGTATTGCTTAACTTTTAAGTTAACCTTACCAGTTATGTGTGTGTGTGAATTCTTTAGAATTTACTGTGTGTGATTTTTGTTATCTATGAATAGGGACAGTTTCACTTATACATTTAAAATTTTAATATCTTATTTATTTTTCTTACCTATTTACCCTGGCTGGAACTTCCAGTACAATATTGAATACAAGTGGCAAAAGTGGGCACACCTATCCTGTGCCTGACTTTAGTTTTCAGGCATTCTCTGTTGAGTATATTAGTTGTAGGTTTTTCATAAATGTCCTTTACTAGGTTGAGGAAGTTTCAGTCTACCTAGATTGGTAAATGATTCTGCCATGAAAGGTTGTTGGATTTTGCCAGATGCTTTTTTTCTGCCTCTATTGGGATAATCATATGGTTCTTTCCCTTCATTCTATTAACATAATACTTTTTATATGCTTAACCACTTCATTCCTAGGCTAGATTCCACTTGGTCTTGGTATAAATTTTTTTTAATATGGTACTGGATTCAGTTTGCTAATATTTTAGTTTTTTTGCACCAATATCCGTAAAATATTTTTGTCTATAGTTTTTTGTGATGTTTTTGTCTGGCTTTGGTAACAGGGTTAATGCTGGACTCATTAAAATGAGCTTTATAGTCTTCCTCCTTCTTCTGTTTTTTAGTTTGGGAAAGATTGGTGATGCTTCTTCTTTAAATGCTTGGTGTTAATAGAATTTGCAAGTAAAATTCTCTGGTCTTGGGCTTTTCTTTGTGAGAAGTTTTTGATTATTTATTCAGTCTCTTTTCAGATTTCTAATTTTTTCTTGAGTCACTTTTAGTAGTCTGTGTATTTCCAGAAATTTGTCCATTTCATCTAGGTTATCTAATTTATCAGTGTACAATAGTTCATAGTATTCTCTTAGTAGTCCTTTTTATTTCTGTTTCATTTGTTAACTTTTTTCAAAGAGCCAACTTTAGGTTTTGTTGATTTTATCTATTATTTTTCCATTTCAACTTTCTCTGCCCTAGTCCTCATTATTTCCTTCCTTTTTCTGGCTTTTGGTTTGTGTGTGTGTGTTAGTCACTCACTCATGTCCGACTCTGAGACCCCGTGGACTGGGACTAGCCAGGCTCTTCTGTCCACGGGACTCTCCAGGCAAGACTGGCTTGGGTTGTCATTTCCTTCCCCATTTAGTTTGTTCTTAATCTCCTTAAGATGTAAATTTAGGTCACTGATTTGAGTTCTTTCTTCTTTTTTAAAGAAGGCAGTTTCAAGTATAAATTTCCCTATGAGCACTGCTTTCAGAGAATCCCAAAAGTTTTGGTCAATCCATATAGATGTTTTTGATGATAGGATGTTTTAGGTCTTCATGCCTTTGTATCTGGGACTTTTGTGTATATTCTTGCGGTTATCTCAACAAGTCACAAAAAGTCAGGAAGAGGGACTTCCTTGGCACTTCAGTGATTAAGACTTCTTCTTTAAATGCAAAGGGTGTGGGTTCAGTCCCTGGTTGGGGAGCTAAGATCTCACACACCTTGGGGCCAAAATATCAAAACATAAACAGAAGCAATATTGTAACAAATTCAAAAAAACCTTTAAGAATGGTCCACGTTTTTTCTTTTTTTTTTTTTTCTTTTTTTTAATTTTGGGTAACGATAACCCTATATGCAAAACAGAAAAAGAGACGCAGAAGTACAGAACAGACTTTTGAACTCTGTGGGAGAAGGTGAGGGTGGGATGTTTCGAAAGAACAGCATGTATATTATCTATGGTGAAAAAGAATGGTCCACATTTTTTAAAAAAATCAAGAAGAGTGATTTTTAGAAGGTTAATGAATTGCTAGAGCCCTTATATTTTTATGTATTCTAAATTTTGGTACATATAAAATAAATTAAAAAGCAAGTTGTTTTCAAATACCACCTAGGAGAAGAAATACAAGCAACATACCAATATACCAAGAAGAACTGATGGACTCAGGAATATAAAATATTCTAACGTAGAAACAAATTTAAACATGTCATTCCCAAGCCAAAAACCCTTTTCATAGCTACTACCTGTTTTCCAATAAGGCCCACATTCCTTTTCAGAACAAGGAAGGATCTTAAAAAATGGTTATTTAAGTCTCCAATTCCCCATAGCACCTTCTTTTTATTTTCTAGCAATAACTGTTGTGACGTCTTGCTCAGCCTTTGATGCTCCAGAGTCCTAGATCTTTGCCAATGCTGTTTCCTTGCCTGGAGTGCTCTATCCTCTTTCTTTGTTTAGTTAAATATTCCTTGTCTTTAAAGATTCATTTCAGGCATGATTTCCCCCAGGGGACTCCAGATATTCTCAAGTACAGTTTGCACTTATGCTTGAGCTGTAAAAATGTCTTTTACTGAATTAAACTGAAATTTCTGTTTTTGTAATACCCCCTAACGCCCACCACTTTTAGATTGAAAGCTCCTAAATCTAAAACCTCAGTTGGTTCACATTTACTAAGTACCTCTTATAAAACTTGGCACATAGTAAATTCTTATTAAGTACATGTTGAATTGAATGAAAGGGGACCATGCTGTTGGGTGACATGTAGGCCATGAGAGTTATAGGGTTTAAAAAAGAAGCTAAGAGGTTGCCAAGAGCTACAGTGTCAGGAGGAATCACCAGGGAAATAGGACTTGGGTTGTCTCGGGAAAGTAGGACTTGGGTAGGAAGAAGAAGAAAAGATCAGTTCGGGCCAGGGGCTTACCACTAAAAGGTGAAGCTAAACAAAGAAGAGACCCGGATTATCTTGGGACAATGAGACTAGGTGGATTGGAAGGTCATGAGGCCGTGGGAGCTCTGAGAATGCCGGTGGCTAAAGATGGGCTGGTTCAGTGTTGTGTTCACCACAGCCCCCAACCTGCAGTGTTTCCTCCCAGTCTCTCCCTGTTGGCCAGATAGTTTGGAGTCTTCTGTCTCTAATATGAAGAAGACTGCTTTCTCTTGACTGCCTGTCTCTAGAAGGCTTTGTCCTCACTGAACATTGAAGTTAGTTCAAGGGGAGTGCTGGAGAATCAGGAAACCCAGATGAAACTGGAAATGGTCAGTGAGCCCCAGGACTTCTGAGTGAATGGGCCAGCTCAGCTGAGTACTGCTCATTATGCATGCCTGAATTTCCCTTAAACCTGAAATTTCTTTATTTGCATGTTATCTAATGGGATACTAATTACACCTCTAATGAGCCAGTACCTAGGGCATTAAACCTGGACTCACTTCCTCTTAGAGATTTTATTTTTGAAACAGAGTATTTTAATATACAGATGTAAGATAATAATGTTTCATTTAACGTGTACTATTCCTTTGTGTATCAACCATCATTATGCCTGATTATTCCACCATATTATGAGCTTTGTTAAAAGGAGAAAAAGCAGCTTGTCTTCCTTATGGTTAAAAAAGAAAGAAAGGAAATAAAATAAACCAACTGAATATAAGTGATGCTATATATAAAAGGGGCTTGGGTTGCCATGGTAACCAACAAATTCTAAAAATGATGGAAAGAAAGGAACATCAGGTTGCTATGATAAATGACACTCGAAGTGGCAGGTTTCTTGTGGTGCTTGTTTTTAATTAATGCAGCTCTGTAAGAAGCATTATTATTGAATAATAGATTAATAGGGAAATCAGGAAGCTGGCTTGAAGACTCATTTTTTCAGCACTGGGATAACTAATAAGAGGATGCAGGGAGCAACAGGAGAGTGATGTGCTACAGTGAAAGAGGATGCCGGATGGTGGTTCTCTGAGATCACATGAGAAGTGCATGCACCACACTCTCCTAGGCTGCAGAAACAGCTGTCGCCAGATCAGTCATCAGAGTGAAGCTAAAAATACAACCATCACCACCAAGGAGAGAAGTTGTGTAACATAAAAAAATCACTAGCTTAAAAATTTCTTTTAATACCCCATTTCTACCATTGGTGCTTTTTGGTAAGTGTTTTAACGTCTGCTATTTAAAATGAAAACGTGTGTGTGTGTGTGTGTGTGTGTGTGTGTGTGTGTGCGTGTGTGCTCAGTCGCTCAGTGGTGTCCGACTCTTTGCAACCTCACAAACTGTAGCTGGCCAGGTTCTTCTAACCATGGTATTATCCAGGCAAGAATACTGGAATGGGTTGCCATGCCCTCCTCCACAGGATCTTCCTGATCCACGGATCGAGCCCATGTCTCCTGCATCCCTGAATTGGCAGGTGGATTCTTTACCACAGGCGCCACCTGGGAAGCCCCATGTATATACATACACAAGTACTTACGTCTCCTTTGGCAACCTCTTTCTTTCAGCAGAATGAGAGATTCCCCCAACACTGAATTCATAATGAATTGTGCTCCCCACATCAGGAGATCTGAGTGGGGTTCTGCTCAGATATGTTCAGACATCAAAACACACAAGTAGTGTTTTGACAAGACAATCATTGTTTAATACACATGGAAGAGAAGATATACAGACTCTTGCTCAGTTCAGTTCAGTTTAGTTGCTCAGTCATGTCCGACTTTTTGTGACTTCAGGGACTTCAGCACGCCAGGCCTCCCTGTCCTTCGCCAACTCCCGGAATTTACTCAAACTCATGTCCATTGAGTCAGTGATGCCATCCAACCATCTCATCTTCTGTCATCCCCTTCTCCTCCTGCCCTCAATCCTTCCCAGCATCAGGGTCTTTTCAAATGAGTCAGCGCTTCACATCAGGTGGCCAAAGTATTGGAGTTTCAGCTTCAACATCAGTCCTTCCAATGAACACCCAGGACTGCTCTCCTTCAGGATGGACTGGTTGGATCTCCTTGCAGTCCAAGGGACTCTCAAGAGTCTTCTCCAACACCACGGTTCAAAAGCATCAATTCTTTGGTGCTCAACTATCTTTACAGTCCAACTCTCACATCCATACATGACCACTGGAAAAACCATAGCCTTGGTGAGATGGACTCTTGCTATTGTGGTGGAAATTGAAACAAATAGAGGTGGGGTAATGTCCACAAGATATGAAGCTGAGGTGGAATAATGGGAGTGTCCTGCCATCTGCTCTGGGTTGGGATGCCATGAGCTCCTTGACCTGGGTCAGGCTGATGACTGGTGCATTTCTTCTTTTATTGAGGTTCACAGAAACTATGAGGGCATAGACACAGGAAAACACGTTCAGAGGAGAGCAGAAAATCCCTATAAATGGTACGGGTGGTAGATCCATTTCTTACATATACTTCAAGCTATAAAGTGCTTAGCTGGTCAGGTTTTCCAAATCCTTATTGCTTGTCTGGTTGGCTTCAGTCTTCTACCTCCCAGGACAGCTGTTTGTTGCTGTATCTCTACACCTACAGTACAAGGCAAAATAATAGCTTGTCTTACCTCTGACACTGTTAGCTTTTTGTGGGTAAAGCAAATGTCTTTCCATGAAAGAATGAATAAATAAAACTAACCTACGTGTGTAGGTGACCTCAGAGTCTCACTCTAGTTAATTAGTTCATCTGTCCATCCAACACTTTTAGGAGCAGACCTTGTTTCAATGCCTGGGCAGCTGTGGTTAAGGCAATGCAAGCACCTGCTTTGGTTCTGGTATTCAGGGGGCAGCATGAACAACCAAGGGGATAATTAAGACCACCCAGGAAACACTGCAGTAGAAGTGTATGCACAGCTGAATATGTTAGGATCCAGAATTCCCAGAACTGGGAGCTTTCCAAGAGAAAAACAAAACTTGAAGAGAGGCTTAAGGAGACAGGTAGGTAGGCAGAAAAGGTGAAGACTGTTTGAGATCCAGGAGGCACAGACCAGCACAGGATATTTGTTGAACTTGTTAGAAATGACATGTGTCTAGAATGCAGGTGTGTGTGGAGGAGGGGAAGGCTGTGGGTGAACAGGCTATGGGCTTGCAGCTCATGGAGAGGCCTGCTCATCCTGCCCCAGCAGGAGCACTGATTCCAAAGCTAAAGTGAGCTTCTGGTCTCTTATACGTACATTTTAAGTTATGGAATCAATATTAGCTCTTCGAAAGTTTGGAAAATATGACGAGTAGAGAGGAAAAAAGCACCAATTGCCTCACCACCAGAAATACCTAGTGTTAACACATTTTAAGGTATTTTTTCACAGCTATGTGGGTATATGTATACTTTTTAACATATAAGAATAGTAAATGCCTATATTAAAGTTTTTTAATTTCACAAATCCTTGGCTAAGTTAAAGAAAAGTTGGAAGTACAGTGCAAGGAATTTTTTTCTTCAACCATCTGCAGGTCAGTTGCCCACCAGGTGCATCCGTCCATATTCGTGTACAAGGACATTCTCCTACCTTACCTCAGTTTAAAACAGTCACAGAGAAAACCATGACACTAACTTTAGCACATAATGCTCAGATTCTCAGACTTCAGTTTCTCCCAGTTGTCCCTAAACAGACTGTTAACAAAAGGATCAGGTTCAGAATACATGTTGCACTTGACTGTCATGTCCATTGCCTGCTTCAGTCTGAGATGGGTCTTCAGTCTTCGTGGGACGTTGATGACCTCAAAACTTCTGAAGATCACAGGGCACTTCTGAGGGAAAGATCCCTCAGCTGGGGTTTTTCTCTGGTCTCCTCTTGATTTGCCTTGGTCTTGGGTGTTTGGCAGGAACAACATGAACAGGCTGCATATCCATCCTATCAGGTGGGGGCGTCTTGGATGATGATGTTCATACTAATCTCCCAGGTTTTCAGCTGGAACTCTCCACTGAAAAGGGACTCCGTTAGTCTTTTGTAATTGGTAAGAATTTTCTATGGAGTATTCTTGCTGGAAGACGATTCTCTTGCATTTCTGGCACCTCTGAGGGGCACTGCCTCTGTTTTGTTCTGGCCTGTCTTTTCATCCTTGCTCAGTCAGCTCAGTTCAGTCGCTCAGTCGTGTCCGACTCTTTGCGACCCCATGAATTGCAGCACACCGGGCCTCCCTGTCCATCACCAACTCCCGGAATTTACTCAAACCCATGTCCATCGAGTCGGTGATGCCATCCAGCCATCTCATCCTCTGTCGTACCCTTCTCCTCCTGCCTCCAATCCCTCCCAGCATCAGGGTCTTTTCCAATGAGTCAACTCTTCGCATCAGGTGACCAAAGTATTGAAGTTTCAGCTTCAGCATCAGTCCTTCCAGTGAACACCCAGGACTGATCTCCTTCAGGATGGACTGGTTGGATCTCCTTGCAGTCCAAGAGGCTCTCAAGAGTCTTCTCCAACACCACAGTTCAAAAGCATCAATTCTTTGGCACTCAGCTTTCTTCACAGTCCAACTCTCACATCCATACATGACCACTGGAAAAATCATAGCCTTGACTAGATGGACCTTTGTTGGCAAAGTAATGTCTCTGCTTTTTAATATGTTATCTAGGTTGGTCATAACTTTCTTTCCAAGGAGTAAGCGTCTTTTAATTTCATGGCTGCAGTCACCATCTGCAGTGATTTTGAAGCCCCCCAAAATAAAGTCTGACACTGTTTCCACTGTTTCCCCATTTATTTGCCATGCAGCGATGGGTCCAGATGCCATGATCTTAGTTTTCTGAATGTTGAGCTTTAAGCCAACATTTTCACTCTCCTCTTTTTAGTTCCTCTTTACTCTCTGCCATAAGGGTGGTGTCATCTGCATATCTGAGGTTATGGATATTTCTCCCAGCAATCTTGATTCCAGCTTGTGCTTCTTCCAGCCCAGCGTTTCTCATAATGTACTCTGCATTTAAGTTGAAAAAGCAGGGTGACAATATACAGTCTTGATGTAATCATTTTTCTATTTGGAACCAGTCTCAACAGAGACTGTCCAATTCTAACTGTTGCTTCCTCACCTGCATTCAGGTTTCTCAAGAGGCAGGTCAGGTGCTTTGGTATTCCCATCTCTTTCAGAATTTTCCACAGGTAATGTTTCCCTCTAGAGTACAGGGCAGTTTTGTTCACTACCCAGAGTAATAAAGATAATGTTTCACTAAGGGGCAAGCTTTGGGCAAATTGATTAAAGACCATTATAAAAGTTTTGGGATTTCGTTTTTTAAAAAATTCATTTTATTGATTTATTTTCCTGGTGATCCAGGGCAGGCCTTCCAATGCAGAGAATATGGTTTTGAGAGATCAGAGAACTAAGATTGCACATTCTGCGGGACTACTAAGCCCACATGCCAAGACTAGACAAAGTCTGCACACCACAATGAAAGCCTACCACAGTCAAAATAAAGAAGAAAAAAAAATTAAATCTATATTATTGAAGTATAGTTGATTTACATTAGTTTCTGGTATATAGCAGTATATAGCATCTGCATTATATAGCAGAGTGATATATGTACATCTGGTATATAGCAAAGTGATTCAGCTATACATATATAAAATAGTTTGCATTTGCTAATCCAAAACTCCCCATCCATCCCTCCCCACCTCCACCTTGGCAACCATAAGTCTGTTCTCCATGTCTATGAATCTGTTTATATTTTGTAGATAAGTTTATTTGTGTCATATTTTAGATTTCATGGATAAGTGATATCATATGGTGTTTGTTTTCTTCTTTTTGACTTCACTTAGTATTGAAAGATTGTTGCTGAACAATAAGATGCCGGGATTCTTGGCCTCCGGAGGAGACGAATTCAATCCGGGGCCAGAGACGAGGCTGGATCTCTCAAAGCTTTTGTGTAATAAAGTTCTATTAAAATATAAAGGAGATAGAGAAAGCTTCTGACATAGGCATCAGAAGGGGGCAGAAAGAGCACCCCTCTGCTAGTCTTCAGCTGAATGTTAGATAGTCACTAGCAGTCTGTTAATGAAAAGAAAGGAATGTCTTAAAATTTAGAATGGCACCAGATAATTCATCCCCGGCCATAAACGATTGACTTGAATCTTATAGAAGGGTAGTTTACCAAACAAGTAGCTTCGTTTACATAGATTAGGGGGACAATATCTGAGTAAGTATGTTGGGCCATTTGGCAGAACTTACAGAGTCTGGGGTAATTTAACATATCTTAAGACAAACATTTCCATAAGAAAGAAAATGTATTGGTTAACTTAAGGTTTGAGACTAGTTAGCTTCAGGTGAAACCAGGTGTCATGGCAATACAGCATTTTAAGAGAAACCTCCTTTCAAATCTGTATGGAGAAGAAAAAAATACCGCTCTGCTTAAGAGAGATAAAAATGCCTGGCACTTGCAGCCTATTTCCTCAGTTTGGAGACCTGCCTGTTACCCTCTCAATATTGATAATCTCTAGCTCCATCCATGTTGCTAAAAATGGCATTATTTCATCCTTTTTTATGCCTGAGTAATATTCCATCATATATATATATATCACATCTTTAACTATGCATCATCTGTCAGTGGATATTTAAGTTACTTCCAAGTTTTGGCTATTTAAATAATGCTGATATGAACATAAGGGTGAATGTATTTCTTTCTTTTCTTTTTTTTTTTGAATTATAGTTTCATCCAGATATATGCCTAGGAGTGGGATTGCTGTATCATTTGGCAAAACTATTTTTATTTTTTTGAGGAACTCCCATTCTGTTCTCTATAGTGGCTGCACCAATTTACATTCTCACCAAATTTTTAGGATGATTAAAAGTTTGGGGTTTTCTAAGCCCAAGGCTCCTCGGCTGTGATATGAACGTGCTGTGTGTGTATATTCACCTGGTCCACATGGAGTTGTCCCTGCAGGACTTGGAGGACAAGAGTATCCAAGAGAAACTCCGAGTTCTGCCTGCTGTGCAGTGAGTAAAAAAGTACCTTTTCTTCCAGCCTCTGTGAAACTATCAGCAACTTACTTGTTACACTGCAAGGGTAAAACCTCAGAGCTCCTGGGAACTTTGAAACTATGTAAACATCCCTTCTTCATCAAACTTAAAATGTATTTATTTTTATCTTTAAGGGCACATGACTACCTATTTTTACAAAAGTTTATTATCCACTACTATTGCTATTCTCTTTGATCCACAGATCAGATTCCCCAATTTGGCCAATGGGAAACCCTTCAAGTTTATCCATATCTTTTTGACATATTCTCATCAGTCTATGATCACTTACTTGGTTTCTGGCACAAAAAAAGATATTTTAGCTCATCTGTATTTTTCCTGCCCCTCCCCTTGATCCAGCCATTTCTCTAAGGAGCTCTAGTTTCATTTACAGGAATACGATATTTAGAAGTTATCACATGGGCTGTAAGAAATGGCCAAGTACAGAGTCACAATCCCTCAAAACTCACCTGACTTCTTATACCAATTACTAGTTCAGAGAGTGCCCCCAAAATATCTATCTCAGGTTTGATAATTCACTAGAAGGTCACCAAACTCTCTGAGAGCTGTTATACTCGTGGTTACAGCTTATTACAGGCAAAGTATACAGACTGAAATCAGCCTAGGGAAGAAGAGGTGGAGGAGAAGGGCCAGATAGGGGGTCTCTACTGTTCTCTTCCCTGAGTGAGGAGGGTGGGGTACTAGCCTGGCATCTGTATGTAACAGGGCACATGATGTTGCCATCAAGGAACCCACCCGATCTTTGTTGTCTAGAGTGTTTACTGAGGTTATCACATAGACATGATCAATGAATTGATTGCCTGTGTGGTTAATTCCAGTCTCCAGCTACACTGATACCAGCTGACTCCAAAGCCCTCTCCCTGAGTCACACTGTTGGTCTTTCTGAAAGGGGTAGCTGGCCTCCACCCTAAGATTGTATGGATGTGCCCAACTCTGAGTCACACCATCAGACTAGCCAGCATGACCCACAGCCTACAGGCAAAGAAAGACAATCCTACCAGGCATAATGTTGCAAAGATGCAAAGACTGCCTCCCAGAGGCTGAGGGGCAGAAGCTCGGCCTTTTCTCTGTGCAAGGTCAAATTCTTCATGACACAAAGGCACTCGTGTGCTCACTGGTGTCAGGGTGCCAATGCTGTAGGCTTTTCTGTTTTTTAATGAACTCATTTATTTTTGGCTGCTCTGGGTCTTCACTGCTGCCTGTGGGCTTTCTCTAGTTGCATGGGCTTCTCGGTGCAGAAGCCTCTCTTGTCGTGGAGCACGAGCTCTAGAGTACATGGGCTTCAGCAGCTGCAGCACGCGGACTCAGTGGCCCATGGCATGCAGAATCTGCCCAGACCAGCGATGGAACCCATGTTCCTTGCATTGGCAAGCATATTCTTAACCACTGGGCCACCAGGGAAGGCCTCCCAGACTCCTTTAAATGACAGCAAGGGGACAAATGTATGGACACATACACACAAACTTGCACCTTTATTTATTTCTTTCATCTCCTGTTTTCTGCATTCAGTTAGACATCCACCTGTATTCAAAATCATGAATTAACACCAATACCTCCAATAACAGTCCAACACTATAGAGTTCACTGAAGTTTTCTCCCTTTCCCACATTTGTAAATTCTCTTCCCCAGTAGTAAGAAACCATTAGTCTTGATATATTTCCTTATATGATCAACTCCTCTGTATTTACCAATCTCCCTTTCCTGCCCCCACACTCTCCCTCCCAGGTGTAAATACCTTCCTAACAGGTTTGCCCTCTGACACCCAATGCTGGAGCACCCCTCTGGGAGGAAATTCCTCACCCTTTTTGGACCCCAAACCCCAAGTTGTATTACATGACAGGTCAATGAATCAGAGATGAGGTGCTGAGGAAAGGGAATATGACCTTATTTGGAGATTCCGCTGACTGAGAAGATAGCAGACTGATGTCTCAAAATAAGCATCTTATTGGGGTCTTGATGCCAGATTCTTTTATACATCAGAGATGGGGAGAGGTGAGGAAACAAAGTAAAGTCCATTAATCTTGCAAATATTCCTAGGATGGCAAGTCTTATGCAGGGAATGTGTTATTCCCTTCCTGCCACCTACAGATGGACAGGGTCCTTATCAAAGGCACTTTAAGTGTAATAGTCAGGCAGGGGAGCATGATTTTCTGAGGTGAGCCATTATGTATGATTATAATAACAAAGCAGCGGAAAGCAAGTCAAAGAAGCAATTCCAATATGGAGTCAGAATTGACTTTTTGAGTCTGGACAGGTGAACCACTCTCTTGAGTGGATGCCTTTCCCACGTTACTCATGCTCTGAGACCTCATAAGAAGGGAAAGGAGAAGAGGGAGAGGAAGAACTATGTACTGATTTGCCAGCATAGCTTTTCTGACTATAAATTTAATACTTGCTAAATTTGAAATGTACAGAAAAGTATAAAGAAGAGATTAAAAGTCATCTACAACTCTACTATTTAGAGATTTCAATTAATTTTTTTTTTTTTTTTTTTGCTTTCTACCTTGTACCTTTCCTTTGTTGATGTTGCTCAGTCACTCAGCTATGTCTGACTCTTGCAACCCCATGGACTGCAGCAGGCCAGGCTTTTCTGTCCTTCCCCATCTCCTGGAGCTTGCTCAAACTCATGTTCATTGAGTCAGTGATGACACCCAGCCATCTCATCCTCTGTCACCCCCTTCTCCTCCTGCCCTCAATCTATCCCAGCAGCAGGGTCTTTTCCTATAAGTCGGCTCTTCTCATCAGGTGGTCAAAGTATTGGAGCTTCAGCTTCATCATCAGTCCTTCCAATGAATATTCAGGGTTGATTTCCTTTAGGATTGACTTTTAGATTGTCGCTTTCCTAAGGACATTTAAAAATAGTTGTTAATATAATTTGTATAATTGAACAGCAGGGCCCTGTGGGGCCCTCCCAGGGTCAAATCCTGTATTTGCCCCCTATTTCTTGTTCATACGAAACAGGTTTCATTCAGCCTCCTTGACCTTCCTTGCTGCTTCTTGGCTGGAGAATCCCAGGGACAGGCTAGCTTGGTGGCCTGCCATCTATGGGGTCGCCCAGAGTTGGGCACGACTGAAGTGACTTTGCAGCAGCAACAGCAGATAAGCAAATGACACCACTCTTACAGCAGAAAACAAAGAGAAACTAAAGAGCCTCTTGATGAAAGCAAAAGAAGAGAGTGAAATAGCTGGCTTAAGACTCAACATTCAAAAAACTAAGATTATGGTATCTGGTCCCTTCACTTCATGCAAATAGATGGGGAAACAATGGAAACAGTGAGAGACTTGATTTTCTTGGGCTCTAAAAATTATTGCAAATGGTGACTGCAGCCATGAAATTAAAAGACACTCGCTCCTTGGAAGAAAAAGTATGACAAACCAAGATAGCATATTAAAAAGTAGAGATATTACTTTGCCGATAAAGATCCATATAGCCGAAACGATGGCTTTTCCAATAGTCATGTATGGATGTGAGAGTTGGACCATAAAGAAGGCCTAACAACAAAGAATTGATGCTTTCAAACTGTGGTCTTGGAGAAGACTTCTGAGTCCTTAGCACTGCAAGGAGATCAAACCAGTTCATCCTAAAGGAAATCAACTCTGAATATTCACTGGAAGGATTGATGCTGAAACTCCAATACTTTGGCCACCTTATGGGAAGAGCCGACTCATTGGAAAAGACCCTGATGCTGGGAAAGTTTGAAGGCAGGAGGAGAAGGGGACGACAGAGGTTGAGATGGTTGGATGGCATCACTGACTCAATGAATATGAGTTTGAGCAAACTCAGGGAGATCGTGAAGGACAGGGAAGCCTGGTGTGTTGCAGCCCTTGAGGTTGCAACGAGTCACAACTGACCAACTGAACAACAACTGTTAACACCCATGAGTGTACCTAATAGGAAGAAGTTCTACTATAAATTTTAATTTTATCTGTTCCTGTGTTTTCTTGCAGAAAATTCTCTTACACTTCTTTCTCTTCACAGAAGCACTCTCAATTCCTAATTAGGCACCCTGGAGCTACCTGCTGCTGATCAAAGAAGTTCGATGGTTTCTGGAATTTATCAGTGAGCATGACACAAATCTGCCATTTTGTTATGAAAGCAGCTCTACTTGGGGAACTGACACTTTCCCCCCTTGTGTTCTCCCTTGTACACAAGCTATCTCTTTTAATAAAAAAAATTTGCTTGCTGAAGAGTCTTCTGGAAGCCTTATTCATGTGTCTGGTATTGCAGTCCAAGAATCTGGAAAGGACCCAGTAGCAGTGAGATCAGTTACTTAGCTCACCAGGGCATGATGCCCAAGTTGACTGTGACTGTTGGTAAAGAAAAACATCACCTGCTGCTCTCAATAAGCAAAAGATGTTGCAGCCTCAAGTCATCATATTACATCATCCCTGATGGTGCACCCTGAAGGGACTCAGGATGAAAACCTTAGGATACTGGCCCCAGGTAGCTGAGGTACATGCCAAAGAAATGATTTCAGTGAACCCAGACCCTGCATCTTCCCAAACATAGAAAAGTGCTAAATCCCTAACTTCAGATATCTGGTTTTCTTTGATTAACAGTCATGTTTTGATGTTCTTTGGCTGGGTTCAAGTGCCAGCACATGGGTTCGAGCCCCAATCTGCGGTAAACGGTTTCCTTCTGACTACTTGGTCTTTCTTGCAAAAGCGCTAATATATCCTGCCCACCCCACCCCCACCCTTCCTCTTCAGGGCAGCCCTTCAGAATGATCTGAGAGTCCTGTCCCTTGGCCTTGAAGTCCTCAGAAAGTCCACCAAATAAAACATAGCTTTCAACATCTAGTTTGTGCATTTTTTTTTTCAGGTGATAGTCTTTTCTTATTTCCAGGTCTTGCAGCCCCCCAAATTGACTCAAACCCAAATTCCTACATTAAACCTTTCTATTCCCTTAATTTTTTGTAGTGTTTTTGTCTTCCAAACCTAAACCAAACTAATACATTGGATAATACACTTTCTACGTAGAAGTTGCTAAAGATAGAGCTATCCTTGCTTGGGACACCCCATCAATGGCCTGAAACTTAAGTATCTTTCTTGCTCCTGCAAATACTCTTCTTGACTAGAAACAGTCTACCAGTCAGCCAGTCTCCAAGCCAAGACAATGCAGGTCCCATAGTATTTCCTTGTTCCTTCTCATTTCAAACAAGGATGACTGTGGCCCCAGTGGATCAGATATTTTCTGTTCATCTCTTCCTCATTCCTCATAGTTTGTCCTATAATATCTTCCTGCCTTCCTGCCTTCTAGACTATTTGGCAGTTCTTTGGACTCTTGACAACAGAAATGCCTTGCTTCATGAATTGTTCAATAGAGTTTGTTTTTATCACCTACATTATCTTCTTTAGTCATTTTAAACAAAGTTTATGTATGGCAATCCACTCCAGTACACTTGCCTGGAAAATCCTATGGACAGAGGAGCCAGGTAGGCTGCAGTCCATGGGGTCCAAGATAGCTGGACATGACTGAGCAACTTCACTTTCACTTTCACTATGCACCCCATGAACAGTAATGAGAAGGCAAAATGATAGGATACTGAAAGAGGAACTCCCCAGGTTGGTAGGTGCCCAATATGCTACTAGAGATCAGTGGAGAAATAACTCCAGAAAGAATGAAGGGATGGAGCCAAAGCAAAAACAATACCCAGTTGTGGATGGGACTGGTGGTAGAAGCAAGGTCCGATGCTGTAAAGAGCAATATTGCATAGGAACCTGGAATGTTAGGTCCATGAATCAAGGCAAATTGGAAGTGGTCAAACAGGAGATGGCAAGACTGAATGTCGACATTCTAGGAATCAGCGAACTAAAATGGACTGGAATGGGTGAATTTAACTCAGATGACCCTTATATCTACTACTGTGGGAAGGAATCCCTTAGAAGAAATGGAGTAGCCACCATAGTCAACAAAAGAGTTCGAAATGCAATCTTGGATGCAATCTCAGAAATGACAGAATGATCTCTGTTTGTTTCTCTGTAGACCATTCAGGTATGACCTAAATCAAATCCCTTATAACTATACAGTGGAAGTGAGAAATAGATTTAAGGGACTAGATCTGATAGACAGAGAGCCTGATGAGCTATGGATGGAAGTTCATGACATTGTACAGGAGACAGGGATCAAGGCCATCCCCATGAAAAAGAAATGCAAAAAGGCAAAATGGTTGTCTGAGGAGACCTTACAAATAGCTATGGAAACAAGAGAAGCAAAAAGCAAAGGAGAAAAGGAAAGATATTCCCATTTGAATGCAGAGTTCCAAAGAATAGTCAGGAGAGATAAGAAAGCCTTCCTCAGTGATCAATGCAAAGAAATAGAGGAAAACAACAGAATGGGAAAGACTAGAGATCTCTTCAAGAAAATTAGAGATATCAAGGGAACATTTCACGCAAAGATGGGTTCGATAAAGGACAGAAATGGCATGGACCTAACAGAAGCAGAAGATATTAAGAAGAGGTGTTAAGAATACACAGAACTGTACAAAAAAGATCTTCATGAGCCAGATAATCACAATGGTGTGATCACTCACCTAGAGCCAGATATCCTGGAATGTGAAGTCAAGTGGGCCTTAGAAAGCATCACTATGAAGAAAGCTAGTGTATGTGATGGAATTCCAGTTGAGCTATTTCAAATCCTAGAAGATGATGCTGTGAAAGTGCTGCACTCAATATGCCTGCAAATTTGGAAAACTCAGCAGTGGCCACAGGACTGGAAAAGGTCAGTTTTCATTCCAATTCCTAAGAAAGGCAGTCCCAAAGAATGTTCAAACTACCGCAAAATTGCGCTCATCTCACATGCTAGTTAAGTAATGTTCAAAATTCTCCAAGTCAGGCTTCAGCAATACATGAACTGAGAACTTCCAGATGTTCAAGCTAGTTTTAGAAAAGGCAGAGGAACCAGAGATCAAATTGTCAATATATGCTGGATCATCAAAAAAGCAAGAGAGTTCCAGAAAAACATCTATTTCTGCTTTATTGACTACGCCAAAGCCTTGAACTGTGTGGATCACAATAAACTGTGGAAAATTCTGAAAGAGATGGGCATACCATACCACCTGACCTGCCTCTTGAGAAACCTATATGCAGGTCAGGAAGCAACAGTTAGAACTGGACATGGAACAACAGACTGGTTCCAAAGAGGAAAAGGAGTACATCAAGGCTGTATTTTGTCACCCTGCTTATTTAACGTATATGCAGAGTACATCATGAGAAACGCTGGGCTGGAAGAAGCACAAGCTGGAATCAAGATTGCTGGCAGAAATATCAGTAACCTCAGCTATGCAGATGATACCACCCTTATGGCAGAGAGTGAAAAGGAACTGAAAAGCCTCTTGATGAAAGTGGAAGAGGAGAGTGAAAAAGTTGGCTTAAAGTTTAATATTCAGAAAACTAAGATCATGGCATCTGGTCCCCTCACCTCATGGGAAATAGATGGGGAGACAGTAGAAACAGTGTCAGACTTTATTTTTTGGGGCTCCAAAATCGCTGTGGATGGTGACTACAGCCATGAAATTAAATGAAACTTACTTCTTGGAAGGAAAGTTATGACCAAACTTGAGAGCATATTAAAAAGCAGAGACATTAGTTTGACAACAAGGGTCCGTCTGGTCAAGGCTATGGTTTTTCCAGTGGTCATGTAGGAATGTGAGAGTTGGACTCTGAAGAAAGCTGAGTGCTGAAAAATGGATGCTTTTGAATTGTGATGTTGGAGAAGACTCTTGAGAGTCCCTTGGACTGCAAGGAGATCCAACCAGTCAATCCTAAAGGAGATCAGTCCTGGGTGTTTATTAGAAGGACTGATGTTGAAGCTGAAACTCCAATACTTTGCCCACTTCATGCGAAGAGTTGACTCATTGGAAAAGACCCTGATGCTGGGAGGGATTGTGGGCAGGAGGAGAAGGGATGACAGAGGATGAGATGGCTGAATGGCATCACTGACTCGATGGGCATGAGTTTGAGTAAACTCCGGGAGTTGGTGATGAACAGGGAGGCCTGGCGTGCTGCGATTCATGGGGTCACAAACAGTCGGAATGACTGAGCGACTGAATTGAACTGAACTGAACTGATGCACCTCAAAGCCAATATAGCATGACAATGCAAACAGATATGGTAAATAAAGAGGGTTAGTCATGGCTTTCCTGACAGAAGACAAATCATTTTTGACCCAATCTATTTTGGGATGTAACCCTGAATATAATGTTTGTCCTTGAACAGTTCTGAGTACTTGATGATCTTGAGAGAACAAATGAATGCAGGAACAAACAGTTGTTATCAGGTAACAGAAGTCACTCTCCACCAAGACCCATCCGTCTTGGGTGGCCCTACACAGGGTGGCTCATAGTTTCATTTAGCTAGATGAGGTTGTGATCCATGTGATCAGTTTGGTTAGTTTTTTGCGACTGTTTGTCTGCCCTCAGATGGATAAGGATAAGAGGCTTGTGGAAGCTTCCTGATGGGAGGGACTAGTTGTAGGGGAATCTGTGACTTATTCTGATGGGCTGGGCCATGATCAGCAAATTTTAATCCAATTTTCTGTTGATGGATGGGGCTGTGTCCCCTTCCTTTAGTTTGGTCTGAGGCCAAATATAGTTGGGGTAATGATGGTAATGGCAAAGTCAAGAAGAAATAATTAGAACCAGACATGGAACAAAGGACTGGTTCCAAATTGGGAAAGGAATACCTCAAAGTTGTATATTGTTACTCTGCTTATTTAACTGATATGCAGAGTACCTCATGCAGACTGGATGGAGTACACACTGGAATCAAGATTGCAGGGAAAAATTTCAATAACCTCAGATATGCAGATGACTTATGGCAGAAAGTGAAGGGGAACTAAAGAACATCTTGATGAAAGTGAAAGAGTAGAGTAAAAATGCTGGCTTAAAACTCAACATTCAAAAAACTAAGATCATGGCATCTGGTCCCACAACTTCATGGCAAATAGATGGGGAAACAGTGGAAACAGTGAGAGATTTAATTTTCTTGGGCTCCAAAATCACTAGAGAAGGTGACTGAAGTCATGAAAGTAGAAGACACTTGATCCTTGGAAGAAAAGCTATGACCAACTTAGGCAGTATATTAAAAAGCAGAAACATTACTTTGCTGACAAATTCCATCTAGTCAAAGCTATGGTGTTTCCAGTAGTCATGTACGGATGTGAGAGTTGGGCTATAAAGAAAGCTGAACACTGAAGAATTGATGCTTTTGAACTGTGGTGTTGGAGAAGACTCTTGAGAGTCCCTTGGACTGCAAGGAGATCCAACCAGTCCATCCTAAAGGAGATCAGTCCTGAATAGTCATAGGAAGACTGATGCTGAAGCTCCAATACTTTGGCCACCTTACGGGAAAGATGAGTCATTGGAAAAGACCCTGATGCTGGGAAAGTTTGAAGGCAGGAGGAGGAGGGTGCAATGTGATTTGAGAAAGAGATAGTTGTGAGGTAGAAATTACTAGGCAGTCAGTGTAGGCCTCTGAGACCTTGGACTTGTTTTCAGTAAACATCTTATTCCATTGTCTTGAGTTCCTGGATTGTGTCTTTAGCCTGACAAATTATCAACACTCAATGCAGCAAAGGGCAGTAATTAAATTCTGCTCCATATGCTTCAGGGAAAACTGGCGATCTGATGATCTTAGGCCAATACACCTGGTCCATGAGATAATGGCCAGAGTGCATGAAAAATGTGGTTACTTAATCCAAGGATTGAGAGAAGCCATAAAGATGTTAAGTATCACTTGTCCTTTCAATTGATTGGTTAGAAATAATGTGATTAAAGGAAGCATAAAAAAAAAAAAAACTGTTCTAAGTCCCACCTTGGGGGGGACTCTTTATCACCCCTCAGTGTCTATCAGTTCAGTTCGGTTGCTCAGTTGTGTCCAACTCTTTGCGACCCCGTGGACGCCAGGCTTCCCTGTCCATCACCAACTCCCAGAGTTTGCTCAAACTCATGTCCATTGAGTTGGTGATACCATCCAACCATCTCATCCTCTGTCGTCCCCTTCTCCTCCTGCCTTCAATCTTTCCTAGCATCAGGATCTTTTCCATGGAATCAGTTCTTCACATAAAGTGGCCAAAGTATTGGAGTTTCAGCTTCAGCATCAGTCCTTCCAATGAATATTCAAGACTCATTTCCTTTAGGATTGACTTGTTTGATCTCTTTGCTGTCCAAGGGATTCTCAAGAATCTTCTCCAATACCACAGTTTAAAAGCATCAATTCTTCAACACTCAGCTTTCTTTACAGTCCAATACTCACATCCATGTATGACTACTGGAAAAAACATAGACTTGACTAGAGAGATCTTTGTCAGTAAATAATGTCTCTGCTTTTTAATATGCTGTCTAGGTAGGTCATAGCTTTTCTTCCAAGGAGCAAACGTCTTCTAATTTCATGGCTGCAGTCACCATCTGCAGTGATTTTGGAGCCCAAGAAAATAAAGTCTCTCACTGTTTCCATTGTTTCCCAATCTATTTGCCATGAAGTGATGGGACAGGATGCCATAATCTTAGTTTTTTGAATGTTAAGTTTTAAGTCAGCGTTTTCACTCTCCTCTTTCACTTTCATCAAGAGGCTCTTCAGTTCCTCTTCTCTTTCTGCTGTAAGGGTGGTGTCATCTACATATCTGAGGTTATTGATATATCTCCCAGTAATCTTGATTCCAGCTTGTGCTTCATCCAGCTGGGCTTTTAGTATGACTTACTCTGCACATTAAGTTAATCAAGCAGGGTGACAAGATAGAGCCTTGATGTACTCCTTTCCCAATTTGTAACCAGTCTGTTTTTCCGTGTCCAGTTCTAACTGTTGTTTCTTGATCTGCATACAGATTTCTCAAGAGGCAGGTCAGGTGGTCTGGTACTCCCATCTCTTTCAGAATTTTCCACAGTTTGCTGTGATCCACATAGTCAAAAGCTTTGGCATAGTCAATAAAGCAGAAGTAAAGATGTTTTTCTGGAACTCTCTTGCCTTTTCAATGATACAACAGACATTTGCAATTTGAATTCTGGTTCCTCTGCCTTTTTAAAATTCAACTCATTTCCTTTAGGATTTACTTGTTTGATCTCTTTGCTGTCCAAGGGATTCTCAAGAATCTTCTCCAATACCACAGTTCAAAAGCATCAATTCTTCAACACTCAGCTTTCTTTACAGTCCAGTACTCACATCCATGTATGACTACTGGAAAAATCATAGCCTTGACTAGAGAGATCTTTGTCAGTAAATAATGGGAGTTCACTTGGGAGTTCTCAGTTCATGTACTGTTGAAGCCTAGCTTGAAGAATGTTGTGCATTACTTTGCTAGTATGTGAGATTAGTGCAATTGTGCAATAGTTTGAGCATTCTTTTGGCATTGCCTTTCTTTGGGATTGGAATGAAAACTGACCTTTTCCACTTCTCTGGCCACTGCTGTGTTTTCCAAATTTGCTGGCATATTGAGAGCAGAACTTTAGCAGTATCATCTTTTAGGATTTGAAATAACTCAACTGAATTTCATCGCCTCCACTAGGTTTGTTCATAGTGATGCTCCCTAAGACCCACTTGACTTCACATTCCAGGATATCTGACTCTAGGTGAGTGATCACACCATCATGGTTATCTGGGACATGAAGATCTTTTTTGTACAGTTATTCTGTGTATTCTTGCCACCTCTCCTTAATAGCTTCTGCTTCTGATAGGTCCATATCACTTCTTTCCTTTGTTGTGCCCATCTTTTCACGAAATATTTCCCTGGTACCTCTATTTTCTTGAAGAGATCTCAAGTCTGTTTCTTTCCACTGATCACTGAGGAAGGCTTTCTTATCTCTCCAGCTCTTCTTTGGAACTCTGCATTCAAATGGAATGGGTATAGCTTTCCTTTTCTCCTTTGTCTTTAGCTTCTCTTCTTTTGTCAGCTATTTGTAAGGCCATCTCAGACAACCATTTTGCCTTTTTGCTTTTCTTTTTCTTGGGGATAGTCTTGATCACTGCCTTCTGTACAATGTCACAAACCTCTGTCTGTAATTCTTCAGGCACTCTGCCTATCAGATCTAATCCCTTGAACCTATTTCTCACTTCCACTGGATAATCATGAGGGATTTGATTTAGGTCCTACCTGAATGGTCTAGTGGTTTTCCCTACTTTCTTCAATTTAAGTCTGAATTTTGCAATTAGAAGTTCATGATCTGAATTCAGTGTCTATTCTGATAGCTTTGTACTTTCCCCTCGTTACTAAATCCTATTCGATTGCTACTGTGGTGTTTGTGTGTTTCTGTATTCCATTCTTCAGCTCCACAGACAAGAACTTGGATTCTCGTCTAAGTTGGATGGTGCTACCGACTTGATGGACATGAGTTTGAGCAAGTTCCGGGAATTGGTGATGGACAGGGAAGCCTGGCGTTCTGCAGTCCAAGGGTCGCAAAGAGTTGGACATGACTGAGGACTGAATGAACTGAAGTGATCTGAATAGAACTCACAATAGTGGATGTGTGATATCAGTTATAAAGACTCCTAGTTCTATTTCAGTGGTAAAGATTAGCCTGAAACCTCAACCACTAGATTAACAGTAACCTAAGGGATGAAAATGTTGACATTTCTGATCCTTGTGATTTCTGTCAGTTAAAGCTTGATCTCAATTGACAACTATTTTAATTCAATACTGAATTCTCCTCTGCTCAAGCCTGTTCATGAATATGTATCTACACTCAGCTTTTGTTGTTGTTTTAGTCGAAAGTTGTTTCCAACTCTTCATCACCCCATGGACTTCAGCACACCAGTCTATCCATCCCTCATAATCTCCTGGAGTTTGCCCAAGTTCATATCCATTGAATCAGTGACACCATCCAATCATCTCATCCTCTATCACCCTCTTTTCCTTCTGCCTTAATGTTTCCCAGCATCAAGGCCTTTCCCAATAAGTCAGCTCTTCCCATAAGGTGGCCAAAGTATTGGAGTTTCAGCTTCAGCCTCAGTCCTTCCAAAAAGTATTCAGGGTTGATTTCATTTAAGATTGACCAATTCAATCTCCTTGCTGTCCAAGGAACTCTCAAGAGTCTTCTCCAGCACCACAGTTCAAAAATTCCATATTTTTTTTTGCACCCTGCTTTCTTTATTGTCCAGTTCTGTGAGAGTCATCTGTATCTGACTACTGGAAAGGCCATAACCTTGACTATAGAGACCTTTGTTGGCAAAGTGATGCCTTTGTTTTCAACACACTGTTTAGGTTTGTCATAGCTTTCCTGTCAAGAAGGAATTGTCTTCTAATTTCATGGCTGCAGTCACTATCTGCAGTGATTTTAGAGCCCGAGAAGAGGAAATCTGTCACTCCATCTTTTCTCCTTCTCTTTGCCATGAAGTGAAGAGGCTGGAAGCCATCATCTTAGTTTTTTTAGTACTGAGATTCAAAGCCAGCTTTTTTCACTCTCCTCTTTCACTTTCATCAAGAGGCTCTTTAGTTCCTCTTTGCTTTGTCCCATTAGAGTGGCATCATCCATATGTCTGAGGTTGTTGATATTTCTCCCAGCAATCTTGATTCCAGATTATAACTTATCCAGCTCAACATTTCACATGATGTGCTCTGCATATAAATTAAATAAACATGGTGACAATAAACAGCCTTGTTGCACTCCTTTCTAATCCTGATGCAGTCTTTCTATAAGAAAATCCAACTGTTGCTTCTTGACCTGCATACAGGTTTCTCAGGAGACAGGTAAGATGCTCTGATATTCCCATCTTTTAAGAGTTTTCCAAAGTTTCTTATGATCTACCCAGTCAAAGGCTTTAGCATAGTCAGTAAAACAGAGGTAGATGTTTTTATATGGAGTTCCCTTGCTTTTTCTAGGATCCAGTGAATGTGGCAATTTGGTCTCTGGTTCTTATACCTTTTCTAAAACCAGCTTGAACATCTGGAAGTTTTTGGTTCATGTAATGCTGAAAAGCAAAGGAAAGATATATCCATTTGAATGCACAGTTCTAAAGAAAAGCAAGTAGAGATAAGAAAGCCTTCCTCAGTGATCAATGCAAAGAAATAGAGGAAAACAATAGAATGGGAAAGACTAGAGATCTCTTCAAGATAATTAGAGATACCAAGGGAATATTTCATGCAAAGATGGGCTCAAAAAAGGACAGAAATGGTAGCGGCCTAACAGAAGCAGAAGATATTAGGAAGAGGTGGCAAGAATACACAGAAGAACTGTACAAAAAAGATCTTCACGACCCAGATAAACATGATGGTGTGATCACTCACCTAAAGCCAGACATCCTGGAATGTGAACTCAAGTGGGTCTTAGGAAGCATCACTATGAACAAAGCTAGTGGAGGTGATGGAAGCTATTTGAGCTATTTCAAATCCTAGAAGATGATGCTATGAAAGTGCTGCACTCAATATGCCAGCAAATTTGGAAAACTCAGCAGTGGCCACAGGATTGGAAAATGTCAGTTTTCATTCCAATCCATAAGAAAGGCAATGCCAAAGAATGCTCCAACTGCTGCACAATTGCACTCATCTCACATACTAGTTAAGTAATGCTCAAAATTCTCCAAGCCAGGCTTCAGCAATATATGAACCGTGAACTTCCAGATGTTCAAGACAGTTTTAGAAAAGGCAGTGGAACCAGAGATCAAATCCAGAGATCCAACATCCACTGGATCATCAAAAAAGCAAGAGAGTTCCAGAAAAACATCTATTTCTACTTTGTTGACTATGCCAAAACCTTTGACTCTGTGGATCACTACAAACTGTGGAAAATTCTGAAAGAGATGGGAATACCAGACCACCTGACCTGCCTCTTGAGAAACCTATATGCATGTCAGGAAGCAACAGTTAGAACTGGACATGGAACAACAGACTGGTTCCAAATAGGAAAAGGAGTATGTCAAGGCAATATATTGTTACCCTGCTTATTTAACTTATATGCAGAGTACATCATGAGAAACACTGGGCTGAAGGAAGCAAAAGTTGGAATCAAGATTGCTGGGAGAAATATCAATAACCTCAGATACTCAGATAACACCACCCTTATGGCAGAAAGTGAAGAAGAACTAAAGAGCTTCTTGATGAATGTGAAAGAGGAGAGTGAAAAACTTGGCTTAAAGCTCAGCATTCAGAAAACTAAGATCATGGCATCTAGTCCCATCACTTCATGGGAAATAGATGGGGAAACAGTGGAAACAGTGGCTAAGTTTATTTTTCTGGGCTCTAAAGTCACTTCAGATGGTGATTGCAGCCATGAAATTAAAAGACGCTTATTCCTTGGAAGGAAAGTTATGACCAACCTAGATAGCATATTAAAAAGCAGAGACATTACTTTGCCAACAAAGGTCTGTCTGGTCAAGGCTATGGTTTTTCCAGCAGTTATGTATGGATGTGAGAGTTGGACTGTGAAGAAAGTTGAACACCAAAAATTTATAATTTTGAACTATGGTGTTGGAGAAGACTCTTGAGAATCCCTTGGACTGCAAGGAGATCCAACCAGTCCATTCTAAAGGAAATCTGTCCTGGGTGTTCATTGGAAGGACTGATGTTGAAGCTGAAACTCCAATACTTTGGCCACCGTATGTGGAGAGCTTACTCGTTGGAAAAGACCCTGATGCTGGGAAAGATTGAGAGCAGGAGGAGGAGGGGACGACAGAGGATGAAATGGTTGGATATTTCACCGACTCGATGGATATGGGTTTGGGTGAACTCCGGGAGTTGGTGATGGACAGGGAGGCCTGGCGTGGTGCGATTCATGGGGTCGCAAAGAGTCGGACATGACTGAGTGACTGAACTGAACTGAACTAAACTGAATGTTGAAGTATAGCTTGGAGGATTTTGAGCATAACCTAACTAGTATGGGAGATGCATGCAATTGTCCAGTGGTTTGAACATTCTTTAGTTCTGTCCTTCTTGGGAATTGGGATGAGAGTTAATTTTCCAATCCTGTGACCACTGCTGGGTTTTTCCAAATTTGCTGAAATACTGAATATAGCAGTTTAATAACATAATCTTTTAGGATTTTAAGTAGCTCTGCTGGAATTCCCTTAGCTTAGACATCCCCAGTTGGACTGTTCAGGCAGACTCTGCTTTGGGAAAGATCCCCAGGGTTCTCCTTACTTTGCTGCAAGTAGTAAATCCTTCCTTTTCTCGATCTTTGGCTTGGTCGTGTCTTTTGACTTGGCACCCACCAAGTAGTGAACTAAGTTTGGACTAATGACAAGGCTTGGTGGAACATGGCTGTGTCTTTTCATCCTCTTTGACTTTAGGTCAGCGAGCCCTGACCTTGTTTGCTTTTTATTATTCCCTTGGTTTTTATTTTTCTTCCACTCTCTACAGTTTCTGCTTCATGAAAAGCTAGTCTTAACGCCCAGCTCACTTTCCTGTTAACACTGGCTTCTGAGTTATCCTATTGGTATGTTTGTTCCTCTGTTTCTGAGAGGACCTTTAATTTTCCATGTACATAGCAGATTCCATTTTCTGCAGTGGCAAGTCTGATTTTTACTCCCTCACATTGCTTTTCATTCTGCATTTGGCACTATGCTTAATTTTTAACATTTTCTTTCTTCACATACTTTTCATCTCAGGCTGTTCTCATAGGTTGCTGCTCTTGTTTAATAAATGTCATATAGTTTTGCAGACATTTTCAGGCTGAGTTTGTCTAGGTGAGTCTGTGGTTCCAAAATCCATTTTCAGGGGCCCGCTATCCCTCTAAGTCCTTCAGGTGATGTTACTATTCTCCTTTCATAGTGTTCCATTACAGACAGTGGTTTTGTTTTTATTCAGTCTCAGAAGTGAAAGACTGATCAGCTTAGAGGTGTGGGATATGAAACGAAGCAGGACACTGTGGAACTCTTGGACATAAAAGTCTTTCTGTGTTCCCTGTTTCTCGTTTGTAGGGAATAGCCTTCAGCCTCTGTCGCCTTCCCTGAGTTCCAGAAGACAGGTTAAATACCCGTTAGTCAGGGAAGAAAGGAGTTGCAGAGACATGGAAGCAGCAGCCAAACACAATAGTGCAGTCTTGGGGCAAGGTCCTGGTTCCACCTCAAGGGATACACACAGCAATATCTTTGAGCTGTTTCAGAACTAGAAACCCCAACAAATGGAAGACGTTAACATTCTTCATTCCAGAAAAAACCTCCCAAGTCCAGATTAAAAGAGTCAGAGACGCTCAATAAGCATAGGAGACTGCTGCGGCTGTTGCTAAGTCACTTCAGTCATGTCTGACTCTGTGCGACCCCAAAGACGGCAGCCCACCAGGCTCCCCCGTCCCTGGGATTCTTCAGGCAATAACACTGGAGTGGGTTGCCATTTCCGTCTCCAATGCATGAAAGTGAAAAGTGAAAGTGAAGCTACTCAGTCGTGTCCAACTCTTAGCGACCCTATGGACTGTAGCATAGCCTACGAGGCTCCTCTGTCCATGGGATTTTCCAGGCAAGAATACTGGAGTGGGGTGCCATTGCCTTCTCCCATAGGAGACTACCTGAGGCCAAGTTAGAGCAATGAGGCCCTGCACACACCCTGATTCTTAACATACCTTGATTCTTATCAGCAACTCTGCCCTTGAACCACTGCTGTAAAGTGAAAGTCGCTCAGTTGTGTCTGACTCTTTGTGATCCCATGGACTATACGGTCCATGGAATTCTCCAGGCCAGAATACTGGAGTCGGTAGCCTTTCCCTTCTCCAGAGGATCTGCCTGACTCAGGAATTGAACCGGGGTCTCCTTAATTGCAGACAGACTCTTTACCAGCTGAGCCACAAGGGAAGCCCAAGATTCCTGGAGTGGGTAGCCTATCCCTTCTTCAGCAGATCTTCCAAACCCAAGAATTGAACCGGGATCTCCTGAATTGCAGGTGGATTTTTTTTACCAGCTGAGCTATCAAACCCCTCACCAAGTCTTTCTGAGATGGATACTCAGTTTTGGGAGGCATGAGCCTGCTCTTTCCCTCTTTGCCTGGCAAAGCAATTAAGCTACTCTTTTCTACTTCACCTGACATCTGTCTCTGAGATTTGATTCAGAACCAGTGCATAGAGGCTGAGTTTTCAGCATCAGGTGTTTGTCCCCGTCTCAGTTTTCCCACAGGCT
The DNA here is from genome assembly GCF_963930625.1 of Muntiacus reevesi. Classification (NCBI taxonomy): domain Eukaryota; kingdom Metazoa; phylum Chordata; class Mammalia; order Artiodactyla; family Cervidae; genus Muntiacus; species Muntiacus reevesi. Next base: position 2,416,475 of record NC_089263.1, read on the forward strand.
GCTGCCTGCTGTGTGGAGCTCCTGGCTTGGTTTTGTGGGTGTCAGACTGTTCTGGGTGCAGCCTGGCTGGCTTACGCTGGGACCTTTCCCTTGTCAGGGGCTCAGATGAACTGGAGAGAGCTGGGCTGCCAGGTGTCAGAGAAACTGGTTAAGTAACGTCACCAGGGGAATAACGCTCAAGACTTTTTTTTTTTTAATTTAATTTTTATTTTTTTTTCCATTTATTTTTATTCATTGGAGGCTAATTACTTTACAATACTGTAGTGGTTTTTGCCATACATTGACATGAATCAGCCATGGATTTACATGTGTTCCCCATCCCGATTCCCCCTCCCGCCTCCCTCTTCATCCTATCCCTCTGGGTCTTCCCAGTGCACCAGCCCTGAGCACCGTCTCATGCATCCAACCTGGGCTGGTGATGTGTTTCACCCTTGATAGTATACTTGTTTCAATGTTGTTCTCTCTGAACATCCCACACTTGCCTTCTCCCACAGAGTCTAAAAGTCTGTTCTGTACATCTGTGTCTCTTTTTCTATTTTGCATATAGAGTTATCATTACCATCTTCTTAAATTCCATATATATGTGTTAATATACTGTATTGGTCTTTATCTTTCTGGCTTACTTCACTCTGTATAATGGGCTCCAGTTTCACCCATCTCATTAGAACTGATTCAAATGAATTCTTTTTAATGACTGAGTAATATTCCATTGTGTATATGTACCATAGCTTCCTTATCCGTTCATCTGCTGATGGGCATCTAGGTTGCTTCCATGTCCTGACTATTATAAACAGTGCTGCAATGAACATTGTGGTACATGTGTCTCTTTCGGATCTGGTTTCCTTGGTGTGTATGCCCAGGAGTGGGATTGCTGGGTCATATGACAGTTCTATTTCCAGTTTTTTAAGGAATCTCCACACTGTTTTCCATAGTGGCTGTACTAGTTTGCATTCCCACCAACAGTGTAAGAGGGTTCCCTTTTCTCCACACTCTCTCCAGCATTTATTGCTTGTAGACTTTTGGATAGAAGCCATTCTAACTGGCGTGTAATGGTACCTCATTGTAGTTTTGATTTGCATTTCTCTGATAATGAGTGATGTTGAGCATGTTTTCATGTGTTTGCTAGCCATCTGTATGTCTTCTCTGGAGAAATGTCTGTTTAGATCTTTGGTCCATTTTTTGATTGGGTCATTTATTTTTCTGGAATCGAGCTGCAGGAGTTGCTTGTATATTTTTGTGATTAATCCTTTGTCTGTTTCTTCATTTGCTATTATTTTCTCCAATTCTGAAGGCTATCTTTTCACCTTGCTTATAGTTTCCTTTGTTGTGCAAAAGCTTTTAAGTTTCATTAGGTCCCATTTGTTTATTTTTGCTTTTGTTTCCAATATTCTGGGAGGTGGGTCACAGAGGATCCTGCTGTGATTTATGTCGGAGAGTGTTTTGCCTATGTTCTCCTCTAAGAGTTTTATAGTTTCTGATCTTACATTTAGATCTTTAATCCATTTTGAGCTTATTTTGTGTATGGTGTTAGAAAGTGTTCTAGTTTCATTCTTTTACAAGTGGTTGACCAGTTTTCCAGCATCACTTGTTAAAGAGGTTGTCTTTTTTCCATTGTATATTCTTGCCTCCTTTGTTGAAGATAAGGTGTCCTTAGGTACATGGATTTATCTCTGGGCTTTCTATTTTGTTCCATTGATCTATATTATTGTCTTTGTGCCAGTACCATACTGTCTTGATGACTGTGGTTTTGTAAGAGTGCCTGAAGTCAGGCAGGTTGATTCCTCCAGTTCCATTCTTCTTTCTCAAGATTGCTATGGCTATTCGAGGTTTTTTGTATTTCCATACAAATTGTGAAATTATTTGTTCTAGTTCTGTGAAAAATACCGTTGGAAGCTTGATAGGGATTGCATTGAATCTATAGATTGCTTTGGGTAGTATAGTCATTTTCACAATATTGATTCTTCCAATCTATGAACACAGTATATTTTCCCACCTATTTGTGTCCTCTTTGATTTCTTTCATCAGTGTTTTATAGTTTTCTAAGTATAGGTTTTTTGTTTCTTTAGGTAGATGTACTCCTAAGTATTTTATTCTTTTTGTTGCAGTGGTGAATGGAATTGTTTCCTTAATTTCTCTTTCTGCTTTCTCATCGTTAGTGTATAGGAATGCAAGGGATTTCTGTGTGTTAATTTTATATCCTGCAACTTTACTATATTCATTGATTAGCTCTAGTAATTTTCTGGTAGAGTCTTTAGGGTTTCTATGTAGAGGATCATGTCATCTGCAAACAGTGAGAGTTTCACTTCCACTCTCACCACTACTATTCAACAAAGTTTTGGAAGTTTTGGCCACAGCAATCAGAGCAGAAAAAGAAATAAAATGAATCCAGATAGGAAAAGAAGAAGTGAAACACTCAAGCTTTTAATCACCTGCTACGATCCTATCAGAGGAAAGTGCAGCTTCCCCATCTTACATTTTCTCTGACCAGCCCGCTAAGGGTCAGGTGGGCCTGCACAGACATGCAGAGCAGGTGTGATCACCTCACTGCTGGGGGAGCACTGATGGGGGAACACTCAAAAGGAATGGTAATGGGGGTGGCAGAGAAAGTATTGCCAGGACTGGAAAAACACTGGGCCCTGCCTTGGAGAAAAGTGTTTCAAGCCTCCCCTCTGCCCTATTTCCCACAAAGGGGTCTTAGCAGAGGCACCTTCCTTATAATTTCCCGTGTATGAGCAACAGGAAAACTTTTCATCTAACCAATTGTTGGGACCCAGGTTAGCTGCCATAAAAGGTGCCTCAATGGCATATTGATTACTTTGAATTAAAATTACTTAAGAAATGACCAGTGCAAGAGATACACTCTGACACTCCTTTCTGTCTCAGCAGGACCTGGATCTCGTGTGAAAGTTCTCTCCCTGCATCTAGAGGTAAAAGTACACCCCCAGAGCCAGAGATGAGAATTCAGGCTGAGCAGTCTATAGAGACAAACCTCCTCACTTCTTCAATTTACTACCCCAAGCCCAAACTCTGCTTAGATTCTTCACCAACTAAGTACTCAAAGCCCAAGATTCTCTGTCTTGTCAGTTCCTCACAAATTTATTGTTTCTTTGTCTAAAAAATATAAAATCCGCACAGTTTCTCCACTACTTAGATTTCACTTCTATGAGACCTCCATGGGCCTGAAGTAATATGTTTCTTTATCTCCTGTTTTAGCCCAGCCACAAGAATGTCAGAGGCGTGGAGGGGGGAATGTACCCTCACTGATGCAATAGTGATGCTCCCTTGAGCTGACCTTCTAAAGAGTCCCCAGTGGTCACCTGCTCCCCTTCTCACTACCATGGCCTTAGTCCCAAACTCAAAACCTCCCACCTAGAAGATCATCATCCTCCTGTTGGCATTAGTATGCATTCAGTGGGGGACACTGTGACTGGAATGACATCATGTGGCAGCCTCTGGCAAATCTTCCATGGCTTTTCACTTCTGTATCTATGCTGATGCCTTGAATGGAGACGTCAAGGCAGAAACCATGACTCTTTATAGACTCAGTGTGCATTTGTATCTACCACAACCAAAGAGAACAAGCGAGGTGCCAGTGGGATGAGCAGGCCCTGCATTGTCCACTTCCAGCAGGTAGTGGGATGCCAACCACAGGATACCTGGGCCACTGCTGCCCCGTGTTTGTCCCATTGAGTTCCAGCCCCCACCCCCAGCCGTTACTCCCACACAAGCTAAGATCCATGATTTGGCAATAGTAGGGCATGCATCTCTCTATGACAGTGATTCCTAGAGGGGAGGAGAATTTGTCCCCTGCAGGAGGCATGACCAAAGTGGCTGGTGATATTCTCAGGTCTTCTTTCCTGTATATCCCAGTATCCCCATGTCCACTCATCCTCTCATCATAGCTGTCATCACCAACAGAAGTATCTACCCTAGATGTATTAGAGTGAAAAACTTGACAATGTTCAGATTATGGCAGAAGCTTTTTGAAGTAGATGTAGAACTGATTCCTACTACCTCCATTTCTGTTTCTAGGCTATAGATCCAGAAAACAAGCCACCTCAGCTGAGCTCCTGAGAAGCTGCAGCAGCAAGCAGGGAAGTTGAGTGAGCATGCTACCATTCTGGACCTGAAGAACATATGGAGTCTGTGGGGCCTTGTGGAGGATGCTAGAGGACCACTTTCCAGAATCTGTGGATACGACAGTGCATCACCAATGGGCCTTAGGAAGACCTGCCCATGTGAGGGACCTTTGATCCATCTCTTTAGTCCCTGACTCCCTCGCTGAGCTCCACCAAGGGGCAGGATCAGAGATGCAATGGAGAGAGTCAGGGAGAGTTGGGGAAATAGTTCTTGAACCACTGTTTATGGCATCTGGTCAATGGGACCAGCCATGGTCAAAGGGAGGTGTGTGCATGCTAAGTTGCTTAAATCATGTCCAACTCTTTGCAACCCTAAGGACTGTAACCCTCCAGGCTCATCTCTCTATTGGATTCTCCAGGCAAGAATACTGGAGTGCGTTGCCATTTTCTTCTCCAGGGGATCTTCCTAACCCGGGGATTGAACCTGCATCTCCTGCATTGGCAGGTGGGTTCTTTAACTCTAGCACCACCTGGGAAGCCCTAAAGGGAGATAAGTCCCTGTGAAATGTTCACCTGTGGGAACTTCCCAGGACAGACCCCTCCCTACCCTCCACCCACTCTTGTCGTCAGACTGCCTTTTGTTTGTAGAGAAACTTTAGCCAAAGAACAAGCTTAATTTGAGGAGTGAAAAAATGCAAAAGCAAAGGAAAGCAGTCAAACAGGACCTAAAATATTTAGTCATTAAACAAAGTCAAGTACCTTTAATTCTTCCACAATGGTTATAGATAATGTTCCGAGCCATATCCTTTGAGCTGTTTTGCAGATACTGAAGCCCCCACCAGGTGGAAGAAATTAACAGCACGATGACCAGATGGTAGCCCTGACATAAGCTGCCACAATTCTGAGAGCTGGCCCCAAGAAGAGGGAAAAAGTAGACCCTAGAACTCAAGGTTAACTACTTAAAAGGAGATGACCCTGATCAAACCACCACATGGTTAGTTTCGAGATGACATCAGAGCTGCCTGTGCTGTTCTGCCTGAACCCCCTCCATCCACCTCTCCACCCCTGAAATTCCCCTTCAAAAGTTCTTTCTCACTGATTGGCAGCAGGGAGACAGCATTTGGACATGAATCTGCCTCTTCCCCCAGGTACTGGCCTCCTGAATATAGCAACCTTTTCTTTGTACCAACATTGGCCTCTTGAGTATTGGTTTTTGGGTGGCAAGCCGATGGACCTGAGTTTGGTAACACTTGTGAGTCTAGTGACTCTAAGCCAGTCCCTGGTGCCCATAAGCACCACTGCAGCAAACGGCTGGGACCTAGATGACAGAGACACCCTCTGGAGGTAACCTAGTAAAGCTAGCAAGGGGGAGGGACGCAGAGTGGGACAAACCCCTCCCTCCTGCAGGGGGACTGATGCCTGCCCTGTCAGGACCACTGAAGGCAGGAAGCAGCCCCAGAGCCTTGGCACCACCTGCTCCCCGGCCGGGAAGTGGGCTCAGCTCAGGCCTGTGCTTGCGGCTCACGTGGGGGTCCCAGTGGCCAGGAAACAGCTGCTCACCTGGCCCTGTGCCCCACCCTCGCCTTCTTCTCTGTGGATAACTTGGACTGCACTCCTTGTGTTCACGCCACCTGTCAGACACCCAGCCCTGGAAAGTGTTCCTGTCTTCAGATTAGATTCAGCTTCCTTGTTAAGAGTTGTGAGGTGCCTGAACTGACCCAGGGCAAGGTAAGAGATTCATTCAGAAATGCAAAAAGAACTGGCTTTCTAAAGTAGTCCCTAATGAAACCTCTTACCCTGGCCTAGTGACAGTTGAAACTCATGGCTACTTTTGAAACTGGGTCCCCCTAAAACTGAGTTCCCTTGCTAAATCTATGATGACCTCAATCCCTTTCTCGTCCCCTCAGATCTTAACAGTGCTAATCACCCAGAGTCAGATGACTCAGATTGCTGTTGTTGATAACATCACTGATGTGCTAAAACTGTTGTTGTCAACATCATCATTAATGTACAAGCTTGGTTTGTTTCACCAGGGCAAGATGAGCTCACAGTACCACCTTCCTGCCCAGCCATGGACCTCCTAGCCAGAGATTCAGAAACTAGAGACATCTTGACCCTCAAAACTATGACCAAGAAATGTCAGAGAAATGTCTCAGACAATGGTTGATTCCAGTCTCTTTGTTCTTCCCTTTAAAAACACTCCCAACTCAAAGGCCAAGTTGCAGTGAATTGGAGATTTTCTCCCACTCTCTTGCTCAGAGCCTTGAATGTTAAGTACTTTACTTGACTGCAGACTTCCGCTGTTAGAGTTGGGCTTTCTGCCCAAGTGGATACATTAGCTTTTGCTCAGCAACACTTCGTACCATGCAGGCAGGCCTGGTCGTCTGCATGGCATAACCTTGATTTTGGCATTGATTGGTTGTTGACCCAGACTAATGGACCAGTTTTGTCACAGCCCCTCAAAGTCTGACCTATTCAGACCCAGGACAGGGTAGCCCTCAAGCTTATCAATTGAATCTTGAAAAAAGTCAAGGAGCAGTCTGGCTCCAGGTCAAACGCTTCTGTAACTTATGAGGCTCAACCACAGTCAAGTCCAAGGCTATTCCTGGAGGCCTCCCGGGAAGCTGCCTTCCCCTCCAGACTTGGACAGGCAGGGCTGGCAGTCTGGGAGTCACAGTCAGGCACTGGCTCCCTCCAGCGTTCTTGGGCTCTCCTACTCTGGGTGCCCTCGTTTGGAAGCCTCTTTCTGGGCCATGCTTGGTGTCTCTGGTCGAAGGAAATACAAGTGCACACTGAGTCGGTAGAATCATGATTTTTACCATGATGTCTCCGTTCAAGGCATCATCATAGATATAAAAATGGAAAGTCATGGAGGATTTGTCAGGGGCTGCCACCTGATGTCATTCCAATCCCGATGTTCCCCTACTGAATGGCTGCAAAAGGTAAGGGGAGGCTGTAGACCCTTTTTGGTGGGAGGTTTGGGCTCAGAATCAAGGCCATGGTTGTGAGGAAGGAAAGCAGGGGATCACTGGGGGCTCTTTAGAAGGTCAAGTTGATCTCTGAGCAGCAGTGAGCAGTGGCATGAAGCAGGATCTTAATTCCCTGCCCAGGCATTGAACAGGGAATTGAACCTGGCTTAGAACCAGGGATCCTAGCCACCAGACCAGCAAGGGTTAGAGTCTGGAGGCTATTTTTCCCTGGATCTTTGTCCCCAGTGAAAAATGCTTTCATCACAGAGGCAGAAACAGTAAATGCAGGTACAAAGTTTATTATTAGAGACACAGCACAATAACAAGTGGGAGAGCACATAGAGAAACTGTTTGTTTAGTTAAGATGGAAACAAGGCAAAAACACACACCTGGAGAGAAAGGGTGTGGACATCTATCTCCCTTAGTGAGGAGGAGTGCAGTAAAGGGGCGGTTAAATCATTTATATAGGTCAGTTCTTCCAGTCTTTGCCTTCCTTCAGGCCAGGTATCTGGTTTCTTTTTCCATATTTCACCTATCGTGGGACCCTCCCCTAGGATGCACATGCACCCCTCAGCCAAGATGGATTTCAAAGTAAAGGCTTCTGGGAGAAGTAAGACACATGGTCTGGCCTTACCCCTGACTTTGGACACACAAGGAGCCTTTCTGTGCATGTATGGCCTCTCCCTTGTGCCGAAAGAGGAGGAAAGGAGATCCCACAATCTTTTACTCACAGAGGATTTTGCAACTCTTTGCCCTCACCATGACTATTACATTAAGGTGTTTGCAAGAGACAAACACTGACTATTTACCTTGTATCATTATTACTTCCATTTCAGAGGGCAAACAGGAGGCTAATTGTGAATACCTTAACTGGAGCCCACCTATCTCTTGTCTCAGGAAAGAGTTGTAAGTTCCCAGCCTGAAGCCCACTTCTTCATGCCACATAAAAAGTAAATACGAGGCCAGGTATAAATGTCTAACGTGGAGCCCATCTATCTCCTACCTCAAGGTCAAGGGAACATCACAACTGAGTAGATGGAGACTAAGTGAAAATCAGTAAGATGCTCTTAGGTTTTCCTACGTAGGTTTACCTACTCACATAGGTGAGTCAGGAGTCAACAGATACATTATGGACATCCAACTGTTTCTCTCTAACAACTACTCCATAAAAAAGCACCCTGAAGAGTAAGAACTGGATTGTCTTCTCTGGGCTGTCCACAACACCTGGCTACGTGGATGAGGTTTTAGCCTTACACCCCCATAGACATTAGGGTGGAGGGGTAGCCACGTGAACTTGATAATTGTCTCTGCAGCACACGAGGAGTTCAGAATGTGTCCCCCACCCCAGGAACACCACATCTGCTCGACTCTGTCTGCAAGAGAGGCTCTGCTTCCAAGGCTTAGCTCCTACATCATCAAAGTCCAAAGTATGGAGTTTGGAATAGAATTTAACCCTCAGGACACATTTATGCTTTTTCATCCTCTCTTGATTAGCATATTTTCTTGTATATTTATTTATATCTTAATGTGACTATTGTATTAACCCCTTTTGAAAAGCAAAACTCAACAGAGTAAATTTTAAGCTCTCATTGTCTCTATTTGATAATTTGTGAATTGAGCAGCATTCAATCTAGCAGATAGAAAAGAGCTCTGAGGAGTTGTTACAAAATTAAGAAAACTTTTATAGGCAGAAGGGAGAGGGACACGGAAGTAATACTTCCCAGAAAAGAAGATTGGTTATAGCAAGCTTACTTTCCTTAAGAGAATGACAGGGGTTAAACTGGCAGATGACTTCACTGGTGTGGATCAGCAATTCCCTGTTGACTGGTTTAAGGTTCTGCTCTTGGGAGAGTAGAAACTGTAATTAAGTCTCAGTTTGAGAAAGTGGGGCTTAGTAGAAGCAACTCCTTGTTGAGTCTTGTTTGTCTTGTTTTTAAAATCCTTTTGAAATAATTGGTAAGATTTATTAATACATTTCGGCTTCACTGGTGGCTCAGCTGGTAAAGAATCCATTTGCAATGCAGAAGATCTGGGTTCAATCCCTGGGTTGGGAAGATCCCCTGGAAAAGGGAATGGCTACACACTCCAGTGTTCTGACCTCAGAATACTGGGTCACAGAGTCAGACTTGACTGACTTCACTTTCACTTTTCATTAATACATTGAATTTTCCAGGTGGTGCTAGTGGTAAAGAACCCGCCTAACTATGTATAAAAGGTTAGAGATATGGGTTTGATCCTTGGATAAGGAAGATCCCCTGGAGGAGGGTATGGCAACCCACTCCAGTTTTCTTGTCCCATGGACAGAGGAGCCTGGTGGGTTGCAAAGAGTCAGACACAACTGAAGTGACTTAGCATGCATGCATTAATACATTATCATGAACAATTTATTTTTATTAATAAAAAAGTGAAACAGCATAAAATAAGTACAGCCCTATCGGGGAAAGTCTGAAAGGCAGTGAGAGAGCACTAGCTGAGCGGAATCTAGGTTTTATGTGGTTTATGCAAATATTAGGAAAATGGGTCATTGCCGATTCTGTCCCACATTAAGTCATATGCCACAAAATAATTTCAGTTGTTTTGCTCCTCCCTCATGATGGAGAACTCACACCTTTTAATAAAGCAGGCTTCTATGAAAAGTTGATTGTTTTTCTTTTTTATGAGCGTTTTGTTTTCTCAACAAAAATGGAGCATCCTTTACTGAGGCTTCAAATCAAGGCACTGTTCATATCTGCACAAGACCTTAGAGGCAAAGTGGGAAAAGAGATCAGAGCCTAGAGAGAGGACTCTGGGAGACAATTCTGAGAGATTCTGGGTTAGGTTTGGTTGAAAGTTGAAAACAAGACCAACACATTTCTAGACGTTACCGCCACCATTATTTCTTCTCTCTGCATAAACGTGTGCTTCTCTGCTGAGGGGGGATGTCTATTTCTCCGCTCCCTTGAATCTGAACTGATCTGGGACTGTGCTGACGAAAAGAACATAGCAGAAGTGACACTAGTCCAGTTCTCACTTAGCTTTGGAGTGGTCATTCCCAATCCTTTCTTTTGAAAATTAGCGACTATGTAAAAAGTGAAACTGCCTTGAGATCACCATGCGTAAGAAGCCCACAGTATGTTTAGCAGCTCTGGAGAAAGATGCCACGTTGTGAAGTCCTGGCCTCAGCCCAGCCTAACCACCAGCTGAATCCGGCCAAGGGAGTGACTGACTGGCAGGTGTCATGTGAAACAGGAAAACTGCAGTGCTGAGTCCTTCTTAAATCATGAGCAAAGAATGTGGTTGTTTCTTAGCAAGTATGTGTTGGGAGTGCTTTGTTATGTAAGCTCAAATTTAAAGCCTCTAGTTTCAGAGATGACTGTCAACTAAACAAGTGGTAAACTTGTTTAAGTTTGATAAACTCTGGGCCTGTTTCATCTGCTCTGTATTGCAGGGGGCTGTAAACGTACAAGTATTTCCAGTATTCCTGGCCAGCTGGCTTCTGATTAGATTCAGTCACTTGGAGACACTGACAGGAGTTTGGAAGGTAGGAGTAGGGGTAATTTTTCTTCTTCTCAAGAATGGTGACTGATCTCAGCCCCCAGTGTCTCTGGTATTTCCAACAGCGTAACAGGAGCTGTCCATGTACTTCAGTAGCAGCCTCTGCAAGTGACTGAGTGACTGTAGATTTAACAGCCTGGCTGGTTCCAGATGTATTATCTGCAGACTCCAAAATGTCAGCAGGAAAATCCTCCTAAGTCTGCTAATGCCACCTCCTTCCTTTTTGCTTCTCTATCCCTTCATCTATTAGGCAATTTTGAAGTGTTTCTGTTGTTGAGCTAGATATCCACATACTCAGTATTTGTAGATAGCAGTACTTTCAGGAAATTTGAAAACAAAAATTTGACATTGATTATCTTTCCCTGGGCATAAACATAACAATGACCTCATTATCAGTGGAAAATGAAATACTGGTAGTTCACATATGTAATAGTAACATATTTACTTAAATTATAACCTGGTATTACCTAGAATAATAGGTCTATCAAAGGTATTCAATCAACTACAGTGACAGTGAGCTGGATGTTTCTGACTGCACTGGAGAGTTACATAAAGAAAATGAGTTACTGTAGGCTTAAGCTCTCAATTCAAGATACGGTCAGAGGACTAGAGATCTGTTATCATGGACCTCAGGCAACCCATTATTTTTTATAGAAATAAGTAATAAGAGGTACAGCTGAAAGTCAAGCTCACAATTTGATTCACCAAGTTCTAGAATTACAGCACAAGTAGATTCATAACCTCTGCATATCACTTAGGTGAAAGTCAAGGTATTGATTAAGGAAGAATGGAACACCAATGCATGGAATAAGAATATGTGACTTGACTCAGATGAATGGACAGTTATAAAGCCCAAGTTTTTTTGAGCTTTTTCTTTGCTAGTAGAAGTCCCTTCCCACTGTCTGAAGGAAGCCAGACTTCCCTTGCTTGAAGACTCAATAAGTGTTTTTAAGATTTTAATATGCATAAAAATCACCTGAGTAGCTTATTAATATGAATATTTTGAATCAGTAAAGCCCTGAGTGTGGCCTGAGTTTCTGTGTTTCCAGAAAGCTTCCAGAAGAAGCCAGTGCTGCCAGTTCAGAAACCACGCTTCGCACCAAGGGACTCAACATGGACCTTAACCAATAGTTACCTTGCAAGGGAATTCCAACTATCCACACTCAGCACCTTTCAAAGTTTTCAGATCCCAAACTGGAATTCACTCTCAGCCCAGCACAGGAGGTCGGATATGACTCAGCAGGAGATAGCTTAATAATTGTTAGATTAAACCAATTTATATTAGAAGAAAGATAAGGAATATGTGGGGATGATGGATCCTAAGATTACTAGACTGAGGAGGCATAAAATAATGTTGGGAGTGAAACTTACTGATATGACTCTATATGTTAGTTTGGGAATCTAGGAACGGCTATAAGTCCAAGTTTTCTTGGTTTAGTTAACTAGATCAAGAGGGACCCACCTTCAATGAGGTTATAAAGCCACAGTAGAGGATAGAGTAACATGTTTAAGGGCTTAGGTAAATAGTCATGTTAGAGTTCAGTTCAGTTCAGTTCAGTCGCTCAGTCATGTCCAACTCTTTGTGACCCCATGGACTGCAGCATGTCAGGCTTCCCTATGCATCACCCACTCCTGGAGCTTGCTCAAACTCATGACCATCGAGTCAGTGATGCCATCCAACCATCTCATCCTCTGTCATCCCCTTCTCCTCCTGCCTTTAATCTTTCCCAGGATCAAGGTCTTTTCAAATGAGTCAGTTCTTCCCATCAGGTGGCCAAAGTTTTGGAGCTTCAGTTTCAGCATCAGTCCTTCCAATGAATATTCAGGGACTGATTTCCTTTAGGATGGACTGGTTTGATCTCCTTGTAGTCCAAGGTACTATCAAGAGCCTTCTCCAACACCACAGTTCAAAAGCATCAATTCTTTGGTGTTCAGCTTTCCTTATGGTCCAACTCTCACATCCATACATGCCTACTGGAAAAACCGTAGCTTTGAGTGGGTGGACCATTATCAGTAAAGTACTGTCTCTATGTTTTTAATATGTTGTCTAGGTTTGTCATAGCTTTTCTTCCAAGGAGCAAGCGTCTTTTAACTTCATGGCCACAGTCACCATCTTCAGTGATTTTGAAGCCCAAGAAAAATAAAATCTGATACTGTTTCCATGGTTTCACCATCTATTTGCCATGAAGTGATGGGACCAGATACCATGATCTTGTTCTTTGAACAATGAGTTTTAATGCAGCCTTTTCACTCTCCTCTTTCACTTTCAGCAAGAGGCTCTTTAGTTCTTCACTTTCTGCCATAAGGGTGGTGTCATCTGCATATCTGAGATTATTGATATTTCTTGCAGCAATCTCGACTCCAGCCTGTGCTTCTTCCAGTCTGGCATTTCGCATGATGCTCTGCGTATAAGTTAAATAAGCAGGGTGACAATATAGAGTCTTGAGGTACTCCTTTCCCAATTTGGAACCAGTCTGTTGTTCAATGTCTGGTTCTAACCTGCATTTGCTTCTTGACCTGCATACTGATTTCTCAAGAGGCAGGTAAGGTGGTCTGGCATTCCATTCTCTTTAAGAATTTTCCACAGTTTGTTGTGATCTAGCCATGAAATTAAAAGATGCTCACTTTCTGGAAGAAAAACTATGACCAACCTAGACTGCATATTAAAAAGTCAATGTATGGCAAAATCAACACAATATTGTAAAGTAAAAAATAAATAAATAAATAAATAAATAAATAAATCCAGTCATGCTGGAATTGGACCATAAAGAAAGAAGAACACCATCTTTTGAACTCTGGACCCTTGAGAGTCCTTTCTTCTGCAGGAGATCAAACCAGTCAATCCTAAAGGAAATCAGTCCTGAATACTCATTTGAAGTACTGATGCTGAAACTGAAACTCCCAAACTTTGGTTACCTCATGCAAAGAACTGACTCACTGGAAAAGATCCTGATGCTGGGAAAGATTGAAGGCAGGAGGAGACAGAGATGACAGAGGATGAGATGGTTGGATGACATCAATGACTCGATGGTCATGAGTTTGAGCAAGGCCCAGGATTTGCTAATGGACAGGGAAGCCTGGTGTGCTGCAGTCCATGGGGTCCCAAAGAATTGAACACAACTGAGTGATTGAGCTGAGCTAAACTGAGACAGTCAAAGACTTTAGCATAGTCACAGAAGTAGAAATAGACACAGAAAAAGTACATGTTCCTCTGAAATTCTTTTGCATTTTCTATGATCCAACAGATGTTGGCAATTTGATCTCTGGTTCCTCTGTCTTTTCTGTATCCAGTTTGAACATCTGGAAGTTCTTGCTTCACATACAGTTGAAGCCCAGCTTGGAGAATTTTGAGCATTACTTTGCTAGCATGTGAGATGAGTGCAATTGTGCACTAGTTTGAACATTCTTTGGGATTGAAAACTGACCTTTTTCCAGTCCTGTGATTCAGTTTTCCAAATTTGCTGGCATACTGAGGGCAGCACTTTAACAGCATCATCTTTTAGGATTTGAAATAGCTCAGCTGGTATTCCATCACCTGCACTAGCTTTGTTCGCAGTGATGCTTCCTAAGGCCCGCTTGACTTTACACTCTAGGGTCTCTGGCTCTAGGCGAGTAATCACACCATTGTGGCTATCTGGGTCTTTAAGAACTTTTTTGTATAGTTACCCTGTGTAACTATTGCCACCTCTTCTTAATATCTTATGCTTCTGTTAGGCCTATATCATTTCAAATGTTCTTTATAGTGCCCATCTTTGTATGTAATGTTCCCTTGGTATCTCTAATTTTCTTGAAGAGATCTCTTGTCTTTCCCATTCTACTGTTTTCCTCTATTTCTTTGCATTGATCACTTAGGAAGGCTTCTTCTCTCTCCTTGATATTTTTGGAAGTCTGCTTTCAGATGGATATATCTTTCCTTTTCTCCTTTGCCTTTCACTTCTTTTCTTTTCTCAGCTATTTGTAAGGCCTCCTCAGACAACCATTTTGACTTTTTGCATTTCTTCTTCTTCTTGGGATGGTTTTGATTACTGTCCACTGTACAATGTCACAAACCTCTGTCCATAGTTCTTCAGGCACTCTACCTATGAGATCTAACCCCTTGAATCTATTTATCACTTCCACTATATAAGGGATTTGATTTAGGTCATACCTGAATGGTCTAGTGATTTTCCCGACTTTCTTCAATTTAAGTCCGAATTTTGCAATAAGGAGTTCAGGATCTGAGCCACAGTCAGCTCCTGGTTTTGTTTTTGCTGGTTGTATAGAGCTTCCCCATCTTCAGTGGCAAAGAATATAATCAATTTGATTTCAGTATTGATCACCTGGTGATGTCCATGCAAAGAGTCATCTTTTGTGTTGTTGGAAGAGGGTGTTTGCTATGACCAGTATGTTCTCTTGGCAAAAATGTTAGCCTTTGCCCTGCTTCATTTTGTACTCCAAGGCCAAGCTTGCCTGTTATTCCAGGTATCTCTTGACTTCCTACTTTTTTTCATTCTAGTCCCCTATGATGAAAAGGACATCATTTTTTTGGTATTAGTTCTTGGAGGTCTTGTAGGTTTTCACAAAACCATTCAACTTCAACTTCTTTGGGATTAATGGTTATGGCATAGAGTTGGATTACATGATAATGAATGGTTTGCTTGGAAATGAACAGAGATCATCCTGTCATTTTTGAGATTGCACCCAAGTACTGCATTTTGGATTCTTTTGTTGACTGTGAGGGCTACTCCATCTCTTCTAAGGAATTCTTGCCCACAGTAGTAGATATAATGGTCATCTAGTTAAATTCATCCATTCCAGTTCATTTAAGTTCTCTGATTCCTAAAATGTTGATGTTCACTCTTGCTGTCTCCTGTTTGGCCACTTCCAATTTACCTTGATTCATGGACCTAACATTCCAGGCTCCTATGCAATATTGTTCTTTACAGCATCAGACTTTACTTCCATCACCAGTTACATCCACAACTGGGTGTTGTTTTCACTTTGGCTCCATCTCTTCATTCTCTCTGGAGTTATTTCCCCACTCTTCTCCAGTAACATATTGGGTACCTACCAACTTGGGGATTTCACCTTTCAGTGTCCTATCTTTTTGCCTTTTCATACTGTTCATGAGGTTCTCAAGGCAAGAATACTGAAGTGGTTTGCCATTCCCTTCTCCTGTGGACCACACTTTGTCAGAACTCTTCACCATGACCTGTCCATCTTGGATGGCTCTACATGGCATAGCTCATAGTTTCATTGAGTTAGATAAGACTGTGATCCAGGTGATTAGTTTGGTTAGTTTTTTGTAAATGTTGTTTCCATTCTCTCTGCCCTCTAATGGATAAAGTTAAGAGGCTTGTGGAAGCTTTCTGATGGGAGGGACTGGCTGTGGAGGAATCCGGGTCTTGTTCTGATGGGTGGGGCCATAATCAATAAGTCTTTATTTTATGTTGATGGGTGGGGCTGTGTTCCCTTCTTATAGTTTGGCCTGAGGATTTATCAAATGTGAACACACCTGTCCATCCACTTTGTCCCTCAAAGAGGTCCAGACAATATTTCTGCCATAAGGGATTGTGAAATGCACTGATGAAGAGAGCATTTGCTGCTTGAAAACACTTTGATAGAAGTCTTGCACAGAGCAGGGCCCCTGAGAAAAGGCATGCGGGCTCCTGATTAAATGGGAGTCATGGAATCCCAGAGGGCAAGAGTATAGGAGCAAACCTGCCAGGCAAAAGGTGAGCTCAGCTACTGAAACAGTACTGGAACAAGAGGGATCGGGCAGTGGTGCCCTGGGAATGAAATAAATGGGCTATCTACTGAAGTATTATTTGATATGTACAGCTAAAAAGTTCTAGGCTTGGTGACTGGAAACTTTGCTTGAGTCACTGCAATGGACTATATTGCCTCTGGCCCAGTACCAAGAGCCAAGTCAGTTCCCAGACTCTTCCCACTGAAGTAAGGATAGACTGAATGCACCAGAGGAAGGACCTTGCGACACTGTCATAAGAACAGACTGTAAATACATCCCCAACCCTAAAGAGGAACTATAGCCATTTGTTCTGTTAACTTACACTGACTTTGGTTTGACTTCTCTTCCTATGGTTAGGCAGCTCAGAATTATTAGAATTAATGTTGTTTTTTGTTCTTCCTGTTCCTCCAGTACTTTTGTGTTGTTCACTGGAGCTTGAAATAAATGAAGTTGTGGCCTAAGTTTATTTCAAAGTGGTTCCAGTGGATCTGCGAAAGTACCTGACCCTGTCAGGTATAAGTCAAATCTCCTACTTGACAACTGACATTATCCTATTACCCCTTGAATCTTGGAGTGTGGGCTACAACGATCAGAAAAGACAAAATGGTAGCCTCTGGAAGTTCCCTTTCTTAAGAAGATAGTAAACCAAAAATGACGCTGCATCTTAGAGAACATTAGAGATTAGTGTCACTGACAAAGATTTGCATGATGCAGAAGCTGTACTGATATATCTAATTATTGGGGCTTTCCAGGTAGCTCAGCTGGTAAAGAATCCATCTGCAGTGCAGGAAAGCCCAGTTCGATTCCAGGGTTGGGAAGAGCCACTGGAGAAAGGATAGGCTACCCACTGCAGTATTCTTGGGCTTCTCTGGCGACTCAGATGGTAAAGAATCTGCTTGCAATGTGGGAGACCTGGGTTCAGTCCTTGGGTTGGGAAGATCCCTTGGAGGATGGCATGCCAAGCCACTCCAGTGTTCTTGACTGGAGAATCCCCCCGGAGAGAGGGGCCTGGTGGGCTACAGTCTGTAGGGTCCCAAACAGCAGGACTTGACTGAAGTGACTTAGCACCCAGGCATATCTAATTACTAATTCATCTATTTGACCCGCGCAAAAGGCGCACGCTTCTGCTTTCCCTTACTGTCCTTTTTAGTAATGTTAGAATCTGCTCTTTGGTATTCTGGAGGGTCTAGGAGGCTGGATCCTTTATCCTGCAAGTAAGAAGCCAAAAAGGAAAAGCTTTTTGTACCTGGGAGGGCCCCACAGGGTCCTGTTCAGTTTCATATGCATAGAAAGAAAGACTTTATTTTCATTTTGGAAATGGCCTAGAAGCTTAGAAGATTTCAAGGCATTTTCCACTTCTGAAAAATTGAATTTGCAAGGAGCCCTGACCTCAACTTAACCATGTGATTCGATCCGGAAGCTGATTCCATGCCTCATTAACCCATGTCACGTTCTGTGGAAGCTGGTCAGGTGAAAGGATCTTCCCTTGCTGCCTGCATCCCTGGGCAAACCTCTGCTAAAGCAATATTTCTATTTGGAAACTCTCAGGCCATAGTGATTTCTGATTCAGGAAGATTCTTGCTTCCCTCCCAACTCGGTCATCAAACATAAATTTTCCTGGGTCTTTTCTCATCTCCTGACCAGCTCTCTCTCCTCCTGACAGAAACACGTAGTGGGAGAAGAGAGCTGTGAATTCCCTGTATAAAAGATATGCTGATTATATAATTAAGTGAGGTGATCGAGGTGTTAACCCTATTGTGATAATCATTTCATAATTATGCGTATCAAAACATCATGTTGTACACCTTAAACTTACACAGCATTATAATATCAATTATAAGCTATATAATGTCATAACAATGCTGGGAGGAAAACAAGAGAATTCCTTTGTTTAATAAAGTTTGACCAATAAATATACTTTAAATAAATTATATCATGGACAAAAACAACGAAACTGTTTACACAAGCAGCATTTCCTGTATTAGAATTACAAGGTAGATTTTCAAGTTCACCACTCCCTTTCAGGGAATCGCACCTTTATTCGATTATATTGAGTCTTCTTTCTAAGAAGGATCTCAGTTTACTTGATGGTGAATTTCTTAACCAGGCTTCTAAAACAATCATCTCTTTCCCACACCGGGAGTCGAACCCGGGCCGCCTGGGTGAAAACCAGGAATCCTAACCGCTAGACCATGTGGGAGAGGACGTGAGCGGGTTACAGTACAAGACAATTGAATCGCGCCCCTCTGCTTCCGCTTCCGCCGCGTGGTGCCGCCGCCGAGCTGCCGCGGTCTTCCGCGCCTGCGCGGGTTTTCGGCGCTCGGCGCTGGCAGTCCTGGTTATGCTGAGTGCCGTCGCGCGCGGCCAGGAGCCCGGAGCGTTGTGCTGCCGCCTCCCAGACCCCTCACCCCGCCCCGGGGAGGCGCAGCGGTAGTCGGCGCCGCAAAGCCCTCCCGCAGCGTCTGTGGACCGGCCTAGATTTCCAAACACCGTTTAAGACGCTCTGCGGTGAGATTTGACAGTGCTTTGAGGAACCAAGAGCAGGTTGTGAGCCTAGCTCCTGGGTTTCAGTTCACCGGTTTTGAAGCAGAGGATAACTTTTATTAGATCAGATTTTTCCAGTCATGGTGCTTAAAGGCATTTTAAATGGGATTTTGCACTTTGAAGGCAATAGATGAAACCCCGAATACCCTCTGGGGGACGTTTTGGGGCCAAGCCCTTCAGAGACTACCGTTTTAAAAGATGTTGTTTAGGGATGGTCTTACAGCCATAAAACCAAAACTAAACACTGCCAGCTGTAAAGAAAGAATCCATACGTTGCACTGCTTTAACAGCTCATGTCTTGCAGGAAAAAAGGTGAAATAAAACAAACAGCTAACTGGGAGATAAACATGTACACCCCACATAAGAAATTGGTATCCCATATGGAAGGAAACTACGCATGATTTATAAAAAGACAAATACTGTTCTATAAAAGTTAGAACTTGTGAACAAACCTCTTGGAGAGGAACCCCAAGACTAGAATGCATCTGAAAAAAAATCTCAACCCGACTGACTCCAGGCTAGCATTAGGCCAAAAAGCAAGTGTGCAATGTGAAATGTTGGCAAGTATGTGGGAAAAAGGAAGATTTTAGAAATTGATAAAACTTGATCAAGGAGGCAAATTGTCAGGATTTCCTGAATCTGCTTATGACCAAGCATTTCTTTTTTTTCTTTTTTAAACTTTTGTAAAACAAATACTGTTCTGGGATTACCTGTCAATGAATATGGAGAAATGCTGCTATGAAAGTAATAGGCAGACCATAGGGAGGATAAAGGGCCAGGGTCACCCTAAGCAAAGATCAGGGAAGGATGGAGATTCTCAATCTCTAAGAATTTCGAATGTCTCTGTGATTTTTTTTAAAAATTAAAATTCTTAATAATTGAAAACATGTGTGGAATGAAAAGGACTGTACATAATGTCTACAGTTGAGCCACAGACTGAAAGAAAATGTTTCATACGGAAAAGTAACTATTCTTACTATATCTGCACCTTATCTCCTAGGGAGGTGGAAAAAGCCCACAGGAAGGAAAAGTGGATTGAGAGAGGAGGAGTCAATAAATTGGGGAGAAATTTCACTCCCACATATAAACATGGCAATACAATTTAAAACAATGCTAAGATACTTCTGCTTTACTGACTATATCAAAACCTTTAGCTGTGTGGATTACCACAAACTGTGGAAACTTCTTCAAGAGACGGGAATACCAGACCACCTTACTTGCTTCCTGAGAAATCTGTATGTAGGTCAAGAAGCAACAGTCAGAACTGGACATGGAACAATGGACTGGTTCCAAATTGAGAATGGAGTACCTCAAGGCTGTGTATTGTCAACCTGCTTATTTAACTTAAATGCAGAGCACATCATGAGAGATGCTGGGTTGGATGAAGCACAAGCTAGAATCAAGATTGTGGAGAGAAATATCAATAACCTCTGATATGTAGATAACACCATGCTTATGGCAGAAAGTGAAAGAACTAAAGAACCCCTTGATAAAAGTGAAAGAGGAGAGCGAAAAAGCTGTTTTAAAACTTAACATTCAATAAATGAAGACTATGGCATCCTGTCCCATCACTTCGTGGCAAATAGATGGGGAAACAATGGAAACAGTGGCTGACTTAATTTTTCTCCACTATCACTGCAATATTGCTCCAATATCACTGCAGATGGTGACTGCAGCCATGAAATTAAAAGATGCTTGCTCCTTGGAAGAAAAGCTATGACAAACTTAGACAGCATATTAAAAAGCAGAGATGTTATTTGCCAACAAAGGTCCATCTAGTCAAAGCTATGGTTTTTTCCAGCAGTCATGTATGGATGTGAGAATTGGACTGTAAAGAAAGTTGAACACTGAAAAATTGATGCTTTTGAACTGTTGTGTTGGAGAAGACTCTTGTGAGTCCCTTGGATAGCAAGGAGATCAATTGTCTGATGCCCCACATTACTTTTTTTTAGGAGTTTAATTATTCTATTTATTTACATATTGTGAAAACAATTATTTAAATAAGGAATCCATTAGACTGAGGTGGTTCTATTCTTAGCAGCCTACCTAATCAAACCAAACCTTAAGCTTGAAATTCTTCAAGGTTAAGAAATCAAAATCATAAACATCTAACTATGGTTTTCCAAGTAAGGTAAACACTTAAACTATGGCTAATCAAATAATTTTTTGCTTGGCTTCTGCTTCTTCCTTATAAAAATCTTTCCACTAGCTTCTGTTGGTAGAGTGCACCTAATCACTTCTAGTTTGGTACTGCCTGATTAAAATAGATTTTTCTTGAAATAAACTCTTAAAAATGTTAATATGTTTCAGTTTATCTTTTAACACTATATATTTTAAAAACATTCTCATAAACTTTTATCTCCTATATGGTCTTCATAATTTTCTTTCTTTTTTTTTTTTTTGGTCTTCATAATTTTCATTTCTTTTTTAAAATTTATTTATTTTAATTGGAGGCTAATTACTTTACAATGTAGTGCTGGTTTTTTGCCATACATTGACATGAATCAGCCATGGGTGTACATGTGTTCCCCATCCTGAACCCCCCTCCCACCTGCCTCCCCATCCCATTCCTCAGGGTCATCCCAGTGCACCAGCCCTGAACACCCTGTCTCATGCATTGAACCTGGACTGGTGATCTGTTTCACATATGATAATATACATGTTTCAATGCTATTCTCTCAAATCATCCCACCCTCGCCTTCTCCCACAGAGTCCAAAACTCTGTTCTTTATATCTGTGTCTCTTTTGCTGTCTCGCATATAGGGTCATCATTACCATCTTTCTAAATTCCATATATATGTGTTAATATACTGTATTGGTGTTTTTCTTTCTGACTTACTTTGCTCTGTATAATAGGTTCCAGTTTCATCCACCCCGTTAGAACTGGTTCAGATGCGTTCTTCTTAATAGCTGAGTAGTATTCCATCGTGTATATGTACCACAGCTTTCTTATCCATTCATCTACCGATGGACATCTAGGTTGCTTCCATGTCCTGGCTATTGTAAACAGAGATGTGATGAACATTGGGGTACACGTGTCTCTTTCAATTCTGGTTCCAATTTCCTTGGTGTGTATGCCCAGCAGTGGGATTGATGATCGTATGGCAGTTCTATTTCCAGTTTTTTAAAGAATCTCCACACTGTTCTCCACAGTGGCTGTACCAGTTTGCATTCCCACTAACAGTGTTAGAGGGTTCCTTTTTCTCCGCACCCTCTCCAGCATTTATTGTTTGTAGATATTTTGATAGCAGCCATTCTGACTTTTTTAAAATAAAGATTTAAAAAAATTTTAATTTATTTTTATTATTGAATATTTATTTTGATTAATTAATTTATTTAGCAGCTCTGTGTCTTAGTTGCAACATGTGGGATCTTGGATCTTTGCTGTGGCATTTGAAAGTTAGTTGTGATGAGTGGGATCAAGTTCTCTGACCAGAAATTGAACCTGGGCCCCCTGCATTGGGAGTGCAGTGTCTCAGCCATTGGACCACTGTGGAGGTCTTCCCATATTACTTTTTTTCCCTACATTTTTTGACTGTGTCCTTTTTGACTCCTTCATATAACAAAGGCTATAATGCTTTCTTTGGAGGAACTAGATAATAGAGTCTTCAGTATGGTTTATCAAATTTCTCTTTTTGTTATTGATAGTTTAGAAAAATTTCTTTAGTTTCTCAACTCATTACTGGTAATGTCATATAAATTTTTGACATTGCTGTCAAACTAAGGAGATTGCTATTTCAGTTCTCCTGTGTCTGAATTATAGAATTTCAGGGTATTTCAATTATTCCCTGGACCAATGATCAGTTTGTTATCATGTTTGATTGAAGCAGCATTTTTGAAGGATTTTCTGTTTCTGCAATCTTTGTTGAAAGCAGTATTTTGTGTCAAGTCAGTGAGGAGTTTGTTTTTCCAATGAATTCATATGGTTTGCTCCATTTCATTAAGTGGATTATCAAAAAATTTAAGAGTTTTTCACTACTTTTTGAACTGTATACCTTTCTAATAATTAATTATTGCTTTGAAATGATTTATATGCTGTTTCATATGATGTGTCAAAAGGTTCATCAACTATCCCACAATATTGTGTTTGAATGCAAAAAACACACAACTTCACACATGGATGTACATTCACGGCCTATAGAATGGCTAAGAGTTTGTGCTTGACAATCACAGACATTCTTCAAATCTCTGTTGCTTGTTATTCATACCCAGAAAAATATTTGGGAGTGTTTGAATATTGTTCAAGTATATATATCAAGTATATTCCTAAGAGGAGAACTATGGTAATCACATCTTCTATTTAGATTGTTACATGTCTAGTAATTGGAAGGATTTTCCATAGACCGGCTTCTGGCTCTGTCTGTGTCATAGCTATTTTCCTCCCACGGCATATGTGCCAAGCCACAGGAAATGTTTTCTCAAGATAACAGCTCTAGCTGTTCGGGTTACAGTGCTGGGTGATCAGCTTGGTGAGCAACAGAAATGTTCCTGAAAGTAATTCCTACATTGGACAGCTGGTAGCACCTGTATGTGAAAATGATCATAAACCACATGACCCTGAGTGAACCTCCCCTTAGGGGGACCCTGAGTTCTCACAGGCACCTATTTCTTCCCAACCTGAGGGGGAAGGGGCATTCAACTCATCACTTAAAATACCTTATTTTCCGAACTTTACAAAAACATGTGATATTCCATGAATCACTTCCAGGAACATGAAAGGGGTCAATGCAAAGGGAGAATCCTGGGGCTTAGGCCTCATTCACTTCTTGAAAATTCACCTCCAACTGTAAATAAAAAAGACTCTATCACTTTCCTCCTCTGTTCCATCAGCAGAGCTGTAGTTCTAGCCTTCATTGGGTCACTCCAGATTTTTTGAAAGCTGCCTAGTTGACTTCTCTATACCTTGGATTTGCCTCTTATCTAATATGATCATGTTAATCCATCCAGCCCCATCACTTCATGGCAAATAGATGGGGAAACAGTGGAAACAGTGGCTGACTTTATTCTTTTGGACTCCAAAATCAATGCATATGGTGATTGCAGTCATGAAATTAAAAGACGCTTACTTCTTGGAAGGAAAGCTATGACCAACCTGGACAGCACATTAAAAGGCAGAGACATCACTGCCAACAAAGGTCCGTCTAGTCAAGGGTATGGTTTTTCCAGTAGTCATGTATCGATGTGAGAGTTGGACTATAAAGAAAGCTGAGCACTGAAGAATTGATGTTTCTGAACTGTGGTGTTGGAGAAAACACCTGAGAGTCCCTTAGACTGCAAGGAGACCCAACCAGTCCATCCTAAAGGAGATCAGTCCTGGGTGTTCATTGGAAGGACTGATGTTGAAGCTGAAACTCCAATAATTTGACCACCTGATGTGAAGAGCTGACTCATTTGAAAAGACCCTGATGCTGGGAAAGATTGAGGGCAGGAAGAGGAGGGGACAACAGAAGTTGAGATGGTTGGGTGGCATCACTGACTCAATGGACATAAGTTTGGGTAAACTGCGGGGTTTGGTGATGGACAAGGAGGCCTGTCATGCTGCGGTTCATGGGTTCACAAAGAGTCGGACATGACTGAGTGACTGAGCTGATCTGAATCCACCACTTAAAACCTTTCCATGTTTATTAATCATGTAAGATCAAATTGGAGAAGGAAATGGCAACCCACTCCAGTACTCTTGCCTGGAGAATCCCATGAACAGAGGAATCTGGCAGACTACAGTCCATGGGGTCGCAAGAGTCGGACACGACTTAGTGACTAAACCACCACCAAGATCAAGTTAGCTATTCAGAAGGGTCGTTAACATCAGACTCATGCCCATAGACATTCTCATTTCTCTATACTTTGGATTCCTTGAGTTTCTCCTAACATGCCCTAAGCTTAAAAACTCCTTTCCTTTGTGTGTGCTGGTATTTTTCTTCTAAGATGTCTTCTCCCCTTTGTGTGCCTTACCTGAGGATTATCTACTTCTCTGCCAGGACTCAGCTTGGATCTCAGCTCATCAGAACATTTCCCTGGAACCAAGCTCTGCCTCTTAGCCCCTTCACCCACAACTGCACAGGATGATTCCCTCCATTCTGCCACTACTTAGCTTGTACACGTTCTTGTAAATCACCTCCCCATCCTATAGTATGATCTGTTGTTGTTTAGTCGCTAAGTTGTGTCCAACTCTTTGTGACCCCATGGACTGTAGTCTGCCAGGCTCCTCTCTCCATGGGATTTCCCAGGCAAGAATACTGGAGTGGGTTGCCATTTTCTTCTCCAGGGGATCTTCCCAACCCAGGGATTGAATCCACGTCTCTTGCATGGCAAGTGGATGTGAATTATTGCAGCCCAGGATCTATATTCCCCAAATCTTTAGTTGTAAGAAATGGGAAAAATAGACTCAGATGTCCAGACAGCTGACAGGTTATTCTCTTGGTGAATCTATGCAGTCTTACATAGCACCAGCCTCAGATGAGATCACTCTAAGGTTTAAGGTCACACTTCAGGCCATTTGTAAGCACAGACAAAAAAGTTTCTGTGCCACATACGAAATACCAAACACTCCCTCTCTTGGCTGAAATGAGGGGCTTCAATTTCTTTCATTTTTCTCTTCTTTTTTTTTTTTTTTTGGCTGCCCCGTGCAGCTAGTGGGATCTTAGTTCCCTGACCAGGGATTGAACTCATGCCTCCTGCAGTGGGAGGGCAGAATCCTCACCCCAGGACCACCAGGGAATTGCCAAGTGACTTCAATTTCTTGATCATTTACACCCTTTATTCTCTTCTCATCTGGTCTGCACCTCCTGGATAAGACTGCTCTCTGGCATCCCAACAGGGCAAACTCTGGCTTCCTCTGTCCCTCTCTCAACTCACCCAGCCAGATCCAAATCATACAATGGGTTCTTTCCAGAAGCCTCTCGTGGAGATGCCATGATTCCCTATAGTGCTTGTTCTCAGTGCAAAGAAGAATCAGACCAACTTGTCCAGCTCTTGGGATGCCACTGCTGGTCTTTGGTGGAAGGCACTCACAGAAACAGAAGCTCTGGGAGCTTTCTGCCTTGGCCAGGAAGGCTTGAGCCAGTGAGGGTGCCCACATCTGAGGCCCTATTCCTCCACCTGCATCAGGTGCCTCCTGCTCTTGTCTGAAGGTAAGCTCTGCTGAATTGAACATCTTTCTTTCCTTGAAGTCTTTTGGTATTGGATTTATTATGTTTTCTTAGGAATCAAATCCCTTGGAATTTTGTTATTAGACCAGGTTTATATTGTTCTTTGACAAAACTGCTTTTTAGGTCCTAATATCTGCATGTCTAATACTCTGCCTGTCTGATTTTTCAATTGAATTTTGTCTGCCTGAAACCAAGATATTTTGTTTGGCCCCAGTAGGTAATGAGTGGTCTTTGTTAAACTCCAGAGCACAGAATTGCACAAGAGGCATCCTTACAGACTCTTGACAGTTCTCATGGAGTTGTTTCAGTATAAACCACACCAACTCCAGGCTAACCTCCTGCCTTTCTTATGCTTAATCATTGGGAGTCTATTCTTGTGCTTATCTTTCTAACTGGCATAATTTCACCAAAGCAATTTGAAATCACATAGGCCACTTAACAGAATGTTTAATATGAATGAAATTGCTCATTTGAGCAGAGCTTTAGAACTAAAAGGAAACAAAATTCCAACTGTCCAATAGTCTGCTTTCTTCAATTGGTCCAAGGAGGCAATTGGGGCCCAAAATTTGCCTTAAATATTCTTTAGCTGAAGCTAATGAGAAATGTGAGAAAGCATCTCTCTAAGCATCATCTTTAAATAGTGTTCAGTGTTAGCTACTGTTGACATTTTCAAAGGACTTCCAACCTTATCTTGATAATTTAAAGTAAAAAATTACAGATATGATCATAAATGAAAATTGACTAGCACATCATCCCATTGCATGAACTTCAGCATTTGGCTGGAGATTTTCTAGAGACTTTAGAAAGCAAGAATTTAAAAGGCCTTGTAAGGGAATTGCCTTATTTGTCCAAAAGAGAGTCTACCTTATTTAAGTGGGAAGATCACCCCTTCATTTACATCTTTGGGGATTGAATGTGGGATTTTGATCAGATGACTTGATAAGATTCTCAAGGACCCATGTTATGTCAAAAGTAGCTGCATGACACTCTCTTTTGTGTGTGTATGCCAAAATCTTTTAAAATATACTTCTACATTTTCTTGTCTCTCCTTACAGAAAATAATTAGCTATTTGTCTAAAGATTGCCTCTTCATATCTTTTTGTCCCACTCTTCCCCCCACCCCTTTCTTGAGAAACTTTATAGATTAACTGATCAAAAATCCTTCAGTTGTTATGTGCATACTCTAGGAATATTTACTTTGAATGAACACTCACAATTGTCTTAAAAACTTATCAAACTACATTTCTGTCTGTAGACACTGACAGGTATATTTCCATAATAGTCTTTGTGAATACAAGTACAAGATAATAAGAAAAGACTTCAGTTCCAAAATAGAAGAAAACCTTGACATGATTTAGGGTCTTTAACAATTAGTTCACTGAAAGAAACATGTTAATGTAATATTTTGTAATGTTCAAGAACAAGATTCAATTTGTAAACCTTGTAGTTCAAATTCTCTATATCATTTAAGAAAGTTTCTACTATATTCAAAACTTTTTAATTTAAAGAAATTTATTTAAGTAAGCTTTTGGGCTTCCCAGGTGACTCAGTGGTAGAATCTGCCTGCCAATGCAAGGGATGTGAGTTCAAGCCCTGCACTGGGAAGATCCCCTGGAGATGGAAACGGCAACTCACTCCAGTTTCTTGCTTAAGAAATTCCATGGACAGAGGAGCCTGGTAGGCCACAGTCCATGGAGTTGCAAAAGAATCAACACAACTTAATGATTAATCAACAACAATAGTTGATTTATGCTGTTGTGCTACTTTCAGGTGTACAGAAAAATGATTCAGTTATATACATACATATACATACATATACACACATACATTGTTGTTCAGTTACTGAGTCGTGTCTGACTCTTTGCCACCCCATGAAATGCAGCACACCAAGTTTCCCTGTCTTTTCACTATCTCCCGGAGTTTGCTCAAACTCATGTCCACTGAGTCAGTGATGCTATCCAATCAACTCATCCTCTGTTGCCTTCTTCTCCTGCTCTCAATCGTTCCCACCATCAGGGTCTTTTCAAATGAGTCAGTTCTTCACATCAGATGGCCAAAGTGTTGGAGTTTCAGCTTCAACATTAGTCCTTCCAATGAACACCCAGGACTGATCTCCTTTAGGATGGACTGGTTGGATCTCCTTGCAGTCCAAGGGACTCTCAAGAGTCTTCTCCAACACCACAGTTCGAAAGCATCAGTTCTTCAGCGCTCAGCTTTCTTTATAGTCCAACTCTCACATCCATCATGACTTACCCTGTTACAAAGATTCCTACTCCCACATCAGGCTTCCCAGTCTGGGAATCCAGCAATGGGACTAGGAATTCCCAGGGAATCTGACATTAAAGGCCAGTGGAATTGGATTGCAAGACTTCCATTGGAATGGGAGAAGCAGAAACTCCAGTCTAGAAGAAGACAAACAAAACCTTGTGTGCACCAGGAACCAGAGGAAAGAAGAAGTGACCCCACAGGAAACTGAACCATCTGCTGGAGGGTCTCCTCTGGAGGCATGGGTCAACAGTGGCTCGCCATGGGGATGGGGGTATTGGCAGCAGCAGTCATGGTAAGTGCCCCTTGGTGTGAGACCTCTTGGAAGTCACCATTAGCCCTACCATAGAGCCTGTACACACTAGGGCAGAGTTACCTCAGACCAAATAACTGACAGGGAGGGAGAGCAGCCCTACCCATCAGCAGACAATTGGATTAAAGTTTTAATGAGTGTTGCCTTGCCCACCAAAAGCAAGGCCCAGTTTTCCCCACCAGTCCTGATGCCAGTCCCTCCCATCAGGAAGCTGGCACGAGCATCTTAGCTTCATCCACTAGACGTAAAGCAGAAGAAGCAAGAACTACAATCCTGCAAGCTCCAGAACAAAACCACAATCGCAGAAAACTCATCAAAATGAAAAGACATAAGATTATATCCCAGATGAAAGAACAAGATAAATCCCCAGAAAAAAACTAAAGTGGAGATAGACAACCTTCCAGAAAAAGAATTCAGAATAATGACAGTGAAGATGATATAGGACCTCAGAAAAAGAATAGAGAAGATGCAAGCAATGTCTACCAAAGACTTAGAAGAGCTAAAGAACAAGCAGAGATGAATAATACCCTCAAAGAAATTAATAGTAGAATGATTGAGGCAGAAGAATGGATAAGTGATCTGGAGGACAGAATGACGGAGATAACTGCTACAAAACAGAATATAGAGAAAAGAATGAAAAGAAATAAAGACAGCCTAAGAGACCTCTGGGAGAACATCAAAAGGACCAACATTTGCATTTTAGGGGTCCCAGAAGGAGAAGAGGGAGAGAGGTATCTGACAAAATATTTGAAAATATAATAGCTGAAAACTTCCTTAACATGGGAAAATAAATAATTAGTCAAGTTTAGAAAGTGCAGAGAGTCCCAGGCAAGACAACTCAATGAGGAACACATTGAGACACATAGTAATCAAACTGACAAAAATTAAAAACAAAGGTAAAATATTAAAAGCAATAGAGGAAAAATGACAAATAACATACAAAGGAACTATCATAAAGTTATCAGCTGACTCCTCAACAGAAATTCTACAAGCCAGAAGGGAATGGTACAATATGTTCAAAGTGATGAAAGAGAAGAACCTACAACCAAGAATACTCTACTCTGTAAGACTCTAATTCAGATTGATGGAGAAATCAAAAAATTTCCAGACAAGTGGGAGTTAAGAGAATTCAGCACCACAAACCAGCTTTACAGCAAATGCTAAAGGAACTTCTCTGGACAGGAAACACAAGAGAAGGGAAAGACCTACAGAAAATAAAGTCAAAACAATTAAGAAAATGATGAGAGGATAATACATGTTGATAATTACCTTAAATGTAAATGGTTTAAATGCACCAACCAAAAAACATAGTCTGGCTGGGTGGATACAAAAACAAGACCTGCATATGCTATTTACAAGGGACTCATTTCTGACCTTTGGACACTTACAGACTGAAAGTAAGGGGATGGTAGAAGGTATTTAATCTTCAAATGGAAATAAAAAGAAAGCTGAAATAACAATATTCATATCAGGCAAAATAGACTTAAAATTAAATCTGTTGAAGAAACAAAGAAAGACACTACATAATAATCAAGGGTTTGATCCAAGAAGAATATATAATAATTATAAGTATATATGTACCCAACATAAGAACACCTTATTATGTAAGGCAAATACTAACACCTATAAATGAAGAAGCCCATCCCACACAATAATAGTGGGAGACTTTAATACCTCAGTCTCATCAATGGACATATCATCTGGACAGAAAACTAATAAGTAAACACAAGCCTTAAATGGCACTAGTTGGCCTTAATTGATATTTATAGAGCATTGCAACCAGAAGCAGAAGACTACACATTCTTCTCAAGTGCACATGGGTCATTCTCTAGAATTGACCACATGCTGTGCTACAAAGTGAACCTTGGTAAATTTAAGATAGTTGAAATCATATCAAGCATCTTTTCAGTCCACAACACTATGAAATTAAAGGTAAACTACAAGGAAAAATAAAAGACGCTTACTCCTTGGAAGGAAAGTTATGACCAACCTAGACAGCATATTAAAAAGCAGAAACATTACTTTGTCAACAAAGGTCCATCTAGTCAAGGCTATGGTTTTTCCAGTGGTCATGTATGGGTGTGAGCGTTGGACTCTAAAGAAAGTTGAGTGCCAAAGAATTGATGCTTTTGAACTGTGATGTTGGAGAAGACTCTTGAGAGTCCCTTGGACTGCAAGGAGATCCAACTTGCAAGGAGGTCCATCCTAAAGGAGATCAGTCCTGGGTGTTCATTGGAAGGACTGATGTTGAAGCTGAAACTCCAATACTTTGGCCACCTGATGCAAAGAGCTGACTCATTTGAAAAGACCCTGATGCTGGGAAAGATTGAGCGCAGAAGGAGAAGGGGAGGACAGAGGATGAGATGGTTGGGTGGCATCACCGACACGATGGACAGGGGTTTGGGTGGACTCCAGGAGTTGGTGATGGACAGGGAGGCCTGGCATGCTGCAGTTCATAGGGTCACAAAGTGTTGGACACGACTGAGCTGAGCTGAACAAGGGAAAGACTCTAAAACACATGTGGCAGCTAAACAATATGCTACTAAATAACCAATGAATCACTAAATAAATCTAAGAGGAAATAAAAAAGAAAAAAAAACCCTAGAGACAAATGAAAACAAAAGCACAATAGTCCAAAACCTATAAGATTCAGCAAACGTAGTTCTAAGAGGAAATTTATTATAGTAATACAACCTTAAGAAATAAGAAAATAAACAATCTAATATTACTAATAAAACAACTAGAGAAGAACAACCAAAATCTATGTTAGTTGAAAGGACGAAATTTTAAAGATCAAAGCAGAAATAAATGAAATAGAGACAAAGAAAGCAATTGGAAAGATCAATAAAAGGAAAGCTGGTTCTTTGAAAAAATAAACAAAATTGATAAACCTTTACCCAGACTCATCAAGAAAAAAGGGAGAGGACTCAAATCAATCAAGTTAGAAATGAAAAAATGAGAAGTTGCAACTTACTCCATAGACATACCAAGGATCATAAGAGACAACTATGAACAACTTTATGCCAATAAAATGGACAACTTAGAAGAAATGCACACATTCTTAGAAAGGTACAACCTCCCTAGACTGTAACAAGAAGAAATAGAATGTATGAACAGACCAATTACAAACACTGAAATTGAAACTGTGATTAAAAACCTCCTAACAAATAAAAATCCAGGATCTAATGGCTTCGCAGGCAAATTCTATCAAAAATTTAGAGAAAAGCTAACACCTACCCTTTTCAAACTTTTCCAGATTGTTGCAGAGGATGGAAAACCTCCAATCTCATTTTATGAGGTCATCATCCTGATACCATACTGGATCACACAGACACACAAATTACAGACCAATATCACTCATGTACATAGATGCAAACATCCTCAACAAAATACTAGCAATCTGAATCCAACAATACATTAAAAAGATCATACACCATGATCAAGTGGGAGTCATATCAAGATGAAAGGATTCTTCAACATTCACAAATCAATCAATGTGACTCATCACATCAGCAAATTGAAGAGTAAAAACCATATGATCGTCTCAATAGATGCAGAAAAAATTTTTGACAAAATTAAACTCTGATTTATAGCAGAAATTCTCCAGAAAGTGGGCTAGGGGGAACATGCAGCAACATCATAAAGATCATATGCAAAAAACCTACAGCTAACATCATACTCAATGGTGAAAAGCTGAAAGCATTCCACCTAAGGTCAGGAACAAGGCAAGGAAGTCCACTCTCACCACTTTAATTCAGTATGGTTTTGGAAGTCCTGGCTACAGCAATCAGAGAAGATAAGGAGGTAAAGGGGATACTTATTGGAAAAGAGGAAGTGAAACTGTCACTCTTTGCAGATGATACAATACTATACATAGGAGATCCTAAAGATGATACCAGAAAACTACTGCTGCTGCTGCTAAGTCACTTCAGTCGTGTCCGACTCTGTGTGACCCCATAGATGGCAGCCCACCAGGCTCCCCCGTCCCTGGGATTCTCCAGGCAAGAACACTGGAGTGGGTTGCCATTTCCTTCTCCAATGCATGAAAGTGAAAAGGGAAAGTGAAGTCGCTCAGCCGTGTCCGACTCTTAGCGACCCCATGGACTGCAGTCTACCAAGCTCCTCTGTCCATGGGACTTTCCACGCAAGAGTAGTGGAGTGCAGTACCACTAGAACTCATTGATGAGCTTGGTAAAGTTGCAGGTTACAAAAATCAATACACAGAAATCTGTTGCGTTTTTACGCACTAACAATGTAAGATAGCATTGAAACATGTATATCATCAAGTGTGAAACAGATCGCCAGCCCAGATTGGATGCATGAGACAAGTGCTCAGGGCTGGTGCACTGGGAAGACCTAGAGGGATGGGATGGGGAGGGAAGTGGGAAGGGGGATCAGGATGGGGATTTACACATGTAAATCCATGGCTGATTCATGTCAATGTATGAAAAAACCACTACAATATTGTAAAGTAATTAGCCTCCAACTAATAAAAATAAATGAAAAAAAAAAAAAAAGAAATAGAAATTCAAGAAACAATTCCAATTACCATCACATCAAGAAGAATTAAATACCTAGAAATAAACCTACCTAAAGAGACAAAAGATCCATACTCTGAAAACTTTAAGATGCTGATGAAGGAAATCAGAGAAGAGGTAAACAAATGGAAAGATATACAATGTTTGTGGATTGGAAGAATCAATATTGTCCAGATGAGCACTACTCAAGGCAATGTACAGATTTAATGCAATCTTTATCAAATACAAAGGCATTTTTTTTCACAGAACTATAACAACAACAACAAAAAAACACACAAAATTTTTATGAAACCACAAAAGAATTCACATAGCCAAAGAAATCTTGAGAAAGAAAAATGGATTTGGAGGAATCGGTTTCCCTGACTTTAGACTATCATAGAAAGCTACAGTCATCAAAACAGTGTGATACTGGCACAAAATCAGAAATAGAGATCAATGGAACAGAATAGAAAACCCTGAAATAAGCCCATGCACCTATGGTCAATTAAACTATGATGGAGGCAATAATACAGAACATTGGAAAAACATTCTCTTCAACAAATGGTGCTGGGAAAAATGGGACAGCTCCATGTTAAAAACAACAACAACAACAACAACAAATTAGATCATTCTTTAACTCTATACACAAAAATAAGCCCAAAATGGATTAAAGCCCTACCTGTGAGGCCAGACACTATAAAACTCCTAAAGGGAAACATAGACAAAACACTCTCTGACATAAGTCGAAGCAATATCTTTTACAATCTGTCTCACAGAATAATGGAAATAAAAGTAAAGATAAACACATGGTACCTATTTAAATTCAAAAGCTTTTGCACAGCAAAGGAAACATAAACAAAATGAAAAGACAACCCACAGATTGGGAGAAAATATTTGCAAATGATGTGACTGATAAGGAGTTAGTCTCCAAAATTTACAAACAGCTCATGATGCTCAACAGCCTCAAAACAATTGACCCACTTGAAAAATGGTCAGAAATAGACATTTCTCCAGAGAAGACATACAGGTAGTCAATAGGCACTTCAAAAGATGTTCAACCAGACGTTCTCTAATTATTAGAGAAATGCATATAAAACTACAATGAGATATCACTTCACACCAGCCAGAATGTCTATCATCAAAAATCCACAAACAATAATTGCTGGAGAGGGTGTGGAGGGAAGGGAATCCTCCTATACTGTTGATGGGAATGTAAATTAATATAGCCATTGTGGAGAACAGTATGGAGGGTCCCTAAAAAACAAAAAATAGAGCTATCCTATGACCCTGCAATCCTACTCCTGGGCATATATCTGGAGAAAAACATGATCCAAAAGGATATATGCAGCCAAATATTTACTGAAACACTGTCTACAATAGCCGAGACATGCAAGCAACCTAAATTCCTACAGAGGAATGGATAAAGAAGATATGGTATATATATTCAATGGGATATTACTCAGCCTTTAAAAAGAATGAAATAATGCTATTTGCAGCAACATGGATGGACTTAGAGAGTGTCATACTGAGTGAAGTAAGTCAGACAATGAGGGAGAAACGTCATCTGACATCCCTTATATATGGAATCTAAAAAGAAATGATATAAATGGACTTACATACACAACAGAAGCAGACTCACAGACTTTGATAATGAGCTTATGATTGCTGGAGGGGGGAAGGGATAGTTAAGGAGTCTGGCATGGACATGTACATACTGCTATATTTAAAATGGATAACCAGCAAGGACTTGTTGTGTGGCATGTGGAACTCTGCTCAATGTTATGTGCCAGCCTGGAAGGGAGGGGAGTTTGGGGGAGAATGGATACATGTGTATATATGACTGAGTTCCTCTGATAGTCACCTGAACTATCCTAACACTATTTGTTAAACAGTTATACCTCAATACAAAACAAAAAAGTTTTAAAATATACAAAAAGAAATCTGTTGAATTTCCTTACACTAACAAGGAAATAGAAAGGAAAAGTTAAAAAAAGAAAGCAACCTCTTTTAAAATCACATCAAACAAACAATAAAACAGGAATAAATCTGACCATGGAGATGAAAGATTTATATGCTGAGAATTATAAAACACTGATAAAGGAAATGGAAGATGTTTCAAAGAAATGGAAAGATATCCCATGTTTTTGGATCAGAAGAACTAATATTGTTAAAATGGCCAGACTATGCAAAGCAGTCTACAGATTTAATGTGATCCCTAGCAATTATTCATAACATTTTCCACAAAACTAGAATAATCCTAAGTATACATGGAACCTCAAAAGACCCAGATTTACCAAAGTAATCCTGAGAGGAAAAAAACAAAAACAAAGATGGAGGCATAACTATTCCAGACTTCATACAATGCCCCAAAGTTACAGTAATGAAAGCAGCCTGATATTGGCACAAAAATAGATCTATGAATCAATTAAACAGAATAGGGAGCCCAGAAATGAATCCTGACACGTACAGTCAATAAATCTTTAACAAAGGAGGCAAGAATACACAATGGAGAAAAGATGGTCTCCTCAGAAAGTGGTGTTGGGAAAATTGGACAGTCACATGTAAATCAATGAAGTTAGAACACTCCCTTACGCCATACACAAATAAAAACAACCTCAAAATGATTTAAAGACTTAAATATAAGACATGATACCATAATACTCATAAAAGAAAATGTAGGCAAAATGTTCTCTGACATAAATCATACTAATGTTTTCTTAGGTTAGTTTTCCAAGGCAACCAAATAGGAACAAAAATAAACAAATGGGCCCTAATTCATAATTTTCTAAAGTTAAATATTTTATGTATAAACTTGTACTTAATTATATACAGTGATAATATGATGTCTTTTTTATTAGTATATTTTCATTTTAGAACGGTATTAAAAATAGTATCAGAATAAGTTGTGAAGATAGTAGATAGCAGTCCCATATACTCCATGGAAGTTTCCCCTAATATTAATATCTTACTGATTAATATGTTATATTTGTCATAATATATGAACCAATATCGGTACACTATTACCAACTTAAGTTCATATTTTATTCATCTTGCCATATTTTTATCTATGTTCTCCTTCTGTTTTAGGACCTCATCCAAGATCCTAACAGTACATTCCACTGAGTTTTTGTGTCTCCTTAGGTTCTTTGGGTTGTGACAATTTCTCAGACTTTCCTTGTTTTTAATGACCTTGACGTTTTTGAGGGATACTCATCAGATATTTTGTAGAATATTTCTTGGTTGGGATTTAACTAATGTTTCTCTCAGAATTACACTAAATGTATGGGTTTTTAGGAGGAAGACCACAGAGATAAAGCCATTCTCATTGTATCACATTAAGGATATATATTCAAGATCCCCAGAATAGGAAATGGCACCCCACTCCAGTATTCTTGCCTGGAAAATTCCATGGACAGAGGCACCTGGAGGGTAGTAGTCCATTGGGTCGCAAAAGTCAGACATGACTGAGTCACTGAACACATGCACACACACACACACACACACACACACATTATCAACATGATATCACTGTTGATCTTAACCTTGCTCACCTGAGCTCACCTTGCTCACCTTGATTAACCCTGAGTGATCAGGGTTTTTTGGGACCTCTATTATAAAGTTATTCTCCCCACCCCCTTTCATACTGTACTCTCTGGAATGAAGTCATTATGATAGCCCTCACTTACAGAGGGGACAGTTATGTTCTACCTTCTTTAATGTGGAGTATCTGCATATATTTCTTGAAATTTTTCTGCAAGAGAAATTAGCCTATTACTCCACATTTATTGATTTATTCAATCACTTAGTGTGTGTGATTTAGCATGTCTTTTTTGGGGCGCACAATAAGATATTTCAGGCTCACCTTGTATATTCTCTGCCTCAAGAATAAGCCATTTCTCCAAGCATTCCTTTTTCCTCTTATTGAAGAATAGTATTAGAAACCAAGATATGGGTGCCAGGTGCTATCAGGGAGTCATTGCTTCTAGATCTTCTTGGCTGAAAGAACAATAAAACTTCTATGTACACACACACTACATATTGTGTCTACATATATCATGTCTATATTTATAGATATTAATAGATCTATAAATATTTCTATATGTACCCCTCTATATCAAGTGAATTGATACTGATGGGTCATTTTAGTATTTCACCATTGCTTTATGTAATTTCCTGCTTTAACAGTGAGAAATCTTGCACCCACCCTTTACCATCCACTCCTATCTAATTCCATATATATGAATGGAAGTTTCAAGTGTGTTAACCCATATCCTGAAAGAAAACTACACCTCCACCTAGAGTACAGTGCTTATGCACATTTCTTGTTACTCAGTCTTATAATGTAAACTTATTTGTAAAGCTACTTAGGTCAGCACTTTTTGTCCTCATTCTCTTTGGTGAGACTGTATCATACCTCTGTAATACAGTGAGATTCTTTTGTGACAGCCTTTGTCTGATCCTGCAAATCCCGGACTTCCCAAATGATTTTTGAACATTTTTGTATATGTTTCCTCTTGTACTGTAAAGTTCCATGCATTTGTTAAAATGAATGGTTGCGTATATTCACCATTTTGGAATCATACAGAAGTTTCATTACCCTAAAAGATTCCCTACAACTCAACTATCTCCCCTTTCCAAACTCCTGGTTGCCACTTTTTCTTGTCTCTGTATAATGGAATCACAGCATGTGGTCTTTTCAGAATGTCTTCTTTCACTTAGCAAAGTGAATTGAAGACTCACATGTTTTTGTGCAGCCTGATAGCTCATTTCTGTTTATCACTAATATTTCATTGTTTTCCACCCAGAGCTTGTTTATCTGTTCACAGATTTGAAGGACATTTGATTGCTTCCAGTTTGGGGCAATTATGAATAAAGCAACTACAAACATTTACGGGTAGGGTATTCATGTGGGCAAAAGTTTTAAAATCAGCTGAGTAAATACTTAACAGTGCAACTGATACACTGCATGATAAAGAATATGTTTGGCAGTTTGTAAGTAACTGTGAAACTTTCTTCCAAAGTGATTGTACCATTTTGCATTCTCACCAGTAGTGGAGGAGAGTTCCTTCTCCATGTTCTTGCTCACAACTGATTTTGTCAGCTTTCTGGATTTTCCTCATCCTAATACATCTCTAGTGGTATCTTATTATTGTTTTAATTAGTATTTTGTTAATGACAAAAGATGTTGAATACCTTTATATGTATTTATTTGTAATCTTTATAGGTTCTTTGATTCTATTTTGATCTTTTGCCCTTGATCTGATCAGCACTCAAGGATTCACCTACTACAATAAGAGAACTTTCCTGCCTTACTGCACATACATGATTCACATACATGCCATTTCTTACTCTGTTATAGCCAAGAGCAGGCCAGGCCAGTGCCTGTCATAGTTGATCTGATGATCAAATGACACATGAGAGAAAATTACGATGTGTAATTATAAAAACATATACCTTTATACACTTCTATCCATAAGATAGTCAATGCCAGCAATTTGTCACAACTCCTTCCAGATATTTTTCTTTTGTGGGATTATTTTTCTTTATGTTGATATATAATTCATTTTCAACTTTTTCTAATCTTAAATGATGCTAAAACAAACCATGTGCTTTGTAAAAGCATTTTATCATTTCAGATGAAACCCCAGAATTAGAATTATCATGTAAAAATTTAAATAGCCCTTTAAATTCCTTTGATATACACATGCAAATATTTATTCACAAATTGCTATCATTTTATTTCTAACTTCAGGTATTGAGAATGCTTGTCCTTATACTGCCACCAGCACTGAGCAACGTAGATTTTGTATATTACTCACTTTTGGTTTCAGTGACACTTCTCTGCAGTCTGAGTCACAGCCACTGACTGCTTCTTTAGCTGTCCTGGAAACATGACAAGGGAGGGTGAAGTTAAAGACCCAAGCTTTCAGTTCAGTTCAGCCACTCAGTTGTGTCTGACTCTTTGCAACCCCATGGACTGCAGCACACCAAGCTTCCCTATCCATCACCAACACCCGGAGCCTACTCAGACTCATGTCTATCGCATTGATGATGCCATTCAACCATCTCATCCTCTATCATCCCCTTCTCCTCTGGCCTTCAATCTTACCCAGCATCAGGGTCTTTTCCAGTGAGTCCATTCTTCACATCAGGTGGACAAGGTATTGAGGTTTCAGCTTCAGCATCAGTCCTTCCAATGAACATTCAGGACTCATTTCCTTTAGGACTGACTGGTTGGATCTCCTTGCAGTCTAAGGGACTCTCAAGAGTTTTCTCCAACACCGCAATTCAAAAACATTAATTCTTCAGCACTCAGTTTTCTTTATAGTCCAAGTCTCACATCCATACATGACTGCTGGAAAAACCATAACTTTGACTAGATGGACAGTTGTTGGTAAAGTAATGACTCTGCTTTTTAATATGCTATCTAGGTTGGTCATAGCTTTTCTTCCAAGGAGCAAGTGTCTTTTAATTTCATGGCTGTAGTCAACATCAACAGTGATTTTGGAGCCCCCCAAAATAAAGTCTGCCATTGTTTCCATCATTTCCCCATCTATTTGCCATGAAGTGATGGGACTGGATGTCATGATCTCAGTTTTCTGTATGTTGAGTTTTAAGCCAACGTTCACCCAAGCTTTAACCTCAGGTTAAACCAGATCCTCATGACAGCCTCTATGTGCAGCACAGTTTTAACAGGAGACAATGGCTAACTCTTCGGGACTTCTGTTTCCTCCTTTTTGAACCATGGACATCACTGATGTTTCACAGGACTGTTTTAAGGATGACATGAGATAATACATGAGACAGGCCTTCCTCTTTTCAGGCTCTTTGCCCAGGGCTGCTTGAAGATTTAACTATTGTATAAATCTATCCATTGCCATGGAATTTACTATTTATAGGAGGCAGGTTGTATGCAAAAGATGGGGCCAGTTTTAGCGAGGGGTATAAAAGGGAAATCTCAATACAGGGTTCAGCTTGTGGAAAATACCTACATAGATAACCTTTGTTTTGCTGTTGAAGGACCAATTTTGAGGAACAGCAGTTTACAGACTACATATATACTAATATAAAATGCTCCAACTTTCTGTATTGACAGAGACTTAATAAGCAAACTTGTTCACTGCCAGTCTCCACTAAAAGAAGAAAATCTGTTCACATTATTGGTTCACCACTTCCCTGCAGACTTTAAGCGACCCAGCAACTGAGGGTGTGTACAGAAATGTGAGCAGCCAAAGAAAAGTAACAATGTACTTAGGGGGAAGAACAAGTTATAAGTCAACACCAGTGAAGGAGAACAGGCGGAAAAACTAGTTGACAATTTTAACAAAAAATAAGATTTAAAAGGAGGTTCAGTTAGAGCACAAAATGATTTTCTCAAATCTAAATGGTATACACAAACTGGAAAAAATATTTCACATATTAGAACATAAGTTCCAAAGGAGTGAAAATAATCAAAGTATAGATATTAGACACTAAAAGTAACTTGAGGAACTACAACAAGCAAATGATTCAGCAGTCCAAAAAGATAAAATAAGCAGCTCAAGAGAGATAATGTTTAAATAAAAAATGAAATTTTCAAAGTAAAAAACTAAATATAAAAAAAAACCACACTAAATATCCACATGCAAAAGAATGACATTGGAAACTTATACCTTATGTGGAAATTAACTAAAAATGGATTAAAGATTTAAACATTCAGATCTGAAACTGTAAAATTCATAGAGGAAAACATAAGAGAAAAACCTCATGACATTGGTGTTGACAACGATTTCATGGCACAGGCAACAAAAACAAAAATAAATAAGTGAGACTACATCCATCTAAAAAACTTCTGTACAGCAAAAGAAATAATGAATGGAGTAAAAAGACAACCTACAGAATGGGAGAATATGTTGAAAATTATATATTTGATAAGGGTATTAGTATATATAAGAAGTTCCTCTAACTCAATAGTAAAAGTATTAATAACCTATTTTAAAAGTGAGCAAAGGACCTGAACAGACATTTTTCCAAAGAAAACATAAATGTCAACAAGAACATGAAATGGTGCTCAATAGTACTGATCATCAGGGAAAGCATATCAAAACCACAATGAAACAGCCCTTCACATTTATTAGGATAGCTATTATAAAAAATACAATAGACAACTCTTGGTGAGGATGTGGAACATTTGCACATTATTGATGGGAACACAAAATGGTGCAGCCATTTAGAAAACTCATATAAAATTTCCTCAAAAATTACAGATAGAACTGCCATATGATCCAGCAATCCCACGTCTGGGTATTTATCCAAAAGAATTGAAATCAATATCTTGATGAGATATTTTTACTCCCATGTTCATCACAACATTATTCACAGTAGCTAAAATGCAGAACCAACTTAAATCTTCATGGACAGATGAATGGATAAAAATGTGAGATATATACATAAAATGGAATATTATTCAAACTTACCAAGAAGGAAATTCTGCAGTATGTGAAAAAATGGATGAGCATTAAGGGCATTATGCAAGTGAAATAGACTATCAGTCACAAAAAGACAAATGCTGCTGCTTCTACTTATGTGAGGTATCTTAAATAGTCAAATTCATGGAATCAAAGTCTGAACATTTCTTTTCTTGATGGTCAAACTATCCCACAATTGCACTCATCTGGCATGCTAGCAAAGTAATGCTCAAAATTCTCCAAGTCAGACTTCAACAGTAAATGAACTGTGAACTTTCAGATGTTCAAGCTGGATTTAGAAAAGGCAGAGGAACGAACCAGAGATCAAATTGCCAACATCTGTTGGATCATCGAAAAAACAATAGAGTTCCAGAAAAATATCCTCTTCTGCTTTATTGACTAGGACAAAACTTTTGACTGTGTG
Organism: Muntiacus reevesi; assembly: GCF_963930625.1. Taxonomy (NCBI): domain Eukaryota; kingdom Metazoa; phylum Chordata; class Mammalia; order Artiodactyla; family Cervidae; genus Muntiacus; species Muntiacus reevesi. The sequence continues at coordinate 2,458,443 of NC_089263.1, forward strand.
GATCACAACAGACTGGAAATTTTTTTCAAGAGATGGGCATACCAGACCACCTAATCTGCTTCCTGAGAAATCTGTATGCAGGTCAAGAAACAATATTTAGCACTGGACATGGAAAAACAGACAGGTTAAATATTGGGGAACGAGTACACCAAGGCTGTATGTTGTCGCTCTGCTTATTTAACTTCTATGCAGAGTACATCATGCAAAATGCTGGGCTGGAAGAAGCACAAGCTGGAATCAAGATTGATGGGAGAAATATCAATAACCTCAGATAAATAGATGACACCACCATTTTGGCAGAAAGTGAGGAGGAACTAAAGAGCCTCTTGATGAAAGTGAAAAGAGGAGAGTGAAAAAGTTTGTTTAAAACTCACCATTCATGTGGGAGAAGGCGAGGGTGGGATGTTTCGAGAGAACAGCATCGAAACATGTATATTATTTAGGGTGAAACAGATCACCAACCTAGGTTGGGTGCATGAGACAAGTACTCGGGCCTGTTGCACTGGGAAGACCCAGAGGGATCGGGTAGAGAGGGAGGTGGGAGGGGGGATCGAGATGGGGAATACATGTAAATCCATGGCTGATTCATGTCAATGTATGACAAAAACCACTACAATGTTGTAAAGTAATTAGCCTCCAACTAATAAAAATAAATGAAAAAAAAAAAAAAAAAAAACTTCACCATTCAAAAAACTAAGATCATGGCATCTGGTCCCATCATTTCATGGCAAATAAATGGGGAAACAGTGAGAGACTTTATTTTGGGGGGCTCCAAAATCACTGCAGATGGTGACTGTAGCCATGAAAATAAAAGACATTTGCTCCTTGTAAGAAAAGCTATGACCAACCTAGACAGAATATTAAAAAGCAGAGACATTATCTTGCCAACAAAGGTCCACTTAGTCAAAGCTATGGTTTTTCCAGTAGTCATGTATGGATGTGAGAGTTGGACTATAAAGAAAGCTGAGTGACAAAGAGTTGATACTTTTGAACTGTGATGTTGGAGAAGACTCTTGAGAGTCCCTTGGACTGCAAGGAGATCTAACCAGTCCATCCTAAAGGAAATCAGTCGTGAATATTCATTGGAAGGACTGAAGCTGAAATTCCAATATTTTGGCCAGCTTATGTGAAGAAGTGACTCCTTGGAAAAGACCCTGATGCGGGGTAAGATTAGAGGCAGAAGGAGAAGGGGACAACAGAGGATGAGGTGGTTGGATGGCATCACCGACTCGATGGACATGAGTTTGAGCAAGCTCCAGGTGTTGGTGATGGACAGGGAGGCCTGGCATGCTGCAGTCATGGGGTCACAAAGAATCAGACATCACCGATTGTTTGAATGGAACCAACAGAATATGTTTGTGGGAACTAGACAAGCTGGTTATAAATTTTGTATTAAAAATAAAAACTAATTACTAGGAAAATAATAAGTAAGTGTGATACAGGAGGAACAGCTTCATCAGAATTTAAAGTATGCTGATTTCATAATTAGAAGAGTGTGATACCTGCTGTTGAAAAGAAAGATGAGTTGAAAGAAAATAAGTACCCAAATAGATCCAAATTCATATGATCAAGTTGGAATAAAAATCGGTAGAGAACGGATCCTTAAGTAGATTAGGGAATTTGCATTTTCAAGTAAATTAATATGCTTCCCTTATGTCTTTACAAAAAAAAAAAAAATTACAGATACAGCAAATATTTAAATCTAGAAATCAAAACTTATCTTAATAAAATATGAGAAAATGTTGATAAGGGATAGGAAATACTTTTTAAGTATGATTCAAAATTACAGTGACATAAGAATGATGGTTTGGTATTTGGCCAGAGGATGCTTGAGGAGAGAATGGAGAGTCAGTTTAAAGGGTAGAGTTTCAGATTTGTGAGATGAAGTTCTAGCAATGGATGGTGGTGATAGTTGCACAATATGAACATATTAAACACCACTGAGCTGTACACTTAAAAATGGTTAAAATGATAAGTTTTATATTTGTGTATATTTTACCATTCATAAAAATTATGGTAATATCAAATTGTGAAAAAATAAATTTTAAAAATTAATAACAACCATCCATCACCATGGGAGCTTCCCAGGTGGCTCAGTGGTAAAGAATCCACCTGACAATGCAGGAGATGGGTTCACTGCCTCGGCTGGGACGATCCCTTGGAGGAGGAAATGTCAACCCACTCTGGTATTCCTGGGAAATCCCATGGACAGAGGATCCTGGCGGGCTACAGTCCATGAGTCAGACATGACTTAGCAATTGAACGCAGATGAACCCATCATTAGAAGTGAAGTCAGAAGACAAATAACAACCTGGAAGAATTATATTCAATTTATAATACAGACATATTTAATTTGTAATCATGCTTATGCTCAGTTGCTTCAGTCGTGTCTGACTCCATGCGCTGCAGCCCACCAGGCTCCTCTGTCCATGGGTCTCTCCAGGCAAGAATACTGGAGTGGGCTGCCATGCCCTCCTCCAGGGAATTGTCTCAACACAAGAATTAATTTTGCATCTTCTATATCTTCTGCATTACTGGTGGATTCTTTACCGCTGAACCACTGGGGACTCCCTTAAACTGTAATGGGTTCCTGTAAATCAGAATACTCAGCAAAAGAACTAAAAAATAGGGAAATATTTTAACCTTTTACAGAAAAGGAAATTAAAATTGCCCAATATGTATGCATAGGTAGTCAAATGAAGTCATAATGCCACTTTTCCCTCATCAGGTTTTTGAAGATGGAGATGGTTGATGGCATGCTGTCAGCAAGGGTGCAGAGCTATGGGCTTTGAATGGTTGCTGGTGAGAGCACAATTGGGCCACAGCCAGTAACATTTAGAGAGCATATAGCCTTTGTCCCAACAATTGCACTTCTAGAAATATAACATATGAATATATCCATATATGTGCAAATGAAAAACCTATGGAAGCATTCATTGCAGCACTGTTTGTAGTGTTACAAATGCAAGTTCACCTGACACACAGTGAGGCCAAATAAACTGAAATATCGGAATTCGGAGTAGAGGAAGTTTTATTGCATAACTATGCAAGAAGATAGATGGCTTGTGGCCCCGCCCGTCAAACCCATATTCTTTGAAGGGTTTTGGCAAAGCACTTTTATTTATTTTTTCACTTATTTTTATTATTTGGAGGCTAATTACTTTACAATATTGTAGTGGTTTTAAAGACAAGGTGAGGAGTGATTAGTTGTTGCAGTCTTACTGGTGTAGGAACCCTTTGCTCAGCTTTGTGCCTCTATCCTTGTAGGTCAGGTCACTATGTTCCTGTAAGCCCCCCGAATTTATTCTCTGTTCTGCAAATTTTTCTCTCTATATGAATGACTTCTTAAAATCCAGAGAATGGGCTCACTTGTATATTTCAGATACAGGCAACATTCTTTTACAAAAGGTGTAGAGCCAGCGTAGGTATTGCACAGGCAATAGAACAGGTCTAATGTGAAATCAGATTTATTCTTCCCTATTTATTACAATAGTAGCTAAAGATTGGGGGAAATAATTAAATGAAGCATGTTCAGCTGCTAAAAAGAATGAGACAGTGCTGTACAAGCTAATATAAAATAAACTCCAAGATTACTCTTGATAAGGAAGAGTGTTGCCCCGAAGCACAGTAGGGGTTGAATCCAGGTCTCCTGCATTGGCAGGCAGATTCTTTACCACTGAAACACCAGGAAAGTCTAATAAAGTGCTTTTAAAGGCAAGGTGAGGGAAAGGTGTGGTTAGTTGTTGCAAATTTCTTGGTGTAGGAATCCTTTGTTCTTGCAACTGTCCACCTAAATCAGGTGAAAACCTCCAACAAAACAAATGTTATTCTCTGTCCTGAAACTTTTTCTCTCTAAATGAATGGACTCTTAAAGGTCAGAGCCCTGAGAATAGGCTGTTCCTACGTATTTTAGGTGATAGGCAGCATTCTTTTACAAATGTGGAAACCAGCATAACTAAGCACAGGGGACAGAGCATAAAGGCTAAAGTAAAAGGAACAGATCTAGTATGGAATCAAATTTGTTCCTCCCTATTACAAATGTACCTCCCATTTGTTTAAATTGCATGTAAATGGGGAAAACAATGTAAGTTGTTCTGTGCTAATTTTCTAGGTACAGTGTACTAGCTTCATAATTGCCCTTTGCCTCCCTCTAAGGTTTCTAATTTTATACTATTCTTCATTTAAAATGTCTAATTTTCAGTGTGGGTTATCACAAAAGAGACAAGATGTACATTTAATGTTATCTACCAAGAAGCCTTCTTTCAGGAATAAAATGAGAAGGAGAGACGTTGCTGATACATGCCATGGTTCTCAAACCAACCTTTATTTTAACTGAACTAGGTGAAAGTGAACGGAGAAGGTAATGGCACCCCACTCCAGTCCTCTTGCCTGGAAAATCGCATGGACAGGGGAGCCTGGTAGGCTGCAGTCCATGGGGTCGCTAAGAGTCGGACACGGCTGAGCAACTTCACTTTCACTTTTCACTTTCACACATTGGAGAAGGAAATGGCAACCCACTCCAGTGTTCTTGCCTGGAGAATCCCAGGGACGGGGGAGCCTGGTGGGCTGCCGTCTATGGGATCACATGGAGTCGGACACGACTGAAGTGACTTAGCAGCAGGTGAAAGTGAAAGTTGCTCAGTCATGTCCGACTCTTTGTGACCCCATGGGCTATACAGTTCATGGAATTCTCCAGGACAGAATACTGGAGTGGGTAACCTTTCCCTTTTCCTTCTTCAGGGGATCCCAACCCAGAGATCGAACCCAGGTCTCCCACATTGCAGGTGAATTCTTTACCAGCTGACCCACAAGGGAAGACCTAAATTGCACATAAAATAATATATTAGTATCTTTTATAATATATTAAATCTCCTTGTATTGGCACTCCTATGTGCCTTTTGTTACTCATTACTTATTGATGTCTTCCTTGTTTCATTGTTTATTTTATTTTCTTACAGTTTGTTTTATTGGTGATTTCATAGAATATCCTTTTGGGGCTGCTGATCATCTGAAAGTTTTGTGTGTGGGTTTATTCTATTGAATCAAATTTTTTTAATTAAGTTTTTTCTTCTAATTTCTTTGGGTTTATTGTGTCCTTATACCTAGGTAATGGCAAACCCCCTCCAGTATTCTTGCCCAGAGAATCCCATGGACAGAGTAGCCTGGCAGACTACAGTCTATGGGGTTGCACGAGTTGGACATGACTTAGTGATTAAATCATACTTAGGTTCTTGCATTGTTGTTCACTCACTCAGTTGTGTTTGACTCTCTGCGACCCCATCGGCTGCAGCATGCTAGGCTTCCTTGTCCTCTGTCTCTTGGAGCTTGTTTAAACTCATGTTCATTTAGTTAATGATGCCATCTGACTGTCTCATTCTCTGTCCTCTCCTTCCCCTCCTGCCTTCAATCTTTCCCAGCATCAGAGTCTTTTCCAATGGGCCGGCTCTTTGCATCAGGTGGCCAAAGTATTGGAGCTTCAGTTCATCATCCGTTCTTCCAAGGAGTATTCAGGGTTAATTTCCTTTAGGTTCTTGGGTAGAAAGTTTCATTTAATTTATTCTAATCTATCTTTGAATCTAATCAGTGCTTTTAAGAATATCTGTTTTTCTGAATGTCCCTCTTGCCTTCCCCATTCCATGTATTATTCAGTTAAAAATGGTTTGTGGTTTCTACTTCCATTTGATTTCTAACTTAAAGCTATATAAATGTTTGGCTTTTAAAATTGGTTTTTGTGTGTTTTTTTTTTTTTTTTGGTTTGTGAAAATGAACGTGGTTTAAATTATACAGACTTGAAATGTGTGGCTATTGCCTTTGTGGTTCAGGATATGATTGATTAATTTATGTTGAAAATTATACATTTGTTTGAAAATAGAACACATTCTTTCATAAATGAATGTAACCATGGTAATATGTGTAAACATAGCCTCTCTATGTTTAGCTCTTCAATCTGTTTGATCTGTCCCTTTCTGAAAGAGGTGTGATTCAATCTACCACTATGTAGAATTTAGAGTTCTATATTTTAAAGCTATAGTGCACCCCTTTACAATTTTATCAACACATACTCATACATATTCTCTGCTTTTTAATATGCTGTCTAGTTGATCATAGCTTTTCTTCCAAGCAGCAAGTGTCTTTTAATTTCATGGCTGCAGTCACCAACTGCAGTGATTTTGGAGCCCAGAAAAATAAAGTCTGATACTTTTTTCATTGTTTCCCCATCTATTTGCCATGAAGTGATGGGGCCAGATGCCATGATCTTAGTTTTATGAATGCTGAGTTTTAATCCAGCTTTTCCACTCTCCTCTTTCACTTTCATCAAGAGGCTCTTCTGTTCCTCTTAGCTTTCTGCCATTTAGGGTGTTGTCAAGTGCATACATGAGGTTATTGATATTTCTCCTGGCAATCTTGATTCCAGCTTCTGCTTCACCCAGCCCAGCATTGGGCATGATGTACCCTGCAGAGAAGTTGAGTAAGTAGGGTGACAATATGCAGGTTTGATGTAATCCTTTCCCAATTTGGAACCAGTTCATTGCTCCATGTCTGGTTTTAACTGTTACTTATTTCTCAGGAAGCAAGTAAGGTAGGCTTCTATGCCAATCTCTTGAAGAATTTTCCATAGTTTTAATTCACACAGTCAAAGGCTTTGGTGTAGTCAATAAAACATAAGTAGATGTTTTCTCTGGAACTCCCTTGCTTTTTCTATGATCCAGCAGATGTTGGCAATTGATTTTTGGTTCCCCTGACTTTTCTAAATCCAGCTTGAACATCTGTAAGTTCTCAGTTCATGTACTGTTGAAGCCTCACTTGGAAAACTTTGGACATTACTTTTCTAGCATGTGAGATGAGTGCAACTGTGTGGCAGTTTGAACATTCTTTGTCATTGCCCTGCTCTGGGATTGGAATGAAAAATGAACTTTTCCAATCCTGTGGCCACTGCTAAGTTTCCCAAATTTGCTGGCATATTGAGTGCAGCACTTCCGCAGTATCATCTTTTAGGATTTGAAATAGTTCAACTGAAATTCCATCACCTCCACTAGCTTTGTTCATAGTGATATATCCTAAGGCCCACCTGACTTTGCACTCCAGGATGTCTGGTTCTAGGTGAGTGATCATACCATCGTGATTATCTGGGTCATGAAGATTTTTTTTTTTATATAGTTCTTCTGTGTATTCTTGCCACCTCTTCTTAAAATCTTCTGCTTCTGTTAGGTCTATACCATTTCTGCCCTTTATTTTGCCCATCTTTTCAAGAAATGTTCCCTTGGTATCTCTAATTTTCATGAAGAGATCTCTAGTCTTTCCCATTTTAATATTTTCCTCTATTTCTTTGCATTGATCACATAGGAAGGCTTTCTTATCTCTCCTTGTTATTCTTTGGAACTCTGCATTCAGATGGTTTTATTTTTCCTTTCTTCCTTTGCATTTCACTTCCCTTATTTTCTCAGCTATTTGTGAGGTCTTGTCAGACAACCAATTTATCTTTTTTTCATTTCTTTTTCCTGGGGATAGTCTTGATCACTGCCTCCTGTACAATGTCACACACCTCCATCCATAATTCTTCAGGAATTCTGTCTATCAAATCGAATCCCTTGAATCTATCACTTCCACTGTACAATTGTGAGGGATTTGATTTAGGTCATACCTTAAAGGTCTAGTGGTTTTCCCTATTTTCTTCAATTTAAGTCTGAATTTTGCAATAAGGAGGTCATATGCTGAGCCCCAGTCAACTCCTGGTCTTGTTTTTGCTGACTGTATAGTTTCTCCACTTTGGCTGAAAAAAATATAAACAATCTAATTTCAGTATTGACCATCTGATCATTTCCATGTATACAGTTGTCTCTTGTGTTGTTAGAAGAGGGTGTTTTCCACAACCAGTGCGTTCTCTTGGCAAAACTCTGTTAGCCTTTGCCCTGCTTCATTTTGTACTCCAAGGCCATACTTACCTGTTAATCTAGGTGTCTCTTGACTTCCTACTTTTGCATTTCAGTCCCCCATGATGAAAAGGACAGCTTTTTTTTTTTGGTGTTAATTCTAGAAGGTCTTGTAGGTCTTCATAAAACTGCTCAGCATCAGCTTATTCAGCATTAGTAGTTGGGGCATAGACTTGTATTACTGTGATACTGAATCATTTGTCTTCAAAACGAACTGAGTTCATTTTGTCATTTTTGAGATTGCACCCAAGTACTGCATTTTGGACTCTTTTGTTGACTATGAGGGCTACTCCATTTCTTCTAAGACATTCTTGCTCACAGTAGTATATACAATGGTCATCTGAATTAAATTTGCCTATTGCAGTCCATTTTAGTTCACTGATTCCTGTAATGTCAATGTTCACTCACCATCTCCTGTTTGACCACTTTCAATTTACCTTGATTCAGGGACCTAACATTCCAGGTTCCTATGCAATATTGCTCTTAACAGCATTGGGACTTTACTTCCATCACCAGTCACAGCCACAACTGGGCTTTTTTTTTTTTTTTTTTTTTTTTGCTTTGGCTCCATCTCTTCATTCTTTCTGGAGTTATTTCTCCACTCTCCTTGAAGAGCATATTGGTCACCTATTGATCTGGAGAGTTCATCTTTCAGTGTCCTATCCTTTTGCCTTTTCATACTGTTCATGGGATTCTCAAGGCAAGAATACTGAATTGGTTTGCCATTCCATTCTACAGTGGCCCATGTTTTGTCAGAACACTCCACTGTGACCTGTTCATCTTGGGTGGCCCTACAGGGCACGGCTCATAATTTCATTGAGTTAGACAAGGCTGTGATTCATATAATCAGTTTGGTTAGATTTCTGTGACTGTAGTTTTTGTTCTGACCCCCATCTGATGGACAAGGATAACAGGTTTATGGAAGTTTTCTGATGGGAGAGATTGGACATAAATGGGTCTTGTTCTAATGCACCAGGCCATGCTCAGTTCAGTCAGTTAAGTTACTCAGTTGTGTCTGACTCTTTGTAACCCCATGGACTGCAGCACGCCAGGCTTCCCTGTCCATCACCAGCTCCCAGAGCCTGCTCAAACTCATGTCCATCGAATTGGTGATGCCATCCAATCATCTCATCCTCTGTCGTCCCCTTCTCCTCCTGCCTTCATTCTTTCTCAGTGTGAGGCTGTCATGGCTAACACCATGGCAGGCAGCCTAGATTAGGAGTAGGCCTGGTTTCCCGGGGTAACATAATTATCAGGCTACCTGGAGCCAGCCAATCAACATATGCCTAGCCAGAAAAAAGGGAACCTCTCAGGGGAAAGCTGAAAGCCCCACGTTGGGCCAACAAAAATTACCTTGCAACTGTGTAACCAATCCGATTGCACCAACTACCTGCTGCTTATTTTGACCTAATAAATACCTGAAAGAACTGGGGCTCGGGGCCTTTCGTCCTCACACACCTGGTGAGGGCGGGAGGCCCTGGCTCGAGTCAGTAATAAATTCCCCTATTGCGAGTTGCATTGTTTCGATGGGTCTTCTTTCCCGACCAGGGACTCGGACTACGGGCAGAACACTCAGCATCAGAATATTTTCCATTGAGAGAATTCTTCACCTTAGGTGGCCGAAGTATTGTAGGTTCAGTTTCAGCATCAGTCCTTGCAATGAATATTCAGGATTGATTTACTTTAGGATTGACTGGTTTGATCTCCTTGCAGTCCAAGGGACTCTTGAGAGTGCTCCCCAACACTACAGTTCAAAAACATCAACTCTTCATCACTCAGGTTTCTTTATAGTCCAACTCTCACATCCATACATGAAAAACCATACCTTTGACTAGATGGACATTTGTTGGTAAAGTTATGTCTCTGCTTTTTAATATGCTGTCTAGGTTGGTCATAACTTTTCTTCCAAGGAGCAAGTGTCTTTTAATTTCATGGCTGTGCTCACCGTCTGCAGTGATTTTGGAGCCCCTCCAAAATAAAGTTTGTCTCTGTTTCCACTGTTTCCCCATCTATTTTCCATGAAGTGATGGAACCAGATGCCATGATCTTAGTTTTTTGAATGTTGAGTTTTAAGCCAGCTTTTCCTCTCTCCTCTTTCACTTTCATCAAGAGTCTCTTTAGTTCTTCACTTTCTTCCATATGGGTAGTGTCATCTGCATATCTGAAGTTATTGATATTTTTCCCAGCACTCTTGATTCCAGCTTGTGCTTCATCCTTCCCGGCATTTTGCATGATGTACTCCGCATATAAATTAAATAAGCAGGGTGACAATATATAGCTTTGTCATACTTCTTGACTTGGCCATGTTCAGTAAATCTTTAATCCAATGTTCTGTTGATGGATGGGGCTGTATTCCCTCCCTGTTGTTTGACCTGAGGCCAAACTCTAGTAGGGGTAATGAAGATCAGGGTGTCCTCCTTCAAAAGGACTAGTGCAAGCATGTTTGTATTCGTTGCCCTTGACACTGTAGCAGGCCACTGTCCACCCACACCTCCCCCAGAGACGCTTGGACACTCACAGGCAAGTCTGGTCAGTCTCTTGTGGGGACACTGCTCCTTTCTCCTGGCTCCTGCTATGCACAAGGTTTTATGTGTGCCCTCCAAAGGTCTGTTTCCATCATCCTGTGTAAGTTCTGTAATCAAATCCCACTGGCCTCCAAAGACAAATTCCCTGGGGGTTCTCAGTCCCTTTGCCAGTTCCCCAGGTTGGGAAAAGTGTTGTGGGTCCTAGAACTTTCTTAACAGTGCAAAAATTTCTTTGGTGTAATTGTTCTGCAGTTTATGTATTATCTGCTCAGTGGCTCTATGCTGGGGCTAATGGCGACCTCCTCCAAGAGGGCTTCTGCCACATGCTGTGTGACCCCAGTCTGCTGCAGTCAGAGCCCCTGTCCCTGCAGCGGGCTACTGCTGACCTGTGCCTCCACAGGAGACACTCAAACACTCAAAAGCAGGTGTGGCTCAGTCTCTGTGGAGTCTCTGGGTCTTAGTGCACACACAGTTTTGTTTGAGTTGTCCAAGCAACTCTGCTGGGTATGGGGTTTGATTATAAATGCGCGTTTGCCTCTCCTACAGTCTTACTGGTGCGTTTCCTTTGTCCTTGGATGTGGGGTATCTTTTTTTGATGGGATCCAGTATTCTCCTGTCGATAGTTTTTCAGTAGCAAGTTGCAATTTTGGAGTTCTCACAGGAGAAGATGAGTGCATGTCCTTCCAGTCCACCATCTGTGTCTTGGTTTAGAATAAGGTAATCACCTCCCTGAGTCAATGCAATCTGGCTCTGGCACCCTAGGGATTTTAAACAGATAAAGGCCCAGTCCAGAGACATGATCCTGGGCTCTTCACACCACATGCAGACACTACTTATAATTCTGACCCACTCAAAGAGAGGGAGCTTAGCATGAGGCACCATATAAAAATGACAGTCTCAAAAATCTGCACTTGGGTCATCACTCTGAGACCCAGAGAGGAGCTGAGTTATTGGAGAACGAGAAAGAGAACCAAATGCACCTGTCAACAGTCAAACCTGGCATCATCCACCAGCCAGAAAATGCAATTAAGAGCCAAAAGAATACCAGTTGCAATGAACTGAAATATATCAAATATGTTAAAGTTCATGGAATTATTATAAAGCTTTAAAAATAACACTTCACTAATCACCTTGACCTAGTGACTCAGCAGAAAAGAATCCATCTGCCAATGCAGGAGGCTTGAGTCCTATCCCAGGATGGGACTATCCCCTGGAGAATGAAATGGAAACCCACTCCAGCATCCTGCTTGGGAAATCCCATGGATAGAGGAGCCTGATGGGATAGAGTTCATGAAATCACAAAGAGTTGCACATGACTTAGCAACTAAACAACAGCAACAGCATTTATCTTTGATGGATATAGGACATTATTTCATTCTTCTGAAAATTGATTTAAAAAACAAACATTTAATCTACCTTTTCAAACTGTACATCAGAGTACATGAACATTTGATTAGGAAAGGTTCTTTTTATGGAATAAATCTAACCAATAATTGCAGAAGTTATGGGAGCAGGAAAATCCACTAGGCTATTTAGGTTTGACTTATATCAAATCCCTTATGATTATACAGTAGAGGTGACAAATAGATTCAAAAGATTAGATTTGACAGACAGTGTGCCTGAAGAACTATGAACAGAGGTTTGTAACATTGTACAGGAGACAGCGACCAGAACCATCCACAAGAAAAGTAAATGCAACAAGGCAAAATGGTTGTCTGAGGAGGTCTTACAAATAGCTGTGAAAAGAAGAGAAGTGAAAGGCAAAGGAGAAAAGGAAAGATATAGCCATCTGAATGCAAAGTTCCAAAGAATATCAAGGAGAGATAAGAAAGCCTTCTTAAGTGGACAATGCAAAGAAATAGAGGGAAATAATTGAATGGGAAAGACTAGAGATCTCTTCAAGAAAATTTGAGAACATTTCATGCAAATTTGGGCACAATAAAGGACAGAAACAGTAAGGACCTAACAGAAGCAGAAGATATTAAGAAGAGGTGGCAAGAATACTCAGAACTGTATTTAAAAGGTCCTAATAACCCAGATAACAGCAATTGTGTGATCAGTCACCTAGAGCCAGACATCCTGGAGTGCGAAGTCAAATGGGACTTAGGAAGAATTGCTATGAACAAAGCTAATGGAAGTGATGGGATTCCAGCTGAACTATTTCAAATCCTAAAAGATGATACTGTGAAAGTGCTGCACTCAACATGCCAGCAAATTTGGAAAACTCAGCAGTGGCCACAGGACTGGAAAAGTTTAGTTTTCATTCAAATCCCAAAGAAAGGCAATGCCAAAGAATGTTCAAACTACCACACAGTTGCACTCATTTCACATGCTAGCAAGGTCATGCTCCAAATCCTTCAAGCTAGGCTTCAACAGTACGTGAACTGAGAACTTCCAGATGTTCAAGCTAGATTTAGAAAAGGCAGAGGAACCAGAGATCAAATTGCCCACATCCATTGAATCATAGAAAAAGCAAGATAATTCCAGAAAAACATCTATTTCTGTTTTATTGGCTGTGCTAAAGCCTTTGTATGATCAAAGAAAACTGTGGAAAATTCTGAAAGAGATGAGAATACCAGACCACCTTACCTGCCTCCTGAAGAACTTGTGTGCATGTCAAGAAGTAACAGTTAGAACTGGACAGGGAACAATGGAGTGGATCAAAATTGGGAAAGGAGTACATCAAGGCTCTATATTGTCACCCTGCTCATTTAACTTCTATGCAGTGTCTGTGTGTGTGTGTGTGTATTTAGCCCCTCAATCATGTCTGACTCTTTGTGACCCCACGGACTGTAGCCCACCAGGCCTCCTCTGTCCTTGGGGATTCTCCAGGCAAGAATACTGGAGTGGGTTGCCATATCATGCTCCAGGGTATCTTCCCAGCCCAGGGATTGAACCCAGGTCTCCAGCTTTGCAGGCGGATTCTTTGGCACCAGGTAAGCCTATGAATAATGGGTACCACCTATTCCTTCTCCAGGGCACCTTCTCAACCCAGGAATCAAACTGAGGTGTCCTGAACTACCCGGGATTCTACGATGAGTACATCATGCGAAATGCCAGGTTATATGAATCACAAGCTGGAAACAAGGCTGCAGAGGAAAATATCAATAACCTCAGATATTCAGATGACACTACCCTAATGGCAGAAAGCAAAGAGAAATTGAAGAGTCTCTTGATCAAGATAAAAGTGGAGAGTGAAAAAACTGGCTTAAAACTCAATATTCAAAAAACTAAGATCATTTCCCCATCACTTCATAGCAAATAGATGGGGAAAAAATGAAAACAGTGCCAGGATTTATTTTCTTAGGCTCCAAAAACACTGTGTATGGTGACTGCAGCCATGAAATTAAAAGACACTTGATCCTTGAAAGAAAAGCTATGATCAACCTAGGCAGCATATTAAAAAATGAGGCATCACTTTGCTGACAAAGGTATGTCTAGTCAAAGGTATGGTTATCCAGTAGTCATGTATGAATGTGACAGCTGGACCAACCATGAAAAGACTGAGCACCAAAGAACTGATACTTTCAAACTGTGGTGCTGAAGAAGACTCTTGAGAGTCCTTTGGACATCAAAGAGATCAAACCAGTCCTTCCTAAAGGAAATCAACCCTGAATATTCATTGGAAGGAGTGAGGCTGAAGCTGAATCTCCAATATTTGGCCACCTGATACGAAGAGCTGACTCACTGAAAAAGATCCTGACATTGATAAAGAAAGAGATCAGAAGGAGAAGGGGACAACAGAGGATCAGATGATTAGATTTCATCATTGACTCAGTGGAAACGAATTTGACCAACCTCAAAGATTATGAAGATCGGGGAAGCCTGACATGCTGCAGCCCATGGGGTGACAGAGAGTTGGACACGACTGAACAACAGCCAAAATGGAAGCATGATCATTTTCCTTCCTTCACAACAATGTCAGTAAAATCATTTGTTTAAAGGCTATGGGAACATCATGAGACACTTATTCATCTTCACTTATATCTGTATTGGTTTCTAGATCAAACTGACAATTTACAGGAAGTGAAACAATAGAAGAACAAGTTAAACACAGTCCATGAATGTGGTCAGCTAAATGTTACAGGTAGGTAATCTTACAGAACAAGTGGCCCTGTTTCTTCAACAAATGAAATACAAAACCTAAACAGAAAGAGCCAGAGCAATGTTATAGATATTTAGCCATTGCATTAGATTCCTATTGCTGCTGTAACTAATCATTGCAATTATTGACTTACAGCAACCCAAGTTTACTCTGACAACTCTGGAGGTCAGCAGTCTCATGTGAATCAGCCAGGCTATGTCCTCCACTCCTCCTCTCATGCGCTCCACAGCCCTTGGGTCTCTGCTTCCATTGTCACACCTCCTCTGGCTCTGACACTCCACCTCCCCTCTTTTGAGGACCTTTGTGTTTACTTTGCATCCACCTGGAGAGCTCAGAATAATATCTTTCGTTCCAAGGCCTTAACTTATTCACATCTGCCACATCCCTTTTGAAAGGTTGTTTCTGAATAATGCAAAGACGCCGGGGTTCTTGGCCTCCGGAGAAGAATTCAATCCGGGGCCAGAGATGAGACTGGATCGCTCAGAGCTTTTGTGCAATAAAGTTTTATTAAAATATAAAGGAGATAGAGAAAACTTCTGACATAGACATCAGAAGGGGGTAGAAAGAGTGCCCCCTTGCTAGTGTTAGCAATGGAGTTTTATAATCTCCACTGACTCCAAAGAATGTCTGGAGGTTGTAAAGACCTCACCAGTCCTACTCCCATAATTTACATTTTGAGATAACAGAGTTGGCCAGAAGGTTTAATCCAAAGGCTGTCCTCAGGCGGAATACAACCTTGTAAAGCCCAGATCTACTCCCACAATTTATGTTTTAAGGTAACAGAATTAGTCAGAGGGTTTAATCCAAAGACTGTCCTTGGGCAGGATACATTACTGTTATATAATCCTAAGGAATGTAGAGGAAAAAAAGTAAAAAAGTTTGTCCTTTCTTCCTCCTTGAATATCCCAGACCTCTCTCTCCTTGGGGACCCCTAGACTTCTTATCAACCTGCCTGGGAAATAACTCTCTCACTTTTGCATGTAAGGTAACACTCTCAGGTGCCAGGGGTCAGGGTATGGACTATGTGGGGGCCTATTATTCAAGCATGTTAACCAAGTATTGAGGTCTGATTCAAGCTAACCAACTCTGGGGGGAAATTATGAGACAGTTGAGAAATCTGTATGCTGACTAGGAATTTGATGGTAGTCAGGAATTTTTGTTAATACAATATTTTGGTAATGTTTTTAAGAAACCTATGATTTTACAGATAAATACTGAAGTATTATGGATGTATTGATCTGATGTCTGGGATTTGCTTTAAGTTCTTAGACAGGCCTTGTGTGGAGAGTCATTTCAGCCAGTGGGTGGATGCATGGGTTCCATGGACTCACACACGTTTGCACTGAGGATGAGGTAAGACTGTTTAAAGGGAACAGGGCGTCCAAAAGAGAAAGGATAGTCAACACTGAGAGGACAGAGGGCCTCAAGCTCCACCACTGTGGAGGATCAGGCTTTGCCCTGGAGAAGGGGACGCTGTCCTCTCATGGAGGGAGACAGAGGGAAATGCAGGGACATGGCAGGTTTGAATGTTTGGTGAGGGGAAAAGGAAGGATCTCACCTCTAGTTTCTGTACTGAGTGGTAGATGTGGTGGGTGCAGTGGAGAGGTCAGTGGGTGGGGTCATGAGAAGGCAGAAAGCTGGAAACCGCTGTTACCACCAATTACCTGAGGGTCATAGACAGAAAATGAGCAGAGCGTGTGAACAGCATTGAAGGTCCATTAGTCACTCTGAATTTATAGTGAAAACAGTCAGCTCCACTATGTAATATTCTTCAGAATTGCTGTCCTGTGGGTTTCAAGAAAGGAGACACATGGTTCGCTCAGGGTAAATTTATGTCTGTTAGTGAGACAGGACGATGAAAAGCAAAGGAGTTGAGGGCATTGGCCCGGCGTGGTTGAGATGGTGAACTGTGGAATTGAATGGCCATTATTGAGAAGGTGAAAGAAGCGCCAGGATGAGAGAGCAGAGCTCCTGACAGGGTTGCAGGGAACCGAGAGGCCCAGGAAGCTGGGGGAAGGAAGGTTCTAGTCACCTGGGGCTCTAATGGCTATTGATGGTGGGGTAGTTTGGGTCATGACAATGTTCGGGGTAACTGTGAAGGGAAACAATTCCTGGATGTGATGAAAATGACACCTGAGGATGTGGGAAATAAAATTTACCAGGATCCCAGGAAGCTGTGATACCTTCAGGTGCTTCAGCTGAGAAGTTGCCCACTTTAGCAACAATCACTTGCAATGCCATTCGGTATGCAGGGCAGGGGAGGAGGGTGCGGACCCTTCACATTTTAACCAAGCAAAATAGTACAGGATGAAAGGAGCTCTTTGAAGAGAGAACATGAGTTCTTTGAAGGCAGAAGCTCAGAACGATTTTCCCTCTTTGAATCTCAGTGCTCTTCATGATGTGAGAAACTGATAGATGCTCCATAACTATTATTAGTCAGAAATAAAAATCAAATGAATAGCAGCATTAATAAATACACCCTTATTAACTAAAACAAACAAACAAACAACAACAACAACAAAAAAACAACTAATAGCCGGCTTCCTTCTAAGGATCAATGATATAAGGAATTCTGACATATATGTTTCCCCCACCACCAACAATAAATTAACCCTAAAGATTCTGACTGGGTGTCCTAAAATTTTAATTCCATTCTGACACCACCCACCTGGAAAGAACATCAGAGCCTACAGGTCAGGGTTGCTGTCCCACAGGACTGCCATCACTGCGGATGCTAGTCCCAAGTCCAGATCACCACTCATGCTTCTGACCAGTTATAAACTGAAGGTTCCCACCACCTTCCCCTCAGGTTTGCTGCAGCAACTCTCAGAATTCAGAGGAACATTTACTTACAAGCACCAGCTTAACTTCACATTAAAATGAAATTTTAATTTTTTGGTGTCATGGCACCATGACAGATTGGTTTATTTCTCTTCCTCAGTTCTTGTCTCGTCACAACAAAAATCTGGAGCAATGGACCAAAAGATGTAGATTCACAGATAAGTTAGAGCTCAGTTCAGCTCAAGCAGACAGATCTTTTACTAATCTGACACTCCCAAAGGAGGCCACCTTATCCTTCCTATAGATCCCTCTTGGCTCCCCACTTTTACACTTCCAGTCTCCTAATTTTGGTTATGCCTGGTGCAAAGTAGGGCTTGCATTCATCACCAGTCAATGAAAGGGAATGCAAATGAGCATTTGCTCAAGGCTGATTGACAATTACAGGTTATAGGACAGCAAGTTGTGTTGTTTATGTCTTCCCATATGTCTTTGCACATTTCCATCGGCTATAATTAGATGTTGAATATTCATGTGCTCTTAATGGGCTCCTAACTGCCTAAATTACTTAAAGAAGCCCCTGTGGCCATGTTGTGTCCACTGTGTGCCTAGGGCGCATGTGCAGGAGTCGCAAAGTCTCTGTGGTTATTTTGTAGCATATCTGTGAGCTCTCCTGGGTGTGTCTGGGATGGAGTTTAGAGATGGCTTGCATCCTTTTCAGCCAGGCCTCCCCTCACAGCTCATGTCTAGCTTCCTATCTAATATTCCCCCTCAAGTGTATGGACCCCAAATCACTGGGGAGATGAGCGTCATTCATCCTGGCTGCTTCCTGCTGAGCTGGGGCAGCAAAGGGCCTTGGGTGTCCATCACTCACTTGCAGTCAACAAGGTGGGCTGGTAAGGACTGCTAATGTCTATCCAAGGAGGACGCTATGAGGAGGTCATCAGAAGGGTCAGGGGTTGGCATCCATGTTGTATCAGAAGTTGAGCCTGTATCTTGTTGACCTGAGAATAAATAAACCAAGAGAGTAAGTTGAGGGGTGAAAGTTTCTCAGTAGTGTCCAACTCTTTGCAACCCCATGGACTATAGCCTGCCAGGCTCCTCTATCAGTGAAATTCTCCAGGCCAGAATGCTGAAGTGGGTAGCTGTTCCCTTCTCCAGGGGATCTTCCCAACCCAGAGATCCAACCCAGGTCTCCTGCATTGCAGGTGGATTCTTTACCGTCTGAGCCACCAGGGAAGTTGAAGAAAGAGGGAGTAAACAGAATTATAAGCCAGAACCACCATCGGAGTGTATCCTTGATTTAATGAAACCAGGATATTGCTGTGCTGACCTTGTCCAGTATTTGATTAGTTTTGAGTGTAAACAGTCCTGCTTTATTTATATGTCAGCTTAATCGGAATTGAGTCAAGAGATAGCCAGAAACTAGCCTTATTGCACGTGTTCGTGATTTCTATTATGGCCGGACCTAAGGGGTGTGTATGAGAGTAACTCAAACGGTGAGGCACAGGAGATTCAGAAGCCACATTGTGGTGCCTTGGCGATGGTCTTGTGGGAACAGATAAGAGAAACGAAGAGGATCTCTCTAACACAAACCAAGAGAGACAGTGACCTGGCCCGGGCTAAATGCAAAGGTCGCTCCAAGAAAGCTTATCCTCAGGAGCTTAACTCTGGGTGTTCATCAGAATGACACTTTTCTGTATTCCTGAGTAGATACTGGAGTTCTCCCAGAGGCTCACAGGTGTATCATGTGTCTTCCCTGGCTTCCGTCCATGGTTTGGCTTGAGTGTAGTGAATCCAGGAGTCATGGCATGGTACCTTGACTGCTGTGGCGGTAAAGAGTATTATGGGGTAGGAGCCCTTCCATGTGGGCTAGAGTTGAGCTTTTGGGGACTCATCTTTTCAAACCTTAATTAGTACTTGAGTCCCTGGAGCATAGGCCATCCCTCAGAATCCTCTGGGTCCTGGTTGACACTCCACAGATGCATTTCTTGTTGGAATTGCCCAGTGGCCATAGTGTAAGATCGAAAGACTTAAGTCTCTGGATGTAGAAAGAGATCACCGACTTAAACAAAAGGTCTCCCATATAACATGTCATAAAGGCTAAAACCAACATTCTTTCAGAGCAGTGTGAGCGTGGAGGAGGGCTACTGGTAAAGCCTCCTTGAAGGAGTCTTTTGGGCCTAGAAAAGAGAACTACAGTCTCAAAGGCCTCTTGCTGAATCATCTAACTTCGGAGAAAACAAAGCATAACTTTAGCTCCATCCTGATGCTCCAGGCCAGTTACATCTATCTGGGACTTATCACCCCCTGTCCGGAAACCTTCCACCCCCTACACCCGCCCAGAAGACTTATCACCCCTTGCCCAACTACAAGTGTCATCTCAACAAAAGAATACTCAAAATATCCCACTTGATTGACGTTTCCCTTATCGCTTCCACAAACCTCCCTATAAGTATGAAGCCTCCGCGATCCCTTTCGGCGCTCAGCCTGGTCGTTTGGCCGACTGTCGCCCCTCCTTGCCTGAATAAAGGTAACCTACTTCTGTTGAGGTCGTCTTTCTTTTTCTGCCTCGCCAAAACTGTACCTTACACTCCTTCCAGCTGAGGAAGGTCTCTTTGATTACCTTTTCTATTGCCAATTGTAAGATTGGTTGGCTCTTTCTACTTTTCCTGAAGACTGAGGTCTCCAGGCACAATAGAAGTAATAGGTGATGCCCAATGCTTTAGCAGCCCCTTGAGTGACTTTAGAAGTAAAGGATGTCTCACTGTCATTTTGTAGTGACCTGGGCAGGCCAGATCTTGGAATACTTTCATGGAGCAACTTTCTCACCAATATTTTTTATTGGTGTATAAAGAATATAGATGAAGAGGTACAAGGGAAGAAGATTTGAAAGCAGGGTCTTCTGTCCTTGTGGAGCTGAGGTGCATTGCACTCTGGTATGTGGATGTGCTCATCAACCCTGAAGCTCATCTAATCTCCTCATTCCAGAGTTTTTATTATGGAGCTTAATCTACAGCCCCAACTCCTTCCCAGAGATCAAAGGATGTGCCTGAAAAATTCCAACCTTCTAATCTCTTGATCTTGCTGGTGACTAGACCCATTCTGAGGGAATCTGGGGCCCCAGAATGTCACCTCATTAGCATACATGCAGGTGGGCTCAAGGGGCTTCTTATGAAGAACATGTCACACTCTTATCACTTGGGAAATTCCAAGGCTTTAGCATATGTGTCAGGACCTGGGGACATAGAGCAAATGTGCTTCCTATTATACCACAAATATATAAGTGAAGTTGGAAATACATAAATCAATCTATAATCAGAAGAGAAGTGAGGTAGTCACTTGAACTGAAAGCAAGGGCATTTTTAAAAAGATGAGGATAATGCAGTTCTGATGAATAAAAACGAATCATGGCATGGACATAAGAATATGTGGTAAAATATAGCAGAGAGAATGTGGACAAAGGACTCAATATCCACAGGAGTATGCTCTGTAACATTGACTACTTGGGCAGTTTCCATGAACATAAATAGGGTAGAAACTCAAGTATCTCTGTGAGAGAGTGTTGGTCCTTTAATGGACCAGAACCTGGTGGTCCGGAGAGTAAGAGACAGAAAGAGGCTGATATCCCCTGGTTTAAGTAGAAAGCCAATAGAGCCCTGTTCTTAGGGCTCGCGCTGCTGCACGTAGGCACCAGGCGCCCTCTCGAGTGGGTGAAGGCACAGTGCACCTTCTCCAAAGGGTCTTAGAAGCCCGGGCAAGAAAGTGAGCTCAGCGGGCCTCCACGCTCCAAGGAATTAGCCAGAAATAGAGAGAGAGAGAGAAAGAATAGAAAGAAAGAAAGAAAGACACGGGGACCAAAGCTCTGATGGAGCAAAGGTGTTTTAATCATACTGTCTTACAAGGTGGTTCTTCTCAGCAAAGATAAAGATTAAAATTCCAGACTTACAAAACATAAGGCCATTCCTATCAAAGGGAGAGTTGCAAACAATCACCTTTTACCGTATGTCTCATAAAAAAGAAGAGGGTACTTATCACCGTAATGAGAAATGCCTGGATTCTTCAGCCCCGGGAAAGGCTGGAATTAATAAGGGCCAGAGGGTTCCTGGCAGATCCAAAACAGCACACAGGAAGCCTCTTGCTAAATGCTTCCTGACATGGGAGAAAAATGTGTGGAGTGAAATTTCTATGCCAGGAGGGCTGCAGAATTTGACTCCTGGGAGACCAGGGGTTTATCATTAAAGGCCCCACCACTGTGCTGGTCAAGGCCTGGGGTTCCTTCCAAGCAATAAAATTACACGTGTGAAAAAACACTAGAGCTATTTTTCTCAAAAGCATATCACAGAAAATCACAAGAGGACAAAAAAGATGACTTCCTCCCATTGAAATAGCTTAAAAAAAGAGTGGATGTTATAGCCAAGCTTTCTGGGAAACAGACTCACTCAGAAGGACAATGCAGATAGTGGAGTGCAGTTTATTACACCGGCGGGCCCAAAGCAGAGTCACCTCTTAGCCAAGGACCCCGTCCAGCATTTGTGAAAATCTTTTATACCCCATGTGTACGTGTCCAAACCCACCACCTACCCCATGTGTACGTGTCCAAACCCACCACCTGAATTCCCTTGAGACTTACATAAACAAAGGTAGGGTAAATACAACTACAATAACCCCATCATTCAGGTGTTATGTGTTCAAACAGTCAATAATCAATAAGCCCGTAGTTACATTCCAACCAGTTAATAATCGATAAGCCTGTGATTACATCCTGATAGATACGGAAAAAGTTTATGACCTGTCTGGAGACAGGGGTGATTACGGTATGCTTCCTCTTAGGTAATGAGCAACCTGGATGTGATCTTCAAGATTCCCCTGTCTGGAGGGGGTCTTATCCTTCCATTGTCGTTCCCACAGGCACTAAGCAGAGAGTTCAGAGTCCACTGGAGAGGCAGCCGAGCACGATCAGCACGGACAGGCCTGAGATAGAGTCCAGGCCCTATGAATTCCTTCTTCATGGTAAAAATAAAATCATGGTTAAAATATCCAAGGCATGATGGGGCCACAGACTATCGTTATTACTCGGGATCTGGCCCACAGTTAAAGACTTTCAGCAGGTTTCAAGTTGCCTACCTGACCAGTTTCACACTGTATGCCACTAAGTCTTCATGCAGAAGGCAGGGCTTTGCAGAGAACGCTCCTCATGGCCATGAGATTCCTATGTCATGAGTGTGCCACTCACTTTAATACTTTTGAGTTCTTGTGGATTCTAAGTTCATTAGTTTTGCTGGAGCACAGAAACAAATGTTTCAGTGTGTGGACATCAACTACACTTCCATGACTGGGAGCTGTCAGGTATAGTACTGCGTTTGAAATTATTGATTTCAAAAGAGGAACTCTGTGCATTAAGAACCTTTACATTTCCTTGTACCTATTGGTCACCTGTATATCTTCTTTGTAAAATGTCTATTCAACTCTTCTGCCCATTTCTGAATCAGGTTGTTTGATTTGTTTTATAATTAATTTTTATTAGGCTTCACTGGTGGCTCAGATGGTAAAGAGTCCGTCTGCAATGTGGGAGACCCGGGTTCATTCAGTCCCTGGGTTGGGAAGATCCCTTGGAGAAGGATTTTTTGATGATGGTCATTCTGACTGCTGTGAGGTGATTGTAGTTTCCACTGTAGTTTTGATTTCTCTAATAATTAGTGATGTTGATCATTTTTCATGCGACTTTTAGCCATGTATGTGCCCTCTTTGGAGAGATGTCTGTTTAGGTCTTTTGCCCATTTATTTATTCATTTAATTTATTAAAAATTGGGCTTCCTGAGTTGTTTGTGTGTTTTGGAGTTTCATCCCTTATCAGTCCTCCCTTTGTAAATATTTCCTCCCATCTGAGGGTTGTCTTTTGATCTTGTTTACAGTTTCCTTTGCTGTTCAAAGATTTTAAGTTTACTTAGCTCTCATTTGTTTATTTTTGTTTTTATTTTCATTACTCTAGGAGGTGGGTCAAAAAAGACCTTGCTGTGATTTATGTAAAGAATGTTCTACCTATGTTTTCCTGTAAGAGTTTTACAGCATACAGGCTTATATTCAGGTCTTTAATCCATTTTGAGTTTATTTTTGGGTATGGTGTTAGAGAGAGTTCTAGTTTCATTCTTTTACATGTAGCTGTCCGGTTTTCCAACCATGACGTATTGAAGAGACTCTCTTTTCTCTGTTGTATATTCTTGCCTTCATCATCATAGACTAGGTGACCATAGATGTGTGGGTATATCTCTGGGCTTTCTATCTTATCCCACTGATCCATTTTTCTGCTTTTGTGCCAATTCCATACTGTACTGATTGCTGTAGATGTGTACTATAGTGTGAAGTCACGGAGGCTAGTTTCTCCAGCTCTATTTTTTTTTCTTAAGATTGGTTTGGCTATTCAAGGTCTTTTGTGTTCTCATACAAATTGTGAGAGTTTTTTGTTCAGTGAAAAATGTCCTTGGTAATTTAATAGGGATTGTGCTGAATCTGAATATTAGGGTAGTAGAGTCATTTTCACAATATTGATTCTTTCAATCCAAGATCATGTTACATCTTTCCATCTGTTTGTATCACCTTTGATTTCTTGCATCAGATTACAGCTTTCCGAGTACAGACCTTTTGCCTCCTTTGTTGTTGTTCAGTTGCTCAGTCATTTCTGACTCTTTGTGATCCCATGGACAAGAGACTTCGACTTCCCTGTCCTTCACTATCTCCCAGAGTTTGCTCAAAATCATGTCCAATGACTTGGTGATAACTATCCAACAATCTCATCTTCTGTTTTCCCCTTTTTCTGCCTTCAATCTTCCCCAACACTGGGGGCTTTTTTGAGTCAACTCTTTGTATCAGGTGGCCAAAGTAGTGAAACTTCAGCTTCAGCATCAGTCCTTCCAATTAATATTCAGGACAAATTTCCTTTAGGATGAACTGGTTTGATCTGCTTGCAGTCCAAGGGACTCTCAAGAGTCTTGTGCAACACCACAGTTCAAAAGATCCAATTCTTCAGCACTCAGTCTTCTTTATGCTCCAATTCTCACATGCATATATTACTAATGGGAAAAACTTATCTTCGACTATATGGAAATTTGTTGGCAAAGTAGTGTCTCTACTTTTTAATATGCTGTCTAGATTTTTCATAGTTTTTCTTTCAAGGAGCAGCAACTTTTAATTTCATGGCTGCACTCACCATCTGCAGTGATTTTAGAACTCAAGAAAAATAAAATCTGTCACTGTTTCCATTGTTTCCACCATCTAATTGCCATAAATGATGGGACCGGATGCCATTATCTTTGTTTTTTGAATGTTTAGTTCTAAGTCAACTTTTCACTCTCCTCTTTCTCCTTCACCAAGAAGCTCTTTAGCTCCTGTTCACTTTCTGCCATAAGGGTGGTGTCATCTGCTTGTCTGAGGTTATTGATATTTCTACCAGCAATCTGAATTTCAGTTTTTGCTTCATCCAGCCCATCATTTCACATGATGTACTCTGCATAGAAGTTAAATAAGCAAGGTGACAATATATAGCCTTGATGTACTCTTTTCCCAATTTTGAACCACTCTGTTGCTTCATATCTTGTTCTAACTGTTGTTTCTTGACCTGTGTACAGGTTTCTCAGGAGGCAGGTAAGGTGGTCTGATATTCCCATCTCTTTAAGAATTTTACAGTTTGTTGTGGTTCACATAGTCAAAGGCTTTAGCATAGTCTAAAGGTAGGAGTAAATGTTTTTCTGGAATTCTCTTGCTTTTTCAATGATCCAACAGATGTTGGCAATTTAATCTCTGGTTTCTCTGACTTTTCTAAATCCAGTTTGAGCATCTGGAAGTTCTTGGTTCACATACGGTTGAAGGCTGTATTGGAGAATTTTGAGCTTTACTTTGAAAACTTGTGAAATGAGCACAATTGTGTGTTAGTTTGAAGATTCTTTGGCATTGTCTTTCTTGAGATTGGAATGAAAACTGGCATTTCTAGTGCTGTGACCACTGATAAGTTTTCCAAATTTGCTGTCATATTGAGTGCAACACTCTAACAGCATTATCTTTTAGGATTTGAAATAACTCAACTGGAATACCATCACATCCACTTTGTTTGTAGTGATGCTTCCTAAGGCTCAATTGACTTTGCACTCCAAGATGCCTGGTTTTGAGTGGGTGATCACATCATTGTAGTTATCTGGGTCATTAAGAATTTTTTCGTATAGTTCGTCTAAGTAATCTTGCCACCTCTACTTAATATTTTCTACTTCTGTTAGGTCCTTGCTGTTTCTGTCCTTTATTGTGCCTATTTTTGTATGAAATATTCCCTTGATATCTCTAATTTTCTTGAAGTGATCTCTAGTCTTTCCCATTCTATTGATTTCCTCTATTTCTTTGTACTATTCTCTTAGGAAGGCTTTCTTCTCTCTCCTTGCTATTCTTTGGAACTCTGCATTCAGATGGTTATATTTTCCTTTTTCTCCTTTGGCTTTCACTTCTCTTCTTAGCTATTTGCAAAGCTTCCTGAGACAGCCTTTGGGCTTTTTTCTGTTTCTTTTTCTTGGGGATGGTTTTGATCACCACCTTCTATGCAATGTTACAAACCTCCATTCATAGTTCTTCAGACACTCTTTCTGTCAGATGTAACCCTATGAATCTATTTTGTCACTTCTACTGTATAATCTTAAGGGATATAATTTAGGTCATACCTGAATGGCTTTATGGTTTTTCCTATCTTCTTCAATATAAGTCTAAGTTTTGAATAAGGGGTTCATGATCTGAGTCACATTCAGCTCCTGGTCTTGTTTTTTCTGACAGAAAAAAGCTTCTCCATCTTTGGCTGCAAAGAATATAATCAATCTGATGTCAGTATTGACCATCTGGTGATGTCCATGTATAGAGTAGTCTCTTGTGCTGTTGGGAGAGTGTGTTTGCTATGACCAGTGCATCCTCTTGGCAAAACTCTATTAGTCTTTGTCCTGCTTCATTTTCTACTCCAAGGACAAACTTGCCTGTTACTCCAGGTATCTCTTGACTTCCTATTTTTGCATTCCAGTACTCTATGATGAAAAGGACATCATTTTTGGTGTTAATTCTAGAGACTTTTGTATATCTTCATAGAACCATTCAACTTTTGCTTCTTCAGCATTAGTGGTTGTGGCATAAACTTGGATTACTGTGATACTGAATGGTTTGCCTTGGAAATGAACAGAGATCATTCTGTTGTTTTTGAGATTGCATCCAAGACTGCATTTTGGACTCTTGTTGACTATGAGGGCTACTCCATTTCTTCTAAGGGATTCTTTCCCACAATAGCCGGTATAATGTTTATCTGAATTAAAAACACCCATTCTGATCCATTTTAGTTCACTGATTCCTAAAATGTTGATGTTCACTCTTGCCATCTCATTTGACCCTTATAATTTACCTTGATTCATGGACCTAACATTCCAGGTTCCTATGCAATATTGTTTTTTTACAGAATCAGACTTTGCTTTCACCATCAGATTCATCCACAACTAGATGTTGTTTCTGCTTTGTCTGAACCTCATTATTCCTTCTAGGGCTATTTCTCTGCCCTTCTCCAGTAGCATATTGAGCACCTCCTGACCTTGAGAGTTCATCTTTCAGTGCCATATCTTTGACTTTTCATACTGTACATGGGATTCTCAAGGCACGAATATTAAAGTGGTTTTCCATTCCCTTGTCCAGTGCACTACATTTTGTCAGAACTCTCTGTCTTGACCCATCTGTCTTGGTTGGCCCTGTATGGCATGGCTCATAGTTTCCTTGAGTTAGACAAGGTTGTAATCTATGTGATAAGGTTGGTTAGTTTTCTGTGACTGGTTTTCATTCTGTCTTCCCTCTGATGGATGAGGATAAGAGGCTTGTGGAAGCTTCCTGATGGTAGGGACTGGCTGTGGGAAAATTGTGAATTGGTTAGGTGCTCAACAGTCCGGTGGGGCTGTGTTCCCTTCCTGTAGTTTGACCTGAGGCCAAACTATGGTAGGGTTAATGGTCATAATGGCAATCCCCTTCAAAAGGACTTATGCCAGAATGCTGTGGCTCCCAGGACTGTTGTAGTCAGTGCTCCTGACTCCACAGTAGGCCACCGTCAACCCATGCCTCCACCAAAGACTGTGGACACTCTCAGCCAAGCCTGGCTCAGTCGTGTGGAGTCATTGCTCCTTTCACGAGTCCTGGTGTGCACATGGTTTTGTTGTGCCCTCCGAGAGTCTGTTTCCCCAGCCCTGTGGATGTTCTGTAATCAGTCCCACTGGCCTTCAAAGTCAAATTCCCTGGGAATTCTCAATCCATTTGCTGGATCCCCTGGTTGGGAAAACGGTGTGGTTCTTATGAGTTTTTGCAGCAGTGCGAGAATTTCTTTGATATAGTTGTTCTCCAGTTTGTGAGTTGTCTGCTTGGCAGCTCCATGGTGGAACTAATGGTGACCTCCTCCAATAGGACTGATGCCACATGCCATGCCTTCCAAGTCTGCTGCAGCTAGAGCCCCTGCCCCCGTGGCAGGGCCCTGCTGACTCGTGCCTCCACAGGAGACACTCAAACACTCAGGAAGGTCTGGCTCAGTTCTTGTGGGGGTCACTGCTCCTTTCCGTGGGTCCTGGGGGGCACAAGGTTTTGTTTCTGCCCTCAGAGCATCTCTGGAGGCTATGAAGTTTGATTAAACACGATTGTGCCCCTCCTACCATCGTGTTGGGGCTCCTTCTTTGCCCTTGGATGCAGGGTATCTTTTTTGGTGGGATCCAACATTCTCCTGTTGATGGTTGTTCAGCAGCTAGTTGAGGTTTTGCTGTTCTCACAGGAGAAGATGAGAACATGTCCTTCTACTCTGCCATCTTCCTTGGTAGCTCAGCTGATAGAATCCACCTGCAATGCAGGAGACCCCAGTTCAATTCCTGGGTCGGAAAGATCCCTTGGAGAAGGGGTAGGCTACCACTCCAGTATTCAAGGGCTTCCCTGGTGACTCATATGGTAAAGAATCTGCCTGCAATGCCGGAGACCTCAGTTTGAGCCCTAGGTTGGGAAAACCCCGTGGAGGAGGGCATGGCAACCCACTGCAATATTTCCCTCCTTAGGTAGATTTATTTCTAGGTATTTAATTCTTTTGTTGCAATGGTAAATGGGATAGATCCTCAATTTCTCTTTCTGATCTCCCATTGTCAGTGTACAGGAATACAAGAGATTTCTCTGTATTCATTTTGTAGACTGTAACTTTACCAAATTCATTGATTAGCTCTAGTACTTCTCTGGTGGCATCTTTAGGATTTTCTATGTGCAAATCTTATTTATCTTCTTCTCCAATATGGATTACTTTTATTTCCTTTTCTTCTTTGAATGCCATCCCTAGGACTTCCAAAACTATATTGAATAAAAAGTGGTAACAGTGGAAACCTTTGTCTTGTTCCTATCTTGAAAGAAATGCTTTCAGTTTTTCACCACTGAAAATAAAGTTAACTGTGGGTTGGTTGTATATGGCTTTTATTATGTTGAGGTAGGTTCTCTCTATGCCCAATCTCTGTAGATATCTTTTTTTTTTTTAATCATAAGTGGGTGTTGAATTTTGTCAAGAGCTTTTCCTGCATCTATATAGAGGAATACATGATTTTCACTGTTGAATTTGTTAATGTACTGTATCATATTGGTTGATTTGGGTATATTGCAGATTCCATTTTTTGGATTAAAGCCTACTTGATCATGATATATGATCCTTTTAAGGTGTTATTGGATTCTATTGCTAATATTTTGTTCAGGGTTTTTGTGTCTGTGCTCATCAATAATATTGACCTTTAATTTTCTTTTTGGAATATCTTTGGTTTTGGCATAAGGGTAAAAGTAGCCTCATAGAATGAAGTTGATAGTGTTCCTCTCCAATTTTTGGAAGCGTTTGAGAATGATAGAGTCAGTGCTCCTCTAAATATTTGATACAATTTGCCTGTGAGGCCATCTGGTCCTGGAATTTTGTTGCTAAAAGAATTTTAATCACAGTTTCAATTTCATCACTCGTGAGTCTATTCATATTTTCTATTTCTTCCTGGTTTGGTCTCGGAGGCTTCCCAGATGGCACAGTGAGGAAAAGATCTGTCTGCTAATGCAGGAGAGGTAAGAGATGTAGGATCTATCCCTGGGTCAGGAAAATCCTTTGGAGTAGGAAATGGCAATCTGCTCTGGTATTCTTGACTGGAAAAATCCATGGACAGAGGAGTCTAGTTGGTTATAGTCCATGGGGTTGCAAAAAGCACACACTCAGTCTTAGAAAGTTGTAGCTTCCTAAAGAATTTGTCTATTTCTTCCAGGTTCTCCGTCTTTTGACATATAGTTGCTTGTAGTAGTCCCCTATGATTCTTTGTGTTTCTGTGGTGTTGATTGTAACTTCTCCTTTTTCATTTCTAATTTTATTGATTTGAGTCCTCTCTCTTTTCTTATTGAGGAGTCTGGCTAAAGATTTATCAATTTTATTTATCTTCTCAAAGAATCAATTTTTAGTTTCATTGATGTTTGCTATTGGTTTCTTTGTTTCTAAGTCATTTGTTTCTGCTGTGATATTTATGATTTTGTTCCATTTAAATACTTTGGGTTTGCAATTTCTTATTTTTCTACTTGCTTTGGGTGTAAGGTGAGGTTTGTTTATTTGAGATTTTTCTTGTTTCCAAAAGCAGGATTGTATTGTCATAAGCTTCCCTCCTAGAACTGCTTTTGCTACATCTGGCAGGTCTTGGGTTTCATGCTTTCATTGTCGTTTGTTTCTAAGTATTTGTTGATTTCCTCTTTGATTTCTTCAGTGATCCTTTGGTTATTTAGTAGCATATTTTTTAGCCTCCATGTGCTTGTGTTTTTTTACAGATTCCCGCCCCCTCCCCCCCCCCGCCCTGTAATTGATTTTTAATCTCATATTATTGGGGTCAAGGAGATGTTTGATACAATTTCAATTTTCTTAAATTTACCAAAGCTTGATTTACCAAGGTATGATATGTCTTAGAGAATGTTTTGTGTTCATTTGAGAAGAAAGTGTATTCTGATGCTTTTAGATAGAATGTCCTATAAATATCAATTAAGTCTACACAGTCTATTGTGTGGTGTTTCCCAAGTGGCACTAGTAGTAAAAAAAAAAGCCACCTGCCAATGCAGGAGATGTAAGAGACAAATGTTTGACCATTGGGTTGGGAAGATCCCCCAAAAGTAGCGGCAACCCACTCAAGTATTCTTGGCCTGGCAAGCTACAGTTCACAGGTCCACAGAGTACCACACAGAGTAGGAGATGGCTGAAGTGACTTAGCACACACACAGTCGATTGTATCATTTATATCCCGTGTTTCCTTATTTATTTTCTCTCTGGATAGTCTGTCCATTGGTTTGAATGGAATGTTAAATTCTCCCCGTTATCACTGTGTTACTGTTGATTTTCCCTCTTTAGGCTGTTAACATTGCCTTATGTATTGAGCATTAATTATAAATCTTATTTTTATATCCAGTCAATCAATCTGTGTCTTTTGGTTGGAGCATTTATTCCATTTACATTTAAAATAGTTATCAACATGTATGTTCTTATTACCACTTTCTAAATAGTTTTGGGTTTGTTTTTGTTGGTCTTTTTCTTCTCTGGCATTTCTTGCCTAGAAAAATTTCCTTTAGCATTCTTTGTAAAGCTGATTTGCTGGTGTTGAATTCTCTTAGCTTTTGCTTGTCTGTAGAGTTTCTGATTTGCCACTGATTCTGAACAAGATCCTTGCTGGGTAGAGTAATCTTGGCTGTAGGTTTTTCCCATTCATTCTTTAAATATGGTTTGAAACTCCCTCCTGTACTATAGAATTTCTGCTTTGAAAAATCAGCTGATAACCTTACGGGCATTCCCTTGTATGTTACTTATTGCTTTTCTCTTGCTGCATTTAACACTTTTTTCTTTGTATTTAGTTTTTGTTAGTTTGATAGTACATGTCTTGGCTTGCTTCTCCTTGGGTTTATCCTGTATGAGAACCTGTGCTTCCTGGATTTGGATGACTATTTTCTTTCTTATTTTAGGGATTTTTTTGAATACAGTTTCTTCAAATATTTTCTCAGACTTTTTCACTTTCTTTTCCTCCTCTGAAACCCATATAATTTGAATGTTAGTGCACTCAGTGTGGCCCAAGAGGTGTCTGAGACTCTCCTTATTTCTTTTCATTCTTTTTCTGAATTCTCCTCTGTGGCAGTTATTTCCATCATTCTGTTTCCCAGCTCACTTATCTGTCCTTCCCAAGTCATTCTCCTATCAATTCCTTCCAGTGTATTTTGCATTTCAGTTGTGCTGTTCATCAGTGTTTGTTCTTTAGTTCTTCTAGGTCCTTGTTAAACATTTCTTGTATCTTCTTGATCCAGGCCTCCGTTCTATTTCTGAGATCTTGGATTATACTAACTATCATTACTCTGGATTCTTTTTCAGAATTGCCTATTTCCTCTTCGTTTACTGAATCTTGTGGATTTTTATCTGGCCCCTTCTGTAACACACGTCTCTGCTGTCTCTTGCTGTCTGACATCGTCCATCTGTGGTCTCCTTTCCACAGGCTGCAGGGTGGCAGCTCCTCTTCTGTTGTCTGCCCCCTGCTGGGAGAGTTCTGTCCAGCAGTTTATAGGCTTCCTAGAGGGATTGGCACCTGCACTCTGGTGAGTGGAGCTGAGTCTTGTCCCTCTGATGGGCAAGGTCGCATCAAGTGGTGTGTTTCGGGTTGTCTGTGAGCTTAGTATGGCCTCGTACGTTTCTGCTGATAGCTGGGGCCGTGTTCCTGTTTTGCTGGTCATTTGGTGTGTGTGTGCCTCTGGCCCTGGAGCCTGCACCCATTTGGGTAGAGCCATGTCAGTTCTTCCCAGGTAGCACTGTGTTGCCTGCCAAGTCAGGAGACATAAGAGATGCAGGTTCAGTCCCTGGTTTGGGAAGATCCCCTGGAGGAGGGCATGGCAACCCACTCCAGTACTTTTGCCTGGAGAATCCTATGGACAGAGAAGCCTGGTGGGCAACAGTCCATAGGGTCACAAAGAGTCAGACATGATTGAGGCGATTGAGCATGTAGCATGCATATCTTGGTGTCAAGATGTAGACCTCTGGGAGAGTGCATGCTGATTTGTATTACATTGCTAAGACTAATGTCAAATAGTGTACTGCCTATATTTTCCTTTGGGAGTTTTATGGTCTCAAGTCTTACATTCAATTATTTAATTTAGTGGCTCAAATGGTAAAGAATCTGCCTGCAATACAGGAGACCTGGGTTCACTCTCTAGGTTGGGAAGATTCCCTGGAGAAGGGAATGGCTACTCACTCCAGTAGTCTTGCCTGGAGAATGGACAGAGGAGTCTGGCAGGCTAAAGTCCATGGGGCTGCAAACATCTGGACATAGCTGAGAGGTTAACACTCCACGTATAGTGTGAGATGGTAGTACAGTTTCATTTGTTTGAATGTAACAGTCCCAGTTTTCCCAACACCACTTATTGAAGAGACCGGCCTTTCCCCATTGTGTGTCTTTTCCTCCTCTGTCATAAATTAATTGCCCATAATTATGTGGGTTTATTGCTGGACTCTCAATTCTGTTCCATTGATTTATGTGTCTGTTTTTGTCTCAATACTGTGCTATTTTGATTATTATGACTTTGTAGTACAGTTTGAAATTAGGGAGTGTGATATTTCCAACTCTGTCCCCCCCCCCTCCTCAGGATTGTTCAGACTACTTGGGGTGTTCTTTGATTTCATATAGAATTTTTTTGTTCTACTCCTGTGAAACATGTCCTTGATATTTTGATGGGGTTTGAATTGAATCTGTTGATTGCTTTGAGTAGTATGGTCATCTTAACAATATTTGTTCTTCCAACACAAGAGCACAGGATATCTCTACAAATATTTGTGTTATCTTCAATTTCTTTCCCTCATATATGGAATATTTAAATAATAAAGAAACAAAAATAAATGAACAAATAAAACCAAACAAAAACAAATGCATAGACAATGAAAACAGAGTATTGACTAGCAGAGGGGCAGGAGTTGGGAGGGTGGAATGGGGAAAGGGAATCAACTGTATGTAATAGGTAAAAAATTTGGGGTGGTGGTTGCAAGCTATACAAAAATATAAATATTATGATGTACACATGAAGCTTACATATTTTCAATCAATATTACCTCAATAACAACAGCAAACATGACTTTGAGTGAGGTCTGGCAATTGGTAATGGACAAGGAAATCTGGCGTACTGCAGTCCATGCGGTGACAAAGAGTCGGACATGACTGAGTGACTGATCTAAACTGAACTGAACTACAACAAAGAATCTCTACAATGACTGAAAAAAACTTCAAACAGAAATGAATAATTTCACCTTTTAAACTCTAAATAGGATACTGAAAGAGAAACTCCCCAGGGGAGTAGGTGCCAAATATGCTACTGGAGATCAGTGGAGAAATAACTCCAGAAAGAATGAAGGGATGGAGTCAAAGCAAAAACACTGCCCAGTTGTGGGTGGGAGTGGTGATAGAAGCAAGGTCCAATGCTGTAAAGAGCAATATTGCATAGGAACCTGGAATGTTAGGTCCATGAATCAAGGCAAATTGGAAGTGGTCAAACAGGACATGGCAAGAATGAATGTTGACATTCTAGGAATCAGTGAACTTAAATGGACTGGAATGGGTGAATTTAACTCAGATGACCCTTATATCTACTACTCTGGGCAGGAATCCCTTAGAAGAAATGGAGTAGCCATCATAGTCAACAAAAGAGTTCAAAATACAGTACTTGGATACAATCTCAAAAACGACAGAATGATCTCTGTTCGTTTCCAAGGCAAACCATTCAATATTATGGTAATCCAAGCCTATGACCCAACCAGTAAAGCTGAAGAAGCCGAAGTTGAATGGTTCTATGAAGACCTACAAGACCTTTTAGAACTAACACCTAAAAAAGATGTCCTTTTCATTATAGGGGACTGGAATGCAAAAGTAGGAAGTCAAGAAACACCTGGAGTAACAGACAAATTTGGCCTTGGAGTATGGACTGAAGCAGGGCAAAGGCTAATTGAGTTTTGCCAAGAGAACGCACTGGTCAGAGCAAACACCCTCTTCCAACAACACAAGAGAAGACTCTACACATGGACATCACCAGATGGCCAACACTGAAATCAGATTGATTATATTCTTTGCAGCCAAAGATGGAGAAGCTCTATACAGTCAGCAAAAACCAGACCAGGAGCTAACTGTGGCTCAGATCATGAGCTCCTTATTGCCAAATCCAGACTTAAACTGAAAAGAGTAGGAATAACCACTAGACCATTCTGGTATGACCTAAATCAAATCCCTTATGAATATACAGTGGAAGTGAGAAATAGATTTAAGGGACTAGATCTGATAGACAGCCTGATGAGCTATGGACGGAGGTTTGTGAAATTGTACAGGAGACAAGGATTAAGACCATCCCCATGGAAAAGAAATGCAAAAAGCAAAATGGTTGTCTGAGGAGGCCTTATAAATAGCTGTGAAAAGAAGAGAAGCAAAAAGCAAAGGAGAAAAGGAAAGATATTCCCATTTGAATGCAGAGTCCCAAAGAATAGCCAGGAGAGATAAGAAAGCCTTCCTCAGTGATCAATGCAATGAAATAGAGGAAAACAACAGAATGGGAAAGACTAGAGGCCTCTTCAAGAAAATTAGAGATATCAAGGGAATATTTTAGGCAAAGATGGGCTTGAAAAAGGACAGAAATGGTATGGACCTAACAGAAGCAGAAGATATTAAGAAGAGGTGATAAGAATACACAGAAGAACTTTACAAAGAAGACCTTCATGACCCAGATAATCACAATGGTGTGATCACTCACCCAGAGCCAGACATCCTGAAATGTGAAGTCAAGTGGACTTTAGAAAGCATCACCATGAACAAAGCTAGTGGATGTGATGGAATTCCAGTTGAGCTATTGCAAATCCTGAAAGATGATGCTGTGAAAGTGCTGCACTCAATATGCCAGCAAATTTAGAAAGCTCAGCAGTGGCCACAGGACTGGAAAAGCTCAGTTTTCATTCCAATCCCTGAGAAAGGCAGTCCCAAAGAATGCTCAAACTACTGCACAATTGCACTCATCTCACATGCTGGTAAAGTAACGCTCAAAATTCTGCAGCCCAGGCTTCAGCAATACATGAACTGAGAACTTCCAGATGTTCAAACTGGATTTAGAAAAGGCAGAGGAACCAGAGATCAAATTGCCAATATCTGCTGGGTCATCAAAAAAGCAAGAGAGTTCCAGAAAAACATTTATTTCTGCTTTATTGACTACACCAAAGCCTTGGACTATGTGGATCACAATAGACTGTGGAAAATTCTGAAAGAGATGGGAATACCAGACCACCTGACCTGCCTCTTGAGAAACCTGTATGCAGGTCAAGAAGCAACAGTTAGAACTGGACATGGAACGACAGACTGGTTCCAAATAGGAAAAGGAGTACACCAAGGTTGTATATTGTCACCCTGCTTATTTAACTTATATGCAGAGTACATCATGAGAAACGCTGGGCTGGAAGAAGCACAAACTGGAATCAAGATTGCAGGGAGAAATATCAATAACCTCAGATATGCAGATGACACCACCCTTATGGCAGAAAGTGAAGAGGCACTAAAAAGTCTCTTGATGAAAGTGAAAGAGGAGAGTGAAAAAGTTGGCTTAAAGCTCAACATTCAGAAAACTAAGATCATGGCATCTGGTCCCATCACCTCATGGGAAATAGATGGGGAGACACTGGAAACAGTGTCAAACTTTATTTTTTGGGGCTCCAAAATCACTGCAGATGGTGATTGCAGCCATGAAATTAAAAGACGCTTACTCCTTGGAAGGATATTTATGACCAACCTAGATAGCATATTAAAAAGCAGAGACATTACTTTGCCAACAAAGGTCCGTCTACTCAAGGCTATGGTTTTTCCAGTAGTCATGTATGGATGTGAGAGTTGAACTGTGAATAAAGCTGAGCCCTGAAGAATTGATGCTTTTGAACTGTGGTGTTGGAGAAGACTCTTGAGAGCCCCTTGGACTGCAAGGAGATCCAACCAGTCCATCCTAAAGGAGATCAGTCCTGGGTGTTCATTGGAAGGACTGATGCTGAAGCTGAAACTCCACTACTTTGGCCACCTCATGTCAAAGACCTGACTTTTTGGAAAAAACCCTGATTATGGGAGGGATTGGGGGCAGGAGGAGAAGGGGACGACAGAGGATGAAATGTCTGAATGGCATCACTGACTCAATGGGCATGAGTTTGAGTAAACTCTGGGAGTTGGTGATGGACAGGGAGGCCTGGCATGCTGCGATTCATGGGGTCGCAAAGAGTCAGACACAACTGAGCGACTGAACTGAACTGACTGTGCAGTGGGTCATTGCCTGCATGGAACCTGGTTTTATGATTTGGGTTTTAGATGACTTCTTCATCTATCTCTTCTTTCTGGCCTATTTATTAGAGAGTGAGGAGAGAAAATGAGAGTTTCATGTAAGGGATAGTGGACTTGAGAATAACATGTGAAACTTGCCTTTTAAGATTCTCTTGCATTGTAGTAGTTAATAACACAAGTAAATAAAATCACATCACTTAATTAGTGTATTAGGACTTATAGGAAACCACCAAAGAGGGGAAAATTATACCTATTAAACATCTTTTTAAGTAAATGAAAGCAACACACCTATATAGATAGGCCCATTCCATAAACATTGACCTTGTAGACTTGTTTTCTTCTTGCATAGACATAGGTGCCAGAGGCCCATTTTCCGGGAAGCACAGAGGTCTGCAGTCTGAACGTCAGAAGAGAGTGCTCTGAGCACCCTGCAATGGTAGGGCAGTGTTGCTTCTGACTGGCTTTTGTTTGTGATTGAATGGGCACATGTCCGGGGGTCCGATAACCCACTGTGAGTGCTGGGGCCATCAACCTGCATGTCGCATCTCATCTGATTGACAGATGAGACTGATTAATGCCTGTAAGGAGAGACTCTAGGAGGATTCCAAGTAAGGTGATGAGACATAAAAGCCACTAAGCATAATGTCTCTAAAAAACTATTTCTTTCACTAGTAAAACATGCATAATATAAATGCTGCTAAAGAACTCACTGGTCATAGCAAACACTTTTCCTCAACAACAGAGATGACTTTATACATGGACATCACCAAATGGTCAATACCAAAATCAGATTGATTACATTCTTTGTAGCCAAAGATAGAGAAACTGTATATAGTCAGCAAAACAAGACTCAGAGCTGACTGACTCAGATCATCAGCTTCTCAAAGCAGAATTTAGGTTTAAACTAAGGAAAGCAGGAAAAATCACTAGGCCAGTAAAGTGAAAGTTTAGTTGCTCAGTCATGTCCGACTCTTTGTGAACCCATGGACTGTAACCCACCAGACTCCACTGTCCACAGGATTTTCCAGGCAAGAGTACTGGAGTGGATTGCCATTTCCTTCTCCAGAAGATCTTCCTGACCCAGGGATCAAACCCAGGTCTCCCACATTGTAGGCAGATGCTTTACCATCTGAGCCACCAGGGAAGTCCTTAGGCCAGTAAGGTACAACTTAAGTCAAATACCCTATGAATATACAGTGGAGGTGATGAATAGATTCAAGGAATTAGATCTAGTAAACAGACTGCCTAAAGAACTGTGGACACAGTTTTGTAATATTGTACAAAAGGCAGCGAACAAAACCTCCCAAAGGAAAAGAAATGCAAGAAGGCAAAGTGGCTGTCTGAGGAGGCTTTACAAATAGCTGAAGAAATAAGAGACATGAAAAGCAAGGGAGAAAGGGAAAGATACACCCAAGTAAATGCAATTCCAGAGAATAGTAAGGAGAGTCAAGAAGGCCCTCTTCAATGAACAATACAAAGAAATAGAAGATAACAACAGAAGGGGGAAAATTAGAGATCATTTCAATAAAATTGGAAATATCAAAGGAAATTTTCATCCAAAGATGGGCACAATAAAGAACAAAAATGGTAAAGACCTAATAGAAGCAGAAGAGATCAAGAACAAATGGAAAGAATAGACAGAAGAACTGAACAAAAAAGATCTTAATGACCCAGCTAACCATGATGGTGTGATCACTCACCTAAAGCCAGACATCCTGGAGTGTAAAGTCAAGTGGGCCTTAGGAAGTATCACTATGAACAAAGCTAGTGGAGGTGATGGAATTCCAGCTAAGCTATTTCAAATCTTAAAGGATGATGCTGTTAAAGTGCTGCACTCAATATGCCAGTAAATTTGGAAAACTCAGCAGTGGCCACAGGACTGGAAAAGATCAACCCTCATCCCAGTTCCCAAGAAGAACAGTACTAAAGAATGTTCAAACCACTGGACAGTTGCACTCATCTCCCATGCTAACAAGGTTGTCTTCAAAATCCTACATGCTAAGCTTCAGCATTATGTGAACCAAGAACTTCCAGATGTTCAAGCACAGTTTAGAAAAAGCAGAGGAACCAGAGATCAAATTGTCAGTATTCCCTGGATCATAGAGAATGCAAGGGAAATCCAGAAAAATATCTATCTCTGCTTCATTGACTATGCTAAAGTCTTTGACTGTGTGGATCATAGCAAGCATAGGAAAACTCTTAAAGAGATGGGAATGCCGGACCATCTTACTTGTCTCCTGAAAAGCCTGTATAGGGGTCAAGAAGAAACAGTTAGAATCTTGTGTGGAACAACTGACTGATTCAGCATTGAGAAAGGAACACAACAAGGTTGTTTATTGTAACCTTGTTTATTTAACTTATACACAGAGCACATGATTCAAAATGCCAGGCTGGATGATTTGCAAGCTGGAGTCAAGATTGCCAGGAGAAACGGATATTTAGATGATACCACTCTAATGCAGAAAGCAAAGAGGACCAAAGAACCTCTTGATGAGGGTGAAGGAGGAGATAGAAAAAGCTGGCTTAAAACTTATTAAAGAAAAACCAAAAAACTAAGATCATGGCATGTGGTCCCATCACTTCATGGCAAATAGAAGAGGAAAAGCTGAACGTAGTGACAGATTTCCTCTTCTTGGGCTCTAAAATCACTGCAGATAGTGACTGCAGCCATAAAATTAGAAGATGATTGTTTCTTGGCAGGAAAGCTGTGATGAACATAGACAGCATGTTAAAAAGCAAAGACATCATTTTGTCAATAAAGGTTCATATAGTTAAGGCTATGGTCTTTCCAGTAGTCATATACAGATGTGAGAGTTGGACTATAAAGATGGCAGAGTGCTGAAGAATTGATGTTTTGAACTATGGTGCTGGAGAAGCCTCCTGAGAGTCCCTTGAACATTGAGATCAAACCAGTCAATCCTAAAGGAAATCAACCTTGGGTATTCATGGGAAGGACTGATACTGAAGCTGAAGTTCCAATACTTTGGCCACCAGATGCAAAGAGCCAACTCATTAAAAGACACTCTGGTGATGGGAAAAATTGAAGGCAAAAGGAGAAGAGGGTGACAGAAGATGAGATTGTTGGATGACATCACCTATTCAATGGACATGAAATTGGGTGAACTCCTGAAGGTGGTGAGGGACAGGGAAACCTGATATGCTACAGTTGGACACAACTCAGTGACTGAACAGCAACAATATAAACGTTACCTTCTTAACTGCTTTTAAATTACATTCACATTGTTGTGAAACTATTATTCATCTCTAGATCTTTTTGTTCTTCCCAAACTCAACCTAAATAACAACTTCTCAAAAGCCCCTCCTTCTTGTCCCTAGCAATCAACACTCTACTTTCTATGAATTTGCCTTCTCTAAGTGGAATCATTCAATATTTGTACTTTTGTATCTGATTTTTGTTACTTGGTATAGTATCTTCACCTGTGCTAAAATTGCCTACTTTTTAAAGACTTAATAACATTCCATTGTATGGGTAAACCACATTTAGTCTATCCAGTCATCAGTTCATGACCATTTGGATTGTTTCCACCTTTTGATTTTTGTATATTGCTACTATGCAATGGGTGTATAAATATCTTCTTGAGTTCCTGCTTTCACCTCTCCTGGATAATTGCTTAGAAGTGGTAATGCCAGATAAAATGGCAATTCTGTGTTTAATTTTTTGAGGAGCTATAACACTTTTCCACAGTGTCTCTTTCCTTCTGGCTCAACTGGCAAAGGATCTGCCTGCAATGCGGGAGACCTGGGTTTGATCCCTGGGTTGGCAAGATCCCCTGAAGAAGGGAAAGGGTACCCACTCCAGTATTCTGGCCTGGAGAATTCCATGGACTGTATAGTCCATGGGTTCCCTAAGAGTCAGACATGACTGAGTGATTTTCACTTTCTATCATTTTGCATTCCCATCAGCAATGCATGAGGATTCCAATTTCTCCACATCCTCACCAACACTTATTTTCTGTTGTTGCTATTTTGTTTAACAGTTATCCTGTTGGCTGTGAGTTGTTAACAGCATGCCACTTTATTTTGATTTACATTTCCCTAATGATTAGTAGTTTTGAGCAAATTTTCATGTGCTTTTTGGTCATTTGCATATCTTCTTTGGTAAAATGTCTACTCATACCTAGTATTTTTTTGTTCAACAAATAAATATTATTACCATTAGAAGGTTTCCTCAGTGAGGAAAAATAAGATGAGCAAAGTAAGAATTGAAACCAAGTAGAAAGTGACACTTATGTCCAGTTTTTACTTCCTCTCAGTTTAACAAGGCACTTGTTC
Source organism: Muntiacus reevesi (assembly GCF_963930625.1). Classification (NCBI taxonomy): domain Eukaryota; kingdom Metazoa; phylum Chordata; class Mammalia; order Artiodactyla; family Cervidae; genus Muntiacus; species Muntiacus reevesi. The sequence continues at coordinate 2,499,463 of NC_089263.1, forward strand.
CCCTGGGGATTCTGAGCTGGTGGTCCTTGATCTGGCTTGCCCATGTCTCTGTGAGAAACTTTGTAATGTTGACAAGTATGGTATGTGGTGCTAATGTCAGAGTCATTGGACACACTAAAAGGATCCCCAGCAAAGATGCAAATGTGCTCAGAGTTACACATTTCAGAAGAAGCTAGATGGAAATATCTCTGCCAAGCATTTGCCATCACTCCCTTATTTTAGAACAGGGGGAACACCCATCTAGCAAAGAGAAGATTTACAGCAATGATCTTGGTTTTCAATGGAAGCTTACTATAGATTTCCAAGGAAGAAGAGAAATCCTCTTGAGTCCTATTTCCTCAAGTTTGTTATAAGAAACTCCAGCCAGTGCATTGCAAGCAGGAGCCCCTGTGCCCCATGAGATGGTGATGCACATATATTGAATATTTTTCCATAAAACCATTATTATTGTTGTTTGGTTGCTAAGTCAGGTCCAATTCTTTGTGATCCCAAGGACAGCAGCACATCCCTGTCCTTCACTGTCCTCCAAAGTTTGTTCAAATTCACGTTCTTTGATTCAATGATGCTATCTAACCATCTCATCCTCCGCTACCCGCTTCTCCTTTTGCCTTCAACCTTTCCCAGTATCAGGGTCTTTTCCAACAAGTCAGTTCTTCACATCAGGTGGCCAAAGTATTGGAGCTTCAGCTTTAGCATCACTCCTTACAAAGAGTATTCAGGGTTGATTTCCTGAATTGACTTGTTTGCTTAGGATTGACTAGTTTGCTGTCCATGGGACTCTCAAGAGTCTACTCCAGCACCACAATTCAAAATACATCTTTGTAAAACACACATCTGTGCCTTATTTTTCATTATTTTTGTCATTAATTCTGATATTTTTATAAGGATGATATTGATTTCTGGGACCCAGATCTTTAATGGATGGTGTCATACCCAAATGAATCAAGATCTACCTTAAACTGTCCAGGCTTGCAACTCACTCCAGGAACAAATGAAACTATCAGACAAGTAGCCTGTGACAGCCTCAGGAGTCACTCTGGTAATTAGGTAAGATGAACATGGAAATCTTGTACCAGAGGACTCACTGTGACAGGTCTGCATTTCATAGCCATGGATGTTGGTCCCAGATGAGCTGGTCATGCAACACAGAGGCCTCTTTTTCCTTTTTGTCCCTTGTCCACTTAAAATTCTCCTAAACTGAAGCAGTTCAGAGTAAAATTGAATAAATATGCATATACATAATTGTTTAACTGGCCTATTAATAATAATGTGCAAACATATACTTCATAATGTTAGGAAGAGTGTATTTGAGGAAGATTTATTTTATTTAAAATTTTATATTATTTTAATTTATTTCTTTTGTATCAAGTACCTTCATCTAGAGTGTTTATGCTCCCTTTTGTCTTCATGCGAATGTACACATTATACATAATGCAGAATGCATCATTAGCAGAGGGAGGTGTTGGGGCAGCATTTCACAGCAATAGGAGGGAGAGATGGTTCCCGCTGAGGATCCTGACCTTGATCTGGCCGGCGCTGCTCAGGGACGCCCATGGAGCCTACAGAGCTTTGTGTCCTGGGAATGCAGGCGCCTTGCGGCTCTGTGCTTTGGGCTGCAGCTGGTGGGCATCACCAGGATCGACGGTGCTTCCTCTACTGGACACAGTGACGGGCCTCAGGGTTGACACTGCAGCTGCTAGACTTGGTGCATTAATCCCTGTCTGACTGGCCAAATGCTGCACCCGTGGAGGAAAACCATGGGATCAATTCCTAAATCAGTATCTAAGGTCTGTTTTCAGAAGGGCAATCAGGTTTTGGTGAAATTAATGCCTGCATGAGTGAGTGAGTGAGTGAGCTCCATCTGTTCATGGCTGGGGAACCTTGGGGTGGCATGAATCCTGCCTCACCAAGCAGCGGCCTTGAAGCAGTCAGGGCACTGCGAGCTAAAGGGACATTTGCTCTCTGCCAGGCTCAGTGCCAAGCACTCCACGTGTGCTTTCTCATAAGCCTTGGGTGAATATCATGAGCTGGTTCTCTCAGCATCCTCTCCTGCAGATCCTAGAAAGCTGCCTAGAAAGCTGCACCTCATGCTGCACTGCAGTAGAGCTCTGAATGTGACTTATTATTGCAGTCAGAAGTCCTTCCACATGATTCCCATAGATAAAATATTGCCACTGATGAACTCACAATATACAGAAGGAAACAATTCACCATGAATGGAAGTCAAAAGACGCAATAAACTGTAAGATTAGACTCTTGAAAAGGTCAAGAGAGAGCAATGCTGTGGGTGCTGTCGGCACTGCCATCAGCTGCCTTCTAGCGGCTGATCACTACTGATGTCCAACAGTGTCCATCGGGCTTGGGCTTTGCATGTAAGGACTGGCAGGCGCATGGCAGCGGCGTTGCAGTGCAGCGGCCTTGTCATCCTGCCCCCAGTGGAAATCATGCCTCCTGAAGGCAGAGGCTCCACTGACTGGCTGTTTCTCCCTTTCTGGGAGTCAATTCCAGGGGCCAAGTCGAAAGTCAACCCCTCTGACTCTGCCAACACTTTCTGTAAGCATCGAACTTCTCTGTGTGGAATTCCTTGCAGTTAAAATATATATATATATTTTTTTTCTGCAACTGAACCAACCAACCAATAAAGAAAAGATTTATCATTTTGATTCAAAAAGGAAGCAACTGGGGTTCAGTAAGGTTAAGAACAAACAATGGATGTGTGTCAGAGATTGAATTTAAATCTAGGTCTATTATCTCCAAAGAGAGCACATTCACACCGTGCCTTTAGATTTGTTTCCAAAGTGAGTCTAAATCAATAAATATTAATGGAACAGAAGTTACTCTTCTTACAATGATGTAGAATATAAGTCTGGGAAAACCTGTTTTTCCTCAACAAGGAAGGTACAGGATAAAGCCTAACAAATACTCTTTAAATTGATGTTTTTCTTTAGGGGGGGAAAAAAGTGAAAATGTGAGGCAATTTACAGGAAACTGAAAAGGATATGACAAACATGGAAAGTGAGCTGTGATTCAGTAGCTCAACCTTGTGAAAAGTTGGTGCTATTGTTTATAATTCAGGGCTTTGCTTATAATACTGATACCAAGTAAGGAGAAGAGGTGTGTCTTTGGGCCACAGACAGGTGCATATTTGAAACTGAGATTCACACACAAAACCCAAATGTAAAAGTGTTACCTTCAGTGAAAGCCTTAGTCGACCTTAGTCTGAGCTCTGAATGAAGCAAATGCGTGCCTTAGAAGTTATATCATTCTGTCTTCAACTATCATGTGTTTGGGGTTCAAATTTGTTTTATTGGAGGAGTATATACATTCCCAAGCTGAGAAATTAACATACAAACCTTTTTAGGGAACATTTATATGGGATTTCTTGCAAGAAGTGTACCTAAGCCTTATTTGGAGGGTCATGTTCTCACATGATCCCCACACATCAAATACTGCCACTGATGAACTCACATTATACAGTCATAAAGCATAGAAGGAAACAACTCACCATGAGTGGAAATCAAAAGAAGCAATAAGCTGTAAGGTTAGACTCTTGAAAATGTCAAGTGATAAAACCACAAAATAAAACTATAAAATATTTTTAAAAGATTAAAGGCATACAAGATGAAATTGGAAAACATGAAAGAACAAAATACTATGAAAAAGAAAGGCAGATTTTTAAAGTAAAAGAACTTCTAGAAATAAAATAATTAATACTCAGAGTATGAAGCAGCATGTTATACCCAGCTAAAGAATTACTGAATGAAAGAAATATCTAAAAAGTGTACAGAATAGAGAAAAGTAAGAAATAAATTATGAAACAGATTATAAGTTTGACAAAGCATTAGTTGCTCAAATAATGTCCAGCTATGTTGGACAAAGTATTAGGAGCTCCTGGGCAATTTAGAGTGAAAAGGAAACCCTGGCTTCCTTGTCTCCGGGGTGAGGACAGGAGAGCCCCTCACCGACTCCACATGGATGTCGATTACAAGGTATGGAAAACACTCACCTCATCACACCTGGTCATCCAGGTTCCCTCATCATGGGAGGATTTACAGATTGTTATATTAATAGGTAAAATTCAGCTTCCATACACAAGTGCCAAACTGAATCTCAACAGTTTTCGGTGAAGTGGAAAAGAATAGCTTTATTGCTTTGGCAGGCAAAGGGGGCCACAGCTAGCCAATACCCTCAAAACTGTGTTCTGACCTGAGTGGAGAAGCCCATGCACCACAAGGAAGTGTAGCTCCTGCTTGCCACAACTGCAGAAAAACCCTCATGCAGCAACAGTGCAGCACAGACTTTACCCTCTGAGCCACCAGGGGAGCTCAAGGAGAATGGACTGGGTAGCCTGCCCCTTCTCTAGGGAATCTTGTGACCCCCAGGAATCAAACCAGGGTCTCCTGCATTGCAGGTGTATTCTTTATCAACTGAGCCACCAGGGAAGTATCACTACGAACAAAGCTAGAGGAGGCAATGGAATTTCAGTTGAGCTATTCCAAATCCTAAAAGATGATGCTATGAAAGTGATGCAATCTATATGCCAGCAAATTTGGAAAACTCAGCAGTGGCCACAGGACTGGAAAATGTCAGTTTTCATTCCAATCTCAAAGAAAGGCAATGCCAAAAAATGTTCAAACTACCACACAATGGCGATCATCTCACATGCTAGCAAAATGATGCTTAAAATTCTCCAAGTGAAGTTTCAACAGTACATGAACGGAGAACTTTCAGATGTTCAAGATGGATTTAGAAAAGGCAGAGGAACCAGGTATCCGATTGCCAACATCTGCTGGATCATTGAAAATGCAAGAGAGTTCCAGGAAAACTCTACTTCTGCTTTATTGACTATGCCAAAGATTTTGACTGTATGGATCACAACAAACTGTGGAAAATTCTACAAGAGATGGGAATACCAGACCACCTTACCTCCCTCCTGAGAAATCTGTATGCAGGTCAAGAAGCAACAGTTAGAACTAGACATGAAACAACAGACTGATCCCAAATTGGGAAAGGAGTACATCAAGGCTGTATATTGTCACTCTGCTTAATTAACTTATATGCAGTGTACATCATGTGAAATGCTGGGCTGTATGAAACACAAGCTGGAATCAAGATTGCCAGGAGAAATATCAATAACCTCAGATTGCAGATGACACCACCCTTATGGCAGAAAGTGAAGAGGAACTAAAGAGTCTCTTGATGAAAGTGAAAGAGGAGAGTTAAAACGCTAGCCTAAAGCTCAACATCCAGAAAACTAAGATCATGGAATCTGTTCCCATCACTTCATGGCAAATAGATGGGGAAACAACGGAAACAGTGATAGACTTTATTTTAGGGCTCCAAAATCACTGTGAACAGTGACTGGAGCCATGAAATTAAAAAGCACTTGCTCCTTGGAAGAAAAACTATGACCAACTTAGATAGTGTATTACAAAGAAGAGACATTACTTTACCGACAAAGGTCCGTCTAGTCAAAGCTATGGTTTTTTCAGCAGTCAAGTATGGATGTGAGAGCTGCACCATAAGGAAAGCTGAGCACCGAACTGATGTTTTTGAATTGTGGTGTTGGAGAAGACTCTTGAGAGTCCCTTGGACTGCAAGGAGATCATTCAATCCTAAAGGAAATCAGTCCTGAATATTTATTTGTAGGACTGATTCTGAAGCTCCATTAGTTTGTCCACCTGATGTTGTAAGACCCAAACGTCAGGTCTCTGTTCCAGAGAGGAGCTCCCGTGATTCGATAAACCAGTCCAGCAGATGCAATATGCAAGAGGCTTTATTGTCGGTTTGCACAAGCTGGGCGACTCTAGTCTCCTCGGAGGCAGAGTCGCGCCCGTATAGCAGTGTAAGCTGGCTTTTATGGGCAGAAGCCACATTGTTAGCACATCCAGTACAGTGACTGAGTAACATAATGTGTATCATATGGGGTTATCTTATCTGTGAGTACAGGTGCTTGATGTCAGTTGGTTCCGAAAAACCGCAGGCTTGTTTGTGCAGTTATTGGGAAACCTATAGACGTTCCGTTTACATTTCTCTATCCTTATTTTGCAAACGGAAAATTTTGCGCAAGTGGAAAATTTACACAGGCCAGGGAATTTCACGGTGTTTTTCAGATTCTTTCAATGTGAAGAACTGAATCACTGTGAAAGATCCTGATGCTGGGAAAGATTGAAGGCAGGAGGAGAAGGGGACAGCAGAGGATGAGATGGTTGGATGATATCAATGCACATGATACTAATTGATGATATCAATGCACTCAATGCACATGAGTTTGAGCAAGCTCATGGAGTCGGTGACAGACAGGGAAGCCTGGTGTTCTGCAGTCCATGGGATCACAGAGAGTCGGACATGACTGAGTGACTGAACTGAACTGAACTGACCTAGAGAGGGTATTGAGGCAATTTATAGTAATAATTCAAAATTGTGAACAGTCTTTTGCTTGGTTGCTTGTGAGGTAATCTGCAGTCAGCATCATTAACCTTCTAGTTCCAACTGGTCAGGTGTCTATGTGCTTGTGAGCAGCATAGTTAACTTCTTTCACCTGGTGGGTGTTTCAGTATGTACAAAATATCTCAGAGATATCTCTCAAAGATACTGTGTATCCCTTGAGGGGGAACCAGGACCCTGCCCCAAGGCTGTACTATTGTTTCTTGATTGCTTCTCCCTTGTCTCTGTATCCCCTCCCTTCCCTGATTAGCATCTGTTTGAAACTGCCCTTCAAAACTCAGGAAAGTTCATGGAGGCTGAATGAAGCCTATTTCAAATGAATGAAGATTATTTAAAAATAAGATGGTAATGATAACCCTACAGGCAAGGCAGAAAAAGAGATACAGATGTATAGAACAGATTTTTGGACTCTATGGAAGAAGGAAAGGGGGGGATGATCTGAGAGAACAGCATCAAAACATGTATATTATCAAGTGTGAAACAGATCTCCATTCCAGGTTGGATGCATGAGACAAGTGCTCAGGTCTGGTGCACTGGGATGGCCCAGAGGGATGGGATGGGGAGGGAGGTGGGAGGGGGGTTCAGGATGGGGAACACATGTAAATCCATGGCTGATTCATGTCAATGTATGGCAAAAATCAGTACAATATTGTAAAGTAATTAGCCTACAACTAATAAAAATAAATGGAAAAAAATAATCTTAATTTGAAAGTTTGGGAGACGCTGCATACCACGTCGCAGAGAGGAATTTTCCAGGGAGGTGTGTGAATTTGGTGTGAAGCATTTTCCGGCCTCATGAGATCACGCACATCAGGTATGAGGAACTGCACCAACAACACCTTTGTCTACCCCTAGTTTTCTCCAGGTGCAAGTGACAATTATACAGGAACTACTAACATCTTGTGAAAACAATATTCTGTGAAAATGCTGCAGGGAAAAGCCAGTTCAGACTCAATGCTGGAACTTTCTTTGTCTTGCTTTTGTGGTTATAATAACACACCATTGTGTGTTCACCTTTCAGAGAAAATCCTGCCCTTCTGCCTGAATGTTAAAGTGCCTTTGTTCAGAACCCTATCCACCTGTGGATGGCAGGAAGGAAGAAATTAACACATACACTGCCTGTGGCTTGTCATTTTAGGAGATAGTTGCAAGATTAATGACCTTTTTACTTTGTTTCCTCACCTCCTCATCTCTAATCTGTAAAAGTACCTGACATCCAGACTCTGACAAGATGGTTATTTTGAGAACATTAGTCAGCCATCTACTTGGTCAGCCAGCTCTCCAAATAAAGTCGTTTTTCTTGCCTCAGCACCTCATCTCCAATTCCCTGGCCATTGGGCAGCATGCAGAGCAAGCTTGGACTCGTTAACAAAACTTCCCTTAGGAAGGCGGCTTCTATGGATGAGAAACCCAAAGCCAAGAATGGGGAGGAGTTTCTTTTTCTTTTTTTAATTGGAGGATAATTGCTTTACTATACTGTGGTGGTCTCTGCCGTACCCCTCTAGGTCATCACAGAGAACCGGGCTGGGCTCCCTGTGTTCTACAGCAGCTTCCCAGTTGTTGCCTATTTTCCACGTGATAGTGTTTATATGTCAGAGTTGTTCACTCGGTTTGCCTCACCCTCTCCTTCCCTGCTGTGTCCACCAGTCTACATGTATGTCCCCATTTCTTCTCTGCAAATAGGTTCATCATCATCAAGCTATTTTTCTAAATTTCATATATATGTGTAAGGGAGATGCTACCCAATCTAGCCTGGAGAATTCCATGGACTGTATAGTCCATGGGATCTCAAAAAGTAGGACACAACTGAGCAGCTTTCACCTCACTTCACGCCATACTTGACTTTCTCTTTCTGACTTACTTCACTCTGCATAAGAGGCTCTAGACTCATTTACCTCACCATAACTGACTTAAATTTGTTCCTTTTAATGGCTGAATAATATCACTTTGTATATATGTACCACAACCTCCTTATCCATTCATTGTTGATGGACATCTAAGTTGCTTCCATGTCCTGGCTAATGTAAATAGTGCTGCAATGAATATTGGGATGCATGTGCCATTTTGAATTGTACATTTCTCAGGGTGTATGTCCAGTAGCAGGATTGCTGGGTCATATGTGAGTTTTATTCCTAGTTTGTTAAGGAATTTTCATACTCTCCTCCACAGTAACTGTACCAATTTACATTCCCACCAACAGTACAGCAAGATTCTCTTTTCTCCACATCCTCTCCAGCATTTATTGCTTGTAGTTTTTTTTTTTTATGATGGTCATTATGATTGGTGTGAGGTGATACCTCACTGTAGTTTTCATTTGCATTTCTCTAAATCAGTGATGTTGAGCATCTTTTCATGTGTTTGTTGGTCACCTGCTTGTCTTCTTTGAAGAAATGCCTGTTTAGGTCTTCTGCACATTTTTTGATTGTGCTGTTTGTTCTGGTGACATTGAACTGTATGAGCTGCTTATATATTATGGAGATTAATCTTTTGTCATTTTCTGAGGCCAGCTTATCAATTTATTTTCCTTTGGCAGCCCTTTCTGCCTCCCTTGCATGTTCAATTCTATCATCACCAGAAAGCTGTGTGCTTTTCCTTTGCTGCGAGTCATTAAGCATTCTGAAAAATGTATTGATTTGAAAAAAGAGGAGGTGGACAAAAGCATTTGAATCCAGATGAAAATGTGTTTTTGAAGTCATGCAATTATTTGTTTCATTGAATATTCAATTCAATAAAAGGATTTTATCCATCCCTTTGGGAGATGATTATAGAAAACATTATGTCTAACATCAAGATCATGTCCATTGTTTAATTCCAAGTGGAAACTTCTTTACCTGACTCTAAAATTATTGTTTAGTCACTAAGTCATATCTGACTCCTTTATGACCCCATAAACTGCAGCCTGCCAGGCTCTTCTGTCCATGGTATTTCCTAGGCAAGAATACTGGAGTTGGTTGTCATTTCCTTCTCCAGGGGATCTTCCTGACCCTAAGATTGAGCCCATGTCTCCTGCATTGGCAGGTGGGTTCTTTAGCACTGAACCACCAGGGAAGCCCTAGCTCTAAAATTAGAACTAGACTTTTCCTGAAAGCCACAGAACCCAACAAACTTTTTGCCCTGGAATCTGTCCCATGATTGTGAACTTACTCAGAGTTTTGTTTTATTTTTTTGATACCTTGCAGCATGCTTCAGTTCATACTTCAGGGCTTCCCTGATAGCTCAGCTGGTAAAGAATCTGTCTGCAATACAGGAGACCCTGGTTCAATTCCTAGGTCAGTAAGGTCTGCTGGAGAAGGAATAGGCTACCCACTCCAGTATTCTTGGACTTCCCTTGTGACTCAGCTGGTAAAGAATCCACCCTGGGTTGGGAAGATCCCCTGGAGAAGGGAGTGGCTACCCACCCCAGTATTCTGGCCTAGAGAATTCCATGAACTGTACAGTTCATGGGGTCGCAAAGAGTCGGACACGACGGAGCGACTTTCACTTTCATTTTGCATGCTTATGCCATATGCACGATCAGATGGTATGATTTTCATGCTGTGGCTAAGTTGCTTCTATCATGCCTGACTCTTTGTGACCCTATAGACTGTAGCCCACCAGGCTCCTTTGTCCAGTGGAATTCTCCAGGCAAGAATACTGGAGTGGGTTGCCATGTCCTCCTCCAGGACATCTTCCTGAATTCTCAATTTCAGTGTTGTTTAGGAAATTTAATCTTAGGGTCTTCCCCAGTTCCTTTCTTTCATGTTAACTTATTTACTGTCTGGCACAGTATATTCACAAGTGTGTTAGTTGCTCAGTTGTGTCTGACTCTCTGCAACCCCATGGACTGTAGTCTGCCAGGCTCCTCAGTCCATGGAATTCTCCAGATAAGAATAATGGAGTGGGTGGCTATTGTCTTTTCCAGAGTATTTTCTCTATCCATGGATAGAACCTGGGTCTCATGTATTGCAGAAAGATTCTTTACTGTCTGAGCCACAAGGGAAGCCCATCTGTACAAGAATCCTAAGGCTATCATGGCCGTAGAGATGATCATATGAAATGAAGCAAGTCAGACAGAGAAAGACATGAGATCCTTTATATGTAGAATTGAAAAAAATGATACAAATTAACTTATTTACAAAAAAGAAACAGATTCACAGGCACAGAAAACAAACAGCATACTAACACATATATATGGAATTTAGAAAGATGGTAATGATAACCCTATATGCAAAACAGAAAAAGAGACACAGATGTACAGAACAGACTCTTGGACTCTGTGAGAGAAGGCGAGGGTGGGATGTTTTGAGAGAACAGCATGTATATTATCTATAGTGAAACAGATCACCAGCCCAGGTGGGATGCATGATTCAAGTGCTCGGGCCTGGTGCACTGGGAAGACCCAGAGGAATCGGGTGGAGAGGGAGGTGGGAGGGGGGATTGGGATGGGGAATACATGTAACTCCATGGCTGATTCATGTCAATGTATGACAAAACCCACTGCAATGTTGTGAAGTAATTAGCCTCCAACTAATAAAAATTAAAAAACAAAACAAAACAAAACAAACAAACAAAAAAAAACACAAACTCATGGTTACCAAAGGGCAAAGGTGGGGAAACAAATAAATTAAGAATTTGGGAATAGCAGATACACACTACTAATATAAAATAGATAACCAATAAGGACCTACTGTATAGCACAGGAAACTGTAGTCAATATATCATAATAACCTATAATGGAAAAAATCTGAAAATTATGAGAAAGGAGTACGATAGGGCTGTTTGCTATCACCCTGTTTGTTTAACCCATACGCTGAGCACATCACTAGAAAGGCCAGACTAGACGAGTTACAAGCTGGAGTCAAGACAGGTGAGAGAAACATCAACAACCTCAGATATGTGGATGATACTACTCTAATGGCAGAAAGTGAAGAGGAACTAAATAAAAAGCCTCTTGATGAGGGTGAAGGAGCAGAGTGGAAGAACCAGCTTAAGACTAAATACTAAAAAAACTAAGATCATGACATCTGGTCCCATTACTTTGTGGCAAATATAAGGGAAAAAGGTAGAAGTAGTAACAGATTTCCTCTTCTTGGGCTCCAAAATCACTGCGGACAGTGACTGCAGCCATGAAGTCAGAAGACAATTGCTTCTTGGCAGGAAAGTAATGACAAACCTACAGTGTGTTGAAATGCTGTGGCCGACAAAGGTCTGTATAGTTAAAGCTATGGCCTTCCACAGTGGTCATGTATGGTTGTGAGAGCTAGACCATAAATAAGGCAGAACACCAAAGAATTAATGCCTTTGAACTGGGGTGCTGGAGAACATTCCTGAAAGTCCCCTGGACAGCAAGGAGATCAGACCAGTCAATCTTAAGGGAGATCAGCCCTGAATATTCACTTGAGGGACTGATGCTGAAACTCCAGTATTTTGGTCTTCTGATTTAAACAGACAATTCATTGTAAAAGTCCCTGATGCTGGGAAAGACTGAGGGCAGAAGGAGAAGAGAGAGTCAGAGTGTGAGACGGTTGGATGGTATCCTGATGCAATAATTGTGAACTTGGGCAAATGCTGGGAGATTGTGAGGGACAGGGAGGCCTGGCATGCTGCAGTCCATGGGGTCACAAAGAGTTGCACACAGCTAGGTGACTGAAAAACAACAGACACACACCACACACACACACACACACACACACACACACACACACACACACACACACATCTGAATCACTTTGTTGTACAAAGTGTTTCCAGAGACTAACACAACATTGCAATCAAATATATTTCATTAAAGAAAAAAAAGGCTACCAGTTTTGGGGTGAAAGAGAGGTATGGATGTATATACCATGATGGACTGTTGTATGTGCTGTTTGAGGATAAGAATAAATTTATTGAATGTGCTGGGAGGACAGAGCACTCACTCTGGATGTGTAGAGTTATTTTTGTTGTGAGAGAGACATTTAAATTGGTTTTGTAAGAAAAAACAGAAAAGAAAGGAGGGGAGGACATTTCAGAGAGTAGGAAGATTTTGGTTCTAAAATGTTATGGAATGTCAAGAAATCTAACCACATCACATAAGCCTCTTCTCTTCCAGGTTTTGAGGAAGTCTGTGACTCTCAGCCCTGCCTGTGGCCCTCCTTCCAGAGGGACGTCCACCTGGACGTGCACCCTGGGCTACTGGGCTGCTTCCGAATGGGCACCCACGTAGTGCCTTCAGTGCCTGCTCAGTCACATCTGACTCCGTGGCCCAGGCAAGAATACTGGCATGGCTGCCATTTCCTACTTCCCAACCCAGGGACTGAACCTGTGTCTCCCACACTGGCAGGTGAACTCTACTGCTGCACCTCCTGAGAAGTCCCACATTCCAATATCTTCCCTTCCAACAGTAAGTAAAATATTCATTGTTCAGTCTTTAGCTTCTTTTTATAAATAGACACATCAAATTGCACAAAATAAATATATCACTGTCTTGCACCTGCAGATCAGAAAATAGTTACTAACAGCCTATAGATAGTAAACAGCACACTATTAGCATGTGATACTAATTTCTTTTCAACTTAAAAAGATACTACTTTACATTACCATTTTTTCAAGTACTTCTTTCAAGATAATGATTTATACTTTTTTTGACTACTCCAGCTGCAATATTTTTAAACATTTAATTACATTCTTTGCAGCTGAAGATGGAGAAGCTCAATACAGTCAGCAAAAGCAAGCCCAGGAGCTGACTATGTCACAGATCACAAACTCCTTATTGCAAAATCAAGACTTAAATCGAAGAAAATAGGGAAAACCACTAGACCATTTAAGTATGACTTAAATCAAATCCCTTATGATTATACAGTGGAAGTGACAAAGAGATTCAAGGGGTTCAATCTGATAGACAGACTGCCTGAAGAACTATGGATGAAGGTTGATGAAATTGCACAGGAGGCAATGATCAACGCCATTCCCAAGAAAAACAAATGCAAAAGGCAAAATGGTTGCCTGAGGAGGCATTAAAAATAGCTGAGAAAAGAAGAGAAGGTAAAGGAAAAGGAGACAAGGAAAGATACACCCATTTGAATGCAGAGTTCCAAAGAATAGCAAGGAGAAAAAAGAAAGCTTTCCTCAGCGATCAATGCAAAGAAATAGAGGAAAACAATAGAATGGGAAAGACCAGAGATCACTCAAGAAAATTAGAGATACCAAGGGAACATTTCATGCAAGGATGGGGACAATAAAGGACAGAAACGATATAGACCTACCAGAGGCAGAAGCTATTAGGAAGAGGTAGCAAGAATACACAGAATTATACAAAAATGATCTTCATGACCCAGATAACCACGATGGTGTGATCACTCATCTAGAGCCAGACATCTTGGAATGCAAAGTCAAGTGGGCCTTAGGAAGCATCAGTACAAACAAAGCTAGTGGAGGTGATGGAATTTGTTGAGCTATTTCAAATCCTTAAGTATGATGCTGTTAAAGTGTTGCACTCTCAGTTCAGTTCAGTTCAGTCACTCAGTCGTGTCTTACTCTTTGTGACCCCATGGGCTGCAGCACACCAGGCCTCCCTTTGATCACCAACTCCCGGAGTTTACCCAAACTCATGTCCATTGAGTCGGTGATGCCATCCAAACATCTCAACCCTGTAGTCCCCGTCTTCCTCCTGCCTTCAATCTTTCCCAGCATCAGGGTCTTTTCAAATGAGTCAGCTCTTCACATCAGGTAGCCAAAGTATTGGAGTTTCAGCTTCAACATCAGTCCTTCCAATGAACACCCAGGACTTATCTCCTTTAGGATGGACTGGTTGGGTCTCCTTGCAGTCCAAGGGACTCTCAAGAGTCTTCTCCAACACCACAGTTCAAAAGCATCAATTTTTCAGCACTCAACTTTCTTTATGGTCCAGCTCTCACATCCATACATGACTACTGGAAAAACCATAACCTTGACTAGATGGACCTTTGTTGGCAAAGTGATGTCTCTGCTTTTCAATATGCTGTCTAGGTTGGTCATAACTTGCCTTTCAAGGAATAAGCGTCTTCTAATTTCATGCTGCAATCACCATCTGCAGTGATTTTGGAGCCCCCATAAATAAAATCAGCCACTGTTGCCACTGTTTCCCCGTCTATCTGCCATGAAGTGATGTGGCCAGATGCCATGATCTTAGTTTTCTGAATGTTGATATTTAAGCCAACTTTCTCACTCTCTTTCACTTTAATCAAGAGGCTCTTTAGTCTTCTTCACTTTCTGCCATAAGGGTGGTGTCATCTGCATATCTGAGATTATTGATATTTCTGCCAGCAATCTTGATTCCAGCTTGTGCTTCTTCCAGCCCAGCGTTTCTCAAGATGTACTCTGCATATAAGTTAAATAAGCAGGGAGACAATATACAGCCTTGACGTACTCCCTTTCCTATTTGGAACCAGTCTATTGTTCCATGTCCAGTTCTAGCTGTTGCTTCTTGACCTGCATCCAGGTTTCTCAAGAGGCAGGTCAGGTGGTCTGGTATTCCCATCTCTTTCAGAATTTTCCACAGTTTATTGTGATCCACACAGTCAAAGGCTTTGGAATAGTCAATAAAGCAGAAATAGGTGTTTTTCTAGAACTCTCTTGCTTGTTTGATGATTCAGTAAATGTTGGCAATTTGATCTCTGGTTCCTCTGCCTTTTCTAAAACCAGCTTGAACATCTGGAAGTTCACAGTTCATATATTGCTGAAGCCTGTCTTGGAGAATTTTGAGCATTACTTTACTAGTGTGTGAGATGAGTGCAATTGTGTGACATTTTGAGCATTCTTTGGCATTGCCTTTCTTTGAGATTGTAATGAAAACTGACCCTTTCCAGTCCTGTGGTGCTGAGTTTTCCGAATTTGCTGGCATACTGTGTGCAGCACCTAACAGTATTTTCTTTATCTAAATGATATTTTAGGGTAGTGTGTCCTGAACCTCCATCACTGTGAATGTTAAGTCAGGGAGAAAGCAAGAAATAAAACTGTACCAGGAATGTTGATTCATTTTGAGAGAGCTGATTAGGTAGATTGATAAGGATTCCAGGGCCCTCCAGGAGGAGGAAAGGACAAACTTTTTTTTTTTTTTCCCTACATTTCTTTGTCTTAGTCACATAAGACAATCTTCTTAAGCTCTAAACTGTTATGGCAACAATGTATTCACCTAAGACTAACATTTTTAAGCCCAGAGCTAACGATTACACAACAAAACAACACATCTTTTTCAAGCTATGTTTTTCCTTAAGTTCTGTGTTAATGATTATATAACAACAATTTGTCTTGCTTGAGGATATGTTTCTTTTTCTTAAAAGGAACTCATTCCTTCTGGCTAATCTTGTTATACGAAGATTTTATGTTGCGGGAGTGGGCCTGGTAAGACCTTTACAACCTTGAGACATTCTTTTGATCTATTGTGAGTAACCAGTTGAAAAAGTATACAAATGCCTTCTGCTCTCTCCTGGTGTCTGTGTCAGAGCGTTTTCTATCCCTTTTCTCTTCAATAAAACTTTCACTGCATGAAACTCTGTGACTGAAGCCCTGTCTTGTGCCCCAGAGTGAAGTTTTCCCCTTTGGAGATCACGAATCTGACACCATTCACCATAAGCTATCAATTTCATGGACACATTTGAAAAATATCATTTCTCATGATCATTAATTATGGGCAGTTGAATTAAAAATTAAACATTCACTTTATATTTTGACAACTTATTCAGTGAAAACTGAGGGTTATTTATGGTTTGTGGAGGATTTAACATACTTAAACATGACTCAACATTATTACAGATAGGTAGAGAAGTGAAATGTAAACATTCACATGCTTTTTGAGAGAAGTGGTCATCATGTCAAAGGCACATGAAATTTCTTTGCCCAAGTTCACCAATCAGGCTTCACCTCTAAATCTAATGGTGTTCCCTAATCTAACCTGACATGGTGTCATCCCACTGAGCTCCTTCGCTCCGCTCAGCTCTCTCCCGTCTCCCTCCCTCTGCCCTCTCCTAATACCTTGGCGGCTTCCCCCTCCATCCCTCTCTCGCCACTGCTTCTGTTCAGACATCAATCACTCCCCACCAACACTGGGACAGGTTTTAACTTGAATCTTTACTTAGTCCTGCCTCCAAAAATTGTTCTCTATGCTGCAGTCAGATAAATTTTGCTAAAATACACAGTGTCTTTTCTTTTCCTCTCTTGGCTGTCTCTAGTGACCCTGGCACTGCAACAAAGCAAAAACCATGATAAGCCCTTTTCTCTCCCTTGAAATCTCATCTGCTTCACACTTCACTCACACTTTGTTCCAAGGGACTGGACTCACAGTGACAACTGTCAGTTACCAACACAATGCATTCCATTGTGTGAAACTCTCAAAAATACCCTGAGAGACAATATGATATGTGCATTTCAGGCAACATCCAGAAGTGCTCAGTAATCTGTACAAAGTCACATACCTGGCTTAGTGTAAGGGAAGAGCAATTGTAATAAAAGGATTATACCTTAAGGCTATGAACTTTCCCCTTTGCTTTGCTGTTATTTCTGACAATTTCCAAAAATAAATCTCTGGCCTTTGCACAGAACTCTTTCATCTCCTATCTCAGCAATAACCTCATCCCACCTGGCCCTGGGGTTCCTCCGACACTGGGCCTTAGTTCCTCACCTTTCTTAATCAGATCCATCTGCTGGGCTCACCCAAGGACTTATTATTGACTTGGGTCCTTAAGCATCTTTTACATTTGTGTCCTCTGTGCTGGTGATAATTCTAACACAGAAACTGTGACCAGAAGGTGTCTATGCAAGTAAGAAATGAATGAATGCGAGGAACCCTTAACAACCTTTGAGAGGTCAGTGCAGGCCAGGTGTCAGAGGATGACAGTGAATGCTAAGACCTAGCCCAGCTTCCAGGACAACCAAACCGAGGGGTATGTGAGTCTGCTGTCCTCTGAGGTCTCATCAGACTGAATTTTACAGCCATCAGAACAACCCCTAGACTTAGCATCACACATATTGTGTGTTTGCATCTGCAAAAATGCCAAGCTGGATGAATCATAAGCTGGAATTAAGGTTGTCAGGAGAAATATCAATAACCTCAGATATGCAGATGATACCTTTCTAATGGCAGAAAGTGAAGAGGAACTCAAGAGACTCTTGATGAAGGTGAAAGAAGAAAGTGAAACACCTGGCTTCAAACTCAACATACAAAAAACTAAGATCATGACATTTGGACCCATCAGTCAGTTCAGTCACTCAGTCGTGTTCAACTTTTTGGGACCCTATGGATTGCAGCATATCAGGCTTCCCTGTCCATCATCAACTCTTGGAGCTTGCTCAAACTCATGTCCATCAAGTCGGTGATGCCATCCAACCATCTCATCCTCTGTCATCCCCTTCTCCTCCTGCCTTCAATCTTTCCCAGCATCAGGGTCTTTTCCAATGGTTCTTTGCATCAGGTGGCCAAAATATTGGACCCATCATTTCATGACAAATAGAAGGGAAACAAGTGGAAGTAGTGACAGATTTTGTTTTCTTGGGCTCTAAAATCACTGTGGATGGTGACTGCAGCCATGAAATTAGAAAACACTTGCTTCTTGGAAGGAAAGCTATGACAAAACTATGACAGCATATTAAAATGCAGAGACATCATTTTGCCAGCAAAGGTCCATATAGTCAAAGCTATGGTTTTTCCAGTAGTCATGTATGGATGTGAGGGCTGGTTCATAAAGAAGGCTGAATGTTGAAGAAATGATGCTTTCAAATTGCAGTGCTAGAGAAGACTCTTGAGAATCCCTTGGACTGCAAGGAGATCAAGCCAGTCAATTCTAAAGAAAATCAACCTTGAATATTCATTGGAAGGACTGATGCTGAAGCTCCAATATTTTGGTCACCTGATAAAAAAAGCTGACTCATTGGAAACAACTCTGATGCTGGGAAAGATTTAGGGCAAAAGTATAAAAGAGTGGGAAAAGATGGGATGGTTAGATAGCATCTCCGCTTCAAAGGATGTGAATTTGAACAAAGTCTGGGAGATAGTGGAGGACAGAGAAGCCCAGTGTGCTACAGTCCATGGGGTTGCAAAGAGTTGGACATGATTTAATGACTGAACAAAAAATTCACAAAAGATACTGCAAAAAGCATTGCTGCAATGTGAGTACAACTAAGCAGGAATTGTCTAAAAATATCTTTCCAACCCTTCCTGGACACCTGTTCTGAAAGATTTTTATTCATTTAAATGCCCTGCATTTATTAAGGAATTTTCTATTTATGTGATCTCTTTTATATCATTTACATTTTGATTTTAATTAACATCTATAATTAAGAGCTCAAAATAGTATTGTGAATTGTTGGCATGAGGCTGGAGGGGGAACTCAAAAGCAGAGAGGAAAGGGGGTGAAAAGGGAGAAATCCCCTTACCATTGAAGAAGGGAGACAAGGCTACAGTTTGGAGATGGAGGCTGTAAGATTTCTGTAGATTTGAGTATCCTTTCTAACTTTTTAAAAGTTTGTTTTGTTATTTCATTTTCCTCCCTTCAATATACATTCAAGCTTAGCACTACATGGTTCAAGTAAAAATGTGATTCTTTTCAGAGAAGGAAAGCAATAGTGGAAAAATTATATCCCAGTTGAGCTCCAGCCTTGAAGTAGGAACCATCCCCAGGAACAGATTGGGTAGTCACAGGTGCAGAGAGAAGAAAAACAAGTTCAACTGTGCCCTGCAGTGAGAAAGAAAAGGAGATTGGGGATTGAGTTTGGCAAGAGAAGATATTTGCTGGAAAGCTGCTGAAATTTTCCAACATAAACTAGAGGAGAGGGTACCCCCTGTATATAAACACTAGTCAATTCCTACCAGGTTAACTCATGGAGACTTACGAAATCCCCTTCTAAATATCTACAAAGAAGTCATGTGCCCTCTCCCCTGAAGGGCAGGTCTTTCCCTTTCTCTTAGGGATGTATTCAGTTTTAATTCAGCATTAATTTATTTTACTTTGTTAATTGGGTTTGTGGCTGGCCCCTGGGATATTAATTAGCTGGGTTTTGTAGTTAGAAAACCATTAGTTAGTAGGACCATTAAGATGATAGCCTCATGGTTTGCTACACACATTTCATATTTTAATTGGAATCTACTACATTCATTATTTCATGAAAGCTGTTAGTCAAACCATCCCTTGTCCAGACCTCACAGGAACTTTTTGATGCCCATTACTACAACTCAAACACCCATGCATCTGCAAGTCACTTTCAGCATATGATATTTAACCAAATATCACACAAAAAACATAATTAATATATGGACCTGTAACTGCCAGAGTACTTGGAGAATTAAATAACCATCCTCTAGTCTTTGCTAATGTTGAACTAATAAAAATGAATAAAAGGCAGTTTGACTAAGGCAATCTATATTAACTGTTGATTAAAGGGGGGAATAGTTTTTTGCACATAGAGAAATATCATGATTTTATTTCTTCTGAAGAAAGTTTTATGCTTATTATATTGGTTTTTTAAAGTTTTTTTTTTTAAGTTTTTTAAAGTTTAATTGAGAAAAACGTTAACAAATGTTATTTTTCAAAGATTCTTTTTGAATGAGTTTTTAACATTTTCTTGAAAAGGAAGTCTATTATAAATGTGTGAAACTATTTTTAGGGACCTTTTTGGAACTAAGTAAGATCTTAACTCACAGAATAATTTTCAAGTGGAAACTTGGTCTGGACATAGGAAGACAAGAGAAATATCATGATTTTATTTTGAGGTAAATCTGTGGGTGGTCCCAGAGGATCAGTGGTGAGCTGGAGTCTCCCCCTCCAGTAGGACAAGAATTTATTCTAAGAGGTTTGGTGATTTAATGAATATTTCTGACACTTTGGGACTTAGCTGGTGGCCCAAATAATAAATAATCTGCCTGCAATGTGGGAAACCTGAGTTCAATCTCTGGAGCTCGGAAAATCTCCTGGAGAAGGAAATGATAACCCACTCCAATATTCTTGCCTGGAGAATCCCATGGACAGAAGAACCTTGCAGTCTATAGTCCATGGGGTCACAAAGAGTTGGGAGATGACTGAGAGACTCAGAGACTAACACACTTTCTGACACTTTGGACAGCAATTACTTTTACTGATTTCTCCAAACCCCATGTAATCCGTAATCATGAGATGATTTAACCAGGCCCAGAATTTAAATCACATCTTTGCTATGAGCAAGAATCCTGAGTACAAATCAACAAACATGCTCATGTGCCCATAAGTTAAATGTTATCAGCAGAAGGAGGCCTGTGGCTCCAGGCTGTAGAGAGAAATACAGGCATAGAGATCACAGGACTTTTTATTATTATCTGTACTCTGCGACTTTTCAGCACAGACTTTTACACCCGTGGAACTTGGGAAGTCTTTTTGAATTGACCAATATAATGAATTATCTGAATGACCTTGTAAAAATAGTTTTTCTTCTCCGGATCTATTTCTGCACTTGATAAATTATTTTTTTAAGGTTCTTATCAAAAATAAGTTGGGAATAGGAATTAGAAGATCTGAGTTCAAATCCTGGGTGTATCATTCAGGATGTGCTTTCTGTTCCTAGACAAATTAATTCACTGAAATAAAGTCAACAATATTCCCCTCCCAATGTTGAGAGAATTGAATGAATTAGATGACCCCAGTGCCTACCAGATGCTTGGCATATAGGGCAGATTTCATATGCAATTGTCCACTCTCTTTCAGCTGCAATATTCTAAAATTCAGTTCCACTTAGGAACTTGGACTCAGAGGAAAACTAATCATTTTAGATTATTAGCCACTTTCTACTCTGTAAGAACCACATGACATATCCAAACTGTTGATTTACTTGCTTTTAGATGAAGGCACAGAAACACATTTTTTCAGCTGAAAGATTGAGTGGAGAAAGGTCGTTTCATTTCACTTTCCTTTCTGAGAACTCATTTGTCTTTCAAGCGGTTACACATTTCTACTTGTCAGTGATTGCCCTCATACAAATATGGGAGATGTGTGGGTCCTTATAAATTGCCATGCCATGGCTTTGAGCAGTTGTTTCCATATCTACAAGGTTTAATGCTTTAATAAAGTTGTTTCATCTTTCAAGATTTGAAAGCTCAACTGGAATTCCATCACCTCAACTAGCTTTGTTCATAATGATGCTTCCTAAGGCCCACTTGACTTCACACTCCAGGATATCTGGCTCTAGGTGAGTGATCACACCGTTGTGGTTAACTGGGCCATGAGGATCTTTTTTGTACAGTTTTTCTCCATATTTTTGCAACCTGTTGTTAACATCTTCTGCCTCTGTTAGGTCCATACAATTTCTGTCCTTTATTGTGCCCAGGTTTGCATGAAATGTTTCCTTGGTATCTCCAATTTTCTTGAAGAGATCTCTAGTCTTTCCCATTCTATCATTTTCCTCTATTTCTTTGCACTGATCACTGAGGAAGGCTTTCTTTTCTCTCCTTGCTATTCTTTGGAACTCTGCATTCAAATCGGTATATCCTTCTTTTTCTCCTTTGCCTTTAGCATTACTTTGGAAAACTCAGCAGTGGTCACAGGACTGGAAAAGGTCAGTTTCCATTCCAATCCCAAAGAAAGGCAATGGCAAGAAATGTTCAAACTACCGCACAATTGCACTCATCTCACAGGATAGCAAAGTAATGCTCAAAATTCCCCAAGTGAGGCTTGAGCAGTATGTGAACCATGAACATCCAGATATTCAAGCTGAATTTAGAAAAGGCAGAGGAGCCAGAAATCAAATTATCAACATGGATTGGATCATCGGAAAAGCAAGAGAGTTCCAGAAAAACATCTATTTCTGCTTTATTTACTATGCCAAAGCCTTTGACTCTATGGATCAAAACAAACTGCGGAAAATTCTTCAAGAGATGGGAATACAAGACAACCTTACCTGCCTCCTGAGAAATCTATAGGCAGGTCAAGAAGCAACATTTAGAAGTGGACATGTAACAACAGATTGGTTCCAAATTGGGAAAGGAGTATATCAAGGCTATATACTGTCACCCTGCTTATTTAATTAAATGCAGAATACCTCATACGAAATGCCAGGCTGGATGAAGCACAAGTTGGGATCAAGATTGCTGGGAGAAATATCAATAACCTTTGATATGCAGATGACACCACCCTTATTGCAGAAAGCAAAGAAGAACTAAAGAGCCTCTTGATGAAAGTGAAGAGGAGAATGAAAAATTTGGCTTAACACTCAGCATTCAGAAAACTAAGATCGTGGCATCTGGTCCCATCATTTCATGGCAAGTAAATAGATAAGGAAACAATGGAAATGGTGAGAGACTTTATTTTCTTGTCCTCCAAAATCACTGCAGAAGGTGACTGCAGCCATGAAATTAAAAGATGCATTCTCCTTGGAAGAAAAGCTATGACAAACCTAGACAGCATATTAAAAAACAGAGACATTACTTTGTTAACAAAGGTCTGTCTAGTCAAAGCATTGATTTTCCCAGTAGTCATGTATGGACATGAGAGTTGAATTATAAAGAAAGTTGAGCATCTAAGAATTGGTGCTTTCGAACTGTGGTGTTGGAGAAGACTCTTGAGAGTCCCTTGGACTGCAAGGAGATCCAACCAGTCCATCCTAAAGGAGATCAGTCCTGGATGTTCATTGGAGGGGCTGATGTTGAAGCTGAAACTCCAATACTTTGGCCATCTGATGCAAAGAACTGACTGATTTGGAAAGCCCCTGATGCTGGGAAAGATTGAGAGCAGGAGGAGAAGAGGACGGCAGAGGATGAGATGGTAGGATCGCATCACCGACTCGATGGCTATGAGTTTGAGCAAGCTCCAGGAGTTGGTGATGGACAGGGAATCCTGGAATGCTGCAGTCCATGAGGTCACAAAGAGTTGGACATGACTGAAAGACTGAACTGAGCTCTAAATTTTCTCATAACCACACTCCAATGTTTTTCTCACAACTGTGCTATGAGGTAGGAGGAGCTCTCTGCTTTTCCCCTAAGTTCATCCAATAAACGTGAACAGGAAGGAATAAGCCATATTGCCCAATTATTCCACGAAGTTACTATTAGATGAAAAAGGGAAAAATAATTTGCAAGCTTGTAGTAATTAGTCTTCTCAATATCACCATCTAAATGTTTACTATTAAGATCTATTCAAATATTAAACTTTGTTTTTCATAGATATGTGAATGTGTATGAATATACTTGCATAGTTTGTTCTATGTCAATATGACTGACCTATTATTACAATGCATACTTAATTATTTAAATGGTCCTCTTCAAATATAGCAAGTTCAGAAAGATGGGGGTAAGAATAGGATTATCATTAACAAGATGCAGCAGTGTAGATTGGAAAAGAAATCATGTTTATCTCTACCTTTACTTTTTATAGGTAGTATGTAATAGACTTAAAGCAGTCTGAAACTCAGTTTTCTCATTTGTGAAATAAGGTTAATAATGCTAAAAAGACCAAAA
The DNA here is from genome assembly GCF_963930625.1 of Muntiacus reevesi. Taxonomy (NCBI): domain Eukaryota; kingdom Metazoa; phylum Chordata; class Mammalia; order Artiodactyla; family Cervidae; genus Muntiacus; species Muntiacus reevesi. Next base: position 2,523,317 of record NC_089263.1, read on the forward strand.
GAGGTATATGGGATAGCAGCTTGAGACTAAGACTTGGATATCCTCTTACAAAGTTCTTGTCCAAGATATTTGTTCATTTTTCTATTGGGTTGTGTTTTTCTTAACGATTTCTTCATGCAGGCCAGATACAAGACTTTTCTATTTGCTTGTTCAGTTCAGTTCAGTTCAGTTCAGTTCAGTTCAGTCTCTCAGTCATGTACGACTCTTTGTGACCCCATGGACAGCAGCATGCCAGGCCTCTGTGTCCATCACCAACTCCCGGAGCTTGCTCAAACTCATGTCCATCAAGTCGGTGATGTCATCCAACCACCTCATTCTCTGTCATCTCCTTCTCCTCCCATCTTCAATCTTTCCCAGCATCAGGGTCCTTTTCCAATGAATCAGTTCTTTTTATCAGTTGCCCAAAGTATTGGAGTTTCAGCTTCAACATCAGTCCTTCCAATGAACACCCAGGACTGATCTCCTTTAGGATGGACTGATTGAATCTCCTTGCAGTCCAAGGGACTCTCAAAAGTCTTCTCCAACACCACAGTTCAAAAGCATCAATTCTTAGGTGCTCAGCTTTCTTTATAGTCCAGCTCTCACATCCATACACGACTACTAGAAAAACCATAGCCTTGACTAGACAGACCTTTGTTGGCAAAGTAATCTCTCTGTTTTTTAATTTGCTGTCTAGTTTGGTCATAACTTTCCTTCTAAAGAGCAAGCATCTTCTTTTAATTTCATGGCTGCAGTCACCACTGCAGTGATTCTGAAGCCCCCCAAAATAAAGTCAGCCACTATTCCCACTGTTTCCCCATCTATTTGCCACGAAGTGATGGGACTGGAAGCCATGATATTAGTTTTCTGAATGTTGAGCTTTAATCTAACACTTTCTCACTCTCCTCTTTCACTTTCATCAAGAGGCTCTTTAGTCTTCTTCACTTTCTGCCATAAGGGTGGTGTCATCTGCATATCTGAGATTATTGATATTTCTTCCGGCAGTCTTGATTCCAGCTTGTGCTTCCTCCATCCGAGTATTCCTCATGATGTACTCTGCATATAAGTTAAAGAAGCAGGGTGACAATATACAGCCTTGGTGTACTCCTTTTCCTATTTGGAACCAGTCTGTTGTTCCATATCCAGTTCTGAATGTTGTTTCTGACCTGCATACAGGTTTCTCAAGAGGCAGATCAGGTGGTTTGGTATTCCCATCTCTTTCAGAATTTTCCACAGTTTGTTGTGACCCATGCAGGAAAGGCTTTGGCATAGTCAATAAAGCAGAAATAAATGTTTTTTTCTCGAACTCTCTTGCTTTTTTGATGATCCAACAGTTGTTGGCAATTTGATCTCTGGTTCCTCTGCCTTTTCTAAAACCAGCTTGGACATCTGGAAGTTCATGGTTCATGTACTGTTGAAGCCTGTCTTGAAGAATTTTGAGCATCACTTTACTAGTGTGTGAGATGAGTACGATTGTGCGGTAGTTTGAATATTCTTTGGCATTGTCTTTCTTTGGGATTGGAATGAAATCCCAGATGAAATGAAATCCCAGATGAAATGAAACAGACCTTTTCCTGTTCTGTGGCCACTGCTGAGTTTTTCAAATTTGCTGGCATATTGAGTGCAGCACTTTCACAGCATCATCTTTTAGGATTTGAAATAGCTCAACTGGAATTCCATCATCTTCACTAGATTTGTTTGTAGTGATGCTTACTAAGGCCCACTTGATTCCAGGATGCCTGTTTGCTTGTATGTTTTGCTAGTATATTAAATCATTCTGTGTCTTGCCTTTAAACACTATTGATGCTATCCTTAAACAGTATTAATATTGTGGTATCGCTGACTCAGTGGCCATGAGTTTGAGTAAACTCCGGGAGTTGGTGATGGACAGGGAGGCCTGGAGTGCTGCAGTCCATGGGGTCGCAAAGAGTCAGACACGACTGAGTGACTGAACTGAACTGAACTGAATACTATCTTTTGTTGAATTGAAATCTATATTTTAATACAGTCCAACTTATCAGCGTCTTATTTATGGTTAGTGCTTTTTGTGATTTAAAACAACAGTTTACACCATGATGCCATAAAGATATTATTTGCAGAAGGTTCTTGAAGAATTATTGCTTCGGTTTCAGATCTATAACCATTCAGAACTGATTTCTGTGAGTGATATAAACTAGGGTTTATTAGTTTTGTGAGGGCTGCCATAGCAAGGTTCCACAGACTGAGTACCACTCATCTACAGTGAGCAGTCCTGAAGAGAAATCTTAGTTCCCTGCCCAGAAATTGAGCCTGGATAACCTGGATGGAAAGCAGGAGTCCTAGCCACTAGACTGACAAGGGCTAGAGGCTAAAAGGGCCCTGGCTCTTTCCTCACTTTGAAAGCAAGAATATTTCAAGGAGGCAAAATCCAAAGAAGAATGTGGGTATCCTGAGTGAGAAGGGCAGTAAAGAGGTAATGTAAATCACTTATAAAGGATGGTCCTCCAAGATCTTTGTTTACATTTGAGCAATTATCTTGCTTCTTTCTTCACACCTGACTGTTCCTTGGACCCTCTACAAGATACATGTTCAGCTTTTTTCTATGATTGATCCTACCACAGAGGCCTCTGGGTCCATGTCAATTCTTATCATGGGGTGAGGTCTCCTCCCTTTTTGACCCCCAAGAAGCCTTCCTGCACCTGTGCAGACAGGGAAGTCTTCTTGGACCTCAGGAATGGGCACCTTATCTCTACTCTTTAGCAGAGCTCAGCTTTTGCCACTAGCTTTGTCCTTGGAGTGCCTGGGTGAGAACAAAAGGTCAGTCTTACTCCACTAGACAAATACCAGCTGTCCAGCCCAGGGCCCGTCTACCTCCTACCTCAGCTTAAGCAACAGAAATAGATCATCTCACAGTTTTGGAGGCTAGAAGTCCAACAACAAGTTGTCAAGAGATCTGGGTTTTTCTGAGGCCTCTCTTCTTCACTTTGGCTGTCAGTTATCTGTGTCTTTTCATGAACTTCTTATGTATGTGCCTCTGTGTCCTAATTTCCACCTCTTCCAACACTAGTCATATTGGATTTGAACCCACCTTGAAGTCCTTATTTTAAATTAATTACTTCTTCAAAGACCCTACCTTCAAATAAAGTCACATTCTGAGGTAGTGGGATTTCAACATATAAATTTTGAGGGACATAATTCAGCACATAACTTATCGTCAATTTTTTTTTCCCTTATGTATGTCCAATTGAACTCTTACATTCATTGAAAATAAAGCTTTTCTTTCTTATTTGGTACCAAACTAATCAGAAGTTAAGTATTCATATATAGGTGAGTCTTATTTCTCAACTTTCTCTATACATCTTATAGTCACAATGCTGTTTTAATGACTGGGTGTTTTTTATAAGTCTTGATATTCATGGAAAAAGATCTTTTGACTTGTCCTTCTTCTTTAACAGGGTCTTGGCTAATCTTGGCCCTCTTTATTTCCAAGGAATTTTGTCTCCCGACCACTAACTCACATCCTCCAAAAAGACTTCTTGATATTTTATTGGGATCATATCAGTGACTCAGTCGTGTCCAATGCTCTGAGACCCCATGAACTGCAGCACACCAGGTTTCCCTGTCCATCGCCAACTCTGGAGCTTGCTCAAACTCATGTCCATCAAGCTGGTGATGCCATCCAACCATCTCAGCCTTTGTTATCTCCTTCTCCTCCTGCTTTCGATCTTTCCCAGCATCAGACTTTTCCAATGAGTCAGTTCTTCACATCAGGTGGCCAAATTATTGGAGTTTCAGCTTCAGCATCAGTCCTACCAATGAACACCCAGGACTGACCTCTGTTAGGGTGGACTGGTTGGATCTCCTTGCAGTCCAAGGGACTCTCTAGAGCCTTCTCCAACACCACAGTTCAAAAGAATCAATTCTTCAGCACTCAGCTTTCTTTATAGTCCAACTCTCACATCCATACATGACCACTGGAAAAACCATAGCCTTGACTAGATGGACCTTTGTTGGCAAAGTAATTTCTCTGCTTTTTAATATGCTGTCTAGGTTGGTCATAGCTTTTCTTCCAAGGAGTAAGCGTCTTTTATTTGATGCATTTTATTGGGATGGGATTGACTTTATAGACCAATTTGGGGAGAATTTATATTTTGAAAGAGTTGAGTCTTCTGATGTGTCACCTTGACACATGGCTCAATTAATAGATATTTTCTAATTTATGTTAAGAATTTTTCATACTTTCTGTGTAGAGATCTTGCACATTTTCATCAGATTTATTCCTGGTTTAAAAAGTTTTGTTATCATTGTATATTATATCTTATTGCAAAATTTTACTTTTTAGTGATACATTGTTGTTTTTCTTGTTCAGTCACCAAGTTGTTATCTGAACTCTTTGTGACCCCATGAACTGCAGCATGCCAGGCTTCTCTGTTTTTCACTATCTCTGAGAGTTTGCTCAAATCTCTGAGAGTTTGCTCAAATTCACGTCTACTGATTTAGTGATGCTATCTAACCATCTCATCTTTTCCTACCCTTTTGTCCTTTTGCCCTAAGTCCTTCCCAGCATTGGAGTCTTTTCCAATGAGTCAGTTCTTCACATCAGGTGGCCAAAGTATTGGAGCTTCAACTTCAGCATCAGTCCTTCTAATGAATATTCAGGGTTGATTTTCTTTAGTATTGACTGGTTTTATGTCCTTGCAGTCCAAGGGACTCTCAAGAGTTTTCTGCAGCACCACAGTTCAAAAGCATCAATTCTTCAGTGCTTAGCCTTCTTTATGGTTCAACTCTCACGTCCATACATGACTACTGGAAAAACTGTAGCTTTGACTATTCATTGGTGGTATATAGAATTTTAGTTAATCTTTCTGTTGACTTTAGTGAACTTACTGAATTTACTTCTTAATCAATAATTTACCTGTAACTTCCTTTGAATTTTCTATAAATTTAATCACAGACTGCAAAAGATGACTCTTTAATCCCTTATTTTATAACCCTCTTAATTTTTATTACTTTCCCTGGACTATTTGAATTGGCAGAGTTTCTAACCTATGTCAAATAGCAGTGGGGAGTTCAGACATTTCTTGTCTCTTTCCATCTCATATGAAATTAAACTGAACGATGTGCTTCATTAGATTTAAGACATTAGCTCTGATTTTTAGTTGACTAAGAGATTTTATAATAATGGGTATTAGATTTTGTAACTTTTTGGCCTGTATTGAAATAACCATACACCTTTTTTTCCCATTCTGTTAAATTGTAAATTAGAACAGTTGATTTTTAAATCAGTCACTTGTAAGTTAATCTTGAACTTCTGAAATTAATAAACTTGGTTTTACAGAACTACTCCTTCTGTGTAGTGCCGGATTTTATCAGCTATTATTTTGTTTACAAATTTTACAGCTGAATTTATGAAAGAACTGGACCTGTAATTTTCATTTCTACTAACTACCATTTTCCCTTGTCAGATTTTGAAATCAAAATTATACTGGCTTTATATTAAACAATTTAATATATATTTTTCAAGACCATGAAAGAATTAAGCAAGATTGTCATGGTTTTCGTTCTTAAATTTGTGACAGAATTAGCTGGTAAAACAAGCTGGGTTTGTAGTTATCTTTGTGGGAAGATGTATAATTACAGTTTCATTCCCTCTAATAATTGTAGGATTCCACATTTCCTATAGTTAGTTGTATTTTTCCATTGTTTCCCATTTCATCTAAATTTCCAAATATATTGGCAATGATTTCCTCCTGTAATATTTGCAATGTCCTTATTATACTCTCATTTTAAAAATTGTTCTGATCTTTATGATTATCTCTATATACATTGATATATTTTCTTCCTGATCAGCCTCTCCTGGGATTTATTAATTTTTTATGGAAAAGGTCAATTTTCATTCTAAGCTCAGAAAGGTAATGGCAAGATATGTTCAAACTACCATATAATTTTACATCATTTCACTTGCTAGCAAGGTAATGCTCAAAATCCTTCAAGCTAGGCTTCAGGAGTATGTGAACAAAGAACTTTCAGATGTACAAGCTGGAATTAGAAAAGGCGTAGGAACCAGATATCACATTGCCAATATCTGTTGGATCATAGAAAAAGGAAGAGAATTTTTTTTTTTTAAGATCTACTTCTGCTTCACTGATTCTTGAAGAGATGGAAATACCAGACAATCTTAACTGTCTCCTGAGAAAACTGCATGAGTTCAAGAAGCAACAGTTAGAACTGGACACAAAGCAATAGGCTGGTTCAAAATTGGGAAAGGAGTACGTCAAGGCTGTGTATTTTCACCCTGCTTATTTAACGTCTGTGCAGAGTACATCATACTAAATGACAGGCTGCAAGACTCACAAGCTGTAATCAAGATTGTTTGGGAGAAATATCAATAACTTTAGATATGCAGATGATACCACTCTAATGGCAGAAAGCGAAGAGGAACTAAGGAACCTCTTGCAGTTGTTGTTCAGTCACTCAGTTGTGTCTGACTCTTTGCAACCCCATGGACTGTAGCATGCCAGGCTTCCCTGTCCTTCACCAACTCCTAGAACTTGCTCAAACTCATTAGTTGGTGATGTCATCTAACTATCTTGTCCTCTGTCATCCCCTTCTACTCCTGCCCTCAATCATTCCCAGCATCAGGGTCTTTTCTAATGAGTTAGCTCTTCCCATCAGTGGCCAAAGAATTGGATATTCATTCAGATCTTCCAATAAATACTCAGGACTGATTTCCTCTAAGATGGACTGGTTGGATCTCCTTGTAGTCCAAGGGACTCTCAAGAGTCTTCTCCAACATCACCATTCAAAAGCATCAATTCTTTGGCATTCAGCCTTCTTTATGGTCCAACTCGCACATCCATACAAGACTACTGGAAAAACCGTGTCTTTGATTATATGGACCTTTGTTGGCAAAGTAATGTCTCTGATTTTCAGTATGCTATCTAGGTTTTTCATAGCTTTTCTCCCAAGGAACAAGCACCTTTTAATTTCATGGCTGCAGTCACCATCTGCAGTGATATTGGAGCCCAAGAAAATAAAGTCTCTTACTGTTTCCATTGTTTCCCCACATATTTGCCATGAGTGATGGGACTGGATGCATGATCTTAGTTTTTTGAATGTTGAATTTAAAGTCAGCCTTTTCACTCTCCTCTTTCACCTTCATCAAGAAGCTCTTTAGTTCCTCTTCATTTTCTGCCATTAGGGTGGTGTCATCTGCATATCTGGAGAAGGAAATGGCAACCCACTCCAGTGTTCTTGCCTAGAGAATCCTGTGGATGGAGCAGGTTGCTGGGCTGCTGTCCATAGGGTTGCAAAGTCGGACATGGCGGAAGCAACTTATCATGCATGCATGCATTGGAGAAGGAAATGACAACCCACTTCAGTATTCTTGCCTGGAGAATCCTAGGAACAGGGGAGCCTAGTGGGCTGCTGTCTATGGGGTCACACAGAGTCAGACACGACTGAAGTGACTTAGCAGCAGCAGCAGCATCTGCATATCTGAGGTTATTGATATTTCTCCCAGCAATCTTGATCTGAGCTCTGCTTCATCCAACCTGACATTTCATATGATGTATTTGCATCTAAGTTAAATAAGCAGGATGGTAATACAGACCCTTGGTGTACTCCTTTTCCAATTTGGGACCAGTTTTTTCTTCCATGTCTGGTTCTAACTGTCGCTTCTTGACCTGCATATAGGTTTCTCAGGAATCAGGTAAGGTGGCCTGGTATTTCCAACTTTTTAAGAATTTTCCTCAGTTTATTGTGATCTACACAGTCAAAAAAGATCTTCATAACCCAGATAATCATGATGGTGTAATCACTCACCTAGAGCCAGACATCCTGGAATGTGAAGTCAAGTGGGCCTTAGGAAGCATCACTATGAACAAAGCTAATGGAGGTGAAGGAATTCCAGTTGAGCTATTTCAAATCCTAAAGATGATACAGTGAAAGTGCTGCCCTCAATACACCAGCAAATTTGGAAAACTCAGCAGTGGCCACAGGACTGAAAAAGGCCCGTTTTCATTCCAATCCCAAAGAAAGGCAACGTCAAAGAATGCTCTTACTACCGCACAATTGCACTCATCTCACACGCTAGTAAAGTAATGCTCAAAATTCTTCTAGCCAGGCTTCAGCGTTATGTGAACCATGAACTTTCAGATGCTCAAACTGATTTTAAAAAAGGCAGAGGAACCACAGATCAAATTGCCAACAACTGTTGGATCATCAAAAAAGCAAGAGAGTTCGAGAAAAAAACATCTATTTCTGCTTTATTGACTATGTCAAAGCTTTTGACTGTGTGGATCAGAATAACCTGTGAAAAATTCTGAAAGATATGGGAATACCAGACCACCTGACCTGCCTCTTTAGAAACCTGTATGCAGGTCAGGAAGCAGCAGTTAGAGCTGCACATGGAACAACAGACTAGTTCCAAATAGGAAAAGGAGTACACCAAGGCTGTATATTGTCACCCTGCTTATTTAACTTATATGCAGAGTACATCATGAGAAACGCTGGGCTGGAAGAAGCACAAGCTGGAATCAAGATTGCTGGCAGAAATATCAATAACCTCAGATATGCAGATGACACCACCCTTATGGCAGAAAGTGAAGAAGCCTAAAGAGCCTCTTGATTAAAGTGAAAGAGAGTGAGAAAGTTGGCTTAAATCTCAACATTCACAAAACTAAGATCACGGCTTCCAGTCTCATCACTTCATGGCAAATAGATGGGGAAACAGTGGAAACAGTGTCAGACTTTATTTTTCTGGGCTACAAAATCACTGTAGATGGTGATTGCAGCCATGAAATTAAAAGACGCATACTCTTTGGAAGGAAAGTTATGACCAACCTGGACAGCATATTAAAAAGCAGAGACATTCTTTGTCAACAAAGGTCCATCTAGTCAAGGCTATGGTTTTTCCAGTATTCATGTATGGATGTGAGAGTTGGACTATAAAGAAAGCTGAGCACTGAAGACTTGATGCTTTTGAACTGAGGTCTTGGAGAAGACTCTTGAGAGTGCCTTGGACTGCAAGGAGATCCATCCAGTCCATCCTAAAGGAGATCAATCCTGAATGTTCATTGGTAGGACTGATGCTGAAGCTGAAACTCCAATACTTTGGTCACCTGATGCGAAGAGCTGACTCATTTGAAAAGACTTTGATTCCTGGAAAGATTCAGCACAGGAGGAGAGGGGACGACAGAGGATGAGATGGCTGGATGGGATCACTGACTCAATGGACATGGGTTTGAGTAAACTCCGGGAGTTGGTGATGGACAGGGAGGCCTGGCATGCTGTGGTTCATGGGGTCGCAAAGAGTTGGACACGACTGAGCATCTGAACTGAACCAAAATGAACACAGTTAAAGGCTTTAGTGTAGTCAGTGAAGCAGAAGTAGATGCTGTTCTGGAATTATCTTGCTTTTTCTATGATCCAGCAGATGTTGGCAATTTGATCTCTTGATGAGGGTGAAAGAGGTGAGTGTAAAGCTGACTTAAAATTCAACATTCAAAAAGCTAAAATCTTGGCATCCAGTCCCACCACTTCATGACGAGTAGAAAAAGTGGCGCCTTCTTCTTGGACTCCAAAATTACTGTGGATGATAGTGGCAGCCATTGAAATCAAAGATGCTTCCTCTTGGAAGGAAAGCTATGAGAAACATAGACAACACATTTAAAAGCAAAGATATCACTTTGCTGACCAGGGTTCATCTAGTCAAAGCTGTGTTTTTTCCAATAGTCATATAGAGATGTAGAGTTGGACCGTAAAGAAGCCTGAGGACGGAAGAATCAATGCTTTTGAATTGTGGTGCTTAAGGAGACTGTTGAGAGTCTCTTGGACAGCGAGGAGATCAACTTAGTCAATTCATAAGAAAATGAACCCTGAATATTCATTGGGAGAACTTATGCTGAAGCTCCAATACTTTGGCCATCTGAGGGGAAGACCCAACCCATTGGAAAAGACCCTAATGCTGGGAAAGATGGAGGGCAAGTGGAGAAGTGGAGGGCACAGCATGAGATGTTGGGATCAGATAGCTTTCTCAGTGGACATGAGTTCAAGCAAACTCCGGGAGAGAGTGAAGGACAGGGAAGCCTGGCCTGCTGCAACTCATAAGGTCGCAAACAGTTGGACATGACTTAGTGAGTGAAAAGCGAGAGTGTTTCAGATAATTAAATTTCAGGTTATTTGATCATTTCTATTCTATACTTGCTTTCAAATTCATTAATTTCTGTGTTTATCTTTATTATTTTCATCTTTCTTCTTTTGAGTGACTTACTAATTTTCAGGCTTATTTCTTTTCTATGCATTTTCCTCTGTATCTCGTTTGTTTTGATGTAGAGTTTTAAGCTTAAAATTTATTTCAAACTGCTTTCTAGATTCTGTTGTGATTTCTTCTCTGACCCATATATTTTTAAATGGATATTTTTAACTTCCATAACTGGAATTTTTTACTCTGAAAGTCTTTGATGTTTGATGGAAGCATTTTAGTCAATTTAAAGATAGATTTGTATTTAGGTCTACCATTTCTTAAATTATTTACTATTTTCAGTCTACTATAAATTCATTTTTCTTCTTTCCTGCCTCCTTCTAGAACATTTTTTATTATTCCATTTTTTAATATTTTCTTAGTTTTTGTTATTGTAGTTGTTCTTTTATCACTCTTTTTGTTATTAGGACTTCCCTAGTGACTCAGAAAGGGTAAAGAATCTGCTTGTGATATGACAGACCCAGGCTCGATCCCTGGGTCAGGAAGATCCCCCATAGAAGGGAATGGAAATCCACTCCAGTATTCTTGCCTGGAGAATCCTATGGACTGTGAAGCCTGGTGGGCAAGAGTTCATAGCCTTGCAAGTCTAGCTTTTTGACTTACAAATACCTAATATTAATCAATATTTTTCTCTCTCAGTGACAACACATAAAGATTAAGCCTTTCAACATTATTTATCCTGAAAAGTGTATATGTAATTTTAAATTCTATGTGTTTATATGTATGTGTATAAAGTATTAAGGTCTATATCTTAAATTCTATAAACTATTAGTTTTGATTAGTCATTATGAAATTAAAATTTCCCAAATAGTTACTGAGAAATAATGAGTAAGTCTTAAAAGATATTGTAATGTCAAATATCGAAAATGGAGTCAGACTTTTCATTATAGTTGCCCTTTGATTATTTCTCCTTTTACAATTTCTTGCTAGTTATTCTTGGGCTAATACTATGTACTATTAGTATATAACAGCTCATTAACAGTCAATTTTATGCCACTTACCCTTTCACTAACAGTAGTTTAATTCCATTTACCCTTCATCACCTCCATCTCTTGTGCTGTCATATGTTTTACTTCCGCATATATGATGATTTCAATCTTATAAAGTTATTGTCTTTACCTTAATAGTTTTGTTTGTTGTTTATTCGCCAAGTTGTGTGGGACTCTTCGAGACCCCATGGACTGCAGCACGCCAGGCTTCTCTGTCCCTCACCATCTTCCAGAGTTTGCCCAAGTTCATGCCCATTGCATCGGTGATGTCATCCAAATATCTCATCTTTTATCACCTTCTTCTTCTGCCTTCAATCTTTCTCAGCACCATAGTTTTTTCTGATGAATTGGCTCTTTGCATCAAGTGACAAAAATATTGGAGCTTCAGTTTCAGCATTAGTCCTTCCAATGAGTATTCAGTGTTGATTTCCTTTAAGATTAACTGGTTTTATCTCCTTGCTGCTCAAGGGACTCTCAAGTCTTCTCCAGTACCACAGTTTCAAAAGCATCAATTCTTTGGCGCTCTGCCTTGTTTATGGTCCAGCTCTCACAACCCTATATAACTACTGGAAAAACCATAGGCTTGACCTTAATAATCATAGAGTGTTATTCTCTGGGCTTATGAACTAAACTTCAGAGGGCTTATTGGACACCTTCATGAGCTCCATACTCCAATACTGACTCTCCGAGGCCTTCAGTGTGCTGCTGCTCCTCCCTGCCTCTTTCCTGGCCCTCTCAGAATGGATAGACACCCCAGGTTCTGGGCCTGCTTCTCAAAGTCACATTATTCCAGAAGATCTTAGCTTTATTCTCTGTCATTATCTTGCTTACTCTTTCTTCAAACATATTTAAGATAGCATATTTAGTTATGTTTTTCTGATTACTCCCAGGAGTTTGAGTCACCTATCATATAATTTACCATTGTTGAAAGTTAATATTCCCCCATCTTATCATGACTAATAGCATATTTAATCCCTGAATTTTAAAAGAATAAAATAGGCAAACACTCTGTTTGAGTAATAATATAATAATTTAATACATTACCTTTCTTTGGAAAGACATCAGTGTATTGAGTTAAATAGTTTTCAGAACTCTCCAAACATTTTTGTTGCTTTAATTCCTATTGTCCAAATAAAACTCTATGGATGTCAGGCACCTGGACACACTGGTCTCATCAGGTGTCAAAGGACCTATGTGAAACTGGTGCAGGTAAATACCTCACATCAACACAGACACCCCATCACCCTTCTCATGACCAAGCTAGTGGCAGGCTCCAGGCTGGGCTGCAATTGCAGAGAAGCAGCTATTTGAACACTTTGTGAGATGCTATGGAAAACCCTCATTGGGTGGTGGAAAAGATCAGGGTTTGATGGAACGTGGAGAAAGATGAGACTCTTAGCAAGTCATAAGAATCCAGGTTTATTAATTTCCTTCCTTTTAGAATACATTTCCACATTTGCAGACAATTCTACAAGACTTGTGGACCCTTGATTCCCATCTACAAAGTTGTCCAGACCGCACTGACCAAGTTTAAGTGCACCCTCAGCTGTTCAATCTGCAGCCTGGTCTTTCTGTCTAGGTGTGCCCCACTGCACTTCAATACCACTAGTACCTGGGGCTTCTGCAATAAAGATACCATTTTACACTTGGAAATGTTCACTAAGACTGACTTCTTCTTATGAGCTGCTATCTGTCTCCTGGTCAATTTCATGACCTCCTGCAGGTCAAGTCCAATATTTGTCCTTGTGATAGTCTTATATTAGTACCTATCCTCATGTAGAAACTGAGACTTCTCTCTTCTGGGCTCATCATTTCTAGATCCTTCAGTCATTTCTTAGGCCAAATATTTAAATAACTTATTGAATTCATATAAGTAAAACAGATGAGTGAAGTGGGCCCCTGGTCTTTGTGTTAAATACTTTCAATTAGGAATCTTTTGCTGGACACAAGAGCAGAGGAGTATCTCTCTATCTGAAGAAAGGATCATCATAAGTCTCAGGGTAACTGATGATTAACCAGCATTCTCATTTGAAAGGAGACACAGGCCAGTGGGGGCCTGAGTCCACTAGGCTCGCACATTGTCTAAAAACTGCAGATTTTCTGTTCTCTGGCTCATAAGTGCCTCACAGGAAAATGGAACCAATACCATTAGGTCTTCTGATTGTGATGAAAAAAATCAGTAACTAGATTTGTATTTGACATAGTCTAATTTTCTTTTCTTTTTTAAATTAATTTATTTATTTTACTTTACAACATTGTATGGGTTTTGCCATATATTGACTTAAATCCGCCATGGGTGTACATGACTTCCCCATCCTGAACCCCCCTCCCAACTCCCTGCCCATCCCATCCCTCTGGGTCTTCCCAGTGCACCAGCCCTGAGCATCCTGTATCATGCATTGAACCTGGACTGGTGATTCGTTTCACATATGATAATTTACATGTTTCAATGGCATCCTCCCAAATCATCCCACCCTCGCCCTCTCCCACAGAGTCCAAAAGACTGTTCAATATATCTGTGTCTCTCTTTCTGTCTCGCATACAGGGTTATCATTACCATCTTTCCAAATTCCGTATATATGTGTTAGTATACTGTATTGGTGTTATTCTTTCTGGCTTATTTCACTATGTATAATAGGCTCCAGTTTCATCCACCTCATTAGAACTGATTCAAATGTATTCTTTTTAATGGCTGAGTAATATTCCATTGTGTATATGTAGCACAGCTTTCTTATCCGTTCGTCTGCCGATGGACATCTAGGTTGCTTCCATGTCTTGGCTATTGTAAACAGCGCTGAGATGAACATTGGGGTGCATGTGTCTCTTTCAGATCTGGTTTCCTCAGTGTGTATGCCCAGAAGTGGGATTGCTGGGTCATATGGCAGTTCTATTTCCAGTTTTTTAAGGAATCTCCACACTGTTCTCCATAGTGGCTGTACTAGTTTGCATTCCCACCAACAGTGTAAGAGGGTTCCCTTTTTTGCACACCCTCTCCAGCATTTATTGCTTGTAGATTTTTGGATAGCAGCCATCCTGACTGGCATGTAATGGTACCTCATTGTGGTTTTGATTTGCATTTCTCTGATAATGAGTGATGTTGAGCATCTTTTCATGTGTTTGTTAGCTATCTGTATGTTTTCTTTGGAGAAATGTCTGTTTAGTTCTTTGGCCCACTTTTTGATTGGGTCTTTTATTTTTCTGGACTTGAGCTGCAGGAGTTGCTTTTATATTTTTGAGATTAATCCTTTGTCTGTTGCTTCTTTTTCTATTATTTTCTCCCATTCTGAAGGCTGTCTTTTCACCTGTGTACAGTTTCCTTCATTGTGCAAAAGCTTTTAAGCTTAATTAGGTCCCATTTGTTTATTTTTGCTTTTATTTCCAGTATTCTGGGAGGTGGGTCATAGAGGGCCCTCCTGTGATTTATGTCGAAAACTGTTTTGTCTATGTTTTCCTCTAAGAGTTTTATAGTTTCTGGTCTTACATTTAGATCTATAATCCATTTTGAGTTTATTTTTGTGTATGGTGTTAGAGAGTGTTCTAGTTTCATTCTTTTATAGGTGGTTGACCAGTTTTTCCAGCACCAATTGGTAAAGAGATTGTTTTTTCTCCATTGTATATTTTCTTGCCTCCTTTATCAAAGATAAGGTGTCCATGGATGCGTGGATTTGTCTCTGGACTTTCTATTTTGCTCCATTGATCTATATTTCTGTCTTTGTGCCAGTACCACACCGTCTTGATGATTGTGACTTTGTAGTAGAGACTGAAGTCAGGCAGGTTGATTCCTCCAATTCCATCCTTCTTTCTCAAGATTGCTTTGGCTATTCAAGGTTTTTTTTTTTTTTTTTGTATTTCCATACAAATTGTGAAATTATTTTTTCTAGTTCTCTGAAAAATATCATTGGTTGCTTGATAGGGATTGCATTGAATCTATAGATTGCTTTGGGTAGTATACTCGTTTTCACTATATTGATTTGTCTGATCCACAAGCACGAAATATTTCTCCATCTATTTGTGTCCTCTTTGATTTGTTAGTTTTCTATACATAGGCCTTTTGTTTCTTCAGGTAGATTTATTCCTAAGTATTTTATTCTTTTCATTGCAAAGGTGAAAGGAATTGTTTCCTTAATTTCTCTTTCTGTCTTATCATTGTTGGTGTATAGGAATGCAAGGGATTTTTGCGTGTTAATTTCATATCCTGAAACTTTACTATATTCATTGGTTAGCTCTAGTAATTTTCTGGTGGAGTCTTTAGGGTTTTCTATGTATAGGATCAAGTCATCTGCAAACAGTGAGAGTTCTATTTCTTCTTTTCCAATCTGGATTCCTTTTATTTCATTTCTTGTTCTGATTGCTATGGCCAAAACCTCCAAAATTATATTGAATAGTACTGGTGAGAGTGGACACCCTTGTCTTGTCCATTGAGGATAACGTTTGCTGCGGCTTTGTCATATATAGCTTTTATTATGCTGAGGTATGATGGCAAGAATGAATGTTGACACTCTAGGAATCAGCAAATGAAAATGAACTGGAATGGGTGAATTTAGCTGAGATAACCATTATATCTACTACTGTGGGCAGGAATCCCTTAGAAGAAATGGAGTAGCCATCATAGTCAACAAAAGAGTCTGAAATGCAGTACTTGGATGCAGTCTCAAAAATGACAGAATGATCCCTGTTCATTTCCAAGGTAAACCACTCAATATCACGGTAATCCAAGCCTCTGCCCCAAACAGTAACACTGAAGAAGCTGAACAGTTCTATGAAGACCTACAAGACCTTTTAGAACTAACACCTAAAAAAGATGTCCTTTTCATTATAAGGGACTGGAATGCAAAAGTAGGAAGTCAAGAAACACCTGGAGTAACAGGCAAATTTGGCCTTGGAGTATGGAATGAAGCAGGGCAAAGGCTAAGAGTTTTGTCAAGAGAACGCACTGGTCAGAGCAAACACCCTCTTCCAACAACACAAGAGAAGACTCTACACATGGACATCACCACATGGCCAACACTGAAATCAGATTGATTATATTCTTTGCAGCCAAAGATGGAGAAGCTCTATACAGTCAGCAAAAACCAGACCAGGAGCTGACTGTGGCTCAGATCATGAACTCCTTATTGCCAAATTCAGACTTAAATTCAAGAGAGTAGGGATAACCACTAGACCATTCTGGCTTGACCTAAATCAAATCCGTTATGATTATACAGTGCAAGTGAGAAATACATTTAAGCGACTAGATCTGATAGACAGAGAGCTTGATGAACTATGTACAGAGGTTCGTGACATTGTACAGGAGACAGGGATCAAGACCATCCCCATGGAAAAGATGCAAAAAGGCAAAATGGTTGTCTGAGGAAGCCTTACAAATAGCTGTGAAACGAAGAGCAGCCAAAAGCAAAGGAGAAAAGGAAAGATATTCCCATCTAAATGCAGAGTTCCAAAGAATAGCCAGGAAAGATAAGAAAGCCTTCCCCAATGATCAATGCAAAGAAATAGAGGAAAACAACAGAATGGGAAAGACTAGAGATCTCTTCAAGAAAATTAGAGATACCTAGGGAATATTTCATGCAAAAATGGGCTCAAAAAAGGACAGAAATGTTATGGACCTAACAGAAGCAAAAGATATTAAGAAGAGGTGGCAAGAATAAACAGAAGAACTGTACAAAAAAGATCTTCATGACCCAGATAATCACAATGGTGTGATCACTCACCTAGAGCCAGAAATCCTGGAATGTGAAGTCAAGTGGGCCTTAGGAAGTATCACTACAAACAAAGCTAGTGGGTGTGATGGAATTCCAGTTGAGCTATTTCAAATCCTGAAAGATGATTCCGTGAAAGTGCTGCACTCAATATGCTAGCAAATTTGGAAAACTCAGCAGTGGCTACAGTACTGGAAAAGGTCAGTTTTCATTCCAATCCCTAAGAAAGGCAATCCCCAAAAATGCTCAAACTACCACACAATTGCACTCATCTCAAACGGGTAGTGCTCAAAATTCTCCAAGCCAGGCTTCAGCAATACGTGAACCGAGAAATTCCAGATGTTCAAGCTGGTTTTAGAAAAGGCAGAGGAACCAGAGATCAAATTGCCAATATCCGCTGGGTCATTGAGAAAGCAAGAGAGTTCCAGAAAAACATCTATTTCTGCTTTATTGACTATACCAAAGCCTTCGACTGTGTGGATCACAATAAACTGTGGAAAATTCTGAAAGAGATGGGAATACCAGACCATCTGACCTGCCTCTTGAGAAACCTGTATGCAGGTCAGGAAGCAACAGTTAGAACTGGACATGGAACAAAAAACTGGTTCCAAATAGGAAAAGGAGTACACCAACGTTGTATATTGTCTCCCTGATTATTTAACTTATATGTAGAGTACATCATGAGAAATGCTGGGCTGGAAAAAGCACAGGCTGGAATCAAGATTTCTGGGAAAAATATCAATAACCTCAAATATGCAGATAACACCACCCTTATGGCAGAGAGTGAAGAGGAACTAAAGAGCCTCTTGATGAAAGTGAAAGAGGAGAGTGAAAAAGTTGGCTTAAAGCTTAACATTCAGAAAACTAAGATCATGACATCTAGTGCATGACCTCATGGGAAATAGATGGGGAGACAGTGGAAACAGTGTCAGACTTTATTTTTGGGGTCTCCAAAATCACTGCAGATGGTGACTGCAGCCATGAAATTAAAAGACGCTTATTCCTTGGAAGGATATTTATGACCAACATAGATAGCATATTAAAAAGCAAAGCCATTACGTTGCCAACACAGGTCTGTCTGGTCAAGGCTATGTTTTCTCCAGTGGTCATATGTGGATGTGAGAGTTGGACTGTGAAGAAAGCTGAGCACCAAAAAATGGATGCTTTTGAATTGTGGTGTTGGAGAAGACTCTTGAGAGTCCCTTGGACTGCAAGGAGATCCAGCCAGTCCATCCTAAAGGAGATCAGTACTGGATGTTCATTAGAAGAACTGATGCTGAAGCTGATACTCCAATACTTTGGCCACCTCATGCGAAGAGTTGATTCATTGGAAAAGACCGTGATGCTGGGAGGGATTGGGGGCAGGAGGAGAAGGGGATGACAGAGGAAGAGATGTCTGGGTGGCATCACTGACTCAATGGGCATGAGTGAGTAAACTCCAGGAGTTTGTGATGGACAGGGAGGCTTGGTGTACTGCGATTCAAGGGGCCACAAATAGTCGGACACGACTGAACAACTGAATTGAACTTATTGTCCTTCTATTCCTGCTTTCTGGAGGATATTTATCATACATGGATGTTGAAATTTGTCAAAGGCTTTCTCTGCATCTATTGAGATAATCATATGGTTATTATTTTTCAATTTGTTAATATGGTGTATTACATTGATTGATTTGCAGATATTGAAGAATCCTTGCATCCCTGGGATAAAGCCCACTTGGTCATAATGTGTGATTTTTTTTTCTATTTATTTTTATTAGTTTGAGGCTAACCACTTTACAATATTGTAGTGGTTTTTGCCATACATTGACATGAATCAGCCATGGATTTACATGTGTTCCCCATCCTGATCCCCCCTCCTGCCTCCCTCCCATCCCATCCCTCTGGGTCTTCCCAGTGCACCAGCCCTGAGCACTTGTCTCATGCATCCAACCTGGGCTGACAATCTGTTTCACACTTGATAGTATACATGTTTCAATGCTATTCTCTCATATCATCCCACCCTCGCCTTCTCCCACAGAGTCCAAAAGTCTGTATGACCTTTTAAATATGTTGTTGGATTCTGTTTGCTAGAATTTTTTTAAGGAATTTTGCATCTCTGTTCATCAGTGATATTGGCCTATAGTTTTCTTTTTTTGTGGCATCTTTGTCAGGTTTTGGTATTAAGGTGATGGTGGTCTCATAGAATGAGTTTGGAAGTTTCCCTTACTCTGCAATTTTCTGGAGGAGTTTGAGTAGGATAGGTGTTAGTTCTTTTCTAAATTTTTGATAAAATTCAGCTGTGAAGCCGTTTGGTCCTGGGCTTTTGTTTGTTGGAAGATTTCTGATTACAGTTTCAATTTCCGTGCTTGTGATGGGTCTGTTGAGATTTTCTATTTCTTCCTGGCTCAATTTTGGAAAGTTGTACTTTTCTAAGAATTTGTCCATTTCTTCCAAGTTGTCCATTTTATTTGCATATAGATGCTGATAATAGTCTCTTATGATCCTTTGTATTTCTGTGTTGTCTGTTGTCATCTCTCCATTTTCATTTCTAATTTTGTTGATTTGATTTTTCTCCATTTGTTTCTTGAAAAGTCTGGCTAATGTTTTGTCAATTTTATTTACCTTCTCAAAGAACCAGCTTTTGGTTTTGTTAATTTTTGCCAGGGTCTCTTTTACTTCTTTTGCACTTATTTCTGCCCTAATTTTTAAGATTTCTCTTCTTCCACAAACCCTGGGGTTCATAATTTCTCCCTTTTCAAGTTGCTTTAGGTGTAGAGTTGGTTTATTTATTTGGTTTTTCCCTTGTTTCTTGAGGTATGACTGTATTGCTATGAACCTTCCTCTTAGCACTGCTTTTACAGTGTCCCATAGGTTTTGGCTTGTTGTGTTTTCATTTTCATTCGTTTCTATGCATATTTGTATTTCTTTTTTGATTTCTTCTGTAAATTGCTTGTTGTTCAGCAGTGTGTTGTTCGGTCTCCATTAATTGACATCTAATCTTACTGCATTGTGGTCAGAAAAGATGCTTGGAATAATTTCAATTTTTTTGAATTTACCAAGGCTAGATTTATGGCCCAGGATGTGATCTATCCTGGAGAAACTTCCGTGTGCCCTTAAGAAAAAGGTTAAATTCATTGTTTTGGGGTGAAATGTCCTATAGATATCAATTAGGTCTAACTGGTCTATTGTATCATTTAAAGTTTGTGTTTCCTTGTTAATTTTCTGTTTAGTTGACCTATCCATAGGTGTGAGTGGGGTATTAAAGTCTCCCACTATTATTGTGTTATTGTTAATTTCCCCTTTCATACTTGTTAGCATTTGTCTTACATATTGTGGTGCTCCTATGTTGGGAATATATATATATATTTATGATTGTTATATCTTCTTCTTGGATTGATCCTTTGATCATTATGTAGTGTCCATCTTTATCACTTTTCATAGCCTTTGTTTTAAAGTCTATTTCATCTGATATGAGTATTGCTACTCCTACTTTCTTTGGTCTCTATTCGCATGGAATATCTTTTTCCAGCCCTTCACTTTCAGTCTGTTTGTGTCCTTTGTTTCAAGGTGGGTCTCTTGTAGACAACATATATAGGGGTCTTGTTTTTGTATCTATTCAGCCAGTCTTTGTCTTTTGGTTGGGGCATTCAACCCATTTACATTTAAGGTAATTATTGATAAGTATGATCCCATTGCCATTTGCTTTATTGTTTTGGGTTCGAGTTTATACATTCTTTCTGTGTTTCCTGTCTAGAGAAGATCCTCTATCATTTGATGGAGAGCTGGTTTGGTGGTGCTGAATTCTCTCAGCTTTTGCTTGTCTGTAAAGCTTTTGATTTCTCCTTCATATTTGAATGAGATCCTTGCATGGTACAGTAATCTGGGCTGTAGATTATTTTCTTTCATCACTTTAAGTATGTCCTGCCATTCCCTTCTGGCCT
This sequence comes from Muntiacus reevesi, assembly GCF_963930625.1. Classification (NCBI taxonomy): domain Eukaryota; kingdom Metazoa; phylum Chordata; class Mammalia; order Artiodactyla; family Cervidae; genus Muntiacus; species Muntiacus reevesi. The sequence goes on from NC_089263.1 coordinate 2,544,146, forward strand.
GAAGAGATTCTATTGAAAGATCAGCTGTTATCCTTATGGGAATTCTTTGTGTGTTATTTGTTGTTTTTCCCTTGCTGCTTTTAATATTTGTTCTTTGTGTTTGATCTTTGTTAATTTGATTAATATGTGCCTTGGGATGTTTCACCTTAGGTTTATCCTGTTTGGGATTCTCTGGGCTTCTTGGACTTGGGTGATTATTTCCTTCCCCATTTTAGAGAAGTTTCCAACTACTATCTCCTCAAGTATTTTCTCATGGTCTTTCTTTTTGTCCTCTTCCTCTGGGACTCCTATGATTCAAATGTTGGGGCATTTAACATTGTCCCAGAGGTCTCTGAGGTTGTTCTCATTTCTTTTAATTCTTTTTTCCTCTCTGTTTTACTTATTTCTACCATTCTATCTTCTACCTCACTTATCCTATCTTCTGCCTCCGTTATTCTACTGTTGGTTCCCTCTGGAGTGTTTTTGATCTCATTTATTGCATTATTCATTATATATTGACTCATTTTTATTTCTCCTATCTCTTTGTTAAACCTTTCTTGCATCGTCTCAATCCTTGTCTCCAGGTTATTTATCTGTAACTCCATTTTGTTTTCAAGATTTTGGATCATTTTCACTATCATTATTTGGAATTCTTTATCAGGTAGATCCCCTATCTCCTCCTCTTTTGTTTGGTTTGGTGGGCATTTATCCTATTCCTTAACCTGCTGGGTATTTCTCTGCCTTTTCATCTTGTTTATGTTGCTGTGTTTGGGGCAGCCTTTCCTTATTCTGGCTGTTTGTGGTTCCTTTTCATTGTGGAGGTTCCTCACTGTGGGTGGGGTTGGACAGGTGGCTTGTCAAGGTCTTCTGGCTAGGGAAGCTTGTGTCAGTGTTCTGGTGGGTGGAACTGGATTTCTTCTCTCTGGAGTGCAATGAAGTGTCCAGTAATGTCTTGAGATGTCAGTGGGTTTGGTTTGGCTTTGGTCAGCCTGTATATTGAGGCTCAGATTTATGCTCCTGTGTCGCTGGAGAATTTGTGTGGTATGTCTTGCTCTGGAGCTTGTTGGCCCTTGAGTGGTGCTAGGTTTCAGTGTAGATATGGAGGCAGTTGATGAACTCCTATCGTTTAATGTTCCCTGGATTTAGGAGTTCTCTGGTATTCTCAGGATTTGGACTTAAGACTCCTGCCTCTGATTTTCTGTCTTATTCTTAGAGTAGCCTCAAGACTTCGCCATCTATACAGCACTGATGATAAAACATCTAGGTTAATGATGAAAAGTTTCTCCACAGTGAGGGACACCCGGAGAGGTACACAGAGTTACATGGAGAAGAGAAGAGGGAGGAAGGAGATAGAGGTGACCAGGAGGAGCAGGGGGGTATCCAAAAGGGAGAGAGCAAGCTAGCCAGTAATCACTTCCCTATGTGATCTCCAAAGTCTACACCCCTCAGAGATGTTCACAGGGTTACACAGAGAGGAGAAGAGGGAGGAAGGAGACAGAGGTGGCCAGGAGGATAAAAGGGGGAATCAAAAGGAGAGAGACAGATCCAGCCAGTAATCAGTTCCCTGAGTGTTCTCCACAGCCCAGAATACGCAAAGAGATTCACTGAGTTGGGCAGAGAAGAAAAGGGGGCGGGGGGAGATAGAGGTGACCTAGGGGAGAAAAAGGAGAGTCAAAAGGGGAGAGAGCAATCAGGCCAGTGATCCAACTCCCCAGTAAAAATGGGTACTGAAGATTGGGTTCTTGAAGATACAAAGTTGATAACAAATACCAAAAAGCAAAGATTAAAAATCTTGAGTAGAGGTTAAATTCCCCAAAATACAATATTAAAAAAAAAAAAGAAAGAAACAAAAAAAAAAAAGAAAAAAAAAACAAAACAAAAATCAAACCAACCAACCAACAAACAAACAACAACAACAACAAAAGCAAATTCACAGAAATCATAAAATATGTATATATGAAGTTTGTTTTAAAAATAGGGTCTTTTTTCCCCCAAGGTTATAAAAATGAAAATTAAAGGAGTAAAGGGGACTTTAAAAATAAAATAAATAAAAAATAAAATAAAAATTTTTTTAAATAATTTTTTTTTTAATTTAAAAAATGATAGTAGTAAAAATATATCTGAGACTTTCTCTGGAGCTGTTGCAGACAGTGTGGGGACAGTTCATCTTCAGATAGTTCCTTGGTCCGGCTTGTACTTCTTAAGGTCTATAGGCCCCTTCCTATGTAGCTGGTACTAACTCCAGGGTTTTAATCTATTGCACCTGTCACTTCCAAAGTGGTTCCCTCTGTTTATTTCAGCTTCTGTTTGCTGGTCTCTTCAGTATCTAACTTCCGCCCTGCCACAAGGGGTGTGGTGGTGTTCACTTTTTTTTTTTTTTTAGACTTGCTTGTTCAGTCGTGCTTTGGGGAGGGAGGAACACTGTGAACAAATATCACTGGCGTGTGCTCACAGTGATTCAGCCACACTGGGTTTGCCCCCGCTCACGGCGTGTGTGCTTTCTCAGCCTACACTGCTCAGACTCTAGGTGGCTCTGCCAAGAACTGTCTGATGCAGGACCTGGTTTGCATGAACTTACCAGGCCTAAGCCGCTCAGGTTCAGGTTCTCAGGTACTCCACAAAGGCACAGACTTGGTTGGGCCTGCGTTTTGCGCCAGTCCCAGGCCCAAGCAGCTCAGGTGCTTGGCGCGTGTATGTATTTGTCCCCAGTTGGAGGCTGCGGCTTACCCCCTCCCCCATTCTAGCCACTTGGTTTTCTGGGTGTACAAGGAGTGTGCCTTCTTAGGTGTGCCGTGTGTCTATTCTGGGGAGCTGGTCTCTGGCTGCGACACTCCCAGTGGATGTCAATCGCCCAGAGTCCCAAGAAGTCTTGGATAGCAAAGAAGTCTGCTTGCAGTTTGGTAGAGCATGCCTCTCTGGGGCCGCGATTGCCTCCTTCCGGCTCTGGCTGCCCTTGTCTGCCTGTCTGTGGTGGGGAATGGGCCGGTCCACAGCCAGCTAGCTTTGCTCAGTCCTTTGTTCTGTGAGTGTGCCTGGCGGTGTCCTAAGTTAGGGCTTTTCCCGGGATCACGGATAGCTATCCCACAGTCTGGGTTGCTATCTCAAGCTAGTTTCCTCAGATTGCCCTCAGGGCATTCAGGCCCGGTCCTTACCCTAAGCAATGCAGCCCACTCCTCCCTGTCCCTCCCCCGCTTGCTAATGGGGGATGCGAGCGTCTGGGCTGCTGCTCTGCTGGGAGTTGCTGTTGGGTGTGTAATCTGTGGGTTTTAATTATTTATTTATTTTTCCTCCTGGTTATTTTGCCCTCTGAGATTCCAAGGCTTGCCACAGATCCGCCGGAGAGAGTGTTTCTAGGTGTTTGGAAACTTTGTTTTTTAAGACTCCCTTCCCCGGATGGATCTCCATCCCTACCTCTTTTGTCTCTCTTTTTATCTTTTACATTTTGTCCTACCTCCTTTTGAAGAAAATGGGCTGCCTTTCTGGGTGCCTGTTGTCCTCTGCCAGCAATCAGAAGTTGTTCTGTGGAATTTGCTCGGTGTTCAAATGTTCTTTTGATGAATTTGTGGGGGAGAAAGTGGTCTCCCAATCCTATTCCTCTGCCATCTTAGGACCGCCCCTAGTCTGATTTTCAAATGTAAGTTCAAATCATGTTTGAGACCCATGTGGTTGTGATCTGAACAAAACAGTGGTCCCTTGCTGGCTTTTAGCTTACCAAACCCTGTGGTTTCCTTCAGTCTGCCCAGGAAGCCCATCTCCTTCCTGGAACATGTCTCCCAACTCAGGAGGCTATTTCCCAAATACAATAAGTCCCTTATGTATGACTGAGTTCCATTCCATTTGTAAGTCCAATTTGTTCATACGTCCAACAATGCTAGCATAAGTACCAAACTAACACAATCAGCTATATAATACTGTACTGTAATAGGTTAAGAATAAGATTCACACATATAATACATAAAACAAACAATTAAAAAAAACTAATATTATAGTACAACTTCCTTCATTATTGCTTGGTACTTCTTAGCAGTACCGGCTACATCACTGCTGTTTTTATGCTTACTTCCAACATCCAAGAAGAGGGTGGCAGAGGATGAGATGGCTAAATAGCATTACCAACTCAATGGACTTGAATCTGAGCAAACTCCAGGAGTTAGTGAAAGACAGGGAAGCCTAGCATGCTGCAGTCCACATGGTCACAAAGAGTCGTACACGACTTAGCAACTGAACAACAATGACAACTGACATCCTGGACTTGGAGTAAAGATATTACACTATTGTACACTATACAGTTCTGTGTGTTAAAGTACACAGCAATACAACCACTTGTAGAGGATGCGTGCACCTGACAATGTACACCTGACATGTAAACTAACTTGCTTGATTGGATGTGTGAACCCACATTGGCATCTTTGAAAGTTCACAGTTTGAAGATTTATATGTAAGGGATTTACTGTATTGCATTCACAGTGTGAATAAAATCATTCTCAGTTCAGTTCAGTTCAGTCGCTCAATTGTGTCCACTTTGTGTGACCCATGGACTGCAGCATACCAGTCTTCCCTGTCTATCACTAACAACCGAACCTTGCTCAAACTCATGTTCATTGAGTCGGTGATGCAATCCAACCGTCTCATCGTCTGTCATCCTTTTCTCCTCCTGCCTTTAATCTTTCCCAGCATCAGGGTCTTTCCCAGTGAGTCAGTTCTTTGCATCAGGAGACCAAAGTGTTGGAGTTTCAGCTTTAGCATCGGTCCTTCCAATGAATATTCAGGACTGATCTCCTTTAGGCCTGACTGCTTGATCTCCTTATAGTCCAAGGGACTCTCAAGAGTCTTCTCCAACACCACAGGTCAAAAACATCAATTATTCAGCACTCAGCTTTCTTTATGGTCCAAATCTCACATCCATACATGACTACTGGAGAGTCATTCTAAATCAGTTAAGCTGCCACCTAAAGTCTCTTAAGCTACTGTGGGGATAGAGGAGGATAAGCAGCACACTGTTATGCTGGGCTCACACTGAGCTTCCTGACAGTTACAATCTCCAGACCCCCCCCCCCCTTTTTTTTGGTCAAGTATGGTGTTGGAGAAGACTCTTAAGAGTCCCTTGGACTGCAAGGAGATCCAACCAGTCCATCGTAAAGGAGATCGGTCCTGGATGTTCATTGGAAGGACTGATGCTGAAGCTGAAACTCCAGGACTTTGGCCACTTCATGCGAAGAGTTGACTCATTGGAAAAGACCCTGATGCTGGGAGGGATTGGCGGCAGGAAAAGAAGGGGATGACAGAGTAGGCTGGATGGCATCACCGACTCGATGGACATGAATTTGGGTAAACTCCAGGAGTTGGTGATGGACAGGGAGCCCTGGTATGCTGTGATTCATGGGGTCACAAAGAGTCAGACACGACTGAGTGACTGAACTGAACTGAATTGAACTGAAACAGAAGCAGAAGATATTAAGAAGAGGTAGCAAGAATACACAGTAGAACTATATAAAAAAGATCATCATGACCCAGATAACCTTGATGGTGTAATCACTCACCTAGAACCAGACATATTGGAATGTGAAGTCAAGTGGGCCTCAGGAAATATTGCTATGAACAAAGCTAGTGGAAGTGATGGAATTCCAGTTGAGTTATTTAAAATCCTAAAAGATAATGCTGTGAAAGTAATACCCTCTATATGCCAGCAAATTTGGAAAACTCAGCAGTGGCCACAGGACTGGAAAAGGTCAGTTTTCATTCCAATCCCAAAGAAAGGTAATGCTAAAAAATGTTCAAACTACTGCACAATTGCACTCATCTTACAGTCTAGCAAGGTAATGCTCAAAATTTTCCAAGTGAGGCTTCAACAATACGTGAACTGTGAAATTCCAGATGTTCAAGCTGAATTTAGAAATGACAAAGGAAGCAGAGATCAAATTGCCAACATCCATTGATCACCAGAAAAGCAAGAGTCCCAGAAAAACATGTACTTCTTTATTGACTACACCAAAGTCTATTACTGTGTGGATCAAAAACAAAAACAAACAAACAAACAAAAAACGGGAAAATTCTGAAAGAGATGAGAATACCAGACCACCTTACCTGCCTCCTGAGAAATCTGTATGCAGGTCAAGAAGCAATAGTTAGAAATAGACGTGAAACAACAGACTGATTCCAAATTGGAAAAAGAGTATGTCAAGGCTGAATATTGTCACCCTACTTATTTAACTTATATGTAGAGTACATCATGCGAAATGTCCAGCTGGATGGACAAGCTGGAATCAAGATTGCTGGGAGAAATATCAATAACCTCAGATACGCAGATAACACCACCCATATGACAGAAAGCGAAGAAAAACTAAAGAGCCTCTTGATAAAAGTAAAAGAGGAGAGTGAAAAAGTTAGCTTAACACTCAGCATTCAGAAAACTAAGATCATGACATCTGGTCCCATCACTTCATGCAAATTGATGGGAAAACAATAGAAAGAGTGACATACTTTAGTTTTCTGAGCTCCAAAATCACTGCAGATTGTGACTGCAGCCATGAAATTAAAAGACACTTGCTCCTTGGAAGGAATGCTATGATTAACCTAGACAGCATATTAAAAAGCAGAGACATTAGTTTGCCAACGAAGGTCTGTCTAATCAAAGCTATGGTTTTTTCCAGTAGTCATGTATGGATGTGAGTGTTAGACTATAAAGAAAGCTGAACACTGAAAAATGGATGCTTTTGAACTGTGGTGTTGGAGAAGACTCTTGAGAGTCCCTTGGACTGCAAGGAGATCCAACCAGTCCATCCTAAAGGAGATCAGTCTTGAGTATTCATTGGAGGTACTGATGCTGATGCTGAAACTCCAACACTTTGGCCACCTGATGCAAAGAACTGACTCATTGGAAAAGACCCTGATGCTAGGAAAGATTGACGGTGGGAGGAGAAGGGTATGACAGAGGGTGAGATGGTTGGATGGCATCACTGACTCGATGGACATGAGGTTGAATAAACCTCGGGTGTTTGTGATGGACAGGAAAGCCTGGCATGCTGTAATCTGTGGGGTCGCACAGAGTCAGTCGTGACTGAGCAACTGAACTGAACTGAAATCTTGTTTCCCTCCTCCTGTTCTAAGAACTCATGGATCCTTCAACTCTTTGTTTTTCCCCCAAGGGAGGACAACGAGACATTCTGCAGAAAGACCAGCTCCTCTCACCTGCACTTCCTTTAGCCTTCCATCTTCATCCCTTTTAACATGGTGGTTGGTCTTGAGGTCTAAGTGTCTTCTTTCTCCTTCAGCTTCTGGGGACCTCTCAGCAGGTCCTGCTGGTCTGTGGTGCAGCAGTTGCCTCCAGTGTGCTCACATCTTGCTAACTCTCAGGGAACAGAAACGGAGAGAAATCAGATGATACATCATCTTTACAGGCACACTGTGACCTCTGTATTTATCTTTTCAGAAGCAGAATAAGAGAGGAGAAAACTGACTCAGGGGAGGAATAACTCCCTGGCTCAGAGATGAATCACACAATTAATTGACATGTACTAGCACTCAGAGATCCCAACGACAGGAGACTTTTCTCCTCCAGACAAGCACAGAATACATGCAACCTCTGTATGCAGACATGCGATTGCCACATGCAGGACAGGATGAGAGTCAAGGCAGGCAGCTGTTAAAAGATAGAGGTGACCCTCCTGCTCAAGGGCTGTGAGACCAGCAAACCTGTGATTCACTTGGTCCTTATAGCATGTTTAACGTCAATTATTAATAATGCATCTTGAATTTTTTCCTGTTATTAAATGCAAGTTCATGTGACCTACACCTAGTAAGCCCAAACAAACCAACACATCAGAGTTTGGAGCAGAGAAAAGGTTTATTGAAGGGCCAAGCAAGGAGATGGGTGGCTCATGACCCCCAAACACCAAATTCTCTGAAGGATTTCAGCAAACCACATTTAAGTATTTCTCTTTTTTTTTTAACTGTGTTTTTATTTTTTTATCGGAGGATAATTGCTTTACAATATTGTGTTGGCTACTGACATACCACAACATGGATCAGTCATAAGTACACATTATTTCTCTAGGTCTGTGTCTCTATTCCTGCCCTGCAAATAGTTTCATTAGTATCATTTTTTTAGATTCCATATATTTGTATTAATATACAATAGTTATGGTTTTCTGACTTCTTTCACTCTGTATAACAGTTTATAGGTTCACCCACCTCAATTCAACTGACTTACGTGTGTCCCTTTCTATGGCTGAGTAATATTCCATATTTATATTTGTGCCACTTCTTTATCCATTCATCTGTCAATGGACGTCTAGATTGCCTCAAAGTCCTAGCTGCCATAAATAGTGCTACAACAAGGACTGGGATTATGTGTCTCTTCCCACCTCCCTTGCGTGCCTGCAGCACCCATCGCAGCAGAGGGGGCCCTGAAGAACAAAGGGTGCTCTGGAGGGCAGATGGCTTGGCAGGGAGGGTGGAGAGGGCCCCCAAGGGCAGAGGGGCCCCTGAGAGAAGAGGACAGGCAAGGGCCCCAGAAGGCTCTCCTTGACCATGTGTATGGGGACCCTCAGGGACTTCCCAATGGATCTTCCCATCCCTGAGGGTCCCTAATCCCTTACCAACAGGCAGTTGTGCCTCTTCTGGCACCTAAATCGCCTTCCTGCCCCCAGTAGCCGCTTGGTCACGCCAGCCACCTGCCTCAGCCTTCCCCCATTCTCCCTACCTGGTGTATGGTCGTGCCCTGTCAGTCCGGTCATTAGACGTTCCCCCCCAGTGTTTGGTAGATGTTTCAGGCATGGGGAGACATGTACTTCATGTCTTCTCTGGCCACCGTCTTTCCTTTGGCCCTGAGAAAAACTCTTTTAAAGCCAAAGTGAGGGAGAAACCTCCTTAGTTGTTGCAGATTTCTTGGTGTAGGAATCCTTTGTTCCTGGCGCTATCCACTAGGTCAGGTCATGATGTTCTTATAAACCTCTAACAAGACAAATGTTATTCTCTGTTCTGCAACTCTTTCTCTCTAAATGAATAAACTCTTAAAAGTCAAAGTCCAGAGAATAGGCTATCCTATATATTTCAGCCTATAGGCAATATTCTTTTACGATAGTGGAAAACCAGCATGACTAAGCACAGGAAACAGAGCACAAACCTAAAGGAACAGATCTAATGTGGAAACAGATATGTCCTTCCCTACTACACTCACTTGTATATAAATAAACACACCAAGGCTTATACAGACACACAGAAACATGCACAGTGAGGCTCACTTTCTGGAAGGCCAATTAGAAGGCAGGTTCCTATAAACCTGGAAGAACCTCCTAAGAGTTTACCTTGTCTTCTGCCTGTGTTCTTAGACAGCAGGGAGATCTCAGCAGAGTAACACGGGCTGGGCACTTCAACAAGAGTGTGACTGCCTGAAGAACAAAGGAAATGAGGGCCCCGGGTACTGCCCGCCCTGGCTACCTGTTACATCAGCGGGGAGGGGGTCTATTTATGGACTGTGTGCTTGTCCAGGTTCCCAGGATCCTAGGACACCCCTTCCCCATTGTTAAAGGGTTTCTCTTACTATCTGCTCTAATAGGCTCCATGATCATTAAAGGAAAACTCAGACTATAAATAGAAAAGGACTTGCAAATGATGTTAACAAGCCCTGGTCACATGATAGGGTCTGACAGCTGTTACTAACAGCTTCACTGAGTGTGGACCCACCAAGTGTTGGGACCTCTGGGGACGCCGCTCTTAAATTCAGATTCCCAGACCATACTGCACAGAGCATTAGATTGCTTCATAAGTCTTTCTAAAATGTTCTGGAAAAATATCCAGTGGTGTAAAGGGGGTCTTATTTATGGCACCTCTTTCTTTGAAGAAGGCCAGAAACACTTTATGATAAAAAAAGATGCGTGAGTGTTCGCAACATTCAGTGAATCAAGGCCATGCTGATCCCTGCCATCTGCTCCCCTCTTGCCTCTCAGTTCCCTGGAACATTCCACTGTTATGTGAGATAAACAAGGGGCAGCCTCAGCAGCAAGGAGCTGGAAAACAAGCAGAAGCACTCCGTACCCCACTCACGCTGTGTACCTGAGCTTGCTGTGGGCGGCACTGGCTGCGGGCCAATGAGTAAAAGGCATCGTTGCCTCTTGGAGCATCAGCTGCAGCAGAGAGCTTGCAGTGGACCTCACAGCAGCACAGACCACCCTTGAGTCAGCACAGGGGAGCCCTGGGTGCCACCCACAGCTGGCACAGCCTGCATGGTGGTGGTGGCTGCACAGCACGCACACCCCCTTTCCCTGGGAGGCAAGAGAGCTGTCCCCTTCTGAAAAGCAGCTGAATCCTGGCCTAAGAGGAAGAGAACAGCCAGGTATGGTCTCACTTTTGAGGTCTGCAGAGTGCCAGCACTCTCCTCAGCCCTCACATCTGGTTTCAGCTGACTGGGCCAGGAAGGGGCACAGAACCTTCAGCTGGTGCTGCTCAGGGCTGACTCTGCGGCTGGCTCTTGCACTGGTGAACTGGGTCCCCTGAGCAAACTCCTAACCTCCCTCTGTTCAATGCATTTCAGTGCACTCCTCTGTTGAACCAGGAGAGTCACACCAAAAACTGCAGACGAAATGCCCACCTCAGGGGTCCCAGCCTCTGTCTGGCCCCTAGGGGGGTGGTTACCTCTCTGATCTTGCCAGCTGGATATCAGAGGGGCACAATCTCAGTTTAACAACTTCCTCAACACTCTGATCTTTTGGATTATTTTCTTTGTTAATCATTAAAAACAAACAAAAACAAAACAAGAAAATAAGGGCCTCTGTCGTTCCCATCTGCACAGTCATCCTGGGTTATTGTTTTTCCTGTCCTGAGATCGGCAAGTGGCTGACAGTCCCCACTATGTTCCTCAGTACTCTTTAATGGCAGGGTGAAATGTCACTCAGTCTGATGCTGGGATTCCATTCAGTAAAACAGCTCCAGGAAAGGACATAAACTAAAACAAGGAGGTGTAACTGGAAGGTGAATGAAACCTAGGACAATATGTATGGCAAAAACCACTACAATACTGTAAAGGAATTAGCCTCCAACTAATAAAAATAAATGGGAAAACAATTTTTTTAAATAAATAAAATAAAAATCAATGCCAAAAAAAAAAAAAAAAAAAAACAAACCCAAACCCTAGGACAGTTTTAATGACAACTGCTCCAAAAACATATGAATTGCACACTGACTGGAGACACACCTGTGAAATTGTCTTTTGACAAAGTAAAAACTTTGGCTCACGGTCCCCCTGTTTCCATTTGCTTCTTGCTGTAAAAAGTGAAATGTGTGTGTGAAAAAAAAAATCATTGTTCAGTGGCTGTGTTTTTATTGTTTGAAATATGATTCACAGAACCAACATCTTAGTGTTTCCAGGCAACTGAACATCAACTTAAAGATGTCATTTTCTCCACTGTTGGGGTTGGTCTCTTTATTCAATTAAGCGAGCATTTTTAGGATGTTGATCCTGTTGTAGACACTGTGCTCTGCACAGCAGATAGAAAAATGGATTAGAGAAGGTTCCTGCCCTTGGAGCTTATCTAGTAGTTTGGGAGTCAAGTATATAATTAAATGATTCATGTGGACCTTGGTTGGATGAAAACACAGGACAGTTAAGTAAACCACTTGGAGGGACTCTTAGCTCAGACAGGTCAAGAAAGGCTTCTGGCGAAGAACTGTAGGGGCCAGGGTCAGGGTGGTTGAGGGAGAAGAAAGAGGAGTTTGCCCCAAGCACAAGAGAATGTAGTGGCTGGGAAGTTCTGCTTGGCTGGGACACAGGGTGATGAGTGATGAGTCTGGAGTCATAGGGGGAAGTGGGAGGTACTGATGGAGTTTAGACCGGGGCACCACGGCTGTAATTATGCTTTAGAAAGCTCCATCTGGGTGCTCCATGGGCAGCAGGTCTGAAAGATGTGCTGGAGTTTCAGAGACAAGTTTTTAAGTCACTTACAATAATCTAGGCAAAGGCCCTGAACCAGAGTAATGCAGTAGAGACCCAGAGTGTGGGGTTGAGGGGCCATATCAGCTACTTTTCCTGAGCACCATGCAGGAAGTACTGCACTCAGAGCAATGCAGAAGAGAAAATACACAGTAGACTTCTGTTTTCTTTAAAAAGTTATAAACAACTGATATAGGGGAGGATAATAAAGTATGACATTATAATACCCATTGTGGAGAAGCCAGCTTCAGAACACGGGGGAGGGACTATGTTACACTGACACAATGACAGAAAGAACATAGCTTTAGGGGACAAAATTGCACTTATTAAAGAGAGTATTTTAGGCACCACATTCCACTTTATAGGGAGCCAAAAGCAGATGGTACAATGCAATTTACTGGACGAGAGTTCTTTGAAAGTGTGTCTTAACTTGGAACTTGGAATCCTTCAATTTGCCAAATGCTAACAACACATCCTGCCTATTCCACTGCATATTAATTTGTATCTTGCTCAGTTGTTTAAGTTTTTAATTATAGACGAAATGCAAACATATTGTAAAAGTTGGAGAGAAATACATAGAGAAGAGTATAAATTAAAAAGTAAATATCTTCCCATCCCTACTTTCCCACCCAATTCTCTAGCTACAGTTACAGTTATCAATCTCATGTAAATTCTTTCCATATTTTAATGGATAGAAAACTTTCATACACATATACATTAGGTGGATAACCTTGTACATCTTTGCTTAAATGTGTGGGATTTAAATTCTTAGAAGTAGAATTACTGTATCTAAGACTATGTTCATTAAATTTTTAATAGATTTCACAAAATAGTTCTTCAAAAATACACAAATTCCTCTCCACACACTATTTATTTATTTAATACTATTTCATTACCCATGTAGTGGTGATGTTTCATTTTGATTTAATTTGCCTTCCCTAATGTGACATGCATCTTGTCATATACTTCCATGCCATTAGTATATCTTCTTTGGTGAAGAGGCAGTTCAGCTCATTTGTTGTTGGACTGTTTATTTTCATACTGGATTCTGGCAGCTCTTCATATTTCTAGATAGAACTCCAAAAGGAGTTTCCCAGTCTCCCAATCTGTGGTTTGTATTTTTATGGAATTTTTAAAAAAAATTTTAATGATCTCCATCAATTATTTTGTTCAGTTTTTAATCAGAGGAAAATTGCTTTACAATGTCGTATTGGTTTCTGCCATATAGAAGTGTGAATTAATTATAATTTTATATATATATATATCCCCTCCCTCCCTCTCCTTCCTCTCCTCCCCTCTAGTCCACCCATCTAGGTTGTAACAGAGCACCAGTCTGGGTTCCCTATATTTAATTTATTTTTAATGAGTTACATTTTTATTTAAAGCTAGAAAATCTTTACCTGACCAAAAGTTGTAACATTTTTAATTGAACTATCATTAATTTGTAATGCTCTGTTAGTTTCAGGTGTTTAGCAAACTGATTCAGTTATGTATATATGTATATATATATATGTATTCAGATTCTATTCCATTATAGATTATTACAAGAAATCAAATATAATAACTTTTTTTTCTATGATTTTTTTCTTGAAGTTTCATATATCTAGGCTAAATAGATATAGAAGTTGTGGTACATATGCACAATGGAATATTACTCAGTCATAAAAAGGCACAAATATGAATCAGTTGAACTTAGGTGAATGTACCTAGAACCTGACTAAGTCAGAAAGAAAAAAACCAAATATTTTATATTAATGTATATATATGATATCTGGATAAAAGGTATTGATAAAGCTATTTTCAGGACAGGAATAGAGATGCAGACAGAGAGAACAGACTTGCAGACACAGTGAGGGAAGGCAACAGTGGGACAAATTAAGAGGGTGGCACTGATGTATATACATACATATATATATGTGTATGTGTATATATATATTTATATATACACACTACCATATGTAAAATAACTAATAGGTAGTTAGCTAGTGAGAAGCTGCTGCCTGATGCAGGGAGCCCCGCCCGGCAGTCTGTGATGACCTAGAGGATGGGGTAGGGATGGGAGGGAGGTTCAAGACGGAGGAGATATACACAGAGCTATGACTGGCTTGTATTGTTGTACAGCAGAAACCACCACAGCATTGTAATTATCCTCCAATTAAACGAGTTAATTGGTTAGTCACCATACATTTGTGTGTGGGACTATTTCTTGATGCTTTTACTATGTCTCTTTGTTCTTTGTGTCTATTACTTCACCAATACCACACAGTCTTTTTTTTTTTTTTAAGGTTTATTTCTGTTTACTTATTTGGCTGCATCAGGTCTTAGTTGTGGCACATAGGATATTCTATCTTCCTTGCAGCATGCAGGGTCTCCTAGTTTCAGCACTTGAACTCTTAGTTGTGGCATGTGGGATCTAGTTCCCTGACCAAGGATGAAACTCAAGCCCTCTGAAATTAGGAGGGTGGAGTCTTAGACTTTGGACCACCAGGAAAATCCCAATAGCATATGACAGTGAAGGTGAAAGTGTTAGTGCCTCAGTCCTGGCTGACTCTCTGCGACCCCAGGACAGCAGCCCACCAGGCTCCTCTGTCCATGGGATTCTAGAGGCAAGAATACTGGAGTGGTTAGTCATTTTGCCAGGGGATCTTCCTGACTCAGGAATCAAGCCCAGGTCTCCTGCACTGCAGGCAGATTCTTTACCATTGATTCATGATGGAAGTCTTGATTAATATAGTTTTCAGTTCAGTTCAGTTTCTCAGTCATGTCTGACTCTGTAACAGCATGGACTGCAGCACGCCAGGCTTCCCTGTCCATCACCAACTCTCAGACCTTGCTCAAACTAGTGTCCATTGAGCTGGTGATGCCATCCAACCATCTCATCTTCTGTCATCCCCTTCTCCTCCTGCCTGCAATCTTTCCCAGCATCAGGATCGTTTCAGATGAGTCAGCTCTTTGTATCTGGTGGCCAAAGTATTGGAGCTTCAGCATCAGCCCTTCCAATGAATGGATATTCAGGGCTGGTTTCTTTTAAGATTGACTGGTTTGATCCTCTTGCAGTCCAAGGGACTCTTGAAAGTCTTATCCAGCAACACAGTTCAAAAGCATCAATTCTTCCTCATGCAGCTTTCTTTATAGTGCAACTCGCACATCCATACATGACTGCTGGAAAACCTATAGCTTTGACTAGATAGACCTTTGTCAACAAAGTAACGTCTCTGCATTTTAATATGCTGTCTAGGTAGGTCATAGCTTTTCTTCCAAGGAGCAAGTGTCTTTTAATTTCATGGCTGCACTCACCATCGGCAGTGATTTTGGAGCCCAAGAAAATAAAGTCTCTCACTTACTCTTTCCATTGTTTCCCTATTTATTTGCCATAAGGTGATGGGATTGTATGCCATGATCTTAGGTTTTTGAATGTTGAATGTTAAGTCAACTTTTTCAATCTCCTCTTTCACCCTCATCAAGAGGCTCTTTAGTTCTTCTTCACTTTCTGCCATAAGGGTGGTGTCATTTGCATACCTGAAAAAAAATTTTTCAGTCAGTTTTTAAATCAGTCCTCCAAATATAGTCTTTGTTTTCAAAATTGTTTTGGCTATTATACTTTCTTTTACTTTCCATATAAATTAAATTTGGTATTTTTTAATACTAATATTGGTATAGATTGCATTGAGTACATAGATTCATTTTCAGAAACATCTTCCAATACATTAATCTGTTGTGTCTCCATTTATTTGTCTTCTTTGGTTTCATTTAATTAAATATTTAATTAACTATTAGTTAATGAGTGCTGTGTAGTTTTCAACATAGAGACAAAATATAATTATCAATATTTGGTAGATAATTATTTCATTTTTTTGGTGCTATTGTAAGTTGTCCTTTTAAAATTTCAATTTCCAATTATTCATTTTTAAAACAAAGAAATGTAATTGACTTTTGTGTATGAACTTGTGTCCTGGGCCTGCGCTTAGCTCACTTATTATTTCTAGTATATTTTGTACAAATTTCAGCTTTCATTTCAATCCCAAAAAGGGCAATGCCAAAGAAGGTTCAAACTACCACACAGTTGCATTCATTTCACATACTAGCAAAGTAATGCTCGAATTTCTCCAAGCTAGTCTTAAACAATATATGAACCAGGATTTCCAGATGTTCAAGGTGGATTTAGAAAAGGCACAGGAACCAGAGATCAAAGTGCAAACATCTGTTGGATCATAGAAAATGCAGGAGAATTCCATAAAAATATCTACTCCTGCTTCATTGACTATGCTACATCCTTTGAGTATGTGGATCACAAAAACTGCGGAAAATTCTTAAAGAGATGGGAATATCAGATCACCTTACTTGCCTCCTGAGAAACCTGTATGAAGGTCAAGAAGCAACAGTTAGAACTGGACATGGAACAACAGACTGGTTCCAAATCGGGAAAGGAGTATGTCAAAACTGTATATTGTTACCTTGTTCATTTTACTTATATGCAGAATACATTATGTGAAATGCCAGGCTGGATGAAGCACAAGTTGGAATCAAGATTGCCAGGAGAAATATCAATAACCTCAGATTTGCAGATGACACCACCCTTATGGCAGAAAGTGAAAAGGAGCAAAACAGCCTCCGGATGAAGGTGAAAGAGGAGAGGGAGAGTGAAAGAGCTGGCTTAAAACTGAACTAAGATCATGGCTTCTGGTCCCATCACTTAATGGCAAATAGATGGGGACACAGTGACAGTCTTTATTTTCTTGGGCTCAAAAACCACTGCGGATGGTGGTTACAGCCATGAAATTAAAAGACATTTGCTCCTTGGAAGAAAAGTTATGACAAACATAGACAGTGTTTTAAAAAGCAGAGACATTACTTTGTCAAAAAATGTCCATATAGTCAAAGCTGTGGTTTTTCCAGTAGTCATGTATGGATGTGAGAGTTGGACCATAAAGAAGGCTGAACATCAAAGAGCTGATGCTTTTGAACTGTGGTGTTGGAGAAGACTCTTGTGAGTCCCTTGGACTGCAAGGAGATCAACCAGTCCATCCTAAGGAAATCAGTCCTGAATATTCATTGGAAGGACTGACATTGAAGCTGAAAATCCAACACTTTGGCCACCTGATGAGAAGAACTGACTCATTAGAATAGACCCTGATGCTGGAAAAGACTGAAGGTAGGAGGAGAAGTGAACCACAGAGGATGAGATGGTTGGATGGCATCAGCAGCTCAATGGACATAAGTTTGAGCAAGCTCTGTGACATGGTGAAGGACAGGGCAGCCTGCCATCCTGCAGTACATGGGGTCACAAAGAGTCAGACATGACTGAACAACTGAACAATAGAATGGCATTTTCTATGTAGACTATGATGTCTTCTGTGAAAAGTGGCACTTTCATTTATTCCTTTCTGATTGATATGTCCTCTATTTCTTTTTCTTGCCTCCTTGCACTAATTAGAACCTCCTTGTAAATCTGCAAGTGGAATTTCTTGAATCACTCTTACTTAGGGAGAAAGTATGCAATCTTTCTCTACTCTATGTCATTACCTGTAGGTTTCTCAAAGGTGCCTTTGATCAGGTTGAGCAACTCTCTTCTATTTTAGTTTGCTGAACATATTTATTGAGTGGAATTTTCAAACAATTGTTTTTCATCCATTAAGATTGTTATGTTGTTTTCTTTTTATTCAGTTGATCTGGTAAATTGCATTCTGACTGTTGAACCAGTCTTACATTACTATAAATCTTATATGGTCAAGACATTTTATCTTTTTTACATTTAGCATGGTTTTCTTATAAACAACGCATGAAAGTGAAAGTGAAAGTCACTCAGTCATGTCCGACTCTTTGCGACCCCATAGACTATACAGTCCATGGAATTTTCCAGGCCAGAATACTGGAGTGGGTAGCCTTTTCCTTTTCCAGGGGATGTTCCCAACCCAGGGATTGAACCCAGGTCTCCCGTATTGCAGGCAGATTCTTTACCAGTTAAGCCACAAGTAAACAATGTATAGTTCTACATTATATTTTAAAATATAAATGATCTTTTAATCATTTCTTAATAAATGTTCATGGATCATTTATATTTAATATAATCATTGATATTAAATTTTATTCTTCCAGTTTTTAATTTTTTGGGGGGGGCCTTTCTTGTTCTTATTTCACCATTCCAATTTTACTGCCTGTCTACTATTTCAATAGTTAGATTAAATGACAGTAGTATTATTTTTACTATTTTAGTATATCATTTTCTTAATTTTTAATATGTTTTAAGCTTTCTTTAACAGTTGTTCTAGAGAGTATAATATGGACACATAACTTTTCACACTTTCCTTACAGTCCATATTTTCACATCAAGTAGAATTCTTGCAGCCATATTTGTCACTTTTTTTCCTCCATTAAAGTTACAGTTTTCCTATGTAGCACAATATACTTAGAAAACACTGCCATATAATATGATTTAAGCTCAATGGTCATATATATCTCGAAGAATTTAATAAGTGAAAAACAGTCTTCTATGTTTCTCCAAATAGCCGGTATTTCTGCTGTTCTTCCTTTTTCTTTAAATTACAAATTTCCCTCAAGTATAATTTTTTTATACTTGAAGGCAGGAGGAGCTTGAAGCCTGGAGGAGAAGGGGGTGACAAAAGACAAGATGATTGGATGGCATCACCAACTCAATGGATGTAAATTTGAGTAAACTCCAGGAGTTGGTGAAGGACAGGGAAGCTTGGCGTGCTGCACTCCATGGGGTCTCAAAGATTTGGACTTGACTGTGGGACTGAATAAAAACACCAACAATAATTTTCTTAAATATTAAATTATGTTATTTAAATTGTCCTTAAAGATATTCTACTGAGGATAAATTTTATTAATTCCTGCAACTGAGAATATATTTGCTTTTCCTTAAGTCCTGAGGGATGC
Source organism: Muntiacus reevesi (assembly GCF_963930625.1). Classification (NCBI taxonomy): domain Eukaryota; kingdom Metazoa; phylum Chordata; class Mammalia; order Artiodactyla; family Cervidae; genus Muntiacus; species Muntiacus reevesi. Next base: position 2,562,948 of record NC_089263.1, read on the forward strand.
TTTTACTGGGTTAAGAGTCCTTTTCTTTAAGCACTTTACAGATCATGTTTCATTGTCTTCTGATCTACATGCTCTCTTCCTTTTCTCCCCACAGCTTTATTGAGTTATAATTGAGATATATCAATGTGTAACATTAAAGTGTACAACATGATGATTGGATATGCCTATGCATTGCAAAATAATTACCACAATAAGGTTAGTTAACACATCTTTCACCTGCATGTGTTTGAAAATTTTGAGATCTACACTCTTAGCTCAGCTAGAATTCCATCACCTCCTCCCTTTGTTTATAGTAATGCTTCCTACTGAGCTACTTCAAATCCTGAAAGATGATGCTGTTAAAGTGCCACATTCAATAGGCCAGCAAATTTAGAAAACTCAGCAGTGGTCACAGAACTGGAAAAGGTGAGTTTTCATTCCAATCCCAAAGAAGGGCAATGCCAAAGAATATTCAAACTACTGCAAAATTGCACTCATTTCACATGCTAGAAAGGTAATGCTCAAATCCTTCAAGCTAGGCTTCAACAGCATGTGAACTGAGAAACTTCAGATGTATTAGCTGGATTTAGAAAGGGCAGAAGAATCAGAGATCAAATTAACAACATCCTCTGGATCATAGAAAAAGAAAGGGAATTACAGAAATATGTCTACTTCTGCTTCACTGACTAAGTTGAAGTCTTTGACTGTATGGATCACAACAAACTGTGGAAAATTCTTAAAAAGATGGAAATATCAGACCACCTTACTTGCCTCTTGAGAAACCTGTTCGCAGGTCAAGAAGCAACAGTTAGAATGGACATGGAATAATGGACTGGTTCCTAATTGGGAAAGGAGTACATCAAGGCTGTATATGTTGCCCTGCTTATACAACTTATATGCAAAATACATCATGCAAAACACCAGGCTGGATGAAGCTCAAACTGTAATCAAGATTGCTGGAAGAAATATCAATAACCTCAGATTTGCAGATGACACCACCCTAATGGGAGAAAGTGAAAAGGAACTAAAGAGCCTCTTGATGAAAGTGAAAGAGGAGAGTGAAAAAGCTGGCTTAAAATTCAACATTCAAAAACTGAGATCATGACATCTGGACCCACTACTTCTTGGCAAATAGATGGGGAAAATGAAAACAATGACAGACTATCTTCTTGGGCTCCAAAATCACTGTGAATGGTGACTGTAGCCATGAAATTAAAAGACACTTACTCCTTGGAATAGAAACCATGCCAAACCTAGACAGTGTGTTAAAAAGCAGAGAGATCACATTACTGACTTTGTCCATATAGTCAAAGCTATTGTTTTTCTAGTAGTCTTATATGGATATGAGAGTTGGATCATAAAGAAGGTTGAGCACTAAAATTGATGCTTTCAAACTGTGGTGCTGAAGAAGACTCTTGAGACTCACTTGGACTGCAAGGAGATCAAACCAGTCAATCCTAAAGGGAATCAACCCTGAATATTCATTGGGGGGACTGTTGCTGAAGCTAAAGCTAATGCAAAGAGAAATGGGAAAACCCTGATCCTTTCAAAAATGAAGGCAAAAAGAGGAGGTGGCAGAGGATGAGATGGTTATATAGTGTCACCAACTAAATGGACATGAATTTGAGCAAACTCTGGAAGATAATTGAGGACAGAGGAGCTTGGCATGCTGCTGTCCATGGGATCACAAAGAGTTGGACATCACTTAGCAACTGAACAGCGACAATGACAATATCCTATTGCAATATATACATACATACACATACATATATATACACACACTTTTTTCTTTATCTTTTTATCCAGCAAGATACAGCACTTAGGTGTTTCTATGTCTTGGCTCTAGTGAACAAGGTTTATACATTTTCTGATGAAAAACTGTGGTCTTTTGTACCATCAATATCTTCTTTACCCCTGAATATCTCCTTTTTTCTCTAATTGTTTACAAGAATTTTTCTTTATCTTTACTTTTGAGAAGTTTAATTAGTATCTGTAAGAGCATGACTTTCTTTACTTTTTTTTTTTTTTTCACTTGAGACTCACAGAACTTCCAGAATCTGAAAATTTATTAATTTTTCCAGCTTGGGGAAGTTTCTGATCATTATTAATACAATTTTTTTTTCATTCACCAATTTCTCTTCTCTTGCTGGGACTCAAGTGGCACAAATGTTAAACAAATGCATCATTAATATTTTCCTGCACAAATAGAACTTCTCCAAAGTTGTATTTTTTCACCTTTTTCCTTCTTTCTTTCAGATGGATAATTTACACTGACCTGTCTGCCAGTTCACCAGCTCTTTCCTCAGCCATTGCTGTTTTGCTCTTTAGCTGATACATTCTATTTTTAAGTTCTGAAGCTACTATTTGCTTCTCTTTAAGTTTTTATTTCTCTGTTGTAAACTCCTTTCCATCCATTTCAATTGTATCTCTACCTCTTTGACAGAATTATTAACACATTTATTATTATTGTCATAAAGTCTTATGTTGTCATGTCTTTATAAGACTTATAAGTCTTTATAAGTCTGTCATAAAGTCTTTGAATGTTATGTTGTGTCGACTCTCAGTCCCATTCAAATCTCCTGAAAAATGTTAATATTTTAACAGGCCATCAGTACAGATAGGATCAGATTCCAGGTTCTGTCCTGCTTTTGTGAGTAGTAGTTCCAGTCTTAGATTCGTTTGGAGCCTTTTGTTGCACTGCATTGGGTCTGCTCTGTGTCACTAAGGAATTCTTTAAGACTTATGTGATGATTTAAACCTTACTTTGGTTCCCAAGTCTCTGCCACACTTGTCTGGGTCTCTCCTCCACATTCACTGCCCCAGATGAGCTCAAGGGTGTGTGGACTCATACAGAGAATGAAGAATCCCCCGTTCTGCTGTCTTCTCTGTAGGATTTCTACCTCTGATATGAAAGTGTTTTTTTCTGGTGCCTCTGGCCAGAAAATGTTTATGTACACTTGCCTTTGATGTAGGTACAGTTCCATAATCAGGACCTATTTTTGTGACAAAACTACAGAAGAAAAATATGAACTAAACACACGAACAGGGACTACTTCTACCATCCTCCCTCCACAGGGGTGTTTTTCATGATGCCTCTGGACAAAAAGTAGGGATTTTAACTCAAGACTCCTTAGATGACATATGGAAACCATCTATAAGCCCCTATGTCCTTGTCTTTTGAAGTAAAAGGCTGACTCAAAACTTAATGATAGGGAAACGTGAAGATGTAGAAACAAAGAATGGGCTTCCCCGGTGGCTCTGATGATAAAGAATGTGCCTTCAATGCAGAAGACCCAGGTTTGGTCCCTGGGTCAGGAAGAAACCCTGGAGAAGAGAATGGCAACCCATTCCAGTATTCTTGCCTGGAGAATTCCAAGGAAAGAGGAGCCTAGCGGGCTGCAGTACTTGGGGTTGCAAAGAGTTGGACGCAACTGAGTAACTAACACACATACACACATACACAGAAAATAAGAATAGCTCTTGAGCTGAGGAACTGGTATCAATTTGGGCTATAGATCTGCCATGTGGCAGAATCAACAAACCCATTTTTCTCTGAAAGATATATACACAATGGCCTGACACATATTACTATAGTGTTTTTTATAGGAAGCAGACACCCTCCGGATGAAAACTGCTGACCACAGGCACATAGATTCGAAACCAGTTGGAAAGAGAGGGTTGATGATGCTGACTTCTAATTACCTCACAATCAGAAGATTGTCCATGAGTTGATCACTCCCTGCTCCTTGAATCATTACTATAAGATTAACCCCAACCCCTCCAAGGTGGGACACACAGACTCGAAGGCATTAGTCTACTGTGTACCCCTTTGCCTGGCAAAGTAATAAAGCTATTTATTTTGGCTTTACCCAAAACTGTGTCTCTGAGATTTAATCCAGCACTGGTGCACAGAGGCTGAATTTCAGTGGTGATAAGACTCCACACTGGGGACCCACACTCAGCTCAAAGCCATGAGAAGTAAACAATATGGGAACTTCATTCTCTCAGGAGTTGTCACTCCAGTTTTAGCTCCTCTCCACAATACACCTTCTTTTATTTATGTAATTAAGAGAGTCCTCCAGTGGTTATTTATTGTATTCTGGCCAGAGATTTTAGTAGTAATCATAGGGGGAGTGTGGCCATAGAAAGCTTAGTCATTTTTTGTAGGAACTAGAAACTCTGTCATTGTAATTTGATTTCTTTTTTAAAATTATAAGAGGTCTTCCATGATTCTTGTTATTCAAATCCTTGTTCATAAGGTATCTTGCATTTATTAGTTTTAAAATATTTGAAATAAAATATCTTCATTACAGAACAGTAACATAAAGCTTTTTTCCCCAAGCAGCTCCAAGAATTTGCATGAAAAACTACATGACTGTGTATAACTTTCCTCAAGCAAGTTTCTTTTCCATTTATTTTTATTAGTTGGACACTAGTTACTTTACAATATTGTAGTGGTTTTTGCCATACATTGACATGAATCAGTTATGGATTTACATGTGTTCCCCATCCTGAACCACCCCCCCCCCAACTCCCTCCCCATCCCATCCCTCTGGGTCTTCCCAGTGCACCAGCCGTGAATACTTGTCTCATGCATCCAACCTGGGGTGGCGATCTGTTTCCCACTTGATAATATACCTGTTTCAATGCTGTTCTCTCAGATCATTCCACCCTCGCCTTCTCCAAAAGTCTGTTCTATACATCTGTGTCTCTTTTTCTGTCTTGCATATAGGGTTATCGTTACCATCTTTCTAAATTCCATATATATGCATTGGTATACTGTATTGGTGTTTATCTTTCTGGCTTACTTCACTCTGTATAATGGGCTCCAGTTTCATCCATCTCATTAGAACTGATTCAAATGTATTCTTTTTAATGGCTGAGTAATATTCCATTGTGTATATGTACCATAGCTTTCTTATTACACGCCAGTCAGAAGGGATGCAAGTTTCTTTTTCTGAAAAAAAAAAAAAAAAAAAGTTCAAGATTGAGTGGAAGGTACAGGGGTTTCCCTGCCCGCACACGTGCCCAGCCTCCCCCACTTACCCTGCAGGAGTGGTGCCTTTGTTACCATCTACACTGACACGTCCTTATCACCTGGAGTTCTTACTGTACATCAGGGCTCATTGCTGGCGCTGCACATGTGTGGGTCTGGACAAATGTGTGTTACCTTTATAGCATCATATAGAGCAGTTCCACTGCTCTCTGCCTGCTCATCTCTCTCCCCCCAGTTGCATTAACTTTTAAAGGTGTCCCTGTATATAATTATTAATATTGTTTATACCTTCCTGATAAACCCACTTGCTAAAGCATCTTATTCTCTGGTTGTCGCAGCTGATCCCTCTTTAACTCTGGGCGGACCTAATCGAATCGGCTGTAACTAACGATACTTTGCCACGTGCTGTGCTAAGCCTAGTGTTTCCGGTCTTGTCTGCCTCCCCACTGCATGGGGTTCTGGGCACTGGAGTGCGTTGCCACGTCCTCTTCCAGGGAATCTTCCCGACCCAGGGACCAAACCAGGGTCTCCTGCGTCTCCTGCAGGTGGGTTCTTTCTCGCTGAGCCACCGGGAAAGCCCATTTTGCCGCATACTTTCTAGTATTTTCCTAGCACTTATTTTTTTTTACGAAATTGCATTGACTCAGAAAAGCAGTAAGTGGTGAAATTGTAGGTCCCAGCTGTATTTCTTTCTCAAAATAGGAAAATTTTAGGAGAATTTAATCAAGGGAGTATTTATTAAAGGTATAAGTAGGGATTTGGCAAAACATCAAGAGAAGATGGCAAGATCTGGGCTAGAAAAAGTCAGAGCCTTTGCTCCCTAGGCCTGAAGCCCTGTGAAGAGAGCAGGGCCTGGGAAGCAGGACTCTTTGGCGGGGTGATCTATGGAGAAGATGGCATGGCCCCGGGGTGGGGGGCAGTATCCAGGTCCTCCTTTCTTTCCAGTTAGACTTTACAGAAAAACCAACAGAACACTTTAAGAACTCTGTACTCACCACCCACAAGGAACAACTGTTAACATTTTGACATGATTTATTCAGATCAAACAAAAATTCCATGACTAATACATTTATAATCCTCCTCTATCTGTTCTTCCCTCCCCAAATCTAATTCTCCCTTCCTCTTCTGAGATACTCTCTCCCATGCATTTTTGTGTCTTTACAATTTTACATAGAGGCAGATATAGATATACACAATGTCTAAAAAATCCATAGGAATGTGCAGTGCTTTTACAACAATACTTGCTGTTTGTAAATGTATTTTTTTAACTGAAGTATAGTTGGTTTGCAATGTCATATTAGCTTTAGGTACAGCAAAGTGATTCAGCTATATATGTAAGAACCTGAAAAAGAATGTATATGTACACTCTTTTTCAGGTTCTTTTCCCTTGTAGGTTATTATACCATAAACAGGTTGTGGTTGATAATCTTCTATCTATATTAATAGTAGTGGATATATGTTAACCCCAGACTCCTAATTTATTCCTCCCATACACAGTTTCCCTTTGGTAAACATAAGTTTGTTTTCTATGCCATTAGCCTGTTTCTCTTTTGGAAATAAGTTCATCTTATTACATTTTTTGGATTCTACATATAAGTGGTATTATATGATATTTGTCTTTCTCTGACTTACTTTCGTCACTGTGATAATCTCTAGGCCTATCCATGTTGCTGCAAATGGCATTATTTCATTCCTCTTTGTGACTGAGTAATGTTCCATTGTGATACTTGCCTTTTCAACTTGACTTATGTTTTTGAGGTTTACCTATGTTATACATTTCAATCTAGTAATTCATTTTAATTATGTGGATATACCAACATTTATTTATCTATCTTATCTTCAGTGGTAGGTAGTGGAATGTACTCTGGTTTTTCACTATGACTTGCAAGAACTACTTGAGAAATGACTTTGATATACTTTGGGCTGTGTAATCTTATTACATGATACTAAGAGACCCTTCAAAATGGTTGTATCAATACCATGCAGTCCTGGGGCAAGAGGCAAACATATTATGACTGATTTTTAAAATGTGATTTCAGTGTAACTTTTTGATAAAAGGCATTGAGATTGTGTGTGATTGTTAAATATGAAACACAATCTGCAGAAATGCAGTTCTTTAAAACACTGAAGAGAAAGTTAGTTGTTTTTTAAAGCACAAATGGTTATGGCCAGAATATCTTTTAGAAGATCTCAAATGAGAAAAACACATATTTTAAAAATTGTTTCATCAGGAGCTATTGAACATGATGATAGGGATTTGTATACTAGATTTACCTACTATTGGTAAGTAAACCTAGAGTTGGTTTATATTACCAACTGTAGAGGGACATTGACAAGTCACTTAACCTATGTCTTTAAACTTCAACTTCTTACTTTTAATATACTGGTAAAAATACACTAAAAAAAAATAATATGTTTCTGATAACCTTACATGTTGATTGTGAAGCTGATTTTTATTCATCATCAAAGTTCCCAACGTATAAGAAAATATGCTCTTATGCAAAAGCAACCATAGACAATATGCAAATGAATGAACAGCGCTGTGTTCCAACACAAGTATATGGGCACTGAAATTTGAATTTTCATATAGTTTGGAATGAATATTCAGGACTGATTTCCTTTAGGATGGACTGGTTTGATCTCCTTGCAGTTCAAGGGACTCTCAAGAGTCTTCTCCAACACCACAGTTCAAAAGCATCAATTCTTCAGTGCTCAGTGTTCTTTATGGTCCAGCTCTCACATCCATACATGACTACTGCAAAAGCCATAACTTTGACTAGATAGAAATTTGCCAGCAAAGTAATGTCTCTGCTTTTTAATATGCTGTTTAAATAGGTCATAACTTTTCCTCCAAGGAGCAAGCATCTTTTAATTTCATGGCTGTAGTAACAATCTGCAGTGATTTTGGAGCCCAAGAAAATAAAGTTTCTAATTGTTTCCATTGTTTCCCCAGCTATTTGCCATGAAGTGATGGGATGGGATGCCACGATCTTCATTTTTTGAATGCTGATTTTTAAGTCAACATTTTCATTCTCCTTATTCACTTTCATCAAGAGGCTCTTCCTCTTTGCTTTCTGCCATAAGGGTGGTGTCATCTGCATATCTGAGGTTACCGATATTTCTCATGGCAATCTTGATTCCAGCTTGTGCTTCATCCAGCCCAGAATTTTACATGATGCACTTTGCATAGAAGTTAAAAAACCAGGGTGACAATATACAGGCTTGACGTACTCCTTTCCCAATTTGGAAACATCCTATTGTCCCATGCCCGGTTCTAACTGTTTCTTCTTAAACTGCATACAGATTTCTCAGGAGGCAGGTAAGGTTGTCTGGTATTCCCATCTCTTTAAGAATTTTCCACAGTTTGTTGTGATCCACACAGTCAAAGGTTTTGGCGTAGTCAACAACGCAGAAGTAGATATTTTTCTGGAAATCTCTTGCTTTTTCTCTGATGCAGTGGATGTTGGCAATCTGATCTGTGGTTCCCCTGCCTTTTCTAAATTCAGTTTGAACATCTGGAAGTTCTCAGTTCACATACCTTTGGAGCCTAACTTGGAGAATTTTGAGCATTATTTTGCTAGCATGTCAGATGAGTGCAACTGTGTGGTAGTTCAAACATTCTTTGGCGTTGCCTTTCTTTAGGATTGGAATGAAAACTGACCTTTTCCAGTCCTGTGGCCACTGCTGAGTTTTCCAAATTTGCTGACATATTGAGGGCAGAACTTTAACAGCATCATCTTTTAGGATTTGAAATAATTCAACTGGAATTCCTTCACCTCCACTAGCTTTGTTCATAGTGATGCTTCCTAAGACCCACTTGACTTCTCATTCCAGGATGTCTGATTCTAGGTAAGTGATCACACCATCCAGGTTATGAAGATCTTTTTGTATAGGTCTTCTGTGTGTTGTTGCCACCTCTTCTTAATATCTTCTGCTTCTGTTAGGTCCATACCATTTCTGTCCTTTATTGCCCCCATTTTTGCATGAAATAGTTCCTTGGTATCTCTAATTTTCTTGAAGAGATATCTAGTGTTTCCCATTCTATTGTTTTCCTCTATTTCTTTGTATTGATCACTGAAGAAGCCTTTCTTATCTCTCCTTGCTCTTGTTTGGAACCCTGCATTCAAATGGAAATATCTTTCCTTTTCTCCTTTGCCTTTCACTTCTCTTATTTTCTCAGCTATTTGTAAGTCCTCCTCAGACAATCATTTTGCCTTTTAGCATTTCTTTTTCTTGTGGATGGTCTTGATCACTGCCTCCTGTGCAATGTCCCAAATCTCCCTCCATAGTTCTTCAGACACTCTGTCTGTCAAATCTAATACCTTGACTTTACTTGTCACTAAGAGGTTCGATTTAGGTCATGCCTGAATGGTCTAGTGGTTTTCCCTACTTTCTTCAATATAAGTCTGAATTTGGCAATGAGTTCATGATCTGAGCCACAGTCAGCTCCTGGTCTTTTTTTTTTTTTTTTTTTTTTTTTTTTTGCTGTCTGTGTAGAGCTTCTCTATCTTTGGCTGCAATGAATATAATCAATTTGATTTTGGTAATGACCATATGGTGATGTCCATGTGGAGAGTCGTCTCTTGTGTTGTTGGACGAGGGTGTTTGTATGACCAGTGCATTCTCTTGGCAAAGCTCTGATAGCCTTTGCCCTGCTTCATTCTGTACTCTAAGGCCCAACATACCTGTTACTCCAGGTATCTCTTGAGTTCCTACTTTTGCATTCTAGTCCTCTACAATGAAAATGGCATCCCTTTTTTTGGTGTTAGTTCTAGAAAGTCTTGTAGGTCATCATAGAACTGTTCAACTTCAGCTTCTTTGGCATTAGTGGTTGGGGCATAGACTTGGATTACTGTCATAGTTTGCCTTCGAAATGAAGAAGATCAGTCTGTCTTTTTGAGACTGCACCCAAGTACTTCATTTCAGACTCTTTTGTTGACTATTTTGGCTACTCCATTCCTTCTAAGGGATTCTTGCCCACAGTAGTAGATATAATAGCCATCTGAATTAAATTTACCCACTCCAGTTCATTTTAGTTCACTGACTCCTAAAATGTTGATATTCACTCTTGCCATCTCCTGTTTGACCACTTCCAATTTACCTTGATTCATGGACTTTAGCATTCAAGGTTCCTATGCAGTATTGTTCTTTACAGCGTTGGACTTTGCTTCCATCACCAGTCACATCTACAGCTGGGCGATGTTTTTGCTTTGTCTCTGTCTCTTCATTCTTTCTGGAGTTATTTCTCCACTCTTCTCCAGTAGCATATTGGACACCGACTGACCGGGGAGCTCATCTTTCAGTGTGATATCTTTTTGCCTTTTCATCCTGTACATGGGGTTCTCAAGGCAAGAATACTGAAGTGGTTTGCCATTCCCTTCTCCAGTGGAAAAGTTTTGTCAGAACTCTCCACTATGACCCATCCGTCTTCAGGGACCCTACTTGGCATGGCTCATGGTTTCACTGATTTAGACAAGGCTGTGATCCATGTGATCGGTTTGGTTAGTTTTCTGTGACTGTGGTTTTCACTCTGTGTGCCCTCTGATGGATGAGGATAGAGACTTGTGGAAGCTTCCTTATGGGAGAGACTGATATTAATAATAACTTTTGAATATTATATGATTCCTAGGTCATATTAAGTTTTACTCATTGTCTCCAAAATATCTTTTAGATTGTTTTTTCCCAGCAAGTGTCCATTCAAAGTTTATACCTTCCATTAAACTTTTATGAGTCTCCAGGCTCTTTTAATCTAAAATAATCCAGACTTTTCTTCTCCTATGGCCTTTATTTTTGAAAAGTCTGGACTGGTTGCCTTGCACTATGTTCAAGATTCTTGGTTTGTAAATTATTTTTCAGTGTTGTAATTTAATTTATCTTTCTATTCCTCATATTTTCTGTGACTGAAAGTTGGATATAAATTTTTTTTTTTTTTTTAGATTCAGGGTAAACTTTTGGCAAGGTTGCTCCATAGGTGGTACTGTGTGCTTTCCATTTCATCTCATCAGGAAGCAAAAAACATCTGCCTGTCCCAGGTGGTGATTTACAGATTCTCCATCATGAAGATATAGTGTCTTTTGCAATCAGCCAGCATTCTCTACAGGGACTCTCTGGCACCTTGTAAATAATCCTGTTTCCCACCCACCAGCCCCACTAATGGCCTGGGCATTCATTAATCATCATCTGAATAAATCATTATATGGAAGGATCATTTATTTTTTAATTGCTCTTAAATTGAAGGGTATAATTATTTCAAAGGAACTTGTAGGAACCACTATTACTTGGTAGAAATTTCCTAAGATAGGTTCATGTGAGACAGTTGTCCTGTTCTTACCTCTTGTGGCTATCTGTTCAGGGATTCAAGGTGGCAGAAAGCAGAAGAATGAGAAACCTGCCCCATGGGCTCACTGTGTAAAAGATTCAAAGCATTCATAAGCACTCTCCCTCTCTTCCACTGTCACCATGACAACATAAGTAAGTCTGGCTAGCACCTTATCATTTCATTAAGGCTTCCTGTGCTTACGCTCCTTGTTCCACTGAAAGGAATGCCCTTCATATTTGTTATATTCAGAATGAATATACATGTCTGAAAACCTGGAGGTGGGTGGAGTGTCAGGATGAACGCTGTGGAACCTGTGTTTCACCAGTGGCCTCATCACCTTTTTTCTTTATTTAAAATCACAAGGTTTTTATTTGTTTCAACAGCTAATGCCTTGTTTTACAAATGCTGTTTTTAAGTGTCTTTATTTGACATTATACTCAGTTCTATGCATTGCATATATAAAAAAGAAAGAAAAGATTTATCTCCTGGAGAAATGAAGCATCAAAGTGCAGAAAAAGTCAATGTGAGAGACCTCTGGTTTCAAGACAAGACAATTCTGTCCTCAGAGGTAGACACACTTCTTCCTATGGATCCCTTCTAGGAACAGCAGAAACCCCATCCCTGGACATCATACGTACGGTAAACAGAAGCCTTGGAAATAAGAAGAGAAAAGGGCATCCTCCCAGGGGCCTGAGGATTGTATGTGACCATTGTAGAGATCCTTTGCTTTTCTTCATGCCTCACAGGCCTCATATATCCTGGACTGGCTTCTGGAGGAGGCTCCAGGAACCCAGACATGGTCCAGAGAGCATGCATCATAAGAGCCCCAAGGGAAGCTCGCTCTCTTGAATCCAAGGGCCAGAAAAGGCTCAGCCGAGCAGGACCGAGAAGGTTAGACAAAACTCCAGCTAAACACACCCTTCACTGGGCTAACTTCCTAGTGGGAAGCCTGACCCCCTCCCTTGCCCAGCAGTGATGACGTGATCCTGTCTTCCTCCGACTTCCATTTTTATATTCAACTGTTATGTAAAATGTAACAAGCAGGGTGAAGGATATACAGAGCCTCTCTGTGCTATTTTTGCAACTTCTTATGAATCTTATTATTTCAAAATGAAAGGTTAAATTAAAAAGTCAGACTGTTTGGATGATATTTTTCCTTTCCTACCTAGGTTATCTGTAGTTACTTTGCTATACCTTGACTGGGTTCAGTGTCTCCCAACAAAACAATTAGAAGGAACAGCTGCCTTCCTATTTGATTCTGGTACAATGTCCATAGAGTGTAAATTTGGAAGGACGTACCATTTAGAAATGGGCAACTTGTTCTTTTTTTTTTTTTTTTTTTACTTTTTGTTGAGGTAGCATTGGTTTATAACCTCATCAAGTTTCATGTGTACAACATTCCGTTTCTACTTCTGTTTACTCTACAGCATGCCAAGTCAGATGGAGAAGGATCAATGCCATATGACTTTACTCATGTGAAATCTGAAGTACAAGCAATGAACAAAGCAAGTTCATCTTTTTATAGTAAAGTCAATTGTAATATCCAAACACTACAATGAAGTAGATATTTACCAAGAATAAAATGCATATATAAATTGTACTATGGTCATACAATGTAATATGTATAGTTATACAGCAAGAACATTAATGGTTTGCTGTAAAAAAATATATCAAAGGAGATAATTTCAAAAATACTATATCAAGCAATGAAACCAGATACTGCTGCATTATTCCATTTATATAAAGTCTCAAAACAAACAATATTAATCTATGATGTTTAAAATGGTACTGACAGTTATAAGTCTTCCATGGTGTTTTAATGCTTCATTTATTTTCTTGTTATGTATTTTTAAAGTTGTGTCATTCTGCAATAATTTATTGAGTTATACATTAGAGTTTGTGCATTTTTATCTATAAATGCTACTCCTCAGTAAAATATGCAAGCTTATTTTTAAGTGAAAGATCTCAGGGATATTTTGGTGGTTCTGTTATGAGAATCCAAAAGAGAAAGATACCAGGGGCAAAGAGAGGAAACCAGGGGAACACTTTTATAACAAAACAACACTCAACTCGATGGAAAGTAATAATGTATCCTTTTCCTTAATTACTCATTTCAATATAATTCAGTACAAATTTTATGTAAGAACAATGGCTGCTGAGAGGAACATACATGAAGGGGAGCTCCACTTATGACCCACTCCTTAAGGTGGGACACAGCAGTAAGCAAGGTAGAGAAGGTTCCTGTTTTCCTGGATCTAGGAAATGCTCACTCCTAGGATGCTGCCTGGAATCTTCTAGAGGCAAATTAATGTAACAATGTTAGATGGTGTTCAGGGTCTCTAGCCTGAAGTAGAACAAAATATAACAGCCACAAATATCCAAGGAGGCTATACTGGGGACAGTGAATTAGACTTGCTTTCTTTGTGAGAAGTATGGAAAGTGGCAAGGAAGTTTTCTAGTCAGGAAACTTGGCCCTAAAAAACAGGCCACTTTAAGAAGTGTTCAGTGTCTTTCCATCACACATTTTTGAGTGAGCAAGGGATCACATTTTATGAAGACTGTGGTACAGAAAGGTGTGAAGGATCGGCAGATCCCTCTGACAGCATGGTCCTGGGAGTCCAGTGTACAGGGTAAGATTCCTAGAAGGCCCCCAGAAGAAGAAAACATGGCATGGCTTTCTTGACATGAGAGAAACCGTTTTGACCTAAGCCATTGTGTGATCTAAGCCTGCCTGCAATGCTTGCCCTAGAACACATCTCAGTAATTAGTGATCTCAAGGTAACAAAGGGATGCAGGAACAGAGGAAAGGCAGTCAAACAATAGCATGTGGAAAAAGCAGAGTCCTAGTTCCTCCTCAAGAGATGCACATAATAACGTATCATTGAGTTCTGTAGGAACTGAGGCCCCCATCCAGGCAGAAGACAGAATGATGATGTTGACCATACCCCCCAACCAACTTCAATTATTTAAAGCTTGGATGCAGTTGACCTCTGCCTAGTTCTATGCTAATTATTCACTCAGGCCCCCTCATGAATGCTCATGTATCCTTAGCTTAAACATTCCCAGTTTTGCTGTTGGGGAGATCCTACTTTGGGAAAGATCCCCAGTGTTCTTACTTGAGGAAAGAATAAATCTTTTTCCTCATCTTTGGTTTGGTTGTATTTATTGGCTCGACATACTCACCAAGAGTCAAACCCAGGTTTTGGGTAACATAAGCACATATTGTTGTCCCCCTCAAGTTTCCCTGAGGGTTGCCAGGTATAAAAAAGGAGGCAGTTAGAGTTGACTCTTAGATGAATAGCAATTTTTCAGTACATGTAAGTCCTATGGAATCTTTGTCTTGTAATTGCAGTCATCTGGAAGCTCAGGTTCAAGGGCACCCTTCCTCTCCATCCCTGTTTGCTTCTAGAGTTGGTACCTGCAGCTTCCCACATAAGGCCAGAGGGTTTCTGGGGGCTCTTCATCCTTAAGGACAGAGACCTGGAAATGTTTGGAATTTACTTCCCCCATCAGTTCAGTTCAGTTGCTCAGTTTTGTCTGACTCGTTGCTATCCCATGGACTGCAGCACACCAGGCTTCCCTGTCCATCATCAACTCCCAGAGCTTGCTCAAACTAGTGTCCATCAAGTTGGTGATGCCATCCAACCATCTCATCCTCTGTTGTCCCCTTTTCCTCCTGCCTTCAATCTTTCCCATCATCGGGGTTTTTTCCAATGAGTCAGCTTGTCTCATCAGGTGGCCAAAGTATTGGCACTTCAGCTTCAGAATCAGTCCTTCCAATGAATATTCAGGGCTGATTTCTTTTAGGATGGACTGGTTGGATCTCCTTGCTGTCCATGGGACTCTCAAGAGTCTCCTCCAACACCACAGTTAAAAAGCATCAATTCTTCAGCACTGAGATTTCGTTATAGTCCAACTCCGACATTCATACATGACTATTGGAAAAACCATAGCTTTGACTAAATGAACCTTTGTCAGCAAAGTAGTGTCTCTGCCTTTTAATATGCCATCTAGGTTTAACATGTTTCCCCATGGGGTCCACCAGTCACTCATTGCAGGGCAGACCAGTCTCTTGCCCCACCTGAGGCAATGTGTCACTCACATTGTTCCGGAGCTCTCAGTGGGTTCAGGCTAGGGTTGGGTTTTGTCTGAACTTGCACTGTCCCTTCACCTTTCCCTGTTCTGTTTCCCTCATGTACTTATAGGATTCCTGTGGGAAAAATTCCTTGATAAATTATTGGCACATGAATTGTATAATAGTGTCCTCTTCTGGGGAGTCTAACCTGAGGCAATTCTGAAATAAAAGGTGAAAATATAGATATGGCCCTGAGGTTCCCATAATAAGAAACATTGCCTAAATAGACATAAACTCAGGAAATTCTTTCTTCAAATTATTGTTTGATGTTAGTAGAAAAGGATTAGAGTAAAACTTGAAAACTGTACAGTGTTGTCTATAAAAGGAAAGTCTTTTTGATATTCAAAGTCTTATAGTCAAAAGAAAGAGTTTTAAAAATGGTCCTGTTGAGGAGCAGAGCCTGGCCCTTCATCCTCGCCAAGGTCTCACCCACAGACCGTCCAGCCAGATGGCGCTGAAGGCTCTGATTGGGGAATTAACGCCTCCTTCAGGGACCTCTAAATTTAGCACTTCCCAAAACTTGAAGTGTGCAACCAGAACTTCACATAGGAAAGTTCAGTGACACACTGAAGATGCCCATCTTGCAATTACCTTTGTAAAATTCCCTGCTTGTGGAATAGTTTAACATATACTTCTGGAGGTTTGTTCTCCCCTCTCCCCGGGCCCAATCACCAGTCGAGGTGCAGGAGACTTTGGAGAGTCTGTTCCTCATGCTCCCCCTTGGCGCCTCCCTGCTTTAAGCAGTTACCAAGGAACCAAGGCTCCCTTTGTTGTAAATTACTGGGGTGAGCCAGAAAATCAAAGGCAGGAAGAAACACAGAAAGGAAAAGGGAGCATTTGACACTTATTAGTGAGTAACTTACTCCTCCGGAAGGAACTCACTTTGAAGCAAAAGCATCTTCGCAAAACAAGGAGGCAGAAGAGCATGACTGACCAGCCACGTGGCTGTGTCTGAGCCTCAGGAGGTGCGTGAGTGCAGGTGCTGTGTGGGCTGTTTGCTGGCAAGGCAAGGAGTCGACTCTGGTTTTCATTTCTCAGTATCTCCTGTTGATGGTGCTAGAAAAGAAGTTTTTCTTTTTCTTATCTCAAGCAGAACGGCTTTTCCTGTTCCTGAAACCCACTCTGGGCTGGGCTTGTGCAAGTAGGAAAAATTTACAGGTAGAGAAACGTAACACCCCTAGGAAACCTGAATAAATCGTTGGAATAGTTTCCACTTACTGGATGCCAGCAACGTACCAATGACTCTGTGTGTATTATCTCATTTAACACATTATTATTACATTTACTTCATAGAGAGGGAACTCAAGACTTCAGGGAATAAAGAACTTGGCCAAGTTCAGTTAGGTAGAGAGGGATGGGAGCTGGGATTCTCACCCCATTCCTCTGTTTACAAACCCCACATCTAACCATTGCACAAACCTACCTGAAAGAGAAGTCTCAGAAGATTGACCTAAAATAAGATCATATTTTCCCAAATACCACTGGTGGCCCTGGCTTCAGTTTACATGATTGGTTTGTTGTATATACATCTGTGTGTGCACTGCCAGGGTTTCCTTGACCATCTGTCAGACTTACTGGAGAATAGATTTGAGAAAATACAAGATTATCAAGTTATGACTTCCACAGATGAAACAATTAGAGAGAAAATGTAATTTTTTTTTTCTGCTCTGGATTTAAAAGAAATTATCCCTGTTCAAAGAAAGAGTGAGCTTGTCTTTGGATTAATGAGTTTTTACTTAAGCAAAGACAGCATCAAGTGAGAACTGAAATGAAAGATCCCCTATGCTCTGGGATTCCAGATTCCAGATATTGTCTGAGCTATGGCTGCACTGATGAGGTTACATTTTAATATGCAGCAGTGCACTGAGACACACCCATGCAGAGTCCCAATCAATACGTTGTGCAAGTGTTATAGAAATGTGTTTACCTTCTATTAAAAAGAATTTGCTTTCTACTCTCATCAAGATTGTACTGACTGGATGGCTGACCTACTTTTGCTGCAGTGTTTGATTTGCTTTTAATCATAGAAATTACAGTGCCCTGATCACTGGGATTGTCCCCAGGATGTTGGTTTTTTTCTTAATGTTATTGTTACCCAGATTCTACTGCTGTGTTGCCAGTATGATGCCTGTGAATGTTCCAGGGGTGGCGTGAGAGGTCTTAGAAACTTGTTAGGGGTCAGTAAAGCCTGTTATCAAGATTTCTCCAGTGGTTGCTGGACTGACCTCATTGTGGAGAGCTACACCTTGACATGGCCCTGGGAAACCTGAGTTGCTCTGATCATGTTCTAGAAATAGAAGGGTTCTGTTGGGAGATCCAGCAGAGTCAACCATTCAAGGTTTACAGCATAGACTTTTCCAAGTGAAATGAAAATCTTCCCAGAAAAAAACTGACTTTAGAAACCTTGTTCTTACATCTCCCTCCCTCTCTGTCTTTCTCCTTTCATCCCTGTATTTGTCAATTTTGCAGCTACAACAAAGTGTCACAGGCTGAGTGACTTAAACCACAAACACTTATCTCCCCAGTTTTGGAGTCTGAGAAGTCTAAGATCAAGGTGCAGCAGTCAGGTGAGAGCTCCCTTCCTGGTGTGTCCCACATGGCAGAGACAGAGGAGGCACATTTTCTTTCTGTCTTTTCTTATAAGGGCATTAATCCCATCATGAAAGTTTTACATTCATAATCTAAATACCATCACATTGGGTATTAGGATTTCAACATATGCATTTGGGGAGGCACACCAACATGTGGTTCATAGCAATCTTCAAATTCAAAACATCTATTGCAAACCTTGTGTAATAAAATTCATATTTTATGTCAAGACACAAAAAAAGCTTAAATGTAAAATTCCTCCCTGCCCTTTGGCCTCCCCTCTACCACACTGTGCATTGTGTATCCACATTATTCATGGATCATTAGCAAGAATACCTGATCAATGATAAACAACAAGATTCTCCCAGAATCACCAAGACAATTCCTTAAAAGATAGCATTCCTTCTTGATCTTGTAAAGGGTCACATGACTCACCACCATGGCGCTTAAATCTCGATTACGTACTGTTTGATAAACAAACCTCTATTTCAAAAAAATATAGCTTTGACTATACAGACCTTTGTTAGCAAAGTAATGTCTCTGCTTTTTAATATGCTGTCTAGGTTTTTCATAGCTTTTCTTCCAAAGAGCAAGTGCCTTTTAATTTTTCGGCTGCAATTGTCAGGAGAAGCACACTGACTGAAACTGCCCACCCTGGCCAGGCATCGTAGTAACCATTTGCATGAGCTGTTTTATGACAGGACGTCCTGGTAAAGAACACAGAACAAATAAGCCACCACCAACTGGAAGAGTTCACAAAAGGTCAAAACGAAGCACCACATGTCCGACCACTTCCCAGAATCGTCACTGGCATCCATCTTGACTGAACAAGACGTGCACCGCCAGGAGGGACTCTGAGTCAGAATCATTGGCTGAAGAAAACCTGGAACCTAATCCCCTCACCATGAAACCTCAGACTGAGAGCCACGTGGCAGAGCTGTTCTGGGTCCCCTCACCCTGCTGCTCTCTGCTAGGGGGCACTTTCCTGTTAAAACCTCTTGCTTTGTCACCACATGTGTTGTCTCAGACAATTCATTTCTGAGTGTTGCACAAGAGCCTACTTTCAGGCCCTGGAAGAGGTCCCCCTTCCTGCAACACAGTCACCATCTGCAGTGATTTTGGAGGCCAAGGAATAAAAGTCTGTCAGTGTTTCCATCGTTTCCCCATTTATTTGCCATGAAATATGGAACCAGATGCCATGATCTTAGTTTTCTGAATGCTGAGCTTTAAGCCAACTTTTTCACTCTCTTCTTTCACCTTCATCAAGTTGCTCTTTAGTTCCTCTTCACTTTCTGCCATAAGTGTGGTGTCATTCGTATATCTGAGGTTACTGATATTTCTCCCAGCAATCTTGATTCCAGTTTGTGCTTCATATAGCTCGGCATTTCACATGATGTACTCTGTGTATATATATATGTTTTCCAGTAGCCATGTATGGATGTAAGAGTTGAACCATAAAAAAGGTTGAGTACTGAAGAATTAGGCTTTTAAACTGTGGTGCTGCAAAAGACTCTTGAGAGTCCCTTGAATAGCAAGGAGATCGAACCAGTCAATCCTAAAGAAAATAAACCCTGAATATTCATTGGAAGGACTGATGCTGAAACTTTAAAACTTTGCCAACCTGATGCGAAAAGTTGACTCATTGGAAAAGACAATGATGCTGGGAAAGATTAAGGGCAGGAGGAGAAGGGGACGACAGAGGATGAGATGGTGGATGGCATCACTAACTCAATGGACATGAGTTTGAGCAAACTCCAGGAGACAGTGAAGGACAGAGAAGCCTGGTGTGCTGCAGTCCATGGGGTCGCTAAGAGTCAGACATGACTGAACAACTGAACAACAAAAACAATAATTTGTGAAGTATTAACCCCTTTCATTTTCCCCAAGAAATAAGCACTCTATCATTCCTGCTTTTCATTTAAAAATTGCCATGGGTTCCAATACAGGAGACCCACTGCCTTGCCAGTGACCTTCTCCCATGCCAGGGTGCCGTGAGGACAATCATCTGTGTGAACAGACCTGTTGGGATGCCTCCTCCACCCTGATGGAGCTCATGGAGGCTGGAAGTCTAATGGCACAAAGCTTCTCCACTCCTAATTAATTCAATTGATAGTATAAAAAAATGGTGGTGTGAACTGCTTTTTATTCTTCTGGTTTGATGAAATACATATAGTCAAATCTAATTTATCTTCATTTTCACAGTAGTAGAGTGATGACTCAGGGAGCGAGGTGTGGAATTACAGGATGCTTGGAAGTTCCTCAAGGGAAGGCTGAATGTGGAGACCAATCTAACCCAACTCATTTTTAAAGACCTCTCAGCACAGGGAAGCACTAATTTACTTAAAGACCTTTGATATGCTAATTACAAATCATTCTTACCTACTCATTAGAGGAACTCCCCCAAGGAATTTCCTCATCCTTTTAATTCTGTACTAATTGCAGGTCTGTTCTTAAAGTGCAACAGAATGCTAAAGAATGAGACAAACCTGTGTTAGAATCCAGAATCTTCAGTTTACTGACTGTTCATTTTGAACAAGTCACCTAGCCCCCAAAGGTCCATTTTTCTTTACCTGTGAAATGAAGACAATCATATTCTTCCTTGGTTTGGAGCCTGTAAGGAGGAAATGACAGTCAACCTTGCTGATAGCGCTATGGAGAGTTTGTCTCCTGTGACATTCCGTGGATTAGTGTAATTTGAGGAAGCTATAGGAATTTTGTGTATTTATCAACATATCTCTTGTTTTTTGATTCTCTATAGTTTTCTTGCTTTTTAGGGTGTTTGAAGTCTACTTACTCCATGAAAATAGGGATATTTCAGACATCACCTGCCCACACAACTGTCTTTCTGTCCAAAGGTGGGTAAGAAGATAGAGCATAGTGATTTTCCAGGGGAGGCAGAGCAAAGTGTGGAGGAATTAAAAAAATTAAAATCAGGAAGACAAAATCCCACTGAGTGGATGTGGGACTGTCTAGTAGTGGAGGTTCCTTTGGAGAAGAACTTGGAGTCACCAACAGACTCGTTGGATGAAATGTTTCTTGTAGGCCAAATGTCGCACTGTTCCTGCTCTCTGTGAGTTTTAAGATCCCAGATGATAGGGACACCTGGGAGAATACAAAAGAAACACCTGCTGAGATTTGCCAGCTCAGGGACAGTTAAGATGACACCAAGGCATGTCAGCCAAGAGGTGGATGAAGTGGGGAAATTGAGACACGAAAGTAAGCAACTGTGTTGATGAGGGCATGTGATCTGTCTGGTTCTTGACATGTTGAGTTGAGGCAGTTTGTGAGACATCCTCATGGGTATTCCAAGTGACACATTCAGGGGAGAGACTGGGCTGGAAATGCTGGTCTGAGATCCATTAGCAAACAGATGGAAGTTGAAAACAAAAAGGGAATAAGATCCTCCCAAAGATATCTGGTTCAAGGGATGCAGACCCACGGGGTGCCTGTGAGGAACCAAAGCTGGAGGAACTAGAAGGAAACTTACCAACAGGATTTAAGCAGATGCAGTGCACTGATACCCTCTACTTCCATTTTACCCTCCCTCTAGGGTGAGATGTTGAAAGGGTAAAAGTAAAAACAAAACATTTCCCAGATGCACTGGTCACTACGGTTTCAGATGACAATTAGTCTGCCAGTTAAAAGCACCGACACAGCATGTGGATGATTACAGGGAGGCAGAGGTCACCTTTGTCCTCCTGGCCCTGCTAGCCAGCAAGCAATGAGGCCCTGCGTGTTGGGGGCAGCTACTCAGCTGGGGGCTAGACTCAGCAACCCAGCCTGTGGTCCTCGGCTCTGTGAGTGCCGAGAGGTTGGTAGAGAGGGCCCAGGTATGGGGACACAGCTGTGGCAGCTTCACCTCCTTGACTTCTATGTCATTGTTTCAGTGACATTCCTTCAACTCTCCTTCCTGGTGGAAGATCCCTGACATCCGGTTTATCCAGTGAATTTGGGGTAAACAGTGAATACCCTGGAGTAAAATCCGTTTTTCTTCAGAAATACTTAGAGTTTCTGCTTTCTTGCATGGAACTTGGATAAATAAAGGAAATTTAAGGAAGCCAGGAGAAAAGAATATTTCAAATGGAAGGTGTGAACTAAAGTACCATATGTCATCAAAAGCTAATACAAGTGAGAAGTAAAAGATGTCTACTGTATTTGGAAGTTGTTCTCTACCAAAGAGATCCAAGTGGTGTCTTGATAGGTTAAATATCTGGGCCACCTAGATAGTTGTGAATCCCATGGCAGTCTAATGATTTGGTATTCTTTCAGGCTTTCTTAATTAATTAATAGCTTTTAAAAAATCAACTAGTTTTATTAAAACTCATGCTCATTAAATAAAGTTTAGGAAAATAAGACAAAAAGAAGAAAAGTATCTATAATTCCTCAACCTGTAAAAAAAAAATGCATGAATATTAACATGTTCTCTTTGGGAATTCTTTTCTAGTAAAACAAAATGACTAGAAAAAATAGTTTGTTTGAAGTATAGTTGACATAGTGGTTCTGTTAATTTCAAGTGTACAGCAAAGTGGTTCAGTTGTACACACATATTCTTTTTTAGATTCTTTAAAATACATACACCACTATATATAAAAGGAAAAACAGTTTTCATTCCAATCCTAAAGAAAAGCGATGACAAACAATGTTCAAACTACCTCACAATTACATTCATTTCACTCACTAGCAAAGTAATGCTCAGAATTCTCGAAGTCAGGCTTCAACAGTGCATGAACCAAGAAGTTCCAGGTGTTCAAACTGGATTTAGAAAAAGCAGAGGAACCAGAGATCAAATTGCTAACATTCACTGATTCATACAAAAAGCAAGAGAATTCCAGAAAAAATATCTACTTCTTCATTGACTGCACTAAAGCCTTTCACTGTGTGGATCACAATAAACTGTGGAAGATTCTTCAAGAGATGGAAATACCAGACCACCTTACCTACCTCCAGAGAAATCTATATGCAGGTCAAGAAGCAACAGTCAGAACTGGACATGGAACAACAAGCTGGTTCCAAATTGGGAAAGGAGTGTGTCAAGGTTGTATATTTTCACCCTGCTTATTTAACTTCTATGCAGAGTGCATCATGTGAAATGCCAGGCTAGATGAAGCACAAAGTAGAATCAAGATTGCTGGGAGAAATATCAATAACCTCAGATATGCAGATGACACCTTCCTTATGGCAGAAAACAAAGAAGAACTAAAGAGCCTCTTGTTGAAAGTGAAAGACTAGAGTGAAAATATTGGCTTAAAACTCAACATTCAAAAAGTGAAGAACATGGCAGCCGGTCCCATAACTTCTTGAGAGAGAGATGGGTAAACAATGGAAACAGTGAGGGACTTTATTTTCTTGGGCTCCAAAATCACTGGAGATGGTGCCTGCAGTCACGAAATTAAAAGACACTTGCTCCTTGGAAGAAAAGCTATGACCAATCTAGACATCATATTAAAAAGCAGAGGCATTACTTTGCCAACAAAGGTCCATCTAGCCAAAGTCATGGTACTTCCAGTAGTCATGTATGGATGTGAGAGTTGGGCAATAAAGAAATCTGAGCACTGAAGAATTGATGCTTTTGAACTGTAGCATTGGAGAAGACTCTTGAGAGTCCCTTGGATGGCAAGGAGATCCAATAAGTCTGTCCTAAAGGAAATAAATCTTGAGTATTCATTGAAAGGACTGATAATGAAGCTGAATAACCAATATTTTGACCACGTGATGTGAAGAAGTGACTCACTGGAAAAGACCCTGATTCTGGGAAAGACTAAAGGCAGGAGGAGAAAAGTATGACAGAGTATGAAAAGGATGGATGGCATCACTGACTTAATGGAAAAGAGTTTGAGCAAGCTCTGGGAGATGGTGAAGAACAGGGAAGCCTGACGTGCTGCAGTCCATGGGATTGCAAAGAGTCAGACATGACTAAGCAACAACTTGAGCAACAACAGCTATATATAAAACAGATAACCAACCTTATCTTCTTTCAGTACAGGGAAATATGCTCTTATAGCTTGCAAAAATCTGTAGTTCTTTTTTTTTTTTCTATTAATAGATATTGTAAGCTTTACTAGACTTATAATCCAGAGGTCAGCTGTCCCCAAGCTATATCATCTGCATGTCTGTAGTTGTTGATATTTCCTCCAGCAATCTTGATTCCAGCTTGTGAGCCATCCACTCCAGCATTTCATATAATATACTCTGTCTATAAGCAAGCAAGGTGACAATATATGACCTTGACATACTCTTTTCCCAATATTGAACCAGCCCATTGTTTCAGTCCAGTCCTAATGTTGCTTCTTGTCCTACATACAGGTTTCTTATGAGGCAGATAAAGTAGTCTGGTGTTCCTATCTCTAAGAATATTTGATAGTTTGTTGTGATCCATATAGTCAAAGGTTTGAGCATAGTCAATGAAACAGAAATTGATGTTTTTTAGAATTACCTTGCTTTCTCTATGATCTAGTAGTCATGATCCAGTGAATGCTGGCAATTTGATCTCTGGTTCCTCTGCCTTTTCTAAATTCAACTTGTACATCTGGAAGTTCTTGGGTCACATACTATTAAAGCCTAGCTTGAAGGATTTGAACATTATCTTGCTAGCATGTGAAATGAGTGCAATTGTACAGTAATATGAACATGTTTTGGCATTGACTTTCTTTGGGATTAGAATGAAAATTGGTCTTTTCCAGTCCTGTGGCCACTGCTGAGTTTTCCAAATTTGTGGCTTAATTAGTGAAACACTTTAACAGCATCATCTTTTAAGATTTGAAATATTTCAGCTGGAGTTCCATCACCTCCACTAGCTTTGTTCGTAGTGATGCTTCCTAAGGCCCATTTGACTTCACACTCCAGGATGTCTGGCTCTAGGTGTGTGACCACACCATCGTGTTTATCTGGGTCATTAAGAGCTTTTTTGTATAATTGTTGTGTGTATTCCTGCCACCTCTTCTTAATCTCTTCTACTTGCCTTAGATCTTTGCCATTTTTGTCCTTTATTGTGCCTATTTTTGCACAAAATTCTCTCTTGGTATCTCCAATTTTCTTAAAGAGATCCTTTTGATTGGGATATAGCCAATTAACGAACAATGTTGTGATAGTTTCAGGTGAACTGCAAAGGGACTCAGCTGTACTATATATGTATGTAGTCTCCCCCAAATTCCCCTCTCATCCAGGCTGCCACCTAACACTGAGCAGAGTTCCATATGCTATATAGTAGGTCCTTGTTGCTTATCCATTTAAATATAGCAATGTGTACATGCTATTCCAAACTCTCTAACAACCCTTTTTCTCCATCCTTCCCCCTGTTCAATCTAGTTCAATCTAGAAGTCTGTGAGTCTCTTTCTCTTTTGTAAATATACTCATTTGTATCATTTCTTTTTAGATTCCACATATAAGGGATATCATATGATATTTATTCTCTGTCTGACTTACTTCACTCAGTATGACAATCCCAATGGCATTATTTCATTCTTTTTAAGGGTTAAGCAATATTCTGTTGTATATATGTACTACATATTCTTTATCCATTCCTCTGTCTATGGACACTTAGATTACTTCCAAGTCTTGGTTATTGTAAACAGTGCTTCAGTGAATATTGAGGTTCATGTATCCTTTAGATCATGCTTTTCTCCAGATGTATGCCTGGGAGTGGGGTTGCAGGGTCCCTCTGCAGGGTAGTTCTATCTTTTACAGTAGGACACCTTAGGTAATGTCCTTCCTCTCCAAGATTCTTTATTTTGGTGGCTTAGTGGCTATGTCCACTCAGCCTTTCTTTCCTGCCTCAGTACTCAACCCATAAACCCCCCTACTTCTTCCTTTCCAGATTGCCCCTCTTCCTTTGCAAATTTTTTCCTTATTTGCTGCAGAGTAATTTAGCATTGTGGAAGCAGCAGTCTTCAAGCTTGCATACATCCAGTCTCAGTCAATACTCTTAAGTAGTTGCTCTGAATAAATCAGCAAATCATATTTTCAAGGTCAGCACTTTTTAGATGCTATCAGATAATTATAAAGAACAACTGAAACATTTTCAGCCTGTCATGTTGTTCAAATCCACATAAGGAATTTATGCATACACTGAGTGAGAGTTTAGACAGTATACATCTCATATGAGACACCAGTAAATACTCGGTTTAATTGTATGATAATTCAAAATTTAAATTGTGATTTATAGCTCTTCCTTATAAGGAAATGGATAATGGGGGAGAACTAAAAGTCATTAGGATATGGAATTCAAGGAAGAAAGAAGCTAGGTTTGGGGGCTCATCCATGAAACTAGTGAAGGTGTCCAAGATGATGGTTCCATCCCTGTGGATGGAAAAGAAGATGGTGGACCAAGAGATAATCTGTTCAATGAATGAATGTGAGAGGCAAGAGGATGGGTGGATGGCGAGAATTTGGACAGGTAGATGGTAGAGAGGAATAATGTTACTGAATGCACGTTCATGTGCCTAATGCATAGTAAGACCAAACAAACTGAAATGTTGGCATTTGGAGTAGAAAGGCTCATTGCACTGCCATGCAAGGAAACAGGTGGCTCGTGTCTCAAAAGCTCTGAAGGGTTTCAGCAAAGCAGTGTTAAAGACCAGATGAGGGAGGAGTGTGGTTGGTAGTTGCAAGCTTCTTATTAGGGGAATTTGTTTTTGCAGCTGTCCAGGTATGTCAGGTCATGATGTTCTTTTAAACCTCCAACAAGACCAGTGTTATGCTATGTTTTGCAACTTTTTGTCTCTAAATGATTCTTAAAGCTCAGATCATTAAGAATAGGCTGCCCTGTATATTTCAGGCTATAGGCAACATTCTTTTACAAAAGGTGCACATCCAGTGTGACTAAGCACAAGCAATAGAGCCCAAGGGTTAAAGTTAAAGGACCAGATCTAATGTGGAGTCAGATTTGCCCTTTTTATTGCAGTAATACCAAGCAAATGGTTTCAGAAAAGAAGAAAGATTCTCACTGTCCTTATGTTTGGGGAAATAGAGGTAGTGTTTAGATTAGGTCAATATGTAGAAGAATAGGAATCAAGTCTTGTTAGATCAACTACACTCCAATATAAAATAAAAATTAAATTAAAAGAAAAGATTTACTAGAAACCGACTTCAATAGTCTAGAAAAGAAACCGTGAGGGATTTCGTGATGTGAGTGAATGGGTTGGCGCACAGGCTGTGCTAAGTGCTGTGTAAGGGATGCACCTGTATAATGTAACCTCTGTGGTGGTGGGGATTGAAAAGGTGTCAGAATAAGATGAGTTACAATGCAGTAACAAACTCTGAGATCTCCCATCAGAGCACAACACAACTTGAATGTGAAGCTCATGCAAAGCCCAGTGCTGCCGAAGGGCTTCTCCATAGTGTAGGGTAAGAGAATTAGAGAAGGCGAAGTTCAGAAAAAGAGCGAGACTGGCATTTTACAGGAACAGATCACCTCTAATGAGGCCAGAAGGGGCAGCAGTCAGATTAGTGGGCTGCTGCGCTAAGTCAAGAAGAGAGTAGGTGTATATAGAAAATATATACGAGGGAATACATCCTTTTGAGCGGGGTGTTTTTCCTCATGATTATTTTTGGTTAGTTAGCTTTCAACAACTGGGGCAAGGAATTCCTGAGACCAGCCAGAGACTAGGATCGGCTGGGAGCTGAATTTAATCAATCTTAGTGTCCATTCCTTTCTCTGAGGGAGAAAGTTCTTTATTCTGTATAGAATGGTGGGGAGGACCTGAAGGGGAGTCTTAACGCCAGGCTATTTTGAGCCATGTAGCTTTCCTTCACATAGTGTGACTTGTGACCAGCACCCTCCATTTGTGATGCTGCCATCTCAGTGCAATCTTCCAGGTCAAATAAAAGTGTAAAAAGGTGAAGTATGTGGGTTTATTATTTCATAAGAAAAAAAATAGGGAGAAACCAAAGAACATGTCTATAGGGTGTGGCAGACAAAGGAGTAAAGGCAATAGAGTCAGGAGGAAGACATCTCTGAGAAATCTTTTAGACAATTTTAACTTTTGACATGTACTCATCCATAGATATGTATAAAGTCTCCAATAACTTAAATCAGAGACCAAAAAAAAGCCCCTAATATTGAGCACTAACAGTAACAAATAAATCTAAATTTATATCAAATTGACAGATAACATTGTAGGGAAAACATTGTGTTAAGTAATCCTTAATAAACTCCTCTGATTAAATGTACTTGTCAGGCTGTATTTAAAGTCTATGGAAGCTAAAAATAAATTTTAAAGATCAGTCGGTAGTTTTATTATTAATAATAATATTGGTGCTATAATTTAAATTTTAATCAACATTTTAATCTAACATTTAAAATAAAACAAAGAAGGTAAGGAAAAACTTTGTGATATTAAATTTTAATTGGAAATACCAGTATGAATTCATGTTTCAAGAAAAATGTTCCTAGTTCTGTCCGTTGAAAGGGCAGAAGCAACGATACCTCAGTAGCAATAAAAATGCACAGTACCTAGATTTTCCACATAAAATAACTAGTTCTCTTTTGAGAAATGCTGAGTCATGGTTGGGTCAGAACAAGAATAAAACCAGTCTGAGATATTGTGTTGTGCTGGAAATCAAGGTGGAACACAAAGACTCCCACAGTGTTAGCAGAATAATATGGGCACAGGTTTGAAAGGACTCACACTGCAGAGTTTGGGACACTGTGAGCAACAAAGAGAATAATTAATGTAATTGACAGCCACATCTTATGGCTAGCAAATAATATTTTTCATTTCAGCTATGTGTGTGCATGCATGTGTGTGCCTGTGAGTGCTTATACATGCTCTAGACTCTTATTACAATGTGGCTTAAAGTCCTACTGAGAAGAAGGGTCTGTGATCTTCTCTGAATGTAGATCCGTGATTGTGACTACTCTAACCTACCAAGAATGCAAACGTAGCAGACTATGTGGTTTCTGAGGCTAGGTTTATAAAGTGTCTGCCTGCTTTTCTCTTTCTCTCCTAATGCTTATGATAATGTCAAGTGGGACAGCAACAAGCAGTTGCTTGAAGCAGTATCTTATTTTCCTGTCCAAGAACTGAGCCTGAGTAGCCTGGATGAAAACCAGGAGTCCTAGATGCTAGACTACCAGGCGCTAATGGCGAGAAACAAAGTTGTCCTGGCCCTTGCCCATGTTGTAACAAGAATGTTCCAAGGAGGCAAAAACTGCAAAAACAGACCAAGCTTATTATTAGAGACACAGCACAACACCGAGAAAGAGTTTATTTATTTAAGACAGAAGGAAGGCAGAAATACACACCTGGAGAGTACCGTGCACCTCTCTGAATGAGGAATACACCAGAGAGGTGATTTAGTTCACTTACATGGGTCCCTTCTTCTGGGTCTTTGCTCTCCTCTTGCCAATTATCTCACTTCTTTTGTCACATGTGACCACCTTAGGACCCTCCCAATCTGTGTGTGCATCTTCTTGCCAAGATGGATCCCAGTGCAGAGGCTAAAGGGAGTATGACCACAGATCTTATGAGATAATGCCCCCTCCTTTTTTGACCCCTGAGGAGCCTTCCTGCACATCTGCATTTGGGGAAGTTTCCTTGACCTCAGGAGTAATAGATGTGGTTGTTTTATCTCTTTACTCCAGCAGAGCTCGGATCTTGCTGTTAACTTTGTCTAATGAAAATAAAATATGAGCTTACTCTAGCTTGACATACTCCAGCAGCTCAACCTAGGGGCTCATCTATCTCCGACCTCAATATCATCCTGTGAGGAAACCAAAACCTGCCATGCAGAGAAATCACGTGAAGAGGATCTTGCTGAGAGGAGCTAAGGCCCCCAGTTAAGAGCCAGGATCAACAATCAGACATGTGAATGATGACCCAGACCTTCAAATGAGGCGAGCCATCCCTGTGTTCAGATGCACTGCACTGCACTGCACTGCTCTGTTCAAATTCCTGACCCACACAGTCAGTGAGCACAATAAATGGTTGTTCCATGATACTATATTTTTGATAAATTTTATTTTTTCTTATTTTCAAAAAGTTATGGTAAAACACATATAATATAAAACTTACTATGCTAACTATCTTAAAGTGTAATTCAATGGCATTGAGTATATTCACATTGTTGTGCAATTGCCACTGGCATTCATTTCCAGAACTCTTCATCTTCCCAAACTAAAACTCTGTGCCCATTAAATGAAAACTCCCCATTTCACACTGCCCCCAGCTCCTGCAGCCATCCAGCATTCTACCCTATGTCTCTATAAATGTGACTGCTTGAGGTGCCTCATATAAGTAGAATCATACAGTATTTGTGCTTTTGTGATTGGCTTACATCACTTGGCATAATGTCCTCAAGCTACATCCATGTTGTAGCATGTGTCAGAATTTCCTCTTTCTAAGGCTGCACAATATTCTATTGCATAGATATACACAGATATAGATATAGTTTATCCATTGAGATAATAGGACAGCCATAACAACTAAAAATACATTAAATACAAATTTATTAATTCAGAAAGCATATTCCAAAAAAAAGAGAGAGGAAAAAAAAGGAAAGCTCTTCTTTATAAAAGAAGGTTACCTAATAAATGCAGAAAGAATAACAGAATGTGAAAATCATCATTTTGCAAATCCAAATGTAATGACTAGTTCTGGTAAGAATTATCAATGCATGCTGAAATTGTTATGTGAAAGATTTGGGGACAGCAATGTATCTAATGGTGACAAAGTATTATCCCTTCAGATTTTTACAAATTCTGAGTGGGAGAATGTACTATTAACATTGGGGGATCAACAAGCCAGCACCTTAACCAAATGATCAAAGTCATTACTACCTATAGTGGACACATCCAGACTAATTGCCATGAGAGTGTGTGGATTTGGGAAAGTGTCAGATGAGAGTCAATTGGGGCCAGAGGAGGGATTTTCAGCATATGTTATTTGAATCTGCAGCAGGGTTCCATGACCAGGAGGCAGAGCAGAGACTGTCTCTATAAAACTCAGAGGAAAGGAGCCTTTACTGAGCCAGGCTCAGTGGGGTCAGGGCTTTTACAAACAATATTTCATGTAAGTCTTGTTGCAGTGTACTCAACTAGGCAGATATTATAATGCCTCCCATTTCTAGATGAAAATAACCTCAGAGGTAGTCAATATCATGTTCAGGGCTTGGCAGGCAGTGGATTTTCTATCCATCAGCACTCTCCACTGTGTCATGTTACTCTAGGTCATGGGAAACTGAAAATCTAGGACATGGATTTGCATTGGACACAGTGATCATTTGAAAATAAAAAGTATACTTCCATCTCATGGTCGTTCTGAAAATAACTCAGTGCTTAGGAAGACTTGGTCTTGTTCCCAGCATAACTTAATGTTCAATACATAATAGTTGCTACCATTACATAGTTAGAGATTTTGGTAATGATGGCAGGAGGAATGATGCATAAGGTTGACCAGTCCTTGGTTCCTTCTTTATCATTTCAAAACTAAGACTATTTCCATAATCAGCTCAGGAATGAGAAAGTGGAAATGGAACCACTCTGTCAAGTCTCATGTCTCGCAGTCCTTTAAGTACAGGGTTTGATGTTAACAAAACTTGTAGAGCTACCTGATTTAATCATGGGATTGTATGTATGACATGCAGGGAAACTGTAGGCTGCCTTGCCACTTTCTGAGCCTCCTGGGAACTTCTTGTAAAGTCACTGCCATGTCCAGGTTGTCAGTAGGCAACATCTGAGCTGGTTGAGGTGAACATGATAAAAAGCCCCTGGGGCCTTCTCTCCATGACATTCTCCTTTTCCGCAGTCCTCTCCTCCTTTTATATTCTTCCTTACACTATTCCCATTCAGGCTGCTCATTTTTTACTCCTTGACACATCTTATGCTATTACCTTGCTGAAACTATTTTTACTTCCATTTCCTCATTCAAAAATGCCCCAAACTCTAGCCCCACTAGACAGATAAATCTGATTGTACAATCATGTTAGAGTTATGTTTGATTTCATTTTAAGCCTGTGTGGAAAATAAATGGGGACCAGTGAAGGATGCAGTCCTTGTCTGTTATTACTTCATTTGAAAAAATAAATAAAGACTGTTTTTAATTTGCAGAGGTGGATTCTCAAGAAAAAACATAAATGGCATCTTAATTCAACATTGGTAGTATTGATAGGCAGCTAAAGAATGAATTTGGCACTTCAGATCTGTACTAATAAAATCAATAGCTCTTCACATAAGCATATTTTTAGCCTGCGATTCATTCAACCTAATAATACTTCATCCCTTTTACTTTCAATACTTTATTTTAGTCTTCCTGTGCTTGCTGTCATTAAAGTACTTTAGTTACTATGGCAATGACAGAATGAGAGATGTGAAAGGCATACAGTAGTACCCACAGCCATAAATGAGACAAGGTTTATATGCCAGGTGAACACTGGCACATGTGGTAGGAAATAATTGAGGAAGTGCTTTTCATAAATTCCTTTTGTATAGGATGTGGATATTCCACTTCATTATCTGATGACTATATTTATTTAAATTAGAACATTATTATTTGGCACTCACCGCATGAAGAGGTATCTGAAATTTTCTCTTTTCTTCTGAAAACTCCCTTTGATGCAGTATTTTCATCATAACTCTCCCCATCATTTTTTCTGATGAGTCTGAGAGATTATTTACATTGTTCACTTAGACAAATGCCAAATACTTGTAGGTCAAAGATTTTCACATGAAGCTTATGGTGCAGAAAATGTTAGCTCGATAGTTATAGTGGTTGTGCTTAACAGTTTAATGGTGGATTCTGGAAAAACAATTCACTATAGGAAATAGTGAAGCAGGGAGAGTGAAATGAGTAGCAAGGTGAGATTTTTCTTCTCTGTTAGGAAAATTCAGCCACCTACTCCATTGCTTGCTCAGAGAACAGGCAAAACACGATCTTTCAACTTACATACTACTCCCTGTCTCTTTCTCCACATCTGCCATGATGTGTAATGCACCCCATGACCAAGCACCGTCTCTGAGGATGTGGTGTGTCTTTCTACTCAGTAGAGTCACCCTGTTTCCCATCAGTACAGTCAGATTGAGTCCTGTACACCTCAGTGAGCTCCTGGAAGCTCAGAACTGTGGATTCTTTCAACTGTGCTCAATTTCTCTCAGGTTGGACTTCATTCTTATATCAACTCATGTTCATATAGCTTCTCCTATCTTATGGATATATTTTCCCATCTGAATGTGTTTCAGATATAGCAACACCCATTGCTGTATGTATACCTTTGACAGGGGCTGAAAGTACTTTTTAGAGAAGGCACTCGTGTAAGTAGGACCATTTAAAATTGGTTATCTGTGAATGCCAGAGGAAGAAATGAAAGAGAACATGCTTTGAAGGACTAAAGGTACCAAATTAATATCAGGGTAATTTCAGTAGTAAGTGAATAATCAGAAAGAATTCTAGGCACAAAAAGTGAATGAAGCAAATGTTATTGCAAAGCAGGTAGACAAAATGCAGATTAAGAGAAACTGATGTAGAGGCTTTGACACTTAAAAGTCTCCAACAGTAATAAAAAGTTAAAAAAGATCAGTTCAGTTCAGTTCACTTTAGGTGTTCAGTTATGTCTGACTCTTTGCAACCCCATGGACTGCAGCATGCCAAGCTTCCCTGTCCATCACCAACTCCTGGAGCTTGCTCAAACTCATGTCCATCGCTTTGGTGATGCCATTCAACCATCTCATCCCCTGTCATCCCCTTCTCCTCCCACCTTCAATCTTTCCCAGCATCAGGGTCTTTTCCAATGAGCCAGATCTTCACATTAGGTGGCCAAAGTATTGGAGTTTCAGCTTCAGCCTCAGTCCTTCAGGTGAACACCAAGGACAGATTTCCTTTAGGATGAACTAGTTGGTTCTTGCAGTCCAAGGAACACACAAGAGTCTTCTCCAACACCACAGTTCAAAATAATCAATTCTTCAGCGCTCAGCTTTCTTTATGGTCCAACTCTCACATCCATACATGACTACTGGAAAAACCAAAGCCTTGACTAGACAGACCTTTGTTGGCAAATAATGGCTCTGCTTTTTAATATGCTGTCTAGGTTGGTCATAGCTTTTCTTCCAAGGAGCAAGCGTCTTGTAATTTCATGGCTGCAGTAACAATCTGCAGTGATTTTGGAGCCCAAGAAAATAAAGTCTTTCACTGTTTCCATTTTTTTCCCATCTATTTGTCATGAAGTGATGGGAACAGATGCCATGATCTTAGTTTTCTGAATGTTGAGTTTTAAGCCGACTTTTTATGCTCCTCTTTCACTTTCATCAAGAGGCTTTTTAGTTCTTCTTCACTTTCTGCCATTCAGTTCAGTTCAGTTCAGTTGCTCAATCGTGTCCGACTCTTCACAACCCCATGAATCGCAGCATACCAGGCCTCCCTGTCCATTACAAACTCCCGGAGTTTACCCAAATTCATGTCCATCAAGTCGGTGATGCCATCCAGCCATCTCATCCTCTGCCGTCCCCTTCTCCTCCTGCCCCCAATCCCTCCCAGCATCAGGGTCTTTTCCAATGAGTCAACTCTTCGCATCAGGTGGCCAAAGTACTGGAATTTCAGCTTCAGCATCAGTCCTTCCAATGAACACCCAGGACTGATCTCCTTTAGGATGGACTGGTTGGATCTCCTTGTAGTCCAAGGGACTCTAAAGAGTCTTCTCCAACACCACAGTTCGAAAGCATCAATTCTTTGCTGCTCAGCTTTCTTTATGGTCCAGCTCTCACATCCATACATGACTACTGGAAAAAACCATAGCCTTGACCTTTGTTGGCAAAGTAATGTCTCTGCTTTTTAACATGCTATCTAGGTTGGTCATAACTTTCCTTCCAAGGAGTAAGCGTCTTTTAATTTATGGCTGCAGTCACCATCTGCAGTGATTTTGGAGCCCCCAAAAATAAAGTCTGACACTGTTTCCACTGTTTCCCCATCTATTTCCCATGAAGTGATGGGACCAGATGCCGTGATCTTAGTTTTCTGAATGTTGAGCTTTAAGCCAACTTTTTCACTCTCGGCTTTCATCAAGAGGCTCTTTAGTTCTTCTTTGCTTTCTGCCATTTGGGTGGTGCCATCCGCATATCTGAGGTTATAGATATTTCTCTTGGCAATCTTGATTCCAGCTTGTGCTTCATTTAGCCCAGAGTTTCTCATGGTGTACTCTGCATATAAGTTAAATAAGAAGGGTGACAATATACAGCCTTGACATACTCCTTTTCCTATTTGGAACCAGTCTGTTGTTCCATGTGCAGTTGTAACTGTTGCTTCCTGACCTGCATATAGGTTTCTCAAGAGGCAGGTCAGGTGGTAGTTTGAGCATTCTTTGGGATTGCCTTTCTTTGGGATTGGAATTAAAATGAACCTTTTCTAGTCCTGTGACCACTGCTGAGTTTTCCAAATTTGCTGTCATGTTAAGTGCAGCACTTTCACAGCATCATCTTTCAGGATTTGAAGTAGCTTAACTGGAATTCCATCACATCCACTAGCTTTGTTCATAGTGACGCTTTCTAAGACCTACTTGACTGCACATTCCAGGATATCTAGCTCTAGGTGAGTTATCACACCATCATGATTATTTGGGTTGTGAAGATTTTTTGTATAGTTCTTCTGTGTATTCTTACCACCTCTTCTTAATATCTTCTGCTTCTGTTAGGTCCATACCATTTCTGTCCTTTATCGAACCCATCTTTGCAAGAAATATTCCCTTGGTAACTCTAATTTTCTTGAAGATATCTCTAGTCTTTCCCATTCTGTTGTTTGCCTCTATTTCTCTGTATTGATTTCTGAGGAAGGCTTTCTTATCCCTCCTTGCTATTCTCTGGAACTCTGCATTCAAATGGGAATATCTTTCCTTTTCTCCTTTGCTTTTCACTTCTCTTCTTTTCACAGCTATTTGTAAGGCCTCCGCAGACAACCATTTTGCCTTTTGCATTTCTTTTCCATGGGGATGGTCTTAATCCCTGTCTCCTATACAATGTCATGAACCTCCGTCCATAGTTCATCAGACTCTCTGTCTATCAGATCTAGTCCCTTAAATCTGTTTCTCACTTATGTATTGTCCTGAAGGATATGATTTAGGTCATACCTGAATGGTCTAGTGGTTTTCCCTACTTTCTTCAGTTTAAGTCTGAATTTGGCAATAAGGAGTTCATGATCTGAGCCACAGTCAGCTCCTGGTCTTATTTTTGCTGACTGTATAGAGCTTCTCCATCTTTGGCTGCAAAGAATATAATCAGTCTGATTTTGGTGTTGACAATCTGGTGATATCCATGTGTAGTGCCATCTGTGTATTTGAGGTTATTGATATCTCTCCTGGCAATCTTGATTACTGCTTGTGCTTCACCAGCCTGGCTTTTCACATAATGTACTCTCAGTTCAGTTCAGTTCATTTCAGTTCAGTTCAGTCGCTCAGTCGTATCCGCCTCTTTGCGACTCCATGTATCGCAGCATGCCAGGCCTCCCTGTCCATCACCAGCTCCCGGAGCTTACTTAAACCTATGTCCATCGAGTTGGTGATGCCATCCAACCATCTCATCCTCTGTGATCCCCTTCTCCTGCCCCCAATCCCTCCCAGCATCAGGGCTTTTTCCAATGAGTCGACTCTTCGAATGAGGTGTCCAAAGTACTGGAGTTTCAGCTTCAGCACCAGTCTTCCCAATGAACACCCAGGACTGATCTCCTTTAGGATGGACTGATGTGCTCTACATATAAGTTAAATAAGCAAGGTGACAGTATACTGCCTTGTCGTACCCCTTTCTTGATTTAGAACAAGTGTGTTTTTTTTTTTTTCCCATGTTCGGTTCTAACTTTTGCTTCTTGACATGCATACAGATTTCTCAGGAGGCAGGTAAGGTGGTCTGGTATTCCCATCTCTTTATGAATTTTCCACAATTTGTTGTGATCCATATAGTCAAAGGCTTTGGCATATTCAATAATGTAGAATTAGATGTTGTTTGGAACTCTCTTGCTTTTTTGATGATCCAATGGATGTTGGCAATTTGATCTCTGGTTTCTCAGGCTTTTCTAAATCGAATTTGAGCATCTGGAAGTTAGAAGAGATAGATAATGTTAAACTGATAGGTTAAAGGATAATATAGGAGAAGAGTGAGCCAGGGATATATTTAGAGGAGTAAAATTCAACAGTCAACAAGGCAGGTGGAGTGTGGCTGTTTGAAACCAAGGACATAGAATATTTGTCTGAAAATATAATTTCTATTGTCTTAATATCCCTTCTGATATGTAGATCGTGTGCCTCAGTCTCTGAAAACATGATGCTAGTCCTTGGATTTAAGTGGGACTTTTCTTTTATTGTATTTATTGTTATCTGAATTTGTTTACTCACTTCTATTTAAAGTCTGTGTTCACGAACATCAAAATAGCTTGGTTAGTTGCTTGATGAGTTCTTTTCCAACCTCGAGCTCTCTTTGAATTTCAAGTATTATAGATTATGGGTTATTTTACCGTAGAGCAATCTTTTATTAGATGTTCCATTCCAACAACAGATGGATGGCAAATGATATCGGGTTACCAGCTGTTTTCTTAGCCATCCTAATAGCCAGATGTGGTTGGAGATACCTCATCCCTGTTGATCTACAAAAGATGCATGAATAAATATAAATTTGTCTGAGCCAACAGTCCTTCTAATACGAACTTTAATGGTAGAGACAAAAATCAATACAGGTCTTCCTAAAAGCAAAGATCCTGCTAATGATAAACTCTGTTCTGGTTGCCTTTGAGAACTGTAATGATGACTTCTAGTGGTTTAAGTTGAATCTTACACATACTTTGGCTTCACTTGGTGGCCAGGGCCCCAGATGAATGTATGAGACATTCTTCACGCACACAGCACTCTTGATCTGTGCAGGATACCGTTTTATTGATGGAGTTACTCTCCAGGATGTTCATGCTCAGTGCTATTTCTGACAATTTTCTAAGAGATCCTTATGTACTTCAGTCACGTGTGGAAGCAGTCTGCTATTGTGGAAGAGCTTTGGGTTTAGAATCAGATTCAAGGGTCATTTTCTATCACTAGAAACTTCACCCGAGACAAACCAGTTCTTTCCTGAGCTTTCACGTCCTCCTGTAAACAGCACATGATAATTCTTGTCCTGCCAACCTCACAAATATTATAAGAATAAATGTATATTTTATGTGGATTTGTTTATATGTATTTTATATAAGCATTCATTCTATTCCTTCCTTTCCCACTTTTTTTTCAGCAATTCTGTTTTTTGCTCTCTGTTGTGTGCCTTCAATAACCCTTTATATATCTCAGTTCCTCTAGAAAATCTATAATGGAATTACCTAGATGGCAATGTATGGACTACTAATATGTTATTAAGTAATAAAAAAAGTTGACCCCATAGTCAAATGCATCTGAGAAATTCTGAATAAAGAAAGTTGGGGAAAGATCTCTGACTGAGGGCTTCCTGTGTCTCTGCTCTTCTAGTTCATTGTACATCCCCAAGAGGTGGACATCAGATATGTATAGAATTCTGCCAAATGCCCTTGAGATTATTTGGTTATAAAAGCCACTTCTCCCCTGAGGTCACCTCCCAGGCACAGACAAGAGGAGCCCTCTTTGGGAAACACATCTCTGTTGTGCCTTGTTTTGCACTATGGTACATACAGGAGGCGGCGCTATAACTGAGCAGGACCCCATGAAGACTTCTCAGAACAAATTCCTCTCCCACACATCCTCCACCTACCTCTTGTCTATAGAAAAACTTTAGCCTCCTAGGTCTTCCCCAAGTTCCAAAGAGTAAACTTAATCAGAGAAGTGAGAAAATTCAGAGAGAAAGGAAAACAGCCAAGCAAACAAGATAAATAATACTTAAGCCATTAAACAAACTCAAAGACCTTTAGTTCCTCCTCAGTGTCTATAGGTAATATTCTGAGCCATATCCTTTGCACTGTTTTGTGGATACTGAAACCCCCACCAAGTGGAAGAAGTTAACTGCTTGCTGCCCACAAGCACATAGACCCCCCCAAGCTAGTTGAAACAGAAGGTTGATGATGTTGACTCCTGATTACCTCATCACCAATAAGTCAGAAGAATGTCACTAACTAACCACACCCCACAACCCTTCTTCCTTATCTGCATTTAAAAATCTTTCCTTGAATGCCATTGGGAAGTTCAGGTCTTTCAAGCCCTAGCTGCCTGGACTCCTTACTTGGTTCCTACAACAAACACCACAGTTTTCTTCACCACAACCCAGGGTCAGCAGGTCAACTTTACTGTTCTGCAAGTAGACCCAAGATTGGTTTGGTAACAGTGCTATTTCTCCAGCAGTCAAGGTGGGCAGAGGAGGTATGGACAGATGGCACAGACTGGAGTCTCCAGCAGCCTTTGACTGATTCCCTGCATCCTCCCTGGGGGCCAAGGGGCTCCTGTTAAAGAGCAGACTTGCAGGGTGACTCCTCTGTCCTGTTCTCTCCCCATTTCAGATATAGCCCTGAAGCCAGAAACTTAGGCAGCTGGTGCTGTAATGCCATTTCCTCCTGAGTTCTAACCATCCCCTCCTGCCCTGACAGGCCTTATCACAGCCACCTGAGGCAAGAAACCCTCACAATCTGGCACAACCACGGTCAAACCATGGTCCCCTATTCAGAATGGGTTCCATTCCTGCCTACTTCCAACCTCTTCAAAAAAGTTATAGTGAATGTCTTGGCAGCTAACCGTCCTGTTGAGCATCATTTGCTGGCCTGCATCTCACCTAGATGGGAGACTCTCTCCTCAGGAGTCTTAGGATCTGGATCCACCCACATTGCACATACCAACTTCCACGGGGTGTACCTGTCTTCAGTTTCTAGAACAACCCCTACCCATTTGTCTGCCTAGGCTTTTGTACTCACTTTTCCCTGACACCAACTACTTTGCTTTGTTTTTCTTGCCCCTTCAGAGGGCTAAGCTTCTGCTGTCCATTGGGGCAGCTCTCCCCAACTAGGGCTTGCAGCAGTGTTCTGCTCTGGGCATTCTCCCTCCGAGCAAGTGCTTTCTCCATGCAGCCCATCTGGCCCCTGTGGACCCTTCACTTTTTCACTGGGCTGCCTCCCAGCAGTCTCCTTCAGCACCATGTCCTCAACAACTGGTGCTCAGGTGCTTGATAAACTGATATTGAATGGGTGAATGGATGAAAACGAGGTACTTGGAGGTAAGTCACACAGACATTTGCCACAAGGAGCTTCTGGGCCAGCTGGAGAAGCTGTTATATGCCCAACTAACCCAGGAGAAGTTGGATCTGAGTAAGTGGGCGTGGTACTCAGGAATCCCATAGAAGCACAGGTGGCTGTTGGTGGGCAGGAGTGGCCGTGAAGTCTGGAAAGCAGTACAGAGG
This sequence comes from Muntiacus reevesi, assembly GCF_963930625.1. NCBI lineage: Eukaryota > Metazoa > Chordata > Mammalia > Artiodactyla > Cervidae > Muntiacus > Muntiacus reevesi. The sequence goes on from NC_089263.1 coordinate 2,603,264, forward strand.
AGGAGCTGAGTTCTGTCCCTCATGGCTTTCTAACAACAGCAACAACCACCACTGACTGCAATCCTGGGCTGCAAGTCTGCTTGTGAATAAAAAGTGAAAGTGTTAGTCACTCAGTCATGTCTGTCTCTTTGCAACTCCATGGGATGTAGCCCATCAGGCTCCTCTGTCCATGGAACTCTCCAGGCAAGAATACTGCAGTGGGTTGCCATTTCCTTCTCCAGGGGATCTTCCCAATCCAGGGATTGAACCCACATCTCCTGTGGCTCCTGCATTGCAGGCAGATTCCTTACAGTTGAGCCACCAGAGAAGCCCTTGTGTGTGAATATGATTACTAGAATTGTTGATTTTTGTTGTTGGTGATTTTTGTTGTGATTACGGTAAAACATGAGTTTCAGGAAAACTAGATGAAGAACAGAAAGGCACGTGTTTTTTTTTTTGTTTGTTTGGTTTTTTTTTTTTTTTTTTGCTTAGCCAGCCCCCGCATGGTGCTGCAAAGGGTGGGGCCACAAAGTAAAGGTTGCATCTGGGCGGACATCTTCCCAAAACCTGGTTTTCCCCTGGGATGGCTGGCTGCCTTCTTACTCCCCTGGTGCTTCTGTGTTTCTGAGGCTGGGTCCATCTACTCTCAGGCCCTAGAGGTGTTTTAAGAGCGTAGCCCAGGAGATTTCCTGTTCCCACTTCCAGAGCACACTTGCAGGGGCTGTAGCTGACAGCTCACCTCTGGCACACAATTCTGTCATGGTTTGTAAGGTGTGGCTAGTATAATAATCTTTCCTCCCCCAAACAAATCCCTGCTGATTATCCATGTTTCTGATTTTGAGCAGTGAGGGCCCAAGTGGTCTCCATGGTGATGATTTACGTGTGGGTCTCCTAGGAGACAATCACATGTGCAACAGACTTCAGATTCATTTTACTGCTCAAAATGTGAAGTGATTTCCTTCTCACACCAAAACATGCTCAGAATCTATAAGTTAAAATTTAGTTTTTTCTAACCATTCTTTTCCCCATGACATAAAAAGATGAGCTATTCCGAAGAGGAAAGAGAGGGAGGACTTAAAGGTAACAACAACAACCACAACAAGCATATTGTTTCTTGAATTGTATTATAAATAACCTTTAAGAGTAAGAGATGAGTCTGGAGCATCAGAGATGGGAATTTCATGCTGTATTTTAGGGACAGTTTGGTCCAGAAGATTGGGTTCTCTACTTAAATTTGGTGTTTCATTCAGTTTAATCTCAGATGATTTATAACACAAAGCTCTGACTGCGGCTGGGTTTGAGAAAGAGTTGGACTTTGTGCATTGCATTGATTAACAGTCTGAAGTTATTACTCATCACCACAATCCCTGCTTTGTCAGAAGCATAGCCATGGAGAGTTTCCTCGCCAAAACACAGAAAAAACTCCTTTGCAGTCAAAACATTCCATTTGCCTGAAAAATCAGACACCCACCAAGCTAACAGAGGCAGGCCTCATGGACGATGCCCTAATTTCCTGTGAGGGTCAGTGCTGAGACACAAAGGCAGGACAGCCCCAGGGTGGTGGCAGGAAAAATGTTTTTGCTGTGTCTTATTAAGAAGGCTTACTTATTTCTCACAAAAATAGGAATTGGGGTTCATCTCATGCTCATCCACAAGAGGGCTACCTGTTATTTCTTGTTGCAAAATCTCCCTGCATCACTTAGAAAGACAAAGAGGCAGGAGGCAATGAGGCAGACAGGGAGGGTTCACAGCAACCATGGTGGAGGCCTGTCCTCCCATTCGAGTCAGGATAGATTAAGGCGCTTTGTGAGGACCTACAAATGCTGCAAGGACATAGCATGGCCGGTCTCTTTGTTTATGGGAAGTTTTCTTCTAATAGGAAGCAAACATAAACTACAATTGTAATAAAATGAGATGGCTGCTCTTAAGACTCTCTCTGTCTGATTTACTTCAGTTAATGTGATCATCTCTAGGTCCATATATGTCCATATATGGCAATATTTCATTCTATTTTATGTATGAGAGAAAGACAAATACCATATGATATCACTTATATGTGGAATCTAAAAATGTGATGCAAATGAAATAGACACAGACATAGAAAACAAATTTCAGTTCAGTTCAGTCCAGTTCAGTCGCTCAGTCATGTCCAACTCTTTGCGACCCCATGAACCACAGCACGCCAGGCCTCCCTGTCCATCACCAACACCTGCAGTCCACCCAAACCCATGTCCATTGAGTCAGTGATGCCATCCAACCATCTCATCCTCTGTCGTACCCTTCTCCTCCTGCCCTCAATCTTCCCCAGTGTCAGGGTCTTTTCAAATGACTCAGCTCTTCACCTCAGGTGGCCAAAGTATTGGAGTTTCAGCTTCAGCATCAGTCCTTCCAATGAACACCCAGGACTGATCTCCTTTAAGATGGACTGGTTGGATCTCCTTGCAGTCCAAGGGACTCTCAAGGGTCTTCTCCAACACCACAGTTCAAAAGCATCAATTCTTTGCTGCTCAGCTTTCTTTATAGTCCAACTCTCATATCCATACATAACCACTGGAAAAACCATAGCCTTGACTAGATGGACCTTTGTTGACAAAGTAATGTCTCTGCTTTTTAATATGCTGTCTAGGTTGGTCATAACTTTCCTTCCAAGGAGTAAGCGTCTTTTAATTTCATGCTGTAGTCACCATCTGCATTGATTTTGGAGCCCAGGAAAATAAAGTCAGTCACTGTTTTCACTGTTTCCCCATCTATTTGCCATGAAGTGATGGGACTGGATACCATGGTCTTAATTTTTTTGAATGTGTTACCAAAATGGAAAATTGGAGAGAGGGGTAAATTAGGAGTTTGGGATTAACACACACATACACCTATATGTAAAATAAGTAAACAAGAACCTGCTGTAAAGCACCGGGAACTCTATTCAATGTTCTGTAATAACTTAAATGGGAAAAGAATTTGAAAAAGAATAGATATGTGTTATATATAGCTGAATCATTCTGCTGTATACCTAAAGCTAATACAACATTGTAAATCAACTATAATATAGATGAATTTTTTTTTTTTTTTAAAGAGGGGTATATTCTGAGTGTTTAAGGAGCTCAGAGAAGGGAGTAATTGATTTTGTCTGGAGAAAAGTTCTGGGCAGTGTGAAAAGTCTGATTAAAGAGAATGGACCAAGGGAGACCACAGAGCGAAGAGCATGTATTCATTAGTTGTCACAGAACAAGTTTAAACCCATCTATCCCAGAAGCCCAGAAAGGGGTCAGCCTGCTGAGCAAAGACCTAGTCGTGCCAAAGTGCATAACCTGAGAAGTGGAGTATCCGGACATCTGAGATCCATATTATACTCTGGGCTTCATGCTACATCTCATTTAAGTCCAGTAGCTTCTCTCATGGACTGGACTGTGAGCATCCAAGAAGTCAGGGTTTTGTTTCAGTTATATTTAAGTGGCACAGAAAACAATCAAATTTTTGAATAAAGAAATGAAATAATAAATGAATGTAAATACAATTAATGAAAATATAAGAAACTTTATTGATTTTCAGTCAGTCATTAGATCAGGTCAATAGATCAGATCAGGTCACTAGATCATCCTTTGGATCAGGACATGGGTTCTGAGTGTTTCTTCTTTAATACTATTCTGGTAGAATATTGACACAATATATGCACATGAAGAACCTACCATGCTATGTAGCTTTGACAGATTAGAACTTTGCTGTTATATCCTGATATCAACTAAAAGAGAGTGAAAAGAGCATCAAGCAGGCATTGCTATTTATATCATATCTCTCTTCCATTTGTTCTACTGGAAATTACCGGGGATGAGGTTTAATTGAATTACTCAATATTCTAGCACATCAACCCATGTGCAAATGAAAAACATTACCTTTGGACAAAGCAAAAATAAGGTGAAAATATTTTTCAATAAACAAAAAGCATATCAATTTCATAGTATACAACTTGAATAAAAACAAATCTTATAGATACAGTGCTTAAAAGTACATTAAAAGATGCTCTCCTAAGGTGGTCTGTGACTACAGTGCCCACTACAATGTGTGTGAGCTGCAATCAGGCGCTTAGAGTAACTTTCCATTTGTGGGATAACCAGGCAGGTCACTGCTGTGAGCAGAAGACAGTAAAGTCAATTTTAACAAATCTTTAAAATGTGTGTCCGTAAAATGACCCTAATTCAATGACCCACAGTTAGAATGTGTACACTTGAAAAGCTTCATAAATAAAACTTCTGATTTCAATTTAAAAGATGCATATGCATGATATTTACAAACTATGGGATAAATTATAATCTTAACAATGAGCATCAGATTATAACTATCTGGACAGTTGGGAGGAAGAAAGGAAGGGAGGGAGGGAGAAAGACAGAATGGGAAGAAAGAGCAATAGAGAAAAGAATAACGATTCTAAAGCTATAGAAAAGAATAAATAATTCTGTGACTGTAGTGATTATTGGACTGGGCTGTTAACCCAACAGGATGCCACACAGCTGCCCAGAAGACATTCTTCTGCCACATGTAAGGTTCGTAAAGGTGGTGGTGACAAGAGTAATTACAACAATATTGAGGATAAATACACTAACTATTGAAAGCAGTAAGCAATTTATCCAAGGTTAGTAAGACTAAATAGAGATGCAAGATTTTAACCCAGGATGCATGATTCTCTGACTCATGTTCTTACGCATTGTAAGAAATAGTTTAAAATTTAGATTAGCCAATCTATGAAGGAAAATAACCTTTGGTTCATGCTTTCTAAAGAGTGGTTCATGAAATATTTGCATCCAATGATGTGGAGCATTTTTCAAAATGCAGATTCTTTGATCCAACCCTGACTCAATTAATCAGTATCTTTAGGATAGAGCTCAGGCATCGGAATTTTAACAACCTCTGTGGTCGATTCATAAGCACATGAAAACTTGGGCATCACAGAGCCAACTACTTTAAGTCATGGATAATACCTTTATTGGAGGTGAGTGTTGGTACCCTGGTACAGTACTGAATGGGAGGTGTCAGTCAGCATGGCCTCTTCATTTCCTGTTAAGGATGTAGTACATTTTTAGACTTGATTCTATAGCTTCAATTGTTTAAAAGATTTCCTGTTTATAAACAAGTCACATACTACTATCTGCCCAAGAATTTCCTGAATTTGGGACTATTTTCTTACTCTAGGCCTACACTTGATACCAGTAACCCAATATCACCATCTTTACATGAGTATTTTATTTTGTCACTTGAGCAAAAGATGTCCTGACATAGTAGAAATAGCTGCAATTAATTATTTAAATTAATCTTGATAATTTCATTCCAAATATACTTGTTTAGAGAGCTATATACAATTTTTCAATTAAATTTTTGTGCTAAATATAGTAGCCAGTTTTTAATTGCATGAGGACAATATGAAAGCATTTAACAGCAAGAAGAGAAACATGCAAACCTTGCAATTAAATATTATTATCAGTTAAACAAAGTACATAGCTAACTTTGGGGACCTTGAATTGTGATCGATGTTATTTATGTGTGTGTATGTGTGTGTGTGTTCATGTGCACGCATACTGGGGTAGGGATATTTTAGTCAAATCTATACTTTATATTATAAATTTTCTAAGGCTTTATTTTGATTTCTTCCTTAAAGTACAATGATCTTCACCTTCTGGGCACCTAATATTTCCTATGGACAGATGAACTTTCTGACAAAGAGGCTTAGAGATTAAGAAAAGATGCAGAATGTTGAAGCAAAGCTGGATTTGTTCTATGTGATAACTTGAATATACATTTGCAACACATAATTCCACAGTTCACTGTTCATGTAAAACAGTTCTACATGTTTTACAAGAAGAGAAATATGCCCCCCAAATAAAAATAACAGCTGAACTAGTGCCATTAACAGAACTTCTTTGATGATGGAAATGTTCTGTATCTAAAATGCCAATACTAGAGATACTAACCACATTGAACACTTCACTTGAAATGTACCTAGTGCAATGGAGGAACAGAATTTGATTTTACTTTTAAATTTAAATGGCTATATATGGCGAGTGTTGGCTAGCACAACTCTCCAGTGTAGACTAGTCCAGATATTTAAGATTTTCTCAATTTACATGCTATATTTTGAAAGTATATATGTAAGAAAGTGAGAAGTAAAATATGGTATAAATAAAAGATTTTTTTGAAGGGGTTTTTTACAAAAGAAAATCAATACCATATATTGGGTTGGCCAAAAAGTTTGTTTGGGTTTTATATAAAATGCTATGGATAAATCCAATTGAAATTTTTAGCCAACCCAATAAATTACATATAGCACAATTTTACATGACAACAAGATTGAAAGTCATCTCCAACTTTGGGAAATGTTCCAATGTCATATTGCTCTGTGACCTCCATTTGGGGGCCACAGAGCTTGAGTAAATGTGCCACTGTTACTAATAGCTGGTTCCTTCTACAGTGTCTAAATGTTTGTATTGTCATTAATTCTAGCAAGAGATGAAGCCTGGGGCAGAAAATGGGGACTTTGATTCAGATGGGGAAGGAAAAATACAAGTTTTTTATTCACTTTGGGATGAGGATTTTTGGGAAACTCTGTCATCTTTTCTGAATATAGAATTATAGGTTAACATAAAACAATGTTTTACCACTTCCTCCTGGCCTCCATAATTTTTTCGAGAGGATTCCGCTGTCATTCAAAGTGGTTTTCCTGCATAAGTATGCAACAGGCTTGACCATGATGGATCTTTCTGTAGATTATTTTGGACTTACCCTAGTTGTAGTTTGTACAGACTCATGTATCTCCGCATTTATGGATTTTACAGAATTTAGGATATTTCTAGCCATTTTTGAGTTTCTTTTTTCAGCTTCTCTTTCCCCCCATCATCCTTCATTAACACTTGAGGGAAAGAGTGCCTCCTTGTTATGAGTGGGTTGAGTGGGAGTTGCAGCTTGCCAATAGACCTCTGTGGATGTCACCATGCCTGGAATGCACCAGAAGTGCCTTCACTGCCGCTACCCACGTGGTCTCCATGTATAGTGTGTTCTCTACCACTGGGAACTGCCGAAAGTTCTGGCTCTCCACCAGGCTTCCTCTGACCCCACCCCAGTTGGAAGCAGAGAGGTGCTTCATACCAACATGTTGGCCAAGAAGTCCTGCCTCCTTATATGGTCTCCACTGACATTATGTGAAATGGGGGATCATTACTGCATATCAAAGATGAACATCCTAATTCCTCATCAGACTTCTCTGACACCACCCCAGAATAGGGCTGGACACCCATTATAACCTGTGATGTTGCAGGTTTAGGGTCCCCATTTGGCCTTTGGTGTCCTGGGTGGATATGGGCCTGCAGAGGTTGGCTGTAGTATAGTGGTTATTGCCTAAATGTTTTCTGTCCTACTAGGCTACCCCTTTCCAGTTCCTTTGGCTAGATAAAGCAGCCTTTATTTGAGCTTTTTTGCTGTTATTCTACTCCTATTGGGATTTCTGACTCTTTAGCTTTTTTTCAGCTACAAGTCTGGAATGTATGAGGCAAAAAGAAAGTCCAGAGAATTCACTATCATATTATCCTTGAGTCTCTCGGTCCCTGACCAGTATACCTTTTCTTTCCAGTTTGTTCTTATGATTGTTTCACATATATGTCCATGTTTCTAGTTGTATTTAGTGGAAGGAAAATAAGAATGCATATGTACTCCATCTTTTCATATGTGAAAGTACCTGGTATAATTTTTAATATTAAATTTAAAAAAAATGATAACATGGAATTCTTGTTATGGGGTTAGAAACTGTTCTTAGCACATTATGTATATTTCACCCTCATAATAACCCTTAACATGAGTATTTTTATTAGTCAAGTTTTCCCAGGAAGGAAACTCAGTCCCAAGGAGGTTGAGTAATTCTGCAATAGGGGTGAATTCAGCAGGCTCACACTGCCAAGGAAGGCTGGCTCCTGGTGTCCCCTCTGGGGACTGATGAGAGCGTCTGTGTGGTTGATGTGGGTGGCAAGTCTGTGCTAGTGTGACCCTTCTGCTGGACACTCAGTAGCTGATGCATTCTTATGGTTGCTACCTGACTATGTGACTGACCCCAGTGCAAGTGCTTTACACCAAGGCTTGTGTGGGCATCCCTGGCTGGTGACACTTTGCATGAGTGGTAACCCATCATTTTGGGGGAGATTATGCACCTTTTAGGACAACTGAAAGCTTACTTTCTTTATGGACCTCATCTTTCCTCCTGAATGACTTTAATCTGTGTCCTTTTACAGTAATAAACAATGACTGAGTATAATGAATCCTTTTGAGTTCTGTGAATCTTTTGAGCAAATCACTAAATGTGAGGTGGTCCTGGGGACCACCAGCAGACCAATCTCAGTTCCTATTTGTGGGGGAAAGTGGGGGAAGTTCATCTTTTTCCAGAACCTTACCCTCAAGACTCTCACTTTAACACATGGGCTCATGTGTTAAATGACTTAAATGACTGGATTACTATATCTGAAATTTGCTTCTCTCAGATACTATGTTTATGTGATATATGATAGTCAGACCTGAAGCACTGTTTCATATTAATACATTTTTTTTTCTCCCTAGTGATGTCTCAAACATTTTTCTTGCTAGCAGATATCTCTTCATTTAAAAAATGAAAAATTAAAGATATTTCTTAATCTGGAAGAAAAAAACCTCAAACAAAGCCCATATTTTATTAATTTCTGAGTTTCTGGGAGTAAGACAGATCACTGGCCATATCACAATGGGAGTGCTTTGAATCACCCAGACAGACCCTAGGCTTATGACCTATGACAGAGCATTGAGTTTCAGCATTAAACTGATTCTTTGTACCATAGAGCTCCAAATTATATTAGAAATGGACCAGAAGACATTCTTAGAGTAATCTGGATTGTAGATATATTATCAAATCTTATATTTAAGAGAGATCATCATGATTTGCTAAAGAAATTACTACTTGTATAACATAAGCCTAATAAGGTTTACAAAGCAGCTTACCTTTTGGACCTTAAAAACATTTTCTTGCCACCAGCCCACTTTGAGAGAAGTTGATTTTTATCCATCTTCATCCCTGCCCAAGGAGCCCAAGAATCCATGACATTTACATAGATATACTGTGTCCTTCCTGTGAGTCCTGAATCAGCATTCAGACCCAACAGGGCACTTCTGTGGACAGGGAAGCTTCAGGCCAACTCTGCTTTTTCTCCAACGGCCTCTCTAGGGACAGCAGTCTCATCAGACATCAATTCCAGAAGGATCACTGGGCTGTTAAAATTAATTAATAAAATTTTACGATTAACTTTCACAATATTAATCTCTTAATTATCCTGTAAGCAGCAATTACAGAGCTCATGGTTCTTCTGCCACCACCTCCACGATTTATATATGAAAATTAGCATTTTAACACGAAGTTCTGTTACATATTGACAACTCAGAACCCTAGAGGTAATTGGAAATTGCATTTCATTAAAGGGCAAGTGACTGAGTGGAATTTTATCCCTCAAAGCTCAGCTCTGGATTGTTATTTTGGTAACTTTTAAGGTTTGTTTGGCCAACTGTGTCCAAGTCAGCATTCCTCTTATTGCTCTTGAATTTTGATCCTGAATTATATTTTTGTCCCTCTGTCTATGACTGCTTGCAGTGTACAGAAATTAAAATTGTCAAAGGTTTTAGGCACAGTGCCTTTTGGATCCTCCCTCTGCTCACACTGGTATTTGTGCACTGTGGATTGTACCAGGCCAGAGTGATCTCCTCTCCATTCCCACTGACTTAGTCTACAAGAGAGGGCTTCTCTGACTCTTAATTGCAGGAGAACATATCCAGATGCTCAGACTGGACAGTCCTCTCCTTTCCCTTGTGAAGTGGGCTTGCCAGTAGAGAGCAACTCCTGTCCTTCTCTGTCACCCAGGAAGACGCCTGGAGATTCGTGTGTCTCATCCTAGGACACAGTTTGATAAACCCTCTCACCCAGTGACTTTAGATACATTCTTCAATGCTTGTGTTGTTCTGTACAAAAACATGTTGTTCTTTAATCCTTAGTTGGTTTGGGTACCAACTGGGTAAGAAGGACATCTTGGATGTCCAGACCCAGTTCTTTCCACTAATCCACCAGCTTGGAGACTTTGTGGGAGTAGAATGCATGAGCAGCCCACACAGTGTGATGACCATTGCAACTGAGCCCTGAAATCACCGTCCACAGCAAGAGATTGAATTTCATGTAATGTGATATTCAGCAACAACAATAATAAATATTTCCTTTCTGTGTGTGTGTGAATCGCTCAGTTGTGTCTGACTCTTTGTGACCCCATGGACTGTAGTATGCCAGGCTCCTCTGTCCATGGAATTTTCAGGCAGGAATACTGGAGTGGACTGTGATACCCTTCCTCAGGGAAACTTTCCAGCCCAGGGATCGAACTCAGGTCTCCTGCATCATGTGCAGATTTACTGTCCTAGCCACCCTTATATCCCAATCTAAAAATTGTTTAAAAGTGTATTCATGTCTCCTTTTCTGTAACATATATCATGTTTCCAACCAGAATCCAAAATCTCAAAGGAGTACAGTCATGTCTTAGGCTTCAGTGTATCCTCCCAAGAGCATCCAAGCATCCCTTAAAATGATGCTTTAACTATAACAGACACTTATTCAATGTTGGTGATGACTTCTCACCTGGGGTTGCAAGTGTAGGTATATAAAGTTTTTTTTTAAATAAAGGAGACCATATCGGGTTACATGCTATCCATCTCCCAACTTATAAACTCACTCCCCTGGGATCAAGACATCTATTAAAGGTGTAGGTTCACCATCATCATAACACAGTTACCACAAGTTGTTTTCAGACACCCCTCAGATGTCTCCCCCACTAACAACTCAGTCACTGAGGCAGAAATTTGAGTTGTAGTCTAGCATATTCAATAACATAGTAGTGAGTATGTGAATAGTGACTGTTTATATTTTATACAAAAACAAAGATCCTCCTTCTTCCCACTCTGCTTTCAATACCTCCCTGGAAGCCATCAATATGGATAGTTAACACTCAAATGCTAGCCACTGGAACCTTACGTTAATCTACCATTTGCTTTGTTATGCCCTATCATATCTGATTCTAACTATTACCTGGAGCCATATAAAACTGTCTGTTTTTGACCTGCAAAAGTTTATTTCATAGTATGAATTATTAGCAATCCAGAGTCTCTCTAAATCGTATCTGCAGAAATACCCATTCTCTTAGGATAGTTGGTTAACCCATCATTTCTCATTCCTCTTTCCCCCAAGTTTTGGGGAGTTATCATCAGGGTTGATCAGCTCTTTCTATCTACTGTAATTCCTAAGATTCTGATACTTACTTCACTGGCTCATTGTCCATCATTTTCTGTCTATGCAAGTGTAGAGAAAGTTTTATTCTTGTCATTGTTCAGTCACTAAGTCGGGCCTGACTCTTTGTGACCCCATGGACCAGGATTCCATGTCCTTCATTCTCTCCCAGAGTTTGCTCAAATTCATGCCCATTGAGTCAGTGATGCTATCTGACCAACTCATCCTCTGCCGTACACTTCACCTTTTGCCTTCAATCTTTCTCAGCACTAGGGTCTTTCCCAATGAATTGGCTCTTTGCATCAGCTTCAGCTTCAGCAAGTCCTTCCAATGAGTATGCCCAGTTGATTTCCTTTAGGAATGACTGACTTGATCTCCTTTCAGTATAAGGGACTATCAAGCGTTTTCTCTAGAACCACAGTTTGAAAATATCTATTCTTTGCTGCTCAGTCTTCACTATGGTCCAACTCTCACATCTGTACCTTACTGTAGAAATCATAGCTTTGACTATAAGGACAGTTCAGGGCAGTCGCTCAGTCGTGTCCATCCTTTGCAACCACATGGACTGCAGGACACCAGGCTTCCCTGTCCCTCACCAACTCCTAGAACCTGCTCAAAATCATGTCCAAGTTGGTGATGCCATCCAACCATCTCGTCCTCTATTGTCCCCTTCTCCTCCTGCCTTCAATCTTTCCCAGTATCAGGCTGATTTCCAATGAGTCTGTTCTTTGCATCAGGTGGCCAAAATATTGGAGTTTCAAATTCAGCATCGGTCCTTCCTATGAATATTCAGGACTGATTTCCTTTAGGAGTAACTTCTTTGATCTCCTTACAGCCCAAGGGACTCTTAAGAATCTTCTCCAACAGCACAGCTCAAAAGCACCAATTCTTCACTGCTCAACTTTCTTTATGGCCCAACTCTCACATCCATACATAACTACTGGAAAAACAAAGCTTTGACTAGATGGACCCTTGTGGGCAAAGTAATGCCTCTGCTTTTTAATATGCCGTCTAGGTTGGTCATAGCTTTTCTTCCAAGGAGCAAGCATCTTTTAATTTCGTGGCTGCAGTTACCATCTGCAGTGATTTTGGAGCCCCCCAAAATAAAGTCTTTCACTGTTTCCACTGTTTCCCCATCTATTTCCCATGAAGTGATGGGACCGAATGCCATGATCTTACTTTTCTGAATGTTGAGCTTTAAGCCAGTTTTTTCACTCTCCTTTTTTATTTTCATCAAGAGGCTCCTCAGTTCCTCTTCACATTCTGCCATAAGGTTGGTGTCATGTGCATATCTGAGGTTTGTGATATGTCTCTGAGCAATCTTGATTCCAGCTTGTGCTTCATCCAGCCCAGCATTTCAAATGATGTACTCTGCATGTAAGTTAAATAAGCAGGGAGACAATATACAGCCTTGAAGTACTCCTTTCCAATTTGGAAACAGTCCATCGTTCCATGTCCAGTTCTTACTGTTGCTTCTTGACCTGAATACAGATTTTTCAGGCAGCAGGTAAGGTGGTCTGCTATTCCCATCTCTTTAAGGATATTCCTCAATTTGTTGTGACACACACAGTCAAAGGATTGGTGTAGTCAACAAAGCAGAAGTGGATATTTTTCTGGAACTCTCTTGCTTTTTTAATGATCCAATGGATGTTGGCAATTTGATCACTGGTTCCTCTGCCTTTTCTAAATCCAGCTTGAACATCTGGAAGTTCTTGGTTCACGTACTGTTGAAATCTCACTTGGAGAGTTTTGAGCATTACTTTGCTAGTGTGTGAGATGAGTGCAGTTGTGCAGTGGTTTGAACATTCTTTGACATTTACTTTCTTTGGGATTGGAATGAAAACTGATATCTTTTCCAGTCCTGTGGCCCCCTTTTGAGTTTTCCAAATTTTCTGGCATTTTGAGTACAGCACTTTAACAGCATCATCTTTTGGGACTTGAAATAGCTTAGCTGGAATTTCATTACCTCCACTAGCTTCGTTCATAGTGATGTTTCCTAAGGCCCACTTGAGTTCGGACAGCAAGATTTCTGGCTCTAGGTGAGTATTCACACCCCCATGGTTATCTGGGTCATTAAGATCTCTTTTGTATAGTTCTTTCATTTTTAAGTCTGCACCCAAGTATTGCATTCTGGACTCTTTTGTTGACTATGAGGGCTACTCCATTTCTTCTAAGGGATTCTTGCCCATAGTCATAGATATACTAGTCATCTGAATTAAATTCACCCATTTTAGTCCATTTTAGTTCACTGATTCCTAAAATGTTCACTCTTGCCACCTCCTGTTTGAACACTTACAACTGATTCATGGACATTCCAGGTTCCTATGCAGTATTGTTCTTTACAACATCAGACTTTACTTCCATCACCAGTCACATCTACACCTGGGTGTTCTTTTTGCTTTGGCTCCATCTCTTCATTCTTTCTGGTGTTACTTCTTCACTATCCTCCAGTAGCATATTGGGCACCTACCAATCTTGGGTGTTCATTTTTCAGTGTCATATCTTTATGCCTTTCCATATTGTTCATGGGGTTCTCAAGGCAAGAATGTCGAAGTGATTTGCCCTTCACTTCTTCAGTGGATCACATTTTGTCAGAACTCTCCACCATGATCCATCCATCTTGGTTCAGGTCTCATAGCTTCATTGAGTTCGACAAGGCTGTGGTCCATGTGATCAGTTTGGTTAGTTTTCTGTGATTACAGTTTTCATATAAGGCTATTTGTTGACTATAAGGACATTTGTTGGTAAGGTGATGTCCTGAATTTTATTTAATACACTGTCTAGGTTTATTATAGCTTTCCTTCCTAGGAACAAGTGTCTCTAATTTCATGGATGCAGTTATCATCCATGGTGATTTTGAAGTCCAAGAAAGGAAAATCTGTCACTGTTTCCAACTTTTCCACATCTATTTGCATGAAACAATGGGACCAGATGCCATGATCTTAATTTTTTGAATGTTGAATTTTAAGCCAACATTTTCACTCTCCTCTTTCACCCTCATCAAAATGCTCTTTAATTCCTCTTCACTTCCTGTCATTAAAGTGGTATCATCTGCATATCTGAGGTTATTGATATTTCCCCTGGCAATCTTGATTCCATCCTGTGATTCATCTAGTCCAGTATTTCACACAAAGTGTGCTGTATATAAATTAAATAAGAAGGGTGATATATATACAGTCTTGTTTTTTCCCCAGTTTTGAACCAGTCCATTGTTGCTTCTTGGCTGGATGCAGATTTCTCAGGAAACAGGTAAGGTGGTGTGGCATTCCCATCTCTTTAAGAATTTTCCAGTTTGTTGTGGTCCACATAGTCAAAGATTTTGATGTAGTCAATGAAGCAGAAGTAGATGGTTTTCTGAAACCGCTTTATCTATGTCCCAACAAATGTTGGTAATTTGACCTCTGGTTCTTCTACCTTTGGACTTCCTGATGGCTCAGTTGGTAAAGAATCCATCTGCAATGTGGGAGATCCTGGTTTGATTCCTGGGTTGGGAAGATCCTCTGGAGAAGGGATAGGCTGTCCACTCCAGTATTCTCAGGCTTCTCTTGTGACTCAGCTGGTAAGGAATCTGCCTGCACTGTGGCAGATTGATCCTGCACCTGGGTTTGATCCTCAGATTCGGAAGATCCCCTAGAGAAGGCAAAGGCAACCACTACAGTATTCTGGCCTGGAGAATTCCATGGGCTGTATAGTCTATAGGGTCACAGAGTTGGACACAACTGAGTGACTTTCACCTTCACTTTCCTTTACCTTTTCTATAACCAGCTTGTATATCTGGAAGTTCTCACTTCACATACTGCTAAAGCCTAGTTTGAAGAATTTTGAGCGTAGCATTGCTAGCATATGAAATGAGCTCAACTGTATGGTAGTTTGTACCTTCTTAGGCATTGCCCTTCTTTGCAACTGGAATAAAAACTGACCTGTGGCCACTGCTGAATTTTCCAAATTTGCTGACAATTTGAGTGCAGCACTTTAACAACATCATCTTTTAGGATTTGAAATAGCTCAGCTGAAATTCCATCACATCTCCTAGCTTTGTTTGTGGCAATTCTTCTTGAGGCCCACTTGATTTCATACTCTAGGATGTTTGGCTCTGGCTGAGTGACCACACCATCATGGTTATCTGCGTCATTAAGACATTCTTGGTATAGTTCTTCTGTATATTCTTGCCACCTCTTCTTAATCTCTTCTGCTTCTCTTAGGTCCTTACCACTTCTGTCCTTTATGATGCCCGTCCTTGCATGAAATGCTCTCTTGATATTTCCAATTTTCTTGAAGAGGTTTCTAGTGTTTCTCATTCAATCGCTTTCCTCTATTTCTTTGCTTTGCTCATTTAAGAAGGCTTTCTTATCTCTTCTTGCTATTCTCTGAAACTCTCCATTCAATTGGGTATATCTTTCCCTTTCCCATTAGAGAAATGAATATTCTTTAGACCAATATGTACTCCACAGGCAAAAATGAATAAAGCTAACATAGCTGCCTACACAGAAAGGTGCTGCCATACTCTGTGAGGTGGATGAACAGAGAAGGCAAATTCAGCCAAATACATGTTAGTATTTTAAGAAATATATACTAGATACCAAAGTCTTAAACTCAGTGTGCTCAATGATGACATCTGTGTATCAGAAGTAATTTAAATTCAAACTACTTTGGGAAATATAGAAGGGCAAGTTCATTAATGTATGTAGAGTTGGTCCTCATTATTTTCAGGTCCCCCTATATACAAACTTTCCTACTCACTAAAATATGTTTATCACCCCCAAATCTACAGCCTCAGTACTTTCATGGTCATTTGTGGACATGTGCAGAGTAACGAAAATCAGAGTCTCCCCATGTGCCCATTCTCAGTCAAGGTCAGAATAGGCACTGACTCTGCCCACTTGTTTCAGCACTCACACTCCAAACAGATGTCCTTTTCATCATCTATTTAGCTTATAGTATGTTTTTTATTTTATTTTTTCATTGTTGTGTCTCTTTTTGGTAATCTTCCTGTTTAAAATGGCCCCTGGGTACAGTGCTGACATGGTGTCTAGTGTTCATAAGTACAAGAAGGCTACAGTGTGTGTTACATTTAAGATATATGTGCTAGAAAAGCTTCATCCAGGCAGGAATTATAGGACTGTTGGCTGTAAGTTCTATGTTAATGAACCAACTTCTCTTGCCTTTACAATGATCCAACAGACGTTGGCAATCTGATCTCTGGTTACTTTGCATTTTCTAAATCCAGCATGAACATCTAGAAGTTCTCAGTTCACATACTGTTGAAGCCTGGCTTGGAGAATTTTGGACATTACTTTGCTAGCATGTGAGATGAGTGCAATTGTGAGGTAGTTTGCACATTTTTGTCATTGCTTTCTTTGGGATTAGAATGAAAACTGACCTTTTCCAATCCTGTGGTCACTACTGAGTTTTCCAAGTTTGCTGGCATATTGAGTGCAGCACTTTAACACCATCATTTTTTAGGATTTGAAATGACTCAGCTGGAATTCCATGACCACCACTAGTTTTGTTTGTAGTGATGTTTCCTAAGGCCCACTTCACTTTACACTCCAGGATGTCTGGTTCTAGGTGAGTGATCACACCACCGTGGTTATCTGGGTCATAAAGATCTTTTTTGTGCAGCTATTCTGTGTATTGTGGCCACCTCTTCTTAATATCTTCTGCTTCTGTTAGGTCCATACCATTTCTGCTTTTTATTCTGGCCATCTTTGCATGAAATGTTCCCTTGGAATCCCTAATTTTCTTGAAGAGATCTCTAGTCTTTCTCATTCTATTGCTTTCCTCTATTTCTTTGCATTGATCACTGAAGAATCTTTTCTTATCTCTCCTTGATATTCTTTTAAACTGCCTTCAAATGGGTATATCTTTCCTTTTCTTATTTGCCTTTAGCTTCTCTTCTGTTCTCAGCTATTTGTAGGACCTCCTCAGACAACCATTTTGCCTTTTTGCATTTCTTTTTCTTCAAGATGGTCTTGATCACTGCCTCCCATACAATGTCACGAACCTCCATCCATAGCTCTTCAGGCACTCTATCAGATCTAATCCTTTGAATCTATTTGTCACTTCTACTGTATAATTGTGAGCGATTTGATTTAGGTTATACCTGAATGGCCTTGTGGCTTCCCCTACTTTCTTCAATTTAATTCGAATTTTACAATAAGGAGTTAATGATCTGAGCCACAGTCAGCTCCCAGTCTTGTTTTTGCTCACTGTATAGAGCTTCTCCTTTGGCTACAAAGAATATAATCAATCTGATTTTGGTTTTGCCCATCTAGTGATGTCCATGTGTAGAGTTGTCTCCTGTGTTGTTGGAAGAGGATGTTTACTATGACCAGTGTATTCTCTTGGCAAAACTCTGTTAACCTCTGCACTGCTTCATTTTGTACTCTAAGGCCAAACATGCCTGTTATTCCAGGTATCTCTTGACTTCCTACTTTTGCATTCAGTCACCTATGATGAAAAGGACATCTTTCTTGCTTGTTACTTCTAGAAGGTCTTGTAGGTCTTCATCAAATTGTTCAACTTTAGCTTCTTCAGCATTACTTATTGGGGCATAGACTTGGATCAGTGTGACATTGAATGGTTTGCCTTGGAAACAAACTGAGGTCATTCTGTCATTTTTGAGATTGTACCCAAGTACTGCATTTCAAACTCTTTGGTTGACTATGAGAGCTATCTAAGGGATTTTTGCCCACCATAATAGATATAATAGTTATGTGAACTAAACCTACCCATTCCCATCCATCCATTCCCACTTCACTGATTCCTAAAATGTTGATGTTCGCTTTTGTCATCTCCTGCTTGACCACGTCCAGTTTACCTTGATTCATGGCCCTAACACTCCAGGTTCCTATGGAATATTGTTCTTTACAGCTTCAGATTTTACTTTCATCACCAGACACATGCACAACTAAGTGTAATTTCCACTTTGGCTCATCCTCTTCATTCTTTCTTGAGATATCGGTAATTGCCCTCTAAGATCATGACATCCAGTCCCATCACTTCATGGCAAATAGATAGGGAAACAATGGACACAGTATCAGACTTTATTTTGGGGGGCTCAAAAATCACTACAGATGGTGACTGTAGCCATGAAATTAAAAGACACTTGCTCATTGGAAGAAAAACTATGACAAGCCTAGATAACATATTAAAAAGCAGACACATCACTTTGCCAGCAAAGGTCCATAGTCAAAGTCATGGTTTTTCCAGTAGTCATGTATGGATTTGAAAGTTGGGCCATAAGGAAGGCTGAGAGCCAAAAAATTGATGCTTTAGAACTGTGGTGTTGGAAAAGACTCTTGAGAGTTCCTTGGACTGTAAGGAGATCAAAGAAGTTACTCCTAAAGGAAATCAGTCCTGAATATTCATGGGAAGGACTGATGCTGAAGCTGAAACTCCAATATTTTGGCCACTTGATGTGAAGAGTCTATGCATTAAAAAAGACCCTGATGCTGGAAAAGATTGAAGATAGGAGGAGAAGGGGATGACAGAGGATTAGAGGGCTAGATGGCACCACCCGCTCAATGGACATGAGTTTGAGAATGCTCTGGGAGATGGTAAAGGACAGGGAAGCCTGCCATGTTACAGTCCATGGGGTCACAAAGAGTTGGACACTACTGAGTGACTGAATAACAAAAACAACAGCTTCCTCCATAACCTATTAGACACCTTCTAACCTGGGGGGCTCATCTTCTGGAGTCATATCTTTTTGCCTTTTCATACTGGTAGTGTAGTTCTCATGGCAAGAATACTGAAGTGGTTTGCCATTCCCTCCTCCTATGCACCACATTTTTTCAGAACTCTCCACTGTGACCTGTCCATCTTGGGTGGCTCTGCACAGCATGGCTCATAGTTTTATTGAGTTATGCAAGCCCCTTCCCCACAACAAGACAATTAGAATGACTATTTATGGGCTTCCCTCATAGCTCAGTCGGCAAAGAATCTGCCTACAATGCAGACCTGGGTTTGATTACTGGATTGGGAAGATCCCCTCGAGAAGGAAATGGCAACCTACTCCAGTATTCTTACCTGGAGAATCTCATGGAGAGAGGAGACTGGCAGGCTACAGTCCATGGGGTCACAAGAGTTGGACATGACTTACTGACTAAACCACCGCCATATTATTTTATAAACTGTGGGTGACTGTCATGCTTTTAAGAATGTCTTTCATTGTTGTTTCTTTTTCTTTTCTGTTGAACTATCTCATTTAATGTAAGGTTTTTGCTTTTATTTGTTTTGATTGCTTTTCTGTATTTTTACATGATTGTTCAACTTTGAGGCAGAAATATTTTATTCAATGATTGATTGAAGTGAAAGAATAGATGCTGTTTCTAACATGGGATAATAGCCTCTGATGCTTACTAATACAATATATAAGAAGCGGTTCAAGGGTTTAGTCTTTAAAACCAGGCACACTATAATTAGGGTGTACCAATATCAATACATACATATTTTGAAAAATCATAAGATATTTCTATTCCAGTTCACAAAGTAGTGAGTTAGATACTTAGTCATAATTGAACTGGTTAAGCAGAATTATATTTGAATCCTGAATATTTCCATCTCTCAAGTACCTTCTACTCAAGGATACTTTAGCTGATATACCTGTAGAGCTCTTAAGCTTTCTTTCTTGAATAAAATTTCTGTTGCAAGAAGATAAGATTAAGTGAACCCTGGGGCAGTAAGAGGCCACTCTGGCTGAGAGAGATCTGGGTGGACAAGAAGTGCATTCACCTGAAGCAGGCATCCCTAGCAGGCCATCCAACTCCAGGGTGTTATCCTTCAAGGATGAGTGCATCCCTGCCTTGCAGTGCTGATCTCTGAAAAAAGTGGGACAGGCTTGGTCATGCTGTCCTAGCTAGTGGACTCCACAGAATCCACTAGCAGGTCACCAGGTGCCTGGTGAGAGCTCCTCCTTAAAAGTCAGACTGACTTCAGAAATTGAGCTGCCAGGAATTTAACCTGGCAAAATATAGGGATCCAAGAGAGCCTCTGGTCTGTCTAGTCTTTACATCAGTCACACCTTTTGCTGGGGAGTAGCCTCTGAACTCACCTGTTCACTTGTGGTTTAGCATCTAGTTAGCAGGCAGGCCCTGCAGGACTTCACTCCAGCCAGGTACATGGGGAAGAGCCCCACAAAAAGAACAGGCCCGAGTAGGTGGGGATGAGGCAGCAACTTCCCAACCAGAAGTCTTCTTTATTCCTACCTAGGCCTACTTCCCTCTTTTCTAGTCCAGCTTCCTCAGTTCCTGTAAGAATTTTGCACCTGAGTGTGAGAGGAGTTGGTCTTCAGGCTGTAGAAAATGCTGAATTGGAAATGAAAATGTCCCAGAATTCTTTTCCAGCACTTCTCTTCAGGCAAATCACTTTTGCTTTCTGAGAATCACATAGTAGGCAGAAAAGAAACTTGGGGAAGAATGGGATACAGGCACATTTAAATAATTATTCTAGTCCACTCAGGGTGTCATAACAGAATACCATAGACCTGCTGACTTAAACAACAAACATTTACTTTCTCATGGTTCTGGAGGTTGTGGTGTAAAATTAAGATGCTAGATATTCAGTCCTTGGCGGAGCTTCCTCCTTACTTACAGCTTCTGCTTGCTCACTGTGTTCTCACTTGGTGGAGAGAGAGCTCTCAGGTGTATCCTCCTATAAGGACACTGTTCCCGACATACCAGGGCCCCACCCTCATGGTCTGCTTTAACCTTATTTATGTCCATGTAGATCCCATCTCCATGTGCAATAACGTGAGGGTTTGGCCTTCAGCATATGAATTTGGAGGGGAGTACATAGTTCAGTCTAGAGCAGTAATCAATACAAAATCATAGACTATTTCCATCACCATTGGCATTTTAGGTAGAACTCCTATGAAAATGCTGATAATCACTTCATTTTGATCTTCAAAAATGGCAGTTTCGTGTAGTTAAACTTCTTCATGAGGATGGTGCTTTCCTGTGCAGCTGATAATCTTTGACCACAATGTGGCTCTTTACCTGGAGATCTCTAATGTTCCTTTTCTCCTGATGAGGGCCTTGGTGCAAGTGCAGGAGAGGGCCCCAGGGACCCTGGGTTCTATGAATGTTCATAAGCTCAAAGAAATGCAGCATTAAATAACAATTTCAAAGTCCCATTACAGTCTGAGAGATCATGGAAGAAAGGAAAAGGTTTTAACCTGCTGATTGAACAAAGTATTCACATTTTTATTTTGCACTGGGCCCCTCAGTATTTCTGAGGATGGCTCTGATGGCAGAGAAAATCCACTGTGGCCCCAGAAGACAGGACTTGGCATCCTGACTTGGAGGCTCAGGTTCCTTTCATCTCCAGACTCCCCTCCGTTCAGGACTCTGGGTGATATGTATTCAGCCCCCGGAACTGGAAAGAATATGGCAGATGGTGGACAGGAAGGTCTTTAGGTCAGCCTAAAAAGGACATCCACGATTCCCCCATGTCCATTGCCAGAACACTGCCGTGCAGGCCACCTTCTCATGGAGGCTAAGGTGTGGGCCAGGCATGTACCTGGCAAGAGGTAATGGATAGTAAGAGGGCTCAGACCTTTCCACAAAACTGTCAGGAAGCATTTAACAAAAGGCTTCCTGTGTGCTGTTTTGGATCTATCAGGAACCCTCTGGCCCTTATTGATTCCTGAATATTCAGGAATTAAGAGGAGAGGCACGCTGAGAAATCCAGGCATTTCTCATTACAGTGATAAGTGCCCTCTTCCTTTTTATGAGCCATACGGTAAAAGGTGATTGTTTGCAACTCTCTTTTTGATAGGGATCATCTTATGTTTTGTAAGTCTGGAATTTTAATCTTTATCTTTGCTGAGAATAACTACAGTATATATGCCCACGCCATGTTGATTAAAATACCTTTGCTCCATCAGAGCTTTGGTCCCCGTGTCTTTCTTTCTTTCTTCCTTTCTATTCTTTCTGTCTCTCTGTCTCTCTCTATTTCTGGCTAATTCCTTGGAGCGCGGAGGCCCGCTGAGCTCACTTTCTTGCCCGGGCTTCTAAGCCCCTCTTGAGAAGGTGCACTGTGCCTTCACTCGCTGGAGAGGGCGCCTGGTGCCTACGTGCAGCAGCGCAAGCCCTAAGAACAGGACTCTATTGGCTTTCCACATAAACAAGGGGATATCAGCCTCTTTCTCTCTCTTACTTTCTTATCATCGTCTTCAGACTACCAGGTTCCGGTCCATCAAAGGACCAACACAAAACCACTAACCTTTTCAAATACGCATCTCATGTGGTACATAGATACAATGGAATATTGTATACACATAAAAAGGAATGAAATCATGCCATTTGCAGCAACTTGAATGTACCTAGAGATTATCATATTAAGTGAAGTATGTCAAACAGAGAGAGTCAAAAACTATATGATATCACTTATATGTGGAATCTAAAATATGACATAAATGAACTTATTTACAAAACAGAAACAGACTCACAGACATGGAAAACAAACATGATTATTGAAGGGAAAGGGAAGGATAAATTAGTTTGAAATTAGGAGATACAAACTATTATATATAAAATAGATAAATAATAAGGTCCTACTGTAGATCACAGGTAACTATATTCAATCTTTCAGTAAACCATAATGGGATATGAAAAAACATATAATGTAACTGAATCATTTTGCTGTACACCAAAATCTAACACAACACTGTAAGTCAACTATACTTCAACAAAAAATAAAGTAATTAATATAATTAAATGCCCATCACAAGTATTACTCTTAAATTTTGAGCACATCCTTGTTACCCTCCACTCACCAGAATGTACAGTTGGTGGGAGAAAAGCCTTGTGTGTCTTTCTTAGAGTTGCAGCCCCAGTGCTATAAATGATGCCTAGAATCCAATGTATTCATGAGATGTTTGTTGACTGACTGACTGACTGAATCAATGAACTACTTCCACAGTTCATGGGACCTATGTACCCCTTTTCTGTTGCCCACACAGACCTAACTCAAAGCTCAGCCTAAACTTGGATCCCGTGTATGCTTTTACTAAGGTCACTCTACATGGCTGGCCTGGCCAGACTGCTCCTCAAACCCACCTTTACTTTCCTAACCTAAAAGACCTCAGGTCTTCCCAGCTGACTCTTAGCTCTGTTTCAGGGACACACTGGAGCCTGCAGGAAATGAGGCAGGTGATTCCAATGATGCGATTCCTTTGTCCTCAGAAGAGCAATAGTATTAAAAAATAAAAATAAAAAACTATAGGAATGACTAGTTTGTGGGTACATGGTCTGGCTTTACACCAATTCAGGCTTTTATGAATTACCATACACATAAATTTTGTTTATCTATAACATCCCAACTTTGGAGAAAAAATACAGACCTACTAATGTGAAAAAAATTTTTAAGTTTTCCTGAGCTACTGAAAAAACAGGAACCTCAAATTAAGACATTTACTACTTGAAATGTATCATTTAGGGAGCAACAAACTATTACACAAGAATCAACAAAGAACATGATTTCATGTTTCCAACTGTAAAATAAGTTCCTTGGTGGACATTAGGAATTTGAAGGTTAAATGTTGGTAGGGAAGAGTTCATCTAAAATGTGCATGGTGTGTCTCCCATAAACAGTGGTGTTTATGTCACTTTGGAGAGGGGAGATAAACATAGGAATAGGATAAGTGTTCCTAACAAGGCAAACAGTACATGCACACCAGAGTTATTTTCCAACACACTCCACCCCATTGCACATGCACAATAAATAAACACACACACAAAGTTTCATAGTTCTAGTGTGGTTAGAATAATCATTTGCCAAGCAGGGTAAGCCTCTCAGGATGTTCAGATTGCTCTCATCTCTGATACTTCAGATGTGCAATCTCAAGAACTGAACCTTTATTAATACATGTCCCAATATCGACAGGACTCATGCTGGTAGTCAATGATATTAGGTGGGGTTGAATTAGCAGTGTAATTCATTGAGTCTGTGCTTCAGAAGCAATTCTATAGATCGACTGCTCCAAAAGCAAAGTAAAGTAAGATTGAAAAGCAAGTTTTCTACTTTATCCCTCAGATAACTTATCAGATGTCCCCCTTCCTTCTCTGCTGTGGCACATATTATCAATATTTCCAAGATTGTCTTCCTGCTAGCTACAGGCACACCTGAAGTTAGAGGTATCCCTGTGCCTTGTTTTAGCCAAGGAAATGTGTGGAACTGTGTGGAAGCACTTTTATTCCAGGGCACAAATCTCCTCCCTCTACCCCTTAAAGGCAAACCACAGAGCCTCGTTACCAGATCACAGGATGATGTGAGCAGAAGCAGTCCCTGTCACTCTAGGTCCCTGATGAATAAAACACTTCCTCCCAGCAGGCCTTCTCCTTCACAATCTTTTGGAAATGAGGCATAAATAAAAAGTAAAATATTATTGCTTAAACCCACTGAGACTTGGGTTTTGTTACATAGTATTATGGAATCTATTCTGACAAATACAGAAATGGGCAGGTGGAAGAGGAGCACAGTGTAACAAAAAATGTAATTTTTGTGGCATAGCACGATAGCTGGTTAGCAATCAGTGAGGAAATCATCTTGGGAGTTTCAAATGAGGGTTCTTCTTAGCAGGCAGTGGTAAAACATTTGCTGAAATCCTTACCTGGGATAACTTAAGAGGAAGTTGTACCTAATGAAACTAATGCTCCATGTACCTAAATGGTTAGATGTAGAAACTAATATTCATAACATTAGTAGTGTTGCTGATTGTTGTCAGCTCTGTTTGGTAAGGTAATACATGATAAAGGTGCACTTAGAAAGAATTGACTAGTGTAGAGTAGAAGTGAAAAGGAATATAGGAGCATTCCCAAACCTAGAGCCTGTTAAGGTGGACAATAATAATCTTGATCCCAAAGCAAGTGCTCCCTGGTGCTCTAGTGGTTAGGATTTGATGCTGTCTCTCTCCTTAAAAGGAAAATATTAGATTAGGAAGGACTTCCTGCTTCAAATGACCACTAAAACTTTTCAATCATTCAATATACTCCAGGGAAAGGATCAGAAGTAGAGTATGATTCCTATTGTGTTTTTCAATGGGATCAAAATCAGAGTAGAGGGTAAAGCATGACCGTGATGGTCACACAAGCTAGATGAGCTCCAAGTCTCTGCCACTAAGTTGAACAAGGCTCCCTTTGGAGGCAAGAAACCAAAAAATTATTGCAGCTTTGGAAACTCCCTCAAAAGCAATGTGGTTGTGGCTGCCATCATACAGTACTCACTGGAATCAAATTGGCAAGAAGCTGGCTGAATTGGGATGAGGGGATGGAAAGCTGAGATTGTGCTAGGTGTAATGTGGGCACCTAAATATCTAGGCAAGATGTGACTATAGAAATCTTCACATCTCTGCCTTTCACTCCTCCCCCTCCTGGAGGAGCCCTTTGCCAGCACTTCTTTACATGAGGTTGAGGAAGAAAATGGAAGAGAAGGCTGTTTAAGCTGAAGGCAGGAAATATGGAAACATGGAGAGTCTTTTTTGAAATGTGGACTGGAGAATTCTTCTTAAGGGGAGGTATCAAGATACAGTCTCCCTTCACAGTTCAGGGTGCTCTTATTGTCTGTCTGATGGGGTTTCAGAGTTGCTCTGGCTTAGTGACTATATCTAACCTCTCCAAAGGAGTATTTGCTGCAGAGATTCTGTCCTTGTTCTACCACTGTATGGGGGCTACCTGGGACAGAAAATTGAGGTTTTTAGTTCATTGGTCTCTGGATCAAAAGGAACTCTACTCATATCCACTGAAGACATGACTTTGTCCCCTTGAGAGCCTGATGATGTACTGAAGGGAACTTTGCATACTTTTGTGAACAGAAGTTGATTGCCAACTAGTTGTATGTGGAAAGGAGAGTAAACTAAAAGGTGGACTTTGGTAGCTATCTGTGGTACCTTTTATGCATGATACCCCCCTCTCCCCAGGCATCTCCCACTCCTCAACGTTAGGTTTGGCCCTGTGGTTTGATTTGATCAGTGAAATGTGACCTGATGAGATGTGTCCCTTCCCAGGGGCTGTAGTTAAGAATTGCTGACCAATTTTCCACACTCTCTTCCCCAACCACATCATGCTCAGAATTCTGGGTTGAGGTAGCACTGAAACTCCTGTTAGTGTGAGTGCCCAAGTGACATCAGTGAAATGAGCAGAGGCATACTAAGAATGGTAAAAAAATTTCTTGTAAGCCATCTTGATTTTGAGTTGTTTGCTACTTCAGTGTGATCTCCTGTCTTGACAAATGCATCACTCATACATTGTAGTATCATGATCAATTGTCAATGCAAGTGCTAAATCCCTAGAAATATAGCTTAAAATATGAAATATCAGGGCCAGATATTTACTTCTGTAGGATATAGTGCCTGACATTCATTTGATATGAATGTCCCATAAAATTTTAATTTTTGGTTGACTTGTCCATTATACAGTCATGCTGTTGAATATTGTGTAAGTCCCTTGAGAGGATTTCTACAATGTGCTTAACAAAAACTTCAGTACTCAAAGATGTAAATATCATCTTCATAAGGTAAAGAGAATCAGAGGAATTGAATTTCCAAGGAAATTACAAACACTTTCCTACAGAGGAACTTTCAAATAAAAACAAACCAGTATTTGAAAATGACATTAATAGACCTGGGATGGAAAATTCTTCCACTGTATCTCATAGTTTTCCACACATGTCGGTTGTTGGACACAAGGGTGATGCTATGAATAATTTAATATATAACTTCCCCACAAGGCCCTGAGTTCTTGGAGGGGTGGGAGAGTGCTTCCTGTGTATGTCTGCATTACATAGCACATTCTTTATACATCATAGGCTGCCAATCTGACAACAGAAACTTGCAAGTATCATCATATGCTCCTTACCTAGTAATGTAGGACTTTATATCTCCACATCATAAATACAAAAACCTGGACTCTGGAAAGTTGGGGCCCTTGTCCAGATTTGCACAGATTTGCTTAAGATTCTCACACAGGAATGTCTCATGTTAAAATGCATATCTTGTATTTATTTATTTGCTAATGATTCAACATGGCTGAATGAATGGTTAAGGTATATATAAGTTTAATATATTAAAAATAATGGAAAAGGCAGGAGGCAATCATTTTATTATAAAGATTTAAAAAGATTTTTTTCATTGAAAATTAATTTAAAAATATTTCCTTTAATACCAATTACTTCATCATTTGACCTCATTGTTAATGGGTCTCTAAGTTCAGGAAAAACACAAGATTATCCCTCTCAGGTGGCTGTTTCCTCATGATGTCATCTGCATGGCTACAGTAGCTCATCCACGTATTAAAAAATGGGTCTCTAGACAGTTAGTTGGCAATTTGGCAATTTGCTCATGTATAATGCAAGAGAAGAAAGTCTAGTTTCAACTCATACCAATTCTACCTCTATTTCATGAACAATTTTTATTTTATCATAAAATAGGAATCACATGTTTATTCAACCAAGTGGGAATTTGAAAAACCTCAGCAATGTATTAATTTTATTATCATTAGCCAGTTTTTTTGTAGTTACAGATTATGTGAAGAGTGCCTACATTTCACTAGATGGATTTATTCATTTATTTTTCTAGAGAAGCAAATGCAGTCATCCAAAATGTTGACTTTATTTTTCTCTTTTCATGCTACATGATATATCAATCTTTACATCTATGGAATGGAATTTTAAGCCTCTTGGAACAAAGTATCTTTCTTAAGTTTTCTTACAAAACAAATGGTTTGTTAGCCAGAATATTTTCCATTGAAGAGAATTCACATTTGAATCATTGTTTTGATGAACTTTTACAGTGGGTAAGTAATTCCATTTCTTTTCCTTATAAAGTCAGGTTTCTTTTTCAGTTCCATTCACTCATTTATCCAATATTTGTTGGAAACTTTTATTGAGCACTTGCTTTAGGGAAGGTATGATGTTCGCTTGCACTGAGGATATAGTCATAAATGATAGGGATCCATTCTGCCCTCAAGGATGCCTGTATGGTTGGGGTGGGTGACCAGGGATTGATTAGTGCTGGAAGAAGGATTACATGTTTTCAAAAATATAACCGGGAGAAAATGTATAGGGAGAAAAATCTCTACTTATGTTTCCAGGATAAGGCAGCTTTAAATTCACTTCTCAAGATATTGCTAAAGTCAAATGTGGACTTTGGTTCCTAAATGAACATGGGGTCTGTATCATACTAGGCTGACTAAAGCAGCAAGTGATGCAGGCAGTGGTGGCACCATCTCTGAAAGTGAGCCTAGAGGGTAGGAGGCAAGCTGAGTGGGGACATTGCTACTACCATTTTGCTAGCACTTTGTCCTCTGTGAATTCAGTAATTGAGACACACTCACTGTCCCCATCTGCTTCCACACTCTTATCCCTAGAGAGCACTGTGGATCAACTGATCATCCAGAATCATTGTCCCATGACTGAAAGAATGTGGCTTCATGGGGCATCTAAATCCACATTGTATAGGAAGAAGGCTACTCCTCTTCATTAAGGCCTTCCAGAGGCAACAACTATCAGCTTTTCCCTTGTTTTTAAGTCTTTTAAGGATGATGATCATAATGATATGTAGAGGAAAGATCTAAAGTCACCTTTAGTCATTTCTCTCTGGGAAGAAATTCCCAGAAGGATTTTCCTATCTTTATTATACTTATATATTAACAAAAAATGGTTACAATAGCATCCATCACTATGTTCTTAGGTTTCTTTCAAATATTCTGAGAGAAAATCTCTGAATTATTCTGCAGGCAGAGGTAGAGAGGGCTGGAGTGAACTCTGGAGGCAATACTTTTAGGAGGCATAGACAAGTTTGAGAAGGCATATTTTGTCTGTACAAATGTATAAGCACAATGGCATGAAAGTATTTCCACTAAAGTCACATTATCTAGGAAGCTGGAACTGGCAGTGCCATCCAATTTGGACATAATATCCAGTTGAACCCATCCTGCATACAGGCTCGTGTTTCTTCCTCATCCTTCACTGATTCATCCATATCCTTTGGTACTGGTTCCTGAATGTTTGAAAGTGAAAGTGCAAGTTGCTCAATCGTGTCTGACTCTTTGTGACCCCATTGACTGTAGCCTGCCAGGCTCCTCTGTCCATGGAATTCTCCAGGCTATACTGGAGTGGGTAGCCTGTTCCTCCTCCAGGGGATCTTCCCAATCCAGGGATCGAACCCAAGTCTCCCGCATTGCAGGCGGATTCTTAACCATCTAACCCACAAGGGAAGCCTTGGTGCTTATAAATATCTTGAATGCTTATTAACATCCTAATCCAGGTGATCTATGTTATCATTCTTGATTTTAGTTGATGGAGAACCTGGTCATTATAATGCTTTTTACACTCAATGGTGTTTAGGTTTCACTGTTGATTCCATCAATTGTTTGAAGCAGCTTGGTAAGCCAATGTAAGGATCTCATGCTCAAATGCATATGTCTGTCTTTCTAAGGGTACCTCTTGACATACAAATCTACCCTTAATTTCTAGAACATTCTTTGCTTTCCTTGAATATGGTCCTTTGCTTGCTCTTTTATCAACCTATTAATAATAGAATATCTTTTATCTTAGAATGCCAAAAACCTACTGAGAACTCTTCACCCTTTCAGAATTAGTTTCATCCACTCTCAGTGGGCCAGTAGTGGATATATAGCAGGTAATAGCTATTATGGTCTTCCCAGGTGGCGCCAGTGGTAAGGAATCCTCCTGCCGGATCCTCTATGACCCACCTCCCAGAATATTGGAAATAAAAGCAAAAGTAAACAAACGGGACCTAATTAAACTTAAAAGCTTTTGCACAATGAAGGAAACTATATGCAAGGTGAAAAGACAACTTTCAGAATGGGAGACAATAATAGCAAATGAAGCAATTGACAAAGAATTAATCTCCAAAATATATAAGCAGCTCATGCAGCTCAATTCCAGAAAAATAAATGACCAAATAAAAAATGGGCCAAAGAACTAAACAGACATTTCTCCAAAGAAGACATACAGATGGCTAACAAACACATGAAAAGATGCTCAATATCACTCATTATCAGAGAAATGCAAATCAAAACCAACAATGAGGTACCATTACACGCCAGTCAGGATGGCTGCTATCCAAAAGTCTACAAACAATAAATGCTGGAGAGAGTGTGGAGGAAAGGGAACTCTCTTACACTGTTGGTGGGAATGCAAACTAGTACAGTCACTGTGGAGACCAGTGTGGAGATTCCTTAAAAAACTGGACATAGAACTGCCATATGACCCAGAAATCTCACTGCTGGGCATACACACCCAGGAAACTAGAATTGAAAGAGACACATGTACCCCAGTGTTCATACAATAGCTTGGACATGGAAGTGAATTTATGGCAAAAACCACCACAATATTATAAAGTAATTAGCCTCCAATTAAAATAAGTAAAGTAATTAATTTAAAAAAAATAAAAAGAATTCTCCTGCCAATTCAGGAGATGCAAGAGAAGCAGGTTTGTTCCCTGGGTCTGGAAGATCCCATGGCGTTAGAAAAGGCAACCCACTCCAGTATTCTTGCCTGGAAAATTCCAAGGGCAGAGGAGTCTGGCGGGCTAGTCTGTGGGTCCACAAAGAGCTGGACACGACTGAGCAACAGAGCACACCCAGCACGCGCAATAGCTGTGAGAGGAGCCGTAGCAGGTGAGGGAGAGAAACCTAAGACAAAGTGTCCAGCAAGGTGGCCACTCACGTTCAGGCTAATAGGGAGTGTCTGCGGAGCACTTGACTCCCCCACCAGCCATAGAAAGACTGGCTTTAACAGTATAGCTGCCAGGTCAAATATAACATGTCTAGTTAAGTTTGAATTTCAGATAAATGACACATTTTTTTTAGTATAAGTATGTCTCAAATTTGCTCTTGATGCTCCATGATTGAGGAGCTTGTGGCACAGAAGGAACTGTTTATCTAGTTCAATTTCTTCTTGCAGAAAATGCCCTTCCTCTTCTTGCATGTCCCATGTCCATCTGGCTGTACCATCACCCAGTTGACTGCCTTTAAATCAGCTGAAATATTACAGGAATGCTGTTAGTAACAGATGGGCTCAAACATGTAGTTGTGGGAGTGTAAATTCAGTTTCTCAGTGAAAGGAAGTCTGGATCTGAGCTTAAATCAAATCTGGCTGCATCTCTAAAATTTACCTAAGCACATTTTTTTTTTTTTTGTAATTCTGAAAAAAAATTAATTTACTTGAATGATTTTTTCCCCTGAATTTTCCATATACAAATATGAAGAACTTACTCTGAAGGAGGCAGTTTTTATTCTAACTCTAGTTTAGACTTTCAAACTTGAGGTGTCTTTAATCAATAGAAATTGACAGAAATGGCTGTTAACTTTTTAGTGATTTATAGTTAAAATTGCCATTTCACCAAAGCCTTGGAGAGTCTAACTTTAACCTCCTTCATTTATTGATGAGTAAATCACTGGCTCTTCAGAGAAACGGTGGTAGAAGGAACATAGGAAGGTTCAAAGTGAACTTGGGTTTTTGTTCCATAAAACAAAGTAGTATTGAAAGACTAATGAGGACCCAGGCATACTGTTGAAGGAGATGGGAATATATTTGATTGATGGGATACACAAACTCTTGGAACTCAGAATAGAGAATGCCAGATAAAACAATTAAAATTCATGCTATTGATTTGAAAATTGATGTCTTGATTTTAATTTTTTAGTAGTAACTTTAGATGAGGGCTTCCCTGATAGCTTAGGTGATAAAGAATCCTCCTGCAATGCAGGAGACCCCAGTTCAAATTCTGGGTCGGGAAGATCTGCTGGAGAAGGGATAGGCTATCCACTCCGGTATTCTTGGGCTTCTCTCCTGGTTCAACTGGTAAAGAATCTGCCTGCAATGTGGGAGACCTGGGTTTGATCCCTGGGTTGAGAAGATCCCCTGGAGAAGGGAAAGGCTACCAACACCAGTATTCTGGCCTGGAGAATTCCATGGACTGTATAGTCCATGGGTTCACAAAGAATCAGACATGACTGAGTGACTTTCACTTTCACTTTAGAAGAGGTGAACAAATAACAATTTGTGATGAAGAAAACATCATGCTATACAAAAAAGCAAACTAATAATGATAGAAATGAAAGAAATCATAGAATTAAAAAATCATCATTATGGCACCACATGGGGAAAAGGGTATTTGCATAGTGCTAATACAATTCTACATAAACTAGTTTCAAGAAATAGGGAGACTTAACTCTACAGTGAAAGTTTATATTGTTATCACCCTCATTCAGGTGTCAGTTTGCCATCACTATTGGTCAACCAGATATCTTGTCTTTTATTGTGACACAATAATAAATGCACAACATCAGAGATTGACTGTTAACCAATCATGTTTTGTATGAATTTATCAAGCTTTCAGATCTAACTGCCAATGTGTAGAAACTACAGGAGCCACAGGATTAAACTGAGAGAGACTATACAGGAATAATCAGACAAATCCAGAAGGTTCAATATTTTTCTTAGGGTAAGTAGCTTGTAAATATTTTTCTATTACTTGGTGTCACAAATAAAGAAGGAGGGTGGGAGGTTTGCTGTACCAAAGTAAAAGGGATGTTAAGGTCATCATCAGGTTCAACCCATAGTTATACACTTGGATCATGATTTGGACAAAAAACAGTAGAACATATTTTTTAGACAGTTGAAGAAATTTGATATTGTATTAGATGAAAATTTTCAATATAACAAAATATACATTGTAAGCTTAAAAATATGACCTATTATAAAAGAGTGCAAAGAAAAAGATCATGGGTTAAATAGCATGTTTCTCCTCCCTTGGATTTCACATGGGTTTCCAACCTAGCCTGGAAAAAAAGTCATTTCTAAATCCCTTGAGAAAACACTATTTTCATTGAACATTTGATCCTACCAGAAGCAATATTTGTAAAGAGAAGCAGTAGGTTTCTCTTTACAAATTCAGTCTGATGTTACATCAAAGGAATTCAGATAAACATTGAGGCAATAAGTTTCAAGTTCAAGCTAAATTCTTAATTTAAACTTCTAAAGAAGTTCTTGAAGTTTTTATGTAACTATAACAAAAGCTTCAGGAAATAGAATAAAAGACAAGCTTAACAATAACAGTAATAACATTAGTAAAAATATTAAAACCTTAATGAGGTTTATTAACATGTTTAATGCTAAAAGGAAACTGAGGTAAAGGAAAACTAAGTTGATTCAGAAGTATATGTAAGAGTTACAGCTTTAAGATTTATGTAAACATTTCCAGGAATGCAATAATTTTTTCCTTATGTCTATGCAGCCAATAACTTTCTTTTCCAGCAGTACCTAACATACTGCCTTGCAGCAGCAGATGTACTCAGCACATATTAAATGAATATATGTATTTCCTTTAATTGATCAAAGAGAACTTTCCCTGCTGCATTATAAAATGAAACAAAAATGTAGTTAGGTAAGGCTCATTCTTGCACATAGTTCACAACTACTTTAGCTTTTTTATGGATTTGTTCTTTATGTCGAATACTTACATTGGTAGCGTGTTAATAGTAGTCAAATGTAACTGTGCAGATATCGAAGTCTTATATTATAAAGCCTTATTGCTAACTCTGAGTCTGCAGCACCTTATGCAAAACTTAGAACCAGATATGTTTTGGAATTTAGAAACGTTGAAACTAATAATTAATATGGTGCATATTTACCATGTATATAGGCACTAGCAGGATATAAGACCACCATGCAAACACATTAATATTTCTGCAGTAAAATATATAAATATCCAAAAGTAGAATAAATAAACTCTGCAAATAACTTTCCATTAGTTCAGATCAGGTTTTGCTAGCCCATGAACTTCAGTGTCAAATTTAACACAGCTTTAAATTTTCAGAGATTTGAAGATTTCAGAATTACAGTAATGATGCTGTGGGGTCTAGCATCATTAACTTATGACCTGCTTTATAAAGCAAACTCTATTCCCTTCCTTTTCAATGGAAATATACAGAGCAGTTACTTCGGTGCTTAGACAAAATTGTCTTAGGACATGTTTTAATATAACCATTGTCTTATTAATAAAAAACAGATTCTTTTGGACATGATTTTTGTGTATTACTTCTTGAGAGTACTTACAGAGATAGTAATTAGTGAGAATTCTGACCAACAGCTCTGTCTCTCACAGACTGCCTGCTTATGCCCTAGTGTAGAGGCGGAGCTGGGTGGGTCTCAGGCCATATCAACATGTGATTTGTCATATTCTTAACTGTCCTTTGGGAGTAAATTGGCATTCAATAAATAGACAATTTATGCCATTATTAGAGTAATTAAAATATATTACTGCCTCAGATAATGAATGGTTTCCAATGTCTTCAAAGAATAAAATAACATTCAAAGAGAGTGCAGATAGTTCTATTTTATGTAAATGTAAATGTTATGTTGGTTAGTGAAATCTGTAACAAATGTAAAATTGGGCCATATGAAACAAATTGATCCACTCACTAAAAGTCAAATTATATAAACACTTACCACTTTTAGAGGAAGTTAAATCTAAGATCATACACTTTTCTGATACTGGAAGTATAAAAGGAACTCTTTTTCCCAAACGAAATGTCTAGGCAAATCTAACACTATAATTTTAGCCTTTTCTCCATATATTAGACAGAGAGTGAAAGAGAAGTACACAAACAGACCTAGAAATGGGACAAAAAGTTTAAGGAAAAGGTAAACTCATTTGATTTTACTGGGAAAGAGGTGGAAATATCTTCTGCCCAGGAAGCTGATGGGATGGGGAGCATTTTTCCTCCATTTTGCTCCAAAATGTCTGCACTCCCAAGTGAAGTAGGACTTTGGGTAGAAAAGAAGGGTAAAGAGCTGGTGTGGTGGATCACAGGGACCCCTGAGCTGGTGGGGCCTTCTGAGTGGAGGGTCCTTCTTGGAGGAGATGCCCTTGCTTCTGCAGAGACAGAGAAGGTCTAGGAGGGAAAGTAAAGAGAGTTTGCCCTGGCACAGGGTAGGCTGCCTCTGTGTTTTCTCAGGAATCAGGCCAGAAGGTGCCTTCAATATGAAGTGTGCATCTTTAGTGAAATGTCCTTTGTCTTTCATACCTTGAGAATGTTGGTGGGACAGGCTGAATCATGTGCCCCATATCTGTATGTTGAAGTCTTAACCCCTAGGACCTCAGAATGTGACCAAATTTACAGATAGGACCTTTAGAGATGTGACTCGTTTAAAATGAGGATATTAGGGTGTCTCTACTCCAATGTGACTGAGGAGAGCTGGACATGGAAAACCACCAGGGACTCAGGGCCACAGAGGGTAGACCATGTCAGAGGCAGCAGGAAAGGGGCAAGACAGAGAGAGAGGCCTCTGCAGACACTAGCCCTGCAGACACCTCAGTCTTGGACTTCCAGCCTTCAGAACTGCGAGAGAAAAATTTTTTGTTGTTTGAGCCCCACAGTGTGTGATATTTTGTTATGGCAGCCCAAGCAGCCTAACATACCCAATATAACAAAGGTGCTGCAGGAGCAGTAGTAGCTTAATAAAATAAAATCTTACTTGGGTGGACAGGAAACACAGATCAGTGCCTTTAGAAACAGAGAATAAAAAACATTTACTGATTAATAATAATTCATCCATTTAAAATAAGGGTTCAAAATCTCTTCTGTGGGAGCCAGAGTAATACCCACCTAAAGATGTTCACTAGACATGCAGTCATTGTTACAGAAATGACAGGAAGCTAACTCACACACCTCCCCATGGATTCCTGACAGTGATGGGAGCGTTGGGCCTCGTTTCCTTACCATTCCTTACGATAGCCCATCCCAATGCTGGATGGCTGTTTCTTTCAGAACTCTCTTGTTCCCCATCCTCCTCCACCTGGTATCTGGCAAAACAAATGCAATTTATTTTTACTCAGTGTGGTGCAATTGAAAGTTTGTTGTTGATCTTTAACTCGAAGTGACGTTTCTAGTGTTAAACTATGTTTAGTTCATTGTCAACAGCTATTGACCGAGTAACTGGACAAGTGACTGCAGTTTTCTCCTCTACAAAGTGAGGTGATAACCATTTGAATCTCACAGGGTTGTTCAGAGAATTAAATGAATACACACAAATTGAGTTTATAAAGTGTCAAGTGTTGAAAACTTCTGTTTTTATATCTATTAATTGATTTTTTCACACAGGCTTTAACATACTTGAAGGCAGCTTGAATGTGCCTCTTAGTATCTTTTTTTGCTTACATATCATCAACCTCCTCAACTGTCTTTAATCCACACAATTTCTAGTCCATTTTCCAACAAGACTCTTAAGTATTAGCCAATATCTTCATGAAAAATTTTGTACCAATTAAAGATCAAGGAAAATGTAGACCTATCTATTCATTTTTCTTTAAAATTTCTGGCAAAAGAGTTACCGAAGACATCTTCACTCACCTATCATCCCGATGTGCTATGCTTAGTCACTTAGTCGTGTGTGACTCTTTGTGACCCCCATGGATTGTAGCCCATGGGGCTTCTGTCTATGGGGATTCTCCAGGCAAGAATACTGGAGTAGGTTTCCAGGCCCTCCTTCAGGGGATCTTCCCAACCCAGGCATTGAATCCTGGTCTCCCGCACTGCAGACAGATTTCTTAACCGTCAGAACACCCAAAGGGTTATCCTGGTGGTGCTGGGGTCCCAGGGCTGAGGGCAGGTGCTGGCCCCAGCTAGCATGTGTCTGCTTGTCTGCCTGTGAGACTGGAGAGGCTCTGTCCCAGCTGGAGTCCTGACATTGGCTCCAGTGACATTGGTCAGTGTAAGATCTTCTGTTTCCATTCTTTTCTTTTCTAAAAGTCTGAAGCATCACAGTGACAAAGCGAAGGCATAACAACATGCACTGCAGGAGTTTTCTTTTTATAAGACCTCTACTTCCACATCTGCATATATCAAGCCCCTCGTTCACTATCCACCTTGCATTGCCTCCTGCGTGTGGTGATGGAAAGGGGACTGTGGTAGCATCTGTACATGGGGATGAGGGTGACAGTGACACTGATTACTAATATGCCTTGAAGATTGATTAATGGTGTTAGGAGCTAAAGAAGGGTTTGATATTGAGGAGGCTTTTCAAGAAAGGGAGTTTTGTAACTCTGAGGTCTGAGGAAGGGCTGCAGGAGGGGCAGTTTTGTTTCCTCCAAGAATACAGACAGGTTTCTTCAGACTGGGTTTATTTTAGACAATGGCTATCACAATGGTATCTCAGATAGGACAGCAAAAGTCACACAGTGTTGATTGTTCAGAAAGGTTTCCAAGACTTTCTGGAAAGTCTTGACAAATGACCTGTAGCATTGCCCTCTGTAGTAGAGTTAATAATTCTGAATTTGGATAAAAAGGAAAAATTGAATGAAGAACAAATAAAATGGAAGACATTTACATCAAATACATTCCTTTGGTCATAAAACTATCCTTTAGTCAGATCCATTAGACCAGAGGAAAGAGTTTGTTTTATTTATTTATTTATTTATTTATTTATTTTCAGAAGCAGATCCAAAATAAAAACTTGACTTTTAAATGTCTCTCTCAGAGTCAGGTAAGACCACAGGTGGATATGCAATATCACAGCCCAAGTCAGTGACTGAGTCTTTGCATTTTAATGGCTTCATATTGGGTCACATTGTGAGTCCTCCATATATGAAAGGCTATGTTTCAATTCTCTCTTTAAAGATTGAGGAAATAGTTAAAAAAAAAAAAGGCATGCAAAAGTAACTGTATTAAATATGAGTTAGAAAGGGGTATTAAGTGTTGACTCCTTCCTTCAAGGATTTTTTTTTTCCTTCAAGGAATTTAAACATACACAACCAACAAGACAAATAAGCAGAAAGGTACAGAGAAAGGGCTCCAGGTGTTCACCACAGAGTGAGTGTCACAGGCGGTGATGGCCTGGTGCTGACTAAATACAAAGGCCATTTGCTTGGGTTACCTCAGCTCTGCTGCATAAGACAAATTGATCTCTGGGTCTGTGAAGGTCTCCCCACCAAGAGGTGAGGAACTTTGTGGATTCCACCCTGTTTTTCAGGATTCTAGTTGGTGCTCACAGCATTGCTAGCAATCTGGTCTGAATTGCTTTGTTTTATTGCACATTCTGATGGCACGTGCTCATGAATTATTTCCTCAGTGTATCCACATATCAGGCTAATTCAGAACCAAGATGTCTAACATCACCATTCAGGATACAGGATTTGGGGTCACAAGATCCTCATGTTCCAAAATGATGTCACTTTACTGCAAAAATCTTACTTAATGTGTTTCCCTTAAATTTCTCATTTCTAGATTTAACTCCTTACCAAAATCTCTCAAAATATGACAAAAAAGACTCAAAATTTTAAATTAAGATGCTTTCATTTACTAATAATCTACATGCAGGAGGGAAGAAGAGAAACCTGTGGGCATGTCCACGCTCAAGTCACTTCTCTCCTGCACCTCCCCTGGCCCCCACCAGAACCCATGCTGAATACACAATCCAACCGTGGTGTCAAGGGACTTTGCCCAAGAGCCACCTTCTTCAAGTCTGAGAAGGGTGCTGCTTATCCAGAGAATTTCTTTCCCCTTACTTGTGCTCAGAGATCCTTTGTGACCCAAGGGAACTGTGGACAAAGGTGACTGGTGCCAAGGGGGTTATGAACCTCTGACAAGGAAAGTGTGCTCGTCAAAATGTGGCCCCTGGTGACATAAAGCACCACGGATACTGGCCTCTTTTGGGTGTGCTGACCTTTTGTCCAGGTTTACCACTGCAGCCAAGTTCTTGACAGCCTGGAGTCTTTGATGAAGTAAAGGCTTGTGAGCCCAAACTGGACCTTGGGACTTGGTCCCACCAACAGAGAGCATCCAGAAAAAGCTGGGAAGCCTCTACCACCAAGCTATATGGCTAGAGAAGTCACTTGGAGTATCTACCCAATGAGCTGCATGCAGTGCAGTTTGATAACATTCTGGAAGATGTGAAGGACTTGCAGATATTATCTACAGAAGCAGATGAGAGCAATATGCCTGGTACCAGAAGACAGATCACTCCTAGCTACGATTGACTGGTTTCTGTTTTTGTTTTTGTTTTGTTTTTTTTTAATGAGAAAAATAGAAATCAATATCAAAACCTCACTGTCAAATACTAAGGACTATAACAGCTTTTAAACTATATAAAATGGTACAGAATTCTTATTTCACAGGGTAGATCTACCATTCTCAATAATTCCATTGATTGTCCCATGGGTCAGGTGGTCTTGGTGGGCTCACTGACTCTTACAACGGACCTTTTTGTTGTTCTGAAGGCTTTCCTAAAGCCTTGCCTCTAATCAGACAAGGTAAAGGACAATTCACAACAAATGCCATCTAAAGAGGGATATTTTTAAACCATAAGTTAATTCTTAACAGCTTCAAAAACAAAGCTTGCCAAGGGAAAGAACGTTTCTGCCCAATATTCAGACTTGGTTCAATAAACATTTGTTATGCCTTTTCCCATATGTCACATGGATGGGGAGACTCATAGAATGCCAGTGAGAGACGGTTATTGCCCTGAAGAACCCAATACTGGTTTCCTCCAATGAATGGCACCCATGGAAATTCACAAGCATGAAAAATTATGTGTAATATTTCTCATGCTTTCAAATGTCAATGTTTCAGAGGAGGTGTTTACCATGAAAATTGCATTCACCAATACAGATCTCTGCAATTTTTGCACATACCTAGAATTGTGGCTTTTTCAAGAGAATTTTTCTAAGCACAATAAGCAATAACTATTTTGTGACTGAAATCACAGGTGTGCATAAGAGCAATTTTGGACCTTAGCAGTGGCTGTTGGGAAGATACCATCTGCTGGACCATTCATGTCTGTCATACCTGGAGCAAATATGACTGTCACATAAGCAGCTGTGGATGTGTTTAACCAATTTCAAGGTGTAAGAATGATCTTCCTCTCCTTTGCAGTGAAAACCCTGATGTTCTTTTTTTTTTTTTTTTTTTAAATTTTTATTAGTTGGAGGCTAGTTACTTTAAAATATTGTAGTAGCTTTTGCCATACATTGACATGAATCAGCCATGGATTTATATGTGTTCCCCATCCCGATCCCCCCTCCTGCCTCCCTTCCCATCCCATCCCTCTGGGTCTTCCCAGTGCACCAGCCCTGAGCATTTGTCTCATGCATCCAACCTGGGCTGGTTGGTGATCTCTTTCACCCTTGATAGTATACTTGTTTCAATGTTATTCTCTAAAAACATCCTACTCTTGCCTTCTCCCACAGAGTCCAAAAGTCTGTTCTGTACATCGGTGTCACTTTTTCTGTTTTGCATATAGGGTTATCGCTACCATCTTTTTAAATTCCATATATATATGTGTGTGTGTGTTAGTATATTGTATTGGTCTTTATCTTTTTGGCTTGCTTCACTCTGTATAATGGGCTCCAGTTTCATCCATCTCATTAGAACTGATTCAAATGAATTCTTTTTAATGGCTGAGTAATATTCCATGGTGTATATGTACCACAGCTTCCTTATCCATTTGTCTGCTGATGGACATCTAGGTTGCTTCCATGTCCTGGCTATTACAAACAGTGCTGCGATAAACATTGGGGTACACATGTCTCTTTCAGTTCTGATTTCCCCAGTGTGCATGCCCAGGAGTGGGATTGCTGGGTCATATGGCAGTTCTAATTCCAGTTTTTTAAGGAATCTCCACACTGTTTTCCATAGTGGCTGTACCAGTTTGCATTCACACCAACAGTGTAAGAAAGTTCCCTTTTCTCCACACCCTCTCCAGCATTTATTGCTTGTACACTTTTGGATAGCAGCCATCCTGACTGGCGTGGAATGGTACCTCATTGTGGTTTTGATTTGCATTTCTCTGATAATGAGTGATATTGAGCATCTTTTCATGTGTTTGTTAGCCATCTGTATGTCTTCTTTGGAGAATGTCTGTTTAGTTCTTTGGACTATTTTTTGATTGGGTCATTTATTTTTCTGGAATTGAGCTGCAGGGATTGCTTGTATATTTTTGAGATTAATCCTGTTGCTTCTTTTGCTATTATTTTCTCCCAATCTGAGGGCTGTCTTTTCACCTTGCTTATAGTTTCCTTTGTTGTGCAAAAGATTTTAAGTTTCATTAGGCCCCATTTGTTTATTTTTGCTTTTATTTCCAATATTCTGGGAGGTGGGTCATAGAGGATCCTGCTGTGATTTATGTCGAATAGTGTTTTGCCTATGTTCTCCTCTAGGAGTTTTATAGTTTCTGGTCTTACATTTAGATCTTTAATCCATTTCGAGTCTATTTTTGTGTATGGTGTTAGAAAGTGTTCTAGTTTCATTCTTTTACAAGTGATTGACCAGTTTTCCTAGCACCACTTGGTAAAGGGGTTGCCTTTTCTCCATTGTATATCTTTGTCTCCTTTGTCGAAGATAAGTTGTCCATGGGTACGTGGATTTATCCCTGTGCTTTCTATTTTGTTCCATTGATCTATATTTCTATATTTGTGCCAGTACCATACTGTCTTGATGACTATGGATTGTAGTAGAGCCTGAAGTCAGGCAGGTTGATTCCTCCAGTTCCATTCTTCTGTCTCAAGATTACTTTGGCTATTCGAGGTTTTTTGTATTTCCATACAAATTGTGAAAATATTTGTTCTAGTTCTGTGAAAAATACCGTTGGTAGCTTGATAGGGATTGCATTGAATCTATAGATTGCTTTGGGTAGTATAGTCATTTTCACAATATTGATTCTTCCAATCCATGAACACGGTATATTTCTCCATCTGTTTGTGTCCTCTTTGATTTCTTTCGTCAGTGTTTTATAGTTTTCTACATATAGATCTTTTGTTTCTTTAGGTAGATATACTCCTAAATATTTTATTCTTTTTGTTGCAATGGTGAATGGTATTGTTTCCTTAATTTCTCTTTCTGTTTTCTCATTGTTAGTGTATAGGAATGCAAGGGATTTCTGTATGTTAATTTTATATCCTGCAACATTACTGTATTCATTGATCAGCTCTAGTAATTTTCTGGTAGAGTCTTTAGGGTTTTCTATGTAGAGGATCATGTCGTCTGCCAACAGTGAGAGTTTTATTTTTTCTTTTCCTATCTGGACTCCTTTTATTTCTTTTTCTGCTCTGACTGCTGTGGCCAACACTTTCAAAACTATGTTGAATAGTAGTGGTGAGTGTGGGCATCCTTGTCTTGTTCCTGACTTTAAGGGAAATGCTTTCAATTATTCACCATTGAGGATAATGTTTGCTGTGGGTTTGTCATATATAGCTTTTATTATGTTGAGGTATGTTCCTTCTATTCCTGCTTTCTGGAGAGTTTTTTGTTTTTTGTTTTTTAATCATAAATGGATGTTAAATTTTGTCAAAGGCTTCTTCTGCATCTATTAAGATATCATATGGTTTTTATCTTTCAACTTGTTAATGTGATGTATTACATTGATTGATTTGTGGATATTAAAGAATCCTTGCATTCCTGGGATAAATCCCACTTGGTCATGATGTATGATCTTTTTAATATGTTGCTGGATTCTGTTTGCTAGAATTTTGTTAAGGATTTTTGCATCTATGTTCATCAGTGATATTGGCCTGTAGTTTTCTTTTTTGTGTGGCATCTTTGTCTGGTTTTGATATTAGAGTGATGGTGGCCTCATAGAATGAGTTTGGAAGTTTGCCTTCTTCTGCAATTTTCTGGAAGAGTTTGAGTAAGATAGGTGTTAACTCTTCTCTAAATTTTTGGTAGAATTCAGCTGTGAAGCCATCTGGTCCTGGGTTTTTGTTTGCTGGAAGATTTCTGATTACAGTTTCGATTTCCTTGCTTGTGATGTGTCTGTTAAGATCTTCTATGTCTTCCTGGTTCAGTTTTGGAAAGTTATACTTTTCTAAGAATTTGTCCATTTCTTCCAAGTTGTTCATTTTATTGGCATATAGCTGCTGGTAGTAGTCTCTTATGATCCTTTGTATTTCAGTGTTGTCTGTTGTGATCTCTCCATTTTCATTTCTAATTTTGTTGATTTGGTTCTTCTCCCTTTGTTTCTTGATGAGTCTGGCTAACAGTTTGTCAATTTTATTTACCTTTTCAAAAAGCCAGCTTTTAGCTTTGTTGATTTTTGCTATGGTATCTTTTGTTTCTTTTGCATTTGTTTCTGCCCTAATTTTT
This sequence comes from Muntiacus reevesi, assembly GCF_963930625.1. Lineage (NCBI taxonomy): Eukaryota > Metazoa > Chordata > Mammalia > Artiodactyla > Cervidae > Muntiacus > Muntiacus reevesi. The sequence continues at coordinate 2,646,659 of NC_089263.1, forward strand.
AAGATTTCTTTCCTTCTACTAACCCTGGGATTCTTCATTTCTTCCTTCTCTAGTTGCTTTAGGTGTAGCGTTAGTTTATTTATTTGACTTTTTTCTTGTTTCTTGAGATAAGCCTGTATTGCTATGAACCTTCCCCTTAACACTGCTTTTACAGTGTCCCATAGGTTTTGGGTTGTTGTGTTTTCATTTTCATTCGTTTCTATGCATATTTTTATTTCTTTTTTCTTTCTTCTATGATTTGTTGGTTATTCAGAAGCATGTTATTTAGCCTCCATATGTTTGAGTTTTTAATAATTGTTGGGTTTTTTTTTTCCCCTGTAATTGAGATCTAATCTTATTGCATTGTGGTCAGAAAAGATGACTAGAGTGATTTCAGTTTTTTTGAATTTCCAAAGGCTGGATTCATGGCCCAGGATGTGATCTATTCTGGAGAAGGTTCCGTGTGCACTTGAGAAAAAGGTGAAATTGATTGTTTTGGGGTGAAATGTCCTATAGATATCAATTAGGTCTAGCTGGACCATTGTGTCATTTAAAATTTGTGTTTCCTTGTTAATTTTCTGTTTAGTTGATCTATCCATATGTGTGAGTGGGGTCTCCCACTATTATTCTTTTACTGTTAATTTCATTCTTGTTAGCATTTGCCTTACATATTGCGGTGCTCCTATGTTGAGTGCATATATATTTCTAATTGTTATATCTTCTTCTTGGACTGATCCTTTGATTATTATGCAGTGTCCTTCTTTGTCTCTTTTCACAGCCTTTATTTCAAAGTCTATTTTATCTGATATGAGTATTGTGAATCCTGCTTTCTTTTGGTCTCTGTTTGCATGAAATATTTTTTTCCAGCCCTTCACTTTCAGTCTGTATGTGTCCCTTGTTTTAAGGTGGGTCTCCTGTAGACAACATATATAGGGGTCTTGCTTTTGTCTCCATTCAGCCAGTCTTTGTCCTTTGGTTGGGGAATTCAACCCATTTACATTTAAGGTAATTATTGATAAGAATGGTCCTGTTGCCATTTGCTTTGTTTTTTTTGGGTTCATGTTCATACAGCCTTTCTGTGTTTCCTGTCTAGAGAAGATCTTTAGCATTTGTTGAAGAGCTGGTGTGGTGGTGTTGAATTCTCTCAACTTTTGCTTGTCTGTGAAGCTTTTGAATTCTCCTTCATATTTGAATGAGATCCTTGCTGGGTACAGTAATCTGGGTTGTAGGTTATTCTCTTTCATTACTTTAAGTATGTCCTGCCATTCCCTTCTGGCCTGAAGAGTTTCTATTGATAGATCAGCTGTTATCCTTATGGGAATCCCCTTGTGTGTTATTTGTTGTTTTTCCCTTGCTGCTTTTAATATTTGTTCTTTGTGTATGACCTTTGTTAATTGGATTAATATGTGCCTTGAGGTGTTTCACCTTGGGTTTATCCTGTTTGAGACTCTCTGGGTTTCTTGGACTTGTGTCACTATTTCCTTCCCCATTTTGGGGAAGTTTTCAGCTATTATCTCCTCGAGTATTTTCTCATGACCTTTCTTTTTGTCTTCTTCTTCTGGGACTCCTATGATTCGAATATTGGGGTGTTTCACATTGTTCCAGAGGTCCCTGAGGTTGTCCTCACTTTTTAAAACTTCATTTATTTCCACCATTTTATCTTCTACCTCACTTATCCCATCTTCTGCCTCTGTTATTCTACTGTTGGTTCTCTCCAGAGTGTTTTTGATCTCATTTATTGCATTATTCATTTTTAATTGGCTCTTTTTTATTTATTCTAGGTCCTTGTTAAACATTTCTTGCATCTTCTCAATCTTTGTCTCCAGGCTATTTATCTGTAACTGTATTTTGTTTTCAAGATTTTGGATCATTTTTGTTATCATTATTCTAAATTCTTTTTCAGGTAGATTCCCTATCTCCTCCTCTTTTGCTTGTCTTGGTGGGCATTTTTCATGTTCCTTCATCTGCTGGGTATTTCTCTGACTTTTCATCTTATTTAGATTGCTGTGTTTGGGGTGGCCTTTCTGTATTCTGGTAGTCTGTGGTTTCTTTTTATTGTGGGGGTGTCTCTCAGTGGGTGGGATTGGACATTTAGCTTGTCGAGGTTTGCTGGTTAGGGAAGCTTGCATCGGTGTTCTGATGGGTGGAGCTAGATTTCTTCTCTCTGGAGTGCAATGGAATGTCCAGTAGTGAGTTTTGAGATGGGTCTATGGGTTTGGTGTGACTTTGGGCAACCAGTATATTGACACTAAGGGCTATGTTCCTGCATTTCTGGAGAATTTGCATGGTATGTCTTGCTCTGGAACTTATTGGCTCTTGGGTGGTGGTTGGTTTCAGTGTAGGTATGAAGGCTTTTGGATGATCTCTTATTAATTAATGTTCCCTGTAGTGAGGAGTTCTCTGGTGTTCTAGGTTTTGGGCTTAAGCCTGTTGGCTCTGGATTTCAGTCTTATTCTTCCAGTAGCCTCAAGACTTCTCCATCCATACAGCACTCATAATAAAACTTCTAGGTTACTGGTGAAAGGATTCTCCACAGTGAGGGACACCCAGAGAGGTTCACAGAGTTACATGAAGAAGAGGAGAGGGAGGAAGGAGGTAGAGGTGAGAAGGAGGAGAAAAGGGGACACTCAAGAGAAGAGAGACAGATCTAGGCAGTACTCTGTTCTCTAAGTGTTTTCCACAGCCCAGAACACCCACAGAGATTCACAGAATTGGATTGAGAAGAGAAGGGGGAGGGTGGAAGTAGAGGTGATTTAGGGGAGAAAAAGGAGAGTCAAAAGGGGGAGAGAGTGATCAAACGAGTAATCACACTCCTGAGTAAAGATGGGTAGTGAAGGTTGGATTCTTAAATGTCCAAAATTGATATCAAATACTGAAAAACAAAGATTAAAAATCTAGAGTAGAGGTTAGACTCTTAAAAATACAATATTAAAAAAAAAACAAAAACACAAAAAATTTAAGAAATATATATATGAAGTTCACTTTAAAAATAGAGTCTTTTTTTTTTTTTTTGGCCAGGTTATAGTGGTTATAAAAATGAAAATTAAGGAGTAATAGAGGAGTAATACAGGACTTTAAAAAAGAGAGAGGGAGAGAGAAAAAAAATTATTAAAAAATAATAATAATAGTAAAAATACATCTAGGAATTTCTCTGGAGCTGTTGCTGGCAGTGTGGGTTCGGTTGTGTTTCAGATGGCTCCTTGTTCCAGCTTACACTTCTGCATATCTATAGGCCCCTTCCTATAGTGTAGTTGGTGTAAACTACAGGGATTTTAATTTGCTGTACCTGTCACTTCTAAAGCGGTTCCCTTTGTTTATTTGGCTTCTCTTTGCAGGTCTCCTCAGTGTTTAATTTCCGCCCTGACACAAGTGGGCAGAGGTGGTCTCTTGTTTAAGTTCGCTTGTTTAGTCGTGCTGTGGGGAGGGAGGGGCACTGCAGACAAATGTCACTGGCGTATGTGGGGAGCACTCACAGTGTTCCGGTCCCACTGGGTTTGCCAGTGCTCACAACATGTGTGCTTTCCCCGTTTACACTGCCCAGGCTCCAGGTGGCTCTACCGGGAACAGGCCCTGAGTTCCGTGCACTTGCCAGGCCTAAGCCACTCAGGTTCAGGTTTTCGGGTACTGGACAAAGGCCCAGACTCGGTTGGACCTGCGTTTTGTGCTTCCCCATCCGAGCAACTCAGGCAACCAGGAGCTTGATGACAGCACTCTCCCCAGGTGCAGTGCACTTTATCCCCTCCACGGTCCCAGCCTCAGTTTCTAGGCGCGCCGGTCGGATGCACCTTGTGTCTCTTCTGGGAAGCTGATTTCTGGCTGCGACTTTCCCGGCATATGACAACCATCCAGAATCTCAGGAAGTCTTTTGTTAGAGACTGGAGGCTTGTTTGCCATTTGGTAGGGGATGCCATCTCTGAGCTCTATACAGTCAGTAAAAACAAGACCAGGAGCTGACTGTGGCTCAGATCATGAACTCCTTATTACCAAATTCAGACTTAAACTGAAGAAAGTAGGGATAACCACTAGGTCATTCAGGTATGACCTAAATCAAACCCCTTATGACTATACAGTGGAAGTAAGAAACAGATTTAAGGGATTAGATCTGATAGAGAGCCTGATGAACTATGGACAGAGGTTCTTGACATTGTACGGGAGAGAGGGATCAAGACCATCCCCATGGAAAAGAAATGCAAAAAGGCAAAATGGCTGTCTGCGGAGGCCTTACAAATAGCTGTGAAAAAAGAGAAGCTAAAAGCAAAGGAGAAAAGGAAAGATATTCCAATTTGAATGCAGAGTCCCAAAGAATAGCCAGGAGAGATAAGAAAGCCTTCCTCAGCAATCAATGCAAAGAAATAGAGGAAATCAACAGAATGGGAAAGACTAGAGATCTCTTTAAGAAAATTAGAGATATCAAGGGAAAATTTCAGGCAAAGATGGGTTCGATAAATGACGGAAAAGGTATGGACCTAACAGAAGCAGAAGATATTAAGAAGAGATGGCAAGAATACACAGAAGAACTGTACAAAGAAGATCTTCATGACCCAAATAATCACAATGGTGTGATCACTCACCTAGAGCCAGACATCCTGGAATGTGAAGTAAAGTAGACCTTAGAAAGCATCACTACGAACAAAGCTGGTGGGTGTGATGGCATTCCAGTTGAGCTATTTCAAATCCTGAAAGATGATGCTGTGAAAGTGCTGCACTCAATATGCCAGCAAATTTGGAAAACTCAGCAGTGGCCACAGGAGTGGAAAAAGTCAGTTTTCATTCCAATCCCAAAGAAAGGCAATCCCAAAGAATGCTCAAACTACCACACAATTGCACTCATCTCACACACTAGTAAAGTAATGCTCAAAATTCTCCAAGTCAGGCTTCAGCAATACGTGAACCTAGAACTTCCAGATGTTCAAGCTGATTTTAGAAAAGGCAAAGGAACCAGAGATCAAATTGCCAGCATCTGTTGGATCATCGAAAAAGCAAGAGAGTTCCAGAAAAACATCTATTTCTGGTTTATTGACTAGGCCAAATCCTTCGACTGTGTGGATCACAATAACCTGTGGAAAATTCTGAAAGAGATGGGAATACCAGACCTCCTGAACTGCCACTTGAGAAATCTGTATGCAAGTCAGGCAGCAACAGTTAGAAGTGGACATGGAACAACAGACTGGTTCCAAATAGGAAAAGGAGTGCGTCAAGGCTTTATATTGTCACCCTGCTTATTTAACTTATATGCAGAGTACATCATGAGAAACGCTGGGCTGGAAGAAGCACAAGCTGGAATCAAGATTGCCAGAAGAAATATCAATAACCTCAGATAGGCAGATGACACAACCCTTATGGCAGAGAGATATAAGGAACTAAAAAGCCTCTTGATGAAAGTGAAAGTGGAGAGTGAAAAAGTTGGCTTAAAGCTTAACATTCAGAAAACTAAGATCATGGCATCTGGTCCCATCACTTCATGGGAAATAGATGGGGAAACAGTGGCTGACTTTGTTTTTTGGGGCTCCAAAATCACTGCAGATGGTGATTGCAACCATGAAATTAAAAGACGCTTACTCCTTGGAAGGAAAGTCATGATCAATCTAGATAGCATATTAAAAAGCAGAGACATTACTTTGCCAACAACAGCCCATCTGGTCAAGGCTATGGTTTTTGCAGTGGTAATGTATAGATGTGAGATTTGGACTGTGAAGAAAGCTGAGTGCTGAAAAATTGATGTTTTTCAACTGTGGTGTTGGAGAAGACTCTTGAGAGCCCCTTGGACTGCAAGGAGATCCAACCAGTCCATCCTAAAGGAGATCAGTCCTGGGTGTTCATTGGAAGGACTGATGCTGAAGCTGAAACTCCAGTACTTTGGCCACCTCATGCCAAAGAGTTGACTCATTGGAAAAGACCCTGATGCTGGGAAGGACTGGGGACAGAAGGAGAAGGGGACGACAGAGGATGAGATGGCTGGATGGCATCACCGACTCAATGGGCATGAGTTTGAGTAAACTCCAGGAGTTTGTGATGGACAGGGAGGCCAGGCGTGCTGCGATTCATGGGGTCGCAAAGAGTCAGACACGATTGAGGGACTGAACTGAACTGAACTGAACTGCTGTCTCTGAGGCCGAGTTTGCCCCTTCCCCCTCCCCCTTGCCTCCTGCCTCCAGCGGGAGATGGGCCAGTCTGCAGCAGGCTAGCTCTTCCCTGGTATTTGCTCAGTCCTTTGTTCTGGGAACGGGCGGGTAGTACCTAAGTTTAGGGTTTTTCCCAGGTTAATTCTCTCTCTCTTGCTATCCCACACTTTAAGTTAGTATCTCAGGTTAGCTCCCTCAGATTGCCCTCAGGGCTTTCAGGCCCCATCCTTACCCTAAGCAATGCCACCCGCTCCTCACCGTTCAGTCCCCACTTGCTGGTGGCGGATGCAAGCATCTGGGGTACTTTTCTGCTGGGAGTTGTTTTTAGGCATGTAATTTGTGGGTTTTATTTATTTTTCTCCCCAGTTAGGTTGCCCTCCGAGATTTGAAAACTTCCCCCAGACCCGCCAGTGAGAGGGTTTCCTGGTGTTTGGAAACTTCCTCTATTAAGACTCCCTTCCCGAGATGGATCTCAGTCCCTAACTCTATTGTCTCTCTTTTTATCTTTTATATTTTGTCCTACCTCCTTTTGAAGACAATGGGCTGCTTTTCTGGGTGTCTGATGTCCTCTGCTAACAATCAGAAGTTGTTTTGTGGAGTTTGCTCAACATTCAAATGATCTTTTGATGAATTTGTGGGGGAGAAAGTGGTCTCCCCATCCTATTCCTCCGCCATCTTAGCTCCTCCAACCCTGATGTTCTAACATTCCATAAATACTTCCTGTAGTTGAGTGTGTGTCGCTGCATGGCTACACATTTTAATGTACCAAAGCTTGGTTTTTGTCATTACTTATCCTTTCCACACTCTGGACCTGTCTATTGGAAGTTCAGTTTGGTTCAGCTGTTCAGTTGTATCTGACTTTTTGCGACCCCATGGACTGCAGCATGCCAGGCCTCCTTGTCCACCACCAACTCCTGGAGCTTGCTCAAACTCATGTCCATCAAGTCAGTGATGCCATCCAACCAATCTCATCCTCTGTTGTCCCCTTCTCCTCCTGCCTTACATCTTTCCCAGCATCAGAGTCTTTTTCAATGAGTCAGTTTTTCACATCAGATGGCCAAAGTATTGCAGCTTCAGCTTTAGCATCAGTCCTTCCAATGAATCTTCAGAACCAATTTCCTTTAGGATGGACTGGTTGAATCTCCTTTGCAGTCCAAGGGAGTCTCAAGAGTCTTCTCCAACACCACAGTTTAGAAGCATCAGTTCTTCAGTACTCAGCCTTCTTTATGGTCCAGTTCTCACATTCATACACATGAGAGTTGGAAACTGTTGGAAACTTAGTAAGAAAATGTAATTTCTTCTTACATGTGAGGAAACAGAAAGAGATTTGAATAGAAATGGTTTACTGGGTTTCTAAGGATAAAACAGAGGTTGTGTCTAAGATTGTTAATTGAACAAACAGATATGGATCCTCCTGTCATCCACTTTCAAAGAACCCTCTCTCATTAAGTCTGCATTCTGGGTCTCCCTCAGCCTCTCTTGTGAACCACTCTCTGGGAGATTCCTTACACTTTACAGATTATCACTGTTGATAACACGTTTGGCAAACCAGAGGGGACAGTGGAGATTCTGCTGTTACTTGTGCTGAGGTGGAGAAGTATGTGCTACTTCCACTAGAAGTATATGCTGGGTGTTAGTTCTGTTAATAGGAGTTTTCTGAACACTTATCTGCATTTGGAGGGAGAAATCCTTAGGCTCTTTACACAGATGTGGCTCAGAAAGACCACATATAAGAAGAGCATAAGCAGGTAGATGAATGAAAAGAAAAAAAACCACTTTATTCTTCCAGGCTTGACACTTTAAATTGTGGTGCTGCAGAAGACTCTTGAGAGTCCCTTGGACAGCAAGAAAATGAGACCAATCAATCCTAAAGGAAATCAGCCCTGAATATTCACTGGAAGGACTGATGCTGAAGCTCCAATTCTTTGGCCACCTGATGCGAAGAGCCAACTCATTGGAAGATATCCTGATGCTGGGAAAGATTGAAGGCTGGAAAATTGGGTGACAGAGGATGAGATAATTGGATGGCATCATTGACTCAATGAATATGAGTATGAGTAAGCTGTGGGAGATAGTGAAGGACAGAGAAGCCTGGTATGCTGCAGGTCATGGGGTCACAAACAGTTGGACATGGCTTAGTGACTGAACAACACCAACATTTTTCCAGGCAATAACTCTTTCAGGAAAGCCAAACTGTGATTCTCTCAAGCTGCCCATAGATGAGAATTACCTTCTTGCAAACCCCTAGCTCCGGGATTTCTGAGTTGCTAGCAGAAAAATCTCAATGCCTGTCTCTATTTAAAACATTTTTTATGACACAAATGAACTTGTTTACAAAACAGAAACAGACTTACAGACATAAAGAACAGACTTGTGATTACCAGGGCAGGTTGTAGGGTAGGGGTGGGATAGATTAGGAGTTTGGGGTTAGCAGATGCAAACTATCATACATAGAATGGATAAACAGCAATGTCTTACTGTATAGCACAGGAACTATATTTAATATCCTGTGATAAATCATAATGGAAAAATATGAAAAAGGAATATCTATTTGTATGTATAACTGAATCACTCTGCAGTACAGCATAAATTATCACAGCAGTATAAGTCAACTATACTGTAATTAGAAAAACCATTTTTAATCCTTCAGAAAATGTAATATTTCCTATAGAAATTTTACTAATTTCTCATAAATGGAATCTTTCAAGCAACCCTGGAAATCCAAAGAGGATCCCAAACTCTTAGCATTAAGCAGATTTCTGTCTGAAATATCTTGAAATGACAATTCCTTGGAGTTTAGCTTGACTAGGTCAATCTTGACTAGACCATAAAATGTTTATTTTTCTTCATCAAAAATTTTACCTTTAGATATACAGCTTGCAATTTTTTAGATCACACTTCTGCAATTGACAGATTCTACAATACAACACAGCTAAAATCTGTGTTTGAGAAGGAGAAGAAAGTATGCAGTACTTTTTTTTCCTGTCATTATACAGGATGACTAACAACCATTGAAACACTTCCATCTTGATATTCTTTATCTATTTCATAAAGAATTTTCTACCTCACAGGTATTCTCTCTATTTAAAGACTTCCCAAGAAAATGATTGCTGTCCCTACAATTACAATTTTCCGCCTAGAACATGTATTATAGTTTATTATCAATATATCAATATTTCTCCTCTTTCCTGTAGATTAAGGAGCAATCATTTCAGAATAAGTGGGAAAATAGGCACAAACAAGAATACAGAAGACCAGGAAGCAGCAGAACTCAGGGCCACAGACAGAGCCAATAGACTTTTCATCCGTGACACTCATGCTATGAGTGTGAGTCTTATACTATGTTTTCGGTGAAATAATCAAAGCAGAGTGGGCTTGAAGCCACACTGATACGCTTTGCTGATATTGATCTGAATAAAAACCTTGGGAAGACATATTTAAAAATAAGAACCCTAAGAAAGATTCAAGAAACTGAAACATGGGTTTTGAAGGTAGATTTAGTCCTTTGCAGGAAACTGCCCATTGAAAACAAGCCCTCTGAAAATATGAGGAGGTAGACCTCTCTGCTTTCACAAACAGTGGATGTAAATCCCTTAAAGTGAGAGCTGCTGGAAGAGTTGGCCCCTCTGCCTGGTTGGCCAGGCAAAGAGGAGTTAATGCCCAGGGAACTGTGAGAGACGAATCCAGAGCTGGATCAGAAGGGATCAGTGGCTAAGGGGGAGTATTCTCAATATGTACCTTGGAAGTCCCAGGAAAGAACCTGAATTTCTAAAAACCAAGGTCAATAACACTGGCCTTGTCTGGGATATGGTGGCAACGAGGGGTGAGTGAGGGAAGTGGAGCAGCTGTGGAAACCTTCACCCCTTGACTGTCTGGAGCTCAGCTGCTTCTGGAGGGCCTGGGGCACACTCTGCAATGGCATCATCTTCATATGCAGACCATCCCCAAGTAAGCTGTGGTCTAATAAACTCTTAAAAAGTGGCTGTGCAGCACAGGGAGCTATACTTAACATTTTATAATAACTTATATAGGGAAAAATCTGAAAAAAAATTGAGATAGATATATATATATATACTTGTAACTGAAACACATTTCTGTGCACTTCAAACTAGCACAGTACTATAAATCAACTATATTCATATTGCCTATATATTTAACTTCTTGTCAGAAACAATTGATCAGTTAAAATATATAAAACAATGGTTTTCAGATGTTGGACATCAGGCATCTCAGTAGAGTGATCCCTGAAAGAGAAGAAAAAACACAGAAGCTAATGATGAACTGTGGAAAATTCTGAAAGAGATGGGAATACAAGACCACCTGACCTGCCTCTTGAGAAACCTGTATGCAGGTCAAGAAGCAACAGTTAGAACTGGTCATGGAACAACAGACTGGTTCCAAATAGGAAAAGAAGTATGTCAAGGCTGTATACTGTCACCCTGCTTATTTAACTTCTATGCAGAGTACATCATGAGAAACGCTGGGCTGGAAGAAGCACAAGCTGGAATTAAGATTGCCGGGAGAAATATCAATAACCTCAGATAGGCAGATGACACAACCCTTATGGCAGAGAGTGAAGAGGAACTAAAAAACCTCTTGAAAGAGGAGAGTGAAAAAGTTGGCTTAAAGCTTAACATTCAGAAAACTAAGATCATGGCATCTGGCCCCAACACCTCATGGGAAATAAATGGGGAAACAGTGGAAACAGTGTCAGACTTTATTTTTTTGGGCTCCAAAATCACTGCAGATGGCGATTGCAGCCATGAAATTAAAAGACGCTTACTCCTTGGAAGGAAAGTCATGATCAATCTAGATAGCATATTAAAAAGCAGAGACATTACTTTGCCAACAAAGGTCCATCTGGTCAAGGCTATGGTTTGCCCAGTGGTCATATATGGATGTGAGAGTTGGACTGTGAAGAAAGCTGAGCACTGAAGAATTGATGCTTTTGAACTGTGGTGTTGGAGAAGACTCTTGAGAGTCCCTTGGACTGCAAGGAGATCCAACCAGTCCATCCTAAAGGAGATCAGTCCTGGGTGTTCATTTGAAGGACTGATGCTGAAGCTGAAATTCCAGTACTTTGGCCACCTGATGCGAAGAGTTGCCTCATTGGAAAAGACCCTGATGCTGGGAGGGATTGGGGGCAGGAGGAGAAGGGGACGGCAGAGGATGAGATGGCTGGATGGCATCACTGACTCAATGGACATGGGTTTGGGTAAACTCCGGGAGTTGGTGATGGACAGGGAGGCCTGGCGTGCGCCGATTCATGGGGTCGTGAGGAGTTGGACATGACTGAGCAACTCAACTGAACTGAAATGAATGATACCCAGCTTACTGCCTAGAGTAAATTCCAGATTTCAACACAAGATAGGGAATCAAGATTGCATTCAACGATCTCCTGAAGTTGAAAAATTATTTCTTGTTTTAGTGTCTAATTTTCTGACACTGGAGAAGGGAATGGTTACCCACTGCAGTATTACTGTCTGGAGAATTCCGTGGACAAAGGAGTCTGGCGAGCTACAACCATAGGGTCACAAAGAGTCTGATATAAGTCTCACTACCTTAGCTTTCTTTTGGTTTCCATTTGCAACTTTTTCCGTCCCTTCATTTTCAGCCTGTGATATGTTTTTACATTTGAAGTGAGTCTCTTGTAGACAGAATGTGTTTGGATCTTATTTTGCAGTCCATTCAGTTACTTAATATCTTTTTATTGGAGAATTTAGTCCTTTCACAGTTAAAGAAATTCTTGAGAAGTATTTACCCGTTGCCATTTTGTTAGCTGTTTTCTAGTTGTTTTGGCATTTCCTCTCTGTTTCTTTCTCTCTTTCTTTGTGATTTCATGACTTTAGGGATATGTTTATATTTTTTTCTCCATCTTTTTAAAAGTTATACAGGGTTTTGCTTTTTGATTACCATGAGGCTTACCTATATTATAAGAGTCAATCTTAAATTGATAACAACTTAAACTTGATCTCATTATAAATATTAATGTTATTACTCATTAAACATTAAAGATGTTTAATGTTCTTGATGTCTTATGTATTCCTTAAATAATTATTGTAATCATGGATATTTTTACTACTTTTGTGTTTTAACCTTCCTATTAGATTTATAAAAATTAATCCTTTACTTTTACTATATATTTACTTACCAGTGAGATTTGTTCTTTCACATATTTTCTTGTTATCAATTAGTGCCCCTTCTTTTCAGCTTAATGAAGTCCTTTTAACATTTCTCATAATGCTGTTTAGTGATAATGAACTATTTTAGCTTTCTCTTATCTGGAAAACATTTTTATCTCTCCTTCAACTCTGAATAATAGTTTTGCCTGATAGAGTTTTATTAGTTGGAAGCTATTTTCTTTCAGTGATTTGAATACATTGTCCCGCTCCCTTAAGGACTGCAAAGCTTCTGTTGAAATATCTGCTGGTTATCTTATGAGGGTTCTCTTGCATGTAACTAGTTGTTTTCCACTTGATGCCTTTAAAATTCTCTCTTTAGCTTTAATCTTTGCCATTTTAATTATAATGTGTCTTGGAGTTGACCTCGTTGGGTTCATTTTGTTTGGACTCCCTTTGACACTTAGGTATATGTTTCCTTCCCCAGGTTGAGGTTGAGGAAGCTTTCAGATACTGTTTCTTCGAATAAGTTCTTTGCCTCCTTCTCTCTCTTGTTTTCTTCTGGGACACCTATACTGTGAATATTAATATGTCAGATAGTTTCCCAGAGGTCTCTTAAACTGTCTTCAATTTTTTAAATTATTTCATCTTTTTTTCTGTTCAACTTGGGTACTTTCCGCTAATCTGTCTTCCAGTTCACTGGGCCATTTCTCTGTAATCTAATCTATTATTGATTCCTTCTGGTGTATTTTTTTAAAATGTTTAGTTATTGTATTCTTCAACTCTGGTTCCTCTTCATATTTTTAACTTTTTGTTAAATGTCTCACTCTGTTCATCCATTCTTTTCTGTAACTAATTGAGCATCTTCATGATCATTACCTTGAACTCCTTACTGGGTAGATTATTTCCACTTCACTCAGTTCTTCTGGAGTTTTGTCTTATTCCTTGTTTTGGAACATATTCCTGCATCTCCTTTTTTGCCTAACTCTCTGTGTTTATTTCTATGCAGCATGTGGTTTGGATACATCCCCCAATTTTAGAGAAGTGGCCTTATGTAGGGAATGTCTTAAGTACACCCCTTTCTGGTCACCAGAGCAATATGCTCTAGGTGTGCCCCTTGTGTGGGCTCTGTGGGCTCTTCTTTTGTGGCAAGACTGGTTCCTGTGGGTGCACTGGTAGGTGGGGCTGACCTCCAGTCCACTTGGCTGCCAGCGGAGTATGCCAGTGTGGCTGCCTCACATGGCGTTGCTGGCCCATTGGTGAGTGGGGCTGGGTACTGACATGGCTGACTGTGTGGTCCAGGTGTCCCAGGGATATAGTAGCACTGGCTTAGAGTCTGGACATAAAAAAGATCAGTAGGAGAAGACTATACAGACTTCATTGTGTTTACACATTGGGCTTCCCTGGTAGCTCAGGTGGTAAAGAATCCACCTACAATGCAGGAGACCTGGGTTCAATTCCTGGATTAGGAATATCCTCTATAGAAGGGAATGAGAACCCACTCAAGTATTCTTGCCTGGAGAATCCCAGGGACAGTGGAGCCTGGAGGGCTACAGTCCATGAGGTAGCAAAAAGTTGGACAAGACTGAGCAACAGAACTGAGCTGAACTGAACCGAAGCATTAGATCTCATCACCACAAGTGATTTGGAAATGTCTGCTGTGTGGGTCACAAAAGTCAGGGCTCCACATGAGTGTGCAAACTTCTTTCTAGGAAATGCTGGTGAGCTGGAACAAGGCAAAAAGAGGTCACCAAGATGGTGCCCAGAGCCTATGTTCATGAGATCAGCTCCATTAACCCCTAGATGTCTGCCAAATCTGAAGACTGCTCCTCAGTCTGAAACTCCAGGACAAGAAAGTGACCTTCATAGAAAAACTGGGGGTGGGGCAAGGTGTGCCTCAGTCCACTGTCTGCATGGTGCCCGAGGTGTAGCAGTCTGCCTTCTAAAATAAAAGAGGAGAAAACACTTTCAAACCCATGTTATGAGGCTAGTATTACCTGATACTAAAATAAGACAAGGATGCCACAAAAAAAAGAGAAATTTATAGGTTAATATCACTGATGAACATAAACAGAGAAACCCCCAAGAAAATATTAGCAAACTAAATTCAATCACTGTGATACACAGTAACATTTTTTTTTTTTTTCTTTTTTGGCTGGACTGCATGGCTTGCAGGATCTTAATTCTCTGGCCAGGAATCAAACCCAGATAACTGCAGTGAAAGTGCCAAGTCCAAACCACTGGATCATCACTAAGAAATTCCAACAAATTGAAGAATGAAAATGTGATCATCTCAGTAGATTTATGAAAACCTTTTGACATAATTCAACATATCTGTTTATGACAAAATCTATCCAGAAAGTGACTATAGAGAGAACATATCTCAATATAATAAAGGCCATATGTAATAAATCCATGACTAACATACTCAGTAGTGAAGAGCTAAAAGTTTTCCCCTAAAATCAGCAATAAGACAAGGATATCTATTTTTGCTGCTTTTATTCAACATAGTTTTGGAAGCCCTATATTGTCAGAGCAATTAAGCAAATAAAAGAAATTTTTTAAAAATTCAAATTAGAAAAGAATTAAAAGTTGTCACCATTTACAGATGACATAATATATGTAGAAAATACTGATGAGTCAAAAAACAGAACTAAAAAATAAATTCAGTAGAATTGGAGAATACAAAATTAACACATAAAAATCTGCAGTATTTCTTTACAGTAGTAACTATCAAAAAGTGAAATTAAGAAAACAATTCTATTTAGTATTCAAAAGAATAAAATATCTAGGAATAAATTTAAACAAGGAAGTGAAATGCTGGTGTATTGAAAACTACTAGGCATTAATAAAAAAAAATTGAAGAAGATACAAATAAATGGGAAGATGTTCCATGCTCATCGAATGGAAGAATTAATATTGGTAAAATACTCCATACTAGCCAAAGCAATATACAGATTCAATGCAATCCATATCAAAATTTCAATAGCATTTTCATACAAATAGAACAAACAATCCTAAAATTTGTACAGAATCACAAAAGACCCCCAATAGCCAAAGCAATCTTGAGAATAAAAAACAAAGCCGAAGGCATCACACTCTCTTATTTCAATCTAAATTTGAATTAATTTCTAAATTCAAATTAAATATGAATTACTATACAAAGCTGACATAATCAAAATGGTATGGTATTGGGATAAAAATAGTCACATAGATGAATGGAAGATAAGAATGAAGTCCAAGAATAAATCCATACATACACAGCCAATTAATTTACCACAAAGGAGTCAAGAATACACAATGGGGAAAGGAAAGTTTCTTCAATAAATGATGTTAGAAAAATTGGACAGCTGTATGCAATATGATGTAACAAAACCTTTATCTTACACATACACAAAAATTAAATCATAATAAAAAAAATTTAAACATAAAACCTGAAACTATAAAACACCTAGAAGAAAACATAGGCAGTAAACTCCTTGACATAGGCCTTGACAATGATTTTTTAAAATCTGAAAACAAAAACAAAAGCAGCAAAAGCAAAAATAAACAAATGGTACTAGATAAAAACAAAAAATTGCTGCACAGAAAAAGAAACCATCAAATGAAAATAAAACCTATTGGATGGGAGATAACTGCAAATTATATATCTGATAAGTGGCTATATCCAAAATATATAAAGAACTCATGCAACTTAATAGCAAAGACAAAAACAAGCAAAAAACCAGTCTAATTAAAAATGGACAGAGGCTCTGAACAGACATTTTTCCCAAAAGACATACAGATGGACAACAAGTACAGGAACAGATGCTCAACATCATTAATTATCAGGGAAATGCAAATCAAAGCCACAGTGTGTTATCATCTTACACCTGTTTGAATAGCTATTAGCAAAGTGACAAGAAATAACAAGTGTGAGCACACTGAGAGAAGGGAACATTTGTGCACTGTTGGTGGAAATGTAAATTGGTGCAGCCATATGGAAACTGGCTTCTATAAGGTTTCATGGAAACCAACCATTTGTATAAGATACAACCTTTACTTTATATAGTAAATCAAATTTGTTTTTTCCAAAAAATAAAAAAATGAAAATAGTACTACCATATGATCTAGCAAATCTACTTCTGGGTATTTATCAGAGAAAAATGAAAACACTAACTCAAAAAGATATTCTTACCCCTATGTTCATATGCAACATTATTTACAATGGTAAGACGTGAAAACAACCTGTGTTTTGGATGAATGGATAAAGAAAATGTGCTACATTTTTAATGGAAATCATTCAGTCATGAGAAAGGACATTTTGCCATTTGTAACAATAGTGATGAAACTTGAGAACATTATGCCAAGTGAAAAAAGGCAGAAAGAGATAAGCAAATACCTTAGGATATAATTCACATATAGAATCTAAAAACAAATTCATAGATATTGAGAATTGATTGGTGGTTACCAGAGGCAAGGTGGGGATAATAAAAATGGGTGAACTTTTTAAAAATATTTAAAAACATAGAATTAGAATTGGGAGTCTGAGAAGGCCAAGGCAGTCAGTGTTCTCAGAACAGAGGAAAAAAGAAGAAAGAGTGCAGAGAAAGCTCCAATGATAAAAGGTAACTCCTTTTCAAGTCTCCAACTGAGTACTGATCAACATAGTTGTGTGAGGACTCTATCCAAAAGAATCACTCAAAGGGAGCAGAGGAGACAAGTGACATTTCTGACATTTAAAAGCTGAAACAATTCATTATTAGCAGATCTATACTACAAAAAATACTGCAGGGCGAGAGGAAAAGGATATCGGATAGAAATATGTGTGCATGCAAAGGAAGGAAGAATACCCCAAATGGTAAATTTTAAGATTTTCCAGTTTTCCCAGCACCACTTGTTAAAGAGATTGTCTTTTTTCCATTGTATATCCTTGCCTCCTTTGTCAAAGATAAGCTGTCCATAGGTTCGTGGATTTATCTCTGGGCTTTCTATTCTGTTCCATTGATCTATATTTCTGTCTTTGTGCCAGTACCATACTGTCTTGATGACTGTGGCTTTGTAGTAGAGTCTGAAGTCAGGCAGGTTGATTCCTCCAGTTCCATTCTTCTTTCTCAAGATTACTTTGGCTATTCGAGGTTTTTTGTATTTCCATACAAATTGTGAAATTATTTGTTCTAATTCTGTGAAAAATACCGTTGGTAGCTTGATAGGGATTGCATTGAATCTATAGATTGCTTTGGGTAGAATAGCCATTTTGACAATATTGATTCTTCCAATCCATGAACACGGTATGTTTCTCCAACTGTTTGTGTCCTCTTTGATTTCTTTCATCAGTGTTTTATAGTTTTCTATGTATAGGTCTTTTGTTTCTTTAGGTAGATATACTCCTAAGTATTTTATTCTTTTTGTTGCAATGGTGAATGGTATTGTTTCCTTAATTTCTCTTTCTGTTTTTTCATTGTTAGTGTATAGGAATGCAAGGGATTTCTGTGTGTTAATTTTATATCCTGCAACTTTACTATATTCATTAATTAGCTCTAGTAATTTTCTGGTAGAGTCTTTAGGGTTTTCTATGTAGAGGATCATGTCATCTGCAAACAGCGAGAGTTTCACTTCTTCTTTTCCTATCTGGATTCCTTTTATGTCTTTTTCTGCTCTGATTGCTGTGGCCAAAACTTCCAACACTATGTTGAATAGTAGTGGTGAGAGTGGGCATCCTTGTCTTGTTCCTGATTTCAGAGGAAATGCTTTCAATTTTTCACCATTGAGGGTGATGCTTGCTGTGGGTTTGTCATATATAGCTTTTATTATGTTGAGGTATGTTCCTTCTATTCCTGCTTTCTGGAGAGTTTTAATCATAAATGAGTGTTGAATTTTGTCAAAGGCTTTCTCTGCATCTATTGAGATAATCATATGTTTTTTATCTTTCAATTTGTTAATGTGGTGTATTACGTTGATCGATTTGCGGATATTAAATAATCCTTGCATTCCTGGGATAAAGCCCACTTGGTCATGGTGTATGATTTTTTTAATATGTTGTTGGATTCTGTTTGCTAGAATTTTGTTAAGGATTTTTGCATCTATGTTCATCAGTGATATTGGCCTGTAGTTTTCTTTTTTTGTGGCATCTTTGTCTGGTTTTGGAATTAGGGTGATGGTGGCCTCATAGAATGAGTTTGGAAGTTTACCTTCTTCTGCAATTTTCTGGAAGAGTTTGAGTAAGATAGGTGTTAGCTCTTCTCTAAATTTTTGGTAGAATTCAGCTGTTAACCACTTGTAAAAGAATGAAACTAGAACACTTCCTAACACCATACACAAAAATAAACTCAAAATGGATTAAAGATCTAAATGTAAGACCAGAAACTATAAAACTCCTAGAGGAGAACATAGGCAAAACACTCTCCGACATAAATCACAGCAAGATCTTCTATGACCCACCTCCCAGAATATTGGAAATAAAAGCAAAAATAAACAAATGGGACTTAATGAAAATTAAAAGCTTTTGCACAACAAAGGAAACTATAAGTAAGGTGAAAAGACAGCCCTCAGATTGGGAGAAAATAATAACAAATGAGGAAACAGACAAAGGATTAATCTCAAAAATATACAAGCAACTCCTGAAGCTCAATTCCAGAAAAATAAACGACCCAATCAAAAAATGGGCCAAAGAACTAAACAGACATTTCTCCAAAGAAGACATACAGATGGCTAACAAACACATGAAAAGATGCTCAACATCACTCATCATCAGAGAAATGCAAATCAAAACCACAATGAGGTACCATTACACGCCAGTCAGGATGGCTGCTATCCAAAAGTCTACAAGCAATAAATGCTGGAGAGGGTGTGGAGAAAAGGGAACCCTCTTACACTGTTGGTGGGAATGCAAACTAGTACAGCCACTATGGAAAACAGTGTGGAGATTTCTTAAAAAACTGGAAATAGAACTGCCATATGACCCAGCAATACCACTTCTGGGCATACACACTGAGGAATCCAGATCTGAAAGAGACACGTGCACCCCAATGTTCATCGCAGCACTGTTTATAATAGCCAGGACATGGAAGCAACCTAGATGCCCATCAGCAGATGAATGGATAAGGAAGCTGTGGTACATATACACCATGGAATATTACTCAGCCGTTAAAAAGAATTCATTTGAATCAGTTCTAATGAGATGGATGAAACTGGAGCCCATTATACAGAGTGAAGTAAGTCAGAAAGATAAAGAACATTACAGTATACTAACACATATATACGGAATTTAGATAGATGGTGGCGATAACCCTATATGCAAAACAGAAAAAGAGACACAGAAATACAGAACAGACTTTTGAACTCTGGGGGAGAACGTGAGGGTGGGATGTTTTGAAAGAACAGCATGTATATTATCTATGGTGAAACGGACCACCAGCCCAGGTGGGATACATGAGTCAGGTGCTCGGGCCTGGTGCACTGGGAGGACCCTGAGGAGTCGGGTGGGGAGGGAGGTGGGAGGGGGGATCGGGATGGGGAATACATGTAACTATATGGCTGATTCATGTCAATGTATGACAAAACCCACTGAAATGTTGTAAAGTGATTGGCCTCCAACTAATAAAATAATATAAAAAAAAAAAAAAAAAAAAAAAGATTTTCCCCCTTACTTTTAATCTCTTTAAAAAATAGTTTAATATATAGAAAAAATAACGTATTATTGAAGAATATAATGTAATGTGTGAAAACAATAGTACAAAGTCTGGGACATTGAAAGAGTAAGATTCTTATGCCGCATTTGAAGTAATATAATATTACATGACAGCTAACTGGTAAGTCAAAGATATATACTATACATCCTAAAGCTATACATTTTTAAAAGTTATATTTTTTAAAAATTACAGTTAAAAAGCCAACAAGGAGATGAGATGAAATCACATACATATTCACACACACACAACCCTCAATTTAACTCAATCCAAAGGAAGATAAAAAGAAAAAGGGGACAAAGTAAAGATAAGAACAAATGCCAAGTGGTACACTTGGACACAACACCACCAATGATCACATTAAACGTAAATGGTTTAAACACCTCAGTTAAAATATTTTCAGATTGTATGGAAAATAAGACCTAACTATATGCTCAGTTCAGTCACTCAGTTGTGTCTGACTCTTTGTGATCCCATGGACTGCAGCATGCCAGGCTTCCCTGTCCATCATAAACTCCCAGATGTTGCTCAAACTCATGTGCATGGAACCAGTGATGCCATCCAACCATCTCATCCTCTGTCGTCCCCTTCTCCTGCCTTCAATCTTTCCCAGCATTAGTGTTTTTTCCAATGAGTCAGTTTTTCACATCAGGCCAAAGTATTGGAGTTTCAGCTTCAGCATCAGTGCTTCCAATGAATCTTCAAGACTGATTTCCTTTAGGATTGACCAGTTTGATCTCCTTGCTAGAAATCTATCTCTTTGTAGAACTATATGCTAACTACAATAAATTTATTTTGAATAAAAAGACACACAGGGATTAAAAGGGAAAAGATGACCAACAATATCATGAGTAGGTATTTTAATATCAGACAAAGTAGATTTCTGTGCAAAAAATATTGCCAGGGACAAAAATATCATTTTATAATGATAAAGTGGTCAGTAAAGGTTTTTAAATATTTAATAACAAAAATTCCATTTGCATGGAAGCAACATCTGACAGAATGCAAGAAGAAATAGATAAATTCACAATAGTAATTTAGAATTTCAACACTCTTTCCCTGATAATTTGAGAATGAGTAGGCAAACAACAGTACAATACATATTATTTCCAAGTGCATAGAAAACATTTACCATGATAGGCCATAAACAAGTCTCAAACAATTTAAAGACATTCAAATCACACAGGGAACATTCCCTGGCTATAATGGAAATAAATTGGAACTAACAGAAAAGTTTTCTCTCTCCTTGCTATTCTTTGAAACTCTGCATTCAGATAGGTATATCTTTCCTCTTCTTCTTTGCCTTTCACTTCTTTTCTCAGCTATTTTTAAGGCCTCCTCAGATAAACATTTTGCCTGTTTGCATTTTCTTTTCTTGGGAATGGTTTTGACCACTGCCTCCTGTACTATATTATGAACCTCCGTCCATAGTTCATCAGGCACTCTGTCTATCAGATCTAGTCCCTTGAATCTATTTGTCACATCCACTGTATAATCCTAAGGGATTTGATTTAGGTCACACCTGGATTGTCCAGTGGTTTTCTCTACTTTCCTCAATTTAAGTTTGAATTTTGTATTGAGAAGCTCATGATCTGAGCCACAGACAGCTCTCAGTCTTATTTTTGCTGATTGTACAGAACTTCTCCATCTTCAACTACAAAGAATATAATCAATTTGATTTCAGTATTAACTATCTAGTGATATCCATGTATACAATCTTCTCTTGTGTTGTTGGAAGAGGGTATTTGCTATAACCAGTGTGTTCTCTTGGCAAAACTGTTAGCCTTTGTCCTGCTTCATTCTGTACTCCAAGGTCAAACATGCCTGTTACTCCAGGTATCTCGACTTTCACTTTTGCATCCCAGTCCCCTATAATGAGAAGGACATTTTTTTCGGTGTTAATTCTAAGTCTTGTAAGTCCTCATAGAACCGTTCAACTTCAGCTTCTTCGGCATCAGTGGTTGGGGCATAGACTTGGATTACTGTGATATTGAATGGTTTGCCTTGGAAATGAACAGGGATTGTTCTGTTGTTTTTGAGATTGCACCCAAGTACTGCACTTCAGACCCTCTTGTTGACTATGAAGGCTACTCCATTTCTTCTAAGGGATTCTTGCCCATAGTCATAGATATAATGGTCATCTGAATTAAATTCACCCATTCCCATCCATTTTAGTTCACTGATTCCTAAAATGTTGATGTTCACTCTTGCCATCTCCTGTTTGAGCACTTCCAATTTACCTCGATTCATGGACCTAATTTTCCAGGTGCCTATGCAATGTTGTTCTTTACAGCATTGGACTTTACTTCCATTACCAGTCACATCCACAACTGGGTGTTGTTTTGCTTTAGTTCCATCTCTTTGTTCTTTTTGGAGTTATTTCTCCACTCTTCTCCAGTAGCATACTGGGCACCTACCGACCTGGGGAGTTCATCTTTCAGTGTGATATCTTTTTGCCTTTTCAGACTGTTCACGGGATTCGCAAGGCAAGAGTGCTGAAGTGGTTTGCCATCCCTTCTCCAATGGACCACATTTTGTCAGAATTCTCCATTGTGACCCATCCATCTTGCGTGGCCCTACATGGCATGGCTTAGTTTCACTGAATTAAACAAGGTTATGGCCCATGTGATCAGTTTGGTTAGTTTTCTGTGACTGTGGTTTTCATTCTGTCTCTGCCCTCTGGTGGATGAGGATGAGAGGTCTGTGGAGGCTTCCTGGTGGGAGGGACTGGATGTGGGGGAATCTGAAAAATCTTCAAATTTTATTGAGTAAGGTGGGAGTTACGGATGCCAGACCTCTGTGCAGTCAAGAGTTGACCTCATGTATTGAGGTTCCACATTCATGGATTCACCCAACTGTGAATTGTGTACTACTGTATTATGTATTTAATGGGGGGGGGGGGGATGTGTAAGTGGGCCCAAAAGTCAAACCCATGTTATTCAAGAGTAAACAGTACTAAGAAATTAAATAACATATTTCTTTCTCTTTTTTTCTGATGAGAACTTTCTTTTTTTTTCCCATTTATTTTTATTAGTTGGAGGCTAATTATTTTACAATATTGTAGTGAATTTTGCCATACATTGAGATGAATCAGCCATAGAGTAACTCGTGGGTCAAAGAAGAAATCAAAAGTGAAACTAAAATGAATTTTGAGTTGAACAAAAATTAAAGTATAGTATATATAATCTTGTGTGGTACACTTAAAGTAATGATTTGAGGGAAATGCATAGCATTAAACAACTACATTTTTAAAAAGATCTCAAATCAATGACCTCAAGGTTCACCTTATGAAATAAAAAACAGAGAAGCAAATTAAAACCAACAAAATCAGAAGAGGGGAAATTATGATGACTCCTATCTTCTAATTCCTTTCTATTTTTATCTTGTCAGAATCAGAATGAGTGGTTCTATGGGATGAGTAGACTGAAGGATAGTACTCAGTTAAGATGGGAGATATCACTGATGCAAGTTGAGGGGAAGTTTGCTTCTGCCTTTGGTCTTCAGGTAGATGATCTAACCTTCACACTGTTACTGCCTGACTGACTGCCACTGATGAATGAGCCCACAGTTTTCAGGGCCAGAGTGCGACTGAACAGATGTACCTTTAAACTGCCACTTAATGATGGAGAATTCCTTTTGAGTTCTACTCTATCAATTTGCAGCTAGGTGCCCATGTAGATCCTTACCTCAGACATTACCTCAGTTGTAATCAGCCTCAGGAATCTCCACTATAGTCCAAAAACTCAGGAGTTATTGTTAACTCTCTCAAATGCCCTGCTTGCGGGCCTATCTTATTCTTATGTCCTGGAATGATAGACAGATGATCTTCGGTCTTCCCTTTTCTCTTTGGTCCAACACTTCATTCAGACTCCTGCAATTTTAGGTAATGCTTAAGCCCCTTGATCCTCACTGATGTCTTTTCTCATCATGGCTGATGTCCATCATCCCATGACTGTTTGGGCCTTATTACTTGAGCAATTTGCTTCCTCTGAGACAGGTATCTCATCCCCAAATAATTGGCCTTGATTTCTATTGTCATCTTGTGGAATGGAGTCAGAACCATCAGGAAAACTTTTGATACCCCTCCCTCACTGCCATCCATAAAAAGTGACATCTGTAAAATGTGGTAGATGAATGCATCTCAGCTGTTAAAAAAAAAAAAAAAATGAAGATTTCAAATATTTTCAGTGTTAAAAAGGATAGTAAAAGTTATCTAGACAGAGTTTTATTCTCCTTGATTTATCTCATTATACCCTTGATTATAATCCTACATGCAAAAAAAAAAAAAAAAAAATGATCACAAAAACTCATGCCAAAAACTCTTCTAAGTGGTTCACACTTCTTAGCACTTTTAATCTATATAACAACTTTATAAAATAAGAACTATTGTGACTTTCATGTTATAGATAAGCAAACTGAAGTGTAGAGAGAAGTAACTTTCCCAACAGCTAGTGAATCAGGTCTGGTTCCTCAAACCTATTCTCCCATTTCCCCTGACACACAGACACTGCCAACATCTTTGTTAGGGGAGAATATAGGATCTCTTTGTGGTCAGATTTACAACCCCATTAAACCAGAAGGAATAAATAATACTTTGAACTTACTTCCACACTGAGCATCCCTCTGTCCTAGAAGTTTCCAAGAAGAAATGTGAATGAAGGCAATCAGTTCAGTTCAGTTCAGTTCAGTTCAGTTGCTCAGTCGTGTCCAACTCTCTGCGACCCCATGAATTGCAGCACGCCAGTCTTCCCTGTCCATCACAAACTCCCAGAGTTCACTCAGACTCATGTCCATAGAGTTGGTGATGCCACCCAGCCATCTCATCCTCTGCAGTCCCCTTCTCCTCCTGCCCCCAATCCCTCCCAGCATCAGGGTCTTTTCCAATGAGTCAACTCTTCGTGGGAGGTGGCCAAAGTATTGGAGATTCAGCTTCAGCATCAGTCCTTCCAATGAACACCCAGGACTGATCTCCTTTAGGATGGACTGGTTGGATCTCCTTGCAGTCCAAGAGACTCTCAAGAGTCTTCTCCAACACCGCAGTTCAAAAGCATCAATTCTTCAGTGTGCAGCTTTCTTAACAGTCCAACTCTCACATCCGTACATGACCACTGGACAAACCATAGCCTTGACCAGGTGGACCTTTGTTGGCAAAGTAACGTCTCTGCTTTTAAATATGCTATCTAGGTTAGTCAAAACTTTCCTTCCAAGGAGTAAGCATCTTTTAATTTCATGGCTGCAATCACCATCTGCAGTAACTTTGGAGCCCCCCAAAATGAAGGCAATAGGAAATAGGAAATCCAAATTTGTACATTTTAACTGAATTTGTCTTCCAAATTCTGAGATTTTCAAGATTGATCAACCAGACTAAAGCACAAGAGACAGGCCCAAATGCTAGCCAGAACTCTTTCACTCCAAAACCCAAACTCAAATATCTTGCAAGCAGTTGTTGCTCTACACAAAAAAAAATAGGATTCTCACATGTGCTTATAAGAAAAAGAAAGCTGAAAGACTGTACCTTCTGACTTTTTATAATCTTATTTTAGACACAGAAAGAAAAAGCGGGGGAGCACCAGAGAGAGAGAGCATGAGATGGGTTGATGGCAGAATGGTTGCTCAGGCGAGTGAGAACCCCAAGGCCAGGTTGCTGTCTCAGCCCTCCTGACAGAAGAAGAGGAAGAGACAGCCACCCTCAACCATGAGAGACTTCTAACAGTCGGGCACATCACTGAATTGCCTACTCAGCCCAAGTGGAGTACAGGCTTCTTTTCCTGGTGATGAGAAAGGTGGGGGCATATTCAGGGGGAATAGGAGAAGAAAAAGATTTTTTTTTTCAATCAAAAGTAGCTCCCAAACCCAGGTTGCACATTTGTAGCTCATCCCCTTTTCTGAATTCTATCCCATATTGGGCCTTTCTGAGACACTTCCTCCCCTTTGTGTCTTCTGCCTGTCTCTTGTTTGTAGAAAAACACTAGCCTCTTAGGCCTTCTCAAGTTCCAAAGAATAACTTTAGTCAGACTAAGTGAGAAAATGCAGAAACAAAGGAAAACAGTCAAGCAAGACAAACTAATCATAGTTAGCCACAAAAAAAAGTCAAGGGCCTTTATTTCTTCCTCAAGTATTATAGATAATATTCTGAGCCTTTCACAGATACTGAAACCCTACCAGATGGAAAAGTTTATAGACCCGAGACCAATTGGAGCCAGAAGGTTGATGATGTTGACTCCTGGCTACCTCACCATCTACCAATCAGGAGAATGTCCATGACCTGGTGACACAGTCTGCAACCCTCTCTCTTGCTCTGTCTTTAAAAACCTCTCCCTGCACAACATCAAGGCCTTTTGAGCGTTACATGCCTGGACTCCTTGCTTGGCTCCTGCAATAACCACGGCACTTTCCTTCACCACAACCTGATGTCAGTAGGTTGGTTTTGCTGCACAAGGGTATGTGGACCCAAGATTAGTTCAGTAACAGCCACAGCAGAAGGCATTGGAAAGAGTTTCCATGCCCCAATCCTGCCTTGACTAACCTTCACCAAAGAGGAAAATTTAAGACATGAAATAATTTTACTCATTCTGGACTCATTCCTCTTCTGTATGGCAAAGGAAAATCCAGTAATATCTGGTGTCTCCCATAGCTCAGGAAAGAATAAAACATTAATTGCCACAGAAAGCCAGGAGTTTATTCTTGCATATCAGAGCAAAGTCAAAGTTGTGCTCACAGAAGGAAGTTACATTAGCTTCTCTTCAGTTAGAAAACACTGGGGCCCACTCAGCAAAGATTGCATCAGGGATTTTGTAGCCTCCAGCTAAAACCGAAGAAGTGTGAATTTTCAAACACTGTGTTTCTCACCTGAGTTATGTCACTGTGGAAGGCACTTGGAGAGAGAACAGTAACTGCCCCCACAGCCACACCATCCTCCTGGCAGCAACAGCTTCTGGAGGCCTGGCTAGACAGGCAGAGCGTCCATCCTCCCTGCATCCCGTAACTCCTGACCTGCAGTTGTCCCCTGAAGCTGTAGGTCCCACAAGCATTTCAATCCAAGCATCTTATGCTTCCAATCCCCTCTTCCTTCTTCCCAAATCAATGCTTCACATAGTCTTGTCCTCAGTCAATATAGACCCCACTCTTCCATTTGCTTGAGATAAAAGTCTTGGAGTGACCTTTGATTCCTCTTTTATGTTCACATTCCACATTTAATTCATCAGAAAATTCTGTTGAATCTACTTTCAAAATACATTCTGAAACCATGACCACGAATATCACCATTGCAGTGCAGTTGTCATCACCCCATCTAGGTTGTTGGCATCGTTCTGGGCTCCTGTTGACTCATTTCAGCCCGTTCTCAACACTGAAGCCAGAGATAGCCTGAAAGTGAAAGTGGAAGTGAAAGTCGCTCTGTTGTGTCCAACTGTTGATGACCCCTTGAACTATACAGTCCATGGAATCTTCCAGGCCAGAATACTGGAGTGGGTAGCCTTTCTCTTCTCCAGGGGATCTTCCCAACTCAAGGATTGAACCCAGGTCTGCTGCATTACAGGCAGATTCTTTATCAGCTGAGCCACCAAGGCAGTCCAAGAATCCTGGAGTGGGTAGCCATTTCCATCTCCAGCAGATCTTCGTGACCCAGGAATTGAACCGGGGTCTCCTGCATTGCTGTCAGCCCAAAGAGATAGCCTGCTGACATGTAAGTCAGTTAAGTTCATTCCCCTGCTCAAAATCTTTTTCTCATATTAATAAGGCTAAGTATTTTGTATTAGCCTTATTATGTGCCTTGTATTATGTGCCACCCTGGACTTCCCTGGTGGCATGATGGATGAGAGTCTGCCTGCCAGTGCAGAGGACACGGGTGCAAACCCTGGTCCCGGAAGATTCCACATGCCACAGAGCAACTAAGCCCATGCACCACAACTATTCAGCCCACACTCTAGGGCCTGAGAGCAGCAACTTCTAAGCCTGTGTGCTGCCACTACTGAATCCCATGCCTAAAGCCTGTGAGCCACAACAAGGGAAGCCACTGCACTGAGAGGCCTTCCCTATCACTACAGATAGATGAAGCCCAGGCAAAACAATACAGAGCCAGTATAGCCAAAAATAAATAAATATATAAAAGCTAAAGAAAAAAAAAAAAAACCACACAAGCGATGAAATCTCAGTGGTCTCAGGTATAGTGGTTACATCCACGTTATTTTTGTAAACATTATTTTAGCTATTCTAGGGCCTATGTATTCAATATAAAGTTTTAGAGAAGTTTGTCTACATGAACAAAAATTTTTTAGCCTTTTGACTGAAATTGGATTAAACCTATAAATCAATTGGGAGATATTTACTATCTTTGCTACGTTGGGTCTTCTAGCTTGCAAACATTTAGGTCCTCTAGTTTCTTTCATCAGTATTTTAAAGTTTTCAGCATACAATTTCTGTTCATGCTTTATTTGATTTACACATCCATACTTCATTTTTGAGAGATTAAAAATGAAATTATATTTCTAATTTCAGTGTCTATGTGTTCATTGCTAGTATATAGAAATACATTTTTTATAGGTTATCTTGCATCCTGAGAACTTCATGGAATCATGTCTTTGTTCAAGGAGGATTTTTATTTGGGTTTTTTTGGGTGGAATAGATTGTTGGAATTTTCTATGTAGATAATCATGCCATCTCTGCAAATAGGGAGAGTTTCATTTCTTTGTTTCTGTTCTCTGTGACTTTTATTTGTTTTCTTACCTTACTGCAGTGGCTAGAACTTCAAATACTGTGTTGATTAAGAGTGATGAGATACAACATCCTTGTCTTGCTCTTGATTTTAGGGGGAAAGCATTCAGTCTTGTAACATTAAGTATGATGTTACTTGTAGATTCTTTTAAAATGGCTTTTACCAAGTTGAGGCAATTTTCCTTGATTCCTAACTTGCTAAGAATTTTTATCATGAATGGGTGTTCTCAAATACTTTTCTGTGTCAGTTGATGTGATTATATAATTTTTCTTCTTTAATTTGTTGATATGGTTAATAACACCGATTGATTCTTCATTTCTGAACTAGTCTTTTAGAGCTTAAATTATTCCCACCCGATCAAGGCATATAATATTTTTCTACATAGTTGGATTGGCTGCTAATATCTTGTTGGAAATTTTTGCATCTAAATTTGTAAGAGATATGGTCCTGTAGGGAGTTCCTTTCTCTCTCTCTCCCTCCCTCCCTCTCTCTCTTCCTCTCTCTCTCCCTCTCTCTTTCTCTCTCATTCATAAAACCTTTTTCTGATTTTGTTATCAGGATAATACTATCTCCAGGTAATGAATTGGAAATCTCCTCCTCTTCTATTATCTGGAAGAGATTGTGCAAAATTGGTGCTAATTCTTTTTAAATATTTAATACAATATTGAGATGAAATCATGTGGACTTACCTTGCTTTCTTTTTCAAAAGCTTTTAAATTACAGATTCAGTTTCTTTAATGGTAATACAAATATTCAGGTTTCCTATTTCATCTAGATTGAATTTTGGTAATTTGTGGGCTTTGAAGAATTAGTCTGTTTTTTTCTAGATTTTCAGATTTTATACATGTAAATTTGTTTGTAGTGTCTTCTTATCTTTTCAATGGCTGAAAATTTGCAGTGATTTCCCCTATTATTTCTAAAAATTGATAATTGTCTTTTCTCTCTTTTGGGGTTTGTCAGTGTTGCTAGAGCTATTTTATTGATTTTTTTGAAGAGGTGGGGTTTTGTTTCATTCATTCTATTCATTCACTTTTCTATTATCCTATTTTCCACATTATTGATTTCTGCAAAAGAGTCTTTACTCTTTCCTTCCTTCTGTTTCTTTGAGCTTATTTTCTCCATTTTCTTGATGGAGAGTTTGTATTGTTAATTTAAGACCCTTTTTATTTCTAATGTAAGTTCCACTAGCATTCCAACTTTAACATAAGTTGAAGTCTCCAACTATAATTGTGGATTTGCCTACTTCCCTTTTAAGCTCTATCAGTTTTTTGCTTTAACTGTATTTTGTGTTTTCTGTTCTTTACATTCTTTTGTTAGGTATGTATATATTTAGTATTATTATGTCTTCTGATGAGTGATTATTTTATCATTTTGAATAATGTCCCTCTTTTCTTAGTATTTGTCTTTGCTCTGAAATCTATTTTATCTAGTATTAATGCAGTCATTCTCAGTTTTTTTTTAAACTAATGCTTGTATCTTTCCCCATCCATTTGCTTTCAGCCCACAAGTGTCATTAAGTTAAAAGTGAGTTTCTTTTAAATGGCATATGGTTGAGTCATATTTCTTTATATACTAAGGCAATTTCTGTCTTTTTATTACTGAATTTAGACTGCTTATATTTAAGATAATTATTGATGTGTTAGGACTTAAGTCTGTCACTGCATTGTTTGTTTTCTGTATGTTTATTCTGTTTTTCATTCCTATTTCTCTTGCTTTCCTGTGGATTATTGAAAAAAATTTTTTAGAATTTTGCTTGATTTATTTTTAGGACTCTTGGCACAGTTTCCATAGAGGCTCTAGGCATTACACTATATATAGGGTAAGGGAGTTAGAGAAGGCGAGGTTCAGAAAAAGAACGAGACCGGCACTTTACAGGAACACATCACCTTTAATGAGACCAGAAGGGGCAGCAGTCAGATTAGTGAAATGCTGCACTAACCCAAGAAAAGAGTTAAGTATATGTAGGCATATATGTGGAAAGCTACTGTCTTAAGGGGGCCTGTTCTTCTCCAAGGTAGCTCGGAGTAGTTATCTCTTAAATGTCTGAGGCAAGGAATTCTGGAGATCGGTCAGAGGCTGGACCGGCTGGGAGCTGGGCATAATCAACCTTAATGTCCATTTTTTTCTCTTCTGGTGAGAGAGTTCTTTGTTTTGCATAGAATGGTGGGGAGGACCCGGAGGGGAGTTTTAACTCCAGGCTATTTTGAGCCATGTAACTTTCCTTCAACATACACATGTGACTTACAATTCACTGCTATCAACATTATATCACTTGGAATTATGTGTGAAAGGCTGACTTCCATTTAGTACCCTTTATTTTCCTCCCCTTTCAATTGTTTTGAGTTTCATATTATGCTATAATTTTTGTTTCAGTCATCAAGTATGATCTCTAAAATCCATGAAGAAAAGAATAGTCTATTGGATGCTTCCGTATGTCTGCTCCTTCTGTTGGCCCTCTAGTGAGCTTCCTTTAGCTTATCTTCTAGACGACAGTGGTTCTGATTAGGTTTAGTGCTCAGATCTTGGCTTACTTGGTGGACTGTGGTTCTGATGGTGGTTTCACATTCAGAGCTTTTGCAGGACTATTCTTGTCTGCTAGGTTTATATGACGCCCATGGTGGCCCCTGTGATCCCTGCTCAAGGAGGTTGAAGGGTTTTTCCTCACCGGATCTCTGAGTGTCCCCCCGTGGGGTAAGAAAGTCTAAAAGGCTTTCCAATTTGGGCCGCTTGTAGTGCTACATCTCTTTTGTTGTTACCACCTGGAATTATCTGGAGGGAATGGGGATCTTAGCCCCACCAGGACAAAGAGATTTCCTAAAGGCTGGCAACATGCAATAAGCCTGCCTAGGTTTTTTTACTTGGTTAGGTTTTCTGTCAGGGCATGAGGTCTGGGTAGCTTTCCTCTGTTGGGTGGGGAAATAAGACACCCTGTTACTCTGTTATTCCTACAGTCCTGGGGTCTTAAACCAGATCTTTTTCTAATCACCTTTCAGAGTTCAGATCTGGTTGTCTCTTGTGTTACTTCCAGGGTTGTTCAACTGTTCATCTTATTAACTGTTTACTTTTTATCCCTAACCCCCCCCCCAAAAAAAAACCTCCATGAATGAAGAAATGTGTGTCCCTTTTGTTTTCTCCTGAATCCCAAAGTACAAGCAGTGGTGTCTAGCACCATTGAATAAACTACCAGGCAGACTTTTCTCTGACTAACAGCACAGCAGAAACATCACTTGCTTGCAGCTGAAACAAAGATACTCCCTGTATAAGACAAAATAAGAAAGAATGCCTTGATTTTCCCTGTTGCATTAACAACAAATGCTGTTAGAAAGAGAAAAGACAATGCCTTGCTCACCCAATTTTATATACATTGGCCAGTAGACATCTCTTTTAGGAGGCCCACAGATATATCAGAGTTCACTGACCTTTCTTCCAATCCTTTCTTTGGATGTCCAATATCTAATCTTGGAGCTTAGATAAAGGTACCCATCCAACTGAAAAAAAAACAACTAGAAATTATCTTAGATATCTCTCTCCTATCACCAATCTGCAACAAGTCACCAAGTCTTATTGCAACATGTCACCAGGTCTCGTTGAGTTTTATCATAAATGTATGGATGTAATATGTTGTTTTTATATCTGTTTGCTGTTCCCTCATCTCTCTTGTGCTTTGGTTAGGTCATTGTCACTTCTCTCCTGGTGAACTCCAAAGCCCCCTTCTTATCTCAGAGCCTCCTGTTCTGCTCCTCGTCTATGCACCCACTAGACTACCTCCTTGGTGATATTCCTGAAGTCTACACAAGGCCTTTTCTCTGTGTTCAGCAACCATAAGTATAACAAGAGTAACAGTTTACTCTTGGGATGCAACTGAGCACGTCAAAAGTCCAAATAGGAATATGCATGACATGCCAACCACACACCATGTTTCAATACTTGGAACAAAAAAGTGGAAATAAAGTACCTCACTAATAATTTTATATTGACTATAATTGAAATATTATTCTTTTGAAATACTATATTAAAGAAAATTCACTGTTAAAATTAATTTACCTATTTAGTTTTTTTTAATGTGATATTATATTAGAAAAACTTTAATTACATAGTGGGCTGCATTCTATTTCTATTGGCTATTGATTATATTTCTACCACTCTAGAGTATAAGGTCATTTTTTTTTCTCTAATCTGATCTCTGCCATACTCCTACAGGATTCTGAATTCAAGTTTTGCTGAACTTCTGGAAGTTCCTCACACAATCTGATTTAAGTAAGTTTTTAAACTTATCTGGACCTCTTTCCTCATTTAAAAATTGAGCATAGTAATAAAGTTTTCCTATAGAGTATTTGTGAAGATTTAGTGAGAATATGCATGCAAAAAATCCTTAAAGAGTTTCCAGCTTCAGCACTCAGCAGATATTAGCTATGAGTGTCTTTAGAAATGGATCTCCCAAGTTCCACTCCCTCAGCACTACAGTAAGGAGCTCTGTAAAACAGCTTCCCAGTGAAACAAGCATAACTGGTAAAAATTATTAAAAACATTTTTTTTTTTAATTTGCAGAGGACTTCAGTTTCAGGTCTAACATCTGACAAACTTGGATGTCACTCTTACTCTTATCACAAGAAAAAAGCTGAACAACTTCAAAATCAAAGAATTTTCCTAGAGCCAGCAGAAAAATGCAATCTAAAGGCAAACCGAGATCCCAGGTCCAGAGACAGGAGAACACGAAGAGCCACAGCTGAGATGTGCTTTACTGGAGCAGAAGCCACTGGAGCCATAAACTTGTAGGAATACTCAAAAGGTAATTCTGATGAGTTGTTGGGGACTATGCTTAGTAGCTAGCGTTCTCCAGAGAAACAGAATCAATACGATGCATATATGGAGATATGTGGGCTTCCCAGAAGAACCCACCTGCCAAGGCAGGAGACTTAAGAGACACAGGTTCGATCCCAGGTTGGGAAGATCCCGTGGAGAAGGATATGGCAACCACCTCCAGTAGTCTTGCCTGGAGAATCCCACAGACAGAGAAGCCTGGGGCTACAATCTATGGGGTCGCAGAGTCAGACATGACTAAAGTGACTTAGCACACGCAGCATGGAAATGCACATACACATGTGTATACATATGGAGAGATAGTAATTTTAAATAATCAACTTATTCAGTTATGGAGACTGGGAATCCACAGCCTGCAGGGCAAGGCTGTAGGCTGGAACTGAAGGGAAGAGTTGATGCTGTGGTCTCAAGTCCAAAGGCCACCAGGACACAGAAATCCTTCTTGCTCAGGGGAAGTTAGCCTTTTCTCTTAAGGCTTTCAACTGATTGGACGAGGCCCACCCACACCACATGATAATTTGATATACTCAAATTTTTTTAATTTGATATGCTCAAAATTTAAATGGTAGTTTCATCTAAAAAATACCTTCATAGCAACATCTAGATAGGTGTTCGACTAAACAACTGGTCACCACAGCCTAGCCAAGTCGATATATACAGAATATCTTGGGAGTGAGAACCTTCAGAGATCCCAGGCTTCAGGAAGTCGCCACATATTTGCATGTTGCCTCCAGGAATTCCACCAGGTTCGTATTGTAAGGATTGAGAGAGATGCTTAACGCTCTAGTGGGGAAGGAAAAATGATCTTTGGAATATATACCCCGGTGGGGTGTTCTTCCCAAGGAGGGCTTAGTCTCCAAGGAAAAGGGCTTAGCAGAGCCTTGTCTGACCTGGGAGAGGCCCCTCCAGCCTTCTAGTCTCCTGCCAGGGTGCAGAAGCCCCCAAGGGTGACTCGTGTCAGTACTGCTGCTGGGCCAGCGTGCGTCTCCCTGCTTCTTAAACAATAGTACTTAGCATTCCAAGAATCAAAGATAATCGAGACAACTCTGATCTCCCTCTGAGCTTCAACCACCCGACTATGTAAATTTAGACGAAGTCTGACACTTGGACACGCGAGCAGC
Organism: Muntiacus reevesi; assembly: GCF_963930625.1. Lineage (NCBI taxonomy): Eukaryota > Metazoa > Chordata > Mammalia > Artiodactyla > Cervidae > Muntiacus > Muntiacus reevesi. Next base: position 2,681,201 of record NC_089263.1, read on the forward strand.
ACCCTGACTGTCCCTTTGCTGAGACGGCGATGCGCACTTTGGCTCCAAGCCGCCTCGGAACAACTGGACGGTCCCTGGCCGCCTCTGCCGTTTGTCTTCTCTGCCCCTCTCCTGCCCCAGTGAATTGTTAAACTGGGACGTCAGTACTGGAATTAGAAAGGAAAATACCAGCTGCTTTGTCCTCCAGGAAGCACTAATTAGCCAGCAGCCAGGATCTCAGGCAACAATGGGAGCGTTGGGGCTAATTACCAGCTAGCTGCCTCCGCGCTCTGGGGTGGCTCAGGCGGCAGCACCTGCGCTTCAGGGCTGAGATATTTTTAGGATCTGGAATTTCCCTCTGGCCCTTATCTTGCTTTTGATGTCTCCATCACACATCTTCTTTCGCAATAACTCCCTCACTGGTCTCTTTTTTTCTAGCCAAACTATCTTGCACAAAAGAGCCAAATTCATCCCCTTAAACACAGGTCCCATCATATAATTTCCCATCCCCAATTTGTCAGCATAATTCCCATGCTGCATGTAAATTACAGTCCAGCCCTGCAGGCTTTACATAAAGAGACCAAGACCACCTTTCCAGCCTCCCGTCAGCACTGCCTTCCATAGTCCTCCGGTAATCGGCACTTTCACCTCTGATGTGCGCACACTATTCGCCACGGGAGCTTTAAAGGCAGAAACAAAAACTGTATCCAGACCAGCAAAGAATCTCAGGGTGTGAGGAAAGGGTATTGGGCCCGTCCTAAAAGCTGCCCCAGAACCCCACCGCCCAGCAAGGATGGAGGACTCTGGGGCATGCAGAAGTTGAGGAGGGGCTGGAATCAGTCTCGTGGGTAGGTTTGTGGAAGGTGTGTGTCCATCCAGCCAATATCGTCAACACAGCCCTGTCTGTCCATCAGGGCCATGACTGGGGTTTTGTCTCTTCGGACGTTAAGTCTTCTGTCTTTCCTGCAACTCTGACCACACAGATCCTGACACCCTGCATTCCTCTTTCTGGATTCATCTGTGAAGTGTGTTCTGCCCAGACCAGCCCCTGGCTAGTCACACCTGTCTGGACGCTGTCTACACTGCAGTCCAGCCTGCAGTCTCCACTTTCCTCCACTTGACCCAGCTCCCACTTCCTCTCTACTCAGAAGGCCTTTTAGCTGAGTCTTTCACATGAAAAAGCTTGTAACAGGGAGCTAAAATAGAAGTTTTCTCCAGGCATCAAGGAACAGTTGAAGTGTGATGCCAGAGTGATATGTCAGACCACCTGGTGCAAAATTTACAAAAGGAAAATTCTCCTTCCAGGTTTCACATGCTCATCCTTTTGAGACACACACACACACACACACACACACACACACACACACACACACACACACACACACACACACACACACACACACACACACACACACACACACACACACACACACACACACACACACACACACACCCCGAGGAGACCCAGAGCAGGAGCAGGCGGAAGGCGGGGTGATCTTCCTGACATGAACATGGCTGCCACTCGGGGAGCCTCGCCCCTCACCAAGCACCTGGAGGGGTCTGCAGCTCTCCACTTTCTGCCGCAGAGCTAGAGAGGGGCCTCTAAGACCTCCCTGGAAGTCTGGGACTGGGAAACACCCTATCTGGGCCTGCTGATCCTGGCGCCCTGGAGGGGGAGGCAGCCACTGCAGCTCTGGCAGCCCTCGGTCCACCTACCCTGGTCTGGTCTGTTGGGAACAGGATGCCAGTGTGTCTTCTGAATCAGAAAGGGGGGCCACTCTGGGATGGCTGGGAAGAGGGAGAGCAGTGATAAAGAAACATGCCCTCCAGGGATGCAATGCCCTGACTGTTGTAGGAATTGCAGGTAAAGCAGTCCCCAAGCATGAGAATCTCTGAAGAAAAAGTTCCAGAGGAAGACGAGTTGGCTTCCACCACTTGTGGGTCCTCTCCTCGGTCTCCTTGCTCCCTTCCTCATCTCCCTGGGTGCAGTGGCTGATGGGCGAGGCTGGCTTTCTCCTTCCCAGCCTTCTCCTGAGCAAAGAAACACATTTATTCAAAACCGCAATCCACCTAAAATTAAAGAGAAGAGCCTATTCATCCAGATTAAAGAAGGAGAAGACAAGGGGGAAGAGACCCACCATCCCACGTGCCCTGGTGGGGCCACTGGCATCTGAGGAGGGGAAGCCACTGAGGCTTCAGATGCCGGCTGCTGCCTTGTTCAGGGCTCCTTGCTGATGAGCAGGGCAGGGCTGCCGCCACCTGGGATGCACAGCAAAGCCAGGGCCCGCCTGTCTTCTCAGGATGACTCAGAAAGAGGTCACCTCTGCTGGATGAATCTCAAAGGGACGGCGGATGTTACCTGCTTCTCCCCCTCTGTCTCCCAAATCTCAGCAATGCTTGTCTACCACCTCAATGCCTGGCCTTCAGGAAGCTGCCTCCTCATTGCAGCATTTTGCTTCTTTGCTTTTCACTGCTCAAAGGGCTTTTCCCTTTTCCCTTTTTTGTTTTGCACCCCTGTACTGCCTGGTACCTAGTCAGGGTCTTGTTTCCCCCATTACGGCCCCATCCAGAGGCTGGATCACTGACCCACAGGGACCGTGTTAGGCAGCATTTACTCTGCGCCCACCCTGCACCAGGCATTGTGCTGAACTCCCCACCTGCCTTGTCACTGGGTTACAAACCTCTGAGACCAGCTTGTACCGGAGCCATCTTACAGATGAGAAGGCTGAGGCTTACAGAGGTCTATAACCTGAGGAGGTAGCACAGTAAAGAATCAGATGAACACTCTGCTTATTGAAGCACCTGGCAAATTGTGGGGCTCAGTGAAGGTTTGTTGAGTGAATAAATATTATCTGGTTCTTGAGCCATACCATTTAAGTGAACATACAGAAGTCTCTTACAGTCCTGAATGGTTGCATCCTTTTTAAAATTTAAAAAAAAAATTTAAATTTATTTCTGAGCCGTATTTATCACTTTACCAGAAATCAGGTTATTGTGCCCCTTCTTTCAAAAATTTGGAATTAAGTCTTAATTTCTTTAAAACATTGGTTTGAAGTTGACAGTATGGTTTTGCTCTAAAGAATTTTTTAACCTTTTCTGACAAGGTGGATGAAACAATACCTTTCAAATTTAAACATGCAAAAGAGTCATCTGGGAATCTTGCAAGTTCTGACTCAGAGAGTCAGGGGTGGGGCCTGACATTTGACATTTCCTGCAAGCTCCCAGGTGATGCCAGAGCTGCTAGCCTAAGGAACACGGAACACACTTTGAGAAGCAAGAGACTGAACTTGACCTAGAGTTTGACTCATTCTATTTATAGAAATAAAGTATAAATTATACGATCCTTACTTTCAAGTGAGGATGGCTGTCTAGCCCTAGGCAAGCCAACCACTGCGTGTTGAACTGTGTTCCCAAGAATTCATATGTTGAAGTCTTAACTCTCTAATACCTCAGGAAGTAGGCTAATGTGAAAAATAAATGTAACCAGTTAAGATCAACTCTTAGCTAGGGTCAAACTGAGCAGGGTGAGCCCCAGCCCACTGTGACTGGTGTCCTTATAGAAAGGAGAAATTGGACACAGAGACAGATCTGCATGCAGTGAGTGTGAAGATGGAGGCCCCGCAAGGGGGTGATGCTGCCACAAGCCAAGGGCTGCCCAAGGCTGCCAGCAAACCCCCAGTAACTAAAAGAGGCCAGGAAGTCTTCTTCATGACCCTCACAAGGAACCAACCCTTGACTTCAGACTGTAAGTTTCTGAGCCACTCAGTTTTCAGTTCTTTGTTATGGCAGTCCTGGGAAACTTGTATAGGACGACACATTTCACATCACAGCGCTGCAAAACTCCCCCATGAAAGGAAGAACAGGGACCTCCCTGCCTCACTTCGTTCCTTAGAAGCTCGGCGTAAAAAGCTGGGGTGTATGTGTTTGAAGGGCAGTTGGTATGTGGAGCACTCCTTAGCTGATACCTGTCCGGTCACTTCCTCTAACGACCTTCACTCGGCTTGGTTCCCTTACAGACGCATCACCAGCGTTTCTCGGCCAGCAGCACCAGCTTTCTCTTCTTTCACCTGCTCCTTTCCTCATTAACACTTTTCCTCACCTAGGGATCAAAGCCTTTGGTTCCTTGGCTGTGTGTATGCGTGTGTTTACCTAGTTTATACTCTCCTATATTCATTGGAGTCCCTGGGGGGTGTCTCATTTCTGATACATTTGTGAATGAAAAAGTACTATTACTGCCTGTCATGCCAGTAAGCAAGGGATGTTTGGCCATCCAGCCATCACACTACAACCACCCCAGTGGTGAGCTCTGAGCAAACTCGCGATGGAAGCAGGATACCCATCATCAAGCCCTCAGCTACCCCAAGGATGCACCTTGAGAAGAGTCAGGATGAGAAAACAGGATGCTGGCCCCAGACAGCTGAGGTGCACATCAAAGGAATGATTTCAGTGAGTCCAGACTCTTGTATCTTCCCATAAATAGAAAAGTGCTAAATTTCATAAAGTGAGATGTCTGGTTTTCTTTAATTTACCATTATCTTTCAGTGTTCCCGACTACATCATTTCTGTTGCAAAACCCCTATATACCCTGACTCCTCCCTTACCTCAGAGCTATTTGAGAGGCTGTGGCCCAGAATTATGTCTTCAGTTTTGTCCACCAAATAAAACTTTTAGGTTCTGAAAGTTTTTCAGTCAACAGATACAGTTTTGAAGAAGATCCCCAAGATTCTGTTTCCTCGTTATTCAAATTGGATGATAATCCAGAGGATGCTGTGAAGGGATTTTCTAGATGTATTATCATCCAACTCTGTGACCTTAAAGTTGGTAAGGATGCTATGTGCTGGGGTGGCAGTCTCATAGACAAGCATTTTGAAAAAAAAGGTGTTTTTTTTTTTTTTTTTTTCAAGCTGGGTGCGAAGAGGAAATCGGTTTCCAAGCATGAGAAGGATTTGACATGGCATTGGTGGCTTGAAGATGTGGAGGCAGTACACCTGTCAAAGAGTGTGGGCAGCCTCTTGCAGCTGAGGGCAGCCCCTGGCTGACAGCCCAAAAGGAAGCCAGGACCTCAGTCTTGCAGCCTCTAGGAACTAACTTCTGCTACCGTCTTAGATGAGCTAAGAAGCACACTCTCCCCAGTCTCCAGATAAGAGCCCTGCCCAGATTCTGGTTGATTTATATTCATGAGACCGAGAGCAGGGGATTCAGATAAGCCTTTTTGAATGTATACACCACAGAACTCTGGGGGTAGTGAATGGTGTTGTTTTAAGTTACTATGTTGGTGTTAATTTATTTAGCAGCAGTAGATGATTTGTCCACTCTCCAACCTAACAGATGTAAGTCTAGGACGTGTTGGTGGTTTCCTCCCCCTCCATGCCAGCCCCACTGGGTAGGCAGAGCCCCGGGCCCCAAGCAGGACCTCTTGGATGACTGACAGGTCTTCTCCATAGTCTTGTATTCTGCTTGTGCTATGAGAACTAGGTTGCTATGATTTTTCTGATTTTGCTGTTGCAAACCTATTATACAGCCAGATTCCCACAATGCTTCCTACAATAGGATTGCCTATCAATTGAAAATAAGTGCAACCCAGTGAATGTCTATAATCTGGAAATAGCTCAGCTACAGTCAGGTTAAATGACTTTAATAATTAACATCAAGTTCTGGGTGTGAAAAGAAATCTGAAAGGAGGAAAAATAGTAACAGAAGAAAACCACCTTCCTGCTGCTGAAGCCAAAGCTCATCCACTGATTTTTATTTGAGCATATCTTCCCTTCCAGAAAACAAGATTACTAGTGTGTTGATACAGGCATCTGTGCAAATGGACTTGCTCAGTCCACTCCCATCTCTGGCTCCCTGCCCCAGTTTAAAATGAGACAAGCCAGCCCCACCTCTGTTTGGAAGCACATTGTCCAAATGGACTTGACCTGTCTGCTCCTATCCTTGCCCCCATTTAAAATGAGAAAAAGCAAGCCTCCACCTCTGTTAGGAAGCGCATTGTCCAGGGCTGCAGGTGGCAGCTGGGCAGTGCCCCAGGGCAGAGCCGAGGGTGCTTGTCTCTGAATCTTGTCCACTCACCCCAGCTAGCGGCGGGCGCTGGTCTCCCTGCCTTACGTCCCCTGCACCCCCTCCCCTGTCAGCATCTTCTTTCTCATCACTGACCCCGCCTCTTCTAGACTTAACTGCTTCTCTGTGGGCATGCTTCTGAGAACATGGGTCAGTCACCAGCCTCTACATTGCTCTGATTGCTTATGACTGCTCAGGGCAGGGTGGAGGGCAGCGTTGGGTGGGAGAGTGAGTGGCTCTGGAGGGACCAGGGCAGTCCAGGGGACACACACAGCCACGAGCTGCCGGGATGATTCACCACAGGGATGGGTAACGGAAGCCCACCCTCACTGCCACCATGAGCAAGTTGGGATTTACCTTTTTGAACACAAGGTTAGCCACCTTTAAAACTGAAGGGATACCCTTACCCACTTCATAGGCTTCTTGCCACAGTTGAAAAAGGAATGCAAGTAAGTGGATCCACATCATATTGTATGATGGATATTGTATGATGGATAACCAATGCTAAGGAAGTGTTGGTTATTTCAGTGATTCAACGTATCATATATAAGTATTGTGACTTTGCTTTGTAAATTACAAAGAAAAAAAAAAAAAAACAGAAACAAAAACAAATTCCCCTAATCCACTATCTCTTTTTTTGTTTTGTTTTTTGTCTTGATTCCAAATAATCAAGTATTTGGATTATTTTCAAAGCAGTGAAGCGGGAGGGCCCCTGGGTCAGAAATATCAGGCTGAAGCCTCAGTGCTCTCTTTTGCTCTTTGTGTGACTTGGGGCAATCACTCCCTGTCCTACCTGGTTCTCTCCAACCCCTCCCCAGGGGGTATGGGACTTGGTGACACCGGAGTGCCTGAAGGAGCAGACTTCACCCTGCAGGGGGCTGCTGCAAGCCAGCTTTCATGTGCTGGCCTCCTTACCTATGTGGAGGGTGGGAGGCACCTAGCTGGTCACGATACCCCAAGGAGGAGCTTATGTCACGTGCTGCATGGTTCCTGAGCAGAGACCTTTGGTCTGTCGTTGCTGCTTTGTTTGTAATTAATTACCTTGTCATCCATCACATGAAGGGAGGTAGCAACTTTCTGAAAGCTGCAAACATTCTAAAAGTATAAGAGGAGGGTTTCTTTCCAATCGTTAGTCTATTACCTTCTCAAACTTTATTTAGTTCAGGGATTTCTAAACAAGGCAAGATGTACAACTCCCTTAGATCTTCCTAAGAGAAAGGCACTCAACCTTTTCTCTCCTCCATCTGCGTGGAACAGTTGCCATCAAACTCCAGCCCCAGCAGCGCAGCAGTTGCTCCAACAAGTAAGTGGTATTCTGAGCTGCAAAGTCCAGAAGTCACTCTCCAGTCCTTCTGGGACTTAACTTCTCTGCAGCATCTGGCCTTTCAATGCTTCCTCTCAGACCTTCTCCCCTCACCTCCCGTGAGAGCATCCTCTCTTGTTTCTCTGCCTTCCTCTGTCTCTGTGAGGCTGCCGGGCCGATCCTGGCTCTTCAGATTCAATGATTCTGTTTTCAGTAATTTTGCTAGCCAGTAGACATCACACTGATACTTGAAATCAGTTCTGGTGGGGGTATTTTTACCATGCACATTGGTAAAAACTCCAATTTGGGGCCTTTCCTTTTCCTTTTCGGTAAAGGTGGTGTTGAGCTGTTGGCAGTTAAGAACTTATCTTGCTCTGCCCACACCATCCTGAACACTGTGGTTCCTTAGTGTTTCTGTCTTTGCATCTTGTCCTTTTCTGTGCTGTCTCATGACTGACTTATTCTGCACTTCATTCTGTACACCTCTGCATGCGGATGGCCGCCTGCCTGCCTCACTTTCCTGTCACCTCTAGCCTGCTTTTTTCTTTGTTTTTTTTAAACTTATCTATTTTCTATTGAAAGGTAATTGCTTTACAGAATGTTGCTGTTTTCTGTCAAACCTCAACATGAGTCAGTCAAAGGTATACGTATATCCCCGCCCTTTTAAACCTCCCTCCCATCTCCCTCCCCATTCCACCCTTCTAGGTTGGTACAGAGCCCTGCTTGAGTTTCCTGAGCAATACAGCAAATTCCTGTTGGCTATCTATTTTACATATGGTAATGTAAGTTTCCATGTTATGCTTTCCATACATCTCACCCTCTCCTCCCCTCTTCCCACATCCGTAAGTCTATTGTCTATGTCTGTTTCTCCGTTGTTGTCTTGCAAATAAATTCTTCGGTACCATTTTTCTAGATTCTGTATATGTGCATTAGAATACAATATTTATCTTTCTCTTTCTGACTCATTTCACTCTTTATAATAGGTTATAAGTTCATCCACCTCATTAGAACTGACTCAAAGGTGTTCCTTTTTATGGCTGAGTAATATTGCATTGTGTATATGTACCACAACTTCTTTATCCTTTCATCTGTCAATGGACATCTAAGCTTCTTCCATGTTCTATCTATTGTAAATAGTGCTGCAATGAACAATGGGATACATGTCTTTTTTTTTTCAATTTTGGTTTCCTCAGGGTATATGCCTAGGAATGGGATTGTGGAGTCATATAGTGGTTTTATTCCTAGTTTTTTAAGGAATCTTCATATCGTCTTCCAGAGTGGGCTGTATCAATTTACATTCCCACCAATAGTGCAAGAAGATTCCCTTTTCTCCACACCCTCTCCAGAATTTATTGTTTGTAGACTTTTGATGATGGCCATTATGACCAGTGTGAGGTGACATCTCACTGTAGTTTTGATTTGCATTTCTCTAATAATGAGTGATATTGAGCATCTTTTCATGTGTTTATTAGCCATCTGTATGTCTTCTTTGGAGAAACATCTGTTTAGGTCTTTTTTCCACTTTTTGATTGGGTTGTTTGTTTCTCTGTTATTGAGTTGTATGAGTTGCTTGTATATTTTGGAAATTAATCCTTTGTCAGTTGTTTCAGGTGATATTGTTTTCTCCCATCCTGAGGGTTGTCTTTTCACCTTGCTTATAGTTTCCATTGCTGTGCAAACGCTCTTAACTTTAATAATGTCCCACTTGATTACTTTTGTTTTTATTGCCATTACTCTAGGAACTGGTTTTTAGAGTATCTTGCTTTGATTTATGTCATCAACTGTTCTGCCTATGTTTTCCTCCAAGAGTTTTATAGTTTCTGGTCTTACATCTAGGCCTTTAATCCATTTTGAGTTTATCTTTGTGTATAGTATTAAGAGGTATTCTAATTTCATTCTTTTACATGTAGCCATCCAGTTTTTCCAGCTCCATTTATTGAAGAGGCTGTCTTGGCCCCACTGTATATTCTTGCCTTCTTTGTCAAAAATAAGATATATGGGTTTATTTCTGGGCTTTCTATCTTGTTCCATTGGTCTGTGTTTCTGTTTTTGTGCCAGAATCATACTGTCTTGATGACTGTAGCTTTGTAGTATAAGCTGAACTCAGAAAGGTTGATTCCTCCAGCTCACTTCTTCTTTCTCAAGACTGCTTTCGCTCTTTGGTGTCTTTTTTGTTTCCATATGAATTGTGAAATTTTTTGTTCTATTTTTGTGAAAAATGCTATTGGTAACTTGATAGGGATCACATTGAGTCTGTAGATTGTATTTGGTGGTATAGTCATTTTAACAATATTTAACAATATTGATTCTTTCTATCCAGGAACATGTAATATCTTTCCATTTATGTCATCTTTTATTTCATTAGTGTCATAATTTTCTGTGTACAACTCTTTTCTCTCCTTATGTAAGTTTATTCCTACACATTTAATCCTTTTTGTTGCAGTGGTAAGTGGGATTGATTCCTGACTTCCTCTTTCTGATTTTTCATTCTTAGTATATAGAAATTCAAGTGATTTCTGTGTATTGATTTTATATCCTGAAACTGCTAAATTCACTGATTAGATCTAGTAATTTTCCGATACTATCTTTAGGGCATTCTGTTTACGATATCATTTCATCTGATATGATAGTGTGAGAGCTTTACTTGTTTTCTGATCTGGATGCCTTTTATTTCTTTTTCTACTCTGACTGCTGTAGCCAGGACTATCAGACGTATATTGAATAATAGTGGTGAAAGTGGTCACCCGTGTCTTGTTCCTGATCTTAGGGGGAATGCTTTCAGGTTTTCAGCCTTGAGAATAATATTTGCTGTAGGTTTACCACATATGGCCTTTACTATGTTGAGGTAGGTTCCTTCCATGCCGATTTTTTGAAGTTTTAATCATAAATTGTGCTGAATTTTGTCAAAGGCTTTTTCTACATCTACTGGGATTATCATATGGTTTTTATCTTTGAATTTGTTAATATGGTGTATCACATTGATTGATTTGTGTATATTAAAGAATCCTTGCATAACTGGAATAAACCCAACTTGATCACGGTGTATGAGCTTTTTGATGTGTTGCTGAATTCTGTTTGCTAATTATTTGTTGAGGGTTTTTTTTTTTTTTTTTTTTTTTTTTTTGGAACCAATGTTTATCAGTGATATTGGCTGGTAGTTTTCTTTTTTGTGTGTTGTCTTTGTGTGGTTTTGATATCAGGGTGATGGTGGCCTCGTAGAATGAGTTTAGAAGTGTTCCTTCCTCTGCAATCTTTTGAAAGAGTTTTAGAAAGATAGGCATTAGCTCTTCTCTAAACACTTGATAGAATTCTCCTGTGAAGCCATCTGGCCCTGGGCTTTTGTTTTTTGGGAGATTTTTGTTCACAGCTTCAATTTCAGTGCTTGTAATTGTGTTGTTCATAATTTCTATTTCTTCCTGGTTCACTCTTGGAAGATTGAACTTTTCTAAGAATCTGTCTATTTCTTCCACGTTATCTATTTCATTGCCATATAGTTATTCATAATAATAGTCTCTTATAATCCTTTGTATTTTTGCATTATCTGTTGTAACCTCTCCTTTTTCATTTCTAATTTTGTTGCTTTGATTCTTCTTTCTTTTTTTCTTGATGAGTCTGGCTAAAGGCTTGTCAATTTTGTTTATCTTCTCAAAGAACCAGCCTTTAGTTTCATTAATCTTTATTATTGTTTCTTTCATTTCTTTTTCATTTATTTCTGCTCAGATCTTTATGACTAATTTATTTCTACTAATTTTTCTTGTTTTATTTTTCTTTTTCCAGTTGTTTTAGGTGTAAAGTTAGGTTGTCTGTTAGCTGTTTTCCTTGTTTCTTGAGGTAGGAGTGTATTGCTATGAACCTCCCTCTTAGAACTGCTTTTGCTGCATCTCATAGGTTTTAAGTTGTGTTTTTATTGTCATTTGTTTCTAGAAATTTTTTGACTTCCCTTTTGATTTCTTCAGTAACCTGTTGGTTATTTAGAAATGTTGTTTGATCTCCATATGTTTGTGTTTCTTACAGTTTTTTTCTTGCAATTGATATCTAGTCTCATAGCATTGTGGTTGTAGAAGATGCTTGATATGATTTCAATTTTCTTAAATTTACTGAGGTTTGATATGTGACCCAAGATGTGATCTGCCCTGGAGAATGTTCCATGTGCACTTGAGAAGAAGGTGTATTCTTCTGCATTTGAATGAAATGTCTGAAGATATCAATGAGATTCATCTTATTGAATGTATCACTTAAGAGTTGTGTTTCCTTATTAATTTTCTGTTTTGATAATTTGTCCATTGGTGTGAGTGGAGTGTTAAAGTCTCCTGCTATTATTGTGTCACTGTTGATTTCTCCTTTTATGTCTGTTAGCATTTGTCTTATGTATTGAGCTGCTCCTATGTTGGGTGCAAAGATATTTACAATTGTTATGCCTTCCTGTTGGAGTGATCCCTTGATCATTATGTACTGTCCTTCCTTATCTCTTGTAATCTTTTTTATTTTAAAGTCTATTTTGTCTGATATGAGGATTGCTACTCCAGCTTTCTTTTGATTCCCATTTGCATGGAATATATTTTTCCATACTCTCATTTTCAGTTTGTGTGTCTTCAGGTCTGAAGTGGCTTTTTGTAGAGACCATATAGGGTCATGTTTTGGATTCATTCAGCCAGTCTGTGTCTTTTGGTTGGAGCATTTAGTCCATTTACATTTAAAGTAATTATTGATATATATGTTCCTATTGACATTTTCTTAATTATGTGGGGTTGATTTTGTAGATCTTTTTTCTTATCTTGTGTTTCTTGACTATGTAAGTTCCTTTAAACATTTATTGTAAAACTGGTTTGGTGGTACTGAATTCTCTTAACTTTTGCTTGTCTGAAAAGCTTTTGATTTCTCCATCAATTTTGAATGAGATCCTTGCCAGGTACAGTAATCTTGGTTGTAGATTTTTCCCTTTCAGTACTTTAAATATATCCTGCTATTCCCTTCTGGCCTGCAGAGTTTCTGCTGAAAGATCAGCTGTTAAGTATATGAGGTTTCCCTTTTATGTTACTTGTTGCTTCTCTCTTGCTGCTTTTAATATTCTTTCTTTGTGTTTAGTCTTTGTTAGTTTGATTAGTATGTGTCTTGGCATGTTTTTCCTTGGGTTTATCCTGTATGAGACTCTTTGTGCTTCTTGGACTTGATTATTTCCTTTTCCATGTTGGGGAAATTTTCAACTATAATCTCTTCAGAAACTTTCTCATAGCCTTTCTTTTCCTCTTCTTCTAGGACTCCTGAAATTCAAATGTTGGTGTGTTTGATATTATCCCAGAGATCTGTGAGACTATCCTCAGGTCTTTTCATTCTTTTTACTTTATTTTGCTCTTCAGAAGTTATTTCAACCATTTTATCTTTCAGCTCACTAATTTGTTCTATTTCAGATATTCTGCTATAAATTCCTTCTAGAGTATTTTTAATTTCAGTAATTGTGTTGTCTCTCTCTGTTTATTCTTTAATTCTTTAATTCTTCTAGGTCATTGTTAATTGATTATTGCATTTTCTCCATTCTATTTTCAAGGTTTTCTTGTCATTTTTACTATCATTATTCTGAATTCTTTTTCCTCTTCATTTATTTGGACATCTGTGTTTCTAGTTTGTTCCTTCATTTGTGTAATATTTCTCTGCCTTTTCATTATTTTTTTTTAACTTATTTTGTTTGAGGTCTCCTTTTCCCAGGTTTCAAGGAAAGTTGAATTCTTTCCTTGAAGGTTGAATTTTTTTCTTCCTTTTGGTCCCACTCCAGTACTCTTGCCTGGAAAATCCCATGGATGGAAGAGCTTGGTAGGCTACAGTCCATGGGATCTCAAAGAGTTGGACACGACTGAGCGACTTCACCTTCACCTTCAAGGTAGGTCCAGTGCTTTGTGTAAGTTTTGTATAGGGTGACATTTGTGCTGAGTTTTTGTTTATTTGTTTGTTTTTCCTCTGATGGGCAAGGCTGAGTGAGGTGGTAATCCTGCCTGCCAATGATTGGGCTTGTATTTTTGTTTTGTTTGTTGTTTATAGAGCAGTGCTGCACAGGGTGCTACTGGTGGTTGGATGATGCTGGGCCTTGTATTCAAGTGGTTTCATTTATGTGAGTTCTCACTATTTGATACTCCCTCAATAAAGGACAGTAATGGTATGGACCTAACAGAAGCAGAAGATATTAAGAAGAGGTGGCAAGAATACACAGAAGAACTGTACAAAAAAGATCTTCACGACCCAGATAATCATAATGGTGTGATCACTCACCTAGAGCCAGACACCCTGGAATGTGAAGTCAAGTGGGCCTTAGAAAGCATCACTATGAACAAAGCTAGTGGAGGTGATGTAATTCCAGTGGAGCTATTTCAAATCCTGAAAGATAATGCTGTGAAAGTACTGCACTCAATATGCCAGCAAATTTGGAAAACTCAGCAGTGGCCACAGGACTGGAAAAGGTCCGTTTTCATTCCAATTCCTAAGAAAGGCAATCCCAAAGAATGCTCAAACTACTGCACAATTGCACTCATCTCACATGCTAGTAAAGTAATGCTCAAAATTCTCCAAGCCAGGCTTCAGCAATATGTGACTCTAGAACTTCCAGATGTTCAAGGGCTGCTTTTAGAGAAGGCAGAGGAACCAGAGTTCAAATTGCCAATATCCACTGGATCATCAAAAAAGCAAGAGAGTTCCAGAAAAACATCTAGTTCTGTTTATTGACTACGCCAAAGCCTTTGACTGTGTGGATCACAATCAACTGTGGAAATTCTGAAAGAGATGGGAATACCAGATCACCTGACCTGCCTCTTGAGAAACCTGTATGCAGATCAGGAAGCAACAGTTAGAACTGGACATGGAACAACAGACTGGTTCCAAGTAGGAAAAGGAGTACGTCAAGGCTGTATATATTCACCCTGCTTATTTAACTTCTATGCAGGGTACATCATGAGAAACGCTGGGCTAGAAGAAGCACAAGCTGGAATCAAGATTGCTGGGAGAAATATCAATTACCTCAGATATGCAGATGACACAACCTTTATGGCAGAAAGTGAAGAGGAACTAAAATGTCTTTTGATGAAAGTGAAAGAGGAGAGTGAAAAAGTTGGCTTAAAGCTTAATATTCAGAAAACTAAGATCATGGCATCTGGTCCCATCACCTCATGGGAAATAGATGGGGAGACAGTGGAAACACTGTCAGACTTCATTTTTTGCAGCTCTAAAATCACTGCAGATGGTGACTGGAGCCATGAAATTAAAAGACGCTTACTCCTTGGAAGGAAAGTTATGACCAACCTAGATAGCATATAAAAAAGCAGAGATATTACTTTGCCAACACAGGTCCGTCTGATCAAGGCTATGGTTTTTCCAGTGGTAATGTATGGATGTGAGAGTTGGACTGTGAAGAAAGCTGAGCACAGAAAAATTGATGCTTTTGAACTGTGGTGTTGGAGAAGACTCTTGAGAGTCCCTTGGACTGCAAGGAGATCCAACCAGTTCATCCTGAAGGAGATAAGTCCTGGGTGTTCATTGGAAGGACTGAAGCTGAAGCTGAAGTTCCAATACTTTGGCCACCTCATGTGAAGAGTTGACTCATTGGAAAAGACCCTGATGCTGGGAGGGATTGGGGGCAGGAGGAGAAGGGGGTGTCAGAGGATGAGATGACTGGATGGCATCACCGACTCAATGGACATGAGTTTGAGTAAACTCTGGGAGTTGGTGATGGACAGGGAGGCCTGGTGTGCTGCAATTTATGGGGTTGCAAATAGTTGGACACGACTGAGTGACTGAACTGAACTGACTGAGGGTTATTTCTCTGGTAGTCTAGAGTCTTGGAGTCAGGGCTCCCACTCTAAAGGCTCAGGATTTGATCTCTGGTCAGGAATGAAGATTTCACAAGTAGCTTGCCATAGCAATAAGGGAGATTAAAACAAATATCCAAAAATGAGAAATCAATGATGAACCCCAGACAAATGGCAGTTACAAAGTCAGGCAAGTAATTATTAAAATAATGGTATATAGACATATACATATACACCCATGAGAAAAGTAAAGTCAATCCAACAAAAATAAAGTACAGTAGACTGACCTGGCAAACAAAGGAAATCAAAAATTCTATTTATCAGTTAAGAACAAAACTAACTAAAGTACAAACTGGAAAACAAAACTAAAGCAAGGTGCCAGCTGGGGAATAAAGCAATGAAAACAAAACTAACAAATATGTTGAGAGAAAAAGAAAGAAGGAAAGAGTAGCTATGTAAAGTTAAATAGAAGTAGATGAAGAAGATTTATATACAGTAAAGATTAACTACAAGGGGGAAAGAACAGTAGGAAAGGCAAACAAAAGAATAAATGTGAAAAAATATAACAAGTATAAAAAATTTAAAAAATGAAAAAAGAAAAACAAAACTGGAAGATGAAAGAAAAAAGTGGGAGAGAAAACAAGGAAAACTCCTCAGAGCTGCAAAAGCCCAACGTAGAAGCAGAGGTTTATAACAATAATAAAAAGTGTCACTGAATATACACATATACATATACACACATAAGAAAAATCAAAACAGTCCAACAAAAATAAAGTACCATTGATTGACCCAGCAAACAAAGGAAACCAAAAATTATATCTACCACAATATAACTAACTAAAGCAGAAACTGGAAAACAAAACTAAAGCAATGTGCCAATTGGGGCATAATGCAATGAAAATAAACTTAGCAAATATGTTGAAAGGAAAGGAGAGAAAGAAAAGAAAGAAAGAATAGATATGCAAAGTTAAATAGAGGTAGATAAAAGGATTTATATACATTAAAGATTAACTACAAGGGGGAAAGGACAGTAGGAAAAGAAAGCAAGGAATAAATGTAGAAAAACTAATATAGGTTTAAAAGATTAAAAATTAAAATTAAAGAGAGAGAGAAAAAGGAATATTCCACAGAACTGCAAAAGCCCTCCATAGAGGCAGAGGTTTATATCGACAATAAAAAATGTGAAAAAGAAAAAAAAAGAAGCTCAAAAGCTTAATTGTATTTCATAATGTCAATAAAACTGACAACTACAACAGAGAGGAATAAAAAGTTGGGGGGAGAAAAAAAAATCCAAAAGAATCTGCAGAATAAGTCAAAACATAAGAATAATGTATGTTTTTCTTGTGTCACTGCTGTCAGGGTCCTTTCCCTCGCTGGGAGCCACAGTCCACCTCACCTCCCTAGGATGCCCTCCAACACTGCTGATCTCTGGACTTGTTGTGGGGCAGCTCAGATTCCAGTCTGGTCCTACTCCTGTGTGTTCTTGCCTCCAATGTCCACAGCTATCAGAACTAGTGCGTTTTCTTTTGTGGGAGCTCTCAGTGTCCTTTTGTATATTCCACAGACACAGAGTCTGCCTAGTTGATCGTGTGGATTTAATCTGCAGCTTGTACAGCTGGTGGGAAGGTTTTGGGTCTTCTTCCTTAGTCACACTGCCCTTGGGTTTCAACTGTGGTTTTATTTCCACCGCTGCATGTGGTCGTCCAATGGGGTTTGCTCCTGAGGCTGCCCTGGAGGACTTGGGTTTGCCCCTGTGAGGCCAGGTGTGGAGGTGGTGTAACTGCTTGGGTTTCAGGGGTTCTGACACCACCAGGTACTCAGGGGGAGTTGGTGGCTAGGGCAGCAGGAAATACAGTGATCTAAAAGGGTATGGCGACCAGTGTTGGCCAATATGCTCCAATATTCTTGCCTGGAGCATCCCCGTCCCTGACAGAGAAGCCTGGCAGGCAACAGTCTACAGGGTTGCAAAGAGTCGGACTGAAGTGACCCTGCGCGCGTAGACCCAAGATGGTTTATTTATTTATTTATTTATTTATTTTTTGCCTGTGGCAGCTCTGCCCCAGTGAGAGTTGAGCATGAAGTTGGTGCAGCTGCTCAGCTTGCAGGAACCCTGGTGGTGCGAAGGGTGCAGGGACACGGACAGCCTTCGCGGCAGGAGTTATGGCCCTATCCGAGTCTTTTTCTCGAGCCTTTCGTAGCTGGCGATCAGAAGCCCTCTCTGGCCAGTCTTTCTCCGTAGCTCCGCCCCTTCAGGCCCTTAGAGGGCTCCCTTGCCTGGGGTCCTTCTGTGCTGTTTGGTGCCTCAGGCACATAGGAGGGCCCCTCGGCTGGGGTCCTATGCTGTAGATCCTGCAGTCTTAAAGGGGAACCCTGGGTGGGATCCTCTTCTGTAATTCAGTGCGTCAGGTGTTTGATGGGCCAGTCTTTTTATTGTTCAGTAGTGATACTGGCATGTGGGGAGAGAGGCGCCACCCCCTACACGTGACCTGTCCAACTATCCTCTGAGTGCAGAATGTCCAAACCCGATGCAAGATCCGCATGGGCAAGCCTGCCTAGGCCTGGTCCCTCTGCCTCTGGAAGGATGCTCTGTGCACAGGAAGCCTGTCTCCTCACCCCCTCCATGGCTCCCATCCCACTTCCAGAAAAGCGTCTGAAACTTCACCCCCCCCCCGACCCCTTCTCTCCATCTCCACTGTAGACCGCCTAGTGCAAGCCATCCTCATCCCTCACCCACACCCGACAAGCCCTTTGTATCTTATCTGTCTCTCATTATTTGTCCATATGATAAAAAGAGGAAATGTTTGATCCTGAAAACCAGTCCTCCTGTTTACATTTTTCTGATGGCTTCCCATGGCCCTTAGAAGGAGAAATCCCTCCAGCTTCGCCTGCATCAGTACTCTCCTCTCTCGCCAGCAGAGTCCCGGCCTCTATCTCTCCCAGCCTTGGGGACAGGCTGCCGTGTCTGCTGGAGCCTGGTCCTCTGCATCCATACGGGCACCCCCTTCACTGGTGGACGCTGCTCCCACTTTATTCTCAGCTGGACTGTTCTGCCCTTGGGGCTCCTTCCTCTCCTCCCCTGGTCCCGGAAGTCCTGGATCCACTGCCAGCAGCACCCAGATCGTCTCTGTTGTGAAACTTGTCACCTCTCCTTGCCCATCATCCATCCGATTTCCAGAAGGTAGAGGCTGTCCTGCACTTACACCGGTGCCCCCTCGGACCTGGGTCCTTGTCTTGCCTCATCATTAAAATCACCACTTCTCAAACCCATTGCTTTTTTCTTTTTTCAGGAGCACCTCCACTGGATCAGGTCCTTCTGGATTTTGCCTCAGGCTTCTTTTTACCATCAGTCCTTCTTCATCCAGACCATTTCCCACATGGTTTCCATAGTTGTAAAGTGTAAGAAGTTTTCCGTGATGAAAATTGCTGTTCCTTGGCACAGCAGAGGGTGGCTGGCAGCCTGGCACTTGCCCTCCAGCATGTGTCTACGCAACGTGTGCTATCACAGCACCCAACACTCTCACCTCAACTTCTCACCTTCACCACACTTTGGTCTTCAGTCATCTTCTCCTCCAGGATTATGTCACCAGTTCGCAAAGTCAGAGACCCCTTCCAGGTGCCCCCAGTACCCAACATATTCCAGGGGACACCTAACCTTCACCTTGGAAAAATTAGTTTGCTGTCTGAAGGCAAGACCTTCCCTTTGTCTGTTTTATATCCCCAGCTGTGGGTGACAGGAGCTCAAGGCGAGGATACTCAAGGCAAGTTGTTGGTCAATTGCAGTAAATTAACAAAGGACTTGTGTGGACAGGACTGGCTACTATGCCTTAAACAGAACAAGAAGCTCTTACATTATCCTTTAACAGTATCCTGATCTTTAGCTGCATTGTGTGATATCAGTGGCCCAGGGACCACATCAACAGAAATGTCATAAAATCTGGCTTCCTGACAGTCGTGAAAAGGAACCAGCCCTCCTGGTTTCAGAGTCACCCATAAAAAGTGTACTTTAAATTAGACTGGTGGATAATTACAGCATTTCCCCTCTGCTCATGTCTGCATTGTTTTCTTACTGAAATGTGATTATTAGGTAAAATAATAATAATAAAAGTTTTCCTAGTTGCTTGTTGCTGTGAGACCAAGGTGCTGATTTAATTGCTCCGTTGACAGCAATTATTCCATCTAATCTTGTCTCCAAAAGAGTATCAGGATACAGAGGTCTGAATTTTCAAGCTTGCCAGTTCACTGTAGGTAACAGCTCAGGCCACCCTCCTTCTATATAATTTATTTTCATATTTTTTCTTATTTCAAAAGTAACTTGAGGAATATTTATCCTAGAAGTCTGTGTTTATCATGGCATTAAACAGCATTTTTACTCTATACTTCATTCAGATTTTGTTAGCTTTTACCTTTTCTTCTTTTTCTGCTCCAGAGTCATATCCAGGATCCCACATTCCATTTAGTAATCATGTCTCTCTAGGTTCCTCTTGACTATAACAGGTTCTCAGACCATCCTTGTTTTTGATGACCTTGGCCATTTTGAGGAGTATCAGTCAGGTAGTTTGTAGAATGTCCTTCAGTTTGGATTAGTCTCATATTTTTCTCACATTTATGCTGCATTTGTGGGTTCTTGGGAAGAAGTCCAAAGAGGTAAGTTGCCTTTCCCATCATATCACATCAAGGGCACACAGGATCCTTGTAACTCATCCCTGCTGACGCTGACCTCCATCACCTGGCTGAGATGCTGTTAGTCGGATTTCTCCACTGCAGAATTCTTCTTCTTCCCCTTCTCATGTTGTGCTCTTTGGAAGGAAGTCACTTAGCAAGGAGGTCCACACTTAAGAGCTGGGGAGATAGGTGCCCCCTCTTCAGGGCAGAATGGCCACATAAATTGTTTGGAATTCTTTTGTATGGACACTTGTCTACTCCCACTATATTTGTGTGTGTGTGTGTGTATGTGTGTAATTATTTCTACCAGTATGGAATCATGGACATTTATATTATGCCAGGTTCTAGTTCAATATGATGTCATTAACAATGTTGCCCATTTTTCCAGGTTTGGCCAGCGTCCCTTTGACAACCCGTCCTTTGCTTTGCAGAGCACTGTAAGATGTCCTCACCTCATCGCCTGCCCCAGCCTGGAATCAGGCACTCTATAAGAACCCTGCCTCTCTTATCTGGAGAATGACGAGAAACCAGCCTCTGGGCACTAAATGTGCTTGCTGCCACTGGGTGAAGAATTTGCAGGAATGTTGTTCCATTCAAAATATATGCAGGGTCATACGATCTTTCAACCTCACTCCTCAGCATTTATCTGCCATCCCCTTCTCCTCTTGCCCTCAATCTTTCCCAGAATCAGGGTCTTTTCCATTGAATTGGCTCTTCACATCAGGTAGTCAAAGTTTTGGAGCTTCAGCTTCAGCATCAGTCCTTCCAATGAATATTCAGGGTTGATTTCCTTTAGGGTTGACTGGTTTGATCTCCTTGCTGTCCAAGGGACTCTCAAGAGTCTTCTCCAGCGCCACAATTTGAAAGCATCAGTTCTTTGGCACTTAGCGTTCTTTGTAATCCAACTCTCACATCCATACATGACTACCGGAAAAAGTCGTAGCTTTGACCTTTGTTGCAAAGTGATGTCTCTGCTTTTCAATACTCAGTCTAGGTTTCTCTGGTGTCTCAGACAGTAAAGAATCCACCTGTAATGCAGGATACTTGGATTCGATCCCTAGGTTGGGAAGATCCCCTGGAGGAGGGCATGGCAACCCACTCCAGTATTCTAGCCTGGAGAATCCCTGTGGACAGAGAAGCCTGGCGGGCTATAGTCCACAGGGTCGCAAAGAGTCGGAGACAACTGAGCAATTGAGCACCCAAGTTTGCCCTAGTTTTCCTTCCAAAGAGCAAGCAGCTTTTAATTTCATGGCTGCAGTCACCATCCTCAGTGATTTTGGTGCGAAGAAAATAAAATCTGTGACTCTTTCCACTTTTTCCCCATCTATTACCATGAAGTAATGGGTCCAGATGCCAAGATCTTAGTTTCTTGAATGTTGAGTTTTAAGTCACATTTTTCGCTCTCCTCTTTCACCTTCATCAAGGGACATTTTAGTTCCTCTTCACTTTTTGCCATTAGAGTGGTATCATCTGCATATATGAGGTTATTGATATTTCTCACAGCAATCTTGATTCATCCAGTTTGGCATTTTGCATGATGTCCTTTGCATAGATGTTAAATAAGCAGGGTGACAAAATACAGCCTTGTCATTCTCCTCTCCAGATGTTGAACCCATCTGTTTTCTATGTCCAGTTTAACTGTTGCCTTTTAACCTGTATAAAAGAAGATATACATACAAACCTGACCTGTATACAAGTTTCTCTTTAGGTAGATAAGGTGGTCTGGTATTCCCAGCTTTTTAAAAAATTTCCACAATTTGTTGTGATGCACACAGTCAAAGTTTTTAGTGTAGTCAATGAAGCAGAAGTATATGTTTTTATGGGCTTGTCTCAACTTCTGTATGATCCAACAAATGTTTACAAGTTGATCTCTGGTTCCTCTGCCTTTTCTAAATTCAGCTTGAACATCTGTAAGTTCTTAGTTCATGTACTGCTGAAGTCTAGCCAGAAGGATTTTGAGCATAACCTTGCTAGAATGTGAAGTGAGTGCAACTGTACAGTAGTTTGAACCTTCTTTGGCATTGCCTTTCTTTGGAATTGAAATGAAAGCTAATCTTTTCCAGTCCTGTGGTCACTGCTGAGTTTTCCAAATATGCTGACTTATTGAGTGCAGCACTTTCACAGCATCATCTTTTAGGATTTGAAATAGCTCAGCTATAATTCCATCACATCCCCTAGCTTTGTTCGTAGTAATTCATCCTAAGGCCCACTTGACTTTACGCTCCAAGATGTCTGGTTCTAGATGAGTGATCACATCGACCTGATTATCTGCATCACTAAGACTTTTTTGTATAGTTCTTCTCTGTATTCTTGCCGCTGCTTCTTAATTTCTTTTGCTTCCGTTAGGTCCTTACCATTTCTGTACTTTGTCATGCCCATTCTTGCATAAAATGTTCCCTTGACATCTCCAATTTTCTTGAAGAGAATTCTAGTGTTTCCCATTCCATTGTTTTCCTCTGTTTCTTTGCCTTGTCCACTTAGGAAAGCTTTCTTATTTCTCCTTACTGTTCTCTGGAACTCTGCATTCAGCCGGGTGTATCTTTCCCTTGCTCCCTTTGCTCTCGCTTCCATTCTTTTCTCAGCTGTTTGAAAAGCCTCCTCAGGCAACCACTTTGCCTTCTCAGATTTCTTTCTATTAGGGATGGTTTGGTCACTGCTTCCTGCACAGTGTAAGGAGCTGCTTGTCCATAGTTCTGGCATTCTGTCTACCAGATCTAATCCCTATCTATTCATCACCTCCACTGTATAATCATAAGGGATTTGATTTAAATAAACTTTGTTTTAAAAATAACAAATAATTACATACCACAAAATACAAGTAAACCTATTTGCAAAACAGAAAAAGATTCAGGCATAAGAAACAAACTTATGATTATCAAAAGAAAGGAGGGAGAGGATAAATTAATTTGTATTAACAGATACACATCACTATATATAAAATAGGTAACCAACAAGGGCCAGTTGTTTAGCACAGGAAACTGTATTCAATAATTTGTAATCACCTATAATGGAAAAGAATCTAAAAAATATATATATAATATATATATATATATAAAGTATAAAATGTATATATTAAAATATATATCTGAATCAGTTTGCTATACATCTGAAACTAACACAACACTGTGAATTTACTATGCTTCAATTAAAAATGGTTAAATAATTAAGAATTAATATTTTAAATGTATGTATACATATATGCAAGCACATTATTCCATTCAAATTGTATTGAAAATATTCTCCCCAATACTTTTTGTTTTCAATAAACTCAAAGTATAAAAGATGCATTTATCATGTTTTTTAGACTTTATTAAAATTTCCAACATCACAGCTTCTTTAACAAGATAACTTTTTTCTTATTTGACAAACTAGTACTACTGTTCATTTCTCCTAAGCACATACATGAAATTCCAAAGGCATAGCTGAAATCTAACTCTTGTTTTATCAGTTTCAGTTTTACCTCCTCTTCTTATTTATCATCCAATGTAAAAGAGGTTCAGTATCTCCCTTCTAAAATCATCTTATTGATTATTTCATTTTCTTTAATTTGAGCTGATTCTAGTGCTACCCAGACTTTCTTGTCCAGCAGCTAGAACTTCAGGGTGTAAAAGGCATCATGACTTTGCACGTGGGTAAGGTAATGCGTTCTGAACTGCTTCCAGTCTAATCAGGACATTGGCTGACTTTCCTGGTAGTAGCAGTACATTTAAGTAATGTCTTCAGTAAATGGTCTATAGCGAATCTCAAGTTCATTTCCTGGATCATCACTGAACGTTCAGAGCTCAGAATCTTATGAAAATAGCTTAAGTGTCTTCTTCTTCTTCTTCTTTCTTTCTTTTCTCTAGGAGTGTTACTTCGCTCTTGATCGCATTGTTTTTCGATATTTTAGCTGCCACTTTCCTGTAGCCTTGTTAAACTGAATTACTTCCAAGACTGAATTTCTTTGTTGACTTTACCTGGAATAATGCTATATGATCTACATCAGAAACATCCCTGCTAAATATGAGACTTTGCTCTTTCTAAATTAGAGAATAACTTTATATCTGTACATTTAGCTACAGATGAGGGTTGAAATGTCATGAGAACACAGGTGTACCCTGATTCTTGAGCTCATGATGTGTACAAAATGTTGAAAGTGCCAGAATTTTCTCAGGAAGGATTTCTGGTCTATTCTGACATCTTTTATTCAGGATGCATGAGGCCAATGGAGGTGAGAAAACTGTAGAAACGGAAGATACCAACTTCACCCATTTATTAGAGTTTGTGTTCAATATGGGGGCAGATTTACCCATATATATACCATCCTTCCCCTGTAATGTTATATCAAGTGATCTCTTGTCTAATTCATCTATTCAGCAAATGCTAAGTGAACGTCTACACTGTGCCACACACACACTGGGGCTGGGCAGTCAAGGAGGCAGAGCTCCTTCCCCAGTGCTGGCACCTAGCGCTTGTCCCTCTGTATCCTCGGGCTGAGGGCCAGCTGGAGGATCTGCACTGCTTTGGAGCCGAATTTATCTAGTTTGACTACATCATAAGTGAGTGAATCTCAACTTTTTTATCTGTAGCCTTGAATTACACTACAGTTCTGTTAGAAGTATTTACTTATTATTATGTTTTACTGTCAGTTACCACTTGTCTCACTGTCTCATTGACATATATCCCACAAGGAGTCATTAATTGCACATTCGAAAGTTCCAGTTCTGTTGGATGTGAGCCCACTGAGGTGGTATTTTAAATTCTTCCATTTCGTGCCAGACACGACAGCCTTGAAAGGAAGCAAGTGATTACCATGGCATTCAAAGATAGAATTCTGAATGCCATGAGCAGAATGTCACCACTCACAGTCATAGCTGAAAGCCATTTGGGCAATGTGCATTTTTAAATCATGATTTAGGAATATAAAACATAACTACATTTTTTTAATTGTTGAATTAAACTTTATCAATTTCAGACATCAAAAACCAAAAAACCCACACCCTAATTCTCAGTTATTCTAGAGCAGATTATAACAATGGATGTGAGTCTTGAATCTGTACCATGTGTTAACTCTCTGACTACCGGGCTTACTCCTTCCCTGCCCAGTAAGACTGGATGTGTCTGCTTGTAGAGTGAGCTCAGAGTGCTGGGGAAAGTTGAGACAAATTCAGAGAGCTTCACTAGGCATCAAGTCTAGGTCCAGGAAGAGGCAGAGCCTCTCAACAAGCCCTGGTTCCCAGCCCAAGGCAGGGTTCTGGGTACTGGCAGGCCCAGTCCTGTGCTGTTAGCACCCATGCAATGTTCAGGACATGCTGGTGCTAAAAATTTATTGTTGTTTATCTTAAATTCAAATTTTGCTGGGCATCCTGTGTCTTATCCACTTCTCATAGTAAGAAGACACCTCCCAGCTAGATCCAGGAATGAAAGTGGTAACAGAATGTGTATTCTATCACCCTGTGATAAGGGGCCTCAGAAACTGGCTGCTGCAAGAGGCTGAACAGTCCCAGAGAAGGGACTTCCTTGGGTTGTAGGAAATGAAGAGTGGACAGCACTTGTGCCCTTCATCTTCTCTGCAAGATAAAGGAGGCCACAGCAAAGCCAATCCTCCTGGAACACCCAGGTGCCACTCCCTTGATCCTAATTCCTTTTTCCACCCAGTTTTATTGAGAAATAATTGACATATATCACTGCATAAGTTTAAGGCATACATAGAGCATGATGATTTGATTTCCATATATTGTAAAATGATTACCACAGTAGGTTCAGCTGACATTCATCTTCTTATATATAGACAGCAAAAAAGAAAAGAAAGAAAAATGGAAAAAAAATATTCTCTAATGTTGAGAACTCATATGATTTACTCTCACCATCTGTCCTCTTAAAACTTTAATGCAGCAGTGTTAACAATTTAACAGTAGTGTTAGCAGTAGTCATCATATTGTACATCACATCCCTAGTAGTTATTTATCTTATAACTAAAATTTTGTTCCTTTTGACCATGACAGCCAGTTTCCCTTCCTTCTAACCTTCACTTCTGGTAATCACAGCCTGATCTCTCTCTTTTTTTTTATGAGTTTGGTATTATTTTAGATTTCACATATAAGTAATATTATATATTTGTCCTTCTCTGTTTGACACATTTCACTTAGCATAATGTCTTCAGGGTCTATCCATGGTGTTGCCAATAGTAGAATTTCAAAATTTTTGGCTAAATAATATGTCACATATTCTTGCCTGGAAAATCCCATGGATAGAGGAACCTAGTGGGTTACAGTTCATGGGGACACAAAGAATCAGACATGACTGAGTCACTGAGCATATATATATTCAGTTCAGTTCAGTCACTCAGTTGTGTCTGACTCTTTGGGACTCCATCGTCTACAGCACGCCAGGCCTCCCTGTCCATCACCAATTTCCAGAATTTACCCAAACTTATGTCCATCGAGTCAGTGATGCCATCTAACCAACTCATCCACTGTTGTCCCCTTCTCCTACCACCTTCAATCTTTCTCAGAGTCTTTTCAAATGAGTCAGCTCTTCGCATCAGGTGGCCAAAGTGTTGGAGTTTCAACTCCACCATCAGTCCTTCCAAAGAATATTTAAGGCTGATATCCTTTACAGCTGACTGGTTGTATCTCCTTGCCATCTAAGGGACTTTCAAGAGTCTTCGACAACACCACAGTTCAAAAGCATCAGTTCTTTGGCATTCAGCTTTCTTTAGAGTACAACTCTCACACCCATACATGACTACTGGAAAAACCATAGCTTTGACTAGAAGGACCTTTGTTGGTAAAGTAATGTCTCTGCTTTTTAATATGCTATCTAGGTTGGTCACATCTTTTCTCCCAAGGAGCAAACGTCTTTCAATTTCATGGTTGCAGTCACCATCTGCATTGATTTTGGAGCCCAAAAAATAGTGGCCCCATCTACTTGCCATGAAATATGGGACCAGATGCCATGATCTTAGTTTTCTGAATGTTGAGTTTTAAGCCAACTTTTTCACTCTTCTCTTTCATCAAGAGGCTCTTTAGTTCTTCTTTGCTTTCTGCCATTTGGGTGGTGCCATCTGCATATCTGAGGTTATTAATGTTTCTCCCAGTAATTTTGATTCCAGCTTGTGCTTCATCTAGCCCAGAGTTTCTCATGATGTACTCTGCATATAAGTTAAATAAGCAGGGTGACAATATACAGCCTTGACGCACTCCTTTTCCTATTTGGAATCAGTCTGTTGTTCCATGTCCAGTTCTAACTGTTGCTTCCTGACCTGCATACAGATTTCTCAAGAGGCAGGTCAGGTGGTCTGGCATTCCCATCTCTTGTAGAAATTTCCACCATTTGTTGTGATCCACACAGTCATAGGCTTTGGCATAGTCAATAAAGCAGAAATAGATGTTTTTCTGAAACTCTCTTGCTTTTTCGATGATCCAACAGATGTTGGCAATTTTATCTCTGGTTCCTCTGACTTTTCTAAAACCAGCTTGAACAACTGGAAGTTCATGGTTCACGTATTGCTGAAGCCTGGCTTGGAGAATTTTGAGCATTACTTTACTATCATGCGAGATGAGTGCAATTGTGCAGTAGTTTGGACATTCTTTTGCATTGCCTTTCTTAGGGATTGGAATGAAAACTCACCTTTTTTCAGTCCTTTGGCCACTGCTGAGTTTTCCAGATTTCCTGGCATTTTGAGTGCAGCACTTTCACAGCATCATCTTTTAGGATTTGAAATATCTCAAGTGAAATTCCATCACCTCCACTAGCTTTGTTCGTAGTGATGCTTTCTAAGGCCCACTTGACTTTTTGCATTCCAGGATGTCTGGCTCTAGGTGAGTGATCACACCATTGTGATTATCTGGGTTGTGAGGATCTTTATATATATATTGTAAATTGGTGCAGCCATTATGAAAAACAACACGGTGGTTCCTCAAAACCTATATATATATATATATGGAAGAACAGATAGAAATGTTGCTATATATATATATATATATATATATATATATATATATATATATTTCATACCTTAGTGGATACTTTTGTTGTCTCTGTGTCTCATCTATTGTAAATAATTCTGCAATGACCATTAGGATAGAGTATATGTATCTTTTCAAATTATCATTTCAGTTTCCTTTGGTTATATTCCCAGGACTGGAATTGCTGGATCATATGGTAGTTCATTTTTAGGTTTTGAGGAACCACCATATTGTTTTTCATAATGGCTGCACCAATTTACATTTCCATTAAATAGTGCACAAATTTCCCCTTTCTCCACACCCTCATCAGCATTTATTTCTTATCTTCTTAATAATCACCATTCTAACAAATGTGATGTGATACCTCATAGTGGTTTTATTTTTCATTTCCTGATGACTACAGATGTTTGGCATCTTTTCATGTATTTTGTTGACCTTCATGTTTTTCTTTGAAGAAATATCTCTTCAGGCCCTTTACCCATTTTTAAATTGGGTTTGTTGTTTGCTTGCTATTGAGTGAGCTGTATAGGTTCTTTATAAATCTGGATTAGCCTGTTATCAGATTTGCACATCTTCCCCACTCCATAGGTTGTCTTTTCACTTTGTTGATGGTTTAAAGAAGAACAAAGCAGAAGGCATCACATTTCCTGATTTCAAGATATACTGTAAAATTATAGTCATCAAAACAGTATGGTACTGGTATAAAAACAGACAAATAGGCAAATGGAACAGAATCAAAAGCCCAGAAATAAACCCAAGTGTATGCAACCAACTGATATTTGACCAAGAATACTCAATTCAGAAAAGATAGTCTTCAATAACTGGTGCTGGGATAATGGGATAATTGGATATTCACAAATAAAAGAATGAAGCTGGATTGATTCATAGTTCACAGCACTTACAAAAAGTAACTCAAAGTGGATTTTTTTTTTTTTTAATGTAAGCTTTGAAACCATAAAATTACTAGAAAAAGCATAAATGCTCCTTGACAGGGACCCTTGGTAATTATTTTTTGGATATGACACCTGAAGCACAGCAATGAAATAAAAACTAAACAGTGGGACTACATCAAGTTAAACATCAAGCTAAAAAACAAAACTCCTGCTCAGCCAAAGAAGCATAAACAAAATGATTCCAATTCTGCTTTTGGTGATTAAGAGTTTACAGCAAAGGGCCTTGGGCTCCCCCTAGAGGTCAAAAGGGGAACTGTCCTTGTACTGGGCAGAGCGTGGCTCACTGCTTCACCTCCAGCTGAGAACGTGAGTTTCATGGAGCCACCCCAATCCTAGGAAATGATTTTAAAGGTCCTTCAATTCCTAGAAATCAGGAAAATTAGCAAATGTAGAGCATGACTGGCATTTGTTGTTTACAGCTGTATCCATGCTGACTGGGCACTGATTTGTTCACAGGGTCAGTGTTTGGACCATGTGCCTAGTTAGCCACACCAAGGTAACAGGGCAGGAACGCAGCAACCCTGGAGGGGGAGGCAGGACGCTGTGGCCTTGGATTCTCACATGAGCTAGCTCTCACACCTCCTGAGACATCGTTGCACTGTGTTGTAACTACTACTGCTGCTAGGGTTGCATTTGTATACTGTGAGGTCCCTGAAGACAAGGATGTGGCTTGATCTCTTGGATCCGGAACGCAGTATATACTCGAAAACTGAGTAACTGAGTGGATAGAAGACTATATGTAGGTGATACTTGAGAAATGGCCAGCTAATATATTTTAATTTGCTACTAGTAAAGCAGGCTGTCCCAGGTCTTCCCATCCACTGACATGAAGTGAAGTCTCTCAGTCGTGTCTGACTCTTAGTGACCCCATGGACTGTAGCCTACCAGGCTCCTCCATCCTTGGGATTCTCCAGGCAAGGGTACTGGAGTGAGTTGCCATTGCCTTCTCCAGGGGATCTTCCCGACCCAGGGATAGAACCCAGGTCTCCCACACTGCAGGCAGGCACTTTACCATCTGAGCTACTAGGGAAGCCTCCCATCCATTGAATCAACAACACTTATTCCTTCTGAGAGAGAGTAGATAGTACCACCACCAACAGAAAAGCCATTGCTCAATGTCCAGCTTCAATCACACTTTTCAGAGTGTGCCATGCTGAGATCCTGGACTTCCCAGGCACAGAACCAAGCCTGGAGGCCTGAGAAGAGGGCTTGGCTGTGAGCATCACATACGACAGATGCAGGAGCGGGGGAGAGTTCTTGACAAGAAGGGCCGTGTGAGAAGGTCCATGGAGGGAGAAACATGCAGGCACACCTGTCTTGGGCCCATTCATGGCGGCCGCATCCAGAAAGCTTTGGGAAACCTGAGGACACCGGGATGAGTGCCTCCTCCTCTGGGCTCATCATGACACACATCCAGACAGAGTGGTCCTGACACGGGAGGTGAGATGGGAGGGGGCAGGACCCAGAAGGACTGCTCTGGAGAGCGGAGGTCCTAGACTTTGCATCCACCTGTAGGCATAGCTATGTCTCTTGAATCTCAAAGGGATGCACACCTAGCAACTGCCCAGCAGACAGGACTCCAGACACCAGTACCCCAACACTGACCTTTAAAGGTGGGTATATTTGTTTCCTTGGATTGCCTTGTAAGTTATCACAAACTGAGTGGCTTAGAACAATAGAAATTTATCCTTTCATAGCTTGGGAGACCAAAGGCCTGAAATCAAGTTGACAGCAAGGCTAGCTTCTTCTGGAGGCTGTGAAGAAAAGCCATCCCATCTCTTTCCCCTCTCCTGGTGGTTGCTGGCAGCCCTGGGTGCTCCCTGACTGTGCATGCATCACTCCAGCTTCTGACTCTTCAGCTTCCCATGACCTTCTCCTATGATTCTCAAATCACCCTCTCTTTTCTTTTGTAATGATATCAGCCCTTGGGTATAGGGTCCTTTATAAATCCAGGATTATTTCACTTCAAGATTCTTCAAAAATCTGATTCTAAATAAGATTGCATTCTGAGATTCTAGGAGGACGTGAATTTGGGGGAATGTCATTCAATCCACTAGAGTGGAACTAAAGTTCAGCATCAGTTATTGGGAAAGCATAACATTTGTTGATGGGGAAGACAGCTAGTAGAATAATAAAATGAAATAAAAAATTAAGATAGCTCTTTAATTGGACTGGAAATGCTCTTACAATCATGCTTTGTATTGTTCGCTTTCTATTCATTACAATATTCTTAATTTTAAATGCATTATATCATTGTACTCTTTAGGTGTACTTTTAGGACATTGTAGAGCAATCAGAGAACTTACAAGGATAAAATGTATATAAATTTAGGATAAAAGGATAAGTACAAGATTAGAATTAACTCATGTGAATAAAAACACATATTAGGTTCAAATAGGGATTTGCTTTTCATTGTATCCTTGGTTAAAAGCTGCGGGTGTAGAGCTGATGGAAAACTGACATGGATCAGCACAGATGCACCCTCAGCCCTGACCTTTTTTGTCGTTTTCATAGTGCCCTGCTCAGCTCTTCACCCACTTTCCTCTTTTGGACTATACTTTCAGAGTCACTGCCCATAGATTCCATGGATGGCAAGTGTTTTGGAAGGCAATCTTTTTCAAGATATAATGCAGGGTCCTGCTATTGAGGCTGCTGAAGCATTTTCATCTCAGAAGTCCCCACCAGAGACCACACCTCGGTGGAGGGGACGTGTCTGGAGGGAGAGGCAGGCAGATGTGCGTGCGCGCTCTGACTCCCTCCGGGCAGTGCCTAACTTTGGGGAGCAGAAGATGACTTAGATCAGCCTGTCTCTCAGTCTTTGGTATAGTTAGAATACAGCCTAAATCACACTAAAATTTTAGATTCCTGTTTTTAATTGGTGATCGTGATAATGATCCAGCAATAATCACTGACTGTCCTTCCAGCTTTCATATTTCTGCAGGTGTCTAAAGATACAGATAGAAGCCAACAAGGAAGTTAAGACATTAGAAAGAGGGCATCGGCTAAAGTAAGTCAGTCAGTGTGGAGATGCCGAATGAAAGCTAGATTGTAGAAACATTAGAGAAAGTTGAATACACAGACCTTAAACATTAGTTGCGTACAAATGGAGTCCCAAGAATAAACTTCAGTACCTTGTAATTTCCCAAACTTGACATGTAAACCAAACCATGATATGAATCAGAGATTTTGTCAAAGATAAATGCCTCTTATACTTGAATGTACATGTGTATTTGTGTGAAATATAAAGAGTGGACTGATATAGAGATGTACCCAAGTTGACAAAAGTATGTTTTATAAGAATAATATATAAAGCATCATATAAAATGACATCATCTTAAATTATGGATAGACTTTTAAACAAACATTTAAATATTAGTCCTTTATTATGGATTTATATAGCAACTTTGTTATGAGAAATTCAAAATAAATGAAATGAATATGACCCTAATTTACTTTTCAGGTTAAGAAGTCAGAAGAGAAACCATAGATTGTATCTGTTTTTATTTTTTTTAACTTTTTATTTTGTATTTGGGTATAGGCAGTTCACAATATCATGATAGTTTCAGGTGAACAGTGGAAGGACTTAGTCCCACATATACATGTGTCCATTCTCCCCCAAACTGCTCTCCCATCCAGGCTGCCACATAACACTGAGAAGTTTCCTGCTATATAGCAGGTCCTGTTGGTTACCCATTTTAAGTATAGCAGCATGTACGTGTCTATCCTAAAC
This sequence comes from Muntiacus reevesi, assembly GCF_963930625.1. Taxonomy (NCBI): domain Eukaryota; kingdom Metazoa; phylum Chordata; class Mammalia; order Artiodactyla; family Cervidae; genus Muntiacus; species Muntiacus reevesi. The sequence continues at coordinate 2,713,624 of NC_089263.1, forward strand.
TCCCTGTCTATCCCTTCCCTGCCTCCTTCCCTCTGGCAACCATAAGTTCATTTTCTAAGTCTGTGAATCTCTTTCTGTTTGTAAGTTCATTTGTATCATTTCTTTTTAGACTCCACATATAAAGGATGTCATACAGTATTTCTCCTTTTCTGTCTGACTGACTTCTCTCAGTATGACAATCTCTAGGTCCATCCACGTTGCTGCAAATGGCCTTATTTCATTCTTTTAAATGGTTGAGTAATATCACATTGTATATATGTACCACATTTTCCTTAGCTGTTTCTCTGCTGATGGGCATTTAGAGTGCTTCGGATCTCAGCTGTTGTAAACAGTGCTGCAATGAACATTGGGTGCATGTATCTTTTTTATTATGTTTTTCTCTGGATATATGCCCAGGAGTGGAATATGGTAGCTCTATTTTTAGTTTTTTAAGGACCTTCCATACTGTTCTCCAGAGTGGCTGTACCAATTTACATTCCCACCAATAGTGTAGGAGGTTTCCCTTCTCTCCACAACCTCTGCAGCATTTATTGCTTGTGGATCTCTTGATGATAGCCATCTGGCTAGTGTGAGGTGATATCTTGTAGTTTTGATTTGCGTTTCTCTAATAATTAGTGATGTTGAATATCTTTTCATATGTCTCTTGGCCATCTGTATGTCTTCTTTGGGGACATGTCTATTTCGATCTTGTCCGTGTAATGACTGGGTTGTTTGTTTTGATGCTGTTAAGCATAATGAGCTGTTCATAAATTTGGGGGACTAATCCTTTGTTGGGCACATCATTTCAAATATTTCTCCAAATCTAACGGTTGTGTTTTTGTTTTCTGTATTGTTTCCTTGCTGTGCAGAAGCTTTTGAGCAAAAGCAGTAAAGGGAACCCACACTGGAAGAGAAGGTGTGCTGTCACTCTGCAGATGACACAGTACTGTACATGTCTGCTTGCTTGCTTAGTGGTGTGGGATTCTTTGCAACCCCATGTCTGTAGCCCACCAGGATGCTTTTTCCAGGGGATTCTCCAGGCAAGAATGCCCTACTCAGTACTATACACAAAGGATCCTAAAGCTGTTATCAGAAAACTACTAGAACTCGTCAATGAATCTGGTAAAATTGCATATTATAAAGTTAAAACAGAGAAATTGGTTGCATTTCTATACACTACCAATGAAAGATCAGAAAGAGAAATTCAAGAAACAATTCCATTTACCATCACAACAAAAAGACTAAAATAGCTAGTAGTAAGGTGACAAAAGACCTGTACTCTAAAAATGATAAGACGCTAATGAAAGAAATTGAAGAAGACCCAAACAGATAGAAAAATGTATCATGTTTATGGAGTGGAAGAATCAATATTATCAGAATGACTATACTACCCAAGGCAATCTACAAATTCAATGCAATCGGTATCAAATTATCAATGGCATATTTTCATAGACCTAGAACGAAAAAGTTTAAAAATTGTATGGAGACACAAAAGACCTCTATCTTAATAGTCAAAGCAATCTTGAGAAATAAAAATGGAGTTGGAGGAATCAGGCACTCTGACCTCCGACTATGCTACAAAGCTATAGTCATCAAAACAGTGTGGGGCAAAATTTCAGTGGCACAAAAATAGAAATATAGATCAGCACAGAAGGATAAAAAGCCCAGAAATAAAACCATGCACTTTTGATCAGCTAATCTATGATAAAGGCAGCAAAACTGCACAATGTTGGAGAGATAATCTCTTCAACAAATGGTGCAGAGAAAACTGGACAGCTACATGTCAAAGTATGAAATTTGATAATTTCTTAGCATCACACACAAAACAAGCTCAAAATGGATTAAAGACCTAAATGTGAGACCTCGAGGAAAACATATGTAGAACATTTCCTGACATAAATTGCAACAAAATCTCTTTTCAGTCAGCCCCCCAGAGCACTGGAAATAAAAATAAGAAAATGAGAAATCATGTATTTTAGACATAAAAAGGCACCTAGAAATCTTACTGTCCAGACATCTTATTTTTTCAACAATGAATCTGAAATTCAGTAAAAACTGATTTGAGAATGTATAATCTGACCATTAGACATTTTATATCTGCCAGAGACACTGGAATTCCCTTTGGTTCAACCATGGAGTGAACCAACATTCATGTCTGAAACTTCAATTCAATCATTAACCAACATGGGTCATCAACCAACTCAAATTACAGATTTCATTAGTTTTTTTCACTCTAAGTTTATAAATAATGCTATGGTTATTTGCCCTTTATGGCAAATAGAAGGGGAAAAGGTGGAAGCAGTGACAATTTTCCTTTTCTTGGCTCTAAAATCACTGTGGATGGTGACTGCAGCCATGAAATTAGAAAATGATTGCTTCTTGGTAGGAAAGCTATGAGAAACCTATATAGCATATTGAAAAGCAAAGATATCACTTTGCTGACAAAGGTCCTTATAGTCAAGGCTAAAAAATGACAGAATGAACTCTGTTGATTTCCAAAGCAAACCATTCAATATCACAGTAATGCAAGTCTATGCCACAACCAGTAATGCTGAAGAAGCTGAAGTTGAACAGTTCTATCAAGACCTACAAGCCTTCTAGAACTAAGACCCAAAGAAGATGGCCTTTTGATTATAGGGGACTGGAATGGAAAAGTAAGAAGTCAAGACATACCTGGAGTAACAGGAAAACTTGGCCTTCGAGTACAAAATGAAGCAGGACAAAGGCTAACACAGTTTTGCCAATAACAGAGTGCATTGGTCATAGGAAACACCCTCTTCCGACAGCACAGGACAAGATTCTACACATGAACATCACCAGATGGCCAACACTGAAATCAGATTGATTATATTCTTATGAGCCAAAGATGGAGAAGCTTTATACAATCAGCAAAAACAAGGCCAGGAGCTGACTGTGACTCAAATCATGAAATCTTTATTGCCAAATTAAATTGACTTAAACTGAAGAAAGTAGGGAAAACCACTAGACCATTCAGATATTACCTAAATCAAATCCTTACAGTTATACAGTATACAGTATGCAGTTCTACAGTTATACAGTAGAAATGATAAATAGATTCAAGGAACTAGATCTGATAGACAGACTAGTCTGAAGAACTATGGGTGGAGAATCATGATAATGTACAGGAGACAGTGATCAAAACCATCCCTAAGAAAAAGAAATGCAAAAGGCAAAGTGGTTGTCTGAGGAGGCCTTACAAATAACTGAGAAAAGAAGAGTCGTGAAAGGTAAAGAAGAAAAGGAAAGATATACATACCCATTTGAATGCAGAGTTCCAAAGAATAGCAAGGAGGGATAAGAAAGCCTTCCTCAGTGATCAGTACAAAGAAACAGAGGAAAACAACAGAATGGGAAAGACTAGAGATCTCTTCAAGAAAATTAGAGATACCAAGGGAACATTTCATGCAAAGAAGGCACAATAAGGCACAGAAATGGTATGAACCTAACAGAAGCAGAAGAGATTAACAAGAGGTGGCAAGAATACACAGAAGAACTATATAAAAATGATCTCAATGACCCAGATAACCACAATGGTGTGATCACTCACCTAGAGGCAGACAGCCTGGAGTGCAAAATCCACTGGACCTTAGGAAGCATCACTTTGAACAAAGCTAGTGGAGGTGATGGAATTCCAGTTGAGCTATTTCAAATTCTAAAAGATGACGCTGTGAAAGTGCTGCACTCAATATGCCAGCAAATTTGAAAAACTCAGCAGTGGCCACAAGACTGGAAAAGATCAGTTTTCATTCCAATCCCAAAGACAGGCAATGCCAAAGAATTCTCAAACTACCACAAAAATGCATTCATCTCACATGTTAATAAAGTAAAGCTCAAAATTCTCCAAGCCAGGCTTCAACAGTACATGAACCGTGAACTTCCACATATTCAAGCTGGATTAAGAAAAGGCAGAGGAAAAGGATCAAATTGCCAGCATCCACTGCATCATTGAAAAAGTGAGAGAGTTCCAGAAATACATCTACTTCTGCTTTACTGACTACACCAAAGCCTTTGACTGTGTGGATGACAACAAACTGTGGAAAATCCTTAAAGAGATGGGAATACCAGGACACCTTACCTGATTCCTGAGAAATATCTATGCAGGTCAAGAAGCAACAGTTAGAACTGGGTGTAGAAAAAAGACTGTTTCCAAATCAGGAAAGGAGTATGTGAAGGCTGCTAATTTAACTTATATGCAGAGTACATTATATGAAATGCCAAGCTGGAGGAAGCACAAGCTGGAATCACGATTGCCAGGAGAAATATCAATAACCTCAGATATGCAGATGACACCATCCTGATGGCAGAAAGCAAAGAACTAAAGAGTCCCTTGATGAAAGTGAAAGAGGAGAGGGAAAAGTTGGCTTAAAACTCAACATTCAGAAAACTAAGGTCGTGGCATCCAGTCCCATCACTTCATGGCAAATATATGGGGAAACAATGGAAACAGAGAAAGAATTTATATTTTGGGGCTCCATAATCACTGCAGATTATGACTGCAACATGAAATTAAAAGATGCTTGCTCCTTGGAAGGAAAGTTATGACAAACCTAGACAGTATATTTAAAAGCAAAGACATTACCTTTGCCAACAAATGTCCTTCTAGTCAAGGGTATGGTTGTTCCAGTGGTCATGTATGGATGTGAGTGTTGGACTATAAAGAAAGCTGAGCACCAAAGAATTGATGCTTTTGAACTGTGGTGTTGGAGAAGACTCTTGAGAGTCCCTTGGACTGCAAGGAGATCCAACCAGTCCCTCCTAAAGGAGATCAGTCCTGGGTGTTCATTGGAGGGACTGATGCTGAAGCTGAAACTCCAATACTTTGGCCACCTGATGTGAAGAGCTGACTCATTTGAAAAGACCCTGATGCTGGGAAAGATTGAGGGCAGGAGGAGAAGGGGATGACAGAGGATGAGATGGCTGGATGGCATCACCGACACAATGGACATGGGTTTGGGTGGACTCCAGGAGTTGGTGATGGACAGGGAGGCCTGGCGTGCTGCGATTCATGGGGTCGCAAAGATTCGGACAGGACTGAACTAGTGAATTGAACTAAACAGAGTGCCAGATTCTGGGAATCCAGCAGCTGAGAGTACTTGTCCTTAGTGGCCCTGAGGATGTGGACATTGAGGTCAGGTGGTCACTGAGTTAGGAGCTTCCAGAGCTTTTTGTGTGGTTGCCACATCTTCCTGTCTCATCTTCCAGCCCAGGTTTTCCCTGTAGCCAACAAGCTATCTCCAGAAGATAAATTTGATATGTCCTTCCACTTAGCACTTGTCAGCTTTTTTTTTTTTTTTTTTTTTCGTCATTGACAGAAAAAGTACAGTTTTAAACTTTCATGACTGGGAGTCATCCAGGTCTGATGTTAACTCCGAACGCATTCTCTGTGTCTCAGCTCCACAACATGCCGTGTTCTGTACTGCTTGCCAGCAACATTCACCTCACTTGTTCATCAGGGAATTCCTACATTTCTTCAAACCCTTCGAAGGCTTCCTTTACATCTTTAGGAATTTACACTTTCTCTGTTTGTATTAGTCCCAAATCACTAAATAGGAAGTCATTCTGCTGTGGTTGTCATCCTTTCTGTTATTTTCAGGTATATACTTAAAAAAAAAATGATCATTTTTATTTGAAGTATCAAATGATGCAGTGATAAAGAATCCGCCTGCGGGTACAGGAGACGAGGGAGAATCAGCCTCAGTCCCTGGTTTGGAAATGTCCTGGAGTAGGAAACGGCAACCCGCTCTGGTATTCTTGCCTGGAAAGCTCCATGGACAGCAATGCCTGACGGGCTACAGTCCATGGGATCGCAGAGTCGGATACAACTGAGCATGCACACAGACAGAGATAGTGAATTTACAGTGCTGTGTTAGTTTCAGGCAAATAGCAAAGAGATTCAGTTATATACATACATATCTATATATTCTTTTTCTGATAATTTTGCTATAGATTATTGCAAGCTATTGAATAGAGTTCCCTGTGTTATATGGTAGGTCCTTGTTCTTTACCTATAGTAATATGTATATGCTAATCCAGAACTCCTAATTTATCCCTCCTCCTGACTCCTCTTTGATAACCGTAAGTTTGTTTTCCACATCTGATCTATTTCTGTTTTGTAAATAAGTTCTTTTGTGCCACTTTTTATATTCCACACATAAACTGTGATATCATATGATGTTTGTTTTTATGTTTTGACTTACTTCACTTAGTATGATAGTCCCTAAGTCCATCCATGTTGCTGAAAATGGCATTGTTTCATTCCTTTTTATGATTTAATAGTATTCCAGTATATATATATATATATATATATATATATATATTTATATTTATATAATATATGTACACATATATACCACATCTTCCTTAACCATTCATCTGTCAATGGACATCTACATTTCTTCTGTGTCTTGGCTACTGTAAATAATGCTGCTCTTAATGTGAGTGGTGCGTATATCTTTTCAAATTTCAGCTTTCTCCAGATATGCCCAGGAGTGGAATTGCAGTCATATGGCAATTCTATTTTTAGTTTTTTAAAGAACTTCCATATGGTCTTCCATAATGGCAGCACTAATTTACATTTCCACCAACAGTGTAGGAGGGTTCCGTTGTCTCCACATCCTATTTAGCAGTTATTATTTGCAAATTTTTAATGATGGCCATTCTGACTGGTGTTAGCTGACACCTCATTATAGTTTTTATTTATATTTTAATCTTTTCATGTGCCTGTTGACCCATGTTGGTCATCTTCTATAGGGAAATGTCCGTTTAGATCTTCTGCCCATTTTTTGATTGGATTTTTTTAAAATGTTAAACTGTATGGGCTTCCCTTTTGGCTCACTTGGTAAAGAATCTGCCTGCAATGCAGGAGACGTGGGTTCGATCCCTGGGTTGGGAAGATCTGGAGAAGGGAAATGCTACCTACTCCAGTATTCTGGCCTGGAGAATTCCATGGACTGTATAGTCCATGGAGTCGCAAAGAGTCGGACACGGCTGAGTGACTTTCACTTGTGAACTGTTTCTATATTTATAAAATTAATCCCTTGTAGGTAACATCATTTGCAAATATTTTCTCCTAGTCCATAAGTTTATTTTTTTAAAGAGTATGTTAAAATATCTTTTTCCCATCATATAAACTTGAAGTCTCTCTCAATAAATGTTTGTGGTTTAGGAATTTATAGGACTCAAGGCTTAAAGATATTCTCTTTTGTCTGCCATTTTGCCATTTTTCTATGTCAAGTATCACCTCATTCTAATGATTTTCACCATATGATATTTATATATCATTCATCTCTCATATTTATTTATTATTCATTCATCTTCCATTTTTTTCTTTTCTGTACTCAATGTATCTGTCACCTTTACATCAATCTTCTCTCATGTGTCCTTCTCAATTTTTTTTTTCCTGAGCTACTTGAGAAAGATGTGGAGTTCATGACCTCATAAAAAAAGAGGCTAAAAGAAGTCCTTGTTCCACCCTTACCCCATCCCTTTCTGTTCTGAGTGATCATTTTCATTTGTCTCTGATGTATCATAACAAAAAGTTTTGTAATAATAAAAAATATGTTTTCTTAATATCTCACTGAGCCTTTTCACAGTATTCTATGCAATTGCTACTGTTATTATTATTTCTTTCTTGCAGTTGACCTTGTGATATGAACACCATATCCCTGAAAATGCTGAAAATATTTTGTTTCCCAGGCAACTTTTAAAAAAATAGATAATGAAATATATCCTTCACAAGAAATGATGTAGAAAAGAAACACACATACACACACACCTTCAGTATATTTAGTTGTGAAAAAGAAAGAAAATTGGCTTGATAGAAACAGATTAGTGGTTTGAATACCTTTTCACATTCCAATAGTTTCCATGAAGGTGCAGAACTCAAAATAGAGCTATGTCTTGGCCCTGGTTGTGTATCAAATTTCTGCTGCAATTAGTTTTGAATTATTTCAAATCTTTTGCAAAAACAGAGAAAATGAAACCATGAAGACTGGAGGTAAGTTGGAGAAACCATCTTCCTCAGTCCTGTGACAGAATGCATGTAGAAAATGTAACAAAAATTGTGCCCATGCATCTTCAAGGTCATCTTCACATCCACAAGGGCAAGTGGAAAGGTTTGAATATTTCTCCAGAGTTCTTGGAATGCTTGACTGGGGGCATTAATTAGTGACAGGAAATTCACATGGGGGCAATAAAGGTAATCAGTGAGTGATGTCACCAAGCAACTAAGGAAGATGGGAGTGTGTTCAACCAGTTCTGGGAGCTGCAGATCCAGAAATAATTCAGCTAAGATGCTTGGAGCATGAAACAGGAGGGATGAATCACAATTCTATTATTAAAGCTAATTAAGGAATGACCCTACCCCGCAAAGAGTCTATATGAAATCCTTGGAAAAGGAGAAAGAAGACAGAGAGAGGAAATAGTGTGTTTATGTCTATTGCAAGTATCTCATCTCCCAGGCACTCAGGGCAAAATAGAAACACAACAAAACAAAGACAAATAGGAAAACCTCTGTTTCAAGGAGGTTTAATGTAAACAAAAAGTATTATGCAATGGGTAAGTTTTGGAAACACGATGTGCAAATGTCCTTTTCTGGACACACATGAAAAAATATACTTTATTATGTATGTACTATCTGTACCTTGCATTTTGTACTTAAAATACAAGAGTTCTTTTTTCACGTCATAGTTCACACTATTTTATTTCATACTTAATTTAACCATTTGTTACCACAGTCTATTCAACCCTATCACTGAACTTCTGGGTTATTTTTATCTGAATGTATTCTGAATAACTACAGAAATATACTGGTTAGTGTTTGTTGATGTGAATCTTGAAGTGATATTTCCAAAAGTTTAGCTGAATAGAAAGGTAAATGCATCTGCAGTTTTGTAGGATTTTGGTAAATTCCCTTCCATTCAGTTAATGATTCTCCAAAACCTCGCCAATAGCAGAGTGGGTTAGTAAGTTTTAGATCTGTGCCAATCCTGTGGGTGAGGAATGAGCATCTTAAAACAGTTCCAATGTACATTTATTTTACTACAAGTAAGAATCTTTGCATGTTCATATACTTTGTTGATTGGCTGTTACTAATTTTGTATTCATTCCTTAAAAAACAAACAAAAAAAAATAAAAAACAGAATTTTCTTCATGTTAAAAAAATGAGTCCTTTGCCTGTGATGTGAATTGCAAATATTTTTCCCAAGATTATGTCTTTTGACTTTGCTTATGATATTTTGCCAAATCTTTTTTAATGTAGTAAAATTACCACTTTGTCAAATTTAAGTTATATTTAAAAGGCTTTCTCATTCCCAGCCACGTTTTTTTCCTAGTACTCAAACCGTTTCATTTTTAGACTTGAATTTCTAATCCATTGGAAATTATTTGGTTGCATGACATGGAATAAATATACAACCTTATTATTTTCTAAGTGACTATCCAGTTTTAACACCTTATATCAAATATTCATTATTTCCAGTGATTTGAGAGGTCACATCCTGGTGGCCTAAAATGGCCCTCACACCTTTAATGCTCCTCCAAAGAGTGTGTCAAGGGTGATGTAGTGTCACTTCCACAATTACCTTACATTCCATGACAAAGGTGATGGGATGCCACCCTTGTGATAAGAGATGCCACAGAAGACTCAGTCTCTCTGCATTGCTGCAAGGGGCCATGACATAAGTGGCCATTTATGAAAAAAATCACCTAAAACCTGCAGTGGCTCTGAGAGTTGAAAGCAGCCCTCAGCAAAGAACCAAAACCTTCAGTCCTACAGACAGGAAATGAGTTCTGCCATCAGTTCAAAAGGGATGGGAAATTGGTTTTCCCCTAGTCAACTCTTTGAGGGACCACAACTCCAGATTGCAACCTGTGGAGACACTCAACGGAGAAACAGCTAAGCCCTGCTGGACTCCTGACCTGTGGGATATGTGGGGTCATAAATGAGTGTTGGTTTAGCTGCTAAATTTATAGGATTTGTTACACAGCCTAGACAGTTCTTCATAGTACACCTTAATATCTGGTAGAACTAAACCCTTTCATAGTTGTTCTTTTTCCTTACTATTCTTCAATACTTATCCATGTAAAATTTAGAGTCCAACTGGGCCAGAATAAAAACTACTATTTTTACTAGGATCACATTAAATTTGTATGTTAATTTGAAGAAGTCATATAAGCTGAATCATTTACTCAAGAATGTACATAATGGCTTTCTATACACTCTACTTTGTCTTTCAGAATTACGTTTAGGCTTTACACATTTTAGATGATCAGTATTAACCTGTCAAAAAAAATTATAGCTAAGTGTAAAATTGTTTCCAAAATCATTTATTCTCCATTGCAGTACCTGAATATGATCTATTAATGTGACAAAATGTTAACTATTTTTAAAAATCAGAAATGAGGGTCAGCTATCATTTCAGAATCTATGGAATATCTAATTATAAGTTTTCTTCTCAGATGTAGTAATAGAGTGAAATACATTAATATGTCTTCTAGTATTGAGCCATTCTTAAATTCTTGAGGTTCCTAGAATTTTTTTTTCACCATACATACTTTTATAAATGTGTTATGGAATTTTTCTTTCTTGCTAACTGCACTTGTGAGATTGAATTGTATTTTTCTTATTGGCATAATATTTGGCAGAATTTGGATACAGTATAGATAAGTATGCTTTTTCTTTTTATACTCCCAAACAATTAGAGAACATTAGGATATTCTTGTTTAAAAGTTTGGTAAAATTCCTTTGATAAGTCATCTGGATTTTTGTACCTTTTGGAGGGCCTTGGGGGTGGCATATGTAAACAATTTCATCTATGAAAATTAGCCTATTAAATTTTTATCTCTATTTATATTAACTTTGATACAGTTCAGTTCAATTCAGTCACTCAGTGATGTCCGACTCTTTGCCACACCATGGACTGCAGCATGCCAGGCTTCCCTGTCCATCACTAACTCCCCAACCTTGCTCAAACTCATGTCCATTGAGTTGATGAAGCCATCCAACCATCTCATCCTCTGTCATCCCCTTCTCCTCCTGCCTTCAATCTTTCCCAGTATCAGGGTCTTTTCCAATGAGGTGGCCAAAGTGTTGGAGCTTCAGCATTAGCATCCATCCTTCCAATGAACACCCAGGACTGATCTCCTTTAGGAGGGACTGGTTGGATCTCCTTGCAGTCCAAGGGACTCTCAAGAGTCTTCTCCAACACCACAGTTCAAAAGCATCTATTCTTCAGGATTCAGCTTTCTGTACATTCCAACTCTCACATCCATACATGACTCCGGCAAAATCCATAGCTTTGACCAGAAGGACTTTTGTCTGTAAAGTAATGTCTCTGCTTTTTAATATGCTGTCTAGTTTTGTCACAGCTTTTTTCTCAAGGAGCAAGCATCTTTCAATTTCATGGTTGCAGTCACCGTCTGCAGTGATTTTGGAGCCCCCCAAAATAAAGTCCCTCACTGTTTCCATTGTTTCCCCATCTATTTCCCATGAAGTGATGGGACTGGATGCCAAGATCTTAGTTTTTTGAATTTTGGGTTTTAAGCCACCTTTTTCACTCTCCTCTTTCACTTTTATCAAGAGGCTCTTTAGTTCTTTGCTTTCTGCCATCAGGGTGGTGTCATCTGCATATCTGAGGTTATTGATATTTCTCCTGGCAGTCTTGATTCCAACTTGTGCTTCATCCAGTCTGGCATTTCTCATGATGTACTCAGCATATAAGTTAAATAAGCAGGGTAACAATATACAACCTTGACATACTCCTTTCCTGATTTGGAACCAGTCTGTTTTTCCATGTCCAGTTCTAACTGTTGCTTCCTGACCTGCATACAGGTTTCTCAAGAGGCAGGTCAGGTGGTCTGGTATTCCAATCTCTTGAAGAATTTTCCACAGTTTGCTATGATCAACACAGTCAAAGGTTTTGGCATAGTCAATAAAGCAGATGTAGATGCTTTTCTGGAACTCTTTTGCTTTTTTGATGATAGATTAGATGTTAGCAATTTGATCTCTGGTTTCTCTGCCTTTTCTAAATCCAACTTGAACATCTGGAAGTTCATGATTCATGTACTGTTGAAGCATGGCTTGGAGAATTTTGAGCACTACTTTGCTAACGTGTGAGATGAGTGCAATTGTGTGGTAGTTTGAGCATTCTTTGGCATTGCCTTTCTTTGGAACTGGAATGAAAACTGACCTTTTCCAGTCCTGTGGCCACTGCTGAGTTTTCCAGATTTGCTGGCATATTGAATGCAGTACTTTCACAGCGTCATCTTTTAGAATTTGAAATAGCTCAACTGGAATTCCATCACCTTCACTAGCTTTGTTCATAGTGATGCTTCCTAAGGCCCACTTGACTTTGCATTCCAGAATGTCTGGTTCTAGGTGAGTGATCACACCATCGTGGTATCTGGGTCATTAAAATCTCTTTTGTATAGTTTTTCTGTGTTTACTTGCCACTTCTTAATATTTTATGCTTCTGTTAGGTCCATACAATTTCTGTCTTTTATTGTGCTCATCTTTGCATGAAATGTTCCCTTGGTATCTCTCATTTTCTTGAAGAGTGGAGACTTCTGACAAAACGTGGTCCACTGTAGAAGAGAATGGCAAACCACTTCAGTATTCCTGCCTTGAGAACCCCATGAACAGGATGAAAAGGCAGAGATGTATGACACTGAAAGATGAACTCCCCAGGTCAGTAGGTGCCCAATATGCTACTGGAGAAGAGTGGATAAATAACTCCAGAAAGAATGAAGAGACGGAGCCAAAGCAAAAACAACGCCCAGTTGTGGATGAGACAGGAGATGGAAGTAAAGTCCGATACTGCAAACAGCAATATTGCATGGGAACTTGGAATGTTAGGTTCATGAATCAAAGCAAATTGGAAGTGGTCAAACAGGATATGGCAAGTTTGAACATCAACATTTTAGGAGTCAGTGAACTAAAATGGACTGAAATGGGTGAATTTGACTCAGATGACCATTATATCTGCTACTGTCAGCAAGAATCCCTTAATGAAATGGAGTAGCCATCATGGTCAACAAAAGAGTCTGAAATGCAGTGCTTGGATGCAATCTCAAAAATTACAGAATGATCTCTGTTCGTTTCCAAGGCACACCATTCAGTATCACAGTAATCCAAGTCTATTACTGTCCCTACCAGTAATCCTAAAGAAACTGATGTTGAATGGTTTTATGAAGGCCTACAAGACCTTCTAGAAATATCACCCAAAAAAGATGTCCTTTTCATCAAAGGAGCCTGGAGTGCAAGAGTAGGACGTCAAGAGATACATGGAGTAACAGGTAAATTTGACCTTGGAGTACAAAATGAAGCAAGTCAAAGACTAACAGAGTTTTGCCAAGAGAATGCACTAGTCATAGCAAGCACCCTCTTCCAACAAGAGAAGACTCTACATATGGACATCACCAGATGGTCAATGCAGAAATCAGATTGATTATATTCTTTGCAGCCAAAGATGGAGAAGCTCTATATAGTCAGCAAAAAGAAGACTGGGAGCTGACTGTGGCTCAGATCATGAGCTCCTTATTGCCAAATTCAGACTTAAATTAAAGAAAGTAGGGGAAACCACTACACCATTCAGGTATGACTTAAATCAAATTCCTTATGATTATACAGTGAAAGTGGCAAATAGATTCAAGGGATTAGATCTTATAGACAGAGTGCCTGAGGAACTAATTTTGATTAATTATGACTCTTCTAAGAAATTATTGATTTCAATTAGTTTTTGAATTTTATTTACCTAGTATTGAATAAAATGATCTCATAGTTTTAGAAATTTCCATGTTTTAGTATCTTATTTCTCTCTAGATGTGTCTTAAGTATTTTGCTTTTTCATCTTGACTGAGACATATAAGGTGATTATATTATTGATTTTTCAGAGTCACTTTTCAAAAGGATTTCAAATATTACTTTCCTGTTATCTACCTAATTTTCTGCTTCTCTCTTTTGATTTGCTTCTTCCTCTTTCTATTTTTTTTCAATTAGATGTTTAATTCTTTTATTACTCTTTTCTAAATATTTGAAGCTATGTTAAAAATTTTATCACTGCTTAAAATGCATCCCATATATTTCCATATGTTTTATTATCAATATATTTTAAACTAAGAGTTGTTGAGGTATTTTTAACTACCCAGTTGCATGTTTTAACTCATTTCTACTAACACTGCAGTGTGGTGAAACACTTTTTATTTATTATTTTTATTTTATGGAATTTACTTCAGTTTTCTTTATACCTAAGAATAGATGGCTAATTATTGTAAATGTTCTATGTAATCTTGAAATGAAGATTTGTATTCTTTAAAATTCATAATACCTATAATGTTAATCATGTAGTTTGGCCTTATATATACATATATATCTTCTTTTTTTTTTTTTTTTAATATTATTTTATTAGTTGGAGGCCAATCACTTTACAACATTTCAGTGGGTTTTGTCATACATTGACATGAATCAGCCATATAGTTACACGTATTCCCCATCCCGATCCCCCCTCCCACCTCCCTCCCCACCCGACTCCTCAGGGTCCTCCCAGTGCACCAGGCCCGAGCACCTGACTCATGTATCCCACCTGGGCTGGTGGTCCGTTTCACCATAGATAATATACATGCTGTTCTTTCAAAACATCCCACCCTCACGTTCTCCCCCAGAGTTCAAAAGTCTGTTCTGTACTTCTGTGTCTCTTTTTCTGTTTTGCATATAGGGTTATCACCACCATCTATCTAAATTCCGTATATATGTGTTAGTATGCTGTAATGTTCTTTATCTTTTTGGCTTACTTCACTCTGTATAATGGGCTCCAGTTTCATCCATCTCATTAGAACTGATTCAAATGAATTCTTTTTAACGGCTGAGTAATATTCCATGGTGTATATGTACCACAGCTTCCTTATCCATTCATCTGTTGATGGGCATCTGGGTTGCTTCCATGTCCTGGCTATTATAAACAGTGCTGCAATGAACATTGGGGTGCACGTGTCTCTTTCAGATCTGGATTCCTCAGTGTGTATGCCTAGAAGTGGTATTGCTGGGTCATATGGCAGTTCTATTTCCAGTTTTTTAAGAAATCTCCACACTGTTTTCCATAGTGGCTGTACTAGTTTGCATTCCCACCAACAGTGTAAGAGGGTTCCCTATTCTCCACACCCTCTCCAGCATTTATTGCTTGTAGACTTTTGGATAGCAGCCATCCTGACTGGCGTGTAATGGTACCTCATTGTGGTTTTGATTTGCATTTCTCTGATGATGAGTGATGTTGAGCATCTTTTCATGTGTTTGTTAGCCATCTGTATGTCTTCTTTGGAGAAATGTCTGTTTAGTTCTTTGGCCCATTTTTTGATTGGGTCATTTATTTTTCTGGAATTGAGCTTCAGGAGTTGCTTGTATATTTTTGAGATTAATCCTTTGTCTGTTTCCTCATTTGTTATTATTTTCTCCCAATCTGTGGGCTGTCTTTTCACCTTACTTATAGTTTCCTTTGTTGTGAAAAAGCTTTTAATTTTCATTAGGTCCCATTTGTTTATTTTTGCTTTTATTTCCAATATTCTGGGAGGTGGGTCATAGAAGATCTTGCTGTGATTTATGTCGGAGAGTGTTTTGCCTATGTTCTCCTCTAGGAGTTTTATAGTTTCTGGTCTTACATTTAGATCTTTAATCCATTTTGAGTTTATTTTTGTGTATGGTGTTAGAAAGTGTTCTAGTTTCATTCTTTTACAAGTGGATGACCAGTTTTCCCAGCACCACTTGTTAAAGAGATTGTCTTTTTTCCATTGTATATCCTTGCCTCCTTTGTCAAAGATGAGGTGTCCATAGGTTCGTGGATTTATCTCTGGGCTTTCTATTCTATTCCATTGATCTATATTTCTGTCTTTGTGCCAGTACCATACTGTCTTGATGACTGTGGCTTTGTAGTAGAGTCTGAAGTCAGGCAGGTTGATTCCTCCAGTTCCATTCTTCTTTCTCAAGATTACTTTGGCTATTCGAGGTTTTTTGTATTTCCATACAAATTGTGAAATTATTTGTTCTAGTTCTGTGAAAAATACCGTTGGTAGCTTGATAGGGATTGCATTGAATCTATAGATTGCTTTGGGTAGAATAGCCATTTTGACAATATTGATTCTTCCAATCCATGAGCACGGTATGTTTCTCCATCTGTTTGTGTCCTCTTTGATTTCTTTCATCAGTGTTTTATAGTTTTCTATGTATAGGTCTTTTGTTTCTTTAGGTAGATATACTCCTAAGTATTTTATTCTTTTTGTTGCAATGGTGAATGGTATTGTTTCCTTAATTTCTCTTTCTGTTTTTTCATTGTTAGTGTATAGGAATGCAAGGGATTTCTGTGTGTTAATTTTATATCCTGCAACTTTACTATATTCATTGATTAGCTCTAGTAATTTTCTGGAAGAGTCTTTAGGGTTTTCTATGTAGAGGATCATGTCATCTGCAAACAGCGAGAGTTTCACTTCTTCTTTTCCTATCTGGATTCCTTTTATGTCTTTTTCTGCTCTGATTGCTGTGGCCAAAACTTCCAACACAATGTTGAATAGTAGTGGTGAGAGTGGGCATCCTTGTCTTATATATCTTCTTCCTTCCATCCTAAGTCTCTTCAATTGTGTCCAACTCTTTGCAACCCTATGGACTGCAGCCCACCAGACTCTCCTGCCCATGAAATTCTCCAGGCAAGAATACTGGAGTGGGTTGCTGTACCCTATTCCAGGGGATCTTCCCAACCCAGGGATTGAACCTGTGTCTTTTATGTCTCCTGCACTGGCAGGCAGGTTCATTACCACTAGCACTCCCTGGGAAGCCCCATACTTGTTGCTAAATGCGTCATTTGTATTTTAAGAAGCTTCTGTCTAGACAGTTTAACAATTTTTGGCCTGAATTTTATCCTGTACTGCTTGTCCTTGTTGTACCCCTGCTTGCTATCTGCTATACACTTTTACACATCCTTTTATCTTTAGACTTTATATTTTCTGCCTCTTCTCTGTTATCTCCTTCTGTTATTCCCATTATGTCTATCTCAATATGCTAATATGCTTATGCTGTCCCACATTTCTGAGACTCGTTTATTTTTTCTTGCTGTTTTTCAGTCTGCACATTCTCTATTAATTTATCAAGTTTGCTGATTCTCTCCTCTGCCAACTAAAATCTTCCATTGAATCACTCTAATATTTTCATTTAAGTTATCATGCATTTTTCACTCCAACATCTACACTAGTTGTTTTTTAAAAAAATTTCTGTTGATGTTCTGTTTTTGATGAGCTGTTGTTATCATATCTTTCTTTAATTCTTTAAACATGATTTCCTTTAGTACTGTCAACATATCTGTAATAACTGCTTTAAGTATTTCACTGCTATGTCCAATGTATGTGCCTTCTCAAAGGCCATTTCTGCCACTGCTGTTTTCCCTGTGTATGGATCATTCTTCCTTCACCCTTTTCTGTTTCTTTCGCATGTCTCATATTTCTCATTTTGTTCAGCATTTCTCATGTTATTGGTTCAGAGAGGAGTCGTTGCATATTTATCCCAGAAGAGATTCAAATGATTCTAGCCCCACCCATCAGACAGCACAAGTATAATACTGAAAACAATATCATTATGTCATACAGATACAGTCTTAAATAGTGGGAAAGGAGGTACATCGAGTTGCTCTGCCATTGTTACCTTAGTAAGAAGACATTGCATACCTTCTCAAAGCATCCTTAACTGTAAGAATCAGAACAAGTTTTGGCCAGAAACACCAATTAACTACTACATCCCACAGCTGGATGTTAAAATTAATTAGGATTTTGCTCCATCTTATAACAGATTCAAAAAGACTGTACACAGTCCTCTAATACAAACCTCTGGTCTCAAGAAAGATTGTACTTTCAAGGATCATTTCTATAGTTTGTCATGTTTCTTGTTGTACACTAGATATTTGAGAGAATATATTGTACACCTATGACTATTGATCCCTCCTTCCCTTCCTGGTGTGGTTATTTGTTGTTTGGAGTAATTCTATGTATCTATTTTCTCTGCATTGCACAGCCTTTGGTACCCCTCAGTTCACTTCAGTTCAGTCGCTCAGTCATGTCTGACTCTTTGTGACCCCATGAATCGCAGCACGCCAGGCCTCCCTGTCCATCACCAACTCCTGGAGTTTACTCAAACTCATGCCCATTGAGTTGGTGATGCCTGGTATTCCTACTTAGACGTTTTTCCCTTGTTTTCACAAACAACTTCTTGGCTAAAGATTGTGCTTAAGCCCCCTTAACTACTTATATTTTCACCCTTTACCATTGCATGTATGTGTGGTTTATGGAGAGTTTATGGCTTTGCCTCATATTTATCCAGAGACTAGTCTTCATACTTGTTTCAGGCACAGAACTCATAACTCTTGAAATTTCCTAGGTGATAAGAGAGGGGAAAGTGTCTTGATATTTCAACCACTCCTGAGTTTATGTTGATTTAGGCAAAGCTCTTAGATAAACACAGGATAGTGGCTGCTTGCCAGGCGAAACTCATGAATAGTGAATTGGAACTTTTGGTACCACCACCTGACCTCTGGGGAGAGGAAAGCTGCTAGAGGTTGAATCAATTACCAGTGATCCATCATGACTATGTGATGAAACCTCTCTAAATACCCAAAGGACTGGGTTCAAAAAGCTTCTAGGATGATGAGCGTGTAGAGATGCTGAGAGTGTGGCAGATCTGAAGAAGGTATGAAAGAACCACACTATTTCCCATGTACTTTGTCATGCATATTTCTTGCATCTGTCTGCTCTTCTGTCCTCAGCTGAGGGTCCTCTGAGCTCAGGAAACACTTTCTGTCCTCACTTGCTTCCTCTGGTGAAGCTGTCAGTCTGTGACATCCCTCTGCTGACTCCTGCAGCAGACACATAGGAGAAAGAGCAGGGCAGCAAGTTTAAACTTTGCTGCAGGACATCTGCTCCTGGTACCAAGGTAGGCCACATGGGGCTTGGGCTGTAGGCCATTCTAGCATCAGCAAGCCAGCTTTGCAGGGGCTGGAACCTTGGTCGCTCAGGGATCACTAATCCTGCATCTTTCTTTGTGTTGCTTTGTGGACCTTAATAGCTGTTATTAGATAGCAGAAAAGACATTTTGGGAGAATGTGGTTAGTCAAGTCTGTGTTGATATGGCAAGTCAACAGCAAAAAAAAAAAAAAAAAAAAAAAACACCCCAATTCAAATATGGATTATCTGCACTGTGTGTGTGTGACTTTAAGCACTGCATGTTCTTCTGACCATTTGTGTATTGCACACCACAATCTCTTGAGAAATCCATGAGTATGTAGATTTGTATTGCCCATTTTCCTTGCTGATGCTTTCCTATGTCTGTAAAATCCCTTTACTTGTGTTTATTCAGCAAGTAGTTCCGCTGAACTGCACTCCAGACTCTTCACTAAAGACTCACACCTGTAACCGGTGTGGGAATCTGGGAAGCCAAAGCAGAACAAGGGCCACATTTAATGCTGAGTGAGGACGGGCCCATGAAAGAAAAACAACCCCCATGCCCAGGACCACAGTGGTTAAGTGAAATACACACTTGTTGGGTTTGAATCTAAAAATATAAGAAAAACTGCCTGGAGGCTCTTCTGTCAGTATCTTTGTGAATGACAACGAACACAGCAAACAAGACTTCAGGAGAAAAATTGCTGAGGGACATGATTTCAGGGGTTACTAAGGGAACCGAACAGAATCCTGTGCCTCCCCTCTAAGTACAAACACCACTATGTCCTCCCTCTTGTGTGTAGAAAACCTGAAGTCTCCCAGGCCCCCGGAGTCACAGAAGAGCAGGGTCAAACAGTTAGGAGTTAGGACAGGAGAGTCACAGTCACAGTGTCTGATGGAAGAATGGGATTAACACCGTTGCTCATAATAATCTGTATCTTTGTAGGCATTAGAATAACTGTAGCTTGCTCTGTCCACATATATAAGCAGGCAACTAAAATTGTCAGCAAAGAGGTGCTACAGACTCATATCAACATCTTTTCTAAGAAAACGGCCCATGTCAGCATGAGAAAGTTACAGAAGATGGATCTTTGCCCCTAATCTCATAGAAATGGAGTGATGTCTGACAAGTGGAGATTTGTAAGCAGTTCCTTTGTCCCTTTCCTGTTAGCCTATCTGTTATCCTCAGACCTTAATTATAAAAATGAGATTGCTAGGTAACATTTTAACCTAACTTTTAACCAAACATTTTAACCTTAACCTAACTCCTGATTTTGCTCTACTAAATATACACAATGCCTTGCCTAATCTCTTGATTTCCTTCCTGGATTAAATGGAGTAAGAATGAAGAATTATGTAGTTAAAGAATGACTAACTCTCTACCTTCAGCTACCCCCTTAGCAAATTTGCAGGCAGACCACGTGGGTAAGACAGCATCCAAAAGAAGATAAGCAGAAGTCAGCAGGTCTGCACACAATGGAAAAATGATGACGAATCCAACCTCCCACCTTAATGATTAACTAAGATTGTTTCCCCTTTTTCCATTTAAAATTGTCCTGGCTGAGCATAATCTTCAGAGTTGGTCCCTGGACAAGAGTCCAGCTTCTTTCTGGGCTGCTGACTTTTCTGAACAAAGCACCTTTCTTTCTACTGACACTTGCCCCTTGATTATTGGCTTTTGAGCAGGGAGCAGCCAAACCTGAGTTCAGTAACCCTTACACCCTGCTTCTCGCTGGAAGTGCAGATTGTCTGACAGGAGGGAAAGAGAAGTAGACTCCATGAAGCCCTTGGATATACTTATTACCGGGTCAGTTTTCCCCTCCTCTCCCTTTAGTCAAAAATAAAACATTCAGTTCTGATGACTTGAATCATTGTGTTTTTGCTGCTTTTGAAAGGGAGACGCGTCCTTCTCCGGCGTCACAGTCCCGGGGCTCGCGCACAGGTGGGCACGCTCCAGCCCTCGCCCCAGGCAGCTCTGCGGGGGCAGGGGCGGAGCAGATGAGACAATGGCTGCAGAGGTTCTGCGCTCCCCAGAGCAGATTAGACCTGTTTCAGTTGCCAAGGAGCAAGATGCTTGCCTCCGGTTTTGTGTTCTGTTTCCTAGGCTCACGTGCCAGTTGTTCTGTCCAGTCAGTTCAGAGGACTGCGGACGGCTTATCCAGCAAGATACAATGGTGGGATGAATGGACCCTGAGAAAGTTGTCTGTGGAATTCATTTTCCCATGGTTTAAGACACAGACACATCAAAAGGAAGGAAAAGCAACCGTTTAAAAAGAATCTCACTTAGCATGTCCTCTCTGGTCCTCTCGTATCTTCATGAGCTTCCAGTCAGCGAGACCGGCGCCCCAGTCTCATCACCAAAACAGGGGTCTGGACATTCCCGTGTCTGGGGGCTTTATCTGCCTTTATCTAAGACAGGCTGTCTTCTCCAGCCCTCCGAGTGCGGAGACCAAAGTCTGCAGCCAAGACTGAAGTGAGCGTTCAGCGATTAATACGTCATCAGGCACTTGGTGAGATGGTATTTCAGGACTTTTCTGTGAATAAGTAATCTGAACATAGAATGAATCATCACAAAGGTTTTCCATGGCTAAGCTGAGAATGTGGAGTGAGTTTCTTCTTATTTTCTTTTCTTTTATATACCAACCCCCCAAAGACTGTTTTCATTAACTGCTCCAACATTCACACTTACTAGCTTCCAGTACATCCATTTGTATTTTAATCACTTTTAAACATGTCCTTATAAATGAGGCTGCTTGCTCTTTGCCAGATGAAACCTATACTCTACTTATTGGAAGAAAACATTTGTATGGTGAAATAAAAATATGACTCTAAGCTCTATAAGGGTGAATAAAAAAGAAAAATTAATTTCAGAATTTGATTTACATATGTTTTCCAAAAGCAAAACCTGAACATTAATTATGCTCTTGTAACACTTGGTAATTGATATATCATATTGAACAAAGAGGAACAAAGCAGGAGGTTTTTTCTATTTTCAAATTTTAATGGAATTTTCAAACATGTTATAAGCTGATTGCACAGAACACTGAACCACTGAGAACCCATCGAGTGACTCCAAAAGTCATTTCCCTTCTACTCTTCCTGTGTCACATGTTCATTTAGTTTTCCCGTTTTTTCTGTCTCCTACCACTTTTTCTGGGGAGGGCTGGTATATTTTAAAGCAAACACCACTTCATTTCACTTGCAAATATTTAATTAGGTACCTTTATGAGATGATGGCTTTGTTTGTTTAACAAAAGCAGAACACTTTTATCACAACCCCCTCAAATAACATTAATTCCTTATCATCTTCATCTAATATCTGATCAATGTACAAGTTTCCCGGATTGTCCCACGAAGAATAAAAATGCCTTTTAAGGATTGGATTGTTTGAATCAGGATGCAGGCAAGGCCCACACTGCATGTGGTCTGCAGGTCTCCTAGCCTTTTTTCCTCAATAGCCACACCCCACCCCCTTTACTGTGCGATGTATCCCTTGTCCTAAGATTTATCTTATACTTTGGATTTGAATTACTGCTTCCTCCTGCATATTCTGAAGCTGATGGTAGATCCATAGAGAGTTCTCCTTAGGCTATAGTACATCTTTATGGTTAGGAATACTTAATAAGTGGTGGGATGCTTTCTGTTGCATCATATCAGAAGCACACCCTGCCAGGTTGTCCCTTGTTTACTAACATTAAGAATAAGAAACAGGTTTGGTTCAGTTCAGTCACTCAGTCGTGTCCGACTCTTTGCAACCCCATGAATCACAGTACACCAGGCCTCCCTGTCTATCACCAACTCCCGGAGTTTACTCAAACTCATGTCCATCAAGTCGGTGATGCCATCCAGCCATCTCATCCTCTGACATTCCCTTCTCCTCCTGCCCCCAAGCCCTCCCAGCATCAGGGTCTTTTCCAGTGAGTTAACTCTTCGAATGAGGTGGCCAAAGTATTGGAGTTTCAGCTTCAGCATCAGTCCTTCCAATGAACATCCAGGACTGATCTCCTTCAGGATGGACTGGTTGGATCCCCTTGCAGTCCAAGGACTCTCAAGAGTCTTCTCCAACACCACAGTTCAAAAGCATCAATTCTTCAGTGCTCAGCTTTCTTCACAGTCCAACTCTCACATCCATACATGACCGCTGGAAAAACTAAGTGCCATTAACTCACTTCATACATATGAAGTTCTTTGCAACACTTTACCTAATGGTTTTTATCAGCCACTGATGCTGCCAGTTTCACTATTTCACTGGAGTTTACAAAACACAGTTTTGAAAATTATTTATCTCCTACTTTTGTTACCTGTTATTCTATTTCCCCAAGTCCAGGTTGTACTTCTCACCTCATGACAGGCCAATAAATCAACAAACTATTGGGTCAAAGAATACTGAGTTCATCTGAAAAGCCAGCACACCAAGAAAGTGGCCTACTGTCTCAAAGACCATCTTACCCAAGTTAGAATTTTGACTTCTATTAAGAAGGGAGGGGATGTGGTTCACTGTTGCAAACTTCTTGGTGATGTAAACCTTTGTTCCTGCGGCTGTTTGAGTAGGTATGGATGCTATGTTCCTGTAAACTTTCAACAAGGCAAAAGTTACTCTGTTATACAATGTTTTCTACCAATATTTACAGATTTTCAGAAATAATGAGCTTGTACCCTAGCAATCTTAATAGTGAGCAAAGAATTTATTTTAAAAGTATGATTATTATCTCATTTATTTTTATGTATCTGATGCGTTTATGTATTTAATGTATTACATTGTCTTTTATTTGTATATTATTTGAGAGGATATTTCCTTTTAGTTTTTTTTTAATGTTTTGATTTGCTTTATTTAAACCTTATTATAAAAATTCTAGAGGGAATGTTGTAATGAACCCTTTAGTTATCATCCCCAGTTTTAACAATTTTGAACTCATGGTTAATTTTGTTTCATGTATACTACTCCCCTTTCCCACCCTGGATTATTTTGATTGTTTGATTCTTATTTAAGTCCCAAACATCACAAGATTTTATCTGTAAGTAATCATGCCTAAATCAATGAACTTGCTGTTGTTCAGTCGCTAAGTTGTATCAGACTCTTTGGGACCCCCACAGACGCAGCAAGCCAGGCTTCCCTGTCCCTCACTATCTCCTGGAGTTTGCCCAAATTCATGTCCATTAAATTGGTGATGTGATCTAACCATCTCATCCTCTGTTGCCCTCTTCTCCTTTTGCCTTCAATATTTCTGGCCTCTTATCAATTTCTATTGATTAAAGAGCCCAAGAACCCTGACTGATGACAGATTGAAACACATTCACTATATTTAAACATGTGAGTACATACTGTTACCTTAACAACATGGAAGGTTTCAAAACAACCACCTCAGCAAAACTTCAGGATGCTATGGACCCAGTTAGCTATATACCACCACTCATGTAGTTATCTTAACAAAAAAAGAGAGAAAGCAAATGTAAACTTTATCATCTCCAGGTCTAATAACCTATTTCCATGAAACATGAGGAACAGAGGAAGATATTAATGACTTGTGTCAGCAAATCCAGACTATACGAAACTTTACAAGGTAAGTTCATTCATCTTCCATGAATAAAGTGCCAAGAAAAACAGAGGAAAGTGATCCCACTGATTAAAAGAGACTTAAAACATACATTTTTATATATTTGACATACATTACACTTGATGGACAGGGAGGTCTGTCGTGCTGCAGTCCATGGGGTCGCAAAGAGTCAGACACAACTGAGCAACTGAACTGAATTGAAAACGTGCATTGAACAAAGACATGTACTTTATTTCAATCTTTATTTAGAGTAAGTGTAAAAAAAAAATCATGAAGCAATCAAGAACATTTGAATATTGACTACATATTTGAAGATAATAATAAATCTAAAAAAAATCAGTGAACAGTAATTCCTTATTGTCTCCAAATATATAGTAAACTAACTGGTTCCATAGCATCCAGCAGTTTCACAGAGGTGGTTATTGTGAAACCTTCCCTGTTGCTAAGGTAACAGTATATACTCATGTGTTTTTACATAGTGGATGTGTTTCAATCTGTTAGCAACCAGGATTCTTAGACTCTTTAATCAATAGAAATTGATAAAAGGCCAGACCCAGAATTCAGGCAGGGCTTTGCTGGGACTCAGGCTGCAGCCCAAAGGAGGGAAAAGAATAACAGTCTCCCTTCCTTTCTCCCTGAGCGGGGAGGAGGTGGACCCTCAGATGGGGTGAGGGTAGAGGCGGCCCATGGGTCCGCCTGGGCTGGAAAAGCGGCCTCGGTGGTTTGCCCGCCACTTTGGTGGTGTTCCTGGCTCCTCGAAAGGGACAGCTGTGGGCTTTCTGTTCTTTCTCTATCTTGTTGTACATGATTTGTCCCAACTGTGCATGCACACAGTTATTTTTAGTTCCCTTATAGTTTCTTTGTATTTCGTTGCTCAAGGAGCACTGGGATTCTTTAAAGGGAAATGTTACTTACAGGTCACAGTCGTGATATCAGAGGGGACTGCTGGTACTGAATTGGTTTCTCTTTCAGTGAACAGACAGGCCTAGGAAATGCATATCCATTTTGTGTTAGTTCATGATATATTTTATCTTAGAGTTTAAATTCAGGTTATATGCTATTTTTTAATGTAATTTATCTTACCTTCGTCTTTCTCTCATGCTGAAGAATCATCTTCTCAGTAACTCCACTATAATTTACCCATTTGCTTTGTCCCACAATATGCAGTCACTGTTACTGAATCAAACCTGGGTCCCCGGGGCCCATAGGCAATAAGGGCAATCTACTCACACCGGGTTGCAGTGAAATAAAGTTCCGTGTTCACTGCAGATGCCAGGCGAGGAGTTCTTGTAGCTAGTGCCCAAAAGACCTGAATTATTCAATGGTTTTCAGGGAAAGGTTTTAAAAGGTAGGGTGAGGGGAGGGTGTGTGTGATATGCTCATGGACATTCTTCTGATTGGCTGGTTATGAGGTAATTGGGAGTCGACAGCATTGACCTTCTGGTTCCAGCTGTTCTGGGGTCTATAGCCTTGTAGGTAGCATACAGTTAACTTCTTCCACCTGGTGAGGGTTTCATTATCTGCAAAACAGCTCAAAAGACATGATAATATTATCTACAGCCCTTGAAGAACTAAAGGTCCCTGGCTTTGTTTAAAGGCTAAAGTATTATTATTTTGTCTTGCTTGGCTGTTTTCCTCTTTCACATTTTCTCACTTCTCTGACTAAACTTATTCTTTGACTAAAGTTTTTCTATAGACAAAAGGCAGGAGGAGGACTTGTCAGGGTTGGGGATTCTTATTCTAGGAAGGCCCATAGGGTCCTGTTGGTTATACCCTCAGCCTTAGAATAACTATAGAACAGTCACCACAGCTGCTGCCAAGTTGCTTCAGTCATGTCCTACTCTGTGCGACCCTACAGATGGCAGCCCACCAGGCTCTGCTGTCCCTGGGATTCTCCAGGCAAGAATACTGGAGTGGGTTGCCACTTCCTTCTCCAATGCCTGAAAGTGAAAAGGGAAAGTGAAGTCGCTCAGGTCGCGTCCGACTCTTCGAGACCCCATGGACTGCAGCCTACCAGGCTCCTCCGTCCATGGGATTTTCTAGGCAAGCGTACTGGAGTGGGGTGCCATTGCCTTCTCCAATAGAACAGTAGCAGCAATATTATTACTGAAAACACTTTGAGCCTTATTATGTCTCCATTTCTTTTGTCTTTGTGATTTTCCCCACATGAATGTGTGATTTTGGAGTCTCTGTATAGTCATGTTATCAGCGTGCCACAGGTTCATTTGTTTCTTTTTGCCCACGTTGTATGGGTGCCAATTTTTATGTTTAAACTTGATTCATGTTTACATCAAACATTTTTATGTTTACAAAGTTACACGTATAAAATAAAGTACATTTAAAGAGGTCTACTTCTGCCACCACTTCCTCTGTCCTATTCCTTTTCTTCTCTAACATGTAACTACTTAAAACATATTTTGGTTTTCTTTCCATTGTTTTCTGTATTTATTTCTTATATAAATAGTAGCATACTATGCTTTCTTTTTCCTGCCTTACTTTTTTCCCCTTAATTTTGCATTTGTTGTTGTTTTTGTTTAATTGCTAAGTCTTGTCCAGCTCTTTTGCAACCGCATGGACTGTAGTCCACCAGGCTCCTCTGTCTGTGGGATTCCTCAGGCCAGAATACTGGAGTGGGTAGCCATTTACTTCTCCAGGGGATTTTCCTGACCCAGGGTTCAAATCCACATTTCCTGCATTGATAACAGATTCTTTATCACCAAGCCACCTGGGAAGCCCAATGCACAGAACTGTATTCCTCACTCTTTGGATACAATGGAATACTACTCAGCAATAACAAGGAATGACATCTTGATATATGCCGCAACATGGATGAATCTCATAAAAGCTATACTGAGTGAAAGAAGCCCGGCAAAGAGGATTGCAAAGGTTATGATTTCATTTACATAAAATTCTCGCAACTAAAAATAATCTACAGTGACAGAAAGCAGCAAATGCCTAGGTCCTAGAGGCTGAAGGGAGTGTCAAGTGAAGGGTGATGAAAAGGAGAATATACCAAGAGGCATGAAGGGCCCAGCTGGTAAAGAATCTGCCTGCAATGCAGGAGACCTGGATTTGATCCCTGGGTTGGGAAGATCCCCTGGAGAAGGGAAAAGCTACCCACTCCAATATTCTGACCTGGAGAATTCCACGCACTGTGTAGTCCATGGGGTTGCAAAGAGTCAGACATAACTGAGCAAATTTCACTTCACATGAAGGGCCCAATGAGTGTATTCACTGTCTGTGTTGAGGTTATGGTTTTATGGGTCCATACAAATGTTAAAATTCTTCAAACTTAATCTTTTAAATGGGACTTCCCTGGTGGCTCAGAGGGTAAAGCGTCTGCCTGCAAAGTGGGAGACGCAGGTTCAATCCCTGGGTTGGGAAGATTCCCTGAAGAAGGAAATGGCAACTAACTCCAGTACTCTTGCCTGGAGAATCCCATGGATGGAGGAGCCTGGTGGGCTATAGTCCACAGGGTCGCAAAGAGTCAGACGCGACTTCCCTTTCACTTTATCTTTTAAATATGTGCAATTATTATATGTCATTCATACCACAATCAAATTGGTCATTTTTAAAGAAACCATTATGAGCTGATTTTTGCTTTGCCTCTTCCCCTTCTCTTAGAGATGGGAATCATGAGCTTCTGCTGAGAAGCAAACCTCCAAGGTCTTTTTTTCTCAGCTCATTAGAAGATATTGGCTCTAACTTGGAGAAAAAGCTTGTCATTAAAAAAGGTCTTGTCTGAATCATGTTCTCCCGTTCCTTAGATATTGTTTGAACAAATATGCAAAGGAAAACTGGTTAAATGGTTGAGTACTGAATTGCTCTTGTCATTGCTTTTCATCGTGATAAATGAACTCATATTGCAACAGGGATTATTGCACTATAAAGAGCATGTTTCTGTGAGCTGCAGCACAACCCACTAGAACAATTGCAAGGAAAGAAATGAGAAGACTGGATTTCTGGTTAGCACTACCAGCTGTGAGAACTTGGGTGCATGTGTGCATGCTCAGTCGCCCAGTCTTGCCTGACTTTTTGCAACCCCCGTGGACTGCCACCCATTAGGCTTCTCTGTCCATGGGATTATTCCAGCAAGAATATTGGAATGTGTTGCCATTTCCTCCTCCAGGGGATCTTCCCGACCCAAGGATTGAACCTGAGTCTCCAGAGGCTCCAGTATTGGCAGGCAGATCCTGAGCCACGTGGGAAGCCCTATGAGAACTTGAGTAAAACTTTAAACTCATTTGCCTCAGTTTCTTCTGAGACAAGAAGTTTTGCTTATCATTTTTTCGTCATTTCAACATGGTGGCTTTTGTTTTTCCTATATTACTTAATAGATAAGATCTTTAGGGGGTGTGTATTAGCTCTCATGAAATAGGTACAAACACTAACTTTTGAAACATAAGTTGGAGCATTTATTCTGGAATTGAATTATTTCAGTTATAAAGATAGTATTTATGAAATAGTCTTTACCATACTCTGCATTGTTTTTTCTTCTAACCAATCATCTGTGCCTTGTTTTTCATCTTCTTGAACCTTTCCATAGCTGTGCAATGTTCCTTTATGAAATACTAATGATCATCAGCCAAAGATCTTAAAATAGAACCCAGCTTCAGCACTTTTATCATTTCCCCTGAAGTGTCAAGCAAAGAATTCACTGAATAATTGTTTCAGCACTTGGCACCATGTCACCAGTGGTTATGAATATGCAACTAAATCTTTGCAAAGCTGCAGTGAAAAAAAAAGCCATCAAAATCTTACAGTACATTCAGTACCTTTGTATTGTATGAAAGGAATAATAAAATGTAAGAAAAAATAAGGCAATTTTATTGCAATGTAATATATAACAGGTTAGGATCTGTATAGAAGTATCTCAAATGTAGAGTTACATTTCAGTGCAATACACATAATCAATGACACGTTTCTTTATATGACATGTCTACTTTTTAAAACCTAATAAAATCTGGAAGACATTCTTTTATAATTAAGCAAATTAAATTCTCTCTGTTCAACCAATAATCACAATTGAAGGAAACAAAATGTACTAAAAAGGAAGATAAGAGTTTTACATTAAGGAAGAACTAACAAAAGGCTGAATTGAACACTCAGGGACTCTGCGCATCCAGGCTGTTTCATGCTGGTGTTTCTAAGGAGGCTGTATCTGCTTGTGACTGCAAAGTCAAAAGCTGGTCAAACGTGCCCACTGCCATTCACCTGTCCTGGATGACACTTTGCCCAGACACTGGGACAAGGAAAGATGACGGTCCAAGCTTTGTTTCTGTTTTTGCCACAAATATTATGCCAATCTGTGGATCTGGTGACTTAAAAATGAATTTCAAAGAAGAACAATGCAAATCCTAACCTTGTATGATGGGTCACAAATCAAGCCAGATGTTTTTCCCAGGAGTCACTAGGCAACATTTTGAAAGGAAATCAGTGACCAGGTTTTTCTGGTTCTCTGGCTTTCCTTCTTCCACTCCTCAGACTATGCCCACTGACCACCTTCCCTTCAGGGGAATCTAATCCAGGCATTCACCAGCAGGGCCCATGTAAGGAACTGTGGTTCATAGTATAATGCTCCACAACAAAGAAGTCCTTGTTCTGAAACCCTGATCCTGTGACTATGTTAGCTGTCAAGGTATGGGGAGGTGGTCCTTATGGGGTCCAGTCTAATCACACGAGTTCTTAAAAGCAGAGGACTTTCCCTAGCCGGTCAGAGAGATATGACAATCTTAAGAACAGTCAGAAAGATGCTGCATTGTTAGCTTCCAGCTGAAGGAAGGGCCATGAGGGTGGCCTCAGGAAACTGGGAAAGAAGGAAATCACTTCCTTGCCTTGACTTTAATGGAGACTTTGGTCTTAGTCCAATGAGACCATGTTGAACTCTGACCTACAGACCTACAGGATAAAGAAATCTGTTTTATTTCAAACCATGTGCTTGCAGTAATTTCTCGTGGCAACAACGTAAAACTTAATACAGAAGTTTTCACAACTCTGTGATATTCAAGAGCCAATAGAAAACTCAGGAAACACAAGGAAAATGCAAAGTGTTTTCCAAAGTTTTAGAATCACTACCTGTGCATATGTATAAATATACCCATGGTAAATGGAATGGTTTGTTACTTTTTTAAACAACTTGACAAAATAGAAAGTATGCAGTCCAATGCTAATCTTGTATTTCCATGGGCACTGTATTACTGTATATATTTTAAAACTTTGTAATCCTTGGTTTCTTCTTTTAAAGATCCAGTATTATTTTTTCAATTTTTTAAAAATTCATGCAGTCATTTGGCAAATACATGTTTACCAGTTTCACATGCACCACCAGAAGCCAGGGAAGCTAGTGATGAATTGTG
Organism: Muntiacus reevesi; assembly: GCF_963930625.1. NCBI lineage: Eukaryota > Metazoa > Chordata > Mammalia > Artiodactyla > Cervidae > Muntiacus > Muntiacus reevesi. Next base: position 2,744,498 of record NC_089263.1, read on the forward strand.
GAAAATGCCAATGGTGGCTGGGCAGTCAAGGGGCAAGAATGTGGTGACCTGGCCCAGGGGGTCTCAATCTGCTGGATGTGGCCAGCTTGGAGCATCTTCCTCCTTCCCTTCAGCTCTTACACTGAAGACTGAAGAGGCAATTCAGTTATGTAGAGTAAGTGGATGGTAGGATACAGTTATTAGGAATATAAAATATAAGCTTATGGTGCATAACATTGCAACAGTGTTCAGGATCCTGCCTTTAGTTAAGATGGAAAGAACATATATGTGTCTTGACCTCCTTCTCACATCAAATTGTTTCAGATTGTCTAAGGTCTTAAACATCTTGACAGCTATTTTCAGGTTATGCCTTAAAAGACACTTTTGGACAATAATATATAAACACACATAAATCCACAAAACCAGCACATATTTTAAGTAAGGTATTATATCAATGTACAACATATATCAGTGACTAAATTTAGGAAACATTCCATAATCTAGTTTTTTTTTTAACCTGGCCATGACCATAATTATAAGATTTAGGTGATGCCTTACTTCTATTGCTCTAGGAGTAACATGAGGACTTGTGAACCAAGGCAAATAAGTATCATAAACTTGTTTTACAGTTCAGTATCAATAAAACTCAGAATATTTTCTATTATAATTTTAGTTTGTAATATTTATTCCCCTGGGAGGGTTTAAAAGCAAAAACAAAACACTTAGTCATTTAATCTGCACACAGAGTTGCTGTATCTGTAGAAAACTCAGCAAATTAAGTTTCCAGGAGTCATCACAGAATTTGTTGGAAGGGCTGATAGAGACATCATCTTATCAGGTGTTGAGGTCTCTCCCCCATCAACCATCTGGAATGTATGTAGCCATCAATAAACCAGGAGAGAAGTTGGAAGAGTGGAGTGAAACACAGCCACAGATTTGCAAAGGTGACAACAACCAAGAAAGATACCAAAATTAAATCACTGCCTGCAGTAAATTGCTGCCTGCATTATTCCAGAGAGACTACTACTGTTTCTTTCAAAAAAAAAAAAGTCAGTTAGGAAAATGGTCACTTATATTTCCTAAATCATAAGAAAATCTGAGGTTGTGTGATATCAGAATATCTCAGCTTTGAATCTTTGTTTAATTTCTTAGCAAACTAGAAAAAAAACTTGTTTCCTCCACTCATGCATGCTGTTCCCCACACCTCAGACACTAGCTGGGTGTCCTACAATTCAGTCTCAGCACAAGCTCCCCGGACTTAGTGCAGAACCCACAGGCTGAGGACTCCACCCCACAAGATGCCCTCACTTCAGCCTCCAGGTGCCAATCCTAGATGGCATTTATGCTTCTGACCAGCTGGTTACGAAAGGTAGGTTTCCACCATGTCCTCTCCAGATTTGATACTTGTTTTAACGGCTCACAAAACTCAAGAAGACATTTGCTTATACTTACTGGTTTATTATAAAGGATATGGCTCAACAATAAGATGAAGAAATATATGGAGGCACATCCTGAAGTGTCCCTAGCCCAGGAACTTCACTCTCCATAGGCCTGGTGTGGGCCATCCACCCAGCATCCAGGTTTGTTAACTGACCTCAAGCTCCCAGAAATCTGTAGAGATTTGTGTGAACCCTTCAATGGGTGGACATGATCAGTTATTAATTCAATCTCTACCCCCACACCTTCCCACCCCCACCCCCCTCCCCTCTTCAGAGGAAGTGGGACTGAAAGTTCCAAGCTCCTAATCACAGCGGTCTTTCTGGTGACTAACCCCCATACTGAAGTCATTCAGGAGCCCACCAAGAGTCTCCTCATTGGAATAAAAGACACTCCTGTGACTCAGGAAATCATAGGGATTTAGGAACTTTGTATCAGGAACTGGAGACAAAACCCAAAAATGTACTGACATTATTAGTCTCTTTCAAATGATGTTGCCTTTATGAAGGTATACTGTGACATTGAAAATAAGAATGCTACTTTTCATGTCTTTGCAGAGTAAGAAAGGTCTTTTCTTTCTAAGCTGTCTGGGGAACACCTTGGCAGGTTATCAGGAGATAAAAGGAGATAGAAGAGCCAACCAGAAAACTACTTTCTAATCAGTTGCAAGTTCTTGACTTCATATTGTATTCCTGATTCTCACTCTATGACTCTGTATAATGACTTTTGATGCTTGCTTCCTCTACCTAGACATGGAGCTTCCATAGAATAGATTTATACACAGAAGATCCAAAAGAATTGACAACCTGATGGGTGCCTGGCCATCTCATTCGAATAGAAATTCCATTGGCCCAACTACCAGATCTCTCTTCCAGGGGGTACTCTTGTGCAAGAAGTCCCCTCTTTATCTAGCCTGTGCTGAGCCAAAGCCTACCCTACTTGCATCTTTCCTGGTTCAGTTGGATATTTGTTGAATTTTCACATCCCTTCAGCATGGAACATAACATAACAGGTACATAAATGCATTCTAAATGGGAATTTTGACTTCCTTGGATGAAAACTGCTGCTCACTTCCTAGATGTTATTGTTTTCAAAATTTGACTCTGCTAATTTCATATTGAACTTACAAAAGATTATAATAAATGATAACTGTCTTTTTTTTACAAAACCAAATAATCCCTTAATATAATAAGGCAAATATTTTGTATTGTCCTGAGAAATAGCTGTGTCAGGAAAATAAAAGTTCTCTTTTTGTAAAAGCAGAACAATTTAGTTTTCATTTTTTAAAATATACTCAATATTTCATTCACTTAGTTACATCTTGAACATTGTCAGAAATCACCAGTGTATCCATACCACATGTTTCATTTCAGCAGTTAGAAAGGAACTTTTTCCACCTCCTTAAGAACACACCCACAGGTGAAAAATATCACCTGCCATATCAGTAAACAAAGAATGCTACAGCCATCAAGCCCTCAGTCACCCAGCCTGTTGGTGCACCCAGTGGACTCAGGCTGGGAAAGCATGGGATCCTGGCTCCAGAGAGCTAAGGTTTGTATCAAAGGAATTATTTCAATAAGCCCAGACTCTTGCATCTTCCCATACATAGAGAAGCTTTAAATTCATAGCTTAAGATATGTGGTTTTCTTTCATTAACAATAATCTTTTGATGATCCCACTATCTGGTTTTTGTTGAAAAATTCCTGTATATTCTGGTTCTTCCCTTACCTCTTAAGAGTGGTCCCTCAGAGCTGAGAGGTTATCTCCCTGGCTTGATATGCTCAGAAAGTTCACCAAATAAAACATATTTCTCAACTTTTAGGTTGTGCATTTTTTTTTCCTGTCAACAACACACATTTTTCTTAACTTTGTTATGTGTGGTTTTATTGAAATATGTCAATTCAAAGAACCTTGCTTTTGAGCAGCTACTGGTTAAAATGACCTTGTGTGTGGTTTAAAATGTAGAGGATACTGCAGGGGGAACAAGAAGGAGGAGGAATATGTAGATGTGGAGTACATCTTTCTCTATGCATACATCAGGAATACACCTTCAGACACAGAAGAGCTTGCAGCACCAGCTGAGTACGGTCAGAAGAACCAGATCCCCAGAAAAGAATACATAGAACCATGCAAAACTTGGTAGGATGAAGGAAGTTGGGGGGAAAAGAGGAGAGTAAGTAGGACTGGACCTGTCTTTGGCAGGTGGGAAAGCTAAAGCCAGGGTCCAGCCCCAATATTGGGGCAATTGTTTGGGACAGAGGAGAAACATTTGAGACTGAGAGTGAAGCAGTTGACCTGTGACAGTCTAAACGCAATGAGAATCACGCAGTCTGTGTCCATGCACACTTGGCACCACCAGGGTCCCCACGACCCAAGCAGCTACACCAGCTTCATGCTCAATCCTCACTGGGGCAGAGCTGCCACAGACTATAAAAAGCCCTAATAGCACCGTATCCCCTGTGACAATAGCCGCCAGCACTCCTGCATAGCCGGCATTGCCAGGGTCCGCATGATCCAAGCAACTGTGCCATGTCCATGCATCATCCCCACTGGGGCAGAGCTGCCAGAGGATAGAAGAAATCTTGCATCTGTGCTTGCAGAGTTGCTTTGGTCATGTTCAATTCTATGTGACCCTGTGGACTTTGGCCTGCCAGGCTTCTCTGTCTGTCAGATTCTCCAGGCAAGAATACTAGACTTGGTTGCCATGCCCTTCTAGAGCACCATAGTTCCTGCTGCCTTAGCCACTGGCTCCCCTGAGTACCCAGTGCTGCCAGGGACCCTGTGACCTAAGAAGCTGCACTTGGGTCATCTGGCCTTCACTGCAGCAGACACAAGTCTTCCAGGTTATCTTCAGGACAATTCACCCATGTTAAGGTGTCAACAATTCACATGTCAAGGTGGAGATAAAACCACAGTTGAAACCCAGGGGCAGTGTGGCTAAGGGAGAAGACCCTAAACCTTCCCACCAGCTATACAAGCTGGAGATTAAATTTACATGATCAACTAGGCAGACTCTGTTATCTATGGAATATATAAAAAGACAATGAGCTTTCCCACAAAAGAAAACACACTATATCTGACAACAGTTCAGCAGTTCAGTTGTATCCGACTCTATGCAACCCCATGGACTGCAACACTCCAGGCCTCCCTGTCCATCACCAACTCCCCGACCTTGCTCAAACTCATGTCCATTGAGTTGGTGGTGCCATCCAATCACCTCATCCTCTGTCTTCCCCTTCTCCTCCCACCTTCAATCTTTCCCAGCATCAGGGTTCTTTTCCAATGAGTCAGTTCTTTGCATCAGGTGGCCAGAGTATTGGAGTTTCAGCTTCAACATCAGTCCTTCCAATGAATACCCAAGACTGATCTTCTTTAGGGCGGATTGGTTGCATTTCCTTGCAGTGCAAGGGACTCTCAAGAGTTTTCTCCAACACCACAGTTCAAAAGCACCAATTCTTTGGTGACAGCTTTCTTTATAGTCCAACTATAATATGCATACATGACTACTGGAAAAACCATAGCTTTGACTAGATGGACCATTGTCAGCAAAGTAATGTCTCTGCTTTTTTAAAAAAATGTATTTATTTTTTTATTGAAGGATAATTGCTTTACAAAATTTTGTGTGTGGTTTTTTTTTTTTTGGTCAAACCTCAACTTGACTCAGTCATAGGTATACATATATCCCCTCCCTCCTGAACCCCCTCCCATCTTCCTCCCCATCCCACCCCTTCAGGTTGACACAGAGCCCCTGTTTGAGTTTTATGAATCATAATACATACAGCAAATTCCTATGGGTCATCTATTTTACATATGGTAATGTAAGTTTCCATGTTACTGTTTCCATATATCTCACCTTTTTGTCCCCTCTCCCGACATCCATAAGTCTATTCTCTGTGTCTGTTTCTCCATTTCTGCCCTGTGAATAAACTACTTAGGACCATTTTTCTAGATTCTGTATATGTGTGTAAAAATATGATAATTATCTTTCTCTTTCTAACTTACTTCACTCTGTATAATAGGTTATAGGTTCATCCACCTTATTAGAACTGACTCAAAGTTGTTCCTTTCCATGGCTGAGTAATATTGCATTGTGTATATGTACCACAACTTCTTTATTCATTCATCTGTTGATGGACATCTAGGTTGCTTCCATGTTCTAGCTATTGTAAATTGTGCTGCAATGAACACTGGATACATGTGTCTTTTTCAATTTTGGTTTGCTCAGGATATATACCTAGGCATGTGATTGCTGGGTGATATGGTGGTTTTATTGCTAGATTTTAAGGAATCTCCAAACCGTCTTCCATAGTAGCTGTATCAATTTACATTCCTACCAACAGTGTAAGAGTGTTCCCTTTTCTCCTTATCCTCTCTAACATTTATTGTTTGTAGACTTTTTGATGAGGGGGGACATTCTGACTGGTGTCAGGTGATACCTCATTGTAGCTTTGATTTGCATGTCTCTAATAATGAGCGATGTTGAGCATCTTTTCATGTGTTTGTTAGCCATCTGTATGTCTTCTTTGGGGAAATGTCTGTTTAGGTTTATTTCCCACCTTCTTTTTGGGTTGTTTGTTTGGGTTTATTTGGGTTATTTTTTTATTGGGTTATTTGGATATTGAGTTGTATGAGCTGCTTGTATATTTTGGAAATTAATCCTTTGTCAGTTCTTTTATTTGCTGTTGCTTTTCCCATTCTGAGGGTTGCCTTTTCACCTTGCTTATTGTTTCCTTAGCTGTGCAAAAGCTTTTCAGTTTAATCAGGTCGTACTTGTTTATTTTTGTTTTTATTTCCATTTTCTAGGAGGTGAGTCATAGAGGACCTTGCTTTGATTTATGTCATAAAGGGTTCTGCCTACATTTTCCTCTAAGAATTTTATAGTTTCTAGTCTTACACTTAGGTCTAGAATTCATTTTGAGTTTATCTTTTTGTAAAGCATTAGGAAGTATTTTTCTTGTACATGTAGCTGTCCAGTTTTCTCAGCACAACTTATTGAACAGGTTGTCTTTGCCGCATTGTATATTCTTGCCTCCTTTGTCAAAAATAAGGTATCCTTGGGTACATGGGATTATTTCTGGACTTTCTATCTTGTTCTATTGCTCTATATATATGTTTTTATGCCAGTACCATACTGTCTTGATGACTGTAGCTTTGTAGTATATTCTGAAGTCTGCATATAATCTGCAATTTTTGGGAAGAGTTTTAGAAGGATAAGCATTAGCTCCTCTCTAAATGTTTGTTAGAATTCTCCTGTGAAGCCATCTGGTCCTGGGCTTTTGTTTTCTGGGAGGTTTTTTTTTTTTTTTTTTTTTTAATAACAGCTTCAATTTCAGTGCTTGTATTTGGGTTGTTCATAATTTCTATTTCTTCCTGGTTCAGTCTTGGATGATTGAACTTTTCTAAGAATCTGTCTTATTTCTTCCAGGTTATCCATTCTGTAGCCATGTTTTTGTTGATAATAGTCTATTATAATCCTTTGTATTTCTGCATTGTTTGTTGTATCCTCTCCTTTAAAAAAAAAAAAAAAGGAATTTATTTGTTTTAGTTGGTGGCTAACTACTTTACAATATTGTAGTGGTTTTTGTCATACATTCACATGAATCAGCCATGGGTGTACATGTGTTCCCCATCCTGAACCCCCCTTACACCTCCCTCCCCATCCCATCCCTCTGGGTCATCCCAGTGCACCGGTTTGGAGTGGCCTGTTTTATGCATCAAACTTGGACTGGTTATCTATTTCGCATATGGTAATGTACATATTTCAATGCTATTTTCTCAAATCATCTCACCCTTGCCTTCTTCCACAGAGTCCAAAGGTCTGTTCTTTACATCTGTGTCTCTTTAAGTGTCTCGCATATAGGGTCATCACTATCATCTTTCTAAATTCCATATATATGCTTTGATATACTGTAATGGTGTTTTTCTTTCTAACTTACTTCACTTTGTATAATAGGCTCCAGGTTCATCCACATCATTAAAACTGATTCAAATCCATTCTTTTTAATGGCTAAGTAATGTTCCATTGTGTATATATACACCACAGCTTTCTTATCCATTCATCTGCTGATGGGCATCTAGGTTGCTTCCACGTCCTGGCTATTATTAACAGTGCTGGGATGAACATTGGGGTACACGTGTCTCTTTCATTTCTGGTTTCCTCAGTGTGTATGATCAGCAGTGGGATTTCTGGGTCATATGGCAGTTCTATGTCCAGTTTTTTAAGGAATCTCCACATTGTTCTCCATAATGGCTGTGCTAATTTGCATTCCCACCAACAGTGTAAGAGGGTTCCCTCTTCTCCACACCCCCTCCAGCATTTATTGTTTGTAGAATTTTTGATAGCAGCCATTCTGATCATCATGAGATGGTATCTCATTGTGGTTTTGATTTGCATTTCTCTGATAATGAGTGATGTTGAGCATCTTTTCCTGTGTTTGTTAGGCATCTGTATGTCTTCTTTGGAGAAATGTCTGTTTAGTTCTTTGGCCCGTTTTTTGATTGGGTTGTTTATTTTTCTAGTATTGACCTGCATGAGCTGCTTATATACTTTTGAGATTAATTCTTTGTCAGTTGCTTCATTTGCTATTATTTTCTCCCATTCTGAAGGCTGTCTTTTCACCTTGCTTATTGTTTTCTTCATTGTACAAAAACTTTTAAGCTTAATTAAGTTCCATTTGCTTATTTTTGCTTCTATTTCCATTACTCTGTGAGGTAGGTCATAGAGCATATTGCTGTGATTTATGTGAGAGAGTGTTTTGCCTATGTTTTCCTCTAGGAGTTTTATAGTTTCTGGTCTTACATTTAGATTTTTAATCCGTTTTGAGTTTATTTTTGTGTATGATGTTAAAAAGTTGTCTAATTTCTTTCTTTTACAAGTGGTTGACCAGTTTTCCCAGCACCACTTGTTAAAGAGATTGTCTTTTCTCCATTGTATATTCTTGCCCCTTTTGTTCAAGACAAGGTGTCCATAGGTGTATAGATTTATCTCTGGGCTTTCTATTTTGTTCCATTGATCTATATTTCTGTCTTTGTGCCAGTAAATACTGTCTAGATGACTGTAGCTTTGTAGTATAGTCTGAAGTCAGGCGAGTTGATTCTTCCAGTTCCATTCTTTGACTATTAGAGGCTTTTTGTATTTCCATACGAATTGTGAAATTATTTGTTCTAGTTAGTTCTCTGAAAAATACCGTTGGTAGCTTGATAGGGATTTCACTGAATCTATAGATTGCTTTGAGTAGTATATTCATTTTCACTATACTGATTCTTCTGATCCATGAACATGGTATATTTCTCCACCTATTTGTGTCATCTTTGATTTCTTTCATCAGTGTTTTATAGTTTGCTATATATAGGTCTTTTGTGGTTTTAGGTAGATTTGTTCCTAAGTATTTTATTGTTTTCATTGCAATGGTGAATGGTATTGTGTCCTTAATTTCTCTTTCTGTTTTCTTATTGTTAGTGTATAGGAATGCAAGGGATATCTGTGTTAATTGTATATCCTTCAACTTTACTATATTCATTGATTAGTGGAGTCTTAGGGTTTTCTATGTAGAGGATTATGTCATCTGCAAACAGTGAGAGTTTTACTTCTTATTTTCCAATCTGGATTCCTTTTATTTCTTTTTCTTCTCTGATTGCTGTGGCTAAAACCTCCAAAACTATGTTGAAGAGTAGTGGTGAGAGTGGGCACCCTTGCCTTGTTCCTGACTTTAGAGGAAATGCTTTCAATTTTTCGCCATTGAGGATAATGTTTGCTGTGGATTTATCATATATGGCTTTTATTATGTTGAGGTATGTTCCTTCTAGGCCTGTTTTCTCGAGGGTTTTTATCATAAATGGATGTTGAATTTTGTCAAAGGGTTTCTCTGCATCTATTGAAATAATCATACAGTTTTTATCTTTCAATTTGTTAATGTGGTATGTCTCATTGGTTGACTTGTGAATATTGTAGAATCCTTCCATCCCTGGGATAAAGCCCACTTGGTCATGATGTATGATCTTTTTAATATGTTGCTGGATTCTGTTTGCTAGATTTTTTTTGAGGATTTTTGCATCTATGTTCATCAGTGATATTGGCCTGTAGTTTTCTTTTTTGTGGCATTTTTGTCTGGTTTTTGGTATTAGTGTGATGGTGGCCTCATAGAATGAGTAACCTCTCCTTTTTAATTTCTAATTTTGTTGATTTGATTCTTCTCTCTTTTCCTTGATGAGTCTGACTAAAGATTTTTCAATTTTGTTTATGTTCTCAAAGAACAAGTTTTTAGTTTTATTAATGTTGACTATTGCTTCTTTCATGTCATTTTCATTTATTTCTGCTCAGATCTTTATGATTTCTTTCCTTCTACTAATTTGGGGGTCATTTGTTGTTGTTGTTGTTCTTTTTTCAGTTGTTTTATGTGTAAAATTAGGTTGTCTATTCTTTGCTTTTCTTGTTTCTTGAGGTAGGATTGTATTGCTATAAACTTCCCTCTTAGAACTGCTTTTCCTGCATCCCGTAGGTTTTGGGTTGTTGTGTTTTCATTGTCATTCATTTCTAGAAAATTTTTTTTTAATTTCCCTTCTCATTTCTTCAGTAACATGTTGGTTATTTAGAAAAATACTCTTTAGCCTCCATGTGTTGTGCTTCCTGTAGTTTTTTTTCTTTTAATTGATATCTAGTCTCATAGTATTGTGGTTGGAGAAGATGCCTGTTATTATTTCATTTTTTAAACTTACTGAGGTTTGATTTGTGACTCAAGATGTGGTCTAGCCTGGAGAATGTGCTGTGTGCACTTGAGAAGAATATGTATTCTGCATTTGGATGGAATATCATGAAGATACCAATGAGATCCATCTCACCTAATGTGCCATTTAAGACTTGTGTTTCCTTATCAGTTTTCTGTTTTGGTGACCTGTCCATTGGTGTGAGTGGAGTGTTAAAGTCTACTATTACTGTGTAACTGTTGATTTCTCCTTTTATGTCTGTTAGTATTTGTCTTATGTATTGAGGTGCTCCTATGTTTGGTGCATAGATATTTACAATTGTGATGTCTTCGTCTTTGATCCCTTGATCATTATGTAGTGTCTTTCCTTGTCTCTTGTGATATTCTTTACTTTAAGGTTTATTTTATCTGATATGAGGATTGCTACTCCAGCTTTCTTTTGATTCCCATTTGCATGGAATATATTTTTCTATCCTCTCACTTACAGTCTATATGTGTCTTTAGGTCTGAAGTGGGTTTTTTTGTAGAGAGCATGTATATAGGTCTTGTTTTTTATCCATTCAGCCAGTATGTGTCTTTTAGTTGGAGCATTTAATCCATTTTTTATTTGAAGTATTTATTGATATATATGTTCCTATTGACATTTTCTTAATTATTTGGGGTTGATTTTGTAGATCTTTTTTCTTATCTTGTATTTCTTGACTATATAAGTCCCTTTAACATTTGTTTTAAAGATGGTTCCATGATACTGAATTCTCTTATCTTTTGCTTGTCTGGAAAGCTTTATATTTCTCCATCAATTTTGAATGATATCCTTGTTGGGTACAGTAATCTTAGTTGTAGATTTTTTCCCTTTCAGTACTTTAAATTTATCCTTCTGGCCTGCAGAAAGTTTCAGTTTCTGCTGAAAGCTCACTGGTGAAACATATGGGGTTTCCTTTGTATGTTACTTTTTGCTTTTCCCTTGCTGTTTTTAATATTTTTTCTTTGTGTTTAGTGATTATCTTTTGATTAGTATGTGTCTTGGTATGTTTCTCCCTGGATTTATCCTGTATAAGACTCTTTGTGTCTGTTGGATTTGATTGACTATTTCCTTTTTCATGTTGGGGAAATTTTCAGCTATAATATTTTCAAAAATTTTCTTGCATGCTTTCTGTTTCTCTTCTTCATCTGGAACCCCTATAATTTGAATGTTGGTGCATTTGGTATTGTCCCAGAGGTCTCTGAGACTATCCTCAGTTCTTTTAATTCTTTTTTCTTTATTCTTCTCTTCAGAAGTTATTTCCACCATTTTGTCTTCCAGCTCACTGATTTGTTTTTCTACTTCAAATATTCTGCTATTGATTCTTTCTAGAGTATTTTTAATTTCAGTAATTGTGTTGTTTGTATCTGTACATTTATTCCTTTAATTCTTCTAGGTCTTTGATAATTCATTCTTGCATCTTCCCCATTATGTTTTCAAGGCTTTTGATCATCTTTACTATCATTACTCTGAATTCTTTTTCAGGTAGTTTGCCTATTTCCTCTTCATTTAGTTGGACTTCTGTGTTTCTAATTTGTTCCTTCATTTGTGTAGTATTTCTCTGCCTTTTCATTATTATTATTATTATTATTATTATTATTATTATTAATCTTATTGTGCTTGAGGTCTCCTTTTCCCAGGCTTCAAGGTTGAATTCTTTCTTCCTTTTGGTTTCTGTGTTCCTTAGGTTGGTCCAGTGGTTTGTATAAACTTTGTATAGGGTGAAATTTGTGTTGAGTTTTGGCTTGTTTGTTTTTCCTCTGATGGGCAAGGCTGAATGAGGTGGTAATCCTGTCTGCTGATGATTCAGTTTATAATTTTTTCTTTGTTTGTTGTTTATATGAGGTGTTCTGCACAGGGTGCTACTGATGGTTGGGTGATGCCAGGTCTTCTATTCAAATGGTTTCCTTTGTGTGAGTTCACAATATCTGACACTCTCTATGGTTAGCTCTCTGGTAGTCTAGAGTCTTGGAGTTAGTGCTCTCACTCCAAAGGCTCAGGGCTCCTTCTTTGGTCAGGAACAAAGCATTCCACAAGTGGCTTGTTGCAGCATTAAGTGAGCTTAAAACAAATACCCAAAAGCAAGAAACCAAAGATGAACCCCAGACATATGGCAGTTACAAAATCAGGGAAATAATAATTAAAATAATGGAATATACACATATATGTATACACCCAAAATTAAAGTCAAAACAGTCCAACTAAAATAAAGTACAGTAGATTGACCTGGCAAACAAAGGAAATTAAAAATTACATTTATCAATTAAGGACAAAAGTAACTAAAGCACAAACTGGAAAACAAAACTAAAGGAAGATGCCAATTGCAGAATAAAGCAATGAAAACAAAACTAATATGTTGAGAGGAAATGAAAGAAAGAAAAGAAAGAAAGAACAGATATGCAAAGTTAAATAGAAGTAGAGAAAGAAGATTTGTATACATTAAAGATAAACTTCATGGGGAAAAGAACAGTAGGAAGTGGAAACAAAGGAATAAATGTAGAAAAAATAATAATAGGTTTTAAAAATTAAATTAAAAAAAAGAAAGGGGGGGGGGGAGGAAAACTCTACAGAACTGCAGAAGCCCATTGTAGAGGCAGAGGTTTATAACTATTTTATATATATATATATATATACAATGTATACTATCTACATATATATATATACAATATATATACTATATAGATATATATGACTGAGAAAAAAAGAAGAAAAGCTCAAAAGCTTAATTAGTTTTCATAGTAGCAATAAAATTGACAACTACAACAAAAGGGGTGGAAAAAGGAAAGGAAAAAGGAAAAAAAAATCCAAAGAATCTACAGAACAAGTCAAAACATAGGAATAATAAATATTTTCCTTGAGTCACTGCTGTCAGGGTCCTTTCTGTCACCGGGAGTCACAGTCCACCTCCCCTCCCTAGGATGCCCTCCAACACTGCTGGTCTCTGGACTTGTTGTGGGGCAGCTCAGATTCCAGTCTGGTCCTACTCCTGTGTGTTCTTGCCTCCAATGCCCACAGCTGTCAGAACTACTGCGTTCTGACAGTCTGCCTAGTTCATCATGTGGATTTAATCTGAAGCTTGTACAGTTGGTGGGAAAGTTTTGGGTCTTCTTCCTTAGCCACACTGACCCTGGGTCTCAACTGTGGTTTTATCTCCACCTTGACATGTGAATTGTTCACTGGGTGAATTGTGCTGAGGCTGCCCTGGAGGAATTTGGTTTGCCCCTGTGAGGGCCAGGTATGGAGGTGGTGCAGTTGCTTGGGTTGCAGGATTCTGGCAGCACCAGGTACCCAGGGAAGTTGGCGGCTAGGGCAGCAGGAAATATAGTGATCTAGAAGGATATGGCGATCAGTATTGGCCAGTACGCTCCGGTATTCTTGCCTGGAGAAACTCCCTCCCTGACAGAGAAGCCTGGCAGGCCACAGTCTACAGCGTGGCAAAGAGTCAGACAGGACTGAAGCAACCCTGTGCACATAAGCACAAGATTTTTTTTTTTTTTTTTTTTTTTTTTGCCTGTGGCAGCTCTGCCCCAGTGAGGCTTGAGCGTGAAGGTGGCGCAGCTGCTTGGCTTTCGGAGACCCTGGCGGCATGAAGCGTGTAGAGACACGGACTGCCTCCACTAAAGGAGTTACGGCCCGATCAGAGTCTTATCTCGAGCCTCTTGTAGCTGGCGATTGGAAGGCCTCTTTGGCCAGTCTTTCTCCATTACTCTGCCCATTCAGGCCTTAGAGAGATCCCCCTGGGTGGGGTCCTACTCTGTAGTTCAGCCCATCAGTTACTTAAAAGGACAACTTGGGTGGGGTCCTACTCTGTACTTGGCGCATCAGGCACAGAGAGAGGCGCCCCGCTGGCCGGGGTCCTACTCTGTAGTTCAATGTGTCAGGCATTTGGTGGGCCAGCCTCTCTATTGTTCAGCTACCCATGCTGGCGTGTGGGGAGAGAGAGTCTATGGTGATGGTTCCACCCCCTATGCGTGACTCACGGGTGTCACCTTGCTTCTGTGGCTGCCTGGTTTTCCTCCACAGGCATTTTTCGCTACAGTCTCCTCCTTCACATCCCCTCAATCCATCTCTCCACGGTCAACAGCAGCCCTCACCCTGGGATTGCTGCACAATTCCTCAACTCCAGCTCCCAGTTGCTGTCCCTTCCAGGAGACCTGCGTTCCTGCGTGGCATATGTATGGCTGCGGCAAGGACTGTCTGATTCTCATTCCAATTATGCTGCCACAGATGAGCTGTTTCACTCTCAGCCTTAAATGTTTCTCCTCTGACTCAGACAATTGCCCTGATGTGGGGACTGGACCCCTGCTTCAGTTCCCCCACCTGCCAGGGCCATGTCCAGTCTTACTAACACTTCTGCTTTTTCCCCTAGTTCCTTCATCCTACCGAGTTTTGTGTGGTCTATACGTTCTTTTCCACTGACCAGGTCCTCCTGTCTGCTCTCAGCTGCTGTTGTGCATGCACTTCTGTGTCTGAAAGTGTATTCCTGATGTATCTGTGGAGAGAGATGTAGTCCACATCCATCTACTCCTCTGCCATCTTAAAATTGCCAATGTCTCTGCTTTTTAATATGCTGTCTAGGTTTGTCATAGCTTTTCTTCCAAGGAGCAAACATAAGTTACCATCTGCAGTGAGTTAGGAACATCCAAAATAAAGTCTGTCACTGTTTCCTTTGTTTCCCCATCTATTTGCCATGAAGTGATGGGATCTCAGATATGCAAATGACACCACCCTTATGGCAGAAAGTGAAGAAGAACTAAAGAGCCTCTTGATGAAGGTGAAAGAGGAGAGTGAAAATGTTGGCTTAAAGCTCAACATATAGGAAACTAAGTTCATGGCATCCGGTCCCATCACTTCATGGCAAATAGATGGGGAAACAGTGGAAACAGTGTCAGACTCTATTTTTCTGGGCTCCAAAATCACTGCAGATAGTGATTGCAGCCATGAAATTAAAAGACACTTACTCCTTGGAAGGAAAGTTATGACCAACCTAGATAGCATATTAAAAAGCAGAGACATTACTTTGCCAATAAAGGTCCATCTAGTCAAGGCTATGGTTTTTCCAGTGGTCATGTATGGATGTGAGTGTTGGACTGTAAAGAAAGCTGAGTGCTGAAGAATTGATGCTTTTGAACTGTGGTGTTGGAGAAGACTCTTGAGAGTCCTTTGGACTGCAAGGAGAGCCAACCAGTCCATCCTAAAGGAGATCAGTCCTGGGTGTTCATTGGAAGAACTGGTGCTGAAACTGAAACTCCAATACTTTGGCCACCTGATACAAAGAGCTGACTCATTGGAAAAGACCCTGATGCTGGGAAAGATTGAGGGCAGGAGGAGAAGGGGACGACAGAGGACGTGATGGTTGGATGGCATCACCAACTCAATGGACATGGGTTTGGGTGGACTCCGGGACCTGGTGATGGACAGGGAGGCCTGGCGTGCTGTGGTTCATGGGGTCGCAAAGAGTCGGACATGACTGAGTGACTGAACTGAACTGAACTGATGGGACCAGATGCCATGATCTTAGTTTTCTGAATGTTGAGTTTTAAGCCAACTTTTTCACTCTTCTCTTTCACTTTCGTCAAGAGGCTATTTAGTTCATCTTCACTTTCTGCCATAAGGGTGGTGTCATCGGCATATATAAGGTTATTGATATTTCTCTCTGCAATCTTGGTTCCAGCTTGTGCTTAATTCAGCCCAGCATTTCACATGATGTACTCTGTATACAAGTTAAATTAGCAGGGTGACAATATACAGCCTTAGTGTACTCCTTTCTTGACTTGGAACAAGTCTGTTGTTCCATGTCCAGTTCTAACTGTTGCTTCCTGACCTGCATACTCATTTCTGAGTAGGCAGGTCAGATGGTCTTGTATTCCCATCTCTTTCAGAATTTTCCACAGTTTGTTGTGATCCACACAGTCAAATATTTTGGCATAGTCAATAAAGCAGATGTAGATGTTTTTCTGGAACTCTCTTGCTTTTTCGGCGATCCAGTGGATGTTCGCAATTTGATTTCTGGTTCCATTTTCTAAATCCAGTTTGAACATGTGGAAGTTCACGGTTCATGTGCTGTTGAAGCCTGGCTTGGAGAACTTTGAGCATTACTTTGCTAGCATGTGAGATGAGAGTAATATGGAAACTTACATTACCATATGTAGAATACATAAGCAATGGGAGTTTGGTGTATGCCTGAGGGAACTCAAAGAGAGGCTCTGTAACAGCTTAGAGAGGTGGGATGGGGAGGGAGGTGGGAGGGGGATTCAAGAGGGAGGGAACAGATGTGTATCCATGGCTGATTGATGTTGACATTTGGCAGAAACCAAAAAAAATCTGTAAAGCAATTATCCTTTAATGAAAAAATTAATTAATTTAAAAACTAAATGTAGAGTATGTTCTACACTTAAATTATATGGATTTGGGATTTCCCAGTGACTCAGTGGTGGAGAGTCTGACTTACAATACAGTGGGCATGGATTGGATCAGGGAACCCTAACTTAGTCAGGGAACTAAGATCCCACATGCTGTGAAGAAACTAAGCCCACACAGCATAAATAAAGCCATGTGCTGCCTCAAAAAGATCCTGTATGTCACAATTAAGACCTGATGAAGCCACATATATATATATATGCATCATATGGACTTTGGAACAGGTGAAGGTCATTTACATAAATGAGTTTAATACAGGATAAGCCATGATGTCTTGAGGTAATAAGTAACCTTTAAATACTAGTTGATTAAAGCAACAAAGTTTGTACCTTGCAAATGCTTCCTGTCCACCCCTGGTTGATGGGAACTCAGGTGTTCATAAATCTCCCAGTTGACAGTGCAGCCATCATCTGAAGTGTAGCTAGTGCTGTACAGAGCCCTTAGGTGTCCCCCACCAGAAATGAAGCCTTTTATTGGCTGTCCCAATCTCTAATGAACCAAGGAAAATCAGTCCTAGTCCTGGGTCAAGAGATAAGAAAACCTGGAAATGTGTGAGGACCTCCCTCAATGACCCATCACACATAAGGCAGAGTGGAATGAATAACACATGGGGTGACAAGTGAGGTGCTGTGATCCACACAGGGAGATGACGTGAGCGCCACAGAGGGGGTGCATCTCAGGTGGATCCTTGGAGGAGAGAACAGGGCACTGGCCGCACTCCAGGAAAGAGAAGAACCAGAAAGGAAGAGGCAAACTGTAGGATTAGAGATACACGTTTGAGAGTAATTAACATTTGAGGGGTATTTGAACCATCATACAAATGAGATTTGTTGAGATATCCTAGGATGAAAAGATCAAAAAAGGAGAAATGGAAAGGTGTGTGGAGAAGAGAACTCTAAGGTAAGTCATAGGTGCCCAGCCTCTTACAGATAAGGAAACTAGATTGTCGGGCTGTCTCCCTCCACCCCACTAGACAAAGGCGAGCGTTACTGACAACTTGGGCTGTTCACAGCATCTCCGCTAGTGTGAGAAACAGTTTCAGGTGGCCATTCTGCATGTTTGGTTGACTCCACCATCTCCCACACTTAGCTATCTCTCATAGTGGGTGGCTACAATGTGATTCACATAAAATAGCCTAACAGGAGATAAGCAATGTTATAAGACGAAAATCAGATTTGTCGTTTGTGAGGCCAGACTTCATAATGAAGGCAAATATTACAAAGGGAAGTTCTCTGAATTTAAAAACAGGAAATACTCAACAGCACAGACACATTTATCTACACTGAAGCCATGGGTTAAAATATCCTTCCCTATTTGCTGTAAGACTTAGGAAACCCAAACAGGGGCTCTGTGACAATCTAGAAGACTTGGGGAACCCAAACAGGGGCTCTGTGGCAATCTAGAAGACTTGGGGAACCCAAACAGGGGCTCTGTGGCAATCTAGAAGACTTAGGGAACCCAAGCAGGGGCTCTAGCAATCTAGAAGGATGGGGAGGGAGATGTTCAGAAGGGAGAGGACATGGGTTTATCTCTAGCTGATTCTTGTTGATGTATGGTTAAAACCCACAAAATTCTGTAAAACAATTATCCTTTGATTAAAAGAATAAAGTGGAAAACAAAAACATCTTTCTCTAACATCATGCTGCTCACAGAGACACCCAGGGCACAGTGGGACTGTGATAAGAAACATGGTTCAGTATAATACAGTTTTCTGCGGACCCTGGTGGCTGCGCTTGTCAAAACTGACTGATATAATGTGGGACGTTAACTGTACTGATATTAATCTTATTTTTTAAAGTGCAAAAGGAAAAAAATTACCTCTGTAGATTCCCTGAAAGATCATTTTAACAATGCCATGTAATTTTCTAAGGTTTATTCTTAATATTTAGTGAGCAGAAAGCTTTGCATTTCAATTGCCCAGAGAAAGTAACATTCACAGCAAATGCAGTTCAGTTTGTTCTTTGTTTACCAAGAGGAGCAGCAGGTCCTGGAAAGGAGTTTCAGAGCTCTGAGTCACAAGGTGATAGGAATGCACCTACTCCTTGGAGACATGTCTAGTGATTACCTGCTATGTTCTAGGCACTGTTTGATTGTGAAGTTAAAGAGGTGCTAAAGATGAAAAAGAAATATTTTTGCTGCCCTTATAAACCTTAATTGAATGCAAATACTAGTTATTAAGTTGGAGAAATAATAGGAATTAAACTAGTGAAGGATACACTAAGTACAAAGGAGTGAGAATCTTTTAGATGAAGAGACCAGGGAAGGCTTTAAAGCCAATACCTGAAGGATGACTCAACAACCAGTCCTGGAGCAGAGGTGGGAGAGGGTAGGAGAGAGGGGAAAATCCTCGGAGCCAAGGGGCTGCCGTAAACAAAGGCCTCATCTGGAAAACACAAGGATCATGTAGCCTAAGGGATGTAACCAGGATGCGGAAGCCACAGAGTATATAGTGGCCGTCTGCTGCACAGAGAAGAGGCAGGTGGGGGTGAGGCCAGAGCCCTGAGGATGGTGCCCTCAGATGTTCTGCTGACTGGGTCTTTGATCACATGCCTTGAGGCTGGTTCTGGAAACACCAGAATGGCTAGATGCTGGCTCAGCTGCTGCAGACACAGTGAAGGGCCTTTTCTCCAGGCACCGCTAACAGGAATAGGAAGCAGGGGCGCTGCAGTCCCCCAGCCCACATGCCTTCTGACCAGCACCCTGACGGTCAGGCTCTGGGAGCAGCGGGCAGGCAGGCCTGTGAGCCGGGACCCAGCTCAGCACTGAGAGCTATGGGGAGGGCAGGTGTGGGGCTGGCAGACCATGGCTCACCGATGGGCACAGGGGGCGAAGGACGGACGGAGGTGGGCCGCTGTGGAGGGCAGGACAGACATGAGGCTGGTGGAGAGACGAGGCAGCTGGCACAGACCTCACAGCCTTAGCCAGGGGTTTGTGTTGAATTTTAGATACAGGAAGAAATTGTTGAGGGTCTTTGTGATGAGAAGCATCAGTAGTAACCACAGTTATTGTAGCAGCTGCAGAAATGATAGTTACTGTGAACTTGCTATGGGCCAGACCCCACTCTAAGTGCTCTGTGTTCAGTTCTCATAACAACTGTGTGAGTCAGGAACTCTTAACCCCATTATACAGAGAGAACTGAGCATGGATAAGCTGAGTAATTTGCTAGGATGCAATTTGCTTTCAAATTTGGCAGCAATTCAAGGTCCTGAATAACTTGAGGAGAGACTAGCCATGCAGGGAATCTAGGATCATGCCAGCACGACATTCAGAGGGCATTTGGGGGAGTGCCTTTCATAACCAGGGGCAGCTGTGACCACTCCTTACTCCTGAAGAACCTAAACCCAAGTTTCAGATGCAACTGGAAGTAGACAGGCCACTAAAGCAATATGTTTTTCGTACTGCGCTCGTCCCTCCTTTTCACCTCAGGAAACAAGCACAGTGTCAGGTGGTTCCTGCCTCCCAGAGACTTGCTCTGGCGCCATAGAAGCCTAGAGAAGTCCCCAATAATCTCTTCCCACCCAGGTCAAAGAAAGCATAATCTAAGATGTGGGCCTCAAAGGAAGACTAGAACTAGTATCAGAACTGAGCTCATCAGTCTAAGCATTGACCATAATGTTACCAAACTCCACTCTAGCTGCTCACTGCTTAAAAACCAATCCTTGAGAGTCACGTGTTGGTAAAAATGGATAATGTTCCATTTAATCAGAAAGCCTGCAATCTGGGGAGAAGTCAGATACAGTGTCTCTCAAAACCAACTTGGAAGATTCTGCTCAGCCATGAAAGGTTTTAAATGAAAAGGGAAGTAATCTCAGTTAATCATTGAAATGGGGATCAGAGTCATCACCATCCCACAGTGTGTGCAAGCTTGTTGACTTCTTGTGATCTTTCTTTAGATGCTATCTTGTTCTCACAGTTTGTTGACACAGTTTGTTTGTGAGATTACTGAAGGGGAAGCTACAGAAGTGATCTGGTCATCTGTTAATTACTTATTCTTCATTTCCATTTATTTGATCTATGGAAAGAAACAACAGGTTAAGCAAGGTATTGTGTGATCAAAATATTTTAAAGGTGTGCTTCTGCTGGAGATGAGTAGAACGTGGGATGCCTGGTTTAAGGTTAGTTACAGTATAGCTCTGCTAAAGAGGAGGAAGCTGTTTACAATACAATACAATACAATACAATACAATACAATAAGGTTCTGGGATGTTAAGCTTCACTGGAGCTAACTGGCCTTAAGTTGGCATGTTCCTCAAAGTACAAACAGGTGTGCATACAAGCAAGTGTGTGTGTGAGTGTTACATCTACAAAGACTGGCCCTAACTATTCAGGGTGAGCCAAGGAGATTAAGGCTGGAAAGTGGATTTAAGAAATTTTACAGAATAGATTGTTATTGCATTATATACTATTTCTGGATTGACCCGTAGAGAAAATGAAATAAAAATAATATTGCAACCTTGCAAGAAGAATATTTTCTCAGGAGAATTTCAGTCTAATTCTGTAATAAGAGCTGGTACAGTTGGGAAGTTTTGATTAAATTTGATAAGCATACAAACTGGACTTATGAGTCCTGGGCAATTTGCTTCCTGTTAATTAAAAACATTATTCTTGAGCAGTCACACTAACATGTTTTTCTGTTAAGTCAACATATACTACCAGACTTGGGGGAAAGAAGGAATATGCAATCAAATGCTTGCATTTATTGAATCTCTTTAGAAAGCTCAGAGACGGCAATGGCTATGAGTGGGCACATTGTAAGCACCGAAGATCTCCTGTGTAATCACACTGCAGATGACAGAGGAATAGAATCACTGAGATTCAAGTTCCCCTGAGGAACAAAAGCCTTAAAATCTGAAGGGTAAGGGCACCAAAATCACAAAAGGCTCTCACAGATGGACACCCTTGGAAACTGCACTGCAGGAGTGGACAGAGTGAAAGAGAAGCCCATCCCCGGAAAGGGCAGGGATGTGTGTGAAGAGAAGACAGTATCACACCTGGAGATGGGACAGGAGCTTGTGGGAAATCCACACATCCACAGTCAGGGTCACAGAAGTTCTAAAGGTGCACTGGTAAGAACCATCACAACAGCAAACTTCTAACCCAGCCCAATTCCTGAGACAAACACAAAACCTATAGACCTTGCAGAAGACAAGACCTGCTAAGTCTATAGGTTTTGCTTTTGTCTCAGGAATTGGTCTGAGTTAGAAGTTTGCTGTTGTGGTGGTTCTTATAATAATATGTGCATACATACAAAACATCAGCCTTCAGTAAAAAATTACAAAGCATGCATACTGTTCATGGGAATGCAAATTGGGTCAGCCACTATGAAAAGCAGTATGGAAGTTCCTCAAAAAATTAAAAATAGAACTACCATATGATCCAGCAGCCCCAGTTCTGGGTATTTATCCAAAGGAATTGAAATCAGAATCTCAAAGAGATAGCACTTGTGTATTCATTGCAGCACTATTCACAATAGCCAAGATATGGAAATAACCTGTGTCCATCAATGAATCAGTGAATGAAGAAAATGTAATATATACATGAAATGGAATATTATTTCACCCTAAAACAATAAGGTAATACAACATGCAACAGCACAGAAGAACCTTGAGGGCATTACGCTAAGTGAGATGAATCCATCATGAAAAGATAGATATAGCATGGTTCCACTTATGAGGGAACTAAAATAGTGTGATTCACAGAGTCAGAGAGTGGTCAGTGGTTGCCAGAGGCTGAAAAGAGGGGGGAATGGAGACTTACTAATCAAAGGGCATGAAATTTCAGTCAAGGAAGAAGATGGGTGAGCTCTAGAGATCTGTGTACAGCCTTGTAACTAGAGTCAACAATAATATCTTATACACCTAACATTTTAAAAAGGTAGATCTCATGTCACATGTTCTTTCAAAAATGAAAAATAAAATAAATAGCACTGAGAGAAAGAGTAATTCAAACCAAAACTAAGATGGAAAAGAGAAAAAAAAAGAAAAAAAAATAAGTCTTAGACTTTAATGTTGTTTTATATAATCTTTAAATTTTGGATTTATTTATATGTAAAAATGGGAGTCTTTTGGATGGTAGCTTGAATATAATAAACATATTTTAGCTAAACAAATGTTCTTTATTCCTCACTTTGGATTAACATGTATAATCATTCTAGTTAATGCAAATATATATTCACATTCAGAAATTTAAATTCTCATATAGCATTCTTGAAACTTTACTAAAGTATATGTCATTACACAGTAAAAATGAGCTGATTCGCACATAGTGCTGTACCCCAAACTAAGTGTTTGTTTACACATTTTAAAAATAGTTTAAACTAGTTGTAATTTAAAATCTCTTCCTTGAAACTTTACTAAAGTGTATGTCATTACTGCAGTAAAAACGAGCTTATTTACATATAGGGCTGTATCCCAAACTAAGTGTTTGTTTACATTTTAAAAATAGTTTAAACTAGTTCTAATTTAAAATCTCTTCCTTGATTTTGCTCTGTATGTATTTTATATTCATCTAAAGTAGCAGATTCAGAGAAACTTCTTAGGTGATACTAGCTCTAATAAAACAGTGAGTCTTCATTTAAACTGTGAAACAGTTAATGTTATAAGCTGCCACAGTGTGGAGATTCAGTTTGAGTTATTTAGTTGCTCTTTCTCGCTTTTCCTGGTCCTACAAACAGTAAGTAAGAAGGTGAAGACAGGAATTTCTAAAGGTAAACATGTTACTACTTCATTATTTCCCAGAACATTTAGCTCCCCAGGATGTAAAGGCCCTGATGAGCACTAGATATTGCATGGGGAAGGGCTTCATTAAATTCTAAGTTCAGATCTTCTCAGAGCCTTTCAATGTGAGTTTTGATTCTTTTAGAGTGAGCACTCGGTATTCCTCAAATAAAAAAAAAAAATGTATTTCTTTATGGAACACTTTATAGGACATTGTGTGTGACTAACAATCCATGGACCAAACTAGATCTACCCCCTCTTAGGGCACAAGGGTCTGAAGGCAGAGGACCAGGGGCCTTACAGGAGGAAGGGATCAGGTGACAAGGCACCTCAAGGTAACTGCAGGCATGAAGTTTGAAAGTCAGCAGAATGCTTGCCATCTCAGAGCCTAATGGAGAGGGGCTACCTGCAAGGCAGGGTCCATGAAAATAGATGACCCTTAGTGAATTCTGTGAGCTGAGGCAGACAAATCCATGGTCAGTTCTGATGAGGAGAACCAGTAAAGGGCGTGTTACCTTATTTGCTAAAAAGCTAAGAGTGCAAAGCCCCAGCCATAATGTGAATTGCAGGCGCTCCCGGCTCTGATAATAGCTGCAGAAGCGCAGCGTCAGGAGGGTCCGCCTGCCATCAGCACCACCGCAGTGAGTGTTAGGAATCCTGGTCCAGGTGTCTTATAGCTGTGTGTCTCAAACTCTGCCAGACAGATTGGGTCAGAAATCTCATTCTAGAGCAAATTCTGATCCAGCAGACCTGGGTGGTGTCTGAGCTTCTGGATTTCTAGTAGGCTCCCAGGTGATCCCCGTCTACTGGTCTGTGGACCACACTTTGAAGAGCCAGGTTTTAGAGCTTCTTAAAGAATCCTCTAGGGCTTCCTCAGTGGCACAGGGGTAAAGAATCCACCTGCAATGGAGGAGACCTGGTTTGATCCCTGGGTTGGGAAGATGCCCTGAAGAAGGGGATGGAAACCCACTCCAGTATTCTTCCCTGGATTATCGCATAGACAGAAGAGCCTGGTGGCTACAGTCTATGGGGTCACAAAAAGTCAGACAGGACTTAGCAACTGAACAACAAAAAACCCTCCAAGCCCAAAATATTCACAGTTAGCTTCCTAGGAAGGGCCTATACCCATTTTTGATATTAGACTTCTTGGTGTTGGTTATTGTTTCAAACATCTATTTAGCCTTTAGATAGCTAAACCCAGTGTCAATTCTCAGTCTTCCTCTTGGCCAATAGGCAGCATTCTCCCTAGTGATGGAACTTCTTCTAGAAGTGTGTATTCTTTCACTTGGCTTCCTGGACACCCAGTTTACTGGGTGGGCCCCAGTTTTCTTCTATGATTACAAGGAGAGATGAGAAAGCCTTCTTAAGTGAGCAATTCAAAAAGTAGAGGAAAACAATAGAATGGGAAAGACTAGAGATCTTCTAAGAAAATTAGAGATACCAAGGAAACATTTCATGCAAAGATGGACACAATAAAGTATAGAAATGGTATGGCCCTAACAGAAGCAGGAGATATTGAGAGGTGGCAAGAATACACAGAAGAACTGTACAAAAATCATGATGGTGTGGTCACTCACCTAGAGCTAGACATCCTGGAGTATGAAGTCAAGTGGGCCCTAGGAAGCATTACTATGAATGAAGCTAGGGGAAGTGATGAACTTTCAGCTGAGCTATTTCAAACCCTAAAAGATGATGCTGTTAAAGTGCTGCACTCAGTATGTCAGTTAATTTGGAAAACTCAGCAGTGGTCGAAGGACTGGAAGAGGTCAATTTTCATTCCAATTCAAAGAAGGGCAATGCCAGATAATGTTCAAACTACCACACAATTGTGCTCATTTCACATGCTACCAAGGTAATGCTCAAAATCCTTCAAGATAGGCTTTAACAGTCCATGAACTGAGAAATTCCGGATGTACAAGCTGGATTTAGAAAAGGCAGAGGAACCAGAGATCAAATTGCCAACATCTGCTGTATCATAGAAAAAGGAAGGGAATTCCAGAAAAATATCTGTCTACTTCATTGGCTACACTAAAGCCTTTGACTGTGTGGATCACAACGAACTGTGGGAAAATTCTTAAAGAGCTGAGAATACCAAACCACCTGAAATGTCTCCTGAGAAACCTGCATGGGGAACAAAAAGCAACCTTACATGGAACAACAGACTGGTTCAAAATTGGAAAAGGAGTATGTTAAGGGTATATATTGTCACTCTACTTATTTAATGTCTATGTAGAGTATATCATGTGAAATGCTGGGCTGGATGAATCACAAGTTGGAATCAAGATTGCTGGGAGAAATATCAATAACCTCAGATATGCTGATGACACCACCCTTATGGCAGAAAGTGAAGAGGAACTAAAGAATCTCTTGATAAAGGTGAAAAAGAAGAGTGAAAGTGCTGGCTTAAAACTCAACTTTCAAAAAACTAAGATCATGGCATCTGGTCCCATCACTTCATGGCAAATAGACCAAGTAAAAATGGAAACAGTGACAGACTTTGTTTTCTTGGACTCCAAAATCACTGCAGACGCTGACTGCAGCCATGAAATTAAAAGACGCTTGCTCCTTGGAAGGAATGCTATGAGAAACTAGACAGCATATTAAAAAGCAGAAATATCACTTTGCAGGACAAAAGTCTGTATAGTTAAAATTATGGTTTTTCCAATAGTCACATATGGATGTGAAAGTTGGACTAAGAAGAAGGCTGAACGATGAAGAATTGATGCTTTCAAGCTGTTAGAGAAGTTAGGTATTAGAGAAGACTCTTGAGAGTCCCCGGGACAGAAAGATCAAACCAGTTAATCCTAAAGGAAATCAGCCCTAAATATTGGAAGGACTGACATTGAAGCTGAAGCTCCAATATTTTGGCTATCTTATAGGAAGAGTCAACTCATTGGAAAAGTATCTGATGCTGGGAAATATTGAAGGCAGCAGGAGAAGGTGGTGACAGAGGATGAGATGGTTGGATGGCATCATCGACTCAATGGACATGAGTTTGAGCAAAGTCTGGAAGATAATGAAGGACAAGGAAGCCTGGCATGCTGCAGTCCATGGGGTCACAAAGAGTCGGACATAACCAAGTGATTACTACGCACATCCGCGGTCTCTCAGGTTTGAAATGCCTCCAAGCTTGGTACTCAGCCTTACCGTGTCTCTCTGCTGATCTCATCTGCTCTCATGGCTTTAGACAGCATCTAAACCCCTTGACCACTATTACCCTCTGACGTGCGTCTTCAGCTGGGGTCTTGGCTGTGAATCAGTCGTGTCTTTTAGCATCACACGTGAATGTCTAATACACGTCTCAGCTTGTTCTTCTTCACAAACTTGCTCTATCCACACCCTTTCATCTCAGTTAATGGAAGCTGTTAGGCTGAAAACATTAGAAGCAGTCTTGGTCTTTTTACTTTCTATCGCCCCCACCTCGCATCCTTGGGCCAGTCCTGTGGCCTCTGCCTTGCAAACAGACCCCGCCATCCCTGGCCATCCTCAAGCCACCTCCATGCCCCCTCCACCCCCCGCCAGCGTCGTGCCCTCCTACATGGCCTTTCCTTTTGTTTCTGCCTCCCTGCCGTTGATCTGCCACACGGTAGCCAGTGCCATGTTGTTAACAAATAAGACAAGTGACACCGTCTCTGTCCTCAAAATTGCCTTCCCTTATCACTAAGGGTCAGTGTTCTCATGGGGACTTTCAAGGACTCAGAAGACCTGTCCTCCCCCACTATTCTCCTCTCCCTGCCTCACCATCCTGAGCTCGGAGGTGCGTCTCCACTGGGCTTTTGCACTTTCTGTGCCTACAAGCTGGAAGCATCTCTCCCCAATATGCACAGGGCCGGCTCCATTTCCATATTCTAGTCTTTCCTCAGACACCACCTTTCCAAAGAGGCTTCCCAACCCTCCTCCTTAACACTTATCCCCAGTGTGTGTTCCCCGGCTCCCTTTGCTATGGCGTGTTCACTCATCCCTCGTTTCATATCTAACATGCTATACATTTGACTCATTCTTATGCTTGCTACCAGGCTCACGTCAGCCCCACCACGAGAATGGGGCCACCATGACAGAGGAGCTTTGGAACGCTTTGCTCACAGCTGCAACCTCAGCACCTAGAATTGTCCTGGACACCTGGTTCTCAGTAGAAATTCAAGACATTTTCTTTAAACAAATGAATGCCTTAGAGTAAAGTGGCATGAGTGATACAGTTTTGTTCAGTGAATTCTAGATGAGAATTTGTAAAGATCTCCAATGAGGGTGACACAGTGTAACGGGTGTGATGTAAACCCCCAGCTTAGGGTACAGTTATTGCCATCTCACCCTCACCTCCTCTTACTCATCTTATTTTTCTACCAAATCCTCTGCCAACCACCAGCTCTATTAGTGGGAAAGTCAGTGTTTCCCTTCTGAAGCTCTCCTTTTCTTCCCATCTATATTATCAGAAGCTAAAGATCTCTCTAAAAACAAAAAAATTTAGCTGCATGCAAAAACCTGCTGAGAGAGAATTGGCCTCACACAAGACCCATCACACTTGCTCTCACCTCCCCTACTTGACACTATCATTCTTAAACCCTATTTTAAGGCTCTGTGACAGGTAACAATTGTTCGCTGCTTCTGAATTGTCATTTTCTGTCTTCATTCCAACAGGAACCTCCATAGTGATCTCCATTAGGTACCCTGCTTATGACCTGGTAGTTAAAAACTTCAACAATGCTCTTGGAAGTTCAAATGTTCCACTGGGGTTTCAGCCTGAAGCCCTCTGACACTGACCTAAAGGTCAGTCCTTAGCCTCAAAGAAACCACAGGTTCTTACACTTGTTCTATGCCTGTATTCCACTAAGGTAACTGAATTTCAGAGCATCTATTTTGCTTTCTGTCACTGAGCTCTGGAACACAGAACCCTAGTCTACCTTGATAGTATCCTAATCTTTGGAGAAATAATGTAAAGTAACATACAACCCTTTTCACCCAAAGGCTGGCCTTCTTATGCAGTTCACACGCTATCTTTGATCAATTCTACATCAGGATGGAGACAACTTTAACTCTCAAAAGCAAACACAGTTCTGGTTGTCATCCTAACCGTGGGAGTATTCGCACCCTCATTCACAGACCCTTCCTATGACTTGCTCACCATACACCAAATCACTTGTCAATATTCAAATTATATAACATTGTCAGCATTTTGGGGAGCATTTAAGATAATCAGAAACATTATTAAATAAGATTTTGAATTTTATTCTAAAGAATATAATTAGATTTACGTTTTAGGAAAATAGCACTGGCTCTGGAAAAAAAAGAACATGCTTTAGAAGAGCTGGGGTAAAAGGGCCAGCAGCACAGATAGGTATGACTAGAGCTCGGGCAAGGTTGGCAGTAGTGGACACAGAAAGAAGCAAAAAGAATCAAAATATGCTTTGGAGATTAACAGGAATGGGCTGGATGTGAGGGAGGGGAGTATAAAGTATGGAGGATGACATCATGATTCTTCCATGAACAACTGCCTGGGTGGCATTTCTCTCTTTCCTCCACCTTTCTATACTTATAGTTACCGATACCTGTATCTACCTATCTATTACCTATCTAAGATCTATCTATATCTATCTGTGCAATATATGTATTTGGTAAAAGATATTGTTTGGAAAGTCATATTTGGTTGTGAAAGATAATCACACCTTCATTTTGAAGGTCTTTATGCTGAGAATTCTGTGAGACATTCAAGAGGAAGTGTCACTGGAGCAGTTGGGTGTGCATGTCTGGCACTCAGAAAGAAGATCCGAGCTAAAGAAAGGTTTGTGAGATTTTGGCACTGAGGAGGTGTCTTAGTCTAAGCAAAAATTATTAAGCAAGGGAAAGAGAAAGGCTCAGAATATGGGCCCAAGAAACTCTAATACGTGGGATAGGATACACAGAAGGCTTGACTAAGAAAACCGCTGCCGTCTCCATCAGGATGAGCCTTAGGCTGAATTTCAGGGTTGCAAGGGAGTTTGAAAGAAGCTCTTGAATTTAAGGAAACTGTCAGAAAGAACATTTACATCCCTCACTACAGTCCATGTCACTTCAGTGCTTGCTTGAAATGCAAACTCAGAGTGCCCAGACCTTCTGAATCAAACTCTGGATTTTAATGTGAAGCTCTTGCAATTTGTGAGACGTTAATGTGCTTGGAGCTCTCGCGCAGATCCCCATTTCTCAACACTGGTTGCACATTACATTCACCAGGGGATATTCTAAAACTGCAAATATCTAAGTCACAACCTGAAGAGATTAATCAGAATCTCTGTGGGTGTAGGTTGTGGGGAGGTGAGACTCAGATATCAGTAATATTTGAAGTTTCCCAGATGAATTCAATATGCAGTCAGGCTTGAGGACAACTGGTATAAACATGAGCAAAC
This sequence comes from Muntiacus reevesi, assembly GCF_963930625.1. Classification (NCBI taxonomy): domain Eukaryota; kingdom Metazoa; phylum Chordata; class Mammalia; order Artiodactyla; family Cervidae; genus Muntiacus; species Muntiacus reevesi. The sequence continues at coordinate 2,774,151 of NC_089263.1, forward strand.
TTAATGGAAGTGTGATGAGAAAGCACCTTTAGAGGAAATACATTTACCCTACAACTTTCATGTGCAAGAAACAATCCACTGCTGTGTTCTGAGAGCGCCCACTCCGCTGCGGCCCACTTGAGTTGGTAGACTGCGTTGTCCCCATCCTGCCTGGGAGCTTCTGTCTCTATGTGTGTGTCTATATCATTTGCACCAGCTCAAACGAGCATATCCTGTATGATTCCAGTTTTATTAGATCCTAAAACCAAATTTAGAGCCTAAAGTAATCGATGATGACAAAAATCAGAAAGTAGTTTTCACTGGTGTGGATAGGGGGAGTTGACTGAATTTACAAGGACAAATTCTGGGATATTGGAAATATTTTATATCTTCACAGAATGGAATATTTAGTCTGTATAATTTACTATATGTAAACTATGTTGTTGTTTTAGTCATTAAGTCATGTCTCACCTCAGTAAAAAATATAACTATGGGAAAAAAATGCTGGGACAACTGCACAATCAAATGGAGGCTTTAATAAACCAGGATACATTTCACAAGAACCTAAGAACTTAAAGAAAATAAAACCATAAAATGGCTAATAGAAAACATAGCAAAATCCATTGCAACTTTAGAACAGGGAAGGCCCTTCCAAGGCTTATTTAAATCCACAAGTCAAAAAGAAAAAAAGGTCATATCTTTGGTTGAGCTTTTTTCTCTGCTTAGAATTCCAGATTGTGCTTTATAATTCCAGAATGCTTAGTTTGCTTTAAGATCTAACAGACTGTGGATCATAAACATGTTATTATACTGAAAGGCGGCCAGAAGTGGTTCAAATAATGGCTATGGGCAAATGTGTGTGTTGTGGGTGGGGGGTTAGTGTGTGTGGAAGTGCTAAAGGTAAAAGGCTGGAAATGAGTTGCTCAATAATTCTCATGAACTGGAAACTCGATACCTCACAGGAGGCGTGGTCAAGTTCAAAATCCTGGAGGTAAATACTGCAGAGTGAGTAGACAGAACATGGTCAGGAGACATTGGCCAGGGATGAGAGTGTGCATGGAGTGGAGACACAGCCCGCTGCTTCCTGAACAGAGTGGTAAGGCCAGAAACACCTGATTTTGCTTGGCTTCATAGTGATCTAAAATATCTTCAATGAAGAATATGATTCTTTAAGCTATCAAATGGGAAAAAAGACAACCCCAGTGTTGGTGGGTAGAGATAAACATGCTCTTAAATGTTTGCCTGGTTTAGGAATATCATCTGATGCCATCATCTGAATAATGCGATTAGTGATCATTGTTAAAAATCTAAGAAAATTTGCTTATGCTTGACCCAGCAATTTCATTTCTAGAAATTTATTGTAAGCATTTAGAAGGACATCTGCAAGGACTTAGCAAGAAGGATATATTTCAACATTGCTTATAATATCAATAAATTGGAAATGACTTGATAGGTTAAATAAAACATGATATCTCTATATAACAAATGCTAAAAGGGTCATTAATATACCCTATGTGATTATTGACAACGGATTCATGCTTATGATTAAGTGAAACAAAGAATCTACATCAGTATACACAGCATGATCTCAAGTACCTGTTCACACATATACACACACACATCCAGAAGGCTACAGGCCAGCGCTATTTGGATGACTGTCCTGGGTGGTTGGAATATAGGTTTATGGGTGATCCTATTTATTTCTAGTATGCTCTTCAAGAGCCAAATGTATTTCTTGTGTAATTTTTTTTTTAATTAATAGATTCATACTCCACACCAGGGAAAGTAGATAAACTATATGAATATGAATTAGTCATCAGGAAGAAATACATGACAACTCTTATAACTGAATCATAAGTTTGGCTCTGAGCTCCCAGGCAGCCAAATCATAAAGGGAAACACTCGACTTTTTAAATTCTCATTTCCATAAAGATTAAATATATCATCTCCAAGGGAAGGAAAGCTCTAAATGGAGTCTCTTACATGAGGCATTTTTCATATCTGTTTTGTATCTCTATTTTTGACTCCATCTGTTTGTCTGCCTTTTGAGTAAGAGGGATATGATTATAGGTTTTTGTTGTTTTAATTTTTTTTAAACAGAATCTATTCTAAATTTTTAAACTCACATGTAATATAACAAGTTGTCAACATTTTCACATATATTTGTTACAAGATTAACTAACAGAAATTTTATCTCAGTAACCAGAAAACACAAGCTATTTTTAATTTATTTTGTTTTGACTTTTTCATTACAATGCTTCTTGCCTTTCTGTTTCCTCTGTTCCTATTTTAATGATATTGGCAGTATGAACTAATTCAGTCTCCTGAAAATTGGTTTGCAGGGTGATGTAAACAGTTAAGTCTATTTCCTACTTTTAAAAAGCAGACTTGACCTGGATGGCAATCTTTTTGGCATCTGTTTTCATTCTTTTCAGTTCAACTGGAAGCTTCATAAAATGTTAAATATTTTAGTTATTTTGGTTTAGATTTTTCTAGTTTGGTAGAGAATTTTAACTGAATTCATAATCAGCTATTTATCTATAGCCATTTAACTGGGAAATGGCAAATAGTTGTTTAACTCTAGGTTTCTCCTTTTGCCTTTGCATTTACGATAACTCAGCACTTGACCAGAATCAGGTTATCTTCCCATTTCCTCCTATCCCAACTTGGTTTTCCCCCAAGGACACTTGTTATAAATAGTGATTCATTAAAGGCAGTGGTCACCTGCTCTGCCTGGCACATTGTTCACAAGTTTGCAAACTACTTTCACCTCAGTTCAGTTCAGTTCAGTCGCTCAGTCGTGTCCAACTCTTTGCAACTGCATGGATTGCAGTACGCCAAGCCTCCCTGTCCATCACCAACTCAAACCACCCTTACCTGAGTATCCCCAGATGTCACTGTGAGAGCCTTCCATGTCTGTTCATGATTCTAAATTATGTCTTTGTCTTTAAAAACGGCAGTAGTGGTTTTTAAAGGAGTCTAGCAATGAGGAAATTCTAACAACAGAATGAACTCATATCCCCATCTTTAGGTCTCTTCCTCCTGGATTAATTTTTCTCCCCAGGCCCCCAATAAAATGCAGCAAGAATAAAATAAAACAGGAATCCTGCTAATACTCATGTAAATGTAAACCTGCTCTACAGATATCTGTGCATTTCTGTAAGACATAATAAATGCTGTATACAAATACTTTTGGACACAGATAAAATAAATGCTTAACTATATACATTTTTGCGAGGGCAAACTCTAGTTTAACTATGACAAATAATAGCTTTTAAACAAAAAAAATATAAAAGGAAATTGGAAGGTACACTTATTTCCCTAGGCCCCAGCCAATTAGCTTCTTGCTTCTTGGGATAAGGAATCTAACAGGTTCCTCCAGCCTTCTCTTCCCTGCTCTAGTGCACCCAGAGAAGGTACACACTATGAAATATCAGTCCACATTTCTCAGAGAAGTGCCAGGGAGGAGGCAGAGCTCATAAGCAAAGTGGTGAGGACACGTAAGAGAGCCAGGTATTGAGTGGGCAGGCTCCTGGGCCAGGTCGGACAGAGGAACAGGAAAGCAGCCGCAGGGCAGGGTCAGATCCCACTAGGAGGCTGTCAGAGATGAACAGGAGGCTAGGACGGGTGGGAGGGCACACGAAGGGGCCAGAGAGGAACCAGGAAATGATCACAAGAGGGAGACTCAGAGTGAAGTTTTCAGAGACTGAGAGGTGAGATCTTTCACCTTTTTGTTATATCTGATGCACTTCTACAGGCCAGGCATGAAAACTTACAGGGGGTATTTGTTGTGATTTCCACAGCAAAATACTGCAGAATAGGGGTCTAAACAACAGATTTTTCCTCACTGTCTGTGGGCTGGAAGCCCAAGGTGTCAGCAGGGTTGTTTTCTCCTGAGGCCCATGTCCTTGGCTTGTATACGATCATCTTCCCAGGTCCCCATGTGGTCTTTCCCCTGTGAGTGTCTGTGTCCTAATCTCCTCTTCCTGTAGGACACCAGGCAAGTTGGATAAGGCCTACCCTCATGACCTCATTCTAGCATAGTTACCTCTTTAAAGACCCTGTCTACAAATGCAGTCACAATCCCAGTTACTAGGGATTAGGGTTTCAACACATGGATTACAAGCAGCAATTCTACCTTAACATGAGAAAGGCCCTTAACAAATAGAAATAAATTATAAAATGTCAGGAAAGCCCACAAATTCCACCATGCTTTCTTGAGCCTGCTTGACCCCCATAGGCAGCAGTAGAGAAAACCTCATGAAAATGTTCAAGGAGAAGAGGAGTGGTATGCCGTTCTAATGGCCAGGCTGTTTGCACGACAGAAAAGTCAGACACCAACATGCAAAAAGAGGACTTTTAGCTTCCCTGCAAAATTGCCCAGACTTGGCCACGTTTCTAGACATTGCCTTTCTTAGACATCACACCAAACAGCTTTTCTAGACACAACTGCAAGTTTTTCTGTTTCTAAGAGGATGCAGAGCTGAATCTGATTGGTCAACCCATGAAAACGTTTTTCCCAAACTGTCTGCAGCACAGCATGGTCAGCACCCTGACATGATCCTGTGGATCCAAGCCGCCCCTCCTCATACACAGGAGCTCTGTTCCTTCACCACATGTGGGACCTGGGGGTAGTGGTCTGTATTCAATGAAATCTGGTTTACTGAGAAAGTTAATGCCTTGCTCATCTAATGATTCTTGGCAGGCATTTGAAATTTTGAAGATCACTTATAAAGATAGTAGGATACGGCCAACGTTTCTTCCTGGAAAACTTAAGGTCCATGATGTTAGCACACCGCGGGGAGGGGAGGTCCTGCCCAGTAACTGGTGGGCAGGTCACTGTTCCGGTCATCTGAAACAGCACATCCATAGCAGTTGTTAAAACCTTCCGAATGTTTGCACTTTGGTTAGGTCAAAGCCTAACCACTCCCAGCCCTTGTGCCCCTGCCCCTTAGTTCCTGTCTGCCTCAGCTGGGCTCCACCCCACGAGCCCAGGTGGTGGTTAGCACCCCACACAGCAGACGGCATCCAGGGCGAGCTCTAACTTGTGCCGTGATCAAAGTTCACTGCGATGGGTGAAGCCAGAGTCCTGTGGGCTAGCTATTGTGAAAATCACTCTTTTCTGTAGGCACTTCGTTCAGTGGGTCTTGCTTAAGGAAACGGAAGTAAATTGGCAAAAAGGTGCACATTTAATTCAACAGAAGATTACAGTTTACCTTCTTGGTTCAACATGTTACCAGTTAATTAGGGAAGCACTAATATGAATGAAACCTGGTCTCTGAACTCAAGGTGCATACAGTCTTTAGGAGCTGCAGTCACTAAAGCTGGCAGATTTGAGATTCCATAAAATTTATCTTCTTAGATTATTCTGATTATTATCTTCCTACTTAGGTTGATCTATTCAGGCTTATGGGCCTGTTTCACCTGTCTATTCTCTGCAAGTGCCTCCTTTTTGCCCCTCCCCTCCTGTGCAAAAAGGCAATGAAAGTTAATGGTCTGATGACGGCTTGTTACAATCTGATCAGAGCACACCCAGAAGGGGACACAGAGTTCTGTCGGCACCTGCACTGCCTGGCTTGCAGCAAGCACAAAATGCTGCCGTGTAATGTTTAGTTTCAGTCTATCAGTCCCTGTAAACACTGGCGAGTCAAGGTCTGTGTGAGCTTGGCAAGTGGTATCCATGACAACAGTACCTACTGCAGGGTATTTAGCATATGGGAAACAAGAAAGATCACCCACTCCTTTTTTTCAAGCGATCGTATGATGAATAATTGAACATTTAGCAAATTGAAACACTTATTTTATTCTAGCCAATACCACTTTTGGTTTTTAACCTGTATTTCATTATTCAAAAACCAGGCAAAACAAAGAAAGGGACAGAGAAAGGAAGGTAGGAAGAAAAATAAAAGGAAGGAAGGTAGGGAGAAGGAAAGAAAATTAACTTGGTTTTAGTTTAAGATATTTGCAAAGACGTTTTCTTTTTCTTTTTTTATTTTTACTAGGCTCTAGGAGATGGGATGGGAAATATATTTGCAAGCTATGCTTCACCAGGGAGATGTCCATTCAATGACTTTTTTCTGAAGGAATATACAATAAAGATGGTCTTGGTGAATTTATGATGACTCCAACCCATAGAAAGCAGTGGAAAATATTAAACATATGAAGTAAATCCCAAGATATTATAGTCTCATGAAGACACATGATTGAATCATTTACTGGGGTTTCTTACATATTCCTGAAACTTGCCTGTATTTCTTACCTACCCCTGCTTCTTACGTGAACACCTGCTGTGATAAACATTTGGAATCCATGTATAAGAAAGAAGGCAAGAAAGATGAGATAGACAGCAATGTGACTGTGTGATGTCCAGCAACTTTAACATATGATGCCAATTAAATTAATCATCAAATTCTCATGTATCAGAAATGACTGTATTCTCTCATGTCATCCTTTTGTGCATAAAAAGAACAATGAGAGAACTCCAGAATGTTCAAAACATTTCACACAAGCTTCATCTAGCTTTTTGCATAGCCTGTGGGTTCTCAGTTCCCTGACCAAGGATCAAACCTGAGCCCCTGCAGTGGGAGCACTGTCTTAACCACTGGACTCCCAGGAAAGTCCTGGATTTAACTAGATTTTACCCTCCATCAGAAGGCAGACAGAATGAAAGCTACAAACATAGAAAACTAATCAAACTGATCACATGGACCACAGCCTTGTCTAACTCAATAGGGCCACTCAAGATGCACGGGTCATGGTGGAGAGTTCTGATAAAATGTGGTCCACTGGAGAAGGGAACAGCAAACCACTTCAGTATTCTTGCCTTGAGAACCCCATGAACAGTATGAAAAGACCAAAAGATATGACACTGTAACATGAACTCCGTAGGTCTGTGAAAGTGAAAAGTGAAAGTATACCCAACATGCCACAGAAAATGAGAGGGTTGGATGGCATCACCGACTCAATGGACATGAGTTTGAGCAAGCTCCGGGAGTTGGTGAAGGGCAGGAAACCCTGGCATGTTGCAGTCCATGGGGTCACAAAGAGTGGGACACAGCTGGGTGACTGAACTGAACTGAACTACCCTCCTAAATAATCTTCTCTATAGAGATGCTGCCTCAATCAGCAGAAAATGTTAAAAAAATAAAAGAAAAATATACATCCCCTGTGACTTCCAGGACACCATGTCGTCCAGAGACCCCTCTTACCTTCTGACCATACTGCCCAGCCTCTCCTGTTTGTTTATATTCCTCCATTTCCCCTATATTTTGGTGTCCCCACCAGGTTCTGTTTCAAGCCCTTTTTCCTTCTGGCTATGACACACATGTTTTCGTTCCCTAGAGGTGTACATTACCAATACATATATATTACCAGAAATCTTCATTTCCAACACTACTGGTTTCCCTTACTAGTGCTTTCTTTTATTGCATTATAAATTGTTTTTCCTATAGTAACTCACTGGGGAAAGAGTACTAACCATGCCAAAAATGTTAGAGTAAATAATTAAAAACAACTACAATTTTAGTATGCTTTGTTCTGTACATTATTTAATGCTAAATTGCAGTGAAAATGCTGAGGAAGTATTGAATTTGTGTATCCAGCAAGCACAGGAATTCTCTTTGATGATGGAGATGCAATAAAAATAAAATCAACAGTCATAACATTATTGTAAATGACCTACACTGAGCCCTGAAGACATTCTATCTAATTGTCATTTGGAAGCATGCATTCTTTTATTATTTCTGCAATTGGCCATGACTAATAAATACTGTTACAGATTGTGTTTCCTGAATCTAATAAATTTTCAAAATTATTCTGTTTTAATTGTTTTCACTTCTAAAAGACTTTATTAAAAATATACTCTGGAGTTTTAGAGATCTTGAAATTAATACAGGTTTTGTAGATGTCTATCTGAGGCATGATTATTTCATTTATGTCTGATTTTTTGACCTGACCCTCCCTTGAACATGGGCCAGCCTGAGGTCAAATGGCACTTTACTCTAAGAGCCCCCTGTACCAGAGAAGCTCATCAGCTTTCTGAAGTTACCATTTAGTCTTTCCATTTGTCGTTTGTCCTGGAATTACCTGTAAAGTTCAGTAATCCATTGTTTCTAAAAACATTTACTGTGTCCCTGTTATGTGTAAAGCATATTAGTAACATTAGGATGAAAGATGCATGGTTAGTCCCTGCCTTCAAAGAGTTCCCATCTGGTGTAAATGTAATATAATCACTATATGTAAAATAGATAGTCAATGGGAATTTGCTATAGGACTCAGGGAACTCAAACTGGGGCTCTGTAACAAACTAGAGGGATGGGATGGGGAGGGAGATGGGAGGGAGGTTCAAGAGGGAGGGGCATATGTATTCTTATGGATGATTCATGTTGATAATTGGCAGAAACCAACAGAATTCTATAAAGCAATTATTCACCAATTAAAAAATAAATTTAAAATTTAAAAAAAAATGTGAACTGGATGGAGTCACGCATTCTAATTTTTGAACATTCTAACTGAACGTGCTCAGCAAAGAGGAAGATTTCTAATTGGCCTTGGGAAGGAGCAGGATCAAGAAAGGCTTTCAGAAATTCATTGGGTACTTATCATGCACTAGATCTGCTCTAAATACTTTCTATAAATATATGTTTATAAATATGTCATATATTTATATATGTCTTATAAATATAAAGTCATTTATATTTATATATATGTCTTATAATATAAATATAAGACATATAAATATGAGACATATAAGACATATAAATATATGCCTTGGTGTTTATGCTTCAAACTCCATGAATTTTCACTTATTATTGCTATCATCATACTATTTAAAAAATGAAAATCTGTGGAGAGATTTAAGCAACTTGCCACAAACTTAGATTATAGAAAGCCATGTGAAACCTATTTAAACAAGAACAGCCTGGCTGGAGAGCTTTCACCCAGCCCTCTGGACTCCTGGATCAGGATCAGACTTATTCTTGAGGAGCTCATTCAGCACTTACTGCCTAAAAATTTTACTTAACATTTTGAACACGTTCATGTGTCCACAGACACCTTATAAGCATTCAGGGCAGAAGCCCTTAAGGCCAGCAAAATGGCAAGGTATGAATTTAGAATTTATAAATGAGTGAATTGAGGTTAGGCCAAATGCCCTGAGGATCAGAAAGCTTTAAATGCACCTCGGTCCGTACCAAACTCACAGGCCAATCCTAGCTGGATTGAAAAACAGTGGGGTCATATTTCCCAGCACCAAGTGGCAGAAGAAAGAACACTGGCCTCAACTTCTGAGACTGTTCTAATCATGGCTTTTTCTCATTCCCTCATGGTTTTCTGGACTCAGAATCTAACCATTTGATCTTTCTGCACCTTGGATTTCACCTCTGCAAAATTGTGGACTACTTACACCTTACTGTTTGGGCATAAGATTAGACAATTTATGGAACTGCTACAATATTGTAAACTAATTAGCCTCCAACTAATAAAAATAAATGAAAAAAGAAAAAAACCCACAAAAAAAAAAACCCACCAAAAAAACAAAGTACTAGGAGAAAATGTAATCATTAATGATGTTTGTGCAAAAAATGTACACATCTGAGATGGAAACGGGATCATCTTACTGATCTTGTTTCCTCCCCACAGGAGAGATTTGCACTTGGCATCAAGGGGCCCACACAGGCCTTGTTTTTCCTCCCACTACACTCGCTGCACCTTTGCAGGTGCTTTCTGCTGATGCCTCTTCATCTGCACTCCCAGGCTCAGTCCTGGGGCCTCCTTTTTTCTCTCTTTGTGATCTCACCCCGTATTCAGGTGCTCCGTGCCATACAGGGGCTACTGACTCTCAAAATTATGTTGTCAGTTAAGCCCTCTCTCCTAAACTACAGATCCAGTATCCAGGGTGATAGTTTAAAAAGAAAAGAAAAAAAAAAAAAAGGTCATGTGACTGATCGGTGGACAAGTTCCAAGATGTAACACAGACAACAGCACCATATTTAGAAATCTTGAAATACAGGAAAGTAAGGATGTATCTGCAAAGCTACTAACAAGTTCTTGTACAGGCCAGACTCCTGGTTCCAAGACTTGTTTCCTATGATTTCTTCTTGCACTGTGTATCCAGGAACAGTCTCCAATTCATTCTCATTAGGAGAGCAGAGGGACTTTTTTTTTTTTTTTTTGAGAAGAAACAAATAAACAGGAGAATTTTCTCTATTTTAAAGATGTATTTAACTTTTTGCACACCAAAGGGAACCATAAACAAAATGAAAGGACAATGTACAGAATGGGACAGTTTATTTGCAAATGATGTGACTGACAGGGGATTAATTTTCAAAATACACAAATAGCTCAATATTTAAAAAACGAATGACCCAATCAACACTGGGCAAAGGATCTAAACAGACATGTCTCCAAAGAAGCCATATGAGGCCAATAGGCACATGAAAAAATGCTCAACATTGATAATTATTAGAGAAATGCAAATCAGAACAAGAATGGCCATCATTAAAGTAAAAAAAAAAATCTACAAATAATAAATGCTGGAGAGGGTGTGGAGAAAAGAGAACTCTCTAACACTGTTGATGGAAATGTGAATTGGTGCATCCCCTATGAAGAACAGAATGGGGGATCTTTTAAAAAACTAAAAATAGAGTTGTCATATGTGTGCTCACTCAGTTGTGTCTGAGTCGTGCAACCCATGGCTGTAGCCCACCGAGTTCCTCTGTCCATGGTATTATCCAGGCAAGGACACTGCAATGGATTGCCGCTTCTCCTCCAGGTGTCTTCCCAACCCACTTCTCCCACATCCCTGCACTGGCTGGAGGATTCTTTACCCTGAGCCACCTGGGAAGTCCATGTGAGTTATCATATGATCTTGCAATCCCACTCCTGGTATATATCTGGAGCAAGCTATAATTTGAATAGATACATGCACCCCAATATTCATTGCAGCACTGTTTACAACAGTCAAGACATGAAATGAACCTAAATGTCCATCAACTGATGAATGGGTAAAGAAGATACATATACAATGGAAAATTACTCAACCATAAAAAAGTATGAAATAAGGCCATTTCAGCAACATGGATGGACCTAGAGATTATCATACTAAGTGAAGTAAGCCAGACAAAGACAAATATCAATATATGATATTGCTTATACATGGAATCTTAAAAAAGATAAAAATAAACTTATTCACAAAACACAAATAGACTCACAGGCATAGAAGAGAAGCATATTCTTACCAAAGGGACCAAGAGAGGCAGGGATAAATCAGGAGTTTGGGATTAACATATATACCCTACTATATATAAAATAAATTATCAACAAAGACCTCCTGTATAGTACAGGTAACTATACTTAATATTTTGTAATAACCTATAAGGAAAAATAATCTTAGAAAGATTATATATATAAATACCACCCCCACACACACACACATATATATACATACATTGCTGTTGTTCAATCATTGTGTCTCTGTGACCCCACGGATCGCAGCACGCCAGGCTTCCCTGTCCCTCACCATCTCCTGGAGCTTGCTCAAACTCATGTCCATTGAGTCAGTGATGCCACCCAAACATCTCATCCTCTGTCACTCTCTCCTCCTCCTGCCTACAATCTTTCCCAGCATCAGGGTCTTTTCAAATAAGTGGGATCTTCGCATCAGGTGGCCATAGTATTGGAGCTTCAGCTTCAGAATCAGTCCTTCCAATGAATATTCAGGGTTGATTTCCTTCAGGATGGACTGGTTTAATCTCCTTAATGTCCAAGGGACTCTCAAGAGTCTTCTCCAGCACCACAGTTCAAAGGCATCAATTCTTCAGCGCTCAGCCTTCTTTATGGCCCAACTCATATGTATGTATGTGTATGTATAGCTGAATCACTGTCCTGTACCCCTGAATCTAACACATGTAAATCATGTAAATCAACTATATTTCAATTAAAAAAAAGATTTAGTTCTACTTGAGCAACATAATCATTTTCTTGATCCCCAGGGTATTTTGTCTTCTTACAAATATTTGAAGTTCATTTAACCATGATGATAAAATCCATTTGATGTGAGAGAGACCAAGCCCCCATATTCAAATGCTTTTTAGAACATTTGTATTTAATCTAATCGAATTTAATCTAATTTAAAAATGAAAAACATAAATAGCTGATAGTGGATGTTCCTATTTCCATGAAAGGAAGATACTTAGAAGGTTCAAGGTACTAAATATTGTGGTCACCCCAAGGGAAGGGACACATGATAGGAGGAAGAAAATGACAGGTAAGGGTTTTAGCTTAGACGATATCATGCAGTCATCCTTGGTTATGTTCAGCAAAAGGAAATTTTACAGGCTTTGCTTGGGAACACAGTAGAGGAAGCACTGAATCATAGACATGCCCCGTGTCTGTTCTTCAAGGCCCCTGCCAGTGGCTGAGCCTCCCCAGGGGAACATGGCTCTGGGCACAGTGGAACAAGGGACCTTGCCAGAGACCAAATGTTTGTACCCACCCAAAATTCACATTAAATTCTAATGTTCAATATGATGATATTTAGAAGTGGGCTCTTTGGGAAATGTCCAAGTCGTGAAGGTAGAGCCCTTCTAAATGGAATTATAAAGGAGACCTCAGGGAACTAGCTGGCCCTTTCTGTCTTGTGAAGGCCCAGCCAGAAGAAAACTGTCTATGAACCTGGAAGGAAGCAGGTCCTTACCAGACACTGAACTTGTCAGCATCTTGATCTCGGCCTCCCAGCTTCTATAACTATAAGAAAAGAACTCCTGTTGTTTCTAAGCTATCCTGCCTGTGGTCTTCTTCACAGCAGCCTGAATGGACTGCTTCTCCCTTTTGCAAGCCCATTGCTGTTCCCTGTTACTGTGTCCATTCTTTTAATTTGGCATTTTTTTATAGTAAGAGGCCTAGTTAGGCCACCTATTGATTATTATTGATCTTAAAATTGATTAATTCTATGATCAAATGATAAGAGTTCGGTGAACTCCTTCAGCTTATCCAGATTATAGCATAGAGAAGGAACATTTGTATAAATACAATTGACTCTATGTTGAGTGAATTTCTCACCTAATTTTCCACTTTTTCAGTTGGCTATTTTATCAAAAATAATTTCCACTTTATGCCTAGTCTAAACACTCATGACACTACCTGTCTACTTATAAAAATACTGCTAATTCTCCATGTCATCTTTGGCCAAGTACACATATGGGCACATAAAACAGACTGAATTGAAGGGTCTGAAAAGAAAGTGCTTACTGAAAAATTGCTTTCCCTAATTCCTTCCTCAGATCAACAATGTATTTACTCAGGTGCTAACAAAAATAGCAAAGATCATGATATATTCTGATTATAATTTGATGGATTAACAAAAAAAAAATTTTCATTTAAGAGTATACCATAAACGTCAACTCCCCCCAGTTCAGAGGTTAGATACCAACTTGAATGGAAGCAGTCACACACAGAAGATAGATCAAGAAATACACATTTTCCCAAAGCTTTTTCATGCTGTCTGAAATGAGTATCTTCCTCATTTACACCAAAATATTGTTATTCTCATGTCTTACAGTAATTTCAAGTCCATAAATAACTTTGCCTATTAAATCTTAACATGCTAGAGAACTGTGTATTTGTCTGTGATTATCAGTTCACCAGACTATGAAATTCACTTATTCTGTATTTGATAAAATGGTCTAGAGGAACTGAAATTATCTCATGTTGTTAACAGAAGGGGCAGCTTAAATCCATAAACAACTTGTTAGCACAGGTTTCAAACCTTTAAATATTCATTTGGTATGACTCATGTTCAAGGCCTTACTTCTTTCTACATTCTTTCTAAATTTACAAAAACAGAACTGATTGGCTACTGGCGCCAACTTTATGCTCCGCTCTCTCTCTTCTCCTCCCTTGGTGATCAGTTTCTGCAGGCTGGGTAGGAAGAATATCCCCAACCCCTGATCTTGACCAAAAGTAAACAGTACTGTGGATGCATTCCAAGCTATTTGGAAACCTCACTCTAACATAAGGACCATTTTTCCTATTGGAGAGAACGCTGAGGAGCCACAGATGGTTCAGGAACACACAACTGGGCCAAGTTTTAACATTTCAGTGTTGCCACGTTGGGTTTTGTTTCCCAGTAATAATGCAGCCAAGAATCTTGAAACTCCTGCCCCTGGCAGAAAGCTGCTTCTCAGTGCTTCTTACTCAGGAGAACTAGTTTTCTGAGTATCCTTTTTTTTATTTTTTTCCATTAATACAACTGCCTCATAATATCTGTGGCCCAAAGGTGTCATGCTTCAATTTTAATTTGGGCTACTTATAACTCCTGGTAACACACATAATTGAAAAACATTGTAATTTTTATCAGTTTCTCACCTTTATGAGGGCCTCCCTGGTCGCTCAGCTGGTAAAGAATCCACCCGCAATGCAGGAGATCCCAGTTCGACCCTTGGATTGGGAAGATTCCTTGGAAAAGGCTAGGCTACCCTCTCCAGTATTCTTGGGCTTCCCTGGTGGCTCAGGTGATGAAGAATCCACCTGCAATGAGAGAGACCAGGGTTCGATCCCTGGATTGGGAAGATCTGTTGAAGGAGGGCATGGCAACTCACTCCACTGTTCTTGCCTGAAGAATCACCATGGACAGAGGAGCCTGGTGGGTTATAGTCCACAGGGTCGCAAAGAGTCAGACGTGACTGAGTGGTTATGAATGCACCTTTATGAAGTGGGGTGACATTACTGAGGCATCATTGCAAATGGAGTGATGGGCGATGTGATATTTCTTTTTTACATGAGTAGCAAAATAAGATCATGAACTGAAAAGCTCCATCATAAAAATTTTTCTTCTAAAAGTGATCACTGTCATTTACAAAAATCTAGTAAGTCACCTGAAATTGGATGTGGCCCATTTCTGTGTGTGTAGTGGGAGTTGGGAGGAGGCAAGAGGAAAAACCCAGAGGGTCCAGCAGCCCCTGTGTTGGAAGGGCTCAAAGCAAGCCTGGAGCCTGGTGGGACTCAAGCTCCTGCCTTCTTGAGGTAGATGATATGTTTTACGGTCGTGAACTGCAAAGGACTCTGGGTGGGAAGACTCATAACACGCTCAGCAGATGAGCTGCCGCGGCAAGAAGCTAAAGTGTGTTTATCTGCTTCTTCTTGAGAGCTTGTTTGGAGGTTCTAACAGGGGAGTGCAGCTACTCGTATACCCTTGACCGAAGACCGGTCCTCCTCTATCGAGGATAGTCGTCCTCTTCGACCGAGCGCGCAGCTTCGGGAGGGACGCACATGGAGCGGTGAGGGAGGAAGGGGACACCCGCCTAGCCAGCCGGATCAGCCGAAACAACCCTGGCGCTCAATGGGGTGACAGATGTCGCAACCAGATCGCCCTCACATCCTATCTTCTTCTTCTTGTGCCACATTCTCACCTGCTTCTGGAGCCTTTTCTTCCAAAGTGAACACAATCCCAGAAAACTAAAAATCAGGTCATAAGAAAAGTAATTTCTTAAAGGACCAAACTGCTGAAACTGCCTGGGTTTTCTGTCCCTGGCGTTTTCTCTCCTGCCTATCCCTAGCCCACTGTCATTAGGGGTGTTACACTATTCACTGGAAAGGATAAAACGCACCTCTCTTTTCCACTAAGCTGTCTTGTACACCCAGCTCCGTTGGTCCCGAGATTCTCTGTGGCTTCAGCTGGCTAGTGGTAGAGCACTAAATCTCACTGGAAAGACACGAAACTCCCTAGGTCATACTATTGTGCCAGCCTGGCTGGTCCCCAGGGAGGGAAGTACATGGACTACTTCTATCTGGAGCCCCCAGTCAAGTGAGTAGCTAGGGCAGAGGGATGGTGAAGTTCAAAGGAGTGACCTGACCTACCTCTGAATTTGTGCAAACATGTCTCTATCGTCCTTAAATCAACACCAGTTCTCCAGCCATTTAAGTCACTTTGCTCATTGCTTTGTCAGAGAAGTACTTCTGATGCCTTCCCAAACATGGAGGCAGTAAGCATTCTGAAAGCTAAGCCAGGATAAGTCTCAGTAGGATAAGGATAAGTCTCATGTCTGCTTGTGTGATGGTCTTCTGTGACAGGGAACTCTGCTTTTCCCTTCATGAAAAGTCTCCTCTGATTCTATCTTTGTGCCTCAGATAGAAAGGCATTAAAATAATCCAGGATACCTGATAGCCTTTCCACTCTATAGTACGCTCAGTCATAAATCTGTCTCTTGAAATAGTAACTCCAAGTTTGCAGATTTTCCCCATACATTCAGTGTTAAGACTTTGTCGGAAATATTTTTAAGTATCTCCTGTTCTAACTCTATTGTATTAACAAAGACCTGGAAAGGTGAGGGATATGGAGGGAAAAATAAGTGCATAATCAATGCCCAAACTTCTATAAAGACCATAATGAAATGAGTTGCTATTAAATGTGATAGTAATCAATTATTACAATGCTTTTTTCCAAGGAAGTTGGCAGTACCTGAATCCTGTTCCAGGTCAATTACTTGTACCTCCGTCATCAATAGCAAAAGTGAATGTGTGAAAATATATCCAGTGGAGCAGGGCAAATAGCACATGTTCCACAAATACAGACATCAGAAGGCCCACACTCAAGCCTTCTGTTGAGTGTAAATTCAGTCTAAACAATAGCCCAGAGCTGACTGCCCGGTGGCTGCTATGTAGAACCTCGTCACCACCGCAGGCCGATAAAGGGAAACCAGGTGAAGATGAGCGCCACTTGAGGACATGTGTGCCTTGATGCACTGGCGTCCCCAGGGCTGTGGTTCATTAAGAGACTTCCCCCCTTGGGCTCATGTGGAGAAGACGTAAGTCAGTTCATGTCAAAGGTGAATTTGTTGACTATGAATGGTGGAAGAATAGGGTTTTAGCTGGTGGTAACAGGAAGGCAGACACTATGCCTCTGACTGACTCCTGCACCCACTCAGACCGCTGCATGGAGCTCACATCTGGACTCACTTCTTCATGAGTCACTGCTGAAGAAATAAGGCAGTCCATGTCTCCTGGCCTCCATTTAGGAGTCCTAGGGGACACTGTTAATATGACTGACTTGGGGCTTTGCTTCAAGATGAAGAAGTGATGGCTCCGGGTGATTTTGATGCTTACTGCTGTATCCAGGGCTTCAGGCCTGCTGTCAGAGTTGGTGTGTAGCTGGTCCACAGTGAGGGTGCGCAGGTGCTGTGCAGAGAGCGCTTACCAGTGCTGGATCAGTATCTTCACCGCTTTACAGAGCAGACAAATCACATCACTGTTTCTCTGCTCTGGGATGAAGCAAGGGCTTTCCTGATGGCTCAGCAAGTAAAGAATCCACCTGCAATGCAAGAGACTCAGGTTTGATCCCTAGGCTGGCAAGATCGCCTAGAGAAGGAAATGGCAACCACTCCAGTATTCTTGACTGAAAAACACAGAGGAGCCTGTAGAGCTGTAGTCCAATGGGTCACAAAGAGTCGGACATGACTGAACAAGAACAACAATGGTAGATACAAAGGGAGAGAGGACCCAAAATAAATCTTTCTTCTTGCCTCCCTCCCTCCCTTCTTTCCTTTTTTTAACATAGGAAAACATTTTCATATTTCTTACTGTCTTTGGTGGAGACTTTAAGAGCACATTCAATGTGTGAAAGGTCTGGAAATGAGGCAGCAGCTTTGGGTCTCCCCTGCTATACATACTGGTTCCAAGAACACATCAGTGAACAATCTTGCACCTTCATTTTCTCCACTGCCCATAGTTGTAATCTGGCATTTTAAAAAATTTTAACATTATATTACCTCTTGGTTTGATCCACAGTTATCAAAAACTGAGTGTCTTTACCCTACCCAAACTTGATGAAAAATTTCATTTTACTAAAAAACTGTTTAAGCTAAAAGACTCCAAAACATGTCTCAAGTAACACTGTGACAGAAATTGGACTAGAACTCCAGATCTCCTGGCTTTCAATTCACTATCATGTACAGTTTTGCTGTATCGTGGAGCTTTATGTCTTTATCCATGCAAAGTTCAGCATTATAATTTTTTTAAAAAGACACTTTTCAAAGTTTATATACTAAGTACTTAATAATTTGTATAATTGTCTCAGTTTTTATAGATTATTCACCATATGGCTATGTAGCCAAACCAAACATTGCTAATCTCGTATTGGCTTCCTTTAGCTGCTGTAACACATTATCACAAAATTAGTGGCTTTAGGACAACTTGAATCTATTATCTTACAACTTGAATCTATTATCTTACAGCTCTGAAATGAAGTGTCAGCAGGGCTACCCGCCTTCTGCAGGCTCTAGGGAAGACTCCATTCCTCACCTTTTCCACTTTCTGGAGGTCACCACATTCCTTGGTTTATGGCCCTAAATCACTCAGACTTACCCTGCCATTATCATTTTCTTCTTTTACCCAGATGGCACTAGTGATAAAGTATCTGCCTGCCAACGTAAGAGACTCAAGAGACATGGATTCAATCCCTGGGTTGGCAAGATACCCTGGGTAGGAAATGGCAACCAACTCTAATATTATCACCTGGAAAATTCCATGGATGGAGGATCCTGGTAGGCTACAGTCCATGGGGTTACAAAGAGTCAGACATAACAACACACAGGCATGCGCGCGTATGCACACACACACACACCACAGTTTCTTTATCCATTTGTCTGTTGATGGATACTTAAGTAGCTTCTGTATATTGGATATTGTAAATAATTCAATGAACACTGAGGTGCATCTTTTCAAATTAATGTTCTTGTTTCTTTCATATATATAGCTAGGAATGGAATATAAACTGGGTCTTATGGTAGTTCTAATTTTTAGCGTTTTGAGAAACCTCCATACTGATTTCCACAGGGACCGCACCAATTTACATTCCCACCAACAGTGTATGAAGGTTCCCTTTCCTCCACAACCTTGCCAACATTTGTTATCTGTGCACTTTCTGATGATAGCCATTCTAACAAATGAAGTGATATCTCATTGTGGGGTTTTTTTGGCCATGCCATACAGTTTGTAGGATCTTAGTTCTTTGACTAAGAGTTGAACTCAGGCCACAAAAAATGAAAAAGCCAAGTCTTAATCACTGGACCACCAGAGAACTGCCACTCTCATTGTAGTTTTCATTTGCATTTCCCTGATGATTAGCATTGCTGAACATCTTTTCATGTGCCTGTTGGCCACTTGCATGTCCTGTTTGGGAAATGTTTATTCAGATCATCTGTTGTTGTTCAGTCACCCAGTCATGTTGGACTCTTTGTGATCCCATGAACTGCAGCACACCAGACCTCCTGGTCTCTTACCATCTGCTGAACTTTGCCCAAATTCATGTCCATCTCATTGGTGATGCCATCCAGCCATCTGATCCTCTGATGCCCTCTCCTCCTTCTGCCCTCAATCTTTCCCAGCATCAAAGACTTTTCCAATGAATCATCTGTTCTCATCAGATGACCAAAATACTGGAGTTTGAGCTTCAGTATCAGTCCTCCCAACACGTATTCAGGATTGATTTCCCTTAAGACTGATTGTTTGATCTTGCTGTCCAAGGGACTCTCAGGAGTCTTCTCCAGCACCACAGTTGGAAGACATCAATTCTTTGGTGCTCTGCCTTCTTTACAGTCCAGCTGTTACAACCATATGTGACCACTGGGAAGACCATAGCCTTGACTATATGAACCTTTGTTGGCAGAGTAATGTCCCTGCTTTTCAACACACTGTCTAGGTTTTTCATAGCTTTCCTGCCAAGAAGCAAGCATCTTCTGATTTCATGGCTGCAGTCACCATCTACAGTGATTTTAGAATCCAAGAAAATAAAGTCTGTCACTGTTTTCATTGGTTCCCCATTTATTTGCCATGAAGTGATGGGACTGGATGCCATGATCTTAGTTTCTTGAATGTTGAGTTTTAATATTTTGAATATTAACCCCTTATCCATCATTTCATTTGTAAATATTTTATCTCATTCTGTAGGTTGTCTTTTTGTTTTGTCTATGGTTTCCTTTGCTGTGCAAAAGCTTTTAATTTTATTTAGGTTCCATTTATTTATTTTTGTTTTTACTTCTTTTGCTTTAGAAGACAGATCCCCCCACCTCACCCCCACTAAATAGCATAAAGATTTATGTCAAAGAGTGTTTGCCTATGTTTTCCACCAGGAGTTTTATGGTATCTGGTCTTACATTTAGGTTTTTAACCCATTTTAAGTTTATTTTTTCATATGGGGCTAGAAAATGTCCTAATTTCACTCTTTTACATGTAGCTGTCCAGTTCTTCCAGCGTCACTTATTGAAGAGGCTGTCTTTCCTCCATTATATACTTTTGCCGTCTTTGTCATAAACTAATTGACCACAATACATGGGTTTATTTCTGGCCTCTTTATTCTTTCCATTGATCTATGCGTCTGTTTCTGTGCCAGTGCCATACTGTTTTGATTACTGTAGCTTTATGGTGTATTCTGATGGCAAGACTTGTGAGTCCTCCAGCTCTATTCTTCTTTCTCAATATTGTTTTGGCTATTTGGTGCCTTTTGTGTTTCCATACAAATTAAGTATTTGTTCTAGTGCTGTGAAAAAAGTCATTGATATTTTGATAGGGATGGCTTTATATCTATACACTGCCTTGGGGAGTATGGTCATGTTAACAATATTAGTTCTTCCAATTCAAGAACACAGGATATCTTTCCATCCATTTCTTTCATCAATGTTTTGTAATTTTCTGAGTATATATCTTTTACCTCTTTGAGTAGGTTTATTCAGAGGTATTTTATTCTTTTTGATGCAATATAAATGGAATTGTTTCCTTAATTTCTCCTTCTGGTAGTTTGCTGTTAGTGTATAGAAATGCAACAGTTTCTGTATATTAACTTTATAACTTGCAATTTTCCTGAATTCATTGATGAGTTCTAGTAGTTTTCTGGTGACATCTTTAGAATTTTCTATGTGTTCTATCATGTCATCTGCAAATTGTGATAGTTTTACTTCTTCCTTTCCATCTTGGATTCATTTTATTTCTTTTTCTTCTCTGATTGCTGTGGTTAGGACTTCCAAAACTAGGTTGAATAAAAGTGGTGACAGTGAACATCCTCCTCTCATTCCTAATCTTCAAGAAAATACTTTCATCTTTTAAATTAATTTTTAATTAAAATGCTTTAATTTTTTTTTAATGTAATGTTTCTCTAAAGTACTCCTGAGTAACTCCAGACGTACAAATTCATTGCTTTAGTTATATCAAGAGACAGGCATCAATATGTCCTCAAATGTATAGTTGGGCAGGGAGTTCCCTAGAGACTGGACTTGGAGTATTCCCCATGGTGAACAGGAAGTCAGGTAGTGAAATGGAATATAAATTCCTTCAGATAGGGGTTCTTTCTGGGGGAAAGAACATTATACCAGGAACTTAAGAAATACTTTTTTTTTTTTTTTAAGAAATATTTCTAAAGTCAGATTTTCCCTCTCAAAGAACAAAGCCCTATAGGTTATTAGATCTGAACTTCATTATACGTTTGAGCCCTTTAACAATCTGGCTTTATTCTAAATCCATATTTAGGTAGCATCTTCCAACTTGGAAAAGGGAATGGCAACCCACTACAGTGCTTTCCTGGAAAATCCCATGGATGGAGGACACTGGCAGGTAAAGTCCATGAGTGACTAACACTTTACACTTTCACTCTCTAATTTCACCTCCCCTGGGATTGTGCCTGAGACAATCTTGTGCACATGACAGCTATGACTTTACTGGACATTGTGAAGCGGGGAGTCTCTGTCCTGGGTAGAGCCCAGGGCACGCTAGGCTTGGGGAGCTGAACCTGAGGGAGTGAGGTCGTTGCCTGGTCAGTGTTGCTCTGTGGGCACCTCTCTGAGCAATTCATATTTGTTTTCTGTTTCTTTAGATTTTTTTTAAAGAACTTCCCCATTATTATCATTATTATGGAGTACAAAACAGGGAGAGTCCACCTAACTAACCACACATTCCTTACTAATGGGTAGCATGTCAGTCTCAAGGTAGCCAAGAGGCCAAACTGAATGACCTCAAGACCCTACAGAAGAACAAAGAAGTAGCTGCAGTGTCTAGTAGTGTTTGCCTGTGTCTTGGATAGGCTATTGTAACATGATGGTGTCCCCATCTGTCCTACTGAACATCACCATTGAGCCCATCCACACCCTCTTTGTGGAATTCCTCCCAGGCAAGCCCAATGCTTAGGTCTGCAGCTGTCCTGACCCCATGGGAGGTTGGCTTTGGTGGTCCCGCATGACCCTATACCAACCACCTTGCCATCTTTCCTTCCCTCTAACATCGCCTGTGCTCCGGCAGTTCAGTCTCCACCCTTTCAAATCCAAGATTACTCACCAATAGTAAAATGCCCATGATGTCATCCAGTCCTATGTCCTCAACATACCTGCAGTACCTAGGGTCTGATTAAGGTAACCCACTTATGAAAACAAGCTCATTTGGTATTTTAATTTCTGGGGAAAAAAACTGACTTAAAAAGTATCAGTATAACTCATAGGTTTGGCATTTTGAAAATATGGCACAGTTTGTCTGCTGTGCCTTATTAAGGAGAGCAAACTTGGTGTATGGGTGGGCCAAGAGGAGAGGGTGACTGCCTGGATGAGTGGATTTAGGGAATAATGTAAAACTTATTTCCCTTCTCAGTTGTGCAGAGCCAATGAGCAGGTGGAAAGGCAGTTTTAACTGAGCTCCACTGTATGGTTCTGCACAAAACTGAAGCTGTTTGTTGAGAACTGCTTTTTGCACATTCAGAGCTACTCATGGACCCCATGTCAGTTCGTCAACTGTGTAATTTATGAAGATGATAAAACACTTCTATAATGATAGAGAAAAGTGCTAACCACTCCAAAACAATCCTCAAAAGAGCGCAGAGATAAATCCAATGCTTCCGACTGACATCTGGCTAGTATAATTGAACTTGCCAGCAGAACTTTCCATGGTAATAAATGTTCTTTATCTGTTCTGTCCAATATGGTAGCTTCTAGTCACATGTGTTTATTGAACACTTAAAATGTGTGCTAGGGAACTGAATTTTTAACGTTATTTAACTTTAATTAATTTTAATTTAAATAGCCAGGTGTTGCTAGTTGCTATCATATTGCAGAGTGCACAGGTAGCATGGTTTAGCTAATGGCAGTAAAGTCTATGGTAATTGAATAGGCTACAGAATTGAATGTAAGTACTGAAGAATCACTCTTTTGCTAACCCCACATGTATATATATTGGGGATATTCTGTTATTTCTAATTTAAAAATGAGTATAATCAAAATTGATAAATTTTGCAAGTTTAATCTAATGCTTTTCACATTGTGCTTGTACTTGGATAAGTGAAGAAGTCCATACCTGAAAACTATATTTTAAGCTGGTATAATTTCCAATGGAGATATAATGACACTGCCTTTTCCACATATAAGGCTAATAAAACACGATTGTGTCTTCTGTTTAAGAAGACTTGATCATCAAAATAAAGAGAAAGAAAAGTTTTTAGAAAATGTTATGTGTTTATAGTATTTCAAAAATAGATACTTTAAGAGGAGGAAAAATTACTTCTCAGTAACTCCTTGTTACTTGCTCAGTCACAATTACTTCTGGCAACATAAAAGTTAGTGCTAGTCCCCAAACCTCTGAAAATGTTTTATTCAATCAGTCTGTTGGGGAAAATTGCATTTCCCTAGCAACAAAACAGCACATATGCTTTTCTTTCCAATGCAATTAGGCATGCACTGAACAAAATTTGTATTATTTATACTATTATATATATTTATATTTTTCTGTGAAATGAAATAACAACTCACATTTATTGAGAACTTGCTAAGTTCCAGGCACTCTTCTTGTGACTTACACATAATAATTCCCTGTACTCTCATAAGAGGACTGTAGTATGAGTTACTATTATTACTCACACTTCATAGTTGGATAAACTGTCAGACAAGTTAGGTAAGTTTCCCAAGGTTATAACGCTAGTACAGAAGGAGGCCTCTGGCTTTGTGATTCCATTCACACAGTTAACCTATACAGTTCCTACTAACTGATTATAATTGCATTAAGTCATGAGAATGTGGGAGAAGGCAATGGCACCCCACTCCAGCGTTCCTGCCTGGAGAATCCCATGGACGGAGGAGCCTGGTGGGCTGCCGTCTATGTGGTCGCACAGATTTGGACACGACTGAAGCGACTTACTACAGCAGCAGCATGAAAATGTAAAACTGAAGAAAACATTTGCCCCACGCTCCTGTCTATTCAGAGAAACATACGTAAACCAAAAGATAGGCTATATTGTAAAGAGGTTCTCAACTCATTTAAGTTTTTGTAGTTACATCTCCACACACCTGCGTTTTGTCTTTGGTTTTTTGCCCTTTTCAGCAGTCTGTTTCCTTAAGATCTGTCAGTCAAATCTGTTGGCCAGTAAGGTCTGAGGTAAATAAATGCTTGAAGAGGGCTACTCACATGTGACTTGAAGTCTCTAGCATCAACATTACCTGCGAACAGGCTAGAAAACGCAAATTCCCAGAGGAACTGATTCAGAATGGGCTATGAGGGTCACCTTTCGGATCTGGCTTCTTTCCCTTAGCAAAATGCCCTTAGGATTCATGCATGTTCTTGAGTAGAAGAGTAGTCCATTTTTAATTATTGAGTAAGCACTTAGGAGCTGGAATGCTTGATTGTATGGTTAACTTGATAACAAGCTTTTTTCCAAAGTGGTGCTATTCTCTGCATCTCCACCAGTGAGGAGTGAGATCTCCTGGTGCATCATTGCCAATATTTGGTATTGTCCTTGTTTGTTTGTTTTGTCATTCTAATCAGTGTGTAGTGGTACCTCACTGTGAGCTTAGTTTTCATTTCCCTAATGACAAATATTGTCAACTTTGTCAAATAAATGCCTCTTCATATACTTATTTGTGACCCTTATATTTTACTTGGTGAAGAGTTTACTCAGATATTTTGCCCAATATCCAAACTTATGTATTTTATTTTCTTACAGTTGAGTTTTAAGATTTCTTTGTATATTTTAGACATGAGTCCTTTCATAAAAGTGACTTTTAAAGTGTTTCTCCATCTGTGTCTTGTATTTTCATTTGTTTAACAATGTATTCCCCAGAGCTAAGATTTTAATGTTAACAAAATAGAGTTTCTCAGCTTTTTCTTGCACAGGTCATCCCTTTGTTATTGTTACTAGATTTCAGATCTTCCCCTATGATTTCTTCTGGAAGTTTGTCATTTAAAGCTTTACATTTCAGCCTATGACTCAGTTATATAAATTGTGAGGTATGTTTCAGGTCATTTATTTCCTTGTGTATGTTCCATTGTTCCAGCCCCATTTATTGATGACCATCCTTTGTTCATTAAACTGCTTTAGCACCTTTGTCAAAAATTAGTTGACAATATTTGTGTGAGTCAACTTCTGATCTATCATTCTTCATAAACTCAGTGGATCATTCAGGTCTTCCCACTTTGCTCTTGTTCAGATTCATTTGGGCTGCTGTCTTGGCTTTCCATATAAATTTTAGGTTTAGCTTGTCAATATCTATTACAGTTTACTGAAATTTTATTTAAGACTGTGGTGTATCTGTAGATCATTGGTAAAGCATTAATATCTTGAACATCTTAAAATTCTTCTGATCTATAGACTTTGTACATATCTTTATTTAGAATTAAAATTTTTTTTCTTTATCAGTGTTTTGCAGTTTACAGCATATAAATCCTATTCTTGTTCATTCAGTTGGTACCTAGATACTTGTGTGTATGTGTGTGTGTGTGCGTTACTACTGGAAATGCTTTTACCATTTTAAATCCCAATTGTTCAGGTTGGCACTTACCTACTTAAAAACACAGATGACTCGTATATTTGCCATGTATAAAGATGAACTTACTAAACTGACATTAGTTCTAGTAGCTTTTTGTAGACTCTTTTGTATATAATTATATACAATTATGCTGCCTGGCAATTAAAACCATTTTATTTCCTTTTGCTTGTTTGTTTGCTTTTTTCCCTTCGTTATTTCATGGACCAGGACTTCCAGGACAAATTTATCCCAGATTCTGAGAGGTGGAGATATACTGCTTCTTTTACCATTAACCCTGATGTTACCTGTGGGGTTTCTTTTATGAATAATCTTTACTAAGTTAAGGAAGTTTTAATTCCATTTTCTTGTTTGTTTTTTTTTTTAATAATGAATGGGTATTGAACTGTATTGAATGCTTTTTCTGCATGAATTAATGATGATCATATGGTTTTTCTAATAAGTCTGTTAACACAGTGAATTTGATTGATCTTAAAATACTAAACCAGTCTTGCATTATGTACTATTTAATAGTGACATAGTATCCTTTTTAAATATCCTCTGTTTGATTTACTAATAATACTCTCATCTTTCTGTATCTCACTGTGCACACTGTTCTTTGAACCCATGGTGGACAAACTGCGAGCAGGGAAGCTAGAAGGAAAGTCAGCGAGCCTAGGAACTGCGGATGTGTTTTTCTCTCCTGGCTGGTGCAGCAGCCATAGCAGCAGACACGCTACACTCTCTCCTCTCGGGGATGACCTAATGGACAAGCTGTGAGGCAGCAGTAAAGCCACCACTTTCTAGGTGGAGCCCGTATATGCCCACAGCACAAAGCAGCTCTGTGACCAAGCGAGTACCTCGTGACATGCATGCGCAGTGCTATAAATGATCTCAGCTGTTACCTAGTCACTTACAAAAGGTGGGTTTAGGGAGCTGAACATGCCATCCTGGCTGATTTGCTCTTTCCCTACGCTCCACCCCTTCAGGGTCTCTGGCCTTACGATCTGCCACAATATTCTCTTCTGAGTTAACACTGACCCTTGAATCTACATCTTGCAAAGCAGTAGCTATAACAACAAACAGTTACATCCCCAATACATGCAAAGCCCAATGCCAGGTGTCACCTGGAACTCATGCTTCAGTCCTTGCCCTCTTAGGGCTAGAAAAGCCGCCCACCACATGTGGAGGGTCTTTACCTTCCATGGCCAAGTCCAGTCCACACTCTGCCCTTGTGATGTTTCAAAAAAAAAAAAAAAGCCTCCCACAGAGGCAACTCCACTCCTGCAGAAATTTTATTAAGGACCTGCAAAACCACCCACCCACCCACCTTTGACTGTGTGGATCACAATAAACTAGAAAATTCTGAAAGAGATGGGAATACCAGACCACCTGACCTGCCTCTTGAGAAACCTGTATGCAGGTCAGGAAACAACAGAAAAGTATTGGACGTGGAACAACAGACTGGTTCCAAATAGGAAAAGGAGTACGTCAAGGCTGTATATTGTCACCCTGCTTTATTTAACTTATATGCAGAGTACGTCATGAGAAATGCTGGGCTGGAAGAAGCACTAGCTGGAATCAAGACTGCCGGTAGACATGTCAATAACCTCAGATACGCAGATGACGACACTCTTATGGCAGAAAGTGAAGAACTAAAAAGCCTCTTGATGAAAGTGAAAGACAAGAGAGAAAATGTTGGCTTAAAGCTCAACATTCAGAAAACTAAGATCATGGCATCTGGTCCATCACTTCATGGTAAATAGATGGGGAAACAGTGGAAACAGTGACTGACTTTATTTTCTTGGGCTCCAAAATCAGTGCAGATGGTGACTGCAGTCATGAAATTAAAAGACGCTTACACCTTGGAAGGAAAGTTATGACCAACCTAGACTGCATATTAAAAAGTAGAGATATTACTTTGCCAACAAAGGTCCATCTAGTCAAGGCTATGGTTTTTCCAGTGGTCATGTATGGATGTGCGAGTTGGACAATAAAGAAAGCTGAGAGCAGAAGAGTTGATGGTTTTGAACTGTGGTGTTGGAGAAGGCTCTTGAGAGTCCCTTGGACTGCAAGGAGATCCAACCAGTCCATCCTAAAGGAGATCAGTCCTGGGTGTTCATTGGAAGGACTGATGTTGAAGGTGAAACTCCAATACTTTGGCCACCTGATATGAAGAGCTGAGTCACTGGAAAAGACCCTGATGCTGGGAAAGATTGAGGGCAGGAGGAGAAGGGGACAACAGAGTATGAGATGGTTGGATGGCATCACTGACTGGATGGACATGGGTTTGGGCGGACTCAGGGAGTTGGTGATGGACAGGGAGGCCTGACTTGCTGCGATACAAGGGGTCGCAAAGATTTGGACACAACTCAGTGACTAAACTGAACTGAACCCCCCCACTCCCAGTGACTGGGCCCACCCCTTCAAAGAGGGGACATTTTGTGGCATTCACAGCCCACCCATGTGATTCCAAATGCTTACACACTGCTGTAAATCTGCAAGAGAATCAGAGGTCAGTAGCACATCACAGGACACAGCCTTCACAGTACACTGCTCTAAACCCTGGACGCAGCTTCTAACTTTCTGTAAACAAGGGTGCATTCAGCGCCAGTGTTAACCAGGGTCATTACGCTCTGTATATTAGCTAGTGGACAGCAAATTGCAAGTTCCACATGGAGCCACTGGTCCCTGCTTGGGCTTTTCAGGAGGGCATCTTAATCTGAACCCTATTCAAAGTGGAAAAGGACATCATCTAAAGCAACATCCTTGAGTGCTATGTAATCTTTTAACTGAACTGCCTATATCTCTTGCTGTGGGTGCTTCCCAAACTTGGCAAACTGCTGCTCTGGTCTCAGTTGGCTCCATAGTTCTAAGAGCAGAGCGTTGGGCTGTCTATCAGTTTTATTTCTATTAACTTCCACTGCCACCAAATCAGCCCACACTTGCATTCTCGACACCCAAGATGGGCGGCCTTTACCCAACTTGGGCCCCTTAGGGGTCTTCACACTTCTAATCTCCTGTGCTTGCCACCATCCTTCCAGTTCTCCCAAGCTAGCCACCATTGGGGTGACCCCATAGAGTCAGCACCCCACATGGGGGGCGAGGATAGCAGTCAGGAATTCAAAAGTGGTGGACAGGGCAGGGCCTCTCTAACGCCACCAGTAAACACTTGTCATCTGGGCCCTGGGTATCTGGGTTAAGCATTGACTGCCTCATACCCAGTTCTCTCACCACTCGTGTCAACCGTCGTACATATGCTGTTTACTCACAGTGTCTGGGAGCTCGGCTGCATTTGACCACATGGCAGCGTTAATCCACTCCATGAGATCGTGTGTTTGGTTAGGCGCTCTTTGCGTGAGTCACTTAGTGTTCTGCAGTCTTTGTCTCAATGGGGGGTAAGTGCCTATAGATGCCAACTGTTCTATCTCATCCCCAAACAAGTGGTCCTATCCACCCCTGAGCCCCAAAGTTGCAAGAGCCCTGCTGTCAAGGGTTCCCCTTGCTTTTGCTGAAATTGCATCCCTGTCCACCAACTCTGCCTGAATATATGGTCGATATGTCGTGAACTCAGTCACACTGGGGGCCACCTGAGGATGTGCCCCCTGGGTCACAGGCTGCTCATGCTTCTCTTTCTGCTGTACAATAGGGCTCATTGCCAAGTGGGGACCTGCAGTCTCATAATATTCCTCATCACCGTCACTCACCGCCTCTCTGTCAGAGATGCTGGGTTCTTCAGGGTCACGGGGTCCTTGCTCTAACACCAGTGTATGTTGCTCTGGTTCTCCAAGTGTCTCTGCACATTGTGCAGTGGTGCAACATTGCATAGGGCACCGTCCGTATTTGCCTCCAGGGCAGTCAGGAAGATCCACCCCACGGTGCCAGCAGCAGTCTGTGCCGCCTTGTTTGGCAAACAGGAACTCATGCCTCTAACACCTTTTCAATGCTGTCTGGTGAACCTTCCACCACCTCCCAGTCTCCCACTGCAGCCCACATCAAGAGAATCACAGTCACACAGCACCACATGCTATGCGGTGGCCACTGGCTTCCTCCATCCAGTGGAGCCTCAGGCTTCCCTACCTGCTGGTTATCTTGCTGCCTCTTCTGTGAAGGCTCAGGCCCCTCTACCTCTGGGTATCCTGCCGACTATGCCAATTGTCTTGCTGATCCTGATCTTAACACCAATTATTTTTGCTGTTCCCATTGTCCACACTGTTCGCTGAACCCAGGGTAGGCAAGGCGCAAGCTAAGAGGGTGGAAGGAGACTCAGGAACCGCAGATGTGGTTATTCTCTCCTGGCTGGTGCAGCAGCCATAGTAACAGACACCCTGTATTCTCTCCTATCCTGGCTGACCTAATGGACACTGCTGTGACCTAGCAGTAATGTCGCCACTTTTTAGGTGGAGCCCATATATGCGTACAGCACAAAGTAGCCCATAACCAAATGAATACCTCGTGATGCACATGTGCAGAGCTAGAAATGATCTCAGATGTTACACAGTCATTACTTATAAAACGTGGGGTGAGAGGGCCTGAACATGTCATCTTGGCTAATTTGCTCTTTCCCTACAACTCTGTTGAAGATTTTTATGTTTATGGTGGTGAGGGATTTTGGTTTCTAGTCTTTATTCTTATGATTTTTTGGTCTAGTATGGGTGTTCCCAGGTGACACAGTGGTAAAGAATTTGCCTGCCAATGCAGGAAATGCAGGAGACATTGGTTCAGTCCCTGGATTGGGAAAATCCCCTGGGGAAGGAAAAGCAACTCAACCCCAACTAAACAATCAGCTTTTGTTTTATTGAGTTCCAGTATTTTCTTATTTTCTCCTTCCTTTCTAGAAGGAAATGGCAACCTGCTTCTTACCTGGAAAATTCCATAGATTGAGGAATCTGGTTGGCTACAGTTCATGGGATCACAGAGTTGGACATGACTAAGCAACTGAATATGCATGCACCCAGCCTTATAAAATAGGTTGGGAACTGTTTTCTGTTTTCTAGAATAGACTGCATAGAAATTTTTTTTTTAATATTTGGAAGAGTTTGCTAGTGAAATCATATGTACCTCGAGTTTTCCTTATTTTTATTTAGGGAGAAGAAGCATGTTTAACTGAAAATTCTACTTTTAAAAATAGATATAGGACTATGCACATCATCTTTTTTATCAATTTTTATTGAATTTTATTTTTAAGGAATTAGTGCATTTTGTCTAATTTGTTGAATTTGTGGCCAATGTTGCTCATAATATTGCCTGCTTGTCTTTTTAAATTATAAAAGGTCATTTCTAATATTCCCTTTTTATTTCTGATATTGGAATCTGTGTGTTGTTTTTTTTTCCTTTCCTCTATTTTTCCTTTACCAACCTTGTGAAATCCTCTTAAAGAATCAGCTTTTAGTTTTATTGATTTTCAGTATTTTCTTATTTTCTTCTTTCATAATTTCTGCTCTCATATTTATAATTTGTTACTTCTGTTAAATTTGTATTCATTTTGCTCTTTTCCCCAGTAGTGTCTCTAGGTGGAATTTTAGATAATTGATTTGAGAAATTTCTTATTTTCTACAGTGATGAATCAATGCTATAAGTTTCCTTCTAACCATTGCTTTAAGTATAGCCCACTAAATTTGACATGTTATATCTTCATTTTCCTTTACTTAATTAAAAAAAAAATTCCCTTGCGATGTCCTCTTTGATCCATGAATTATTTGAAAGTGTGTTGTTTAAATATTTGAAGGCTTTTTGGTTGCTCTTCTCTTATTGATTTCTAGTTTAGTTCTATTATGATCTGACACATACTATGAATGATTTCTGTTCTCTTAACTTTGCCATGGTTTATTTTGTGTCCCAGAATCTGGTCTGTCTCAGTGAGTGATTTGTGTGCATTTGAGAAGTTTTTCACTGTTGATGTGTGGAGTGCTCTGCAAATCGCAGTTAAGTCCAGTTGGTGATTGTTTTGGATAACCTTCTTTAAGGTTATCCTCAAGTCCCTTCACTTGCCCTTTCCTTAGGGAGGTGACATCTACTGCCAATTTAAATGTCTCCCTTTCTCTGTCCACTCAGGAGGAGTATGCCTGCTTTCTGGCCCTTCTAGTGATCTATTTAGCTTCTTATCACCAAGTCTTTTTTTTTCTCCTCACCTAGCAGACAGAGTCCAGGCCCTTCCCACAGATGATCTATCTTCTTATCTCTGCCTGTGTCCATATTATTCACTCATTTTTGTCATTTCATCACTCAGCAAATATTTATTGAGTGACGCTGCGTGCCAGGCTGAGAATAATGTCATAAACAAAAGAGAACAGAAACCCCTACCCTCAGAGAAGTTGCGTTTGTGGTTCTACTTCATCATCCTGAGTCTGTGAGGTACTCAGATAACACAGCTACAATCGGCCCATCAGCGAGTTAGGACGCCAGTATTATAAGGCAGCTGGTTGTGAGTTTGAAGCATTCTTTCTAGGAAATGCAGATGGGGAAAGGCCGGTAGAGGAATGTTTATGGCTGCTTCCTCTGCCCTGAGCCCTGGGGGAACTCAGGCGGCCTACTGCCATCCTCCTGGAGATGAAGAGGCTGCTGGGCACCGTCTGCATGCTGTCTCTGCCCTGCCCCAGGTCATCAGCATCACGCCAGAAGGATCTTGTGCATATGTCTGGGGCCAGGCTTTTTTTCAATTTTTTAGGATATTTTATATGATTTTTGGCATATATTTTACATGATTTGCAACTAATTATCAATTTCTTAAAGCAGTATGTGCTTAGGCCTCAAATTCCTCTTAGTATAATCTGGCTGGTGCCAGGGAACTCTGCTCAATGTTATGTGGCAGCCTGGATGGGACGGGAGTTTGGGGGAGAATGGATACATGCATATGTATGGCTGAGTCCCCTGAAACTATCACAACATTGTTAATCGGCTGTATTCCAATACAAAACAAAAAAAATTTTTTTAATGTGGCTGATGCCTGGTTAAGTAACTTATTTAGTAGATGTGGGCTGAGAATTATTTCTACATCCTATTTGCATAGTGCTTTGAAATTTTCCAAGTGCTTTCACATAGATAATCCTACTTCATCTTAGTGGCAATTGTGTGAGCTACTACTTGTTAATATCCTCACTGACACTTTGAGCAGCAGCCACAAAAGCAGGTCCCTTGAATTTGTTAAATTCAAGGGACTCCTCTTGAGACTCCTTGTGAGACTGTTAAGAACTGTTTCATTTTTTGCTATAGTCTTGTGGGTCTCATGGACACAAGCTCCATTGGTTTTCAGAGCTACACATTTTGGAGTCTTGTCCTTCAGGCAGAAGTCTTAAAAGTTGAGGTTCTAGATCCCAAACTCTTTGTTCCTCAGAGAGAAGTTGGGAGTTGTGATTTTGCTCCTGATCACATGCAACTGTGAAGAGCATGGGGTTCTGGAGAAACTGTGTCTCTGACCATTTTGGTATAGGTTTTTTCTTTGTTCCCCTGATGTGTAGGAATCACTCAGCTAGTGTCTGGGTTTCTTTCCATGAGAATTGTTCCGTATGTAGCTATCGTTTTGGTTGTCCAAAGGAGGAGTTCAAGAGTCTCCTGGTTTGCAATCTAGAACCAGGAATTCTTTGAATTTCATGCTTACTTATGTAGCTCACTTGTGGTGGTCAATATATCAAATCTCGCCCTGGCTGTGCTTTAGCCAGGTTGTCGGCATGAAGATTTCTCTCTATGATTTATAGTCTCCTTCAAAAGTGGCCAAACATCATCACTGTTGGGGAGGAAGAAAAGTTTCCTTACCTTTATAGGTCATTCTGGCTGGCCTAATAATTAAATTGACATGAGACAGATTGACAGAAGAAAATTGAATGAAAGTTCAATAACATGTGTCCATGAGAGAGACCCAGGAAAACTGAGCAGCTCCCCAAATGGGCAAAACCCTCACCTCACAAACCATCTTCAGCTAGAGATAAAGAAGGAGGTTGGGGTAGAGGTTTGAGACATCAAAGAGGAAGAAGGCAATTCACATGGAGATGGAAAAGCAAATATTTGGTAAATAAATGTTTGTTGGCCCAGCAGAGACTATGGGACCCAGAGCGTACTGTGATCTCTAAGAGTTTTCCCACCACACATAGCCCATATTCTTTGCAGACATCTCTGGTGATCATTCTATTCTTCTAAGAGACCTGTTATGTAAAATTTTTTCAGGCAGTTAGAAGGAAGGTCAAAATTTCTTCTGAAGTTCTTTCGGCCCTGGTTGTTTTTAGCTAAAAAAATAATCTGAATGCCAGAGATATTTTGGAGCGTTACTCCCCTACCCCACCCACTGGACTGCATTACTTCAGATCCTCTTGGCTCCTCTGCCTCCAGCTCCTTCCTGCATGGTCCCAGCCCTACAATCTCAGAGGCAGAGACTTCTTGTAGGCACCACATTCTATACCTTCACTAATTTGTCTACTGATGCTGAGGCATAAGATTCCATGGAACGTGCTCTAAGGTCATGTCTGTGACACTGGAAACTCAAGAGCATCAAAGGACTATCAAGATGACACTCTGACTGATGCAAGGTGAGGCTCTGCTCCCCTGTTCTTCCTTCCTCCCCCGTGGGTGGCCCTGAGATGCAGGCAGTCTCAGCAGACAGGCCCACAAGGTTGAACAGTCAGCTCTTACTTGTACCAGGCGGCCAGCTCTCCCTCCTTCCCTCCTTGAATTGTCTTCTTTAAATGGTAAAGTGTAGCTTTTGCCTCTGGCTTTGCTTTCCAGCTAAGATGTCCTTCTTCCCCAGAAAATATTGACTTGTAAAAGTGAGACACCAAGGGCTAAGCTAGAGAAGAAAGATTAAACAAAACATCCTTTAAAAAAGCCCAGCCTCTGTGGTTTCTGCCCCCTGTGTCTTCCGGCTCTCTTTACACTGCCTCATAACAGCCATAGTAGGAAGCATCTCAAGGAAACCAAGATCTAAACTGTACCTTATTGGAATGGGGCCTGAGTATTTTAATTTTTACCATTGACAGAAGCCTAGAAAGAAACATATTTTTTTTTAAATGCATTCAATTAAAGAGAGTCAGTTAGGCAAGATGAGTGAGTTTTAGAGATCTGCCATACAATATAGTGTCTATAGTTGATAATATTGTGTTGGTCATTTAAAGGTTGCTACAATAAGGGTAAATCTCATGTTAAGTGCACCTAGCACATTATTAAAAAATGCAGGGAAGGAACATTTTGGAAGTTACCTTGACTGTGGTGATGCTTCCATAGGTGTATACATACATCCAAACTAAACAAATTGTATGAATTAAATATATGCAGTTTTTTGTATATCAACTATACCTCAATAAATCTATTAAAATAATGATAATAATAATAAGGGGAACTTTGTATTGGGAGAGGGGATGCATGCAAAATTTGTGCAGTATCCACTCAATTTTTAAAACTGTAAACTTAAACTGCCCTAAAAATAAAATCTAGTGCTTTTGTTTTTGAATGAACCAACTGTCCCAAGTAGATGTGAGTGAAAACTTAGGTCAGAGGCTGACAGTCAAAAGGTAAGAAAGTATAGCCTGAACTAGAAGTGAAGATGCGAGAATCTGGACTTCCAGGGATCAGTTCCAAAGACAGAGTGACAATAATGTGCAGTCAGAAAGGTATCATGACTGGGGGAGAAAGAACTGCAGGGCTGACTAGTAAAAATAATAGTATAAAAATAGCACAGAAAATGGAAAGAAAAGCTGCTTGCACGCTGACTGCCTTTTCATCTCAGGAGGGAAGCTCATAGTAGAAAGAGGAGAAAAGACAAAAAAAAACCAAAAAACAGTTCTTTAGTGAGTCCTTCCTTCTTAGAGGAACTTTTGAAATGCAACTTCCTATTCAGCGCTCATCTTCTCAGACATCTGTGTTTTCATGTTTTCCTTTGTTAACTGGTCCTCTGTGCGGCAAATGAGATCTATTGTGTAGGGCTGGAAGATACCAGAGGCAAATGTAAGTCTGCTGTTTTTCTGCAGAGAAATACGTGTGCAGTGTTTTCCCTGTTGAGCATGAAATGTCAGCAGGATGGGGAGGGTGTTGTAACTCCTAGCATGACCTCTGACATCACAGACTGATTTCCAGCCTTTGGCCTATTTTAGTCATTGAATTAAACAAAATTTTTTGGAGACTGACATGGATTAGCTAAGAAAAGATTCTACTAAATGTAACACTGAAAGTTGAAAAGTGTTAGTCACTCAGTCATGTCCAACTCTTTGCGACCCCATGGACTGCAGCCTGCCAGGCTCCTCTGTCCGTGGAATTCTGTGGCAAGAATACTGGAGTGGGTATCCATTCCCTTCTCCAGGGAATCTTCCTGACCCAGGGATCGAACCCAGGTCTCCTACATTGCAGGCGGATTCTTTACCATCTTAGCCACCAAGGAAATCCAAATAGAACATTCCTGAATCTAATAAAAGGGGTAGGAGGAAGTGGACACAGAAAATATAGTGGCAGTTATGTATTGAGCACTAATTATTTGCCAGAACTCACTCTGCCAAGGGCATTTCATATCAACCCTGGAGGTAAACACTATTGTCAACCTTTCTTAAACATGAGGGAATGGACTTTGAGAGATGAGCCACATGCAGACCATCCCGTGAGGGCAGAGAACAGAGATGAGAGAACATCATCCCACAGTGCCCCGCATGGTGCTCAAGGATGGTACTGTTGCCCATGGAGGGGGGACACTCGCTGTGTCCTGTGGTTTATAGGTACTGTCTCTAGTCTGCATAAAATCTTGCAAGGCAAGGTTTTACTAATGAGAAATCTGAGCCTCAATAGCTGATAAGTTTATCCAAGGTGACACAGTTAGCAAGTAGACAACTCAAAATCTGAACACAAACCAACTGGACTCTAGAATGTAGGGCACCCTTATTTGCTTGTTCTGTTTTTATTTTTTATTATTTTTTTCTTTTTCCCAATTATTTTTATTAATTAAAGTATTGAACACACATTTGTCTGCCTGATGCACAGTGAAGCAAACAAATCTAAATGTTGGAGTGTGGACACAGAAAGGATTATTGCAGGGCCATGCAAGGAGATGAATGGCTCATGCCCACCCCTAAAATGCTGAACTCTCCAAAGGGTTTCAGTAAAGTATTTTAAAAGGCAAGGTGGATGGGGGCATGGTTGGTTGTTGCAAACTTCTTAGTGATGGAATTCTTCCTTCTTGCAGCTGTCCACATAGGTCAGGTCATGATGATCCTGTAAACCTACAACAAGACAAATGCTTTTGCAATTTGTATTTCTATATGAATGAACTATTAAAATCAGGACCCTGAGAATAGGTTATTCTGTATATTTTAGGCTATAGGCAGCATGCTTTTACAAAAGGTGCAGAGTTAGTATGATTAAGCACAAGCAAGAGAGCACAGGGTTAGAGCTAAAGAAGTAGATTTCAAATGGAGCCAGATTGGTTCTTCCCTATCATTATGGGTATGCAGCTTTCAATGTATCACTGGTTACTGGTTGTTGTTGAAGTTGAAAATGTATTTGTGCTCTTTTCTGTCTGCTCCTCGACAAGTAGGCATTTGACTTTAATGCTCTGTCTAGAGTTAGCCAAATGAATAGAGGTCATTTAAATAGTTAAGCACAGTGGATCTAACATTGCTTGTCAGTTTGTCTCCCAGAGGACTACCTACAAGACAGACTCAATCAGTGGTGTAACCATGTGTTTTTCTGTGTATGAGTGCATGGGAAAACAAGTTTCTGCAGGAGAGAACTGGGAAATCAGCAGAGAAACTGATTTCCTGAGACTGGGATCCTAGAAAAAGTAGCTTCAGGAAGCCAAGAATGGCTGGTGAGTCGCTGTCCAGTTATACTGCCTACCAGTTAAGGTTCTCTGGATTATCAGCAGAGTAGAGCCGCAGGGTCATGATTTGTCTTTATCTGTCCTGGAAAGAAACTCAGATATAATTTAACTGACCTCCCTCATTTCTCAGATGAGAGCGTTGAGATACTGAAAGGTTAAATGTCTAGCTAAGTTCACATGTTTTGAGCGGGGGGGGGGGGAAATGAAATAGAATTTCTCTGTTACAGGGGAGACAAAATCTGACTATATGAGATCCATTTGTTTTACTTTAACGTTTGTATTATACTGTTTTTGCTACAAGTTAATCACTAAAAGAATGTGGCCTATAGCCTGAAATATACAGGATAGCCCATTCTCAAAGTTCTGACCTTTAAATGTATGATACTTTTCCATTCATAAAGAGATAGAAAGCTGCAGAACAGAGAATAGCATTTCTCTTGTTGGAGGTTTACAGGAACATCATAACCTGACCTAATGGACAACTGTAAAAACAAAGAATTCCTACACCAAGAAGTCTGCAACAGCTAACCACATCCCTCCCTCACCTTCCCTTTAAAAACGCTTTACTGAAAACTGGGGAGTTTGGGGTTTTGAGCAGGGGCTTGAATCACCCATTTCTCGCATGGCCCTACAATAAACCTTCCTCTGTTTCAATCTGTGATGCTTCCGTTTGTCTGGTTTCACACTGCA
Source organism: Muntiacus reevesi (assembly GCF_963930625.1). Lineage (NCBI taxonomy): Eukaryota > Metazoa > Chordata > Mammalia > Artiodactyla > Cervidae > Muntiacus > Muntiacus reevesi. The sequence continues at coordinate 2,812,365 of NC_089263.1, forward strand.
TCTGGCACAGGAATGTGCATTTGGTAACACCTCTTTCCCAATATTTTATCAGTATTTCACCCAGTTTTTCAGCCTGGAGTCCAGGGGCTGCCAACTCTGGCGGTTTTGCAGACTCAGTGGATAGCTGCCCTGAGTCTGTGGTGATGAACGCAAGAGGTGCAGGGAGGAGTGTGGGTCTGAAAGTGTCTACTTCCTGCCCAGAACCTTTCCCTCCCACTAGGTAAAGGATTCTTCCTCTACTTACCTTCCGGGTATGCTCCACACTCACTTTGATGCAACTGACATGGAGTAACTTAATCCCTGTCAATATCACCCATCTTCTAACACAAAATCTGAGGCAGAATCTTGGAAACTAACATTCAGGGAGCTTGTCTTATATTCAAGACAGTAGCCTAGTACTTTTCAGATCTACATCATCTTATTTAGTCCCTTTAATGACATTGTATGGGATAGTGGTTATCTCTGAACTATGGTGGAGGAAGCAAGTTCACAGAAGTCCAGTGATGGTTCTTCCCTGTCAGAAAATGAACGGATGGAGGTCTTTGTGACTCCAAAGCCCAGACATCTTAAGTATTTAGTTAGAGCAGTAGCCTTCTGATGAAACAGCCCAACAAGCAAGTACAGTTCCTTTCCCCAAGTTTGTGATTTACAGCCAAGGTAGCTGAAGATTTTTCTTTTCTGTTTTTAATTAGAGGACAAATATTAGAGAATAAAACTGCAAAATGGAAACCCAAGCTGGCAAGTCCATGGAAAATGGATACTTAGGCTGCATCTATATATCTACTGTCAACATTCAGAGAGCCTTGATTAAATAGAGCAGAGTGGCAGTGATTACCCAGATAACAAAATTTCCATTACACCTTGCTTGAGGAGAAAATGAAAAGCCCCAACATCTGTCAGGTTCAACCAGAGTTCACTGAGGACAGAAAGCATTTCATATTCTCTCTCTATTTTTTTTCCTCTTAATATCAGAGGTACAGAATGCATGCAAATCACCTAGTGTCAGGGTGCCCAGTGGCTCAGAGCTCCCACTAGGGTCCAGGAAACAACTTGAGAGTGATTCAGCAGTGCCCAGATGGAATCTTGGGGTCAAATCAGAGTTATTCCCATGAAAAAGCAAAGCATTGCCTGAAATCTTAACATTTCACTAACCCAAATTTATCTGCCAATTTCAGGCTCACATATAAAGGAACTCATTAACATTGGAGTTGGTTTCAATAACCAAAGTCATCTGACCATTTTTCATTTGTCCTTTTTGTCTAACTTATTAAGAAATAATCTCCATAAAAGTTAAGTTTTTCTTATCTTTTTGACCAGAACAGTTACTCAGATCCTCCCACATGAAAAGGATAACAGTTCTATCTCAGTGTTTGTTGAAGCCTTTCCCTACCCCACTCTAATGGCCTTTCACCCTGCTGTCTATTGGTTTGATGATATCTTGTCATATTTATCTTTTTCTAAAATTAAAATGCATAAGATCTATATATAATATTGTGTAAGTTTAAAGTGTACAGCATGATGATTTGATACATGTGTATATTATAATACGATTGCCATTATGATAATTAACACTTCTATCATGTTTCATAATTATCATTTCTTTTTAGTGGTCAGAATACTTTAAGTTCTACTCTTTTAGCTAGTTTGATGTTTATAACACTATATTGTTGTCTATATTTGCTCTGCTGTGTATTAAATCTCTATGACTTATTTACTACCTGTTGCAGATTTGTACCCTTAAACAACATCTGCCCTATCCCTCCACTCCCCATTCCCTGGTGACCACCATCTTATTGTTTTTATGAGTTTGACTTTTTTAGAAAGCACACATTGGTGGAATCATATAATATTTATCTTTCTCTGATTCATCTCACTTGGCATAATGCACTCAAGGTTCATCCACTTTGGTACAAATGGCAAGATACCCTTCTTTCTCATGACTGATCAACAGGCACATGAAAAGAAGCTCAAACTTATGAATCATCAGGGAAATGCAAATCAAAACAATGAAATATCACCTCACACCTGTTAGGATGGCCATCATCAAAAAGATGTATTGACAGATGAGTTATTGGAGAGGATAGGAAATCCTTGTGCACTGTTGATGGGAATGTAAACTGGTACAAGCACTATCACAAACAACATGGAAGTGCTTCAGAAGAGTTATAGATCTATCGTATCACCGTGCTTTTTAAAGGCATGTAGACATAGCGACAAGCCTAGACAGCGTATGAAAAAGTGGAGACATTACTTTGTCAACAAAGGTCTGTATAGTCAAAGCTATGGTTCTTCCAGTAGTCATGTATGGATGTGAGAGTTGCACATATATGGATGTGAGAGTTGGTCCAGCCTCAGCAGGATCCAGGGGTACCCTCAGGATGAACGGCATCGGCGAGAGAGAGACGTGAGACCAGCCTTGATAGGGCCAAGTCTGCGAGGGAGAGAGAGAGAGAGAGAGAGAGAATGACCAAACGGGAGTGTTTGCAGGGTCTGGCAGAGTCTGGCAATGCTTTATTTTTTACCGTGGCTTTTATACCCTAAATTAGTACATTTCTAAGGGGAAGATAGTTTAACATTACATCAGCTTATTCTTCATGAAACCAGGGTGTTTTCTGCATACTTCTTTGTTTATGAGGGTCTTGTACATTATCTTCTGGCCTTGGGGTCTATTGACATTTTATGACCTAGGTGAATGCAAAGCTGTTTTCTGTAATCTATTCTTTAATGAACACAAAGCTCAGTCCTTTTGCAGAAGTTATCAGTTAAATTTATCTAAAAGGTTTACCACACAAAGACTCTGCAGCTCCAGTGAGGCAGCCCCTGTTTAGTATTCCTGGTTAAAATTGACAGGTTTAAACTCTTATTTTTCTAAATCTTTAACTATAACCACTTTTAGAATAATATTTTTATGTTCTCTAATAGGGCTTCCTCACCCCCGAAGGGCTCTGTGTCTATTAGGGCCTTTATGTGATCAGGTTCTTTATGCTGTTTTATGATTAGGGTATTATAAGCAATCATGCATATTAGTACCAAGGGCATAAACACATTTGCCAAACAAACTAAAATACCAGCAAAGGAGTTTAAATTAAAACACTCCTTTCACCCTGGATAATCTCATAAAATACCACCACCTGAGAAACTTCTTGATTAAAGTTCTAAATTGATTGTTAGGAAAGAGATCAGGGAAGGCCTTCTGCCTGTGTCACAGAAATTAGGGAGTAGTCTATTGAAGCAAGCATCAGAAAGACAGATATCATCTTTAAGGTGAGCACCGGGGGCAGCTTTTTGGAATCCCTGAAAACCTGATCCGCCTTGCCCGTCAGGTTTTCTCCCTCATGACCTTGTCATGGGTGGGATCTCGTGTGCCGGCTCCTGGCAGACTGTGAAGTAAGCTGAGCACCAAAGAACTGATGCTTTTGAACTGTGGTGTTGAGGAAGACTATTGAGAGTCCCTTGGACTGCAAGGAACTCAAACCAGCTAATCCTGAAAGAAATCAGTGCTGAATTTTCATTGGAGCGACTGATTCTGAGGCTGAAGCTCCAATACTTTGGCCACCTGATGCAAAGAGCTGACTCATTAGAAAAGACCCTGATGCTGGAAAAATTGAGGGTAGGAGAAGGGGATGACAGAAGATGAGATGCTTGGATGGCATCACTGACTCAGTGGACATGAGTTTGAACAGTCTTTGGGAGATGGTGAAGGACAGAGAAGCCTTTCATTGTGCAGTTCATGGGGTTGCAGAAAGTTGGACACAACTGAGCAACTGAACAATAACAATAGACACATAATTGTACCCAAAAGGTAATGTTTTGTGTTGTTTCCTTTTTTCAGATATTTTTGCAATGTGTTTTTCTCACTCAAAAGGATGTTTTGAGATTTGTTCATTCTTTATCATGTAAGGAATGATGTTCATTCTACCTTATCATGTACAACTGCAACAGCATATTCTCTAGCATGCATTATATATTCCATTATTGATTGTATTTTCCAATTTTTTATTTTTATTCTTCACAAACAAGACTCTGAAAGCCACCCTTGACCATGTCTGCTTGTTTGTATTGTGTGTCCTTATGATTGTGTGGTAGGTTATGTTCTAACGGTTCACACATCATTTTTATCCTGCCCGTGTCATGCCTTCTAGCAAAAACATTGCATTCCCTGTCCCATCACTGGCCTTGGACACATGGTGGTTGTCACATCAGAATGGATGCTCTGGCCACGGCAGTATTGTCCAGCTCTCCACACTGCCTTGGGAACAGCTTATCTGATATTAGGGCTGCTTCTCCTGCACCTGAAGTTCCAGAATGGGAGCACATGCACAGAGGGCCAGACCTGACCTCCAGCTCCCATGCTGGGGAACAGAGAAAGAGATGTTTATTGCTATCCCATGCCCTTCAAAACTTCATGGTGGCCCTTCATTAAAACTTCATTAGGGCCCTTCAAAACTTCATGGTGGCTCAGACTGTAAAGAATCTGCCTGCAATGCAGGAAACCTGGGTTCTGATTCCTGGGTTGGGAGGATCCCCTGGAGAAGGGAATTGCTACTCACTCTAATATTCTTGCCTGGAGAATTCCATGGGCAGAGGAGCCTGGTGGACAACAGCTCATGGGGTCACAAAGAGTCAGACATGACTGAACGACTAACACTTTCACTTTACAAAACTGTATGTAGCACAAGCTGAAAAATGCAACAGAATTTTGAGGAGTGAAAGGGTTGAGTCATAAATTTAATAGTGTGAAGTGGAATATTTTTCACCTAGTATTCTAGATTCTGGGGATTGTAGCAGTTAATAGCAGTGAAGAAAATCAAGTTCCCACTGTGAGGTGCTTATGTTTTTCACATTTTATAAAATTTTACATTTTAATAGATACGGCCAAATTGCCCTCCTCCCTACTATTTATTTGTAAAGCAAGAAAGAGGAAATTTAGGGTGCATATTCCTTCCATTTCATTTCTCTTCTGTTCTCCAATCCTCAAAGAAATGTTTTCACTCTGAACTTGGAACAAAAAACACCAACCCTCACCCTAGAAGTCAATCTGGCTGCTGGCACTCCACTGCAGCATCATCTCTCAGCATAGATTTGCTTTGACTCCTCGACCTGAGGGGATGGTTCTGGGGGATACAGAGGATTATGGAAGGTCGTGGTGACCCCACCATGAAGCCCGAAGTAGGAGCAGGTTTTCTTTGCTTGCGTCACCATGATGGGCCATGGATCTGATGGGGCTCAGGGCGGTGGAGAGAGCGGGGTGAGCGGGGGAGGGCAGCCGGTCCTGGAGGGCAGGGTTGGCGACTGGGGCCTGTGGGCCACATGGCGAGGGTGGCTGGGAGGGGAGAAAATAAGGACGTGACTCCTCACTGAGCACAGACGCATCTCACAGAGGGGAATTGCCCTCCCTGTCATTGCCCTGATCGCCCAGGCAGCTGCAGATAAGACCCGGGCCCTGCACGTCCTCCAAGTGGCACGTTTCTCAACAGCACTTTCCCGTCTGTCCTCTTTAACACCTGGTGTCCTACAAAGCTGGCAGCCTTCTCATGAAGCACTCAGACAGGCTCCTGGTATCTTGGTGATCACCTTTTGTCAAAGTCTTTTTTAGAGAAGTTGAAGCCAGCTATCACTCTCAAAGAAGGCACTGGTTCTCCAGATTTTGCCCCCTGGTTGGAGGCCTTGAACCCAGTCTCCTCTTCTCCTGGTGCTGCCTTCCTCAGGTTCCCTGCATCTCTCTGGGGTGCAGGCTCTGTTCTAGACAAATTCCTCCAGCTCCCCAAGCCTAGTTTCTCTACCTGGTCTGTGCCACTAAGTCCTTGCGCTGCCCCTCAGCCAAGTGCACGGTGTTATAACCAACATGCCCCTCTTTACCTGCCTAGATAATAGTGTCTTCAGAAAAAAATGCCTAAAGAGTTCTTGCTTTTGAATCTGGGTGTAGAAAAAGCCACAAGAATTAGCGACAACTGCACATCAGCAAACATATGCACAAAGATATAGTACCTTTACTTTCTGATTGTAGTATTCCAGGAATTTTACATATATTAATTGTCAAATTAATTGTCAAAAACAATCCTATGAAGTAGCTGCTGTTTAAGGATGAGGAAATTGAAGCACAGAGAAGTTAAGTACCTAACTAAAGCTCACACAGCTATTCAAGAGACATCACTGGGAGGAAGCCAAGACACTCCTAAGTGATACAATTCTGGAATCATTAAAAGTTGAGACCATTGTTTTCTCACCTGTAATGCCCAGTTACAGCTTGTTATACAGAGTGAAGTAAGTTGGAAGAATAAAACAAATACCGTATATTAGCACATATATATGGAATCTAGAAGAATGGTACTGATGAACCTGTTTTCAGGGCAGTAACAGAGATGCAGATGTATAGAACAGACTTGTGGTCACAGTGAGGGAAAGGAGAGGGTGGGCAAACTGAGACAGTAGCACTGAAATATATATAATTATATTATATTATATTTAATTTTATATATCAATTTATATTAATATATATTATATTAATATATATATTGCATATAGTGTTAGTGGCTCAGTCATGTCCAACTCTTTGTGAGCCCATGGACTGAAACCCACCAGGCAAGGGGGTATGTCTATGGGATTTTCCAGGCAAGAATACTGGAGTGGGTTGCCATTTCCTTCTCCATATTAATATATAATTATATATTATTATGTATTTATTATATTAATTATTATATATTAAAATTAACATATAATTAATATATAAATAATAAATATAAGGTATAATATATAATACAAAATATAAATAATATACAAATAATCTAATTATATGTTAAATTATATAATATATTATATTTAATATATAAATATATGATAAATATATGTTATATATTAAATTTAAATATATATATATGTTACCATGTGCAAAGTACATAGTTTGCTGGAAGTTGCTGTGTAACACAGGGAGCTGCACCTAGTCCTCTGTGATGACCGAGAGGGGTGGGATGGGGTGGGGACGGAAGCTCAAGAGGGAGGGTGATATATGTATACTTATGGCTGATTCACATTGTACAGCAGAAGCCAACACAACATTGTAAAGCAACTATCCTCCACCTGAGCTTGGAATCAGATCCTTCCTCAAGCTAGCCTCAGGTGAGATTTTGGCCACAGCTGACACCTGGTTTTCAGCTTGTGAGGCCTTGAAGCAGAGGACCCAACTATTCCATGCCCAGCTTCCTGACTCACAGAGACCATGACATGATAGACTTGTGGTTTTCTAAGCCACTAGGTTTGTAGTGATCTTGTTAAGCAGCAGTAGATAACTAATGGAGAGGTAGAAGTGAGGCCAAAGAAAGAGAGAGAATGCTGAGAATCTTGAAACCCATGTTCCACTTGAAACTTCCTCCTGACCCCACCCTCCCACCCTCAAATCTGAGGGACCAACTTTCTCCAGCAAAAAGAAAAAAAAAAAAAAATCCTTTCCATAAATGCAGCTAAGGAAATTGCCTCACAAGGTGATGCTACTTTTTCTCAGCACTCTGCAAGTCTCTTCATGGTATTGTATTCCAGTAGAGCCCAGACAAAGAATTAGTCATCTTTTTGATGGTAACACAGATGTCAAAGGAGCTACAAATGTCTGCAAATTTTTATCTGTAAGAAAATATGCATGGAAAGGAAGTTTAATAATACTTGGCCAAAATGGACAAAATTTGAGATGAGACTGGACTGAAATTGTTAATACACATATATTCACATGGATGTAATTGTTGACTTACCCAGTTAGAATGGCATTAACAGTCTGCTAAGTTGTAACTGAAGCCTGGACTCAATGGTTACCCAAACTAATGAGAGGAATAGGGCTTCCCTCTTAGCTAAGTCAGTAAAGAATCTGCCTGCAGTGCAGGAGACCCCAGTTCCATCCTTGGGTTGGGAAGATCTTCCTGAGAAGGAAATGGCAACCCACTCCATTATTCTTGCCTGGAGAATCCCACGGACAGAGGAACCTAGCAGGCTACAGTCCATGGGGTCACAAGAGTTGGACACAATTTATCGTTTAAGCCACAACCAATGAGAGGAATAAGCAGGAAATCTAGCAGTCTTCAGAGTGAGGAGGACAAGAGCTCAAGAGATGGGCATATTGGAGTGAATCTTTTAATGTCAAGCTGCTCAGCTACTCTTTAAACAGCTTCCACGGAGGACCTGGAAGACACTCTTTTCATCAAGATATAAAGAAATGCATTGCTGTGATGGCACGTACACAAGCATATCTTGAATATATTGCAGTTCAGTTCCAAACCACTGCAATAAAGAGAATATCACAATCAGCAGGTCACATGAGCTTTCTGGTTTCCAAAAAAGTTATATTTAAAATTTATGCTTACACTGTATACTATTAAATGTGCAATAGTATTATGCATACTGTTAAGAAAGGAGCCAATCAAAATATTCTACATGCTGAATGATTCAAACTATACCACATTCTGGAAAAGACAAAGCTATAGACAATGACATTTAGTAGTTGGCAGTGGTTAGGGGCAAGAAAGACACGAATAGGCAGAACATAAAGGGTTTTTAGGCACGGAGCCATCTTGTACGACTTTGTAATGGTGGATACATGTCACTATACATTTGTCAAAATCTACAGAACGTAAACACAAACAGTGAATTTCAATGCAAATTATGGACTTCAGATTAGAATGAATCAATATTAGATCATCAATTGCAGCAAATGTATCACACTAATACAACATGTGAATATTGAGGTAAGCTGAGTGTATGGGGATTTTCTGTCACTCGGTTCAGACACGCAGTCTTGTCCAATTCTCTGCGACCCTGTGGACTGCAGCATACCAGGCTTCCCTGTCCATTACCAGCTCCACGAGTTTGCTCAAACTCATGTCCATTGAGTCAATGATGCCATCCAACCATCTCATCCTCTGTCATCCCTATCTTCTCCTTCCTTCAATCTTTCCCAATGAGTCAGTTCTTCACACCAGGTGATCAAAGTATTGGAGTTTCAGCTTCAGCTTCAGTCCTTCCAATGAATATTCAGGACTGATTGTTTTTAGGATGGACTGGTTGCATCTCCTTGCAGTCCAAGGAAATCTCAAGAGTCTTCTCCAACACCACAACTCAAAAGCATCAATTCTTCAGTGCTCAGTCTTCTTTATGGTCCAACTCTCACATCCATACATGACTACTGGAAAAAACCATAGCTTTGACTAGACGGATGTTGGTTGGCAAAGTAATGTCTCTGCTTCTTAATGTGCTCTCTAGATTTGTCATAGCTTTTCTTCCAAAGATCAAGTGTCTTTTAATTTCATGGCTGCAGTCACCATCTGCAGTGATTTTGGAGCCTCCAAAAATAAAGTCTCTTACAGTTTCCATTGTTTCTCCATCTATTTGCCATGAAGTGATGGGACCAGATGCCATGATCTTAGCTTTTTGATTGATATGAGTTTTAAGACAACTTTTTAACTCTCTTCTTTCACTTTCATCAAAAGGCTCTTTAGTTCTTCTTCATTTTCTGCCATAAGGGTGGTATCATCTGCATATCTGAGGTTGTTATTTCTCCCAACAGTCTTGATCCCAGCTTGTGCTTCATCCAGCCCAGGATTTTGCATGATGTACTCTACATAAAACTTAATTTCACTAAAATTAAAGTGTACTAATTTAAATAATGAAAAGAGAATGAAAACATCAAAATTTGAGGAATACAGCTTTATTAGCGCTTACAAGTAAATATATAACACTAAATCTTTGTATTAGAAAGATTTAACTTCAGTAACTTATTCCACTAGAGAAACTGGAAACTAGAAAAAAAAGAAAACTAAAGCAAACAGAAAGAATAAAATAGTACAAAGTATAGCAAATCAATACAATTGATAACAGAAAGAAAAATAAAAACAAAGATCAACAAAGCTGCTTTTTAATTTTTTTAAATTGAAGTATACTTGTTTTACCATGTGTTATTTCCAGGTGTGCAGCAAAGGAATTTAGATCTATATCTATATCTATTTATCTATATACCTATATATTCAGGTATATATATATAGAGAGAGAGAGAGAGAGAGAAAGATGACTTTTATTAAGCTTCTTTTCTCTTTTAATAGATATATAAAGAGCTGATTTGCTATACTCACAATAATTCACTCCCTTCATCATGCATCATCCCTTAAAATAGTTACACATGCACACGTTCATCACTGCCGAAATAATGATTTTTTTCTGGATGGCTAGATAAGTAAAAGAGAACAATCATTGTTCTTTTGCACGAGTTTGAATTTAGGGATAAAACTTTTCTGAAAGCAAAAATGCTAGCAATAACATTTAAACATCATATAAATTACAACGTTTCATTACACAATAACCCAGAGGGCATGAAAATTATTTTTCTCTGTTTCATATATGAGAAAATTGATGTGTCAGAGGATATCCAGGTGATAATAAACTGAACTGGGACTAAAATTTAAGCCTTAGGACTCAGGTCTGTGATTTCCTGCTCTGTTAAACCACCTCTTGTAAAAATTGTTCAGCTTGCTAAGGACTGTGTTCTCTACGTAAGTTTTTATAATAAGCAGTTGAGATGATGACCCTACTACAAAAGTACAAAATCTATCTTAATTTTGGTTAGGAAAGCAATATCTTCTTAATATTCTTTCCATTATAGTTTATTACAGAATATAGGGCTTCCCCGGTAGGTCAGCTGATAAATAATCCTCCTGCAATGCAGGATACCCCGGTTCGATTCCTGGGTCAGGCAGATCTGCTGGAGAAGGGAAAGGCTACCCACTCCAGTGGTCTGGTCTGGAGAATTCCATGGACTGTACAGTCCACGGGGTGGCAAACAGTCGGACACAACTAAGTGACTTTCACTTCACTTATTGAATATAGTTCCCTGCCAAAGAGAGATCAGTACAGTCGATACGCCTCTAGGGGGACCATAACCAAAAAAGGAAAAAAACCAAAACAAAACACAAGTTACCAAATTCATGAATCAAGCAGGCAACATCAGCAGGTTCCACAGACATTTAAAAGTAACAGTAACAAAGGTAAAAATAGAATAACAACAGACTCCCACATCATCATTATGGCCCTAAATTTGAAAACTTCTGTGACATAGACCAATTACTAGGAAGACTCAAATTACCAAAACTCACTCAAGAAGAAATAGATAAGCTGAAGAGCCATATATCTATTAAAGAAATTAAATTTCTAGTAAAGTAAAAGCTTTCCAAAAAACATTCTCATGTCCAGATAGTTGACAAGATACTCTTCAGATGAATAAATAAAGAAACGGTAGTATATAATACAAGGGGATACTTCTCAGCAATACAAAAACATGAGTTACTGAATCTTGCAGAATATGGATCAATATTAAATAAGTTGTTCCAAGTGAAAGAAGGAAGACCCAAAGGGGTGCACATAGTGTAATTCCATGACTATAATTTTATTTTAAAAAAGTAAATCTATAAGGCCAGAAAACAGACCAGAGATTGCCATAGTTTGACATAGGCGGGGTTGATGCCAAAGGTACCACACACAGAAAGTTTAAAGTAATTTAAACTTTCTTTTATTTGGTCCAGCAATGATAGATGGGCTTCCCTGATGGCTCAAATGGTAAAGAATCTGCCTGCAACGTGAGAGACCTGAGTTCAATCCCTGGGTTGGGAATATCCCCTGGAGGAGGGCATGGCAACCGACTCCAGTATTCTTGCCTGGAGAATTCTTCCCTAGGGACAGAGGAGCCTGGCTACAGTGCACGGGGCCACAAAGACTGGAACACAACTGAGCGACTAAGCGCACACACACAGTACAATGGTGCAAACATGGATCTATGAATGCTAAAACCCACAGAACTGTGTGCTACAGAGGCTGTTCATCTCCAGTGCAAGTGCAAACCCCAAGATCACAAAGCTGGATTCATACTATAGGAAAAGAATTATATTTATCTAATGTGTATCTATATATATTTATTGTAGGCAAATAATAATCTCATTAAAGGAAGTAAGGCAAAAATTATCTGACCTAAGTAACTTCGGAAAACAGTTTTTGCTGACTACTGTTATGTTCAAGTCAAAAAGTGAAAGTGTTAGTCATTCAGTCTTGTTTGACTCTTTGTGAGCCCTTGGACTGTAGCCCGCCAGGCTCTTCTGACCATGGAATTCTCCAGGCAAGAATACTGGAGTGGGTAGCCATTCCCTTCTCCATGGAATCTTCCCTATCCAGGGATCAAATCCATGTTTCCTGCATTGCAGGCAGATTCTTAACTGTCTGAACCACAAGGAAAGAGAAAAATAATTGTATATAAATAACATATTATTTTATGTATATAATATTGCTAAATAAATATTTAAATCATAAAAAAAGGGAACCAGGTTTCCCATGATCAGAAATGAAGCTAGTTATATGTAAGGGGATGGAGAACTAGAATAAAGTCCTAGGTTCTGGATTCACACTGGAAATATCAGTATGAACTAAAGTCAATCTTTATATTTACATATGCAAATATATATACACATAATTCAGTTATAAGCCTGTGTCTATTGTATATTTGTATATAAATAAAGGGGTACAAATGTATGTGTATATGGATAATAAGCAAATATATATTTTCTAGCTATGTCTGCTGAGAAGGTCCAGAAACAGTGACGAAATGATAGTAGTGAACACACCTAGCTTCCAGATCTTGCTTTCTGATATCGTCCTCTACTAAAAGGAACCAGAGCTCCTTATGGAAATAGGCTGGGGAGAGAAAAACACAAGATGGGCTTTGAGCATCCTGTACTACCAGAATATACTGCTTAAACAAAAATGGTTGCAGGTCAAAAGGATAAAGGCATCATTGTGAAAAAGCTGAAGCATTCTGAGTATGATAAATAATAAAAGTATTGAGTTATGATCCAAAGAATAAAAAAATCCATGAGACCAAAATAATATAAATAAATGACTGAGCAAGTAAATAAATGTGAGAGAAGGCATAAATCTTTCTTACAGTAGAATTTCAAATAATATGCATAAATAAATGCTCTCCTTATAAAAGATAAAACTTAATTTCCCTCCTCTTGCATTTGGGCTAGACTTCGTGACTAGCTCTCAAACAAGAGAGTATATGTAGGAAGAAAAAAAATGGCAAATTTGCAGAGGGAAACCCTGATGAATCTTATGTTAAAAAAAATTGTCGAGGTAACTATCAGTAATGAGTCAGTTGCTATCTTGTACCCCCTGAAATGATGTGATAAGGCACTACACATTTGTAGTATCCTTCCTCAAATCCTTTAACCCTAGTCTGATCACTAGCATTCACCAGACAAACTCAAAATACCTGACCAAATACCAAATATTCTCCCAATCAAGATCATGAAAAAGAAAGACTAAGACACTGTCAAAGTTGAGAAGAGACTAAGGAGTTGTTGTCATTGTTGTTCAGTTGCTCATTTGTGTCCAACTCTTAGTGACCCCATGGACTACAGCACACCAGCTCAAACTCATGTCCATTGAGTCAGTGATCCAATCCAATCATCTTGTCCTCTGTCATCCTCCACTCCTCCTGCTTTTTATCTTCCCCAGCATCAAGGTCTTTTCCAGTGAGTTGGCTCTTTACATCAGGGGGTCAAAGTACTAGAGCTTCTGACTCAGCATCAGTCCTTCCAATGAATATGAAGGGTTAATTCCCTTTAGGGTTGACTGGTTTGATCTCCTTGCATTCCAAGGGACTCTCAAGAATCTTCTCCAACATCACAGTTTAAAAACATCAGTTCTTCAGTGCTCAGCCTTCTTTATGGTCCATACATGGTTTATGGACCAACTGTATGATCCATACAACTCTCACATCCATACATGACTACAGAAACAACCATAGCTTTGACTATATGAGCATTTGTCAACAAAGTAATCATGACAAGGAGACTAAGGAGATGAGAAGACTATGTTATGTGGTGTCCCTGGATTGGATCTGGGAACAGAACAGAACAATAGATGAAAAACTAACTAAATTCCAATAAAGTGCTTGTTAATTGCACTATATCATGTTAATGTCTTAGTTTTGGCAAGTATACCAATGGACATATAAGATGCTAACATTACGGAAGTTGAGTGAAGAGTATACAAAAACCATCTTTGAAATGCTTCAATAAATTTAAAATTATTACAAAATAAACATTTTTTAGAAGCACTCTGCCAATCCATATGCTGATGTTTTAGTTCCATTATCTTATTTCTACCACTCCAGGAGGGTTTCCCAGGTGGCTCAGTGGTAAAGAATCTTCCTACCAATGCAGGAGCCCTGGGTTTGATCCCTGGGTCAGGAAGATCCCCTAAAGAAGGAAATGGAAACCCACCCCAGGATTCTTGCCTGGGAAATCCCACGGACAGAGGAGCATAGCTGAATACAGCCCATGTGGTTGCAAAAGAGTCAGACATGACTTAGTGACTAAAGAGCAATAACCATTCCAAGATCATATTATTCTGACTGGAAACAAGGAATTCATTCCAACATAGGACTTTCTACTGTTATCTCCAACTATCAATGAATATTTCAAATACTGACAGATCTCATTTTATTATATTTCAATAAAGTGAAATATAATAAAATGAGATCTGCATTTTTAAAAAATTGAAAGTTGTGGCAACAAAGCATCAAGTAATTTTATTGCCACCATTTTTCCAATGGCATTTGTTCACCTCCCATCTCTATCTTATATGGATAATTCTTGCAATATTTCAAATTCTTTCTTTATTATTATATTTATTATAGTTGGTGATCAGTGGTCTTTGATGTTACTATTATAATTGTTTTGGGGCACCACTACCTACCCCTGTATAAAGACAGTGAACTTAATGGATAAATATGTGTGTTCTGACTTCTCCATCAACCAACCAGACCATTTCATCACTCTCCTTTGCCTCAGGCCTCCCTATTCCCTGAAATCGATATTGAAATTAGGTCAGTTAATAACCCTACAATGGCCAGTACATGTTTCAGCAAAAGCAAGAGTTGCACATTTCTTACTTTGTATCAAAAGCCAGAAATGATCAAGCTTAGGATGAAAGGCATGTTAAAAGCCAAGACAGATGAAAAACTAGGCCTCTTGTGCCAGTTAACTAACTTGTGAAAGCAGAGGAAAAGCTCTGAAGAGAAATTAAAAATGCTACTCCAGTGAACACACAAATGAAAAGAAAGAAAAACAATCTTATTTTTGATAAAGTGTTAGTGGTCTGGATAGACAATCAAACCAGCCACAACTTTCCCTTAAGTCATAGCTTAATCCAAAGCAAGGGCCAAGCTCTCTTCTCTTCTATGAAGGCTGAGAGGAGTGAGAAAGCTCCAGAAGAAAAGTTTGAAGCAACCAGAGATTGGTCCATGAGGTCAAAGGACAGAAGCCTTGTCCATAATATAAAAATATAAGATGATGCAGCAAGTACTGATGTAAAAGCTACAGCAAGTTATCCAGAAGATGAGTACTAAAGGAGGCTACACTAAAGGAAAGATTGTCAATGTAAAATCTTTTCTTACATTGTGATAGTTCACATGGAAGCTCTGTGACTGAGAAATACGTTGAATCTTTGTGACAAAGGACCAGTCACACAGGTACAGGTATGAACAGTTCTCCTCCCTCTAAGGTCTTCCCCAGAAGGAAATGCTCCCATTTGTCGGAGTTATTGTAGAGTAAGGAAATGGAAACACTTGTGCTTGGAAAGGGATATGCTCACATGCTGTCCATCAGAAAGTGTGCCATGTGTAATACATAGGTGAAATGTACTTGGCTTGAATTCAACATATACTAGATCTGGTGATATTGTGAACACATTTTGTGGTTTAAATTTCTGACTTCCCAGGACAAAATTAGGAATAGTTTTATTTAGTGAGAAGCATAGGTCCCATCTTGATTTTCTGATTTATATAATGAAGGTTATTTTGTTCAGAAAATCCAGTTGGTTTACTCCCTCTCTGACTTATTTAACAAAGCAATGACATATTCCTGGGGAAACTTCAGAGATTAGCGTCATTCTACAAATCCCAAAAGATGAAGGGTTTGTGATTCTTAGTGTATCTCATTTCACTGTCTTTCACTACCAGTGCAAAATTGGAAGGATTCTGGAGAATGGTCAGGATCTGTAGAACACTTATTCAGATAGTGGCGTTGCTCAGGATACAATATTTTAACTGGAGTATATCAGCGTAGTACCTGGTACTGCTATGCAGCTCTTGACCTAAGATTTTCTTTCTAAATCTCATCAACAAAGACAATTGCTTTATGCAGTTGACTTTATGTGACAAGAACTACCATACACCTTTTTTTGTCTTAACCCAAGGCTATATTTACTCTCCTGTTTCATTTTAATATATAGTGTGGAAATAGCTTTATTATGCTAATGATCCATAGAACATCACACTGCTCAACTGTAATGATATCATGATACCAAATGAATCTTAAAAATAAAATATAGTGAACAGTCCTTATGAGACCCATACATATCTGATACTTAAAAATAAATCCTGCAAAAGTTCAAAGACCTCACATATCCCTAAGGTGACTGGGAACATGTGAAAAGAAGAGTGAAATATAAAAGCATTCAGAAAGGTAAAAACAGGCATTTCCTTGAAGAAGTGTAAGACTTCAGAAGACTTGTTAAATCAAACCATAGCAAGCATTTAGCTGGGAGAGGCTTCTACAAAATTGTCAAGGTTAATGAGTTTATATTTGATATGCTTATGAGGGAGGAATTTTCTCACATGATTTTTATGTCCACAAAGCATGACATATCTTCAGATATATTCAGTGATTAGATATCCAGGTGGAATTTCTTTTTATTAGAGAATCAGCAACTGATAGGAAATTTTCATCACTTTATTTATTCTGCAGAATAGAACTTTACTGGTTATTTTTACTTTATCTCAGTGTACAGAGTGTATTTTGGTTTGTTTTTTTTTTTTTTTTAACCTGTCTGTGGGATGTATGCCCAGAGGGGATGCAGGGGAAGGTGTCAACTTCACCCCAAATAGCACACATCAGGAATTGCTGTTTCTGTCTCTGCTTTAGAGGTTTGGAGTTTGTGCTTATCAAGAGAGAAATGTTTCCACTAGAGAACACAGTCCTGGTGGCATTAAGCTGAGACTGTCCACTTGGAGCTCCACATGCACTGGAAGTACATGCAGTTAACGCAATTCACTATTGTGCTCAACATGATTTAGGTTTCAGGTGAGTGTGAGTAAACTGACATCTCCCCAAGGTGATGTTTAGCTGATGGGACGTATGTAGTGTTTTCTTCCAGTTGGGAAACTTCTGACTTATACAAACACAGAAACAGCTGTATGTTGGCAAAATGAAACTGGGTAACTATGCTGGGCCGATCGCGTTTGCCCTTCTGCACCACTCTCTGCATCCACCAGTGACCAGGATGTGTTGCTGTGTGGAGCATTTCCACAGACATCCCTGGCTTCTGGCTTCTGGCTGGGTTTGTAGGCTGTGTGGGGAGAGAATATGATCATTCCCCTGGAGCCCTATACACTGAGCTCTTCTGGCAGCCACCTTCTATACGGTGGCCTTCTCTTAGGGCTGCAGTTTCCTTTCCAAACTTTAGGCAGAGAGGAAGACCCTGAGTCCATGACTCCCCACAACTAGGGCACTTACCAGATGCTGATGGGAGTCCTTAACACCCAGGCAAGGAGTAGGAATCCCTGAGCAACTGGATAGGACACAGAGAGGGGCAAAGAAGGAAGAGAAGCAGAGGCCAGATGAGTCCTGCACTCCTGAGGGGCAGCTGGGGAAGGAGAGGAGGTCACACTCCTGGAGAGACACACTTACTTCGTGTGGATCAGCAGGGACCAGGAAGGACCCGCAGGTGTCAGAGAATTGGGAGGACGTGCCTGGCATTCCCCCAACTCACTCAACTCTGGAGAGCCTGAAGATGCCCTGGGCTGGTCCTCCGCCCTCCATGGCTCCCTCCAGCCACATGGATCTCAGGCGTATGAGAAGGAGGGTAGGAGGAGGAGTCCAGCCAGACAGGGAGGGACCCTGGGGGTCAGCAGATTGGGCCACGAGTCTAGGGTTTCCGCCACCCACTCAGCTTTGGGGAGCAGGCTGAGGCCCTGTGGAGCCTGCTGAGATCCAGGGCCTAATCCTCTGCACACCAAGGCCCTCTTCAACCCGTGCTAAGGCTAGGCCTTCCCCTACTCCCACCCAAGGCCTGTTCCGGCAGTATGGACAATAAGCCCAGATGCTGCCCTGTATAACCTCCATCTCACCTAGGCCCCGCCCTCCACAGTCAAGGGTTTTTTTTTTCCTTTTTTTTTGTTTTGTGTTTTGAGGTTTGGGGGAGGGTTGCTTTTTTTTTTTTTTTTTTTTTACTATTGGAGTCCTGTTTTACCTTACAGTAGTTGTTCACATATATTTTTTCTAACATATCTGTTAGTCTTCTAAATTTACTTTTTATTCTTTGCTATTGTTCTGCTCCTTTTTTCTTTCTTTGTTTTGCCACATCATACAGATTGTAGGATTTCAATTCACAGGCCAGAGATTGGTCCTGAAGTCCTGTGGTGGAAGCACAGTGTCTGAATTGCTGGACTAAAAGAGACCCCAGGGACTTTTAATCAGAGTGGGGTCTCCTGGAGGCCCACATCTCAACACCAGAACGTGACTCTACTCAACTACCTGCAAACTCCAGTGCTGGATACCTCAGGCCAAACAACCCATAAGAGAGGAACATAGCCCCTACCCATCAAAAAAAAGTGAAATGACAAGAAAAAAAAATTGCAGACAAAGGAGCAAAGTAAAAACTGACAAGACCAAAAATTAAGAGGAAATAAGCAAACCTGCCTGAAAAAGAATTCAGAATAAGAATAGTAAAGATAATCCAAAATCCAAAAAATAGAATGTGAGCATGGGTTGAGAAAATATAAGAAATCTTTAACAAAGACCTAGAGGAACTAAAGAACAGACAGAGTGAAAGTGCAGGGGTGGAAACAGATACTCCACACAAATGGAAATCAAAACAAAACTAGAGTAGCAATACTAATATCCTATAAAATGCACTTCATAATACAAACTGTTACAAGAGATAAGGAAGGATACTACATAATGATCAAGGAATCAATCCAAGCAGAAGATAAAACAATAATAAATATGTATATGTCCAACATAAAAACACCACAATACATAAGGCAAATGCTAATAATCATAAAAACAGAAACATAATAATAGTGAAGGACTTTAACAGCCCAGTGACATCAATGGATGGATCATCCATCAGAAATTAAGTAAAGAAAGATAAGCTTTGAATGATACAATAGACCACATACATTTAATTGACATTTATAGGACATTCCATCCCAAAATGGAAGAATACACTTTCTTCTCAAGTGTACACGGAATGCTCTCCAGGATAGACAGCATCTTGCCTTAAAAATCAAGCCTCTAAAATTTAAGAAAATTGAAATTATATCAAGCATCTTTTCAGATCACAGATCTATGTGATTAGAAATAAAATATAGGAAAAAAGAAAACTAAAAACCTTAACACATGAGGTTAAATGGTACACTGCTAAATAACCAAGACATCACTGAAGAAATTAAGGATTAAATAAAAATACATGGAAACAAATAACAATGAAAACATGATGACCCAAAATCTGTGGGACACTGCAAAAGCAGTTCTAAGATGGAAGTTTATGGCAATTCAACCTCACCTCAAGAAGCAATGAAAACCTCAAACAATCTAACCTTGTACCTGAAGCAACTATAGAAAGAAGAATGAAGAAAACTCAAAGTCAGTAGAAAGAAATCATAAAGATCAGAACAGAAATAAGTGAAATAGAAACAAAAAATAAAACAATAGCAAAGATCAACAAAAGTGAGCTCTTTGAGAAGATAAAATTGACAAAACTTTAGCCAGAATCCTCAAGAAAAAAAAATGAGAGAATTCAAATTAATAAAATTAGAAATGAAAAAGGACAAGTCACAACTAACACTGTAGAAATACAAAGGATCATAAGAGACTACTACCAATAAAATGCCAATAAAATGGACAACCTGGAAGAAATGGACAAATTCTTGGAGCAGTACAACTTTCCAAAGTTGAACCAGGAAGAATTAGAAAATATAAAACAGACCAATCATAAGTAATTTGAAATTATAATTAAAATCTTCCAACAAAAGTTCAGGACCAGATGGCTTCACAGGGAATTCCTATGAAACATTTAAAGGTGAGCTAACATCTATCTTTCTCAAACTCATAAAATATTGCAGAGGGAGGAACCCTCCCAAATTTGTTCTACAAGGCCACCATCACTCTGATACCAAAACCAGACAAGATATCGCACACAAAAAAGAAAATTATAGACCAATATCACTGATGAACATAGATGTAAAAATCCCCAACAAAATACTAGCAAACAGAATCCAACAATACATTAAAGGGATCAAACACAATGAGGCTTATCCCAGGAATGCAAGTAATCTTCAATATATGCAAATCAATCAATGTGATACACCATGTTAATAAATTAAGGAATAAAAAAACATATGATCATCTCAATAGCTGCAGAAAAAGCTTTTGGCAAAATTAAAAAGCATTTATGATAAAAACCAAAAAACAAAACTCTCCAGAGAGTGTCCATGGAAGGAAACTACCTCAACATAATATAAGCCATATACAGCAAACCCACAGCAAACATTATTCTCAATGGTGAAAAACTAACAGCACTTCTCCTAAGATTAGGAACAAGGATGTCCACTCTCACCACTCTTACTCAACATAGATTTGGAAGTCCTAGAAATGGCAATCAGATTTTAAAAAATAAATAAAAGTAATAAAATTGGAAAAGAAGATGTAAAACTGTCACTGTTTGCAAATGACATTTTGCTATACATAGAAAATCCTAAAGATGCCATCAGAACACTACTGGAGCTCATCAATGAATCTGGTAAATTTGTAGGACAAAATTAATGCACAGAAACCTCTTGCATTTCTATACAGTAATAAAGAAAGAGCAGAAAGAGAAATTAAGGAAAGGATCCATTTGTCATTTTAACAAAAATAATAAAATACCTAGGAATAAACCTAAGGAAGCAAAAGACCTGCACTCATAAAACACTGATGAAAGAAATCAACAAGAACACAAACAGATGGTGAAATATACCATCTTCTTGGATTGGAAGAATCAATATAGTGAAAATGAAAATATTACCCAAAACAATCTACAGATTCAATGCAACCCCTGTCAAATTACCAAGGGCATTCTTCATGGAATTAGAAAAAAAAAATTATAGTTTGTATGGAAGCACAAAAGATCCCAGTTAGCTAAAGCAATCTCAAGAAAGAAAAATGGAGTTGGAGAAATCAGGCTCCCTAACTTCAAACTATACTGGCACAAAAACAAAAATATAGATCAATGGTACAGGATAGAAAGCTCAGAGATACACCCTCTACCTATGGTCACTTAATCTGTGACAAAAGAGGTAGGAATATACAATGGAGAAAAGAGCTTCTTCAATAAGTGGTGCTGGTAAATCTGGAAGTTTTTACAAAATAATGAAATTAGAACACTTACTAAAATATGCAATAATAAACTTGAAATAGATTAAAGACCTAAGTGTAAGACCCAACACTATAAAATTCTTAAAGGAGAACATAGAAAAACATTCTTTGACCTAAACCATGAAGTTTTTTTTGACCCACCTCCTAAAATAATCAAGATTTTTAAAAATTGATTTAATGGGACATAATTAAACTTAAAATCTTCTGCAAAGCAAGGGAAACCATAAACAAGACAAAAAGACAGCCCTCAGACTGGGAGAAAATACTTGCAAAGGAAACAATGACAAAGGGTTAATCTCCAAAATATACAAACAGGTCCTGGAACTCAATATCAAAAAAGCAAACAACTTAATCAAAAAGGGCAGGAGATTCCCACTAACAGTGTAAGAGGGTTCCGTTTTCTCCACACCCTCCCCAGCATTTATTGCTTGTAGACTTTTGGATAGCGAGGGTGGGATGTTTTGAGAGAACAGCATCGAAACATGTATATTATCTAGGGTGAAATAGATCACTAGCCCAGGTTGGATGCATGAGACAAGTGCTCGGGCCTGGTGCACTGGGAAGACCCAGAGGGATCGGGTAGAGAGGGAGGTGGGAGGGGGGATCGGGATAGAGAATACATGTAAATCCATGGCTGATTCATGTCAATGTATGACAAAACCCACTACAATATTGTAAAGTAATTAGCCTCCAACTAATAAAAATAAATGGAAAAAAAGGTGTGGGGGGGGAAGAGACCTGAACAGACATCTCTCCAAAGGAGACATACAGATGGGTAAAAATCATCTGAAAATTTGTGAACATCCCTCACTATTAGAGAAATGCAAATCAAACCTACAATGAGATACCACTTCACACTGGTCAGAATGGCCATCATCAAAATATCTATAGATAATAAGTGCCAGAGATATTGTGGAGAAAAGGGAAATCTCTCTGTTGGTGGGGGTATAAATTGACACTGCCACTGTGGAGGACAGAATGGAGATTCCTTAAATACCCAAACATTGACCTACAATATGACCCAGAAATCCCACCACTAGACATATACCCTGAGAAAACCTTAAATCGAAAAGACGCATGTATTTCAGGGTTCATTGGAGCACTATTGACAATAGCCAGAACATGGAAGTGAGCTAAATTTTCATCATAGATGAAGGGATAAAGAAGATGTGGTGTATCTATATGTATGTGTACAGATATATATACATACATACACAATGGAATATTATTCAGCCACATAGAGGATTGGAATACAAAACTAGAAAGTCAAGAGATACCTGGAGTAACAGGCAAGTTTGTCCTTGTAGTACAAAATGAAGCAGGGTGAAGGCTACCAGAGTTTTGCCAAGGGAACACACTGGTCAGATCAAGCATCTGTGTCCAATAACATAAGAGATGACTCTGCACAGGGACATCACCAAATGGTCAATATCAAAATCGGATTGACTGTGTTTTTTGCAACATAATCAGTATAAGATGGAAAAGTTCTATACAGTTAGTAAAAACAAGACTTGGAGTTGACTGTGGCTTAGATTATCAGCTCCTTGTTGCAGAATTCAGAGGTAAGTTGGAGATAGTAAGGAAAATCACTAGGTCATTAAAGTATAACCTAAATCAAATCTCTTATGATTATACAGTGGAGGTGACAAGTAGATTCAAGGGATTAGATTTAGTAGACAGAGTGCCTGAGGAACTATGGACAGAGGTGCATAACATTGTACTGGAGATGATGACCAAAGTCATACCAAAAAAATGAGGTGCAAGAAGGCAAAGTGGTTGTCTGAGGAGGCCTTACAAAACACTGAAAAAAGAAGTGAAAGCAAAGAAAAAAGTGAAAGATAGACCCAACTCAATGGAGAGCTCAAGAGAATAGCAAGGAGAGATAAGAAAGCCTTCTTAATTAAACAATGCAAAGAAATAGAGGAAAACAATAGAATGGGAAAGACTAGTGGTCTCTTAAAGAAGCTTGGCGATATCAAGGGAACATTCCATGCAAGGTTGGGCTTGATAAAGGACAGAAATGGTAAGGACCTAAGAGAAACAGAAGAGATTAAGAAGAGGTGGCAAGAATATACAGAAGAACTATACAGAAAAGGTCTTAATGACCCAGATAATCACTATGGTGTTGTCACTCACCTAGAACCAGACATCCTGGAGTGTGAAGTCAAGAGGGCCTTAGGAAAAATTACTATAAACAAAGCCAGGGAAGTGATGGAATTCCAATTGAGCTATTTCAAATCCTAAAAGATGATAGTGTTAAAATGCTGCACTCAATATGTAAACAAATTTGGAAAACTCAGCAGTGGCCACAAGACTGGAAAAGATCAAGTTTCATTTCAATCCCGAAGAAGGGCAATGTCAAAGAATGCTCGAACCACTGTATGATTGTGCTCATTTCACATGCTAGCAAGATAATGTTCAAAATCCTTCAAACTGAGCTTCCACTGTACATGAACCAAGAACTTCCAGATCTACAGGCTGGATTTTAAAAAGGCAGAGGAAAGAGATCAAATTGCCAACATCATTGGATCATAGTGAAAGCAAGGGAATTCCAGAAAAAAACATCTTGTTCTGCTTCATTGACTATGCCAAAGTCTCTGACTGTGTGGATCACAACACACTGTGGAAAATTCTTAAAGAGATGGGAATATCAGACCACCCTGTCTCCTGAGAAACTTGTATGCAGGACAGAAAGCAACAATTACAACTGGACATGAAACAGTGGACTGATTCAAAATTGAGAAAGGAATTTGTCATGGCTGTATATTGTCACCCTGATATTTAATTTCTATGCAGAGTACATTATGTGAAATCCTGGGCTGGATGAATCACGAACTGGAATCAAGATTGACAGGAGAAATATCAACAGTATCAAATATGCAGATGATACTACTCTAAGGGCAGAAAGTTAAGAGGAATTAAGAGCTTCTTGATGAGGATGAAAGAATAGAGTGAAAAACCTGGCTTAAAAGTCAACATTCAAAAAACAAAGATCATGGCATCTGGTCCCATCGCTTCATGGCAAATCAAAGCGGAAGAATTGAAAACAGTGACAGATTTTATTTCTTGGCTTCCAAAATCACTGTGAACAATGACTGTAGCCATGAAATTAAAGGACACTTGTTCCTTGGAAGGAAAGCTGTGACAAACCTAGACAGTATATTAAAAAGCAGAAACATCACTTCTCTGTCAAAGTCCACATAGTCAAAGCTATGCTGTTTACAATAGTCATGTGTGGATGTGACAGTTGGACCATAAAGAAGGCTGAGTGCTGAAGAATTGATGCTTTTGAATTGTGGTACTTGAGATGTCTCTTGAGAGTCCCTTGGACAACAAGGAGATCAAACTAGTCAATCCTAAAGGAAATCAACCCTAATATTCATTGGAAGAACTAATGCTGAAGCTGAAGCTCCATTACTATGGCACCTGATGGGAAGACCCCACTCTTTGAAAAAGTCTCTGATGCTGGGAACGGCTGAGGGCAGATGGAGAAGGGAGGATGAAACGGTTGGATGGCACCACCGAGTCAATGGACATGAGTTTGAGCAAACTCAGAGATAGTAAAGAACCGGGAAGCCTGGCATGCTGCAGTCCATGGGGTCAGAGAGTTGGATATGACTGAGACTGCACAACAACAATAGCAACCAATCACTATGTTGAAATGAAGGATGAATTAGACTGCTTGATGTATAATGCCATAATAGGTGAACAACTTGGAATAAGATGGGATGGAGAGAGCTAGAATCATTGAAGGGATAGACTGAGCAAAGCAATCATTTATACCTCATTAAATTGTGAAGTGAACTTTGTATAACTACAAGCCTTCATTTTCTGACCTTTAATTTTCTCCATGGTGAAGCTTCTTGTTTGTTTTCTTGTGGCGAGGGGGAAGGGGTGGCTTCCCTGGTAACTCAGCTGGTAAAAAATCAGCCTGCAATGCAGGAAACCCTGGTTCAATTCCTGGGTCAAGAAGATCCTCTGGAGAAGGGATAGACTACCCATTCCAGTATTCTTGGGCTTCCTTGGTGGCTCAGACAATAAAGAATCCACCTGCAATGCAGGAGACCTGGGTTTGATCCCTGGCTTGGGAAGACACCCTGGAGGAGGGCATGCCTAGCTACTCCAGTATACTTGTCTGGAGAATTCCACAGAGAGAGGAGCCTGGCAAGCTACAGTCCATAGGGCTGCAAAGAGTTGTACATGGCTGAATGGCTTTCACTTCAAAGTGTTTTTGGTACTTAGAGCAATGTGGTATATGACAAGTCTTCAATGAATATTTGTCAAGAGGAAGAACAATATTTCTATTTAAAGTTGCAGGAGTGAACTTAGCAATCCCTGTGTGATCGATGAAGATGTGTCACATTAAAAAAATAGCATCCAGTCTTCTGGATAAAGCAACTTCTGTTTATTATGGCAGGAAGACTAGGGTGCCAGGAAGAACTAAACCCCCTCACATGTGTACCCAAAACTCTGGCACAGGCATATGAGGGGCTACTCATAACCATCAGATGCATGAATGATGGGAAGTGGGGCAAGGAGAGGGTTTCCTCCCTAGTAACTCAAAGCAGAATGACAAAGGGGACTTTGAGTTTTCTCTAGCTCCTTAAAAGATCATACTCAATTCCATTTCAGTTGCATTGTCCTTTGGCATCTGTTCTTTTCATCACCCTGGGCAGCCTCGTTGTTGAGCAATTGGAAAGTCAAGACTGCTGCATCATACAAAGCTGTTGTACTTCACTGTCATGAGACCACAAGGTGATGGGAATTCCTCCATTCTAAATTCCATCTGAGTAAGTGTTATTTTCTTCATGGTAGTTGTATGTTATTCCGCTAATGCTGTGTGAGCCACCCGTGCACAGGACTAGAGGGAAAGCTGTTGCTCTTGCTCCAGGGACAGGTGGGTAATCCACAATTATGGGTTGTGAGATATTAAATAGAACCCACATCTTCCCACGGGATATCTGAATCTGCTACTTTCTTGGTGGTTCAAGTCATGCAAAGACAGCTGTTGACAGAAGAAAATAGGTAAACTAAACACACTACTGGCAGACATAGAACTTATTTTGTGGTGTGATTGGCAAAGGAAATTTATCTTGTCAAATTCCTTGAAATGGATTTCTCCATTTGAGGAAGTGTTTCTTGTAGCCCAAGAGGTACAGGTCTATCTGAATTTCAGACTGTTGTGAGCTTATATCTGTTCTCAGAGAATTAGTAAAAATACCATCCCTCACTTTTCAGTAAACGTGATCTCACACACTTGTAGCTAACAAAACAGATCATCTACTCTTATGGCAGTGTGTCTTGATTTTTGTAGGATATTATTTCTAAGATAATTCCTTAAGGCTATTTAAATGTAGCATGTCTTACAGACTGCAGTTTTCTATACTTGTACTTTTAAGGGATCTATACTTAATAATTTAAAATTTTTTAATAAATGCTAAGATTCAAGAAGTATATAGAACCAAGTCTAGGAATAAGGAAAGGGCCATTAAAAACTCTGTTGTACATTTGTCTTCCCAGCCTGCTGAGTTCTCAATCCTAACACTACAGTAGAATCTCTTGGGTGAGATTTCTTAAACTGCTGATACCTGGATTCTAACTGAATCAGAAAGTCTCAGGTGGGGAAGGAAGCCATGAATAATTCCTAAAACTTCCCAGATGACTCTCTTGTGTACCCACATGATAGTACTCTTGGCTTCTTTTCAATGAAATGAATCAAGCAATTAAATTAAGTTTTGACACCCAAAAGCCCTTGAAAGTTCTCAAGTAAATTCCATGCTCATAATCCCTTCCATTAGTATATGGAGGGAGATGGGGAACCAGGCATCCTCTGACAAGTAATTACCTTCTGTGGAGAAGATAAGGTTGCCAATAGCCGAAGGTGGTGAAGCGAAGATGCAGGAGATCATGCCACAGCAAGGGAGGCTCCATCCTGGTGCATCTGAGTTCCTCTGGTGTAAGCAGAATGTCATTCTGAAAATAGCACAACTCAAGGAGATTCCTTGAGAGGAAAGTAAAAAAGACTGAACTGCCTTCTCAGCATGTCTCTTTTCCTGGTACATTTATTGGTTTCTATCATCAAATATAAATCAACTTTGATTTAGAATTGTATTCTGCTTATATCAGGAATTTTACCCTATCAGAATTCCTTAATATAATTCTATTTTTAAAAAGTTAAGACTTCAGAGAATGTATTTCTGGGAATCTACAGCAATTACTTTTGCTTTTATTGTCTTTATAGAAAACACCTTTTCAGTTTAAAATTCCATGGAACTATCTTTAACTGTAACCACAAAAATATTAGTAAATGCAGTGACTATAAGATTAGATGAGACTCTCAAAACTCAGTTTTTCCCACATATAAACTGTCAAATGATGGTACTGACAGCTTTCACACAAAAGCTTCACATCCATCACCAGGCTCATGTGTTGTGAATTTCAAGCTTGTCAAAATATACTCTGAAAAGGTTGATGGGTCTGATTTCACCTAAAGAATTGCCAGCATGCATCAATATAGAGAAAGCAGAATATAGCCCAAGCGGTATCCTCTGTGCCCCGTTCCATAACAACAGTACCAAGGAGGGCTTACCCAGAAACTACCAAGCAGGTTTGTTAAGATAGGCAAGACTCAATCTCAGAAGAAAGATTAGGATTTTGAAAATAGTTATTTTGGACTTGAATTAGGAGACCACCATTATACTAAAATCCACTAGAAATAATTTCACTAGATTTTAAGACACAATTACTCTGTTTCTTAGTCAATAAGTTCAAAAGAGGAACAAAACCTTCCATGAGGTACAAAACAGAAACATCTCATTCTTGGCTCCCTCCACTGACCTTAGACCTTGCTGTGCAGTAGAGGCCTGGGGATGGGTGGGACAACTTCAGCTTCAGTGGGAATGTGGGAAACCCACCAACAGGTAGACAGACCAAACATGTACTAAGCACATTTCACAGAAAGTGTGTCCATCAAGAATTAGAAAGCCAGATTTCCCTAATCAGTCGTATAAAAAGAAAAAAGTTTTGACAGTATCATAGATGATATGAAATGGATGGCAGGAGATGACCCAGGCTAGAGAAAAGTAGTTTTTTTTCTTAAGATATCATGCATTAGTGGACAAGGTATAACTTAGTAATAAGAGCAGGTTATAAGAATAAAGCTGACATTATACATGCAGGTGTGCTGCAGTATGTTTTGTAGTGTTCAGCTATCAAAGCGGACCTACAGCGAGAAGCCCAGGTAGAGTTTTTTATGCCCCAATTCAACAGAACAGTTTGTGGTGTAAAAATAATAAAGGTGGTTGTGATAATGATGGATGGATAGCAAAGTTTCTTAGGTCAATGATATGTACAAGCACTGTTCTAAGAACTTTAAGGGTGTTACCTGATTTAATCTTCATAATAACTGTAGGAGGTGGGTATTTGTATAATCTCCCTTATACAAGTAATGCAAAGAAATAGAGGGAAAACAGAAGAGGAAAGACTAGAAATCTCTTCAAGAACATTGGAGATATCAAGGGAACACTTCATGCAAGGGGAGGCACAATAAAGGACGGAAAATGTAAGGACCTAAGAGAAGCAGAAGAAATTAAGAAGAGGTGACAAGAGTACACAGAAGAACTATATCTTTAAAAAGTCTTTTTAAAAAAGAACAGTGTTCTTTTTTAAAACTGAATTTTAAAAAAGAATACACAGAAAACCACAATGATATTGTCACTCACCTAGAGCGAGACATCTTGGAGTGTGAAGTCAAATGAGTCTTAGGAAGCATTACTATGAACATAGCTAGTGGAGGTGATGAAATTTCAGCTGAGCTACTTCAAATCCTAAAAAGATGATGGTGTTAAAGTGCTGTACTCAATATGTCAACAAATTTTGAAAACTCAGCAGTGACCACAGGACTGGAAAAGGTCAGTTTTCATTTCAATTCAAAAGAAGGGCAATGTCAGAAAATGTTCAAGCTGCTGTACAATTGCACTCATTTCACATGCTAGCAGGGTAATGCTCAAAATCCTTCAAGGTAGGCTTCAGTAGCATGTGAACCAAGAACTTTCAGATGTACAAGCTGGCTTTAGAAAAGGCAGAGACACCAGAGATCAAATTGCCAACATTCACTGAATCATAGGGAAAGCAAGGGATTCCAGAAAAACATCTACTTCTGCTTCACTGACTATATGAAAGCCTTGCGTGGATCACCACAAACTGTGGAAAATGGTAATACCAGACCACCTAACCTACCTCCTGAGAAACCTATATACAGGTCAAGAAACAACAGTTAGAACTGGAAATGGAACAATAGACTGATTCCAAATTGGAAAAGCAGTAAGACAAGGCTGTATATTGTCACTGTGTTTATTTAACTTCTATGCAGAGTACATCATGCAGAGTACTGGGCTGCATGAAGCCCAAGTTGGAATCAAGTTTTCCAGTAGAAATATCAACAATCTCAAATAAGCAGATGATACCACTCTCAAGGCAGAAAGTGAAGAGGAACTAAAGAACCTCTTGATGAAAGTGAAAGAGGACTTAAAACTCAGCATCCAAAAGACTAAGATCATGGCATCTGGACCAATCAGTTCCTGGCAAGTAGAAGGAGAAGTGGAAACAGTGACATATTTTATTTTCTTGGGCTCGAAAATCACTGCAGAGTTGAACTGCAGCCATGAAATTAAAAGACACTTGTCCCCTGGAAGGAAAACTATGACAAATAGACAGCATATTAAAAAAACAGAGACATCACTTTGCTGTCAAAGGTCTATAAAGTCAAAGCTACGGTTTTCCCAATAGACATGTATGGCTGTGAGAGTGGGACCATAAAGAAGGCTGAGCACCAAAGAACTGATGCTTTTGAACTATGGTGCTGGAGAAGACTCTTGAGAGTCCCTTGAACAGCAAGATCAAACCAGTCAATCCTAAAAGAAATCAACCCTGAATACTTATTGGAAGGACTGATGCTGAAGCTGAAGTTCCAATACTTTGGCCATGTGATGCAAAGTGCCAGCTCATTGAAAAAGACTCTGATGCTGGGAGAGATTGAAGGCAAAAAGAGAAGAGGGTGGCAGAGGAGGAGATGGTTAGATAGCATCTTCAACTTAATGGACATGAGATTGAGCAAATTCCGGGAGATAGTGAAGGACAGGAAAGCCTGGCATGCTATAGTGCATGGGGTGGCAAAGAGTCGGATGTGGCTTAGCAACTAAACAACTCTTGTAGAAGTACCTTATGCTTAGGAATATTAAATACCTAGCCCAAAGTCATTTAGCTCATAACGGTACGGAGAGAAAAAAAAACCCATATGGAAAACCTCAATTTTTGCTTTTCATATGTAGCAAAATCCTATATGCAAATATATGACAAAAATATTTTCAAGTATCTATATGCTTCCCTGTTTTCCCCAATACAGCTATATTCCACAGACAGACTTTCCATATAGAATCTCAAAGTAATCATGTTTGGGTGGTACCCAAACAAATCATGTTTTTTCTTATATACAGCTGGTACCACTTTCTCAGAATACTTGATCATACTCCTCTGCTTGCCCTTATATCACACAGATTTCTGTGTGATATTATTATGCAAACACAACCAGTACCTGGAAATCAAGTGTTTTTCCTGACAAATATTCTTCTTGCAGTATTTACACTGCAAAGCTATTATTGCTAATAGAATCTGGTATACTGCTTAATGTTAGTTAACATGATCCAAGGAAGGACTGAGCATATACAGATCAAAGTATTGCTTATTTGTCCAAATTTAAGGTGATATTTTCCATATGTTTCATTCAAAGAGATGGGGTTAATGCTGTAGAAATATCTTGTATTTACCCAGATCAAAAGAAAGCTTGTGAAACCTGTTATCACCATCATCTTTCTGGATTCAAAGATATGACACAGAGAGTAAAGTGAAGTGATCATAGTCACGGAGTTAGGAAAAGCAGACTAAACCTGATCATCCATCCCCTGCAGAGCAGTGATCATATCCAAGGCAGCAGGCCAGGTGCCCAAGAGAACAAGTGGCAGGCATATTTTCATCATAGCCTCACTCTGGGGCTGCTTTCCTGGGACTTTCAGCTGGGAATCAAGAGAGCTCTTAAGAACACTGCTTTTCATTTATCTTTCATTTATTCTACAAATACTTATTGAACATGGGATTTAGCAGACAGTCCCTGCCTTCAACATGCTCAGAGCCTAGTGACTACACAAATAAGAAAAAAAATCATTGATTTATGGGTACAGTAGAGGGACTTCTTATCCAATACCACTGAAGTCTTTCATAAACAGGCCACTCAACAGCTGAGTGTTAAAGAACTAGTTGTGTAGCTATTACCCTGGGACATGGGTGCTGTGCCGTCCAGAAGACGGTAAATAAGATTTAAAAATTTAGGAAAACAATCTGCTTAAGAAGCTTTATGAGTTGGAGGAGGGGGCATAAGAGGCTTGTGGGGCAGTGTTTGAGAAGAAGAGGGCAAAGGGACCAGATAATGAAGACTCTTTTGTTTATTTATTTACTGTAAATGAAACAAAGATGAATATTTTTAATGACAAAGGTACAGTTCACAAAGAAGATAGACATCATAAACCATTAGACACCTTAACAACAAGGAAACAAAGATACATAAAGCAAAAATCAGAATAAATATAAGGGAAAAGAAAAACATGTATAATTTACTGAGACATATTAACCTTTCTCAATAATATTTTATCAAGTGCAAAAAATATAAGAATAGTAGCATCTTGAATGATGTCATTAATAATTTAAATATGATAGATTTAATTAATTTTATTAGTCATATCCTACCCAAATATATTTAAAATTTTGTATCTCATACATTGTAATTAGATGGCCATATGACATTTACAAAAACTGGCAAAAGACAACTATCACTAAATTTCAAAAAGTAGAATTCATTTTTGTGTATGTTATACATATATACATATATTATTTTTGAAATTACTTTCCATTATAGGTTATTACAAGATATTGACTGTAGTTCCCTGTGCTATACAGTAAACGCATTGTGCTTGTCACATATCTATTTTTTAATTAGGCAAAACTTCATAAGTTTTCTAAGATATATATACATATTACATATGTATATATATATATGTATATATATATATATATATATACATATATATATATATAAGCTGTTCTACTACACTTGATAAAGGCTTGAGAAAGAACATCAAAAAAGAAAGAAAGAAAGAAGAAGAGATGGAGAAATTAGAAAACAAACTAAATGAAATGGGAGCCCTGAATATGAAATAGAAAAAGTGAAACAAGCTAGATAAATGTAAAAGATCCTCATATAGTACAGTTGTTTTTAAACATGGCTGCTCATTAGAAACATACTTGGAGCTCTGGCAAAAAAAAAAAAAAAAAAAAGCAATACCTGGGCACTTGTAATTTTCAAAGAATTCCAAGATAATTCTGATATGTATCTAAATTTTAAAAATTTATTACAGGTTTTCCTATTAAATGGTAATTTTGGTGATATAGAATTCCATGATTTTTCTGTTGACCAATCATGATACAATGGTATTAAGTGAATAATAGTTACATAATCACAATAGTAAAGATGTGTATCAGTTTTCATAGTCAATAGCTAGGCAAAAACTAAAAGATAATTGCAATTGCAAGTCATAATAGGAACATGATTAGCCTAACAATATAAAAGAATTACATACAATTTGGGGGGTCAAGCAGAGTGATAGGGTAAGTGGAAGTGTATACATGCACATGTTTTCATCTGCTCAGCCAATTTATATCTTTTGGTTGGTGCATTAAGTCCATTTACATTTAAGGCAATTTTTGATAGGTATGTCCCTATTATGGTTTTATTAATTATTTTGGGTTTATTTTCTGTAGCTAGGTCTTTTCCTTCTCTTGTTTTCTGCCTAGAAAATTTCCTTTAGCATTAGTTATAAAGTTGGTTTGATGGTGCTGAATTCTCTTAAGGTTTGCTTATCTGGAAAGCTTGATTTCTCCATCAAATCTGAAGGAGGGTTCTGTCCATGAAACACAATCTAATTTGGAGAATTGTTAGATAATTGCAGACCTTGTGCAGAAGAGATAGAGACTTGAATGAAAAAAAAACATTTTAGGAGACTATCATTGCCATGAGCTAGAGTAAATTCATAGTGAGGGTTGAAAATGGAAAAGCAGGACATGGTGACTGACTTGATATGTGAGTTTAATATGAAGGTTGACTCATGTTTGGTTTGGGTAATTGAGGAGAAGTTGTTTGGAACTGACTGAGGGAATAAATTCAAAAAGAAGTGTTCAAGAAACTGATAAGAGAGGAGGTAACATTACAACTTCAACTTCCAATATGATGAGCCTGAAGTGTTTGTAAAATGTGGAGATGAACCTGAAACAATGTATCTGAGGTTAAGGAGGGTGAACCAGAGTTGAAAAAGGAAATTTGGATATTTTCTGCAGTATATCATGGATTAAGTCATGGAGATGAATATGCTGGGTCAAATAGATTTTATCTCATGATGGTGAGTTTCATGGACAGAACCCTGGGCAAGCAGCAGTTACATGGCACCAATAAAAGATAAGGTAAAAAAGTAGATTGGTTGGAAAATATTTGCTTAAATTCTTAGAAGCCTATAGAATGGAATGTCATCAAAAGCAGACTTCCAATTTCAACTCAGACATACAAAGCCCTTGAAAGTCCTCATTACATAAGGGAAAAGCTGGACAAACAAAATATAGCTGGTTTTCTTGAACTCGGTGGAGAATTAAAGTTGTAGGATGAATTAACATTACAAAATCAGGGGAGTTTGGCACATCCAGAGAGCTACAGCTCTCAAGATTTGCTTACCTGAGGCAGAGGCACTGAATGCCATAAGCCATAAGGAACAGTTAAATAGTAACTTTGAAGACTTACTAGAGGCTGAGAAAATCTGGAGAAACTTCAATCACCATGAGAACGCCCATATTTCTGCAGGTTTTTGTCTAGCAATTTCACCAGGTTTTCATAAAAGGGACCCAAGAAAGTTCCTAACATGATACTGACAGGAGATGGGGAAGAGCAGTCATTTTGAAACCTTTCCAAACGGCTTCTATCAAACAATGGGAAATTCTGAAACTTTAGTTCTGTTGGAGGAAGGGACGAATGCTCTACTCCAAGTTGCTCCAGCATTCTTATCTTATCAAAAAAAAAAAAAAAAAGAAGAAGAAGAAGAAAAAGAAGATGATGATGATGATGAAAATGAATAAGGCCACAGGGAATATTGGACAGAGCTTAAAGAAATAGACCAGGAAAACTGGAATCAAGAAGATGAACAGAGGCTGATGAGGGAAGTTTGACACCTCAAAGAAGGACATTCCTGAAATATTTCTGAAAGCCACGTTCCTGAGTCACAGGCACACTAAAAGACTGACATTTAATCAGAGGATTAGCAAATATCCTCCTCCTCCTTATCCTAAAATGAAACAAGCAGTCCTCCATTAATAACAGTGGATTACAGTTTAAAGAACTGCAAGACACAGTCTCTAAGGACTGGTAAACAGGGAAATCCAAAAGACAGGAGGGGAGAAAAAAACAAGTCCACTGGAGGAATTTGAAGCCTCTGCTATATGGCTAAATTAGACATTAAACACAGCCCTTCTGATAGATTGGCATAAATTCTCATATGAAAGGAGTTTACCTCAGTACCTATAACCTCCTGCCAGGCTCCTCCATCCATGGGATTCTCCAGGCAAGAACATTGGAGTGGGTTGCCATTTCCTTCTCCAATTACCCCTTAAAACATGGCTGGATTTCTTTAAACATTAAAAAGATATGTTAATTAGCAATAAACATAGCTGATGACACAAAGAAATTATCAGAACCAGACTCAAACATAACACAGTTGGAATCATCATACAAGAAATTTAAAATAACTATGATTAACATGCAAAGCTACCAGCAGAAAAAGTAGACAGCATGTACTAAAAGAAGGAAATGGTAGCAGAGAGATAGGAAAACATTTAAAAATCAAAATGAAATGCTAGGAATCAAAAGTACATTATTAGAAATGAAGAACAATTTTGACAGACTCAAAAGTAGATTCAAAATAACTGAAGGAGAAATCAGTGAACCTGGAGATAGGTCAATGGAAACTTCACAAATGGAAGCACAAATGT